>NC_091999.1:21080607-22520607 GCF_044704955.1 Pristiophorus japonicus | reverse complement strand
GAGTGAGTCAGACTGAGAGAGACAAAGACTCAAACATACAAAACTCTCTGAAGAGAGAGAGAGAGGCAGAAACCGAGCGACACAGATACATTTCACAATTTCATTTCATTATCGGTTCAGAGTGTCACATTGTTACAGAAAATTGCTGATTCAACCGATGAAAATCCGGTCTCACTGATCAGAATGGGAGGAAATCCGTGTTAAATTAAAGAGACACCAGGAGTGGGGGACGAACCCACGCGGGACAAACCCATTGAGTTTTAAGGCCAACGCCTCAACCACTCGGCTATTCTGGTCCTGTGAGAACCTGGATTCTGTCTCTGTGAGAATCTGGGCTTCAACCCCAACCCCACATACAAACACATGCACATCGGCTTTCAGTGAGCATTTACGAACATTTTTAGTAATATTGACACGGGGGCAACTCTCCTATTCTTTTTCGAGTAATGCACTGGAAACTTTCATATCCACCCGAGGGTGCAGACGGAGCTTCAATTTAACATTTCATCCGAAAGTCAACAGCTTCAACATTACATTTTCCCCAAGTGCTGCACTTGAGTGTTAGCCAAGATGATATGCTCAAGTCTCAGGAGTGCGACTTGAACAGACAAACTCCCGATTCAGTCGAGAATGCGGCCACTGAACCAAAGCCGATACAAAAGTTCACAACCGTATTATTTTCCCCAAGTCGTTTTGAGAAGTTCCAGGACATACCAAATTCATGGTGATGATTTCCAGTGACAGTTGCACATACACAGAGACATATAAATAGATAGACAGACACAGAGACCCACACACACATAACCAAAAATTTGCACGCACCAACAGGCATGCACAGATGCCTCAGACATCTCGAGGGATAGATGGGCTGAATCACTATCGCAACTTTGACTGATGTTTGCGATTTTTGAAACGGATGTATCGTGAATATTGCAGATTAATAAAAATGAGAAAAAAATGTCAAAGTTGAAAGGTATGGGACGTTATTCCATCTATCTCAGGATCAGTTTGGCAGAGAACCGGTTAAATTGTGAAATGGAATGAAAAATGCTGAGAATCGTAGTCGGCAGGATTCGAACTTGCGAGGGATAACCCAATGGATTTCTAGTCCATCGCCTTAACCACTCGGCCACGACTACTGTGTCGCTGCCTTTTTAAACTTTACTCAGAAAAAACTCAGTCATCCATCTCTGTGCAGCAGACGGCCAAAGACTCCTGAAAAATTCTCCATTTGCTAAAAATCTGGACGAGACAATCTCATCCACCTGTTTTTTTGACAGTTCCATATTGCTCTGGAACTTTTTAATATGCATCTCTTCCAAGAAACAGAAGTAAAATTCGACATCTTGAAACAACTGCCTCCCCGTCGGGGAATTGAACCCCGGTCACGCGCGTGACAGGCAGGGATACTCACCACTATACTAACGAGGAACTGACGGGTACCAGTTCTGTCAGAGCAGGAATCGAGTCACTGTGAACAGAATTGGACACCAGGAGAAGTCGACAGACACATTGAGAGACAGAGACAAACCGACAAACAGGGAGAGACAGACAGCGAGATAGAGACAACGAGAGACAGAAAGTGTGAGACTGAGAAGGAGAGGCAGACTGAGTGAGAAAAAGACTCAAATATATACTTATACAGAGATGTGTGTGTGTGATCTATTAAGAGAGAGAGGGAAAGAGTGAGAGAAAGACAATGATAAAGACAGTGACAAGGAGAGAGACAGATAGAGAGAGAGCGATAGAGACTAAAACAGAAAATGATGGAAATACTTCTCCGCTTACAGGCAGGGACTAACAGAGACAAGCAAAGACATGGACAGACCGAAATGATGGGAAAGAGAGAGCCAGTCACACAAAGAGTCAGAGAGAATCCCATTTGACCAGACGTGGCACCGTGAGAAAGAGACAGATTGAGAGACAAAGACAAACAGAGAAACAGGGACAGACAGAGTGAGTCAGACTGAGAGAGACAAAGACTCAAACATACAAAACTCTCTGAAGAGAGAGAGAGAGGCAGAAACCGAGCGACACAGATACATTTCACAATTTCATTTCATTATCGGTTCAGAGTGTCACATTGTTACAGAAAATTGCTGATTCAACCGATGAAAATCCGGTCTCACTGATCAGAATGGGAGGAAATCCGTGTTAAATTAAAGAGACACCAGGAGTGGGGGACGAACCCACGCGGGACAAACCCATTGAGTTTTAAGGCCAACGCCTCAACCACTCGGCTATTCTGGTCCTGTGAGAACCTGGATTCTGTCTCTGTGAGAATCTGGGCTTCAACCCCAACCCCACATACAAACACATGCACATCGGCTTTCAGTGAGCATTTACGAACATTTTTAGTAATATTGACACGGGGGCAACTCTCCTATTCTTTTTCGAGTAATGCACTGGAAACTTTCATATCCACCCGAGGGTGCAGACGGAGCTTCAATTTAACATTTCATCCGAAAGTCAACAGCTTCAACATTACATTTTCCCCAAGTGCTGCACTTGAGTGTTAGCCAAGATGATATGCTCAAGTCTCAGGAGTGCGACTTGAACAGACAAACTCCCGATTCAGTCGAGAATGCGGCCACTGAACCAAAGCCGATACAAAAGTTCACAACCGTATTATTTTCCCCAAGTCGTTTTGAGAAGTTCCAGGACATACCAAATTCATGGTGATGATTTCCAGTGACAGTTGCACATACACAGAGACATATAAATAGATAGACAGACACAGAGACCCACACACACATAACCAAAAATTTGCACGCACCAACAGGCATGCACAGATGCCTCAGACATCTCGAGGGATAGATGGGCTGAATCACTATCGCAACTTTGACTGATGTTTGCGATTTTTGAAACGGATGTATCGTGAATATTGCAGATTAATAAAAATGAGAAAAAAATGTCAAAGTTGAAAGGTATGGCACGTTATTCCATCTATCTCAGGATCAGTTTGGCAGAGAACCGGTTAAATTGTGAAATGGAATGAAAAATGCTGAGAATCGTAGTCGGCAGGATTCGAACTTGCGAGGGATAACCCAATGGATTTCTAGTCCATCGCCTTAACCACTTGGCCACGACTACTGTGTCGCTGCCTTTTTAAACTTTACTCAGAAAAAACTCAGTCATCCATCTCTGTGCAGCAGACGGCCAAAGACTCCTGAAAAATTCTCCATTTGCTAAAAATCTGGACGAGACAATCTCATCCACCTGTTTTTTTGACAGTTCCATATTGCTCTGGAACTTTTTAATATGCATCTCTTCCAAGAAACAGAAGTAAAATTCGACATCTTGAAACAACTGCCTCCCCGTCGGGGAATTGAACCCCGGTCACGCGCGTGACAGGCAGGGATACTCACCACTATACTAACGAGGAACTGACGGGTACCAGTTCTGTCAGAGCAGGAATCGAGTCACTGTGAACAGAATTGGACACCAGGAGAAGTCGACAGACACATTGAGAGACAGAGACAAACCGACAAACAGGGAGAGACAGACAGCGAGATAGAGACAACGAGAGACAGAAAGTGTGAGACTGAGAAGGAGAGGCAGACTGAGTGAGAAAAAGACTCAAATATATACTTATACAGAGATGTGTGTGTGTGATCTATTAAGAGAGAGAGGGAAAGAGTGAGAGAAAGACAATGATAAAGACAGTGACAAGGAGAGAGACAGATAGAGAGAGAGCGATAGAGACTAAAACAGAAAATGATGGAAATACTTCTCCGCTTACAGGCAGGGACTAACAGAGACAAGCAAAGACATGGACAGACCGAAATGATGGGAAAGAGAGAGCCAGTCACACAAAGAGTCAGAGAGAATCCCATTTGACCAGACGTGGCACCGTGAGAAAGAGACAGATTGAGAGACAAAGACAAACAGAGAAACAGGGACAGACAGAGTGAGTCAGACTGAGAGAGACAAAGACTCAAACATACAAAACTCTCTGAAGAGAGAGAGAGAGGCAGAAACCGAGCGACAAAGATACATTTCACAATTTCATTTCATTATCGGTTCAGAGTGTCACATTGTTACAGAAAATTGCTGATTCAACCGATGAAAATCCGGTCTCACTGATCAGAATGGGAGGAAATCCGTGTTAAATTAAAGAGACACCAGGAGTGGGGGACGAACCCACGCGGGACAAACCCATTGAGTTTTAAGGCCAACGCCTCAACCACTCGGCTATTCTGGTCCTGTGAGAACCTGGATTCTGTCTCTGTGAGAATCTGGGCTTCAACCCCAACCCCACATACAAACACATGCACATCGGCTTTCAGTGAGCATTTACGAACATTTTTAGTAATATTGACACGGGGGCAACTCTCCTATTCTTTTTCGAGTAATGCACTGGAAACTTTCATATCCACCCGAGGGTGCAGACGGAGCTTCAATTTAACATTTCATCCGAAAGTCAACAGCTTCAACATTACATTTTCCCCAAGTGCTGCACTTGAGTGTTAGCCAAGATGATATGCTCAAGTCTCAGGAGTGCGACTTGAACAGACAAACTCCCGATTCAGTCGAGAATGCGGCCACTGAACCAAAGCCGATACAAAAGTTCACAACCGTATTATTTTCCCCAAGTCGTTTTGAGAAGTTCCAGGACATACCAAATTCATGGTGATGATTTCCAGTGACAGTTGCACATACACAGAGACATATAAATAGATAGACAGACACAGAGACCCACACACACATAACCAAAAATTTGCACGCACCAACAGGCATGCACAGATGCCTCAGACATCTCGAGGGATAGATGGGCTGAATCACTATCGCAACTTTGACTGATGTTTGCGATTTTTGAAACGGATGTATCGTGAATATTGCAGATTAATAAAAATGAGAAAAAAATGTCAAAGTTGAAAGGTGTGGGACGTTATTCCATCTATCTCAGGATCAGTTTGGCAGAGAACCGGTTAAATTGTGAAATGGAATGAAAAATGCTGAGAATCGTAGTCGGCAGGATTCGAACTTGCGAGGGATAACCCAATGGATTTCTAGTCCATCGCCTTAACCACTCGGCCACGACTACTGTGTCGCTGCCTTTTTAAACTTTACTCAGATAAAACTCAGTCATCCATCTCTGTGCAGCAGACGGCCAAAGACTCCTGAAAAATTCTCCATTTGCTAAAAATCTGGACGAGACAATCTCATCCACCTGTTTTTTTGACAGTTCCATATTGCTCTGGAACTTTTTAATATGCATCTCTTCCAAGAAACAGAAGTAAAATTCGACATCTTGAAACAACTGCCTCCCCGTCGGGGAATTGAACCCCGGTCTCCCGCGTGACAGGCAGGGATACTCACCACTATACTAACGAGGAACTGACGGGTACCAGTTCTGTCAGAGCAGGAATCGAGTCACTGTGAACAGAACTGGACACCAGGAGAAGTCGACAGACACATTGAGAGACAGAGACAAACCGACAAACAGGGAGAGACAGACAGCGAGATAGAGACAACGAGAGACAGAAAGTGTGAGACTGAGAAGGAGAGGCAGACTGAGTGAGAAAAAGACTCAAATATATACATATACAGAGATGTGTGTGTGTGATCTATTAAGAGAGAGAGGGAAAGAGTGAGAGAAAGACAATGATAAAGACAGTGACAAGGAGAGAGACAGATAGAGAGAGAGCAATAGAGACTAAAACAGAAAATGATGGAAATACTTCTCAGCTTACAGGCAGGGACTAACAGAGACAAGCAAAGACATGGACAGACCTAAATGATTGGAAAGAGAGAGCCAGTCACACAAAGAGTCAGAGAGAATCCCATTGGACCAGACGTGGCACCGTGAGAAAGAGACAGATTGAGAGACAAAGACAAACAGAGAAACAGGGACAGACAGAGTGAGTCAGACTGAGAGAGACAAAGACTCAAACATACAAAACTCTCTGAAGAGAGAGAGAGAGGCAGAAACCGAGCGACACAGATACATTTCACAATTTCATTTCATTATCGGTTCAGAGTGTCACATTGTTACAGAAAATTGCTGATTCAACCGATCTCACTGATCAGAATGGGAGGAAATCCGTGTTAAATTAAAGAGACACCAGGAGTGGGGGACGAACCCACGCGGGACAATCCCATTGAGTTTTAAGGCCAACGCCTCAACCACTCGGCTATTCTGGTCCTGTGAGAACCTGGATTCTGTCTCTGTGAGAATCTGGGCTTCAACCCCAACCCCACATACAAACACATGCACATCGGCTTTCAGTTAGCATTTACGAACATTTTTCGTAATATTGACACGGGGGCAACTCTCCTATTCTTTTTCGAGTAATGCACTGGAAACTTTCATATCCACCCGAGGGTGCAGACGGAGCTTCAATTTAACATTTCATCCGAAAGTCAACAGCTTCAACATTACATAATTCCCCAAGTGCTGCACTTGAGTGTTAGCCAAGATGATATGCTCAAGTCTCAGGAGTGCGACTTGAACACCCAAACTCCCGATTCAGTCGAGAATGCGACCACTGAACCAAAGCCGATACAAAAGTTCACAACCGTATTATTTTCCCCAAGTCGTTTTTATAAGTTCCAGGACATACCAAATTCATGGTGATGATTTCCAGTGACAGTTGCACATACACAGAGACATATAAATAGATAGACAGACACAGAGACCCACACACACATAACCATAAATTTGCACGCACCAACGGGCATGCACAGATGCCTCAGACATCTCAAGGGATAGACAGGCTGAATCACTGTCGCAATTTTGACTGATGTTTGCGATTTTTGAAACGGATGTATCGTGAATATTGCAGATTAATAAAAATGAGAAAAAAATGTCAAAGTTGAAAGGTGTGGGACGTTATTCCATCTATCTCAGGATCAGTTTGGCAGAGAACCGGTTAAATTGTGAAATGGAATGAAAAATGCTGAGAATCGTAGTCGGCAGGATTCGAACCTGAGCGGGATAACCCAATGGATTTCTAGTCCATCGCATTAACCACTCGGCCACGACTACTGTGTCGCTGCCTTTTTAAACTTTACTCAGAAAAAACTCAGTCATCCATCTCTGTGCAGCAGACGGCCAAAGACTCCTGAAAAATTCTCCATTTGCTAAAAATCTGGACGAGACAATCTCATCCACCTGTTTTTTTGACAGTTCCATGTTGCTCTGGAACTTTTTAATATGCATCTCTTCCAAGAAACAGAAGTAAAATTCGACATCTTGAAACAACTGCCTCTCCGTCGGGGAATTGAACCCCGGTCTCCCCGTGACAGGCGGGGATACTCACCACTATACTAACGAGGAACTGACGGGTACCAGTTCTGTCAGAGCAGGAATCGAGTCACTGTGAACAGAACTGGACACCAGGAGAAGTCGACAGACACATTGAGAGACAGAGACAAACCGACAAACAGGGAGAGACAGACAGCGAGATAGAGACAACGAGAGACAGAAAGTGTGAGACTGAGAAGGAGAGGCAGACTGAGTGAGAAAAAGACTCAAATATGTACATATACAGAGATGTGTGTGTGTGATCTATTAAGAGAGAGAGGGAAAGAGTGAGAGAAAGACAACGATAAAGACAGTGACAAGGAGAGAGACAGATAGAGAGAGAGCGATAAAGACTAAAACAGAAAATGATGGAAATACTTCTCAGCTTACAGGCAGGGACTAACAGAGACAAGCAAATACATGGACAGACCGAAATGATGGGAAAGAGAGAGCCAGTCACACAAAGAGTCAGAGAGAATCCCATTGGACCAGACGTGGCACCGTGAGAAAGAGACAGATTGAGAGACAAAGACAAACAGAGAAACAGGGACAGACAGAGTGAGTCAGACTGAGAGAGACAAAGACTCAAACATACAAAACTCTCTGAAGAGAGAGAGAGAGGCAGAAACCGAGCGACACAGATACATTTCACAATTTCATGTCATTATCGGTTCAGAGTGTCACATTGTTACAGAAAATTTCTGATTCAACCGATGAAAATCCGGTCTCACTGATCAGAATGGGAGGAAATCCGTGTTAAATTAAAGAGACAACAGGAGTGGGGGACGAACCCACGCGGGACAAACCCATTGAGTTTTAAGGCCAACGCCTCAACCACTCGGCTATTCTGGTCCTGTGAGAACCTGGATTCTGTCTCTGTGAGAATCTGGGCTTCAACCCCAACCCCACATACAAACACATGCACATCGGCTTTCAGTGAGCATTTACGAACATTTTTAGTAATATTGACACGGGGGCAACTCTCCTATTCTTTTTCGAGTAATGCACTGGAAACTTTCATATCCACCCGAGGGTGCAGACGGAGCTTCAATTTAACATTTCATCCGAAAGTCAACAGCTTCAACATTACAAAATTCCCCAAGTGCTGCACTTGAGTGTTAGCCAAGATGATATGCTCAAGTCTCAGGAGTGCGACTTGAACAGACAAACTCCCGATTCAGTCGAGAATGCGGCCACTGAACCAAAGCCGATACAAAAGTTCACAACCGTATTATTTTCCCCAAGTCGTTTTTATAAGTTCCAGGACATACCAAATTCATGGTGATGATTTCCAGTGACAGTTGCACATACACAGAGACATATAAATAGATAGACAGACACAGAGACCCACACACACATAACCAAAAATTTGCACGCACCAACAGGCATGCACAGATTCCTCAGACATCTCGAGGGATAGATAGGCTGAATCACTGTCGCAACTTTGACTGATGTTTGCGATTTTTGAAACGGATGTATCGTGAATATTGCAGATTAATAAAAATGAGAAAAAAATGTCAAAGTTGAAAGGTGTGGGACGTTATTCCATCTATCTCAGGATCAGTTTGGCAGAGAACCGGTTAAATTGTGAAATGGAATGAAAAATGCTGAGAATCGTAGTCGGCAGGATTCGAACCTGCGCGGGATAACCCAATGGATTTCTAGTCCATCGCCTTAACCACTCGGCCACGACTACTGTGTCGCTGCCTTTTTAAACTTTACTCAGAAAAAACTCAGTCATCCATCTCTGTGCAGCAGACGGCCAAAGACTCCTGAAAAATTCTACATTTGCTAAAAATCTGGACGAGACAATCTCATCCACCTGTTTTTTTGACAGTTCCATGTTGCTCTGGAACTTTTTAATATGCATCTCTTCCAAGAAACAGAAGTAAAATTCGACATCTTGAAACAACTGCCTCCCCGTCGGGGAATTGAACCCCGGTCTCCCGCGTGACAGGCGGGGATACTCACCACTATACTAACGAGGAACTGACGGGTACCAGTTCTGTCAGAGCAGGAATCGAGTCACTGTGAACAGAACTGGACACCAGGAGAAGTCGACAGACACATTGAGAGACAGAGACAAACCGACAAACAGGGAGAGACAGACAGCGAGATAGAGACAACGAGAGACAGAAAGTGTGAGACTGAGAAGGAGAGGCAGACTGAGTGAGAAAAAGACTCAAATATATACATATACAGAGATGTGTGTGTGTGATCTATTAAGAGAGAGAGGGAAAGAGTGAGAGAAAGACAATGATAAAGACAGTGACGCGAAGAGAGAGAGATAGAGAGAGAGCGATAGAGACTAAAACAGAAAATGATGGAAATACTTCTCAGCTTACAGGCAGGGAATAACAGAGACAGGCAAAGACATGGACAGACCGAAATGATGGGAAAGAGAGAGCCAGTCAGACAAACAGTCAGAGAGAATCCCATTGGAACAGACGTGGCACCGTGAGAAAGAGACAGATTGAGAGACAAAGACAAACAGAGAAACAGGGACAGACAGAGTGAGTCAGACTGAGAGAGACAAAGACTCAAACATACAAAACTCTCTGAAGAGAGAGAGAGAGGCAGAAACCGAGCGACACAGATACATTTCGCAATTTCATTTCATTATCGGTTCAGAGTGTCACGTTGTTACAGAAAATTGCTGATTCAACCGATGAAAATCCGGTCTCACTGATCAGAATGGGAGGAAATCCGTGTTAAATTAAAGAGACACCAGGAGTGGGGGACGAATCCACGCGGGACAAACCCATTGAGTTTTAAGGCCAACGCCTCAACCACTCGGCTATTCTGGTCCTGTGAGGACCTGGATTCTGTCTCTGTGAGAATCTGGGCTTCAACCCCAACCCCACATACAAACACATGCACATCGGCTTTCAGTGAGCATTTACGAACATTTTTAGTAATATTGACACGGGGGCAACTCTCCTATTCTTTTTCGAGTAATGCACTGGAAACTTTCATATCCACCCGAGGGTGCAGACGGAGCTTCAATTCAACATTTCATCCGAAAGTCAACAGCTTCAACATTGCAAAATTCCCCAAGTGCTGCACTTGAGTGTTCGCCAAGATGATATGCTCAAGTCTCAGGAGTGCGACTTGAACAGACAAACTCCCGATTCAGTCGAGAATGCGGCCACTGAACCAAAGCCGATACAAAAGTTCACAACCGTATTATTTTCCCCAAGTCGTTTTTATAAGTTCCAGGACATACCAAATTCATGGTGATGATTTCCCGTGACAGTTGCACATACACAGAGACATATAAATAGATAGACAGACACAGAGACCCACACACATATAACCAAAAATTTGCACGCACCAACAGGCATGCACAGATGCCTCAGACATCTCGAGGGATAGATAGGCTGAATCACTGTCGCAACTTTGACTGATGTTTGCGATTTTTGAAACGGATGTATCGTGAATATTGCAGATTAATAAAAATGAGAAAAAAATGTCAAAGTTGAAAGGTGTGGGACGTTATTCCATCTATCTCAGGATCAGTTTGGCAGAGAACCGGTTAAATTGTGAAATGGAATGAAAAATGCTGAGAATCGTAGTCGGCAGGATTCGAACCTGCGCGGGATAACCCAATGGATTTCTAGTCCATCGCCTTAACCACTCGGCCACGACCACTGTGTCGCTGCCTTTTTAAACTTTACTCAGAAAAAACTCAGTCATCCATCTCTGTGCAGCAGACGGCCAAGGACTCCTGAAAAATTCTACATTTGCTAAAAATCTGGACGAGACAATCTCATCCACCTGTTTTTTTGACAGTTCCATATTGCTCTGGAACTTTTTAATATGCATCTCTTCCAAGAAACAGAAGTAAAATTCGACATCTTGAAACAACTGCCTTCCCGTCGGGGAATTGAACCCCGGTCTCCCGCGTGACAGGTGGGGATACTCACCACTATACTAACGAGGAACTGACTGGTACCAGTTCTGTCAGAGCAGGAATCGAGTCACTGTGAACAGAACTGGACACCAGGAGAAGTCGACAGACACATTGAGAGACAGAGACAAACCGACAAACAGGGAGAGACAGACAGCGAGATAGAGACAACGAGAGACAGAAAGTGTGAGACTGAGAAGGAGAGGCAGACTGAGTGAGAAAAAGACTCAAATATATACTTATACAGAGATGTGTGTGTGTGATCTATTAAGAGAGAGAGGGAAAGAGTGAGAGAAAGACAATGATAAAGACAGTGACAAGGAGAGAGACAGATAGAGAGAGAGCGATAGAGACTAAAACAGAAAATGATGGAAATACTTCTCAGCTTACAGGCAGGGACTAACAGAGACAAGCAAAGACATGACAGACCGAAATGATGGGAAAGAGAGAGCCAGTCACACAAAGAGTCAGAGAGAATCCCATTGGACCAGACGTGGCACCGTGAGAAAGAGACAGATTGAGAGACAAAGACAAACAGAGAAACAGGGACAGACAGAGTGAGTCAGACTGAGAGAGACAAAGACTCAAACATACAAAACTCTCTGAAGAGAGAGAGAGAGGCAGAAACCGAGCGACACAGATACATTTCACAATTTCATTTCATTATCGGTTCAGAGTGTCACATTGTTACAGAAAATTGCTGATTCAACCGATGAAAATCCGGTCTCACTGATCAGAATGGGAGGAAATCCGTGTTAAATTAAAGAGACACCAGGAGTGGGGGACGAACCCACGCGGGACAATCCCATTGAGTTTTAAGGCCAACGCCTCAACCACTCGGCTATTCTGGTCCTGTGAGAACCTGGATTCTGTCTCTGTGAGAATCTGGGCTTCAACCCCAACCCCACATACAAACACATGCACATCGGCTTTCAGTTAGCATTTACGAACATTTTTCGTAATATTGACACGGGGGCAACTCTCCTATTCTTTTTCGAGTAATGCACTGGAAACTTTCATATCCACCCGAGGGTGCAGACGGAGCTTCAATTTAACATTTCATCCGAAAGTCAACAGCTTCAACATTACATAATTCCCCAAGTGCTGCACTTGAGTGTTAGCCAAGATGATATGCTCAAGTCTCAGGAGTGCGACTTGAACACCCAAACTCCCGATTCAGTCGAGAATGCGACCACTGAACCAAAGCCGATACAAAAGTTCACAACCGTATTATTTTCCCCAAGTCGTTTTTATAAGTTCCAGGACATACCAAATTCATGGTGATGATTTCCAGTGACAGTTGCACATACACAGAGACATATAAATAGATAGACAGACACAGAGACCCACACACACATAACCATAAATTTGCACGCACCAACGGGCATGCACAGATGCCTCAGACATCTCAAGGGATAGACAGGCTGAATCACTGTCGCAATTTTGACTGATGTTTGCGATTTTTGAAACGGATGTATCGTGAATATTGCAGATTAATAAAAATGAGAAAAAAATGTCAAAGTTGAAAGGTGTGGGACGTTATTCCATCTATCTCAGGATCAGTTTGGCAGAGAACCGGTTAAATTGTGAAATGGAATGAAAAATGCTGAGAATCGTAGTCGGCAGGATTCGAACCTGAGCGGGATAACCCAATGGATTTCTAGTCCATCGCATTAACCACTCGGCCACGACTACTGTGTCGCTGCCTTTTTAAACTTTACTCAGAAAAAACTCAGTCATCCATCTCTGTGCAGCAGACGGCCAAAGACTCCTGAAAAATTCTCCATTTGCTAAAAATCTGGACGAGACAATCTCATCCACCTGTTTTTTTGACAGTTCCATGTTGCTCTGGAACTTTTTAATATGCATCTCTTCCAAGAAACAGAAGTAAAATTCGACATCTTGAAACAACTGCCTCTCCGTCGGGGAATTGAACCCCGGTCTCCCCGTGACAGGCGGGGATACTCACCACTATACTAACGAGGAACTGACGGGTACCAGTTCTGTCAGAGCAGGAATCGAGTCACTGTGAACAGAACTGGACACCAGGAGAAGTCGACAGACACATTGAGAGACAGAGACAAACCGACAAACAGGGAGAGACAGACAGCGAGATAGAGACAACGAGAGACAGAAAGTGTGAGACTGAGAAGGAGAGGCAGACTGAGTGAGAAAAAGACTCAAATATGTACATATACAGAGATGTGTGTGTGTGATCTATTAAGAGAGAGAGGGAAAGAGTGAGAGAAAGACAACGATAAAGACAGTGACAAGGAGAGAGACAGATAGAGAGAGAGCGATAAAGACTAAAACAGAAAATGATGGAAATACTTCTCAGCTTACAGGCAGGGACTAACAGAGACAAGCAAATACATGGACAGACCGAAATGATGGGAAAGAGAGAGCCAGTCACACAAAGAGTCAGAGAGAATCCCATTGGACCAGACGTGGCACCGTGAGAAAGAGACAGATTGAGAGACAAAGACAAACAGAGAAACAGGGACAGACAGAGTGAGTCAGACTGAGAGAGACAAAGACTCAAACATACAAAACTCTCTGAAGAGAGAGAGAGAGGCAGAAACCGAGCGACACAGATACATTTCACAATTTCATGTCATTATCGGTTCAGAGTGTCACATTGTTACAGAAAATTTCTGATTCAACCGATGAAAATCCGGTCTCACTGATCAGAATGGGAGGAAATCCGTGTTAAATTAAAGAGACAACAGGAGTGGGGGACGAACCCACGCGGGACAAACCCATTGAGTTTTAAGGCCAACGCCTCAACCACTCGGCTATTCTGGTCCTGTGAGAACCTGGATTCTGTCTCTGTGAGAATCTGGGCTTCAACCCCAACCCCACATACAAACACATGCACATCGGCTTTCAGTGAGCATTTACGAACATTTTTAGTAATATTGACACGGGGGCAACTCTCCTATTCTTTTTCGAGTAATGCACTGGAAACTTTCATATCCACCCGAGGGTGCAGACGGAGCTTCAATTTAACATTTCATCCGAAAGTCAACAGCTTCAACATTACAAAATTCCCCAAGTGCTGCACTTGAGTGTTAGCCAAGATGATATGCTCAAGTCTCAGGAGTGCGACTTGAACAGACAAACTCCCGATTCAGTCGAGAATGCGGCCACTGAACCAAAGCCGATACAAAAGTTCACAACCGTATTATTTTCCCCAAGTCGTTTTTATAAGTTCCAGGACATACCAAATTCATGGTGATGATTTCCAGTGACAGTTGCACATACACAGAGACATATAAATAGATAGACAGACACAGAGACCCACACACACATAACCAAAAATTTGCACGCACCAACAGGCATGCACAGATTCCTCAGACATCTCGAGGGATAGATAGGCTGAATCACTGTCGCAACTTTGACTGATGTTTGCGATTTTTGAAACGGATGTATCGTGAATATTGCAGATTAATAAAAATGAGAAAAAAATGTCAAAGTTGAAAGGTGTGGGACGTTATTCCATCTATCTCAGGATCAGTTTGGCAGAGAACCGGTTAAATTGTGAAATGGAATGAAAAATGCTGAGAATCGTAGTCGGCAGGATTCGAACCTGCGCGGGATAACCCAATGGATTTCTAGTCCATCGCCTTAACCACTCGGCCACGACTACTGTGTCGCTGCCTTTTTAAACTTTACTCAGAAAAAACTCAGTCATCCATCTCTGTGCAGCAGACGGCCAAAGACTCCTGAAAAATTCTACATTTGCTAAAAATCTGGACGAGACAATCTCATCCACCTGTTTTTTTGACAGTTCCATGTTGCTCTGGAACTTTTTAATATGCATCTCTTCCAAGAAACAGAAGTAAAATTCGACATCTTGAAACAACTGCCTCCCCGTCGGGGAATTGAACCCCGGTCTCCCGCGTGACAGGCGGGGATACTCACCACTATACTAACGAGGAACTGACGGGTACCAGTTCTGTCAGAGCAGGAATCGAGTCACTGTGAACAGAACTGGACACCAGGAGAAGTCGACAGACACATTGAGAGACAGAGACAAACCGACAAACAGGGAGAGACAGACAGCGAGATAGAGACAACGAGAGACAGAAAGTGTGAGACTGAGAAGGAGAGGCAGACTGAGTGAGAAAAAGACTCAAATATATACATATACAGAGATGTGTGTGTGTGATCTATTAAGAGAGAGAGGGAAAGAGTGAGAGAAAGACAATGATAAAGACAGTGACGCGAAGAGAGAGAGATAGAGAGAGAGCGATAGAGACTAAAACAGAAAATGATGGAAATACTTCTCAGCTTACAGGCAGGGAATAACAGAGACAGGCAAAGACATGGACAGACCGAAATGATGGGAAAGAGAGAGCCAGTCAGACAAACAGTCAGAGAGAATCCCATTGGAACAGACGTGGCACCGTGAGAAAGAGACAGATTGAGAGACAAAGACAAACAGAGAAACAGGGACAGACAGAGTGAGTCAGACTGAGAGAGACAAAGACTCAAACATACAAAACTCTCTGAAGAGAGAGAGAGAGGCAGAAACCGAGCGACACAGATACATTTCGCAATTTCATTTCATTATCGGTTCAGAGTGTCACGTTGTTACAGAAAATTGCTGATTCAACCGATGAAAATCCGGTCTCACTGATCAGAATGGGAGGAAATCCGTGTTAAATTAAAGAGACACCAGGAGTGGGGGACGAATCCACGCGGGACAAACCCATTGAGTTTTAAGGCCAACGCCTCAACCACTCGGCTATTCTGGTCCTGTGAGGACCTGGATTCTGTCTCTGTGAGAATCTGGGCTTCAACCCCAACCCCACATACAAACACATGCACATCGGCTTTCAGTGAGCATTTACGAACATTTTTAGTAATATTGACACGGGGGCAACTCTCCTATTCTTTTTCGAGTAATGCACTGGAAACTTTCATATCCACCCGAGGGTGCAGACGGAGCTTCAATTCAACATTTCATCCGAAAGTCAACAGCTTCAACATTGCAAAATTCCCCAAGTGCTGCACTTGAGTGTTCGCCAAGATGATATGCTCAAGTCTCAGGAGTGCGACTTGAACAGACAAACTCCCGATTCAGTCGAGAATGCGGCCACTGAACCAAAGCCGATACAAAAGTTCACAACCGTATTATTTTCCCCAAGTCGTTTTTATAAGTTCCAGGACATACCAAATTCATGGTGATGATTTCCCGTGACAGTTGCACATACACAGAGACATATAAATAGATAGACAGACACAGAGACCCACACACATATAACCAAAAATTTGCACGCACCAACAGGCATGCACAGATGCCTCAGACATCTCGAGGGATAGATAGGCTGAATCACTGTCGCAACTTTGACTGATGTTTGCGATTTTTGAAACGGATGTATCGTGAATATTGCAGATTAATAAAAATGAGAAAAAAATGTCAAAGTTGAAAGGTGTGGGACGTTATTCCATCTATCTCAGGATCAGTTTGGCAGAGAACCGGTTAAATTGTGAAATGGAATGAAAAATGCTGAGAATCGTAGTCGGCAGGATTCGAACCTGCGCGGGATAACCCAATGGATTTCTAGTCCATCGCCTTAACCACTCGGCCACGACCACTGTGTCGCTGCCTTTTTAAACTTTACTCAGAAAAAACTCAGTCATCCATCTCTGTGCAGCAGACGGCCAAGGACTCCTGAAAAATTCTACATTTGCTAAAAATCTGGACGAGACAATCTCATCCACCTGTTTTTTTGACAGTTCCATATTGCTCTGGAACTTTTTAATATGCATCTCTTCCAAGAAACAGAAGTAAAATTCGACATCTTGAAACAACTGCCTTCCCGTCGGGGAATTGAACCCCGGTCTCCCGCGTGACAGGTGGGGATACTCACCACTATACTAACGAGGAACTGACTGGTACCAGTTCTGTCAGAGCAGGAATCGAGTCACTGTGAACAGAACTGGACACCAGGAGAAGTCGACAGACACATTGAGAGACAGAGACAAACCGACAAACAGGGAGAGACAGACAGCGAGATAGAGACAACGAGAGACAGAAAGTGTGAGACTGAGAAGGCGAGGCAGACTGAGTGAGAAAAAGACTCAAATATATACTTATACAGAGATGTGTGTGTGTGATCTATTAAGAGAGAGAGGGAAAGAGTGAGAGAAAGACAATGATAAAGACAGTGACAAGGAGAGAGACAGATAGAGAGAGAGCGATAGAGACTAAAACAGAAAATGATGGAAATACTTCTCAGCTTACAGGCAGGGACTAACAGAGACAAGCAAAGACATGACAGACCGAAATGATGGGAAAGAGAGAGCCAGTCACACAAAGAGTCAGAGAGAATCCCATTGGACCAGACGTGGCACCGTGAGAAAGAGACAGATTGAGAGACAAAGACAAACAGAGAAACAGGGACAGACAGAGTGAGTCAGACTGAGAGAGACAAAGACTCAAACATACAAAACTCTCTGAAGAGAGAGAGAGAGGCAGAAACCGAGCGACACAGATACATTTCACAATTTCATTTCATTATCGGTTCAGAGTGTCACATTGTTACAGAAAATTGCTGATTCAACCGATGAAAATCCGGTCTCACTGATCAGAATGGGAGGAAATCCGTGTTAAATTAAAGAGACACCAGGAGTGGGGGACGAACCCACGCGGGACAATCCCATTGAGTTTTAAGGCCAACGCCTCAACCACTCGGCTATTCTGGTCCTGTGAGAACCTGGATTCTGTCTCTGTGAGAATCTGGGCTTCAACCCCAACCCCACATACAAACACATGCACATCGGCTTTCAGTTAGCATTTACGAACATTTTTCGTAATATTGACACGGGGGCAACTCTCCTATTCTTTTTCGAGTAATGCACTGGAAACTTTCATATCCACCCGAGGGTGCAGACGGAGCTTCAATTTAACATTTCATCCGAAAGTCAACAGCTTCAACATTACATAATTCCCCAAGTGCTGCACTTGAGTGTTAGCCAAGATGATATGCTCAAGTCTCAGGAGTGCGACTTGAACACCCAAACTCCCGATTCAGTCGAGAATGCGACCACTGAACCAAAGCCGATACAAAAGTTCACAACCGTATTATTTTCCCCAAGTCGTTTTTATAAGTTCCAGGACATACCAAATTCATGGTGATGATTTCCAGTGACAGTTGCACATACACAGAGACATATAAATAGATAGACAGACACAGAGACCCACACACACATAACCATAAATTTGCACGCACCAACGGGCATGCACAGATGCCTCAGACATCTCAAGGGATAGACAGGCTGAATCACTGTCGCAATTTTGACTGATGTTTGCGATTTTTGAAACGGATGTATCGTGAATATTGCAGATTAATAAAAATGAGAAAAAAATGTCAAAGTTGAAAGGTGTGGGACGTTATTCCATCTATCTCAGGATCAGTTTGGCAGAGAACCGGTTAAATTGTGAAATGGAATGAAAAATGCTGAGAATCGTAGTCGGCAGGATTCGAACCTGAGCGGGATAACCCAATGGATTTCTAGTCCATCGCATTAACCACTCGGCCACGACTACTGTGTCGCTGCCTTTTTAAACTTTACTCAGAAAAAACTCAGTCATCCATCTCTGTGCAGCAGACGGCCAAAGACTCCTGAAAAATTCTCCATTTGCTAAAAATCTGGACGAGACAATCTCATCCACCTGTTTTTTTGACAGTTCCATGTTGCTCTGGAACTTTTTAATATGCATCTCTTCCAAGAAACAGAAGTAAAATTCGACATCTTGAAACAACTGCCTCCCCGTCGGGGAATTGAACCCCGGTCTCCCGCGTGACAGGCGGGGATACTCACCACTATACTAACGAGGAACTGACGGGTACCAGTTCTGTCAGAGCAGGAATCGAGTCACTGTGAACAGAACTGGACACCAGGAGAAGTCGACAGACAAATTGAGAGACAGAGACAAACCGACAAACAGGGAGAGACAGACAGCGAGATAGAGACAACGAGAGACAGAAAGTGTGAGACTGAGAAGGAGAGGCAGACTGAGTGAGAAAAAGACTCAAATATATACATATACAGAGATGTGTGTGTGTGATCTATTAAGAGAGAGAGGGAAAGAGTGAGAGAAAGACAATGATAAAGACAGTGACGCGAAGAGAGAGAGATAGAGAGAGAGCGATAGAGACTAAAACAGAAAATGATGGAAATACTTCTCAGCTTACAGGCAGGGAATAACAGAGACAGGCAAAGACATGGACAGACCGAAATGATGGGAAAGAGAGAGCCAGTCAGACAAACAGTCAGAGAGAATCCCATTGGAACAGACGTGGCACCGTGAGAAAGAGACAGATTGAGAGACAAAGACAAACAGAGAAACAGGGACAGACAGAGTGAGTCAGACTGAGAGAGACAAAGACTCAAACATACAAAACTCTCTGAAGAGAGAGAGAGAGGCAGAAACCGAGCGACACAGATACATTTCGCAATTTCATTTCATTATCGGTTCAGAGTGTCACGTTGTTACAGAAAATTGCTGATTCAACCGATGAAAATCCGGTCTCACTGATCAGAATGGGAGGAAATCCGTGTTAAATTAAAGAGACACCAGGAGTGGGGGACGAATCCACGCGGGACAAACCCATTGAGTTTTAAGGCCAACGCCTCAACCACTCGGCTATTCTGGTCCTGTGAGGACCTGGATTCTGTCTCTGTGAGAATCTGGGCTTCAACCCCAACCCCACATACAAACACATGCACATCGGCTTTCAGTGAGCATTTACGAACATTTTTAGTAATATTGACACGGGGGCAACTCTCCTATTCTTTTTCGAGTAATGCACTGGAAACTTTCATATCCACCCGAGGGTGCAGACGGAGCTTCAATTCAACATTTCATCCGAAAGTCAACAGCTTCAACATTGCAAAATTCCCCAAGTGCTGCACTTGAGTGTTCGCCAAGATGATATGCTCAAGTCTCAGGAGTGCGACTTGAACAGACAAGCTCCCGATTCAGTCGAGAATGCGGCCACTGAACCAAAGCCGATACAAAAGTTCACAACCGTATTATTTTCCCCAAGTCGTTTTTATAAGTTCCAGGACATACCAAATTCATGGTGATGATTTCCCGTGACAGTTGCACATACACAGAGACATATAAATAGATAGACAGACACAGAGACCCACACACATATAACCAAAAATTTGCACGCACCAACACGCATGCACAGATGCCTCAGACATCTCGAGGGATAGATAGGCTGAATCACTGTCGCAACTTTGACTGATGTTTGCGATTTTTGAAACGGATGTATCGTGAATATTGCAGATTAATAAAAATGAGAAAAAAATGTCAAAGTTGAAAGGTGTGGGACGTTATTCCATCTATCTCAGGATCAGTTTGGCAGAGAACCGGTTAAATTGTGAAATGGAATGAAAAATGCTGAGAATCGTAGTCGGCAGGATTCGAACCTGCGCGGGATAACCCAATGGATTTCTAGTCCATCGCCTTAACCACTCAGCCACGACTACTGTGTCGCTGCCTTTTTAAACTTTACTCAGAAAAAACTCAGTCATCCATCTCTGTGCAGCAGACGGCCAAAGACTCCTGAAAAATTCTCCATTTGCTAAAAATCTGGACGAGACAATCTCATCCACCTGTTTTTTTGACAGTTCCATGTTGCTCTGGAACTTTTTAATATGCATCTCTTCCAAGAAACAGAAGTAAAATTCGACATCTTGAAACAACTGCCTCCCCATCGGGGAATTGAACCCCGGTCTCCCGCGTGACAGGCGGGGATACTCACCACTATACTAACGAGGAACTGACGGGTACCAGTTCTGTCAGAGCAGGAATCGAGTCACTGTGAACAGAACTGGACACCAGGAGAAGTCGACAGACAAATTGAGAGACAGAGACAAACCGACAAACAGGGAGAGACAGACAGCGAGATAGAGACAACGAGAGACAGAAAGTGTGAGACTGAGAAGGAGAGGCAGACTGAGTGAGAAAAAGACTCAAATATATACATATACAGAGATGTGTGTGTGTGATCTATTAAGAGAGAGAGGGAAAGAGTGAGAGAAAGACAATGATAAAGACAGTGACAAGGAGAGAGACAGATAGAGAGAGAGCGATAGAGACTAAAACAGAAAATGATGGAAATACTTCTCAGCTTACAGGCAGGGACTAACAGAGACAGGCAAAGACATGGACAGACCGAAATGATGGGAAAGAGAGAGCCAGTCAGACAAACAGTCAGAGAGAATCCCATTGGAACAGACGTGGCACCGTGAGAAAGAGACAGATTGAGAGACAAAGACAAACAGAGAAACAGGGACAGACAGAGTGAGTCAGACTGAGAGAGACAAAGACTCAAACATACAAAACTCTCTGAAGAGAGAGAGAGAGGCAGAAACCGAGCGACACAGATACATTTCACAATTTCATTTCATTATCGGTTCAGAGTGTCACATTGTTACAGAAAATTGCTGATTCAACCGATGAAAATCCGGTCTCACTGATCAGAATGGGAGGAAATCCGTGTTAAATTAAAGAGATACCAGGAGTGGGGGACGAACCCACGCGGGACAATCCCATTGAGTTTTAAGGCCAACGCCTCAACCACTCGGCTATTCTGGTCCTGTGAGAACCTGGATTCTGTCTCTGTGAGAATCTGGGCTTCAACCCCAACCCCACATACAAACACATGCACATCGGCTTTCAGTGAGCATTTACGAACATTTTTCGTAATATTGACACGGGGGCAACTCTCCTATTCTTTTTCGAGTAATGCACTGGAAACTTTCACATCCACCCGAGCGTGCAGACGGAGCTTCAATTTAACATTTCATCCGAAAGTCAACAGCTTCAACATTACATAATTCCCCAAGTGCTGCACTTGAGTGTTAGCCAAGATGATATGCTCAAGTCTCAGGAGTGCGACTTGAACAGACAAACTCCCGATTCAGTCGAGAATGCGACCACTGAACCAAAGCCGATACAAAAGTTCACAATCGTATTATTTTCCCCAAGTCGTTTTTATAAGTTCCAGGACATACCAAATTCATGGTGATGATTTCCAGTGACAGTTGCACATACACAGAGACATATAAATAGATAGACAGACACAGAGACCCACACACACATAACCATAAATTTGCACGCACCAACGGGCATGCACAGATGCCTCAGACATCTCAAGGGATAGACAGGCTGAATCACTGTCGCAATTTTGACTGATGTTTGCGATTTTTGAAACGGATGTATCGTGAATATTGCAGATTAATAAAAATGAGAAAAAAATGTCAAAGTTGAAAGGTGTGGGACGTTATTCCATCTATCTCAGGATCAGTTTGGCAGAGAACCGGTTAAATTGTGAAATGGAATGAAAAATGCTGAGAATCGTAGTCGGCAGGATTCGAACCTGAGCGGGATAACCCAATGGATTTCTAGTCCATCGCATTAACCACTCGGCCACGACTACTGTGTCGCTGCCTTTTTAAACTTTACTCAGAAAAAACTCAGTCATCCATCTCTGTGCAGCAGACGGCCAAAGACTCCTGAAAAATTCTCCATTTGCTAAAAATCTGGACGAGACAATCTCATCCACCTGTTTTTTTGACAGTTCCATGTTGCTCTGGAACTTTTTAATATGCATCTCTTCCAAGAAACAGAAGTAAAATTCGACATCTTGAAACAACTGCCTTCCCGTCGGGGAATTGAACCCCGGTCTCCCGCGTGACAGGTGGGGATACTCACCACTATACTAACGAGGAACTGACTGGTACCAGTTCTGTCAGAGCAGGAATCGAGTCACTGTGAACAGAACTGGACACCAGGAGAAGTCGACAGACACATTGAGAGACAGAGACAAACCGACAAACAGGGAGAGACAGACAGCGAGATAGAGACAACGAGAGACAGAAAGTGTGAGACTGAGAAGGAGAGGCAGACTGAGTGAGAAAAAGACTCAAATATATACTTATACAGAGATGTGTGTGTGTGATCTATTAAGAGAGAGAGGGAAAGAGTGAGAGAAAGACAATGATAAAGACAGTGACAAGGAGAGAGACAGATAGAGAGAGAGCGATAGAGACTAAAACAGAAAATGATGGAAATACTTCTCAGCTTACAGGCAGGGACTAACAGAGACAAGCAAAGACATGACAGACCGAAATGATGGGAAAGAGAGAGCCAGTCACACAAAGAGTCAGAGAGAATCCCATTGGACCAGACGTGGCACCGTGAGAAAGAGACAGATTGAGAGACAAAGACAAACAGAGAAACAGGGACAGACAGAGTGAGTCAGACTGAGAGAGACAAATACTCAAACATACAAAACTCTCTGAAGAGAGAGAGAGAGGCAGAAACCGAGCGACACAGATACATTTCACAATTTCATTTCATTATCGGTTCAGAGTGTCACATTGTTACAGAAAATTGCTGATTCAACCGATGAAAATCCGGTCTCACTGATCAGAATGGGAGGAAATCCGTGTTAAATTAAAGAGACACCAGGAGTGGGGGACGAACCCACGCGGGACAATCCCATTGAGTTTTAAGGCCAACGCCTCAACCACTCGGCTATTCTGGTCCTGTGAGAACCTGGATTCTGTCTCTGTGAGAATCTGGGCTTCAACCCCAACCCCACATACAAACACATGCACATCGGCTTTCAGTTAGCATTTACGAACATTTTTCGTAATATTGACACGGGGGCAACTCTCCTATTCTTTTTCGAGTAATGCACTGGAAACTTTCATATCCACCCGAGGGTGCAGACGGAGCTTCAATTTAACATTTCATCCGAAAGTCAACAGCTTCAACATTACATAATTCCCCAAGTGCTGCACTTGAGTGTTAGCCAAGATGATATGCTCAAGTCTCAGGAGTGCGACTTGAACACCCAAACTCCCGATTCAGTCGAGAATGCGACCACTGAACCAAAGCCGATACAAAAGTTCACAACCGTGTTATTTTCCCCAAGTCGTTTTTATAAGTTCCAGGACATACCAAATTCATGGTGATGATTTCCAGTGACAGTTGCACATACACAGAGACATATAAATAGATAGACAGACACAGAGACCCACACACACATAACCATAAATTTGCACGCACCAACGGGCATGCACAGATGCCTCAGACATCTCAAGGGATAGACAGGCTGAATCACTGTCGCAATTTTGACTGATGTTTGCGATTTTTGAAACGGATGTATCGTGAATATTGCAGATTAATAAAAATGAGAAAAAAATGTCAAAGTTGAAAGGTGTGGGACGTTATTCCATCTATCTCAGGATCAGTTTGGCAGAGAACCGGTTAAATTGTGAAATGGAATGAAAAATGCTGAGAATCGTAGTCGGCAGGATTCGAACCTGAGCGTGATAACCCAATGGATTTCTAGTCCATCGCATTAACCACTCGGCCACGACTACTGTGTCGCTGCCTTTTTAAACTTTACTCAGAAAAAACTCAGTCATCCATCTCTGTGCAGCAGACGGCCAAAGACTCCTGAAAAATTCTCCATTTGCTAAAAATCTGGACGAGACAATCTCATCCACCTGTTTTTTTGACAGTTCCATGTTGCTCTGGAACTTTTTAATATGCATCTCTTCCAAGAAACAGAAGTAAAATTCGACATCTTGAAACAACTGCCTCCCCGTCGGGGAATTGAACCCCGGTCTCCCGCGTGACAGGCGGGGATACTCACCACTATACTAACGAGGAACTGACGGGTACCAGTTCTGTCAGAGCAGGAATCGAGTCACTGTGAACAGAACTGGACACCAGGAGAAGTCGACAGACAAATTGAGAGACAGAGACAAACCGACAAACAGGGAGAGACAGACAGCGAGATAGAGACAACGAGAGACAGAAAGTGTGAGACTGAGAAGGAGAGGCAGACTGAGTGAGAAAAAGACTCAAATATATACATATACAGAGATGTGTGTGTGTGATCTATTAAGAGAGAGAGGGAAAGAGTGAGAGAAAGACAATGATAAAGACAGTGACGCGAAGAGAGAGAGATAGAGAGAGAGCGATAGAGACTAAAACAGAAAATGATGGAAATACTTCTCAGCTTACAGGCAGGGAATAACAGAGACAGGCAAAGACATGGACAGACCGAAATGATGGGAAAGAGAGAGCCAGTCAGACAAACAGTCAGAGAGAATCCCATTGGAACAGACGTGGCACCGTGAGAAAGAGACAGATTGAGAGACAAAGACAAACAGAGAAACAGGGACAGACAGAGTGAGTCAGACTGAGAGAGACAAAGACTCAAACATACAAAACTCTCTGAAGAGAGAGAGAGAGGCAGAAACCGAGCGACACAGATACATTTCGCAATTTCATTTCATTATCGGTTCAGAGTGTCACGTTGTTACAGAAAATTGCTGATTCAACCGATGAAAATCCGGTCTCACTGATCAGAATGGGAGGAAATCCGTGTTAAATTAAAGAGACACCAGGAGTGGGGGACGAATCCACGCGGGACAAACCCATTGAGTTTTAAGGCCAACGCCTCAACCACTCGGCTATTCTGGTCCTGTGAGGACCTGGATTCTGTCTCTGTGAGAATCTGGGCTTCAACCCCAACCCCACATACAAACACATGCACATCGGCTTTCAGTGAGCATTTACGAACATTTTTAGTAATATTGACACGGGGGCAACTCTCCTATTCTTTTTCGAGTAATGCACTGGAAACTTTCATATCCACCCGAGGGTGCAGACGGAGCTTCAATTCAACATTTCATCCGAAAGTCAACAGCTTCAACATTGCAAAATTCCCCAAGTGCTGCACTTGAGTGTTCGCCAAGATGATATGCTCAAGTCTCAGGAGTGCGACTTGAACAGACAAACTCCCGATTCAGTCGAGAATGCGGCCACTGAACCAAAGCCGATACAAAAGTTCACAACCGTATTATTTTCCCCAAGTCGTTTTTATAAGTTCCAGGACATACCAAATTCATGGTGATGATTTCCCGTGACAGTTGCACATACACAGAGACATATAAATAGATAGACAGACACAGAGACCCACACACATATAACCAAAAATTTGCACGCACCAACAGGCATGCACAGATGCCTCAGACATCTCGAGGGATAGATAGGCTGAATCACTGTCGCAACTTTGACTGATGTTTGCGATTTTTGAAACGGATGTATCGTGAATATTGCAGATTAATAAAAATGAGAAAAAAATGTCAAAGTTGAAAGGTGTGGGACGTTATTCCATCTATCTCAGGATCAGTTTGGCAGAGAACCGGTTAAATTGTGAAATGGAATGAAAAATGCTGAGAATCGTAGTCGGCAGGATTCGAACCTGAGCGTGATAACCCAATGGATTTCTAGTCCATCGCATTAACCACTCGGCCACGACTACTGTGTCGCTGCCTTTTTAAACTTTACTCAGAAAAAACTCAGTCATCCATCTCTGTGCAGCAGACGGCCAAAGACTCCTGAAAAATTCTCCATTTGCTAAAAATCTGGACGAGACAATCTCATCCACCTGTTTTTTTGACAGTTCCATGTTGCTCTGGAACTTTTTAATATGCATCTCTTCCAAGAAACAGAAGTAAAATTCGACATCTTGAAACAACTGCCTCCCCGTCGGGGAATTGAACCCCGGTCTCCCGCGTGACAGGCGGGGATACTCACCACTATACTAACGAGGAACTGACGGGTACCAGTTCTGTCAGAGCAGGAATCGAGTCACTGTGAACAGAACTGGACACCAGGAGAAGTCGACAGACAAATTGAGAGACAGAGACAAACCGACAAACAGGGAGAGACAGACAGCGAGATAGAGACAACGAGAGACAGAAAGTGTGAGACTGAGAAGGAGAGGCAGACTGAGTGAGAAAAAGACTCAAATATATACATATACAGAGATGTGTGTGTGTGATCTATTAAGAGAGAGAGGGAAAGAGTGAGAGAAAGACAATGATAAAGACAGTGACGCGAAGAGAGAGAGATAGAGAGAGAGCGATAGAGACTAAAACAGAAAATGATGGAAATACTTCTCAGCTTACAGGCAGGGAATAACAGAGACAGGCAAAGACATGGACAGACCGAAATGATGGGAAAGAGAGAGCCAGTCAGACAAACAGTCAGAGAGAATCCCATTGGAACAGACGTGGCACCGTGAGAAAGAGACAGATTGAGAGACAAAGACAAACAGAGAAACAGGGACAGACAGAGTGAGTCAGACTGAGAGAGACAAAGACTCAAACATACAAAACTCTCTGAAGAGAGAGAGAGAGGCAGAAACCGAGCGACACAGATACATTTCGCAATTTCATTTCATTATCGGTTCAGAGTGTCACGTTGTTACAGAAAATTGCTGATTCAACCGATGAAAATCCGGTCTCACTGATCAGAATGGGAGGAAATCCGTGTTAAATTAAAGAGACACCAGGAGTGGGGGACGAATCCACGCGGGACAAACCCATTGAGTTTTAAGGCCAACGCCTCAACCACTCGGCTATTCTGGTCCTGTGAGGACCTGGATTCTGTCTCTGTGAGAATCTGGGCTTCAACCCCAACCCCACATACAAACACATGCACATCGGCTTTCAGTGAGCATTTACGAACATTTTTAGTAATATTGACACGGGGGCAACTCTCCTATTCTTTTTCGAGTAATGCACTGGAAACTTTCATATCCACCCGAGGGTGCAGACGGAGCTTCAATTCAACATTTCATCCGAAAGTCAACAGCTTCAACATTGCAAAATTCCCCAAGTGCTGCACTTGAGTGTTCGCCAAGATGATATGCTCAAGTCTCAGGAGTGCGACTTGAACAGACAAACTCCCGATTCAGTCGAGAATGCGGCCACTGAACCAAAGCCGATACAAAAGTTCACAACCGTATTATTTTCCCCAAGTCGTTTTTATAAGTTCCAGGACATACCAAATTCATGGTGATGATTTCCCGTGACAGTTGCACATACACAGAGACATATAAATAGATAGACAGACACAGAGACCCACACACATATAACCAAAAATTTGCACGCACCAACAGGCATGCACAGATGCCTCAGACATCTCGAGGGATAGATAGGCTGAATCACTGTCGCAACTTTGACTGATGTTTGCGATTTTTGAAACGGATGTATCGTGAATATTGCAGATTAATAAAAATGAGAAAAAAATGTCAAAGTTGAAAGGTGTGGGACGTTATTCCATCTATCTCAGGATCAGTTTGGCAGAGAACCGGTTAAATTGTGAAATGGAATGAAAAATGCTGAGAATCGTAGTCGGCAGGATTCGAACCTGCGCGGGATAACCCAATGGATTTCTAGTCCATCGCCTTAACCACTCAGCCACGACTACTGTGTCGCTGCCTTTTTAAACTTTACTCAGAAAAAACTCAGTCATCCATCTCTGTGCAGCAGACGGCCAAAGACTCCTGAAAAATTCTCCATTTGCTAAAAATCTGGACGAGACAATCTCATCCACCTGTTTTTTTGACAGTTCCATGTTGCTCTGGAACTTTTTAATATGCATCTCTTCCAAGAAACAGAAGTAAAATTCGACATCTTGAAACAACTGCCTCCCCATCGGGGAATTGAACCCCGGTCTCCCGCGTGACAGGCGGGGATACTCACCACTATACTAACGAGGAACTGACGGGTACCAGTTCTGTCAGAGCAGGAATCGAGTCACTGTGAACAGAACTGGACACCAGGAGAAGTCGACAGACAAATTGAGAGACAGAGACAAACCGACAAACAGGGAGAGACAGACAGCGAGATAGAGACAACGAGAGACAGAAAGTGTGAGACTGAGAAGGAGAGGCAGACTGAGTGAGAAAAAGACTCAAATATATACATATACAGAGATGTGTGTGTGTGATCTATTAAGAGAGAGAGGGAAAGAGTGAGAGAAAGACAATGATAAAGACAGTGACAAGGAGAGAGACAGATAGAGAGAGAGCGATAGAGACTAAAACAGAAAATGATGGAAATACTTCTCAGCTTACAGGCAGGGACTAACAGAGACAAGCAAAGACATGACAGACCGAAATGATGGGAAAGAGAGAGCCAGTCACACAAAGAGTCAGAGAGAATCCCATTGGACCAGACGTGGCACCGTGAGAAAGAGACAGATTGAGAGACAAAGACAAACAGAGAAACAGGGACAGACAGAGTGAGTCAGACTGAGAGAGACAAAGACTCAAACATACAAAACTCTCTGAAGAGAGAGAGAGAGGCAGAAACCGAGCGACACAGATACATTCACAATTTCATTTCATTATCGGTTCAGAGTGTCACATTGTTACAGAAAATTGCTGATTCAACCGATGAAAATCCGGTCTCACTGATCAGAATGGGAGGAAATCCGTGTTAAATTAAAGAGATACCAGGAGTGGGGGACGAACCCACGCGGGACAATCCCATTGAGTTTTAAGGCCAACGCCTCAACCACTCGGCTATTCTGGTCCTGTGAGAACCTGGATTCTGTCTCTGTGAGAATCTGGGCTTCAACCCCAACCCCACATACAAACACATGCACATCGGCTTTCAGTGAGCATTTACGAACATTTTTCGTAATATTGACACGGGGGCAACTCTCCTATTCTTTTTCGAGTAATGCACTGGAAACTTTCACATCCACCCGAGCGTGCAGACGGAGCTTCAATTTAACATTTCATCCGAAAGTCAACAGCTTCAACATTACATAATTCCCCAAGTGCTGCACTTGAGTGTTAGCCAAGATGATATGCTCAAGTCTCAGGAGTGCGACTTGAACAGACAAACTCCCGATTCAGTCGAGAATGCGACCACTGAACCAAAGCCGATACAAAAGTTCACAACCGTATTATTTTCCCCAAGTCGTTTTTATAAGTTCCAGGACATACCAAATTCATGGTGATGATTTCCAGTGACAGTTGCACATACACAGAGACATATAAATAGATAGACAGACACAGAGACCCACACACACATAACCATAAATTTGCACGCACCAACGGGCATGCACAGATGCCTCAGACATCTCAAGGGATAGACAGGCTGAATCACTGTCGCAATTTTGACTGATGTTTGCGATTTTTGAAACGGATGTATCGTGAATATTGCAGATTAATAAAAATGAGAAAAAAATGTCAAAGTTGAAAGGTGTGGGACGTTATTCCATCTATCTCAGGATCAGTTTGGCAGAGAACCGGTTAAATTGTGAAATGGAATGAAAAATGCTGAGAATCGTAGTCGGCAGGATTCGAACCTGAGCGGGATAACCCAATGGATTGCTAGTCCATCGCATTAACCACTCGGCCACGACTACTGTGTCGCTGCCTTTTTAAACTTTACTCAGAAAAAACTCAGTCATCCATTTCTGTGCAGCAGACGGCCAAAGACTCCTGAAAAATTCTCCATTTGCTAAAAATCTGGACGAGACAATCTCATCCACCTGTTTTTTTGACAGTTCCATGTTGCTCTGGAACTTTTTAATATGCATCTCTTCCAAGAAACAGAAGTAAAATTCGACATCTTGAAACAACTGCCTCCCCGTCGGGGAATTGAACCCCGGTCTCCCGCGTGACAGGCGGGGATACTCACCACTATACTAACGAGGAACTGACGGGTACCAGTTCTGTCAGAGCAGGAATCGAGTCACTGTGAACAGAACTGGACACCAGGAGAAGTCGACAGACAAATTGAGAGACAGAGACAAACCGACAAACAGGGAGAGACAGACAGCGAGATAGAGACAACGAGAGACAGAAAGTGTGAGACTGAGAAGGAGAGGCAGACTGAGTGAGAAAAAGACTCAAATATATACATATACAGAGATGTGTGTGTGTGATCTATTAAGAGAGAGAGGGAAAGAGTGAGAGAAAGACAATGATAAAGACAGTGACGCGAAGAGAGAGAGATAGAGAGAGAGCGATAGAGACTAAAACAGAAAATGATGGAAATACTTCTCAGCTTACAGGCAGGGAATAACAGAGACAGGCAAAGACATGGACAGACCGAAATGATGGGAAAGAGAGAGCCAGTCAGACAAACAGTCAGAGAGAATCCCATTGGAACAGACGTGGCACCGTGAGAAAGAGACAGATTGAGAGACAAAGACAAACAGAGAAACAGGGACAGACAGAGTGAGTCAGACTGAGAGAGACAAAGACTCAAACATACAAAACTCTCTGAAGAGAGAGAGAGAGGCAGAAACCGAGCGACACAGATACATTTCGCAATTTCATTTCATTATCGGTTCAGAGTGTCACGTTGTTACAGAAAATTGCTGATTCAACCGATGAAAATCCGGTCTCACTGATCAGAATGGGAGGAAATCCGTGTTAAATTAAAGAGACACCAGGAGTGGGGGACGAATCCACGCGGGACAAACCCATTGAGTTTTAAGGCCAACGCCTCAACCACTCGGCTATTCTGGTCCTGTGAGGACCTGGATTCTGTCTCTGTGAGAATCTGGGCTTCAACCCCAACCCCACATACAAACACATGCACATCGGCTTTCAGTGAGCATTTACGAACATTTTTAGTAATATTGACACGGGGGCAACTCTCCTATTCTTTTTCGAGTAATGCACTGGAAACTTTCATATCCACCCGAGGGTGCAGACGGAGCTTCAATTCAACATTTCATCCGAAAGTCAACAGCTTCAACATTGCAAAATTCCCCAAGTGCTGCACTTGAGTGTTCGCCAAGATGATATGCTCAAGTCTCAGGAGTGCGACTTGAACAGACAAACTCCCGATTCAGTCGAGAATGCGGCCACTGAACCAAAGCCGATACAAAAGTTCACAACCGTATTATTTTCCCCAAGTCGTTTTTATAAGTTCCAGGACATACCAAATTCATGGTGATGATTTCCCGTGACAGTTGCACATACACAGAGACATATAAATAGATAGACAGACACAGAGACCCACACACATATAACCAAAAATTTGCACGCACCAACAGGCATGCACAGATGCCTCAGACATCTCGAGGGATAGATAGGCTGAATCACTGTCGCAACTTTGACTGATGTTTGCGATTTTTGAAACGGATGTATCGTGAATATTGCAGATTAATAAAAATGAGAAAAAAATGTCAAAGTTGAAAGGTGTGGGACGTTATTCCATCTATCTCAGGATCAGTTTGGCAGAGAACCGGTTAAATTGTGAAATGGAATGAAAAATGCTGAGAATCGTAGTCGGCAGGATTCGAACCTGCGCGGGATAACCCAATGGATTTCTAGTCCATCGCCTTAACCACTCAGCCACGACTACTGTGTCGCTGCCTTTTTAAACTTTACTCAGAAAAAACTCAGTCATCCATCTCTGTGCAGCAGACGGCCAAAGACTCCTGAAAAATTCTCCATTTGCTAAAAATCTGGACGAGACAATCTCATCCACCTGTTTTTTTGACAGTTCCATGTTGCTCTGGAACTTTTTAATATGCATCTCTTCCAAGAAACAGAAGTAAAATTCGACATCTTGAAACAACTGCCTCCCCATCGGGGAATTGAACCCCGGTCTCCCGCGTGACAGGCGGGGATACTCACCACTATACTAACGAGGAACTGACGGGTACCAGTTCTGTCAGAGCAGGAATCGAGTCACTGTGAACAGAACTGGACACCAGGAGAAGTCGACAGACAAATTGAGAGACAGAGACAAACCGACAAACAGGGAGAGACAGACAGCGAGATAGAGACAACGAGAGACAGAAAGTGTGAGACTGAGAAGGAGAGGCAGACTGAGTGAGAAAAAGACTCAAATATATACATATACAGAGATGTGTGTGTGTGATCTATTAAGAGAGAGAGGGAAAGAGTGAGAGAAAGACAATGATAAAGACAGTGACAAGGAGAGAGACAGATAGAGAGAGAGCGATAGAGACTAAAACAGAAAATGATGGAAATACTTCTCAGCTTACAGGCAGGGACTAACAGAGACAAGCAAAGACATGACAGACCGAAATGATGGGAAAGAGAGAGCCAGTCACACAAAGAGTCAGAGAGAATCCCATTGGACCAGACGTGGCACCGTGAGAAAGAGACAGATTGAGAGACAAAGACAAACAGAGAAACAGGGACAGACAGAGTGAGTCAGACTGAGAGAGACAAAGACTCAAACATACAAAACTCTCTGAAGACAGAGAGAGAGGCAGAAACCGAGCGACACAGATACATTTCACAATTTCATTTCATTATCGGTTCAGAGTGTCACATTGTTACAGAAAATTGCTGATTCAACCGATGAAAATCCGGTCTCACTGATCAGAATGGGAGGAAATCCGTGTTAAATTAAAGAGATACCAGGAGTGGGGGACGAACCCACGCGGGACAATCCCATTGAGTTTTAAGGCCAACGCCTCAACCACTCGGCTATTCTGGTCCTGTGAGAACCTGGATTCTGTCTCTGTGAGAATCTGGGCTTCAACCCCAACCCCACATACAAACACATGCACATCGGCTTTCAGTGAGCATTTACGAACATTTTTCGTAATATTGACACGGGGGCAACTCTCCTATTCTTTTTCGAGTAATGCACTGGAAACTTTCACATCCACCCGAGCGTGCAGACGGAGCTTCAATTTAACATTTCATCCGAAAGTCAACAGCTTCAACATTACATAATTCCCCAAGTGCTGCACTTGAGTGTTAGCCAAGATGATATGCTCAAGTCTCAGGAGTGCGACTTGAACAGACAAACTCCCGATTCAGTCGAGAATGCGACCACTGAACCAAAGCCGATACAAAAGTTCACAACCGTATTATTTTCCCCAAGTCGTTTTTATAAGTTCCAGGACATACCAAATTCATGGTGATGATTTCCAGTGACAGTTGCACATACACAGAGACATATAAATAGATAGACAGACACAGAGACCCACACACACATAACCAAAAATTTGCACGCACCAACGGGCATGCACAGATGCCTCAGACATCTCAAGGGATAGACAGGCTGAATCACTGTCGCAATTTTGACTGATGTTTGCGATTTTTGAAACGGATGTATCGTGAATATTGCAGATTAATAAAAATGAGAAAAAAATGTCAAAGTTGAAAGGTGTGGGACGTTATTCCATCTATCTCAGGATCAGTTTGGCAGAGAACCGGTTAAATTGTGAAATGGAATGAAAAATGCTGAGAATCGTAGTCGGCAGGATTCGAACCTGAGCGGGATAACCCAATGGATTTCTAGTCCATCGCATTAACACCTCGGCCACGACTACTGTGTCGCTGCCTTTTTAAACTTTACTCAGAAAAAACTCAGTCATCCATCTCTGTGCAGCAGACGGCCAAAGACTCCTGAAAAATTCCCCATTTGCTAAAAATCTGGACGAGACAATCTCATCCACCTGTTTTTTTGACAGTTCCATGTTGCTCTGGAACTTTTTAATACGCATCTCTTCCAAGAAACAGAAGTAAAATTCGACATCTTGAAACAACTGCCTCCCCGTCGGGGAATTGAACCCCGGTCTCCCGCGTGACAGGCGGGGATACTCACCACTATACTAACGAGGAACTGACGGGTGCCAGTTCTGTCAGAGCAGGAATCGAGTCACTGTGAACAGAACTGGACACCAGGAGAAGTCGACAGACAAATTGAGAGACAGAGACAAACCGACAAACAGGGAGAGACAGACAGCGAGATAGAGACAACGAGAGACAGAAAGTGTGAGACTGAGAAGGAGAGGCAGACTGAGTGAGAAAAAGACTCAAATATATACATATACAGAGATGTGTGTGTGTGATCTATTAAGAGAGAGAGGGAAAGAGTGAGAGAAAGACAATGATAAAGACAGTGACGCGAAGAGAGAGAGATAGAGAGAGAGCGATAGAGACTAAAACAGAAAATGATGGAAATACTTCTCAGCTTACAGGCAGGGAATAACAGAGACAGGCAAAGACATGGACAGACCGAAATGATGGGAAAGAGAGAGCCAGTCAGACAAACAGTCAGAGAGAATCCCATTGGAACAGACGTGGCACCGTGAGAAAGAGACAGATTGAGAGACAAAGACAAACAGAGAAACAGGGACAGACAGAGTGAGTCAGACTGAGAGAGACAAAGACTCAAACATACAAAACTCTCTGAAGAGAGAGAGAGAGGCAGAAACCGAGCGACACAGATACATTTCGCAATTTCATTTCATTATCGGTTCAGAGTGTCACGTTGTTACAGAAAATTGCTGATTCAACCGATGAAAATCCGGTCTCACTGATCAGAATGGGAGGAAATCCGTGTTAAATTAAAGAGACACCAGGAGTGGGGGACGAATCCACGCGGGACAAACCCATTGAGTTTTAAGGCCAACGCCTCAACCACTCGGCTATTCTGGTCCTGTGAGGACCTGGATTCTGTCTCTGTGAGAATCTGGGCTTCAACCCCAACCCCACATACAAACACATGCACATCGGCTTTCAGTGAGCATTTACGAACATTTTTAGTAATATTGACACGGGGGCAACTCTCCTATTCTTTTTCGAGTAATGCACTGGAAACTTTCATATCCACCCGAGGGTGCAGACGGAGCTTCAATTCAACATTTCATCCGAAAGTCAACAGCTTCAACATTGCAAAATTCCCCAAGTGCTGCACTTGAGTGTTCGCCAAGATGATATGCTCAAGTCTCAGGAGTGCGACTTGAACAGACAAACTCCCGATTCAGTCGAGAATGCGGCCACTGAACCAAAGCCGATACAAAAGTTCACAACCGTATTATTTTCCCCAAGTCGTTTTTATAAGTTCCAGGACATACCAAATTCATGGTGATGATTTCCCGTGACAGTTGCACATACACAGAGACATATAAATAGATAGACAGACACAGAGACCCACACACATATAACCAAAAATTTGCACGCACCAACAGGCATGCACAGATGCCTCAGACATCTCGAGGGATAGATAGGCTGAATCACTGTCGCAACTTTGACTGATGTTTGCGATTTTTGAAACGGATGTATCGTGAATATTGCAGATTAATAAAAATGAGAAAAAAATGTCAAAGTTGAAAGGTGTGGGACGTTATTCCATCTATCTCAGGATCAGTTTGGCAGAGAACCGGTTAAATTGTGAAATGGAATGAAAAATGCTGAGAATCGTAGTCGGCAGGATTCGAACCTGCGCAGGATAACCCAATGGATTTCTAGTCCATCGCCTTAACCACTCAGCCACGACTACTGTGTCGCTGCCTTTTTAAACTTTACTCAGAAAAAACTCAGTCATCCATCTCTGTGCAGCAGACGGCCAAAGACTCCTGAAAAATTCTCCATTTGCTAAAAATCTGGACGAGACAATCTCATCCACCTGTTTTTTTGACAGTTCCATGTTGCTCTGGAACTTTTTAATATGCATCTCTTCCAAGAAACAGAAGTAAAATTCGACATCTTGAAACAACTGCCTCCCCGTCGGGGAATTGAACCCCGGTCTCCCGCGTGACAGGCGGGGATACTCACCACTATACTAACGAGGAACTGACGGGTGCCAGTTCTGTCAGAGCAGGAATCGAGTCACTGTGAACAGAACTGGACACCAGGAGAAGTCGACAGACAAATTGAGAGACAGAGACAAACCGACAAACAGGGAGAGACAGACAGCGAGATAGAGACAACGAGAGACAGAAAGTGTGAGACTGAGAAGGAGAGGCAGACTGAGTGAGAAAAAGACTCAAATATATACATATACAGAGATGTGTGTGTGTGATCTATTAAGAGAGAGAGGGAAAGAGTGAGAGAAAGACAATGATAAAGACAGTGACGCGAAGAGAGAGAGATAGAGAGAGAGCGATAGAGACTAAAACAGAAAATGATGGAAATACTTCTCAGCTTACAGGCAGGGAATAACAGAGACAGGCAAAGACATGGACAGACCGAAATGATGGGAAAGAGAGAGCCAGTCAGACAAACAGTCAGAGAGAATCCCATTGGAACAGACGTGGCACCGTGAGAAAGAGACAGATTGAGAGACAAAGACAAACAGAGAAACAGGGACAGACAGAGTGAGTCAGACTGAGAGAGACAAAGACTCAAACATACAAAACTCTCTGAAGAGAGAGAGAGAGGCAGAAACCGAGCGACACAGATACATTTCGCAATTTCATTTCATTATCGGTTCAGAGTGTCACGTTGTTACAGAAAATTGCTGATTCAACCGATGAAAATCCGGTCTCACTGATCAGAATGGGAGGAAATCCGTGTTAAATTAAAGAGACACCAGGAGTGGGGGACGAATCCACGCGGGACAAACCCATTGAGTTTTAAGGCCAACGCCTCAACCACTCGGCTATTCTGGTCCTGTGAGGACCTGGATTCTGTCTCTGTGAGAATCTGGGCTTCAACCCCAACCCCACAGACAAACACATGCACATCGGCTTTCAGTGAGCATTTACGAACATTTTTAGTAATATTGACACGGGGGCAACTCTCCTATTCTTTTTCGAGTAATGCACTGGAAACTTTCATATCCACCCGAGGGTGCAGACGGAGCTTCAATTCAACATTTCATCCGAAAGTCAACAGCTTCAACATTGCAAAATTCCCCAAGTGCTACACTTGAGTGTTCGCCAAGATGATATGCTCAAGTCTCAGGAGTGCGACTTGAACAGACAAACTCCCGATTCAGTCGAGAATGCGGCCACTGAACCAAAGCCGATACAAAAGTTCACAACCGTATTATTTTCCCCAAGTCGTTTTTATAAGTTCCAGGACATACCAAATTCATGGTGATGATTTCCCGTGACAGTTGCACATACACAGAGACATATAAATAGATAGACAGACACAGAGACCCACACACATATAACCAAAAATTTGCACGCACCAACAGGCATGCACAGATGCCTCAGACATCTCGAGGGATAGATAGGCTGAATCACTGTCGCAACTTTGACTGATGTTTGCGATTTTTGAAACGGATGTATCGTGAATATTGCAGATTAATAAAAATGAGAAAAAAATGTCAAAGTTGAAAGGTGTGGGACGTTATTCCATCTATCTCAGGATCAGTTTGGCAGAGAACCGGTTAAATTGTGAAATGGAATGAAAAATGCTGAGAATCGTAGTCGGCAGGATTCGAACCTGCGCGGGATAACCCAATGGATTTCTAGTCCATCGCCTTAACCACTCAGCCACGACTACTGTGTCGCTGCCTTTTTAAACTTTACTCAGAAAAAACTCAGTCATCCATCTCTGTGCAGCAGACGGCCAAAGACTTCTGAAAAATTCTCCGTTTGCTGAAAATCTGGACGAAGCAATCTCCTCTACCTGTATTTTTACAGTTCCATATTGCTCTGGAACTTTTTAATATGCATCTCTTCCAAGAAACAGAAGTAAAATTCGACATCTTGAAACAACTGCCTCCCCGTCGGGGAATTGAACCCCGGTCTCCCGCGTGACAGGTGGGGATACTCACCACTATACTAACGAGGAACTGACGGGTACCAGTTCTGTCAGAGCAGGAATCGAGTCACTGTGAACAGAACTGGACACCAGGAGAAGTCGACAGACACATTGAGAGACAGAGACAAACCGACAAACAGGGAGAGACAGACAGCGAGATAGAGACAACGAGAGACAGAAAGTGTGAGACTGAGAAGGAGTGGCAGACTGAGTGAGAAAAACTCAAATATATACATATACAGAGATGTGTGTGTGTGATCTATTAAGAGAGAGAGGGAAAGAGTGAGAGAAAGACAATGATAAAGACAGTGACAAGGAGAGAGACAGAAAGAGAGAGAGCGATAGAGACTAAAACAGAAAATGATGGAAATACTTCTCAGCTTACAGGCAGGGACTAACAGAGACAAGCAAAGACATGACAGACCGAAATGATGGGAAAGAGAGAGCCAGTCACACAAAGAGTCAGAGAGAATCCCATTGGACCAGACGTGGCACCGTGAGAAAGAGACAGATTGAGAGACAAAGACAAACAGAGAAACAGGGACAGACAGAGTGAGTCAGACTGAGAGAGACAAAGACTCAAACATACAAAACTCTCTGAAGAGAGAGAGAGAGGCAGAAACCGAGCGACATAGATACATTTCACAATTTCATTTCATTATCGGTTCAGAGTGTCACATTGTTACAGAAAATTGCTGATTCAACCGATGAAAATCCGGTCTCACTGATCAGAATGGGAGGAAATCCGTGTTAAATTAAAGAGACACCAGGAGTGGGGGACGAACCCACGCGGGACAATCCCATTGAGTTTTAAGGCCAACGCCTCAACCACTCGGCTATTCTGGTCCTGTGAGAACCTGGATTCTGTCTCTGTGAGAATCTGGGCTTCAACCCCAACCCCACATACAAACACATGCACATCGGCTTTCAGTGAGCATTGACGAACATTTTTCGTAATATTGACACGGGGGCAACTCTCCTATTCTTTTTCGAGTAATGCACTGGAAACTTTCATATCCACCCGAGCGTGCAGACGGAGCTTCAATTTAACATTTCATCCGAAAGTCAACAGCTTCAACATTACATAATTCCCCAAGTGCTGCACTTGAGTGTTAGCCAAGATGATATGCTCAAGTCTCAGGAGTGCGACTTGAACACCCAAACTCCCGATTCAGTCGAGAATGCGACCACTGAACCAAAGCCGATACAAAAGTTCACAACCGTATTATTTTCCCCAAGTCGTTTTTATAAGTTCCAGGACATACCAAATTCATGGTGATGATTTCCAGTGACAGTTGCACATACACAGAGACATATAAATAGATAGACAGACACAGAGACCCACACACACATAACCATAAATTTGCACGCACCAACGGGCATGCACAGATGCCTCAGACATCTCAAGGGATAGACAGGCTGAATCACTGTCGCAATTTTGACTGATGTTTGCGATTTTTGAAACGGATGTATCGTGAATATTGCAGATTAATAAGAATGAGAAAAAAATGTCAAAGTTGAAAGGTGTGGGACGTTATTCCATCTATCTCAGGATCAGTTTGGCAGAGAACCGGTTAAATTGTGAAATGGAATGAAAAATGCTGAGAATCGTAGTCGGCAGGATTCGAACCTGAGCGGGATAACCCAATGGATTTCTAGTCCATCGCATTAACCACTCGGCCACGACTACTGTGTCGCTGCCTTTTTAAACTTTACTCAGAAAAAACTCAGTCATCCATCTCTGTGCAGCAGACGGCCAAAGACTCCTGAAAAATTCTCCATTTGCTAAAAATCTGGACGCGACAATCTCATCCACCTGTTTTTTTGACAGTTCCATGTTGCTCTGGAACTTTTTAATATGCATCTCTTCCAAGAAACAGAAGTAAAATTCGACATCTTGAAACAACTGCCTCCCCGTCGGGGAATTGAACCCCGGTCTCCCGCGTGACAGGCGGGGATACTCACCACTATACTAACGAGGAACTGACGGGTACCAGTTCTGTCAGAGCAGGAATCGAGTCACTGTGAACAGAACTGGACACCAGGAGAAGTCGACAGACAAATTGAGAGACAGAGACAAACCGACAAACAGGGAGAGACAGACAGCGAGATAGAGACAACGAGAGACAGAAAGTGTGAGACTGAGAAGGAGAGGCAGACTGAGTGAGAAAAAGACTCAAATATATACATATACAGAGATGTGTGTGTGTGATCTATTAAGAGAGAGAGGGAAAGAGTGAGAGAAAGACAATGATAAAGACAGTGACGCGAAGAGAGAGAGATAGAGAGAGAGCGATAGAGACTAAAACAGAAAATGATGGAAATACTTCTCAGCTTACAGGCAGGGAATAACAGAGACAGGCAAAGACATGGACAGACCGAAATTATGGGAAAGAGAGAGCCAGTCAGACAAACAGTCAGAGAGAATCCCATTGGAACAGACGTGGCACCGTGAGAAAGAGACAGATTGAGAGACAAAGACAAACAGAGAAACAGGGACAGACAGAGTGAGTCAGACTGAGAGAGACAAAGACTCAAACATACAAAACTCTCAGAAGAGAGAGAGAGAGGCAGAAACCGAGCGACACAGATACATTTCGCAATTTCATTTCATTATCGGTTCAGAGTGTCACGTTGTTACAGAAAATTGCTGATTCAACCGATGAAAATCCGGTCTCACTGATCAGAATGGGAGGAAATCCGTGTTAAATTAAAGAGACACCAGGAGTGGGGGACGAATCCACGCGGGACAAACCCATTGAGTTTTAAGGCCAACGCCTCAACCACTCGGCTATTCTGGTCCTGTGAGGACCTGGATTCTGTCTCTGTGAGAATCTGGGCTTCAACCCCAACCCCACATACAAACACATGCACATCGGCTTTCAGTGAGCATTTACGAACATTTTTAGTAATATTGACACGGGGGCAACTCTCCTATTCTTTTTCGAGTAATGCACTGGAAACTTTCATATCCACCCGAGGCTGCAGACGGAGCTTCAATTCAACATTTCATCCGAAAGTCAACAGCTTCAACATTGCAAAATTCCCCAAGTGCTGCACTTGAGTGTTCGCCAAGATGATATGCTCAAGTCTCAGGAGTGCGACTTGAACAGACAAACTCCCGATTCAGTCGAGAATGCGGCCACTGAACCAAAGCCGATACAAAAGTTCACAACCGTATTATTTTCCCCAAGTCGTTTTTATAAGTTCCAGGACATACCAAATTCATGGTGATGATTTCCCGTGACAGTTGCACATACACAGAGACATATAAATAGATAGACAGACACAGAGACCCACACACATATAACCAAAAATTTGCACGCACCAACAGGCATGCACAGATGCCTCAGACATCTCGAGGGATAGATAGGCTGAATCACTGTCGCAACTTTGACTGATGTTTGCGATTTTTGAAACGGATGTATCGTGAATATTGCAGATTAATAAAAATGAGAAAAAAATGTCAAAGTTGAAAGGTGTGGGACGTTATTCCATCTATCTCAGGATCAGTTTGGCAGAGAACCGGTTAAATTGTGAAATGGAATGAAAAATGCTGAGAATCGTAGTCGGCAGGATTCGAACCTGCGCGGGATAACCCAATGGATTTCTAGTCCATCGCCTTAACCACTCAGCCACGACTACTGTGTCGCTGCCTTTTTAAACTTTACTCAGAAAAAACTCAGTCATCCATCTCTGTGCAGCAGACGGCCAAAGACTCCTGAAAAATTCTACATTGGCTAAAAATCTGGACGAGACAATCTCATCCACCTGTTTTTTTGACAGTTCCATATTGCTCTGGAACTTTTTAACATGCATCTCTTCCAAGAAACAGAAGTAAAATTCGACATCTTGAAACAACTGCCTCCCCGTCGGGGAATTGAACCCCGGTCTCCCGCGTGACAGGTGGCGATACTCACCACTATACTAACGAGGAACTGACGGGTACCAGTTCTGTCAGAGCAGGAATCGAGTCACTGTGAACAGAAGTGGACACCAGGAGAAGTCGACAGACACATTGAGAGACAGAGACAAACCGACAAACAGGGAGAGACAGACAGCGAGATAGAGACAACGAGAGACAGAAAGTGTGAGACTGAGAAGGAGAGGCAGACTGAGTGAGAAAAAGACTCAAATATATACATATACAGAGATGTGTGTGTGTGATCTATTAAGAGAGAGAGGGAAAGAGTGAGAGAAAGACAATGATAAAGACAGTGACAAGGAGAGAGACAGATAGAGAGAGAGCGATAGAGACTAAAACAGAAAATGATGGAAATACTTCTCAGCTTACAGGCAGGGACTAACAGAGACAAGCAAAGACATGACAGACCGAAATGATGGGAAAGAGAGAGCCAGTCACACAAAGAGTCAGAGAGAATCCCATTGGACCAGACGTGGCACCGTGAGAAAGAGACAGATTGAGAGACAAAGACAAACAGAGAAACAGGGACAGACAGAGTGAGTCAGACTGAGAGAGACAAAGACTCAAACATACAAAACTCTCTGAAGAGAGAGAGAGAGGCAGAAACCGAGCGACACGGATACATTTCACAATTTCATTTCATTATCGGTTCAGAGTGTCACATTGTTACAGAAAATTGCTGATTCAACCGATGAAAATCCGGTCTCACTGATCAGAATGGGAGGAAATCCGTGTTAAATTAAAGAGACACCAGGAGTGGGGGACGAACCCACGCGGGACAATCCCATTGAGTTTTAAGGCCAACGCCTCAACCACTCGGCTATTCTGGTCCTGTGAGAACCTGGATTCTGTCTCTGTGAGAATCTGGGCTTCAACCCCAACCCCACATACAAACACATGCACATCGGCTTTCAGTGAGCATTTACGAACATTTTTCGTAATATTGACACGGGGGCAACTCTCCTATTCTTTTTCGAGTAATGCACTGGAAACTTTCATATCCACCCGAGCGTGCAGACGGAGCTTCAATTTAACATTTCATCCGAAAGTCAACAGCTTCAACATTACATAATTCCCCAAGTGCTGCACTTGAGTGTTAGCCAAGATGATATGCTCAAGTCTCAGGAGTGCGACTTGAACAGACAAACTCCCGATTCAGTCGAGAATGCGACCACTGAACCAAAGCCGATACAAAAGTTCACAACCGTATTATTTTCCCCAAGTCGCTTTTATAAGTTCCAGGACATACCAAATTCATGGTGATGATTTCCAGTGACAGTTGCACATACACAGAGACATATAAATAGATAGACAGACACAGAGACCCACACACACATAAGCATAAATTTGCACGCACCAACGGGCATGCACAGATGCCTCAGACATCTCAAGGGATAGACAGGCTGAATCACTGTCGCAATTTTGACTGATGTTTGCGATTTTTGAAACGGATGTATCGTGAATATTGCAGATTAATAAAAATGAGAAAAAAATGTCAAAGTTGAAAGGTGTGGGACGTTATTCCATCTATCTCAGGATCAGTTTGGCAGAGAACCGGTTAAATTGTGAAATGGAATGAAAAATGCTGAGAATCGTAGTCGGCAGGATTCGAACCTGAGCGGGATAACCCAATGGATTTCTAGTCCATCGCATTAACCACTCGGCCACGACTACTGTGTCGCTGCCTTTTTAAACTTTACTCAGAAAAAACTCAGTCATCCATCTCTGTGCAGCAGACGGCCAAAGACTCCTGAAAAATTCTCCATTTGCTAAAAATCTGGACGCGACAATCTCATCCACCTGTTTTTTTGACAGTTCCATGTTGCTCTGGAACTTTTTAATATGCATCTCTTCCAAGAAACAGAAGTAAAATTCGACATCTTGAAACAACTGCCTCCCCGTCGGGGAATTGAACCCCGGTCTCCCGCGTGACAGGCGGGGATACTCACCACTATACTAACGAGGAACTGACGGGTACCAGTTCTGTCAGAGCAGGAATCGAGTCACTGTGAACAGAACTGGACACCAGGAGAAGTCGACAGACAAATTGAGAGACAGAGACAAACCGACAAACAGGGAGAGACAGACAGCGAGATAGAGACAACGAGAGACAGAAAGTGTGAGACTGAGAAGGAGAGGCAGACTGAGTGAGAAAAAGACTCAAATATATACATATACAGAGATGTGTGTGTGTGATCTATTAAGAGAGAGAGGGAAAGAGTGAGAGAAAGACAATGATAAAGACAGTGACGCGAAGAGAGAGAGATAGAGAGAGAGCGATAGAGACTAAAACAGAAAATGATGGAAATACTTCTCAGCTTACAGGCAGGGAATAACAGAGACAGGCAAAGACATGGACAGACCGAAATTATGGGAAAGAGAGAGCCAGTCAGACAAACAGTCAGAGAGAATCCCATTGGAACAGACGTGGCACCGTGAGAAAGAGACAGATTGAGAGACAAAGACAAACAGAGAAACAGGGACAGACAGAGTGAGTCAGACTGAGAGAGACAAAGACTCAAACATACAAAACTCTCAGAAGAGAGAGAGAGAGGCAGAAACCGAGCGACACAGATACATTTCGCAATTTCATTTCATTATCGGTTCAGAGTGTCACGTTGTTACAGAAAATTGCTGATTCAACCGATGAAAATCCGGTCTCACTGATCAGAATGGGAGGAAATCCGTGTTAAATTAAAGAGACACCAGGAGTGGGGGACGAATCCACGCGGGACAAACCCATTGAGTTTTAAGGCCAACGCCTCAACCACTCGGCTATTCTGGTCCTGTGAGGACCTGGATTCTGTCTCTGTGAGAATCTGGGCTTCAACCCCAACCCCACATACAAACACATGCACATCGGCTTTCAGTGAGCATTTACGAACATTTTTAGTAATATTGACACGGGGGCAACTCTCCTATTCTTTTTCGAGTAATGCACTGGAAACTTTCATATCCACCCGAGGCTGCAGACGGAGCTTCAATTCAACATTTCATCCGAAAGTCAACAGCTTCAACATTGCAAAATTCCCCAAGTGCTGCACTTGAGTGTTCGCCAAGATGATATGCTCAAGTCTCAGGAGTGCGACTTGAACAGACAAACTCCCGATTCAGTCGAGAATGCGGCCACTGAACCAAAGCCGATACAAAAGTTCACAACCGTATTATTTTCCCCAAGTCGTTTTTATAAGTTCCAGGACATACCAAATTCATGGTGATGATTTCCCGTGACAGTTGCACATACACAGAGACATATAAATAGATAGACAGACACAGAGACCCACACACATATAACCAAAAATTTGCACGCACCAACAGGCATGCACAGATGCCTCAGACATCTCGAGGGATAGATAGGCTGAATCACTGTCGCAACTTTGACTGATGTTTGCGATTTTTGAAACGGATGTATCGTGAATATTGCAGATTAATAAAAATGAGAAAAAAATGTCAAAGTTGAAAGGTGTGGGACGTTATTCCATCTATCTCAGGATCAGTTTGGCAGAGAACCGGTTAAATTGTGAAATGGAATGAAAAATGCTGAGAATCGTAGTCGGCAGGATTCGAACCTGCGCGGGATAACCCAATGGATTTCTAGTCCATCGCCTTAACCACTCAGCCACGACTACTGTGTCGCTGCCTTTTTAAACTTTACTCAGAAAAAACTCAGTCATCCATCTCTGTGCAGCAGACGGCCAAAGACTCCTGAAAAATTCTACATTGGCTAAAAATCTGGACGAGACAATCTCATCCACCTGTTTTTTTGACAGTTCCATATTGCTCTGGAACTTTTTAACATGCATCTCTTCCAAGAAACAGAAGTAAAATTCGACATCTTGAAACAACTGCCTCCCCGTCGGGGAATTGAACCCCGGTCTCCCGCGTGACAGGTGGCGATACTCACCACTATACTAACGAGGAACTGACGGGTACCAGTTCTGTCAGAGCAGGAATCGAGTCACTGTGAACAGAAGTGGACACCAGGAGAAGTCGACAGACACATTGAGAGACAGAGACAAACCGACAAACAGGGAGAGACAGACAGCGAGATAGAGACAACGAGAGACAGAAAGTGTGAGACTGAGAAGGAGAGGCAGACTGAGTGAGAAAAAGACTCAAATATATACATATACAGAGATGTGTGTGTGTGATCTATTAAGAGAGAGAGGGAAAGAGTGAGAGAAAGACAATGATAAAGACAGTGACAAGGAGAGAGACAGATAGAGAGAGAGCGATAGAGACTAAAACAGAAAATGATGGAAATACTTCTCAGCTTACAGGCAGGGACTAACAGAGACAAGCAAAGACATGACAGACCGAAATGATGGGAAAGAGAGAGCCAGTCACACAAAGAGTCAGAGAGAATCCCATTGGACCAGACGTGGCACCGTGAGAAAGAGACAGATTGAGAGACAAAGACAAACAGAGAAACAGGGACAGACAGAGTGAGTCAGACTGAGAGAGACAAAGACTCAAACATACAAAACTCTCTGAAGAGAGAGAGAGAGGCAGAAACCGAGCGACACGGATACATTTCACAATTTCATTTCATTATCGGTTCAGAGTGTCACATTGTTACAGAAAATTGCTGATTCAACCGATGAAAATCCGGTCTCACTGATCAGAATGGGAGGAAATCCGTGTTAAATTAAAGAGACACCAGGAGTGGGGGACGAACCCACGCGGGACAATCCCATTGAGTTTTAAGGCCAACGCCTCAACCACTCGGCTATTCTGGTCCTGTGAGAACCTGGATTCTGTCTCTGTGAGAATCTGGGCTTCAACCCCAACCCCACATACAAACACATGCACATCGGCTTTCAGTGAGCATTTACGAACATTTTTCGTAATATTGACACGGGGGCAACTCTCCTATTCTTTTTCGAGTAATGCACTGGAAACTTTCATATCCACCCGAGCGTGCAGACGGAGCTTCAATTTAACATTTCATCCGAAAGTCAACAGCTTCAACATTACATAATTCCCCAAGTGCTGCACTTGAGTGTTAGCCAAGATGATATGCTCAAGTCTCAGGAGTGCGACTTGAACAGACAAACTCCCGATTCAGTCGAGAATGCGACCACTGAACCAAAGCCGATACAAAAGTTCACAACCGTATTATTTTCCCCAAGTCGCTTTTATAAGTTCCAGGACATACCAAATTCATGGTGATGATTTCCAGTGACAGTTGCACATACACAGAGACATATAAATAGATAGACAGACACAGAGACCCACACACACATAAGCATAAATTTGCACGCACCAACGGGCATGCACAGATGCCTCAGACATCTCAAGGGATAGACAGGCTGAATCACTGTCGCAATTTTGACTGATGTTTGCGATTTTTGAAACGGATGTATCGTGAATATTGCAGATTAATAAAAATGAGAAAAAAATGTCAAAGTTGAAAGGTGTGGGACGTTATTCCATCTATCTCAGGATCAGTTTGGCAGAGAACCGGTTAAATTGTGAAATGGAATGAAAAATGCTGAGAATCGTAGTCGGCAGGATTCGAACCTGCGCGGGATAACCCAATGGATTTCTGGTCCATCGCATTAACCACTCGGCCACGACTACTGTGTCGCTGTCTTTTTAAACTTTACTCAGAAAAAACTCAGTCATCCATCTCTGTGCAGCAGACGGCCAAAGACTCCTGAAAAATTCTACATTTGCTAAAAATCTGGACGAGACAATCTCATCCACCTGTTTTTTTGACAGTTCCATGTTGCTCTGGAACTTTTTAATATGCATCTCTTCCAAGAAACAGAAGTAAAATTCGACATCTTGAAACAACTGCCTCCCCATCGGGGAATTGAACCCCGGTCTCCCGCGTGACAGGCGGGGATACTCACCACTATACTAACGAGGAACAGACGGGTACCAGTTCTGTCAGAGCAGGAATCGAGTCACTGTGAACAGAACTGGACACCAGGAGAAGTCGACAGACACATTGAGAGACAGAGACAAACCGACAAACAGGGAGAGACAGACAGCGAGATAGAGACAACGAGAGACAGAAAGTGTGAGACTGAGAAGGAGAGGCAGACTGAGTGAGAAAAAGACTCAAATATATACATATACAGAGATGTGTGTGTGTGATCTATTAAGAGAGAGAGGGAAAGAGTGAGAGAAAGACAATGATAAAGACAGTGACTTGGAGACAGATAGAGAGAGAGCGATAGAGACTAAAACAGAAAATGATGGAAATATTTCTCAGCTTACAGGCAGGGACTAACAGAGACAGGCAAAGACATGGACAGACCGAAATGATGGGAAAGAGAGAGCCAGTCAGACAAACAGTCAGAGAGAATCCCATTGGAACAGACGTGGCACCGTGAGAAAGAGACAGATTGAGAGACAAAGACAAACAGAGAAACAGGGACAGACAGAGTGAGTCAGACTGAGAGAGACAAAGACTCAAACATACAAAACTCTCTGAAGAGAGAGAGAGAGGCAGAAACCGAGCGACACAGATACATTTCACAATTTCATTTCATTATCGGTTCAGAGTGTCACATTGTTACAGAAAATTGCTGATTCAACCGATGAAAATCCGGTCTCACTGATCAGAATGGGAGGAAATCCGTGTTAAATTAATGAGACACCAGGAGTGGGGAATGAACCCACGCGGGACAAACCCATTGAGTTTTAAGGCCAACGCCTCAACCACTCGGCTATTCTGGTCCTGTGAGAACCTGGATTCTGTCTCTGTGAGAATCTGTGCTTAAACCCCAACCCCACATATAAACACATGCACATCGGCGTTCAGTGAGCATTTACGAACATTTTTAGTAATATTGACACGGGGGCAACTCTCCTATTCTTTTTCGAGTAATGCACTGGGAACTTTCATATCCACCTGTGGGTGCTGACGGAGCTTCAATTCAACATTTCATCCGAAAGTCAACAGCTTCAACAATGTAAAATTCCCCAAGTGCTGCACTTGACTGTTCGCCAAGATGAAATGCACTCAGGAGTGCGACTTGAACAGACAAACTCCCGATTCAGTCGAGAATGCGGCCACTGAACCAAAGCCGATACAAAAGTTCACAATCGTATTATTTTCCCCAAGTCGTTTTTATAAGTTCCAGGACATACCAAATTCATGGTGATGATTTCCAGTGACAGTTGCACATACACAGAGACATATAAATAGATAGACAGACACAGAGACCCACACACACATAACCAAAAATTTGCACGCACCAACAGGCATGCACAGATGCCTCAGACATCTCGAGGGATAGATAGGCTGAATCACTGTCGCAACTTTGACTGATGTTTGCGATTTTTGAAACGGATGTATCGTGAATATTGCAGATTAATAAAAATGAGAAAAAAATGTCAAAGTTGAAAGGTGTGGGACGTTATTCCATCTATCTCAGGATCAGTTTGGCAGAGAACCGGTCAAATTGTGAAATGGAATGAAAAATGCTGAGAATCGTAGTCGGCAGGATTCGAACCTGCGCGGGATAACCCAATGGATTTCTAGTCCATCGCCTTAACCACTCGGCCACGACTACTGTGTCGCTGCTTTTTAAACTTTACTCAGAAAAAACTCAGTCATCCATCTCTGTGTAGCAGACGGCCAAAGACTCCTGAAAAATTCTCCGTTTGCGAAAAATCTGGACGAGGCAATCTAATCTACCTGTATTTTTACAGTTCCACATTGCTCTGGAACTTTTTAATATGCATCTCTTTCAAGAAACAGAAGTAAAATTCGACATCTTGAGACAACTGCCTCCCCGTCGGGGAATTGAACCCCGGTATCCCGCATGACAGGCGGGATACTCACCACTATACTAACGAGGAACTGACGGGTACCAGTTCTGTCAGAGCAGGAATCGAGTCACTGTGAACAGAACTGGACACCAGGAGAAGTCGACAGACACATTGAGAGACAGAGACAAACCGACAAACAAGGAGAGACAGACAGCGAGATAGAGACAACGAGAGACAGAAAGTGTGAGACTGAGAAGGAGAGGCAGACTGAGTGAGAAAAAGACTCAAATATATACATATACAGAGATGTGTGTGTGTGATCTATTAAGAGAGAGAGGGAAAGAGTGAGAGAAAGACAATGATAAAGACAGTGACAAGGAGAGAGACAGAGAGAGAGCGATAGAGACTAAAACAGAAAATGATGGAAATACTTCTCAGCTTACAGGCAGGGACTAACAGAGACAAGCAAAGACATGGACAGACCGAAATGATGGGAAAGAGAGAGCCAGTCACACAAAGAGTCAGAGAGAATCCCATTGGACCAGACGTGGCACCGTGAGAAAGAGACAGATTGAGAGACAAAGACAAACAGAGAAACAGGGACAGACAGAGTGAGTCAGACTGAGAGAGACAAAGACTCAAACATAAAAAACTCTCTGAAGAGAGAGAGAGGCAGAAACCGAGCGACACAGATACATTTCACAATTTCATTTCATTATCGGTTCAGAGTGTCACGTTGTTACAGAAAATTGCTGATTCAACCGATGAAAATCCGGTCTCACTGATCAGAATGGGAGGAAATCCGTGTTAAATTAAAGAGACACCAGGAGTGGGGGACGAACCCACGCGGGACAAACCCATTGAGTTTTAAGGCCAACGCCTCAACCACTCGGCTATTCTGGTCCTATGAGAACCTGGATTCTGTCTCTGTGAGAATCTGGGTTTCAACCCCAACCCCACATACAAACACATGCACATCGGCTTTCAGTGAGCATTTACGAACATTTTTAGTAATATTGACACGGGGGCAACTCTCCTATTCTTTTTCGAGTAATGCACTGGGAACTTTCATATCCACCTGTGGGTGCAGACGGAGCTTCAATTCAACATTTCATCCGAAAGTCAACAGCTTCAACAATGTAAAATTCCCCAAGTGCTGCACTTGACTGTTCGCCAAGATGATATTCTCAAGTCTCAGGCGACTTGAACACACAAACTCCCGATTCAGTCGAGAATGCGGCCACTGAACCAAAGCCGATACAAAAGTTCACAACCGTATTATTTTCCCCAAGTCTTTTTTATAAGTTCCAGGACATACCAAATTAATAGTGATGATTTCCACAGACAGTTGCACATACACAAAGACATATAAAGAGATAGACAGACACAGAGACACACACACACATAACCAAACATTTGCACGCACCAACGGGCATGCACAGATGCCTTCGACATCTCGAGGGATAGACAGGCTGAATCACTGTCGCAACTTTGACTGATTGTTGCGATTCTTTAAACGGATGTATGGTGAATATTGCAGATTAATTAAAATGAGAAACAAATGTCAGTGTTGAAATGTGTGGGACGTTATTCCATCTATCTCAGGATCAGTTTGGCAGAGAACCGGTTAAATTGTGAAATGGAATGAAAAATGCTGAGAATCGTAGTCGGCAGGATTCGAACCTGCACGGAATAACCCAATGGATTTCTAGTAAATCGCCTCAACCACTCGGTCACGACAACTGTGTCGCTGCCTTTTCAAACGTCACCCAGAAAAAACTCAGTCATCCATCTCTGTGCAGCAGACGGCCAAAGACTCCTGAAAAATTCTCCGTTTGCTAAAAATCTGGACGAGGCAATCTCCTCCACCTGTATTTTTACAGTTCGATATTGCTCTGGAACTTTTTAATCTGCATCTCTTCCAAGAAACAGAAGTAAAATTCGACATGTTGAAACAACTGCCTCCCCGTCGGGGAATTGAACCCCGGTCTCCCGCGTGACAGACGGGGATACTCACCACTATACTAACGAGGAACTGACGGGTACCAGTTCTGTCAGAGCAGGAATCGAGTCACTGTGAACAGAACTGGACACCAGGAGAAGTCGACAGACACATTGAGAGACAGAGACAAACCGACAAACAGGGAGAGACAGACAGCGAGATAGAGACAACGAGAGACAGAAAGTGTGAGACTGAGAAGGAGAGGCAGACTGAGTGAGAAAAAGACTCAAATATATACATATACAGAGATGTGTGTGTGTGATCTATTAAGAGAGAGAGGGAAAGAGTGAGAGAAAGACAATGATAAAGACAGTGACAAGGAGAGAGACAGAGAGAGAGCGATAGAGACTAAAACAGAAAATGATGGAAATACTTCTCAGCTTACAGGCAGGGACTAACAGAGACAAGCAAAGACATGGACAGACCGAAATGATGGGAAAGAGAGAGCCAGTCACACAAAGAGTCAGAGAGAATCCCATTGGACCAGACGTGGCACCGTGAGAAAGAGACAGATTGAGAGACAAAGACAAACAGAGAAACAGGGACAGACAGAGTGAGTCAGACTGAGAGAGACAAAGACTCAAACATACAAAACTCTCTGAAGAGAGAGAGAGAGGCAGAAACCGAGCGACACAGATGCATTTCATAATTTCATTTCATTATCGGTTCAGAGTGTCACATTGTTACAGAAAATTGCTGATTCAACCGATGAAAATCCGGTCTCACTGATCAGAATGGGAGGAAATCCGTGTTAAATTAAAGAGACACCAGGAGTGGGGGACGAACCCACGCGGGACAAACCCATTGAGTTTTAAGGCCAACGCCTCAACCACTCGGCTATTCTGGTCCTGTGAGAACCTGGATTCTGTCTCTGTGAGAATCTGTGCTTAAACCCCAACCCCACATACAAACACATGCACATCGGCTTTCAGTGAGCATTTACGAACATTTTTAGTAATATTGACACGGGGGCAACTCTCCTATTCTTTTTCGAGTGATGCACTGGGAACTTTCATATCCACCTGTGGGTGCCGACGGAGCTTCAATTCAACATTTCATCCGAAAGTCAACAGCTTCAACAATGTAAAATTCCCCAAGTGCTGCACTTGACTGTTCGCCAAGATGATATGCACTCAGGAGTGCGACTTGAACAGACAAACTCCCGATTCAGTCGAGAATGCGGCCACTGAACCAAAGCCGATACAAAAGTTCACAACCGTATTATTTTCCCCAAGTCGTTTTTATAAGTTCCAGGACATACCAAATTCATGGTGATGATTTCCAGTGACAGTTGCACATACACAGAGACATATAAATAGATAGACAGACACAGAGACCCACACACACATAACCAAAAATTTGCACGCACCAACAGGCATGCACAGATGCCTCAGACATCTCTAGGGATAGATAGGCTGAATCACTGTCGCAACTTTGACTGATGTTTGCGATTTTTGAAACGGATGTATCGTGAATATTGCAGATTAATATAAATGAGAAAAAAATGTCAAAGTTGAAAGGTGTGGGACGTTATTCCATCTATCTCAGGATCAGTTTGGCAGAGAACCGGTTAAATTGTGAAATGGAATGAAAAATGCTGAGAATCGTAGTCGGCAGGATTCGAACTTGCGCAGGATACGAACCTGCGCAGGATAACCCAATGGATTTCTAGTCCATCGCCTTAACCACTCGGCCACGACCACTGTGTCGCTGCTTTTTAAACTTTACTCAGAAAAAACTCAGTCATCCATCTCTGTGTAGCAGACGGCCAAAGACTCCTGAAAAATTCTCCGTTTGCGAAAAATCTGGACGAGGCAATCTAATCTACCTGTATTTTTACAGTTCCACATTGCTCTGGAACTTTTTAATATGCATCTCTTTCAAGAAACAGAAGTAAAATTCGACATCTTGAGACAACTGCCTCCCCGTCGGGGAATTGAACCCCGGTATCCCGCATGACAGGCGGGATACTCACCACTATACTAACGAGGAACTGACGGGTACCAGTTCTGTCAGAGCAGGAATCGAGTCACTGTGAACAGATCTGGACACCAGGAGAAGTCGACAGACACATTGAGAGACAGAGACAAACCGACAAACAAGGAGAGACAGACAGCGAGATAGAGACAACGAGAGACAGAAAGTGTGAGACTGAGAAGGAGAGGCAGACTGAGTGAGAAAAAGACTCAAATATATACATATACAGAGATGTGTGTGTGTGATCTATTAAGAGAGAGAGGGAAAGAGTGAGAGAAAGACAATGATAAAGACAGTGACAAGGAGAGAGACAGAGAGAGAGCGATAGAGACTAAAACAGAAAATGATGGAAATACTTCTCAGCTTACAGGCAGGGACTAACAGAGACAAGCAAAGACATGGACAGACCGAAATGATGGGAAAGAGAGAGCCAGTCACACAAAGAGTCAGAGAGAATCCCATTGGACCAGACGTGGCACCGTGAGAAAGAGACAGATTGAGAGACAAAGACAAACAGAGAAACAGGGACAGACAGAGTGAGTCAGACTGAGAGAGACAAAGACTCAAACATAAAAAACTCTCTGAAGAGAGAGAGAGGCAGAAACCGAGCGACACAGATACATTTCACAATTTCATTTCATTATCGGTTCAGAGTGTCACATTGTTACAGAAAATTGCTGATTCAACCGATGAAAATCCGGTCTCACTGATCAGAATGGGAGGAAATCCGTGTTAAATTAAAGAGATACCAGGAGTGGGGGACGAACCCACGCGGGACAAACCCATTGAGTTTTAAGGCCAACGCCTCAACCACTCGGCTATTCTGGTCCTGTGAGAACCTGGATTCTGTCTCTGTGAGAATCTGGGTTTCAACCCCAACCCCACATACAAACACATGCACATCGGCTTTCAGTGAGCATTTACGAACATTTTTAGTAATATTGACACGGGGGCAACTCTCCTATTCTTTTTCGAATAATGCACTGGGAACATTCATATCCACCCGAGGGTGCAGACGGAGCTTCAATTTAACATTTCATCCGAAAGTCAACAGCTTCAACATTGCAAAATTCCCCAAGTGCTGCACTTGAGTGTTCGCCAAGATGATATGCTCAAGTCTCAGGAGTGCGACTTGAACAGACAAACTCCCGATTCAGTCGAGAATGCGGCCACTGAACCAAAGCCGATACAAAAGTTAACAACGGTATTTTTTTTCCCAAGTCGTTTTTATAAGTTCCAGGACATACCAAATTCATGGTGATGATTTCCAGTGACAGTTGCACATACACAGAGACATATAAATAGATAGACAGACACAGATACCCACATACACATAACCAAAAATTTGCACGCACCAACGGGCATGCACAGATGCCTTAGACATCTCGAGGGATAGACAGGCTGAATCACTGTCGCAACTTTGACTGATGTTTGCGATTTTTGAAACGGATGTATCGTGAATATTGCAGATTAATAAAAATGAGAAAAAAATGTCAAAGTTGAAAGGTGTGGGACGTTATTCCATCTATCTGAGGATCAGTTTGGCAGAGAACCGGTTAAATTGTGAAATGGAATGAAAAATGCTGAGAATCGTAGTCGGCAGGATTCGAACCTGCGCGGGATAACCCAATGGATTTCCAGTCCATCGCCTTAACCACTCGGCCACGACTACTGTGTCGCTGCTTTTTAAACTTTACTCAGAAAAAACTCAGTCATCCATCTCTGTGTAGCAGACGGCCAAAGACTCCTGAAAAATTCTCCGTTTGCGAAAAATCTGGACGAGGCAATCTAATCTCCCTGTATTTTTACAGTTCCACATTGCTCTGGAACTTTTTAATATGCATCTCTTTCAAGAAACAGAAGTAAAATTCTACATTTTGAGACAACTGCCTCCCCGTCGGGGAATTGAACCCCGGTATCCCGCGTGACAGGCGGGGATACTCACCACTATACTAACGAGGAACTGACGGGTACCAGTTCTGTCAGAGCCGGAATCGAGTCACTGTGAACAGAACTGGACAGCAGGCGAAGTCGACAGACACATTGAGAGACAGAGAAAAAACCGACAAACTTGGAGAGACAGACAGCGAGATAGAGCCAACGAGAGACAGAAAGTGTGAGACTGAGAAGGAGAGGCAGACTGAGTGAGAAAAAGACTCAAATATATACATATACAGAGATGTATGTGTGTGATCTATTAAGAGAGAGAGGGAAAGAGTGAGAGAAAGACAATGATAAAGACAGTGACAAGGAGAGAGACAGATAGAGAGAGAGCGATAGAGACTAAAACAGAAAATGATGGAAATACTTCTCAGCTTACAGGCAGGGACTAACAGAGACAGGCAAAGACATGGACAGACCGAAATGATGGGAAAGAGAGAGCCAGTCAGACAAAGAGTCTGAGAGAATCCCATTGGACCAGGCGTGGCACCGTGAGAAAGAGACAGATTGAGAGACAAAGACAAACAGAGAAACAGGGACAGACAGAGTGAGCCAGACTTAGTGAGACAGACTCAAACATACAAAACTCTCTTAAGAGAGAGAGAGAGGCAAAAACCGAGCGACACAGACACATTTCACAATTTCATTTCATTATCGGTTCAGAGTGTCACATTGTTACAGAAAATTGCTGATTCAACCGATGAAAATCCGGTCTCATTGATCAGAATGGGAGGAAATCCGTGTTAAATTAAAGAGATACCAGGAGTGGGGGACGAACCCACGCGGGACAAACCCATTGAGTTTTAAGGGCAACGCCGCTACCACTCGGCTATTCTGGTCCTGTGCGAACCTGGATTCTGTCTCTGTGAGAATCTGGGCTTCAACCCCAACCCCACATACAAACACATGCACATCGGCTTTCAGTGAGCATTTACGAACATTTTTAGTAATATTGACACGGGGGCAACTCTCCTATTCTTTTTCGAGTAATGCACTGGGAACTTTCATATCCACCCGAGGGTGCAGACGGAGCTTCAATTTAACATTTCATCCGAAAGTCAACAGCTTCAGCATTGCAAAATTCCCCAAGTGGTGCACTTGAGTGTTCGCCAAGATGATATTCTCAAGTCTCAGGCGACTTGAACACACAAACTCCCGATTCAGTCGAGAATGCGGCCACTGAACCAAAGCCGATACAAAAGTTCACAACCGTATTATTTTCCCCAAGTCTTTTTTATAAGTTCCAGGACATACCAAATTCATGGTGATGATTTCCAATGACAGTTGCACATACACAGAGACATATAAATAGATAGACAGACACAGATACCCACATACACATAACCAAAAATTTGCATGCACCAACGGGCATGCACAGATGCCTTAGACATCTCGAGGGATAGACAGGCTGAATCACTGTCGCAACTTTGACTGATGTTTGCGATTTTTGAAACGGATGTATCGTGAATATTGCAGATTAATAAAAATGAGAAAAAAATGTCAAAGTTGAAAGTTGTGGGACGTTATTCCATCTATCTCAGGATCAGTTTGGCAGTGAACCGGTTAAATTGTGAAATGGAATGAAAAATGCTGAGAATCGTAGTCGGCAGGATTCGAACCTGCGCGGGATAACCCAATGGATTTCTAGTCCATCGCCTTAACCACTCAGCCACGACTACTGCGTCGCTGCCTTTTTAAACATTACTCAGAAAAAACTCAGTCATGCATCTCTGTGCAGCAGACGGCCAAAGACTTCTGAAAAATTCTCCGTTTGCTAAAATTCTGGACGAGGCAATCTCCTCCACCTGTATTTTTACAGTTCCATATTGCTCTGGAACCTTTTAATATGCATCTCTTCCAAGAAACAGAAGTAAAATTCGACATCTTGAAACAACTGCCTCCGCGTCAGGGAATTGAACCTCGGTCGCTAGCCTGACAGGCGGGGAAACTCACCACTACACTAACGAGGAACTGACGGGTACCAGTTCTGTCAGAGCCGGAATCGAGTCACTGTGAACAGAACTGGACACCAGGAGAAGTCGACAGACACATTGAGAGACAGAGAAAAAACCGACAAACTTGGAGAGACAGACAGCGAGATAGAGCCAACGAGAGACAGAAAGTGTGAGACTGAGAAGGAGAGGCAGACTGAGTGAGAAAAAGACTCAAATATATACATATACAGAGATGTATGTGTGTGATCTATTAAGAGAGAGAGGGAAAGAGTGAGAGAAAGACAATGATAAAGACAGTGACAAGGAGAGAGACAGATAGAGAGAGAGCGATAGAGACTAAAACAGAAAATGATGGAAATACTTCTCAGCTTACAGGCAGGGACTAACAGAGACAGGCAAAGACATGGACAGACCGAAATGATGGGAAAGAGAGAGCCAGTCAGACAAAGAGTCTGAGAGAATCCCATTGGACCAGGCGTGGCACCGTGAGAAAGAGACAGATTGAGAGACAAAGACAAACAGAGAAACAGGGACAGACAGAGTGAGCCAGACTTAGTGAGACAGACTCAAACATACAAAACTCTCTTAAGAGAGAGAGAGAGGCAGAAACCGAGCGACACAGACACATTTCACAATTTCATTTCATTATCGGTTCAGAGTGTCACATTGTTACAGAAAATTGCTGATTCAACCGATGAAAATCCGGTCTCATTGATCAGAATGGTAGGAAATCCGTGTTAAATTAAAGAGATACCAGGAGTGGGGGACGAACCCACGCGGGACAAACCCATTGAGTTTTAAGGGCAACGCCGCTACCACTCGGCTATTCTGGTCCTGTGCGAACCTGGATTCTGTCTCTGTGAGAATCTGGGCTTCAACCCCAGCCCCACATACAAACACATGCACATCGGCTTTCAGTGAGCATTTACGAACATTTTTAGTAATATTGACACGGGGGCAACTCTCCTATTCTTTTTCGAGTAATGCACTGGGAACTTTCATATCCACCCGAGGGTGCAGACGGAGCTTCAATTTAACATTTCATCCGAAAGTCAACAGCTTCAGCATTGCAAAATTCCCCAAGTGCTGCACTTGAGTGTTCGCCAAGATGATATTCTCAAGTCTCAGGCGACTTGAACAAACAAACTCCCGATTCAGTCGAGAATGCGGCCACTGAACCAAAGCCGATACAAAAGTTCACAACCGTATTATTTTCCCCAAGTCTTTTTTATAAGTTCCAGAACATACCAAATTAATAGTGATGATTTCCACAGACAGTTGCACATACACAGAGACATATAAAGAGATAGACAGACACAGAGACACACACACACATAACCAAAAATTTGCACGCACCAACAGGCATGCACAGATACCTCAGACATCTCGAGGGATAGATAGGCTGAATCACTGTCGCAACTTTGACTGATGTTTGCGATTTTTGAAACGGATGTATCGTGAATATTGCAGATTAATAAAAATGAGAAAAAAATGTCAAAGTTGAAAGGTGTGGGACGTTATTCCATCTATCTCAGGATCAGTTTGGCAGAGAACCGGTCAAATTGTGAAATGGAATGAAAAATGCTGAGAATCGTAGTCGGCAGGATTCGAACCTTCGCGGGATAACCCAATGGATTTCTAGTCCATCGCCTTAACCACTAGGCCACGACTACTGTGTCGCTGCTTTTTAAACTTTGCTCAGAAAAAACTCAGTCATGCATCTCTGTGCAGCAGACGGCCAAAGACTCCTGAAAAATTCTCCATTTGCTAAAAATCTGGACGAGACAATCTCATCCACCTATTTTTTTGACAGTTCCATATTGCTCTGGAACTTTTTAATATGCATCTCTTCCAAGAAACAGAAGTAAAATTCGACATCTTGAAACAACTGCCTCCCCGTCGGGGAATTGAACCCCGGTCTCCCGCGTGACAGGCGGGGATACTCACCACTATACTAACGAGGAACTGACGGGTATCAGTTCTGTCAGAGCAGGAATCGAGTCACTGTGAACAGAACTGGACACCAGGAGAAGTCGACAGACACATTGAGAGACAGAGACAAACCGACAAACAGGGAGAGACAGACAGCGAGATAGAGACAACGAGAGACAGAAAGTGTGAGACTGAGAAGGAGAGGCAGACTGAGTGCGAAAAAGAATCAAATATATACATATACAGAGATGTGTGTGTGTGATCTATTGAGAGAGAGAGGGAAAGAGTGAGAGAAAGACAATGATAAAGACAGTGACAAAGAGAGAGACAGATAGAGAGAGAGTGATAGAGATTAAAACAGAAAATGATGGAAATACTTCTCAGCTTACAGGCAGGGACTAACAGAGACAGGCAAAGACAGGGACAGACCGAAATGATGGGAAAGAGAGAGCCAGTCAGACAAAGAGGCTGTGAGAATCCCATTGGAACAGACGTGTATTTAGATGTACAGAAGGCATTCGATGAGGTGCCTCACAAGAGATTATTATACGAGCAAGGATTAAGGATTGGTTAATTGACAGAAAACAGAGAGTAGGAATAAACGGGTGATTTTCGGGTTGGCAGGCTGTAACTGGTGGGGTGCTGCAAGAATCGGTGCTTGGGCCCCAGCTATTCACAATCTATATCAATAATTTGGATGAGAGGACCAAATGTCATATATCGAAGTCTGCTGAGGCTACAAAGCTCGTTGGGGATGTAAGTGTGAGGAGGATGAAAAGAGGTTTCAAACGGATATGTACAGGCTCAGTGAGTGGGCAAGAACATGGAAAATAAAATATAATGTGAAGAAATGTTAAGTTAGACACTTATAGTAAAAATAGAAAGGCAGAGTATTTTTTTTAAATGGTGAGAGTTTGGGAAACATTCTGTTCAGAGGGACGTGGGTGTTCTTGTACACAAATCGCTAAAAGTTAATATGCAGGTGCAGCAAGCAATTAAGAAATCAATAGGTATATTGGCCTTTATTAAAAGAGGATTTGAATATTTACGTCTTACTGCAATTATACAGGGCCCTGGTGAGACCACACCTGGAGTATTGTGTGCAGTTTTGGTCTCCTTACCGAAGGAAAGATAAACTTGCTATAGAGGGAGTGCAATGAAGATTCACCACTCTGATTGCTGGGATGGGGGGATTGTCCTATGAGAGATTGAGTAGACCAGGCCTATATTCTCCAGCGTTTAGAAGAATGAGAGGTGAGAGACGAGACACACATCCCCTGAACAAATTTTTAAAAAGAGATGTGAGGTGCTTAAATTTAATCAAGGGCACCAGCTAAATTATTAGACACACTCCCGGTCCTTCAGGGCCTGTGTCCAGGGGAGAAGCTGATGGGTTTATCTGATCATCTTTGGGTAAAATGTTGTGTTCATTGAGCTGAGCACCTCGTGCCAGCATCAAACACTCTCCAGTCGGGCACAGCATGGGTTAGATACAGATTGAACCCATCGGTCGCTCCTCGAAACAGATACTGAGGGACAGGGAGTGTCTTGGACACTGACATTTCTCACTCAATAAGGTATAAATTAATCCTGTACCTCTCCCCATTAATCCTGGGCTCCACACGGCTCGAATCCTGCTCCTGTTGCCCTTCCTGTGACAGCACTGAGCTCAACCCAGCCCATAATGAGCAGGGCTCAGGAAGGGTGGTTGCTAGGCGCTGCAGTGATGTCACTAAGCAGGGCCATTCAGCCAAGCTGGTCCTCTCCTTGTCCCTTTAAAGGTGGAGAGCTGGGACATCCTGTCTCAACACACACACCCTGTTCATACTGAGAATCCCCAGGGAAGGCCCAAGGCCCAGAATGTGGAACACAACCAAGGGGGAAAGAGGAGGAGAGAAGGGGATGTAAATCAAGGAGTAGGGACTGAGGGCCACCAAGCTTCAGTTTTAGAGCCTGTAGACTTCAGGAGGGGGAAGAGTTAGTTAGAAATATAGAAACATAGAAAATAGGTGCAGGAATTGGCCATTCGGCCCTTCGAGCCTGCACCACCATTCAATAAGATCATGGCTGATCATTCACCTCAGTACCTCTTTCCTGCTTTCTCTCCATACCACTTGATCCCTTTAGAGGTAAGGGCCATATCTAACCCACTCTTGAATATATGTAACGAACTGGCATCAACAACTCTCTGCGGCAGAGAATTCCACAGGTTAACAACTTTGAGTGAAGAAGTTTCTCCTCATCTCGGTCCTAAATGGCTTACCTCTTATCCTTTGACTATGTCCCCTGGTTCTGGACTTTCTCAACATCGGGAACATTCTTCCTGCATCGAACCTGTCCAGTGCCATCAGAATCTTATATGTTTCTATGAGATCCCCTCTCATTCTTCTAAACTCCAGTGAATACAGGCCCAGTCGATCGAGTCTCTCATCATAGGTCAGTCCTGCCGACCCTGGAATCAGTCATGTGAAACTTTGCTGCACTCCCTCAATAGCAAGAATGTCCTTCTTCAGATTAAGAGACCAAAACTGAGCACAAAATTCCAGTTGAGGCCTCACGAAGGCCATGCACAACTGCAGTAAGACCTCCCTGCTTCTATACTCAAATCCGCTTGCAATGAAGGCCAACTTACCATTTGCCTTTTTCACCACCTGCTGTACCTGCAAGCCAACTTGCAATGACTGATGTACCATGACACCCTTGTCCCATTGCAACTCCCCTTTTCTTAATCTGTCGCCATTCAGATAATATTCTGTCTTCATGTTTTAGCCATCAAGTGGATAACCTCACATTTATCCACATTATACTTCATCTGCCATGCATTTGCCTGTCCAAGTCACCCTGCAGCCTCTTAGCATCCTCCTCACAGCTCACACCGCGATCCAGCTTAGTATCATCTGCAAACTTGGAGATATTACACTCCATTCCTTCATCTAAATCATTGGTGTATATTGTAAATAGCTGGGGTCCCAGCACTGAGCCATGCGGCACCTCACAAGTAACTGCCTGCCATTCTGAAAAGTACCCGTTTATCCAGACTTTATGCTTCCTGTCTGCTAACCAGTTCTCTATCCACATCCATACTTTAACCCTAATACCATGTGCTTTAATTTTGCACACCAATCTCTTGTGTGGGACCTTGTCAAAAAAGTTTTGAAAGTCCAAATACACCACATCCACTGGTTCACCCTTGTCCACTCGACTAGTTACATCCTCAAACAATTCTCGAAGATTTGTCAAGCATGATTTCCCTTTCATAAATCCATGCTGACTTGGACCGATCCCGTCACTGCTTTCCAAATGCGCTGCTATTTCATCTTTAATAATTGATTCCAACATTTTCCCCACGACCGATGTCAGGCTAACCAGTCTATAATTACCCGTTTTCCTCTCCCCCCTTTTTTAAAAAGTGGTGTTACATTAGCTACCCTCCAGTTCATTGGAACTGATACCGAGTCGATAGACTGTTGGAAAATGATGAGCAATGCATCCACTATTTCTCGGGCCACTTCCTTAAGTACCTTGGGATGCAGACTGTAGTTTCAGGATCCAGGGAGAGAACAAGGAGCAGATGGGGAGACTGGCGTGGACTCCAGCACAGTGAGGATGTCGGGGGAGGGAGATTGTGTCGGGTCGTGTATTAAGGGTGAAGGAGGGAGAAGAGAAGAAAAGTCAAAGGAGCAATTACTGCAGCAGTGTCCATCAATAGTGATAGAGAGAAGGTGGGGGTCAGAGTGGGCCTGGACTGGCAGGTAAACTGTTTGTTTGCTGTGAGCAGCTTTCCTTCTGTCACAAATAGCCTCCTGTAGCCCAGTGACACAAACAGCCCATTAAACGCCTCCAATGTCCTTTGGTCTGGTGAGGTCTCCCTTTGTGAAACATCAGCTGTTGTTAAAGCTTCTCATTCTGAATCGCTTACAGTGAGACAGTATCCACTGTCCGTTTTATTCCATGGGCTTCATCTTTGCTGGTATTGGTAACAGGCCCGGGATCACTAAACATAAAACCCAGTCTGTGAATCACTTTCAGCTACTGGACTTAGTATGTTCCCCACTGCACCTCTCTCACCTTCTATGTGTGAATAGAGCATCACGTCTGCAAAGCTGGTTTAAGTTTATATCCAGGCAGAAAATATATTTAAGAAAAGCCTGTAGGCCGATGAGACAGTGCTCAGGTGCCAGTGTGCTGCTGGTTTGCCCGGCATTTTGCCTGTAATGGAAGATAACTGAACATGTCTCCCAGTGTAACCTTTGCTGTAATGAAATGTGTCTTTTAATAAGCCTCATGTCCTTGCTCATGTCTGCTGCAATTGTGTAGAAAGGGGATGTGTGGATGATGGTGTTTGTATGGAGATGTGAAACAAGGAAACGGTATGTGTGTGTGGCAGTGACACAGCCTTGTGGTCACAGGCAGAACCATGCACCGATATCCTTGTGGTTATGGTTTGAGCAGGGTCAGTTCATGAATGCTCAAGCTCAGAGGTGCCAGAGATCGGGAGCAGAGGCAGTAAATCAAATCTAAATGTAAATTCCGATGTAGTTTATTTCATGTATTCCTATTTTAATAGCTTTTTCTGAATGTGGCCTATGCAAAGTGCCAGGATATTGGATCAGGCCCACCATAGAAAATGAGTTTGACACCTTGAGGTAGACAATGTCAACCAGATTCCCCCATCCACCAACCTAACAACTTCTTTACAAACTCAAGCTAGCTTGTAAGACGTGACCATGTTTACCGGAATCCATGTTCAGTATCTCTAATGGCCCCTTCCCTTTCCCCATGATGGAAAACAGCATCTCGCAGGATCCCTTCAAGCACCTTCCCAGTGATTGAGGTCACGTTGATGGGCCTTCAATTCCCGAGCTCTGACTTGTGCCCAATTTGAAAAATGGGAACTACGTGTGCTACCTTCCAATCTCAGGGAACAACCCATGATTCTACTGAGCTGTTGGAGATATGGGCAAGGGGCTAACAGAGCACCCGTCCCATCTCTTTAAACACACTTGGGTGGATATCATCCGCACCTTACACCATCAAGATTACCCCGCTCGGTGACTTTGCTGACAGTGAAGTGTGATGAGAAAGACCAAAGTGCCGTTTGCCCCTCTCAGTGTGATCCTGAAGGACTGTGCCCATGCTGAAGTTCTCCCCCCATACAATCCTCCCCACAGATTGTCCTCACTGAGCTCCAGCCAGGTGATGCTAAACACTCCCGCATGGTAAAGACAAAAATCCACAGCAATATGTTGAAAGCAACACTAATTTATTTGTCTATATCGCAAATATTAAACTCCAGTCAAGTTACAGGAGTTATTAGCATCAGCAGAAACAAACCTCAACTGTCAGAATGAACATGGTTCAGTCGGGATGTGATTAACAGCAGCAATAATAGCAGAATCCCACCCCTGCAGTCACTTGTGAACTCTCTGGTGTTTCATCACGGTGGATGGCTGAGTGAATCCCTCCCCACACTCGGAGCTGGTGAACGGCCTCTCTCCAGTGTGAACTCGCTGGTGTATCAGCAGGTCGGCTGACCAAGTGAATCCCTTCCCACAATCGGACCAGCTGAATGGCCTCTCCCCAGTGTGAACTCGCCAATGTGTTTCCAGCTTGAAACATTTCCCACAGTCCCCATATTTACACAGTTTCTCCCCAGTATGACTGCACTTGTGTCTCTCCAGGTTGGCTGATCGGCTGAAGCCTTGTCCACATGCAGAGCACGTGTACCATTTCTCCCCACTCTGAACAGTGCTTTTTGCTTCCATGGTCAAAGGCCGATGATATTCCATTCCCGATGAATTGAGTGACTCCGTCATATCTTAATGTGATGTTTGGTTTGAGCCTCTGGTCGACAAATCTTCTCCTTTTAATAACCTGTAAAGTGAGTTTCAAACAGAAAAAAGGGTGGGTGAGAGAGAACCCATAAAAACACAAAGGCAGGTTCTGAAATTGAGCTGAATGAACCTGGCTATTTGTGCGGCCGCCAACAGAAAAAGTGACCATGAAAGCTGCCGGATTGTCATAATAACCCAACTGATCACCAATGTCCTTCAGGGAAGGGAACCCACCACCCGGTCTGGGCCTACACAAGACTCTGGCCTCTATGGGAGGAGGGAGAGGTGGGCAGGGCGATGGGGAGGGAATTTAAACATCTGTAACTCGACCAGAACTTTGACAGAACCTCCCAAACCCACAACCTCTCCCACCTAGATGGACCAGGGCAGCAGGTGCATGGAAATCCATCACCTCCAAATTCCCCTCCAAGTCTCACACCATCCTGACTTGGGCATATATCACCATTCCTACATCGTCACTGGGTGAAAATCCTGGAACTCCTCACCTAACAGCATTGTGGGAGGGCCTTCACCACACGGACTGCAGCGGTTCGAGAAGGCCCACCATCACCTTGTCAAGGGGCAAATGGAAATTGGAAATATATTCTGGCCATACGAGCGACACCCACATCCTAAGAATGGATTCAAACAAATCTGTATATTGAAAGCCTCTGTAGAAATACTTGTTCCTAAAACAATACGCTTCTACCTTGTGCGGGCAGTGTCTGTTTCACAACCTAATCTCCCCTAGAATCCACCGCCGTTGATAGTCTCTCATCGGAAATTGTTGGTCCCGACTGGGCCCAGAGTTACTGGGGGTTAAACCCAGCAGCTTCTCCCCCCTCTCCAATCCAGCTCAAACTGATGCATCAAACCGATCCACACAGGAGGCCAGGGAGCGACTTCCGCATCCAGCACCCACCCTGATACAGAGCGGCTCTGGATTGGTCTCTCTGTGTTTCCAGTATCGATGGACTTACGATCAGCATATGAGGGAGAAGGGAATGGAGGCTTATGCTGAGAGAGTTAGAACCATAGAATCAGAGAATGGTTACAGCACGAAACAAGATCATTCGGCCCGTCGAGCCCGTGCCAGCTCTCTGTAAGAGCACCTCAGCTAGTCCCACTCCCCCACCCTTACCCCACAGCCCTGCCAATGTTTTTCTTTCAGGTACTTATTCAACTCCCTTTTGAAAGCCGTGATTGAGTCTGCCTCCACCACCCTTTCAGGCCGTGCAATCCAGATATTAAACACTCGCTACGCAAAAAGGTTTTTTCTTGTGTCGCCTTTGTTTCTTTTGCCAATCACCTCAAATTTGTGTCCTCTGGTTCTCGACCCTTCTGCCAATGGGAACAGTATCTCACGATCTACTCTGGCAAGACCACTCATGATTTTGAACATCTCTATCAAATCTCCGCTCAATCTTCCCTGCTCTAAGGGGAACATAAGAAATAAGAATGAGAGTCGGCCATTTGCCCCTCAAGTCTGCTCCGTCATTCAATAAAATCATGGCTGATCTAATCATGGACTCAGCTCCACTTCCCCGCCCGCTCCCCATAAAACTTTACTCCCATAATCGCTAAAAAATCTATCTATCTTCGCCTTAAATATATTCAATGATCCGGTCTCCACAGCTCTCTGGGGCAAAGAATGCCACAGAATTAGAACCCTGAGAGAAGAAATTCCCCCTCATCTCAGTTTTAAATGGACAATCCCTTATTCTGAAACTATGCCCCCTAGCTCTAGATTCCCCTATGAGTGGAAATATCCTCTCTGAATGCACCTTGTCAAGCCCCCTCAATATCTTATATGTTTCAATTATATCACCTCTCAGTCTTCTGAACTCGAATGAGTATAGGCGCAAGCTACTCAATCTTTCTTCATAAGTCAACCCCCTCATGTCAGGAATCAACCTAGTGAACCTTCTCTGAGCTGCCTCCAATGAAAGTATATCCTTCCTTAAATACAGAGACCAAAACTGTACGCAGTACTCCAGGTGTGGCCTCATCAAAACCCTGTACCGTTGTAGCAGGACTTCTCTGCTTTTATACTCCATCCCCCTTGCAACCTCAGCTGCTCCAGTTGTCCAGGTAACTGAAGTCCCTCATCCCTGGAATCATTCTCGTAAATCTTTTCTGCACCCTCTCCAAGGCCTTCACATTATTCCCAAAGTGTGTTGCACACAATTGGGCATAATACTCCAGTTGAGGCCGAACCAGTGTTTTGTACAGGTTCATCATAATATCCACGCGTTTGTACTCTATACTTCTATTTGTAAGCAGTGATACTGTCTAGTGTAATATAAACAGGGACAGGGTCTAGTGTAATATAAACAGAGGCAGGGTCGAATGTAATATAAACCGAGACAGGGTCATGTGTAATTATAAACAGTGACATGGTCTAAGGTAATATTTAAAATTACTCCTGGTGCCATGAGCTAGTGAGTACAGAAATAGGAGGATAGAGCAGATGAATGCGTGGCTGGAGAGATGGTACAGGAGGGAGGACTTTAGATTCCTGATGCATTGGGACCGCTTCTGGAGGGAGGTGGGACCAGTACAAGCCGGACGGGTTGCCCCTCAACAGAGCCGGGACCAATATCCTCGCCGGGGGTGGGGGGGTTTGCCAGTGCTGTTGGGGAGGGTTTAAACTAGCTTGGCAGGGGAATGGGAACCTGAGAATAGATTCAGTAGGTAGGGAAGTAAAGCTGGAATTAGAAAGCAAAAATGTAGAAAGTGAGTTTGAAGGACAGAAGAAAAAAGCAGCAAAAACAGGTAAAAAAAACAAATTTAAAAGTTCTTTGTCTAAATGCATATAACATTCGTAACAAAATAGATGAGTTGACGGCACAAATAGATACAGATGGGTATGATCTGATAGCCATTACAGAGACGTGGTTGCAAGGTGACCAGGACTGGGAACTAAATATTCAAGGATATTTGACAATTCGGAAGGACAGACAGAAAAAAAAGGAGGTGGATAGCTCTGTTAATAAAGGATGAGATCAGTGCGTTAGTGAGAAACGATATTTGCTCAGAGGATCAAGATATTGAATCAGTTTGGGTGGAGATGAGGAATAATAAAGGGAAAGTCACTGGTGGGCAGAGTCTATTGGCCCCCAAGCAGTAGCTACACTGTTGGACGGAGTATAAATCAAGAAATAATGGAGGCTTTTAATAAAGGAACGACAATATTTATGGGTGATTTTAAACTTCATATTGATTGGACAAAGCAAATTGGCCAGGGTAGCCTTGAGGAGGAGTCCATAGAGTATATCCGGGATAGTTTCCTTGAACAGTACGTTGTGGAACCAACCAGGGAGCAGGCTATCTTAGATATAGTACTGTGTAATGAGGCAGGATTAATAAATGATCTCGTACTAAAAGATCCTCTTGGAATAAGTGACCATAATATGGTTGAATTTCAAATTCAGCTGGAGGGTGAGAAAGTTGGTTCTCAAACTAGGGTCCTAAGCTTAAATAAAGGAGACTGCAGAGGTATGAGGGCAGAGTTGGCTAAAGTGGACTGGGAAAATAGATTAAAGAATGGGACGGTTGATGAGCAGTGGCAGACATTTCAGGAGATATTTCATTACCTGCAACAAAAATATATCCCAATGAGAAGGAGAGACTAAGAGAAGGGATAACCATCCGTGGCTAACTTAAGGAAATAAGGGAGGAATCAAATTGAAAACAAAGGCATACGGTGTGGCCAAGACTAGTGGGAGGCCAGAGGTTTATGACATTTTTAAAAGCCAGCAGAGAACGACTAAAAAAATGATTGAGAGGGAAGATAGATGATGAAAGTAAGCTAGCACAGAATACAGAATACAGTAAGAGTCCTTCATGGTAGAAGACACTAAAAACATCCCAGCAGTGGATAAGCGAGGGGCTATCGGTAGGGAGTTACGTAATACAATCACTAATGATGTAGTATTAGGTAAAATAATGGGACTAAAGGCAGAACAGTCCCCTGAACATGATGGCTTGCATCCTAGGGTCTTAAGAGAAGTGGCTGCAGAGATAGTGGAAGCATTGGTTGTGATCTACCAAAATTCCCTGGATTCTAGTGCGGTCCCAACAGATTGGAAAGCGCAAATGTAACTTGCCGATTTGAAAAAGGAGGCAGACAAAAAGCAGGAAACCATATACCAGGTAGCCTAACTTCTGTCGTTGGGAAAATGCTGGAGTCCATTATTAAGGAAGCAGTAGCAGGACATTTGGAAAAGCATCATTCATTCAAGCAGATTCAACATGGTTTTATGAAAGGGAAATCAAGTTTACAAATTCGCTGGAGTTCTTTGAGGATGTAACGAGCAGGGTGGATAAGGGGTAAGCAGTGGATGTGATGTATTTGGATTTCCAGAAGGCATTCGATAAGGTGCCACCTAAGAGGTTACTGCACAATATAAAAGCTCACTGGGTTGGGGGTAATATATTAACGTGGATAGGGGATTGGCTAACTAACAGAAAACAGAGGGTCGGGATAAATGGGTCATTTTCCAGTTGGCAAACATGACTGGTGGGGTGCCGCAGGGATTGGCGCTGGGTCCTCAACTATTTACAATCCATATTAATGATTTGGATGAAGGGACCGAGTTTGCAGTTGTTACAAAAATTGTGTGGAAGACACAAAAAACCTGCAAAGGGATACAGACAGGTTTAGTCAGAGGGAAAATATTTGGCAGATGAAGTATAATGTGGGAAAATGTGAGGTTATCCACTTTAGCAGAAATAATAGAAACGCAAATTATAATTTAAATGGAGAAAAATTGCAAAGAGCTGCATTACAGAGAGACTTGGGGGTCTTGTGCATGAAACACAAAAAGTTAGTATGCAGGTACGGCAAGTAATCAGGAAGGCAAATGGAATGTTGGCCTTTATTGCAAGGGGGATAGAGTATAAAAGCAGAGAAGTCCTGCTACAACTGTACAGAGTAATGGTGAGGCCTCACCTGGAGTACTGCGTACAGTTTTGGTCTCCGTATGTAAGGAAGGATATACTTACATTGGAGGCTGTTCAGAAAAAGTTCACTAGGTTGGTTCCAGAGATGAGGGGGTTGATTTCTGAGCATAGGTTGAGTAGGTTTAGCCTCTACACATTGGAGTTCAGAAGAACGAGAGGTGATCTTATTGAAACTTAATGATAATGAGGTGGCTCGCCAAGCTGGATGCAGAGGGGATATTTCCATTCATAGGGGAAACTAAAATTAGCGGAAATAGTCTCAGAATAAAGAGCCGCCCATTTAAAGCTGAGATTTCTTCTCTGAGGGTTGTAAATCCATGGAATTAGCTGCCCCAAAGAGCTGTGCAAGCTGGGTCTTTGAATATATTTAAGGTGGAGAGAGACACATTTTCAGCGATAAGGGAGTAAAGGGTTATGGGGAGCGGGCACGGATGTGGAGTCGAGTCCATGATCAGATCAGCCATGATCTTATTGAATGGGGAGCAGGCTCGAGGGGCCAAATGGCCTACTCCTGCTCCTATTTCTTATATTCTTATGTTATAGACTGCTTCATCTCCACTCCCAATTTTCCCCACCAATTCTAGCTGCGTACAGTTCGACACTCACTGGCTCCCCTCCCCCCTTGATGGTGCTGACTCTGGCTGAGTCAAGTTCTACAATCACTGGTTTCATCTCCCTCTCCTCCAATAATGGTGCTAACTGTGGCTGGGTCTAGTTCTACATTCACTGGTTCCCCTCCCCTGAAGGCACTGACTCTGGCTGGGCTCAGTTCTGCACTCACTGGTTCCTCTCCCCTGAAGGTGCTGACTGTGGCTGGGTTCAGTTCTACACTCACTGGTTCCCCTGCCCTGAAGGTCCTGACTCTGGATGGGTTCAGTTCTACACTCACTGGTGCCCCTGCCCTGAAGGTCCTGACTCTGGTTGGGTTCAGTTCTGCACTCACTGGTGCCCCTGCCCTGAAGGTGCTGACTCTGGCTGGGTTCAGTTCCAGACACGAACATTCCAGCACCAAGATGGCCGCGCATGCACTCTGCTACTAACTCGATCCTAAATGGCTTACACCTTCTCCTTAAACTCTGACCCCTGGTTCTGGGAACATTCTTCCTGCATCTAACCTGTCGAAAACCATCAGAGCCCCTCTCATTCTTCTGAACTCCAGTGAATGCAAGCCCAGTTGATCCTGTCTTTCTTGATATGTCAGTCCCACCATCCTGGGAATCAGTCTGGTGAACCTTCGCTGCACTCCCTCTATAGCAAGAATGTCGTTCCTCAAGTTAGGAGACCAAAACTGTACACAATACTCCAGGTGTGGCCTCAACAAAGCTCTGTACAACTGTACTAACACCTCCCTGCCCCTGTACTCAAATCCCCACGCTATGAAGGCCAACATGCCGTTTGATTTCTTAACCGCCTCCTGTATCTGCATGCCAACCGTCAATGACTGATGTACCATGACACCCAGGTCTCGTTGCACCTCACCGTTTCCTAATCTGTCACCATTCAGATAATAGTCTGTCTCTCTGTTTTTACCACCAAAGTGGATAACCTCACATTAATCCACATTATACTTCATCTGCCATGCATTTGCCCACTCACCTAACCTATCCAAGTCAATCTGCAGCCTGATAGCATCCTCCTTGCAGCTCAGGTCCCACTTCCCCCAGAACTGGTTCCAATGTCCCAGGAATTTGAATCCCTCCCTCTTGCACCACTGCTCAAGCCACGTATTTATTCTAACTACCCTGCTCCCTCTGCTCTGATTAGCACGTGGCACTGGTAGCAATCCAGAGATTACTACTTTTGAGGTTCTACTTTTTAATTTAACTCCTAGCTCCCTAAATTCAGCTTGTAGGACCTCTTCCCGCTTCTTACCTATATCGTTGGTACCTACATGTACCACGACAACTGGCTGTTCACCCTCCCTCTCCAGAATGCTCTGCAGCTGCTCCGAGACATCCTTGACCCTTGCACCAGGGAGGCAACATACCATCCTGGAGTCTCGGTTGCGTCCGCAGAAACTCCTATCTATTCCATTTACAGTAGAGTCCCCTATCACTATAGCTCTCCCACTCTTTTTCCCAGTGCCGTCATGCGGTCGGTCAGGAGCTGCAGTTGGACACACTTCCCACACACATAGTAGTCAGGGACAGTGGAAGCGTCCCTGACTTCCCACGTAACACAGGAGGGGCATGACACGTGTCCGAGCTCTGCTGCCATGACTTAACCCTTAAATTAATTTACTTACTAAAATTTACTTAAACACCAAACAGCTACTTATTGGTTGGCTGCCAATTAAACCAATCTAAAAGTCAGTCTAAAAGAGAGTTATACTTACCAGTCGAACAGCCAACCACTTACCAGCTTGGCTGCGACGTCACCTCTCGATTTCAAACCCTCTATCTTTGTCTGCAACTGGTTGGGCTGGTCTCTGGGCCTCTGTCTCCTACTCTCGCACTCCTTATCAGCTGCTCTAGTGTCAGCACAGATAGCAAAAACAAGACAAAGCAGCATCTGCCACCCCCGCTTGCCCGAACTCACCCACTTCCGGGCTTGCAGTGGACACCGGTTGTTTATGAAGCCTCCCCGGCTCCCTGCTGGTCCATTACTCCGCTCCGTCCCGCTAAAAAGGTCACTTCTGAGGAGCCTGTCCAAAACATGTCTCCTCCGCCATTACACACACCGCGCATGCTCCAAACACAGCAAGGCCCGCGCCTGCGCACTGAGCTCCTGTAGTCTGGGTGCAGCACATTCTCCCCCGCGGAGCATGCTGGGTACATATGACCATGAGAAATAGGAACAGGAGTGGGCCACTCAGAACCCCGAGCCTGCTCCCCATTCAATAAGGTCATGCCTGATCTGATCATAGACTCAGCTCTACTTTTTAGGAAGCTCAGGTTTGAAGACTAGAAGTATCATCTGTTAGTTGGGAAGGGACTGTCGTTTCTCTCCGTTCTGTTCATTGTGGAAATATATCCTGCAGTATTCTGACTATTATGGGCTTCTGAACTCGCACAGATGTTCTGACCACTGGGCAGAATAATGCAAAGCTCCAATCTATGGGTGTGGAATTGCTGCTGGCATGTATCAATCAGTCACATGCTGATTGCCGATTTAGGTCTAAGAGCAAAGCAATTTGAGAGTTGTTCAACCATGATTGGACAGCAATTTCAGTCCAATTGTATGGGTCGACATTTAACAGACAGAACCTTCTCCAGGCCAAAGCCTGGACCCATGTAAACCATAAAGCCACACCAGACTTCTAAGCTGCTATTCTGAAGCGTGAGACAGAACAATCAATGAGTTGCTCAAGCAAAATGTTGACATTTCTTTGAGCGCAGAAGGGTGCTCAAGAATAGACCTGGTGTCTCGCTGTACAGATTACAGAATCAGACATCAGTACCTCACTACTTCTTACAGTTGTCTTATTTGTTTCCACTGATGGTGTAGTTGGTATAGCTAGTGTGCAGCTGAGCCCAAGAGGCGAGATAGTCCCAGGTTCAATCATTGCTTTCTGCAGAGCTAGCTGGTCTGAGACAGCAGTTTGGAGATACAGTTGGTTTCGGTGCCCCTGGACTCAGGAAACTAGAATTTCGTCCAGATCCACTGATCCCTACTTGCAAGAAAAATTGTCAAATTTGGACTCGGTTGTGATACCCCTGGTCAAGTTCCTTTCGGACATTTACTGAAGGATTGCCACTTGGGAAAGTAGCATAATGCATCCATGTGCTGTCAAACTGTCCCCAGCATGAGTTAGCACCTTGAGGGGACAGGGTAGGACAGTGAAGAAATTGCCTTGTACATTTAAGGAAAATAGGATCCAATGTCAGGATTGAGTCAGATGGCATTTTCTTTTCAGACTTGTTAGCCAAATGTTGGAACAAATTCTCCACCAAGCGCAGCTCTCCACCAGCTGGAGTGGCGGCTGTCCTGCAGGAGTTGCTGCTCAGGAATCCGGACTTCCACGATCAAGGTTTTAGGTGGCAGTCGGACGAGAGGGCTGTGGCTGGCGAGGTGACCATGGTCAGGGACCTGCTGGATGGTGGAGGAGCAGGCTGGATGGCGCCAGACATGCTGGCATGGCGCCTAAATTCGGCCGACGTTCACTGCGTGGCCGATGCCATCAAGTCGCTAAAAGCAGCTCTGGGCCCTGACTCTGTTAGGTGTGTCGAGGAGGCTCAAGCACGTGGGGAGATCCCGTCCAAACTAACCCCCATCTGGACGGAATTCCTCATCGGCGCCAAATCCCGGAACCTCCCTCGGGAGCCGGTGCCTCACAACTTGAGCCGCCTCGAGGAAATCCCCTCCTTGCCTTTCAATTCCGCGCGGTGGGGTTTCCTGTACGGGCTGCTCCTGCACACTCTCAACCTTGCCATCCTCGTCTGCCATCCGGACACGCCATGGCGTACCATCTTTCCATCCGGAGGAGGCGGGGGTCCCCGATGGAGTGCACTCTACGCAGGAGTCCTCCCGCTATATATCGGGAACTTGGCCTGGAGGGTGGTGCACGGAGCAGGCCCGTGCAATAAATTTTTAAGTCGGTTCATGGGCTCCCAGGCCGCCTGCAATTCCTGCGGTCTGGAAGAGTCTGTGTTCCACGTTTTAAGTGAATATACGAGGTTGCAGCCCCTGTTCCATTATTTAAATGAGCTGCTCCTCAATTTCTGGCTGCACTTCTGTCCCACACTCCTGATCTTTGGGCACCCTGTGCAGAGGGGAGCGGGTAGGTCCGAAGGCCTACTTGTAGGACTGCTCCTGGGCACTGCCAAGGGTGCCATCAGCCGGTCCAGGCAGCGGGCGGTCGAGGGGGTCGTTCAGCCTGCCTGCCTGCCTCTCTTCCGTGCTTACATCCGGGCCACGGTGTCCCTGGAGATGGAGCACATGGTGTCCACTGGTACGCTCACGGCCTTCCGCGAGAGGTGGGCACCGGAGGGACTGGAGTGCATCGTCACCCCCGGCAACCAAATTTTAATTTGATTTTATATGTTTTAAAGTTTAATTTGTTTTAATTGCTGGGTTTTAGTGTCCCCCTCCCCTTTTATAGGGGGCACTTGTAAATTATCGTTTTACTACCCAAAAAAAACCAACAAAAAAACCCCACAAAAATCACAAAAAAAAAGGGCACGTGAAAAGTGTTTGGAGTGTCCCCCAGATTGGGGGGCACTTGGATTAATTTATTATGTTTTCCTCAAAAGAGTTGTTAGCCAAATGTTCCCACGTGGATATGTCGACTAGTTCAAAGAGTCAATAACGAAAAGGAAATCTAACAAAAAAAAATCGAGCTCTGATTATGACGATACTAGTCTACTGATGTACAACCAACCACTCAATGGCACCTCGATGCAGATAGACAGCTGAGCAGTGTCCTGGAAAGGAATTGTCCAACTTAACCCTGTGTTGAAAAAAAAAGTCTTATTCTTGTCTCCAGTGGCCAAAGGTTCATCAACACTCTTTGACCATTTGATGCTGCAGACCTCATCGAAATAATGTATTAATTTTTTCAGATAGGTTTCATCCCTCAGCAAGAGGACCTAATTGCCCTGAAATGTGAAGGGATGCAAGGCTGAAGAAGTAACATGCAAAATAAGCAAGCTCATACCATCCCAGCAGAATGTTTGTGATCTGTGTTTGTGTCGAGTTACAGGTACCGAAGTGTTGGTACAGGTGCCAAGCTGCTTGTGTTTAAAAGATCATTTCAGTGTCTCATTGCATTTTATTGCAAGGATAGTGTTACTGATCTGTAGGGAAAGCCAAGGACTTTAACATGCTACCATTAGGTCATCAACTTAAATATCATTAAATTTTACAGCACAGAAGGAGGCTATTCAGCCAATCACGTGCCGGCTCTTTGAAAGAGCTGTCCAAATTAGTCCCACGACCCTGCCCTTTCCCCCCATAGCCTTGCAATGTTTTCCATTTCAAGTATATATCCAATTCCCTTTTGAAAGTTACTATTGAATCTGCACCAGACTGATTCCCGGGATGGCTGGACCGACATGTGAGGAGAGACTGGATCAACTGGGAATTTATACATTGGAGTTTAGAAAGATGAGAGGGGATCTCATAGAAACATATAAGATTTTGACGGGACTGGACAAGTTAGATGCGGGAAGAATGTTCCCGATGTTGGGGGAGTCCAGAAGCAGGGGACACAGTCTTAGGAAAAGGGGTAGATCATTTAGGACTGAGATGAGGAGAAACTTCTTCACTCAGAGAGTTGTTAACCTGTGGAATTCCCTGCCGCAGAGAAATGTTGATGCCAGTTCATTGGATATATTCAAGAGGGAGTTAGATGTGTCCCTTATGGTAAGGGGATCAAGGGGTATGGAGCGAAAGCAGGAAAGGGGTACTGAGGGAATGATCAGCCATGATCTTATTGAATGGTGGTGCAGGCTCGAAGGGCCGAATGGCCGACTCCTGCACCTATTTTCTATGTTTCTATGTTTCTATGATTCCCTGCCCACTCCCCGGAACCCTTTACTCCCTTATTGCTCAAAAATCTGGCTATCTCTACCTTAAATATATTCAATGACCCAGCCTCCACTGCTCTCTGAGGCAGAGAATTCCACAGATTTCCAACACTCTGAGAGAAGAAATTCCTCCTCATCTCAGTTTTAAATGAGCTGAGCAAAAAGGCTGCATTTGTGACTCGAACAGGATTTACTGTGATTGCTTTGGGCACTGAACCATGTTCATTCAGGCACCTCATGTTTGTTTCTGATGATCTTAATAACGCCTATACCTGAGCTGGAGATTAATATTGTGTATAAATGTTGAATACATTAGCTTTGTTTCAAACACATTGTGTCGAATATTTGATTCCTCCATGATCAGAGGAGACTAATTGATGTTCTGTTACTGACTCTTCCATTTTAGTGCTTTTTATTAATCTAACTTATATCACTTCTCACCTAGTTCGCCTTCTATCAAACCCCAAACTTGTTCCATTTGAGTACATGGGTTGTGGTTGTTGTAGACTTAACTGCAGTGTCTCACCTTAAACTCAGCTGAAATCCTTTGAACCACCCCTTTATTGAACCATCTTGCATAAGGTTTGAAATCTGTTACTTTCTGTAACCCATTTTTGGAACCGATTGAATTTTAAAAACTCATCCATGCATTTTGCACGTGATAGCCTGTGAAATATTCTGATATTTGTAATTGTCATTGCCACACACTCCGTTCCCGAGTGACAAACTCCATCCCTCTCCCCAACTTCTGTCTGAGCCTGACTTTTCGCAACCTTGGTTTCATACTTAACCCTGAAATAGGTTATTTGATCAGATATCAACAGCATAATTAAGACTGCCTATTTCCACCTCTGTAACATCATCCGTCCCCGCTCTTGCCTCAGCTCATCCACTGCTGAAGCCCTCATCCATGCCTGTGTGACTTCTGGACTTGACTATTCCAATGCACTTCTCCCACATTCTACTCTACATAAACTAGTGTTAATCCAAAATTCGGCTGCCCATGCCCTAACTCGCACCAAGTCCAGCTCACCCATTACCCCAGTGCTCACTGACCTACATTGGCTTCTAGTTGATCAACGCCTTGATTTCAAAATTCTTATACTTATTTTCAAATCCCTCCGTGACCTTGCCCCTCACTAGCTCTGTAAATTCCTCCAGCCCCACAACCACCGCTGACACCCGCCCACCCATGAGATATCTGTCTTCCTGAGCATCCCTGATTATAATTGGTGGCTGTGCCTTCTGTTGCCCAGGCCCCAAGTTCTGGAAAACCCAGCCTAAACCTTGCTGTCTAACCTGTGCAGTACCTGCCCTGGCAGTTCTTGATGGGATAGTGTAGAGCAAGCTTTTCTCTCTTATCTAACCTGTGCTGTATCTTCCCTCCGAGTGTTTGATGGGACAGTGCAGAGTGAGCTTTACTCAGGATCTAACCCGTGTTGTTCCTGCCCTGGGAATGTTTAATGAGACTAGCGGGAGTTTTACTCTGTATCTAACCCGTGCTGTACCTGCAATGAGAGTGTTTGATGGAGCAATCTATGGGGAGCTTTACTCTCTGACTGACCCGTGCTGTGCCTGTTGTGTGAGTGTTTGATGGGACAGCGTAGAGGGAGATTAACTCTGTATCTAACCTATGCTGTACCTACCCTGTGAGTGTTTGGGACAGGCTAGAAGGAGACTTAACCTTTAATAACCCATGCTGTGCCTACCTGGGAATGTCTGGTGAGACTGTGTAGAGGGAGCTTTACTCTGCATCGAACCTGACTTGTCCTCCTCATCATCATCATTATCATCATAGGCAGTCCCTCGGAATCGAGGAAGACTTGCTTCCACTCCTGAAGTGAGTTATTTGATGTCTGAATAGTCCAATATGAGAGCCACAGACTCTGTCACAGGTGGGACAGATAATCATTGAGGGAAGGGGTGGGTGTGATTGGTTCGCCACATGCTCTTTCCGCTGCCTGCGCTTGATTTCTGCATGCTCTCGGCATTGAGACTCGAAGTGCTCAGCAACTTCCCGGATGCACTTTCTCGAATTAAGGTGGTCTTTGGCCAGGGAATCCCAGTTGTCAGTGGGGATGTCGCACTTTATCAGGGAGGCTTTGAGGGTGTCCTTTTAACGTTTCCGCTGCCCACCTTTGGCTCTTTTGCCATGAAGGAGCTCCACAGAGAGCACTTGGTTTGGGAGTCTTGTGTCTGGCATGCGAACTATGTGGCCTGCCCAGTGGAGTTAATCGAGTGTGGTCAGTGCTTCAATGCTGGGGACGTTAGCCTGGACAAGGACGCTGATGTTGGTGTGCCAGTCCTCCCTGGGGATTTGTAGGTTCTTGCAGTGACATTGTTGGTGATATATCTCCAGTGACTTGAGCGTCTACTGTACATGGTCCATGCCTCTGAGCCATACAGGAGGGCGGGTATTACTACAATCCTGTAAACCATGAGCTTGGTGGTACCTGCCCTGCGAATGGTTGATGGGACAGTGTAGAGGGAGCTTTACTCTGTATCTAATCCATGCTGTACCTGCCCTTGCAATGTCTGGCAGAATAGTGTAGAGGGAGATTTTCTCTATATCTATCCAATGCTATATCTGCCCTGGAATGACTGGACAAGTTAGATGGAGCTGTAGTCTGTTTCCAACTTGTGCTGTACTTGCCCTGGGAATGACTGATGGAACAGTATAGAGGGAGCTGTATTATCTTTGTTTAACCCATGTTGTACTTGCTCTGGGAATGTTTCATGGGACAGTGTGGAGGGAGCTTTACTCTATATCTAACCCATGCTGTACCTTCCCTGCAATGTCTGATGGGACAGCGTATTGAGTTCCTTACTGTGTACCTACTCATGTCCGTCATACACCGTAGAGGACGAAAACCACACTGTGACTCCGGGAGGAGCTCCTCAGCCACAGGGAGAAGACGGTTTGGGAGGATTCTAGTGATGGCTTTCCCAGTGGCTGATAACAGGGCGATCCATCTGTAATTGCTGCAATCGGACTTGTCCCCTTTGTTAAGGATGATCACGATTACTGCATCTCTGAGATCTCCAGGCATGCTCTCCTCCTTCCAGATGAGAGAGATGAGGTCATGCATTTTTGCCAATATTGCCTCTCTGCTATACTTTAGTGCCTCAGTGGGGATTTCATCCGCTCCCATTGCCTTGTTGTTCTTGAGCTGGTGGATGGCCTTTTCTATCTCGTGCAGGGCTGGGGTTTTGCGGAGATGTTGGCGGGCAGCATGCTGTGGGTTGGAGTCGAGGACACTCGAGTCAAAGGCAGAGTCTCAGTTAAAGAGATCGTCGAAGTGCTCCTTCCAGCGCGTCCTGACTGCCTCAGTGTCCTTGATGAGTGTTTCCCCATTCTTGGCCAGCAGTGGGGTGGGGCCTTGGGTGCTTGGGCCATAGGTGGCCTTGACTGCGTTGAAGACTCGTCACACATCAAGGCTGTCGGCCAGCTGCTGAACCTCCTTTGATTTCTCGACCCACCATCTATGCTTTCAGTCACAGGTTTTTTCTTGGACCTCGGCCTTAAGCCCTCTGTAATGCTGCTTTGATGCTCCCGAGTTGGGTTGTTGTTTTAGGTTCAGAAATGCCCTGTGCTTGCTAACAATTAGCTCTTGCATCTCCTCGTCATTCTCATTAAACCAGTCCTGGTGTTTCCTCGATCAGACCAACATCACCAGCATCAAAGCACTGACCACACTCGACCAGTTCCATTGGGTGGGCCACATTGTTCACAACTATTTTAAGTAAAACAATAATCAAGTGTCGCCTGATTAAAGTGAGGAGGGGCGTCACACTCCAGAAACTTTCATTAAAGTGCCCCTTTATTATTTTTGAGGGCACCAAAAACAAAACTTAACAATTCAACATTAAGGGAAGCTTTGTCAAATCAAGTCAAATTTATTAAAATTAAAATTCAGTTCCCTCTTGAAATGATGCACTCCAGTCTCTGCGGTGCCCATCTCTCGTGGATACCGCATGCTCCATCTCCAGGGACACACATAGAAACATAGAAACATAGAAAATAGGTGCAGAAGTAGCCCATTCGGCCCTTCTAGCCTGCACCGCCATTCAATGAGTTCATGGCTGAACATGCAAATTCAGTACCCCATTCCTGCTTTCGCGCCATACCCTTTGATCCTCCTAGTAGTAAGGACTTCATCTAACTCCTTTTTGAATATATTTACTGAATTGGCCTCAACAACTTTCTGTGGTAGAGAATTCCACAGGTTCAACACTCTCTGGGTGAAGAAGTTTCTCCTCATCTCGGTCTTAAATGGCTTACCCCTTATCCTTCGACTGTGACCCCTGGTTCTGGACTTCCCCAACATTAGAACATTCTTCCTGCAACTAACCTGTCTAAACCCATCAGAATTTTAAACGTTTCTATGAGATCCCCTCTCATTCTTCTGAACTCCAGTGAATACAAGCCCAGTTGATCCAGTCTTTCTTGATATGTCAGTCCCGCCATCCTGGGAATCAGTCTGGTGAACCTTCGCTGCACTCCCTCAATAGCAAGAATGTCCTTCCTCAAGTTAGGAGGCCAAAACTGTACACAATACTCCAGGTTTGGCCTCACCAAGGCCCTGTACAACTGTAGCAACACCTCCCTGCCCCTGTACTCAAATCCCCTCACTATGAAGGCAAACATGACATTTGCTTTCTGAACCGCCTGCTGTACCTGCATGCCAACCGTCAATGACTGATGTACCATGACACCCAGGTCTCGTTACACCTCCCCTTTTCCTAATCTGGCTTGCCACATTGTTCACATGGTTCACACAAGACTCCCAAAGCAAGCGCTCTGCTCAGAACTTCTACATGGCAAGCGAGCTCAAGGTGGGCAGACAAACCATTTCAAGTGCACCGTCAAAGCTTCCTTGATAAAATGCAACATCCCCACTGATACCTGGGAGTCCCTGGCCAAAGTCCACACTAAGTAGAGGAAATGCATCCGGGGAGGGCGCTGAGCACCTCAAGTCTCATCGCTGAGTGCATGCAGAAACCAAGCAGAGGAGCATGCGGCAAACCAGTCCCACCTACCCTTTCTTTCAACGACTGGCTGTCCTACCTGTGACCGAGACTGTAATTCCCGTATTCGACTGTTTAGTCACCTAAGAACTCACCTTTCGAGTGTAAGCAACTCTTCCTCGATTTCGAGGGACTGCCTATAATGATGATGATGTGTACCTAACCTGTGTTGTACCTGTCCTGTGCAATTTTGGATTGGCTGTTTAGAAAGACATTTACCCTGCATCTAAATTATGCTGTACTTGCCCTGTGAGTGTTTGATGGGACAGTGTAGAGGGAGATTCACTCTGTATCTAACCCATGCTGTGCTTGCACTGGGAGTGTTTGATGGGACAGTGCAGAGGGAGCTTCACTCTGTATCTAACCCCTGCTGTACCTGCCCTGGAGTGTTGGATTGGTGAATGTAGAGGGAGCTTTACTCCGGATCTAACCCGTGCTGTACCTGCCCTGGGAGTGTTTGATAGGTCACTGTAGAGGGAGCTTTACTCTCTATGTAACATGTGCTGTACCTGCCACCAGTACGCTTGCGGCCTTCTGTAAGAGATCAGCACCAGACGGACTGGAGTGCATCATCGCCTCCAGCAACCAACTGTTATTTGATTTAAGTTTACCGTCCAAAGTTTAATTGGTTTATTTTGTGCCTCCTCCCCCCTTTAATCAGGGGGCATTTTATTTTATCTAACCCGTGCTGTAAATGCCCTGGGAATACCTGGTGGGACAGTGTAGCTGGATCCTTGCTGTGTATTTAATATGTGCTGTACCTGCCCTGGGAGTGTTTGATGAGTCAGCGTACAGCAAGCTTTAAATTGTAACTAACCCGTGCTGTACCTGCCCTGGGATTGTTTAGGACAGTACAGAGGGAGCTTTACTCTGTATATATCCCGTGCAGTATCTGGCCCACTCCTGCACCGATTTAACATGGTCTTATGTACCCAGCATGCCCCGCGGAGAAGAAAGTGCCGAACCCAGACTTCAGTAGCTCAGTGCGCAGGCGCGGGCCCTGGCTGTGTTTGGAGCATGCGCGAGGCTTGTAATGGCGGAGAAGACATGTTTTGAGCAGGCTCCTCAGAAGTGTCCTCTTCAGCGGGACAGAGCGGAGTAAGGGACCAGCGGGGAGGTGGGGAGGCTTCATAAACATCCGGTGCCCGCCGCAAGCCCGGAATAATAACCGGAATATCGGCGGTTGCAGCTTCGGGGCTTTCTCCGGTCACAGGCCCAGGATAACGGCGGCCATCTTCGTACAGGAAGGCAGGTTCCGCGTTCCTCCATTTTGATTCAGTGAGTAGCAGCGCGCATGCGCGGCCATCTTGGTGCAGGAACAAAGTGAATGATGTCAGTGTCTGGAACTGAACCCAGCCAGAGTCAGTACCTTCAGGGGAGGGGAACCAGTGAGTGTAGAACTGAACCCAGCCAGAGTCAGTACCTTCAGGGGAGGGGAACCAGTGAGTGTAGAACTGAACCCAGCCAGAGTCAGTACCTTCAGGGGAGAGGAACCAGTGAGTGTAGACCTGAACCCAGCCAGAGTCAGTACCTTCAGGGGAGGGGAACCAGTGAGTGTAGAACTGAACCCAGCCAGAGTCAGTACCTTCAGGGGAGGGGAACCAGTGAGTGTAGAACTGAACCTAGCCAGAGTCAGCACCTTCAGGGACCAGTGATTGATTGGTGCCGTGGCCCCGCCCCCCAGCACTGATTGGGGCGGAGCAGAGCGCTGGGTGGGCTGGTGCCCCGCGCCGCCTCGCCATTGGCTGCGGGCTGAGTGTTGCGGGCGGGCGGTTGGGTGGTTTGTTGGTGGGCTCCGCTCGCAGCCTTTGAGCTCGGGGCCCAGGTGAGGCGGGGCAGAGTTGTGCGCAGGCGCGGGGTCAGCCTATTGTGGGAGATTAGCTGCGGACGGACGATGTTTTGCCCCACGCGGAGGATGGATGAGCAGCCCGGGCAGCGCGCTCAGCCTCCCTGAGGACTCTCAGACTCACGGATACGTGCGGGCGGTGAGATTTGGCCGCCGAGTCGGTGGGTGGCGGCTGTGGGGCACCTTCGGGCGGGGACGGGCCTTGGTTACTGTCGGGGGTTGCCGGGAGTCCGGCCGCCATCTTTGGGCAGCACGGGGCTGCCCGCCACGGGGAGCAGGGAGCAACAGGGGCGGGGCTTCCTCGACGTCACAATACTTTCCATTGTCCCGCTGCAGGGCAGGGAGCATGCGCGGCGGCCATCTTACTGCAGGGAGCAGGTGCAGGATGGGGACCAGTGACATGAATACATGAGAACATCAGAAATAGGAGATGAGTCGGCCCTTTGGCCCCTCGAGCCTGCCGCCATTCAATAAGATGATGGCTGCAGCATCTGGGGTGGTTCTCCTTGGAGCAGTGAAGGTGCAGGGCAGGTTTAACAGAGATGCTCACAATCAGGAAGGCTTTAGATTGTCAGGGAACAGAGTGGTTCTGCTCACACAATCAGAGAATGGTTACAGCACGGAAGGCCATTCAGCCCGTCGTACCCTTGCCTACTCCCCTCCCTTTCCCCCGGCCCTGTTAATGTTTTTTTTCCAGATACTTATCCAACTTCCTTTTTTTTAGAAAGCTGTGATTGAGTCTGCCTCCACCACCCTTTCAGGCCGTGCATTCCGGATCGTAACCACTCTGCGTAAAATAGATTTTTCTGATGTGACCTTTGGTTCTTTTGCCATTCACCTTAAATCCGTCTCCGCTGGTTCTCTACCCTTCCGCCAGTGGGAACAGTATCTCTCTATCTACTTTATCCGGACCCCTCATGATTTTGACCATCTCGATCAATTCTCCTCTCAACCTTCTCTGCTCCAAGGGGAACAACCCCAGCTTCTCCAGTCAATCCACGGAACTGAAGTCCCTCATCTCGTGAATCATTCTTGTCAATCTTTTCTGCACCCTCTCTCAGGCCTTCACATCCTAATGTGTGGTGCCCAGAATTGGACACAATGTTCCAGTTGAGACCGAACCAATGTTTGAAAACGTTCATCATAACCTCCTTGCTTTTGTACTCTGTGATGCCCAGGATCCTGTAAGTTTTTTTAACTGCTTTCTCAACCTGTCCTGTCACCTTCAGTGATTTGTCCACATATACCCGCAGGTCTCACTGTTCATGCACCCACTTTAGGATTGCACTCTTTAGTTTATATTGCCTCCTTGTTTATTTAATCACGCTTTTCGTATTTTATTTCTTTTCTTAGATTCACGGCCTCATTTTATTTTTCCCTTCGAGCCCCTCAACTTAATGTGGCAGCGTAATGTTGGCGAGTGGTGATTGATTGCCCTGGGAACCAACAGGAAGAGAGGTCAGAGGACGGAGGGCCCAGGGAGCAGCGTGTTCTGCAACCAATTGTGGTGCTTGAGGGGTGGATCCTGAGTCGGCCTATCAGGTGAGTCTGTGTGAACCCCTGTTAAACAATTCATCTTTTAAAGTTAAATTGAGATTTCTTTTGTCAACAAAACAGTTCAACATTTGTCAGTATTTTCTTTCCCTGGAGTTCCTATTATGAGTTTCAGACACTTCAGTGCCAAGTGGACCACGTATTTAAAGGTCATTCATTTCCCCTTTTCCACATAGAAAATTCTTCTGGGCTTGACAGTGTAGCTCAGGGGTGTCAAACATACGGCCCGCGGGCCGGACACGGCCCCCCCAAGCCCCTTCCTCCGGCTGCCACATGTTTTAATTTATACACCACCACTCCCGATCTTTCGCTTGATGACTGGAACACAACCTGAATTTGTCGGCCGTCACGGAACAGGAGGAGGGCGGCGGAGGCACGGGGAAGGTCAGTCGGTGTCCACGGGGAGCAATTCTGGGACAACGAGGGCACTCACACCGACTGTCAATGGGAGATAAGCTTTGAGTGAGGCAGTGAGTAGATAAATACCGAGAGAGAGGGGGAGGAGTGTCGCTGGAACTCCCGGTGATTTAACAGATGATGGGGGTTAGTGCAGGGTAGGTAGTGAGGGGGTTGTGTTCCTGCACTTCTCCCCCCTCCTCGGCCCCAGCGAGGCGCTGATTTAAAAATTCTCAGCCTCCTGTTCAAATCCCCCTCCCCTCCCCTCCCCTCCCCTCCCCTCCCCTCCCCTCCCCTCCCCTCCCCTCCCCTCCCCTCCCCTCCCCTCCCCTCCCCTCCCCTCCCCTCCCCATCCCATCTCTGTAACCTCCTCCAGCCCCTATACACCTCCCTATCTCTGTAACCTCCTCCAGCCCCTATACACCTCCCTATCTCTGTAACCCCTTCCAGCCCTACACCCCTCCCTATCTCTGTAACCTCCTTAGCCCTACAACCCTCCCTATCTCTGTAAGCTCCTCCAGCCCTGCACCCCTCCCTATCTCTCTAAATCTCCTCCAGCACCGACACCTCTCATATCTCTCTCAACCTCCTCCAGCCCCAAAGCCCCAGCCCTACATCCCTCCCTATCTCTCTAAACCTCCTCCAGCCCCTACACACCTCCCTATCTCTGTAACCCCATTCAGCCCCTACACACCTCCCTATCTCTGTAACCTCCTCCAGCCCTACACCCCTCGCTATCTCTCTAACCTCCCCCTGCCCCTACACCCCTCCCTATCTCTGTAACCTCCTCCAGCCCCTACACTCCTCCCTATCTCTGTAACCTCCTCCAGACCCTACACCCCTCCCTAAATCTGTAACCTCCTCCAGACCCTACACCCCTCCCTATCTCTTTAACTTCCTCCAGACCCTACACCCCTCGCTATCTCTGCAATCTCCTCCACCCCTCCCCATCTGTATACTCCTCCAGTGCAACACACCTCCACATCTCTCTAACCTCCTCCAGCCCCGACACCCGTCCCAATCGCTGTAACCTTCAGCACCTGCACAGCTCCCTATCTCTGTAACCTCCTCCAGCACTAGACCTCTCTCTATCTCTAAGCAACTCCAGCCCCTAAACCCCTCCCTATGTCTATCACCTCCTCCAGCCCTAAATCTCTCCCTACCTCTAATCTCCTCCAGGCCCAACACCCCTCCCCATCTCCGTAAACACCTCCTGTTCCGATAACCCTCCCTATCTCTGTAACCTCCAGCCCCTACACCCCTACTTATCTCTGTAACCTTCTCTAGCCCTACAGCCCTCCGTATCTATGGAACCTCCTTCAGCCTCTACAACCCTCCCTATCTCTGTTGTCTCTTCCAGCCCCTACACCCCTCCCTTTATCTGTAAGCTCCTTCAGCACTACACCTCTTCCTATCCGTGTAACCTCCTCCAGCCCCTACACCACTCCCTATCTCTTACCTCCTCGAGCCCGCACAACGCTCCCAATCTCTGCAACCACCTCCAGCCCCCACAACCCTCCCTATCCTTGTAACAACCTCCAGCCCCTACAAACCTCCCTATATCTATAAGCTCTTCCAGCCCTACACTCTTCCATATCATTCTAACCTCCTCCAGCCCTACACTCCTCCATATCTCTCTAACCTCCTCCAGCCCCGACACCCCTCCATATCTCTGCAACCTTCTCCAGCACCTGCTTATTTCTGTAACCTCCTCCAACCCTACACCCCTCCTTATCTCGAACCTCCTCCAGCCCTGACCCCATCCCTATCTCTAATTTCCTCCAGCCCCGACACCCCTCCCTTTCGCTGGAACCTCCTCCTGCCCCTACACCCCTCCCTTTCTCTGTAACCTGCTCCTGCCCCTACACCCCTCCCTATCTCTGTAACCTCCTCCAGACCCGACACCCGTCCCGATCTCTAACCTCCTCCAGCCCCTACACCCCTCTCTATCTCCGTAACCAGCTCCAGCCCGACAACCCAACTTTCTCTGTTACCTCCTCGAGCCCCTACACCCCTCCCAATCTCTGCAACCTCCTCCAGCCCCTACACCCCTCCCAATCTCTAACCTCCTCCAACCCTACACCCCTCCCAATCTCTAACCACCTCCAGCCCCTACACACCTCCCTATCTCTGTAACCTCCTCCAGCCCTACACTTCTCCTTATCTCTGTAAGCTCCTCCATCCCCTTCATTCCTCCCTATCTCTAACCTCGTCCTGCCCCGAAACCCCTCCCTATCTCTGTAACTTCGTCCAGCACCTACACCCCTTCCTCTCTCTGTAACCTACAGCCCCTAAACCCTTCCCGATCTCTGTAACCTACAGCCCCTACACCTTTCCCTATCTCTGTTATCTCCTCCAGTCCTCCACCCCTCCCTATCTCCATAACCACCTCCAATACCAGAACCTTCCCTATCTCTGCAATCTCCTCCAGCCCCTTCTTATCTCTGTAACCTCATCCAGCACTGCACACCTCCCTATCTCCGTAACCAGCTGCAGCCCTACAACCCTCCCTATCTCTGTAACCTCCTCCAGACCCTACAAACATCTCTATCTCTAACCTCCTCCAGCCCTTAAACTCATTCTGATCTCTCAAAGCTTCTCCAGCCCTAAACCCCTCCCTATCTCTGTAACCTCCAGCCCCTACATCCCTCACTATCTCTGTAATCTCCTCCAGCCCTAAACCCCGCCCTATCTCTAACCTCCTGCAGGTTCTACACCTCTCCCTATCTCTGTAACCCCCTCCAGCACTACAATCCTCCCCTTTGTAACCTCCTCCAGCACTAGACCCCTCCCCCTCTGTAACCTCCTTCAGCTTTTACACCCTCCCTATCCCTCTAACCTCCTCCAGCACCTACACACCTCTCTATCTCTCTAACCTCCTCCAGCACGACACCCCTCCGTATCTCTCACCTTCCTCTTCCCACTGACCCCCCTTTACAGTTGAGCCACCCATGATGCCTTGGACTTGGCTCTGGCTGTACTCTCTGAGGAACCACCAGTACAGAGAGTGAGATGCACTGAGAGGTGTCCTGCGCTACATGCCTGGTCCTCCATGTCTGTCTGGGCAGTCACCCATTCCCTCTCTGCCTGCACACTCTTATGCTGCGAGGTGACGACTCCCTGAAAGGTGCTATCCACGTAGCTCTCAGCCTCTCAGCCTCGCGGATGCAGTGACACTCGCTGTTACTCAAGCTCTGAAACCCCATGCTCAAGCATGTCTCCTCCAGCCGAAGTGCCTTACCCCACTCCCAGTGCATGCCTCCCCCAGCCGAAGTGCCTTACCCCACTCCCAGTATATGCCTACCCCAGCCGAAGTGCCTTACCCCAGTCCCAGTATATGCCTCCCCCAGCCGAAGTGCCTAACCCCAGTCCTGTTTCTCGGCACCACCTGCATGGAATGATTCGGGCTTAGAGGGGGCGGGGCTTGTCACCTGTCCATCAGGAAAGTGCAGAACAAATAGTTCCCTGCGTTAATAAACCCCGGGGGGGTCACGCAGCCCGGGGGGGGTCACGCAGCCCGAGCGCGGGCCCAGGCTCGAGAGACAACACTCCGCACCTTCCGTGACAACACTCCGCACCATCCGTTACACACACACCGGGGCTCGGTCCCAGGCCCCGAATCACAGCCCGCAGGCCCCGTGTTTGCAGCCCGGTTCCAGGCACACACTATTGGGCAGCACAAAAGACCCAGAGTCCGGCGTAACACAAACGGAGACAGGGTTCGGCGTAACACAAACGGAGACAGGGTCCAGCGTAACACAAACAGAGACAAGGCCTAGTTTTACACTATAAACAAGTATTTAATAATTGAAACAGCATTTTTGCAATAATAACGAAGTGTGACACTATCCCCTCTAACAGAAGCCTTTAACACTTTAACAACACCAGAAACATACTCTGTAGAATACAACAGAGACACGATCTACAGCTATAATAATAGAGGTGTGCACTAGAACTGGAACTACAGGGGCAGGTTATTTTCAGGTCGAATGTAACAATTCCAGAGACAGGGTCTGGAGTAATAACAGCAAATGCATGGCCCACTGTGAGAGTAACAAAGACAGTGTTTGATCCAATAATAACAGTGGCAGACTCTAGTGTAATACTGAACACAATGCTGGATCGAGTGTGATGGTCACACAGGCAGTGTCTAGTGCAACAAAACCAAGATTGGGTCTCCTCTAATAGTGTGTGCAAGTCGGGGCCTATTGCTATAACCTCATTCACCCATCCCCCTGTGCTCACTGACCTACATTGGCTCCTGGTTAAACAACGCCTCGATTTTAAAATTCTAATCTTTGGTTTCAAAACTCTCCATGGCCTCGCCCCCCCCCCCCCCCCCCCTTTTCTCGAACCTTTTATGTGGCACATTGTCAAATGCCTTCTGGAAATTCAAACACACCACATCCACTGGTTCCCCTTTATCCATCCTGTTCGTTACATCCTAAATAACTCCAGCAAATTTGTCAAACATGACTTCCCCTTCATATATCCATGCTGACTCTGCCTGACTGAATTTTGCTTTTCCAAATGTCCTACAACTGCTATTTTAATAATGGACTCCAACATTTTCCCAACCACAGATGTTAGACTAACTGGTCAATAGTTTCCTGCTTTTTGTCTGCCTTCTGTTTTAAAAAGGGGCGTTACATACGCAACTTTCCAATTTGCTGGGACCTCCGCAGAATCCAGGGAATTTTGGTAAATTACAACCAATGCATCCACAATCCCTGCCGCTACTTCTCTTAAGACCCTAGGATGTAATCCATCAGGTCCAGGGGATTTATCTGCCTTCAGTCCCATTATCTTACTGAGTACCACCACCTGAGTGATTGTAATTGTGTTATGTTCCTCCCCCACCCTATAGCCCCTTGACTATCCACTATCGGAATATTGTTAGTTTCCTCTACCCATGTCATTGGTCCCGATGTGGACCACAACCTCCGGCTGTTCACCCTCCCCCCCCCCAGAATGCCCTGCAGCTGCTCAGTGACATCCTTGACTCTGGCACCAGGGAGGCAACATACCATCCTGGAGTCATGTCTGTGGCCGCAGAAACACCTGTCTGCTCCCCGACTATTGAATCCCCTCCCACTATAGATCTTCCATTCTTCTTCCTCCCTCCCGCACCCAGTGCAGCTGAGACACCCGTGGTGCCGTGGATTTGTCTCTGGCTCACCCCCAGAGCCACCATCCCCCTCACCAGTACTCAGAACAGAGAACCAGTTGGATAGCGAGATGGGCTCAGGAGACTCCTGCACTACCTGCCTCGTCCTCCTCTTCTGTCCAGGGGTCACCCAATCCCTATCTGCCTGCACATTCTTAAGCTGCAGGGTGACCACCTCTAGAAACGTGAGATCCCCGTAACTCTCAGTCTCATGGATGCACCGCAGTGACTCCAGCCGCCGCTCAAGCTCCAAAACGCGGAGCTGGAGACACCTCCTGCACATGTGGTTGTCCCGGCTGTGTGAAGCTTCCGGGATTTCCCACATGCCACAGGATGTGTAATCCACGGGACTGAGCTGTTCTGTCATCCCTCTAGTTACACTCACAACTATCAAGTAGAACTAAACTCTAAACCTTGGAGAAATACACCCAGCAACTACTCAGCAATCCGCTGATTTAATTAACTGGCTCTCCTTCGATAATAAAGTTCACATATATTTACTGGCAGTTCCGACTTACAACAATGCCAAAGGTTTCCTACTGAAAAGCAAAAGAAAAAGATTTACCAATGCACCAGCCAATCACTGACCCGCTGGGCTGTGACCCTGCACCAGCCGGTTCCTCCCAAACCCCTCCCCATCCTCCGAGACCACTCACGCATCCCCCCACCCCCAGACCCTCACGCCCACCCACCTCACGTCCCCCCACCCCCAGACCCTCACGCCCCCCCACCCCAAACCCTCACGCCCCCCCCACCCCCAGACCCTCACGCCCACCCACCCCCAGACCCTCACGCCCACCCACCTCACGTCCCCCCACCCCCAGACCCTCACGCCCCCCCACCCCAAACCCTCACGCCCCCCCCACCCCCAGACCCTCACGCCCCCCCCACCCCCAGACCCTCACGCCCACCCACCTCACGTCCCCCCACCTCCAGACCCTCACGCCACCCCACCCCAAACCCTCACGCCCCCCCCACCCCCAGACCCTCACGCCCCCCCCACCCCCAGACCCTCACGCCCCCCCAACCTCACGTCCCCCCCCACCCCCAGACCCTCACGCTCGCCCACCCCCCCTGCAACGGCCCCTACCCCCCCCTCCCACCGACGACCCCGACTTAATGAAAGCCTGTCGGCCGATGAGATGCTGTAAAGGTGCTGGTGAGCTGCTGGATTGTTCTGCAATTTGCCTGAACAGAAAATAACTGAACAGTTATCCCAGTTTAACCTTTGCTGTTATGAAATGTTTGTGTAGTTTAATGTGGCTCATGTTCTTGCTCATGGCGGCTGTAATTGTGTAGAAAGGGGATGTGTGAAGTGATGGTGTTTGTATGGAGATGTGAAACAAGGAAACGGTATCTGTGTGTGACAGTGACACAGCCTTGTGGTCACAGGCAGAACCATGCACCGATATCCTTGTGGTTATGGTTTGAGCAGGGTCAGATCAGGAATGTAGCAAACAAGTTCAGTATAAATATTGCCAGTGTATCCGCAGCTTGTTAGACACACCTGGGGAGAGGAGCCCTGGGAACCCACTCCATTATCGCTGTTCTCTGGATCCGGTAACTATACTGTCTGTATGTTTGCATTGCTGTTAATAACGTCAGTTAAAGTCAGTCTGGTGTCCTGAGCTTGATTATCTGGTGTCTGAAACCACAAGACTCAATATTTAGAGTCAACAGGATGAACTAGTGAATACATCACGACCCAATACTCCAGCTCTATATTCACAGGATAAAGGTGGTCATCCAACTCCTCGAGTGGGCAGAATAGAGAAAGATACCGACTCTCAGAACATCTCGAATCTGTTGTAAATATTGTTCAAATCCTGACCGGTTCCAATTGTCAGTTTCCATTACAGTGAAGGCAGTTCAAGACACAAGAGGGGCCGGGAGTAGGGGTGAAGGAGGGGGACCGGGGGTGAGGGGAGTTGGAGAATAGGGGTGAAGGAGGGGATGGGGTGAGGGGGGTTGGAGAGTAGGGGTGAAGGAGGGGTTGGGGCGAGGGGGGTTGGAGAGTAGGGGTGAAGGAGGGGTAGGGGTGAGGGGGGTTGGAGAGTAGGGGTGAAGGAGGGGTTGGGGTGAGGGGGGTTTGAGAGTAGGGGTGAGGGGGGTTGGAGAGTAGGGGTGAAGGAGGGGATGGGGTGAGGGGGGTTGGAGAGTAGGGGTGAGGGGGGTTGGAGAGTCGGGGTGAAGGAGGGGTTGGGGTGAGGGGGGTTTGAGAGTAGGGGTGAAGGAGGGGTTGGGGTGAGGGGGTTTTGGGGAGGAGATGTAATGTAGGAAATGGAGCAGCCTATTTGTGCACAGCAGGATCCCACAAACAGCCGTGTAATGGTGACAAGACAATCCGTTCTCAGTGATGTAAGTTGAGGGATACACATTACCCAGGTCACCGGGATGAACTCCGCCTGTTCTTCCTCTGAATCGTGACTGTGGGATCTTTTAAACCCAACTTAAAATCTAGACAGTGTATCGGTTTAATGTCTCATCTGAAAGACGGCACCTCTGACAGTGCAGCACTCCCTCTGTACTGGCACCTGGAGTCTGGGCCTAGATGATGTGCTCGGGCTCTGGATTGGGAATTGAACCCTCACTCGGCCGAGAGTGCTACCACTGAGCCAAGGCTGACAGGGTCTGTTCCCTGTTCCCGTTACACTAGACCGTGCCGGTGTTATTACACTGACCCACACATTCATACTGCAGTGGGCCTTGACTCTCTTATCAGACATTCGGCAAAGCATTTGTTGCAACCAGAACTTACATTAATATAGCGCCTTTAATGCAATGAAACATCTCACGGTGCTTAACACGATCGATATCAATAAGAAAACATTTTTGACACAGAGCCACAGAGAAAGATATCAGGACAGATTCCCAAAAGGTTGATCGAAGAGGTAGTTTTTAAAAAGAACCTTGAAAGAGGAGGTGGAGGTTTAGGGGGAATTCCAGAGCTTAGAGCTTCGGCAGCTGAAGACACGGCCACCAATGGTGGGGCGATTAAAATCAGGGATGGGCAAGGACAGATTTGGAGGAGTACAGGAAACTCAGAGGGTGGTGGGTCTGTAAGAGTTTACAGAGATAGGGAGGGGCGAGGCCATGGAGAGTTTTGAAACCAAAGATTAGAATTTTAAAATCGAGGCGTTGCTTAACCAGGAGCCAATGTAGGTCAGTGAGCACAGGGGGATGGGTGAATGAGGTTCCAGTAATAGGCCCTGACTTGCACACACTATTAGAGGAGACCCAATCTTTGTTTTGTTGCACGAGACACTGCCTGTGTGACCATCACACTCGATCCAGCATTGTGTTCAGTATTACACGAGAGTCTGCCTCTGTTATTATTGGATCAAACACTGTCTTTGTTACTCTCACAGTGGGCCATGCATTTGCTGTTATTACTCCAGACCCTGTCTCTGGAATTGTTGCATTAGACCTGAAAATAACCTGCCCCTGTAGTTCAAGTTCGAGTGCACACCTCTATTATTATAACCGTAGATTGTGTCTCTTGTATTCTATAGAGAATGTTTCTGGTATTGTTAAAGTGTTAAAGGCTTCTGTTAGTGTGACACTAACACCTCTCAATTATTATTGCCAAAAAATTATTTCAATATTAAAGACTTGTTTCGAATGTAAAACTAGGCCTTGTGTCAGTTATTAGTGCACCAGACCCTGTCTCTGTTTATATTACACTGGACCCTGTCTCTGTTTATATTACACCAGATCCTGTATCTCTTTATATTACACTAGATCCTGTCTCTGTTTATATTACACTAGACCCTGTCTCTGTTTATATTACACTGGGCCCTGTCTCTGTTTATATTACACTACACCCTGTCTCTGTTTATATTACACTGGGCCCTGTCTCTGTTTATATTACACTGGGCCCTGTCTCTGTTTATATTACACGAGACCCTGTCTCTGTTTATATTACACGAGACCCTGTCTCTGTTTATATGACACTAGACCCTGTCTCTGTTTATATTACACTGGGCCCTGTCTCTGTTTATATTACACGAGACCCTGTCTCTGTTTATATTACACTGGGCCCTGTCTCTGTTTATATTACACTGGACCCTGTCTCTGTTTATATTACACTAGACCCTGTCTCTGTTTATATTACAGTGGACCCTGGCTCGGTTTATATTACACTAGACCCTGTCTCGGTTTATATTACACTAGATCCTGTCTCTGTTTATATTACACTAGACCCTGTCTCTGTTTATATTACACTGGGCCCTATCCCTGTTTATATTACCCTGGACCCTGTCTCTGTTTATATTATACTAGACCCTGTCTCTGTTTATATTACACTAGACCCTGTCTCTGTTTATATTACCCTGGACCCTGTCTCTGTTTATATGACACTAGACGCTGTCTCTGTTTATATCACACTGGGCCCTGTCTCTGTTTATATTACACTAGGCCCTGTCTCTGTTTATATTACACTAGACCCTGTCTCTGTTTATATTACACTAGACCCTGTCTCTGTTTATATCACACTGGGCCCTGTCTCTGTTTATATTACACTAGACCCTATCTCTGTTTCTATTACACTGGACCCTGTCTATGTTTATATTACACTCGACCCTGTCTCTGTTTATATTACACTAGGCCCTGTCTCTGTTTATATTACCCTGTACCCTGTCTCTGTTTATATTACACTGGACCCTGTCTATGTTTATATTACACTCGACCCTGTCTCTGTTTATATTACACTAGACCCTGTCTCCGTTTATATTACACTAGGCCCTGTCTCCGTTTATATTACACTCGACCCTGTCTCTGTTTATATTACACTCGACCCTGTCTCTGTTTATATTACACTAGGCCCTGTCTCTGTTTATATTACACTAGGCCCTGTCTCTGTTTATATTACACTTATCCCTGTCTCTGTTTATGTCGAGGAAATTTCTAAGTTAAATTAACTCAGGCGGAGGCGTTCAGAGATGAGCTTCGAGAGAAGTTTATTTCTAAAACTAACGAAATATCTCGGAGAGCCTGCTTAGTCCACACCAAGGCAGAACTCTGAATTTTACAAGCAACCTCGGTTTATCTTTATACAGTTGAAACAGGAATTTTATCTGCAACTCGCCACACATAAACATTGTATCTATTATACATGAGCATTATTCATACGAAACTGTGAGTCCAAAGTTCACCCCGGTAGGCACACTTTATCTGTTTCTTGCATAGTTTCTCTCTGTCCCTATGCTGATAAACAAGGTATCTGGAAACTCATGCAAAGACCAGACAGTCATGTATATACAACATTCTGTTCTTTGAGGCTGATAAGTTTCGGTAATTTTCTCTAGCTCCGTGAATTCTACAGAATCAGCAAAAGCGAACTTAACCCTTCCTTTAACCTAGGACATGGATTGTTTTCTTCCACAACTCCCTCCTTGTTGATCTTTTCCAGATCAACACACTTTCATATTCTTTTCATGTTTAAAAGGGGGTTCATACCCTTCAGGGTAGGGTCGCATTTCAAGGCATTTTCTTCTATGCGATTTAACCTTTCTTTTATGAACACACTTTTTCTTTCCACGCGGGATACTAGGTCCATTTCTTGACCAATTAATTTTTTCAATTTCATCCACATTGCACAAATGATTATCAAAAACACAAGCAGAACTGCCCCCATGATGACTATGTGGTGTATGGCCATTGGTGGATGTCTCTGTCTCGTTTAGACAGAGCTTCCTCAATTTGCTTGTCATTACGTATCAAATTGTGCAGTCTGGTCAAATTAATTATAGGGGGTAGGGGGTCAATCCTATGCACAGACAGGTATTTTTCTACATTTTGCCACTGCCCAAAGGTATAAGTTATTTTTTCTTCAGGGTCATACAAGGTGTATACTCCTCTCACGCATGTATTAATGGGGGGCCTATATAGAATTCCATCCAGATAGACAGATTAGCTTCCTGTCACACAGATTTCATTCGGTCCAATTTCTGCAATCTCAGTGTCATTTCATTTATGACGTAACCTGATATCTGTAATTGCTGTAAACCTTCATCCCAGGCATTTCTGATCTTTATATCTTCCCCTATCAGTCCTCCGATGACCTTGATTTTATTTTGTAGGGCCTCATTATCCATAGTGTTTAATGCTCCTATTCCTGCTCCCACTCCGCCTAACACAGTCCCTAACACATCCCGTTTCTTTCTTTGGGGTCTTTCTTTTTCAAAAGATACCTTAACACTGGTTGTGTGGCAACCATCTTCTTTCTTTGGGGGATATTTAATTCTTATTGTTAGATTTAATACACCTGGGGATCTTACCACTGGGATGCAAGTGGTCAGTATCCTTTTTAAATGTCCCGGGTCCCGGTCTTCTGGGTGGCCGGATTCTTTTACTGACCATTTTACCACGAATGGGTCTCCTCCATTCACCGGGGTGTTATTCATGCACAACATCCGCTGCCCATCTACCATACTTGTAAATGAATGACGGAGGAAGTCTTTTCTCTCGTTCGGCCCTCCTATGTCCCCCCATCTCTTGTTTTTTCCTGTGCTCCGGGTACACTTCATCCACACATCGGCCTGGTATTCTATGAACAACTGATACCCTTTCCCCAATATAAATTGGAATTCCCCTCTTTCTTCCTTCATTCCGCATGCCTCACATCGTGCCGTAAAATTCCCTACTTTACAACTTTGGCCTACTGGGCATATAAAATTTCCTTGCCGCCTTGCACTATTACTGCTTTCCCATACCATATTTCCCTTCCATACTCTTCCTTCTTTTAGGACCTCTACCTCCTGCCGGGAGTTCCCTGTCGCTAAAATGATCAGTATACCTAACGTCCATTTATAATTTTTCCGAGAATCCCTTCCCATCTTCCCTTTCTTGTTTGTTTCTATACCACTCTTGAATTAAGTCGTTATAATCTGTTCCTGAACTATTGGGCAGTACTTTCAAGTCCAAATATTTAATACAAGAGCAGGTACAGTTCTTCAGCGAGAAGATGGCCTGTTTCTTAGTCAGGCAATCGTAGTATGTCCTGGTTCAATGCCTTTTCTTTTGTCTGTATTTTGTCGGGAAAATAATATTTACAGCGGGTTGCATGCACCCAGTTCGGGTGCTTTGCCAACTTCAGCGCGGTTCGTGTTGTGAGAATTATCTGATATGGTCCTTTCCACCTAGGAGAAAAGAATTCTTTGTTTAATGTTTTTACCAACACTTGATCTCCAGGCATAAAGGGTGCATATTTCCTTCCGACGGGGGCACCTGTGTCTGCTTTATTTGTTCATGCAGACTCCTTGCTATTTCACACATGGCCTGAGCATACTTTAGTGATTTTTCATCATTCCAAATTAATGCTATTTTTTCAGCCAACAATGGTGGTTTTACGCCGGTAGGCATTGGTCTTCCCAACAAGGCTTCATGTGGTGTCAAACCAGTATTTCGGTTTCTTTGGTTTCTCATTGTATGCAGTACCAATGGTAAGGCATCTGGCCATTTTAATCCTGTTTCCTGACATACCTTGGTGAGGGTAGATTTTACTATCCCATTCGCTCTCTCTACCATTCCCGAGGACTGTGGTTGATATGGGAGATGGAACTTCCACTGGAATCCTAATGCTTCTGCAAGATTTTGCACTATCTTTCCTGTGAAGTGTGTTCACCTATCACTATTGATTCCCATAGGTATCCCATATCTTGGTACTGTTCCTTTAAATAGAATCTTTACTACTGTTCGGGCATCGTCTCTCCTAGTGGCGTACGCTTCTACCCACCTTGTGAACATGTCTATTATCACCAATAGGTACTTAAAACCTGATACTGGAGGCATGTGGACAAAATCAATTTGCAAATTTTCAAAGGGCATACTAGGTTGGGGTAGATGATCATATTCAGCAGGTGTTTTACCTCTGTTATTTTGTTGACAAATTTGGCATGTTCTAGCAACTTTCTCAATTATTACTGATATTCCTGGTGCATACCACTGTGCATTAATAGCATGTATCATCCCTCCCTTGCCCATGTGAGCCTGACCGTGTGCCAGTCGAGACAGGGGCAAGAATAGAGACCTAGGGCAAACAGTTCGCCCATCAGGGTGATATCAAATGTTGTTTCTCAGAAAACAACCCTGGTTTTCCCAAGTCCTTCTTTCCTGCATAGTAACTTGTTGGGCTGTTTTAAGTAGTTGGATGTCTAGTGTCTGTGGAGGGGAGACTGAGACTGCTTGAAGGCAGTCTGCCTCTACCGAAGCGGCCTGTTTGGCTGCCTCGTCAGCCCTCCTATTTCCTACCGACACGTCATCCTCACCGGTTGTGTGAGCTGCACATTTGATAACGGCTACCTTACTTGGCAACTGAATGGCGTCTAATAGATTAAGCACCAGTTGAGAGTGCTTAACATGCTTTCCTCCAGAGGTGATAAAGCCTCTGTTTTTCCATAGTTGCCCAAAATCATGGACCACACCAAATGCATACCTAGAATCAGTATAGATATTGGCAGTTTGATCTTTTGCTATTATACAAGCTCTGGTGAGGGCAAACAATTCAGCAGCCTGAGCCGAGGTTCCGGGAGGCAGGGCAAATGCTTTGACCATTTCAAGGGGGTTTACAATTGCATAGCCTGTCAAAAGTAAATCATCTGACGGCCTGTACGATGATCCATCTGTATACAGAATGAGATCAGGATTGTCCGTAGGTTCTGTGAGCAAGTCTGGTCTTGATAAGGTGGCTACTTGCACTGTTAATAGACAATCATGCTGGTCTGGATCTTCTATGTCAGTAGTAGGAAGGAAAGTGGCTGGGTTTACTACCGGTGCGCGTCGAAAGGTGTAATTAGGGTGTGACAGTAGTAATACTTCATAACCTGTTCTTCGAGACGCTGTAAAGTGTTGTGTGGCAGCGGAATTCAACAGTAATAACACAGCGTGGGCTGTTATGACAGTACATGGATAGTCCAAAACAATAGGTACCGACTTCTCCACCATGACTGCAGTAGCAGCTACAGCACGTAGACATGCTGGCATTCCCCTTACCACTGGAGGCAGCAAAACCGAATAATAAGCCACTGGTCTATTTCCCCCACCGTGTTCTTGGGTCAGTACGGCTGTTGCAAATCCTCCTTTTTCATTCACATACATTTGAAAAGGTTTTCCATAATTCGGAAGTCCCAACGCCGGGGCATTAGTGATCGCTTTCTTTAACTGTTTAAATGCTTCTCTCTCGGGGGTCCATTCCACCTTGGGTGGGGCATCATTTAGAGCAGCATCCCATTCCCGATAATCAGGGATCCATTGTCTACAGTACCCAACCATCCCCAAAAATGACAAGATATCCTTCTTTGTCTTAGGTATGGTGGCTCTTTGAATTATCTGAATTCTTTCTGGTCCGAGCTGCCTTTGCCCATGAGATATGATAAAACCCAGGTACTGGACTTGAGTCTGACAAAACTGTAACTTTTGTAACGACACTCGATGCCCTCTTTCACACAGGTGTTGTAATAGTTTCAGGGAGTCTTGCATACACCTATATCCGTGGCTGGAAGCCACAAGCAAGTCTTCCGCATACTGCAGCAGTACGGACTGGTCTGATAAGGTACAGTCTTCGAGGTCTCTCTTTACTGCTGCTGCACAGACAGCGGGGCTTTCTGTATACCCTTGGGGCAACCTGGTCCAGGTGTACTGCTGTTTCTTGTAGGTGAAGGCAAACAGATACTGACTCTCCTGACTTAGTGGGATGGAGAAAAAGGCTGAACACAGATCTATCACCGTAAAGACAGTTGCTGTTGGTGGGATAGCAGATAATATAATGTTGGTGTCCGGCACCACAGGGGTGATAGGGACTACTATCTTGTTAATAGCTCTCAGATCTTGCACAAATCTCCACTCATTCGGCCTATTAACCTTTGGTATGGGCAGTATCGGTGTGTTACATGGGCTCTGTGTCTTTTCTAGAACTCCTTGTTCCAACAATGCAGAAATGACTGGCTTTATCCCATCTTCTGCCTCTGGAGGCAGTCTGTACTGCTTAATGCTTGGTAACACGGCATTCTTTATTAGCTGTACCCGATGGGGTACTGCAGAGCATACTTGTCCAACATGATTCTTATGTTTTGCCCAAAGTTCAGAAGATACTTGATTCAATGCATTGGCAGCTTAGGGCTTGGGTGTTCAGCGGGCTGCTGTTTTTTAAAAGTGGAGGCATGACCCTTACCCTTCCACCAGAGAATCCCCCTGGTGCAGGCGATGAATTCTATCTGAACATTCTGTAATTCTATTACTGCCCAAGGTCGATAGCCTGGTTGCTGTTTCTCCTTTTCAATTTCTACAATCATCGGACCCATATCTTTGGGTTTCGCTGGCGGTTTTACAGCCAATGTCAGATGGGGTGTCGAGTTCTCTTCTTTAAACCGCTTCTGCTGTAAGGGTGTCAAATTCATGGCTACCCCTAATCCTTCTGGTCCGAAATAAATGCGGGGTGTAGCTTCTATTATTTCTTCTTTATTTAGAAAGGGCTGTATTAAGCACTGGTAAGTTTCAGCTTTTTGTCGAGTGTACCAGGCTGTACAGTGAAGCTGAACTGCCTCAAAGCTTGTTAAAATTATATACATCAATTCTTCGGTATTAGAGTCGAATTTAGTTTTTAAGTTTTGTATAATTTCATGTATCAAAGGGAAATAGGAGTTGCTATTCAACTGCCAATAATAGAGGGTAGCCTTTTCTTCATTATCTTCCCTCTTTTCTCCCTCAATCCCCTTGAGGAACTGATGGATTTTATTAGGTGGGAGTTCCATGAACATTCCCTCTTGTGTACAATAAATTGTGGCTCCTAGTTTGCATAAAATCTGCCTTCCTAATAAAGGGAGACGCGCTGTTTTAGAGACTATCAAAGCCTCGTCATTAACTTGTTGTCCTTCAATGATCAATCTGGTAGGTTCACATAAAAATTATTTCATGGGGATACCGGCCACGCCCAAACTTAAGACGGTGGTGTTGCTTACAGGTAGTCCCACAGAGGGTGGTACAGAAGACATAGTAGCACCGGTATCCACCAGGAACTTCACAAGTGTTTCCCACTTTTACTACTGCTAGAGGGTTTTCTTCTTTGTCTGCTGATAAGCGGAGGGCTGCCGCTTGTACCACTAAGCCTCCGGGGCATCCCTATGCTGATTGGTGCAGGTTGGGGTTAGAGAATGAAAACTGAGGGGCCAAGGGAGGTGGAGGTTCGGGGAAACCCCCTTTCAATCCTCCACCCTGTTTCGGGGGGCATCTGCAATCCCGGGCCCAATGCCCTTTTCTTCCGCAATTTCTACACTCATCTTGGGATCGATTTCGTTGGGGCCACTGTCCTCTTCCCCTTCCACGTCCTTGTCCCCCAAACCCTCCTTTATTATTTTGTGTGTACCCTCTTCCTTTTTGCTGATAGTATTGACCTGTCGTTTTGGCCTCATTGTCTTTACAGGTGAATAGTCCCTCCCTATCCATATTAGCTAGTACTGTAATTGTCTCTTTCCAACTTTTTCCTTGCCAGTCCAAAACCTTTATTTTATAGGTTCTCGCGTGTTGTGGCAACATACAATTTAACAAGGTTTGTACTGCCAAAGGTTCATTTTGATCCATAGGTATTCCTGCATGTTCCTCCCAACTATTTCTCCATCTGCCTGCGAAGCCTATCATTGATTCTTCCGCCTTCTGCAAGCAGCGGGTGACTTCCCCTATATCTCCGTGCTTTTTAGCTCCCTTTAATATGGCATCCTTGCCCCTGTGTTGCAACCAATGTTCCCGGGACTCATTTCCTTCTTCCTCATCATTTTTTCGCCAATCTCCGTTTTCACCGGCGGGTATAGGGAACATATCTTTTACCCCCTGCCAGGAAGACCCATAGGCTGCTTACAATAATAATTTAACATCTCCTGGGAGTGGATTGTAAATTGTACATGTCTGCTCAAGCCGGTTGTGAAAAACTATTGGTCTTTTTACCGGATTCGGGGCGGCCGAGATCATATCTCTGGCTTCTCCGGGAGACCAGAGTTTCAGGACTGCTGTAGTTCCTACCATTACCCTAGGATTTTGGCCAACGGGGGTTTGGGAACTAGAGTCGGCGGCTTCTTTTGCCGTTTGTTGCCTTGTTTGGTGAGGACCTCTCCTCCCTGTGTCCTGGTTTGCTACCCCTCCCTCTACTGCTTCGGCTTCCCCTGATCCTGATGCTCCCGGATCTCCTCCACCGGGTCCTCCATTAGGTGGCTGATCCGGAGGGGCTGCTAGTTCCCTCGGAGCTTGATTTCTATGGGCCGCAATTATTTCTCTCATTTCCTGCCAACTATCTTGTTTTGGGGGTTCTATATGGGGGTAAAGTCCTACTGCTGGTGCTGAGGGGATAGGAAAACCCGGAGGACTGTAAGAGGGAGGTTTTCCACCTTTTCGTTTTTCTTTTTCTTCCGGTTTACTTTTGGGGGGTTGATGCCTTTTGGCAACCTCTGTCCATTTTTTAAAACAGTTTTCCATGTAGTCCTTATCCCAAGTAGGATCTCCCTCTCCTTCTTTGGTTACTTTTCTCCATTCCTCTATCAAGGATAACTTAAAACTTCCTGCATGTGGCCAATCCCCATCAGACCAACCGTACAAATCGCTACTAAACGTTACCACGTATCTGTCGTCTCCTGTTTCTTTAATTACAGTGTCTGCCGGTGAGCCGGGCGGCACAATGGGATCTCCTACCTTCTCTCGTTGCTTTACTACCTTATGGATTCTTTTCTCGGTTTGAGGATCTAATTTCATTTTTTCAGTCGAGGCATCGTCTTTCTTTCCTTTTCTAGGAGCTGGGCGCGAGCGCTCTGCTCGACTAGAGCCGTTTCCCATTTGTCCGGGTGTTATGTCCCACGATCCTTTCTGAAATGAGAGTTTAGTACACGCCTACAAAATATACAGTATTTTACAAAGCGCTCACCGGTGTTCTCTTTTCTGCTCAGCTCGGGGTCTCCTTTTGCCTTTTTGTTACTTTAGCTTCTTTACGGTAGCTACCTTATGCCTCAACCCCTCCCCTGGGGATCTCGGCGGCTCGTCCTTTTTAACTAAGACTGCCCAGGCACCTTCCTCCTTTCAGCTAGGAAGGTGCTTTAAAATTCCTCTTCTTTTTTTTTAAAAAGTTAAATTTAGTTCTTTTTGGATCTCGTTATCAGAGATCCTGCCGACTATGCCAGAAACTGTCGAGGAAATTTCTAAGTTAAATTAACTCAGGCGGAGGCGTTCAGAGATGAGCTTCGAGAGAAGTTTATTTCTAAAACTAACGAAATATCTCGGAGAGCCTGCTTAGTCCACACCAAGGCAGAACTCTGAATTTTACAAGCAACCTCGGTTTATCTTTATATAGTTGAAACAGGAATTTTATCTGCAACTCGCCACACATAAACATTGTATCTATTATACATGAGCATTATTCATACGAAACTGTGAGTACAAAGTTCACCCCGGTAGGCACACTTTATCTGTTTCTTGCATAGTTTCTCTCTGTCCCTATGCTGATAAACAAGGTATCTGGAAACTCATGAAAAGACCAGACAGTCATGTATATACAACATTCTGTTCTTTGAGGCTGATAAGTTTCGGTAATTTTCTCTAGCTCCGTGAATTCTACAGAATCAGCAAAAGCGAACTTAACCCTTCCTTTAACCTAGGACATGGATTGTTTCCTTCTACAGTTTATATTACACTAGACTCTGTCCCTGTTTATATTACACTAGACCCTGTCTCGGTTTATACTGGGTCTTTTGTGCTGGCCCAATAGGGTGTGCTGGGCCTGGAACTGCGGGCTGTGATTGGTGGCCTGGGCCCGAGCCTGGGTGTGTGTGAAGCGGATGGTGCGGAGTGTTGTCACTCGGGACTGGATCTGCACTCGGGCTGTGTAACCCTCCCCCCGCCTCCTGGGGTTTATTAACCCAAAGGAACTATTGGTTCTGCACTTTGTGACCGACAGGCGACAAGCCCCTCCCACTGTCTAGCCCCCGCTCCCCCCGAATCATTCCATGCAGGTGGTGCTGAGAAACAGGACTGGGGGAGGAATGTACTGGGACTGGGGCAAGGCACTTTGGCTGGGGGAGTGCATTTAAAGAGATGGAACCCTGTGAGGTGCAGCAAACATTGCAGCGTTTGGGAATGACATGGATTCATTCAGGCCAGGCAGTGGGGATTATTTCAGGGAATAACAGTGGAATTGTTTTTGTTTAAACAGATGAAACCCTGTCATTGTGGAACAACCACGCTTCTCGTGTCCTGTTCAAGTACGTGTGCAATAAGTGTCGTCATCTGGAGGAGCTCGATCTCCGGGTTTCGGAGCTTGAGCAGCAGCGAGTGTCACTGCATCCGCGAGGCTGAGAGCTACGTGGATAGCACCTTTCAGGGGGTCGTCACCTCGCAGCATAAGAGTGTGCAGGCAGAGAGGGAATGGGTGACTGCCCAGACAGACATGGAGGACCAGGCAGGTAATGCAGGACACCTCTCAATACATCTCACTCTCTGTACTGGTGGTTCCTCAGGGAGTACAGCCAGAGCCAAGTCCAAGGCATCATGGGTGGCTCAACTGTACGGAACGGGGGGAAGGGCAAGGTCAGGTAGGCAATAGTGAAAGGGGTTTTAATAGTTACAGGAACAGACAGGTCTTTCTGCGGCCACTGACATAACTCCAGGATGGTAGGTTGTCTTCCTGGTGCCAGGGTCAAGGATTTCATTGAGAGGCTGCAGGATATTCTGAGGGGCGAGGGTGAACAGACAGATTCCTGAGGGGCTGGGGACTGTACAAGCCGGATAAGGTCACACCTCAACAGGGCCCCTACCATTATCCTCCCGGGGGTTTGCTAATGCTGTTGGGGAGGGTTTAAACTTGCTTGGCAGGGGGATGGGAACCTAAGCGCAGATTCAGGAGGGAGAGAAGCAAAGCTTGGAAATGGGAGCAGAAAATTCGTAAATGAGTTTCGAAGGCTAGAAAATCGACAACAAAGGAGTTTGGCCGTGCTTAATGGTATATACTTCAATGCAAGAAGTCTAGGGGATAAGGCAGATAAGCTGAGGTGTTGTTACAGCAGTGAGGAGGGATGAGATGTTGGAAGGATCATCAAATGAGGCCATATGTGTTGAACTGATGAACAAAAGCGGGCCAATCACAATGTTGGGAGTGTACTATAAACAGTCAGAGGGAGATAGAAAAGCAAATATGGAGGAAGGTTTCTGAGAAGTCCAAAACCAATAGGGCAGCAATAGTCGGGGATTTCAACTACCACAGAATCGTAGACATTTACAGCACAGAAGGAGGCCATTCGGCCCACTGTGTCTGTACCGGTCAAAAAAGAGCTATCCAGCCTAATCCCACTTTCCAGCTCTTGCTCCACAGCCTTTGGGTTATGACACTTCCAGTGCACATCCAAGTATGTTTCAAATGTGGTGAGGGTTTCTGCCTCTACCACCCTTTCAGGCAGTGAGTTCCAGACCCCCACCACCCTCTGGGTGAAAAGTTTCTGCTCAATTCCCCTCTAATCCTTCTACCAATTACTTTAAATCTGTGCCCCCTGGTTATTGACCTCTCTGCGAAGGGAAATAGGTCAGTTCAGAGAAGGTTCACAAGGTTGATTCCTGAGGTGAAGGGGTTGTCATATGAAGATAGATTGAGCAGGTTGGGCCTATACTCATTGGAGTTTAGAAGACTGAGAGGTGATATTGAAATGTATAAGATGCTGAGGGGGTTTGACAGAGTCGATGCAGAGAGGATGTTTCCCCTCGTGAGGGTAACTAGAACTAGGGTGCATAGTTTCAGAATAAGGGGTTGTCCATTTAAAATGGAAATGAGGATTAATTTCATCTCCCAGAGGGTGGCGAATCTTTCGAATTCTCTACCCGAGAGAACTGTGGAGGCTGGGTCATTGAACATAATTAAGGTGGAGATAGACAGATTTTTGATCGATAAGGGAGTCGACAGTTCATGCGAGAGTGCAGGGAAGTGGAGTTGGGACCAAGATCAGATCAGCCATGATCTTATTGAATGGCGGAGCGGGCTCGAGGGGTCCGATGGCCTACTCCTGCTATTTATTTGTCCTTATGTTCTTATGTCCTTCCTATCCACTCCATCTGGGACCCTCATAATTTTGTACACAGTTCCACCCTCAACCTCCTCCATTCCAAAGAAAACAACACCAGCCCATCTTAACATTCTTCAGCTAAAATTCTTCAGTCCAGTCCAGGTAAATCTCATCTGTACCCTCTCCAGTGCATCACATATTTCCTGCACTGTGGTGACCAGACTGTGCGAATACTCTAGCTGTGGTCTAACTAGTGTTTGACACGGTCCGAGCATAACCTCCAGAGTCTGGAACTTACTGCCTGAAAGAATAGTAGAGGCAGGAACCCTCATCGCATTTGCCAAAGTACTTGGATACGCACTGGAAGTGCCGTAACGTACAGGGCTATGAACCAAGAGCTGGAAAGTGGGATTCGGCTGGATAGCTGTTTTTCAGCCACACAGACACAGTGGTCCAAATGGCTTCCTTCTGTGTTGTAAACTGCTATGATTCAATGTCACCTGTCTGATATAAACCCACTCCACAGTCACTGACACCAATCCCCTCCTGTCTGATATAAACCCACCCCACAGTCACTGACACCAATCCCCTCCTGTCTGATATAAACCCACCCCACAGTCACTGACACCAATCCCATCCTGTCTGATATAAACCCACCCCACAGTCACTGACACCAATCCCCTCCTGTCTGATATAAACCCACCCCACAGTCACTGACACCAATCTCCTCCTGTCTGATATAAACCCACCCCACAGTCACTGACACCAATCTCCTCCTGTCTGATATAAACCCACCCCACAGTCACTGACACCAATCCCCTCCTGTCTGATATAAACCCACCCCACAGTCACTGATCCCAATCCCCTCCTGTCTGATATAAACCCACCCCACAGTCACTGACACCAATCTCCTCCTGTCTTCCATATTACAAATGAGGTCTCAGATGTCTGTTAAGTCCAATGCAGGAGCTACAGTCTCTGTCGCAGGTTGGACAGACGGTGGTTGAAAATACATTGGTTGAAGTGCCGGTTTGTTGAAGTGCTTGGGTTGTCATGTGCTCCTCCCACTGTCAGCGCTTGGTCTTCGCTTGCTCCAGGTGGAGAGACTCGAAGTGTTCGACGCCCTCACGGATTATTCTCTTCCACTTTGAGCGATCTTGGGCCAGGGATTCCCAGGTGTCGGCGGGGATGTTGAACTTCAAGGAGGCCTTGAGGGTGTCCTTGAAGCGTTTCCTCTGCCCCCCGGGGCTCGCTTGCCATGTTGAAGCTCCAAGTAGAGTGCTTGCTTTGGGAGTCTCGTATCGGGCATGTGGACGATGTGTCCCATCCATCGTAGCTGATCGAGCGAGGTCAATGCTTCAATGCTGAGGATGTTGGTCTGTGCGAGAACAGAAGTTGGTGTGTCTATCCTGCCAATGGATTTGCAGGATATTCTGGAGGCAGCGTTGATGTTATTTCTCCAGTGCTTTGATGTGCCTGCTGTACATAGTCCATGTCTGAGAAGCGTGTCTGAGGGCAGGTATCACTACTGCTCGGTAGACCATGAGCTTTGTGCCGGTTTTACGGTTCTGGTCTTCAAACACTCTATGCCTTAGGCGACCGAAGGCTGTGCTGACACACAGAAGGTGGTGTTGGACCTAGTCATTGATATGTGCCCTTGTTGACAGGAGGCTCTCGAGGTATGAAAAATGGACCATTTTACCAAAGGCCTCATCGTGGATTTTGATCATCCGGGGTGGGGTGGGGGTGAAGGGCAGTGCTGTGTGGCGGGGGCAGGTTGATAGAGCACCTTTCTTTTATGGAGATGTTTAGTGTAAGGCCTATGCTCTCAGACACTACGGTGAATGTGTTGACGATGGTTTAGAGCTCGTCCTCTGAGTGAGCGCAGACACAAGCATCATCTGCATATTGTAATTCGATGACAGAGGATGGCACGACCTTGGATCTAGTCTGAAGGCGATGGAGGTTGAACAGTTTCCCATTTATTCTGTAGATTATCTCCACTCCAGCAGGAAGTTTACTGACGGTGAGATGTAGCAATGCAGCAAGGAAGATGGAGAAGAGCGTGTGTGCAGTGACACAGCCTTGCTTCACCCCGGTCCGTACATGAATTGGGTCTGTGGTGGATCCATTGCTCAGGATCACAGCTTGCATGTTATCACCAAGCAAGTGGAGGATGGTGACACATTTTAGAGGACAGCCAAATTTGAAAAGTACATCCGATAATCCCTCACGGTTGACAGTGTCAAAGGCCTTGGTCAGGTCAAAGAAGGTTGAACCAATTCCACAGTCACTGACACCGATCTCCTCCCATGTGATATAAACCAATCCTTGTCACTGACACCAAGTGGACTGGGAAAATATGTTCAAGGGTAAGACTAGAAATGCAGTGACAAACATTTAATGAGATATTTCATAATCTCAGCAGAGAAATAAAGATGCTAAGAGAAGGATGAACCATCCCTGGTTAACGAAGGAAGTAAAGGATGATATCAAATTGAAAAAAAAACATACAATGTTGCGAAGGACAGTGGAAGGCCAGAGGATTGAGAAATGTTTAGAAACCAGCGAAGGAGGACGAATAATAAGAAAGACAGAGATGATAGCATACGAGATCAAACTAGTAAGAAATATAAAAACAGACAGTAAGAGCTTCAACAGGTATGTAAAAAAAGAAACGAGTCGCTGAAGTAAACGTTGGTCCCTTAGAAGATGAGACTGGAGAATTAATCATGGGAAACACGGAAATGGAAGAGACTTTGTACAGATATTTTCTATCGGTCTTCACAGTAGAGGACACTAAAAGCATCCCAATAGTTGTTAAAGGAGTTATTGTGGGGGGTGGGGACCTGAAAAGAATCACTCGAGATAAAGTAGGAAGCAAACTAATGGGATTAAAGGTGGACAAGTCTCCTGGACCTGATGGCATGCATCCCAGGGTCTTAAAAGAAGTGGATGCACTGGTTGTAATCTACCAAAATTCCCTGAATTTTGGAGAGGTCCCAGTGGACTGGAAAACTGCAAATGTAACATCCCTATTTAAGAAAGGAGGGAGACAGAAAGCAGGAAACTATAGACCAGTTAGTCTACCATCTGTCAATGGGAAAATACTGGAGTCCATCATTTAGGAAGTAGCAGCAGGACATTTAGAAAATCATATTGCAGTCAAGCAGAGTCAGCATGGTTTTATGAAAGGGAAATCATATTTGACAAATTTGCTGGAGTTGTTTGAAGATGTAACTAGCAGAGTGGATAAAGGACAACCCGTTGATGTATATTTGGATTTCCAGAAAGTATTCGATAAGGTTACTGCACAGGCTAAGTGCTCACGGGGTTGTCGGTAATATATCAGCATGGATCGAGGATTGGGTAACACACAAAACAGAGTCGGGATAAATGGGTCATTTTCAGTTTGGCAAACTGTAACTAGTGGGGTGCCGCAGGGATCAGTGCTGGGGCCTCAACAATTATAATTTATATTAATGACTTGGATGAAGGGACCGAGTGTAACGCAACCAAATTATTCATGATACAAAGATAGGTGGGAAAGCAAGTTGTGAGGAGGATGCAAAGAATCTACAAAGGGATATAGACAGGCTCAATGAGTGGGCAAAAATCTGGCAGATGGACGACAATGTGGTAAAATGTCAGGTGATCTCCTTTGGTAGGAAAAATAACAAAGCAAATTATTATTTAAATGGACGATTACAAAATACTGTTATACAGAGGGATCTGGGGTTTCTTGTATATCTCCATATCTCACCTTGGAATGTCTAGTGGGATAGTGTTGAGGAAGCTTTACTCTGTATCTAAGCAAGGCAAGCCTATCCTTACTTAGAGAAGGAGACCAAAACAGTGCACAATACTGCAGGTGTGGTAAGGGAGTGAAGGGCTCTGGGGAGCGGGCAGGGAATGGAGCCGAGTCCATGATCAGACCAGCCATGACCTTATTGAATGGGGAGTATGCTCGAGGGTCCGGGTGGCCCACTCCTGCTCCTATTTCTCATAGTCGTATGTACCCAGCATGCGCCGCGGGGGAGAATGAGCCGCACCCAGACTACAGGAGCTCAGTGCGCAGGCGCGATCTGGCTGTGTTTGGAGCATGCGCGGTGCGTGTAATGGCGGAGGTGACACATTTTGTACAGGCTCCTAAGAAGTGTGCTTTTCAGCGGGACGGAGCGGAGTAATGGACCAGTGGGGAGCCAAGGAGGCTTCATGAACAACCGGTGCCCGCCACAAACCCGGAATAATAACCGGAATATCGGCGTTTGCAGCTTCGGGGCTTTCTCCCGGTCACAGGCCCAGGCTAACGGTGGCCATCTTGGTGCAGGAAGGCATGTTCACGCCGTCATTTTGATTCACTGAGCAGCACAGTGCGTGCGTGGCCATCTTCATGCAGGAAACAAAGTGAATGATGTCTGTGTCCCGAACTGAACCCAGCCAGAGTCAGTACCTTCAGGGGAAGGGAACCAGTGACTGTAGAACTGAACCCAGCCAGAGTCAGTACCTTCAGGGGAGGGGAACCAGTGAGTGTAGAACTGAACCCAGCCAGAGTCAGTACCTTCAGGGGAGGGGAACCAGTGAGTGTAGAACTGAACCCAGCCAGAGTCAGCACCTTCAGGGGAAGGGAACCAATGAGTGTAGAACTGAACCCAGCCAGAGTCAGTACCTTCAGGGGAAGGGAACCAGTGAGTGTAGAACTGAACCCAGCCAGAGTCAGTACCTTCAGGGGAAGGGAACCAATGAGTGCAGAACTGAACCCAGCCAGAGTCAGTACCTTCAGGGGAAGGGAACCAGTGACTGTAGAACTGAACCCAGCCAGAGTCAGTACCTTCAGGGGAAGGGAACCAATGAGTGTAGTACTGAACCCAGCCAGAGTCAGTACCTTCAGGGGAACGGAACCAATGTGTGTCGAACTGAACCCAGCCAGAGTCAGTACCTTCAGGGGAAGGGAACCAGTGAGTGTAGAACTGAACCCAGCCAGAGTCAGCACCTTCAGTGGAGGAGAGGGACAGGAACCATTGAATGTAGAACTGAAGCCAACCAGAATTGGTGTTGAAAACTGGGAGTGGAGGAGAAACAGGCCAGAAATGTGTGTTGATTCGTATTTCAGCACAGCAGGAGGGACAATGTGTGGGACAGGGATTTACAGCTTTGGAAGAACAAGAGAGGAAAGAATGTTCCATGCAAACTATATGTATCTATCCTGAATTTGTGTCTTGTACTGACAGTGATGAGTTTTGTTATCTCCTTTTACAGCGTATTAGAAGGGGAGATTTTCAGACAGGAAACACAAACCAAACATCGCGTCAAACTCTGACGGAGTCAATCGATTCATCAGGACCTGAATATCATCGGCCTTTGAAAGTGGAAGGAGAAATGTTTGTCTGTTCTGTCTGTGTAAAAAGATTTCAAATATCTGTGTGACTGGAAAAGCACCGAGACACACACACCCGAGTGAGTGTTCCAGGGCACTGCCTGTGGAAAGACCTTTAACCAGTTACACAGCCTGAAGAAACATCACACAATTCACAGCGGGAAGAAACTGTAAACGTGTTGTGTGTGTGTGGGCGAGGCTTCAACTGATCGTCCAACCGTCCAGAGTCACAAGGATACCCGCACCATGGAGAAACCATGGAAATGTGGGGACTGTTGGAAGGGATTCAGATCACCATCTGTGCTGGAAATTCATCAACGCAGTCACACTGGGGAGAGGCCGTTCACCTGCCCTGTGTGTGGGAAGGGATTCACTGTATCATCCAGCCTGCTGACGCACCAGCGAGTTCACACTGGGGAGAGGCCGTTCACCTGCTCGGAGTGTGGGAAGGGATTCACTGCATCATCCGACCTGCTGAAACACCAGCGAGTTCACACTGGGGAGAGGCCGTTCACCTGCTCGGAGTGTGGGAAGGGATTCACTTGTTCATCCAACCTGCTGAAACACCAGCGAGTTCACTCTGGGGAGAGGCCGTTCACCTGCTTTGAGTGTGGGAAGGGATTCACTTGTTCATCCCACCTGCTGACACACCAGCGAGTTCACACTGGGGAGAGACCATTCACCTGCTATGAGTGTGGGAAGGGATTCACTTGTTCATCCCACCTGCTGACACACCAGCGAGTTCAAACTGGGGAGAGGCCATTCACCTGCTCTGAGTGTGGGAAGGGATTCACTCAGTCATCCATCCTGCTGACACACCAGCGAGTTCACACTGGGGAGAGGCCGTGCACCGACTCTGAGTGTGGGAAGGGATCCACTACGTCATCCTACCTGCTGAAACACCATCGAGTTCACACTGGGGAGAGGCCATTCACCTGCTCTGAGTGCGGTAAGGGATTCACTCGGTCATCCCGCCTTCTGACACACCAGCGAGTTCACACTGGGGTGAGGCCGTTCACCTGCTCTGAGTGCGGGAAGGGATTCACTTGTTCATCCACGCTGCTGACACATCAGCGAGTTCACACTGGGGCGAGGCCATTCACTTGTTCTGAGTGTGGGAAGAGATTCACTCAGTCATCCCACCTGCAGTCACACCAGCGAGTACACACTGGGGAGAGGCCATTCACTTGCTCTGAATGTGGGAAGGGATTCACTCAGTCATCACACCTGCTGACACACCAGCGAGTACACACTGGGGAGAGGCCGTTCACCTGCTCTGAGTGCGGGAAGGGATTCACTACATCATCCACCCTACTGAGACACCAGCGAGTTCACAAGTGACTGCAGGAGTTGGATTCTGTTGTTATTGAGGCTGTTAATCACATCCCGACTGAACCATGTTCATTCGGACAGTTGGGGTTTGTCTCTGCTGATGTTAATAACCATATAACTGGGCTGGACTTTAATATTCTGGATATATTGCTGATTGTGTTCTCGGGGCTGCAGTGTCCATTTAAGAAACACTCTGGGTTATCTTAACCCTTAATTCAGCAACTCTCAACGGAAATTTAGTTTGCAATAAAATTATGAACTTTTACTTTAATCCTAAATTGATCTTTGGTACAAAATCTACAATAGTGTGTGAAAGTTTCCACTGAATATAATCTCCAATTGGAAATAGCTTGCTGACAATTCTTAATGACTTGCCTATTACACACAGTGGCCCCTCCATATCCACCAGAAAGAAGGGGAATGGGAATTGGTGGGGAATCAGTGTACCCAAATGTTGTCCTTCCCATCTGGGTGTATCAATCATCTCGGCACGAGAATGGAGACAAGTCCAGACCAAAACTGTGCGCAGTAGCCCAGGTGTGGTCTTACAGTTGTAGCAGTACTTCTCTACTTTTAGATTCCATCCCCTTTGCAATAAAGGCCAGCATTCAGTTTGCCTTCCTGATTAATGCTGTACCTGCATGCAAACTTTTTGAGTTTCATGTACAAGAATCCCCAGATCTCTCTGTATAAAAGCATTTTATAATCGTCCACATCTAAATAATAATTTGCTTTTTTTTTCCTACCAAAGTAAATCACCTGATATTTTACCACATTATAGTCCATCTGCTAGACTTTTGCCCACTCATTGAACCTATCTATATCCCTTTGTAGATTCTTTTGCGTCCTCCTCACAACTTGCTTTCCCACCTATCTTTGTACCATCGGCAAATGTTACACTCGGTCCCTTCATTCAAATCATTAATATAAATTGTAATTAGTTGAGGCCCCAGTAATTATCACTGCGGCACCCCACTAGTTACTGTTTGCCAACCTGAAAATGACCCATTTATCCGGACTCTCTGTTTTCTGTTAGTTTGGCAATCCCATATCCATGTTGATATATTACCCCCAAACCCGTGAGCTCTTAGCATGTGCAGTAATATTTTGTGTGGCACCTTATTGAATGTTTTCTGGAAATCAAAATATACAACATCAAGTGATTCTCTCTTATCCACTCTGCTCGTTACATCCTCAAACAACTACAGCAAATTTGTCAAACATGATTTCCCTTTCACAAAACCATGCTAACTCTGCCTAACTGCAATATGATTTTCTAAATATCCTGCTAGTACTTCCTTAATAATGAACTCGAGTATTTTCCCACTGACAGATGATAAGTTAACTGATGTATAGTTTCCTGCTCTCTGTCTCCCTCCTTACTTGAATAGGGGTGTTACATTTGTAGTTTTCCAGTCCACTGGGATCTCTCCAGAATTCAGGGTATTTTGGTAGATTGCAACCAATGCATGCACTATCTCTGCAACTAATTATTTTAAGACCCAAGGATGCATGCCATTAGGTCCAGAGGACTTGTCCACCTTTAGTCACATTAGTTTGATTAGCACTTTATCTGTAGTGATAGTGATTGTTTTAATAGCTCCTTGATTATCAACTGTTGGTATGTTTTTAGTGTCCTCTACCGTGAAGCCTAATACAAAATATTCGTTTAAAATCTCTGCCATTTCCGTGTTTCCCATTAGTAATTCTCCAATGTCATCCTCTAAGTGAGCAATGTTTACTTTAGATAATCATTTCCTTTTTATATCCTGGTAGAAGCTCTTACTGTCTGTTTTTATATTTCTTGCTAGTTTGCTCTCATCTGCTATCTTCTCTGTCTTTTTCATTTTTTAGTTGTCCTTTGCAAGTTTCTAAAAATTTCCAATCCTCTGGCCTTCCACTGTTCTTCACAACATTATATGCCTTTTTTTCCAATTTGATACCATCCTTTACTTCCATGACGACACTTGTTGCACACGTGATTGACCAGGACACGAGAAGTGTGGTTGCTGCACAACGACAGGGTTTCATCTGTTTCAACAGAAACAACTACACTGTGTTATTTCCAGAAATAATCCCCGCTGTCTGGCCTGAATGAATCCATGTCACTACCAAATGCTGCAATGTTTCCTCCACCCCACAGAGTTCCGTCTGTTTAAAGCCACGACAGAAATGTCCCGTTTCCACCTGGAGTTTGAGGGACATCAGCTTTAACAATGGGGCAGAGTTTCAGCCAATGAGCGAGATCCAGATCCAGCCCCGCCCACTGGGGGCTGCAAGCCCCACCTCTCGTACACTGTGATTGCTTGGAGGATCAACCGCCTGCCTGGTCCTCCAGCCCCGCCCCCACTCTCCCTATTGGTCGGGAGCTGCCGTCAATCAGCCGGGCAGTGTGAGCTGAGCATGCACAGTGGGTGAGTCAGCAGGTGAGAGACAGGCGGAGGGAGGGAGCGGGTTAATAAAGAACGCGCTTATTTGTACTGCCAAAATGGCCGCCACGCCGCACCATTTGTCTATGATTGGTCCCTTGGAGGATAAGCCACACCCTGAGATTTCACTGGAATGTGTAACTGGAACCGCCCATCCCAAGGTCTCACTGACTTTGCAAATTGTAACTTGATCCACTTTGAATTCCTGAAGTGACAGAGGACAGAGCTCCCCATAAGATAGCAAGGGCCAGCCAAAGTACCTTGCCCCCATCCCAATGCATGCCTCCCCCAGCCGAAGCACATTACCGCAGTCCCAAGATCTGCCTCCCCCAGCTGAAGTGCTTTACCCCAGTCCCAATACATGCCTCCCCCAGCCGAAGTGCTTTACCCCAGTCCAATACATGCCTCCCCCAGCCGAAGTGCTTTACCCCAGTCCCAAGATAAGCCTCCCCCAGCAGAAGGGCTTTACCCCAGTCCCAGTGCATGCCTCCCCCAGCTGAAGTACATTACCCCAGTCCCATTGCATGCCTCCCCCAGTCAAAATTCATTACCCCCATCCCAGTGCATGCCTCCCCCAGCAGAAGGGCTTTACCCCAGTCCCAAGATATGCCTCCCCCAGCTGAATGTCTTACCCCAGTACCACTGCATGCCTCACCCAGCAGTAGTGCGCGACACTAGTCCCATTGCATTTCTCCTCCCGCTGAAGTATCTTACCACCGTCCAAGTATATGCCTCCCACAGCCAAAGTGCCTTACCCAAGTACCAGTATAAGCCTCCCCCAGCCGAAGTGCCTTACCCTCGTCCCAGTCGATGCCTCCCCCAGGCAAAGTGCCTTACCCCAGTCCCAGTATATGCCTCCCCCAGCCGAAGGGCCTTACCAAAGTTCAAGTGCATGCCTCCCCCAGCCAAAGTGCCTTACCCCAGTCAGAGTGCATGCGTCCCCCAGCCAAAATGCCTTACCCCAGTCCCAGTGCAGGCCTCCCCCAGCCAAAGTGCCTTACTCTAGTCCTATTGCATTTCTCCCTCATCCGAAGTGTCTTACCACCGTCCCAATATATGCCTCCCACTGCTGAAGTGCCTTACCCCAGTCCCAGTGTATCACCCCCCCAGCTGAAGTGCCTTACCAAAGTTCAAGTGCATGCCTCCTCCAGCCGAAGTGCCTTACCCCAGTCACAGTGCATGCCTCCCCCAGCTGAAGTGCCTTACCAAAGTTCAAGTGCATGCCTCCCCCAGCCAAAGTGCCTTACCCAAGTACCAGTATAAGCCTCCCCCAGCCGAAGTGCCTTACCCCAGTCCTAGTCGATGCCTCCCCCAGGCAAAGTGCCTTACCCCAGTCCCAGTATATGCCTCCCCCAGCTGAAGGGCCTTACCAAAGTTCAAGTGCATGCCTCCCCCAGCCGAAGTGCCTTATCCCAGTCACAGTACATGCCTCCCCCAACCAAAGTGCCTTACCCCAGTCACAGTGCATATCTCCCCCAGCCAAAATGCCTTACCCCAGTCCCAGTGCAGGCCTCCCCCAGCCAAAGTGCCTTACCCTAGTCCTATTGCATTTCTCCCTCATCCGAAGTGTCTTACCACCGTCCAAATATATGCCTCCCCCAGCCAAAGTGCCTTACCCCAGTCACAGTATATGCCTCCCCCAGCCGAAGTGCCTTACCCCAGTCCCAGTGCAGGCCTCCCCCACTCGAAGTGGCTTAATCCAGTCCCATTGCATTTCTCGCTCATCCGAATTGTCTTACCCCAGTCCCAGTATATGCCTCCCCCAGCTGAAGTGCGTTACACCAGTCCCAGTGAATTCCACCCCAGCCGAATTGCCTTACCCCAGTCCCAGTTTATCCCTCCCTCAGTTGAAGTGCCTTACCGCAGTCCCAGTGTTAGCATCCCCCAGTTGAAGTACCTTACACAAGTCCCAGGTATCCCTCCCCCAGTTGAAGTGCGTTACCCGAGTCGCAGTGTATCCCTCCCCAGATGCAGTGCCTTACCCCAGTCCCAGTGCATGCCTCCACCAGTTGAAGTGCCTTACTCCAGTTCGAGTGCACACCTCTGCCAGCCGAAGTCCCTTACACCCATGCCAGTGCATGCCTCTCCCAGCCAAAGTACCTTGTCCCAGTCCCAGTATATGCCTTGCCCAGCCGAAGTGCCTTACCCTAATCCCAGTATATGCCTTCCCCAGCTGAAGTGCCTTATCCCAGTCCCAGTGTATCCCTCCCCCAGTTGAAGTGCCTTAGCCCAGTCACAGTTTATGCCTCCCACAGTTGAAGTGTCTTACTCCAGTCCCAGTGTTAGCATCCCCCAGTTGAAGCACCTTACCCCAGTCCCAGTACATGCGCCCCCCAGCCGAAGTGCCTTACCAAAGTTCAAGTGCATGCCTCCCCCAGCTGTGGTGCCTTACGCAGTCATAGTATGTGCCTCCCCCAGCCGAAGTGCCTTACCCCAGTCCCATTGCATGCGTCCCCCAGCCGAAGTGCCTTACCCATGTCACAACATATGCCTCCCCCAGCCAAAGTGCCTGATCCCAGTCAAAGTGCATGCCTCCCCCAGCCGAAGTGCATTAATGCAGTCCAAGTGAATGCCTCCCCCAGCCGACGTATCTTACCCCAGTCCCAGTTTATCCCTCCCCCAGTTGAAGTGCCTTACCCCAGTCCCAGTGCATGCCTCCCCCAGTTGAAGTGCCTTAGCCCAGTCCCAGTGTCTCCCTCCCCCAGTTGAAGTGCCTTATCCCAGTCCCAGTGTTACCGTCCCCCAGTTGAAGTGCTTCATCACAGTCCCAGTGTATCCCTCCCCCAGTTGAAGTGCCTTACCCCAGTCCCAGTGTTAGCGTCCCCCAGTTGAAGTGCCTTACCACAGTCCCAGTGTATCCCTCCACCCGTTGAAGTGCATTACCCCAGTCGCAATGTATCCCTCCCCGAGCCGATGTGCCTTATCCCAGTCCCACAGTATCCCTCCCCAGTTGAAGTGCCTTACCCAAATCATAATATATGCCTCCCCCAGCTGAAGTAGCATTTCTCAGTGCAAATGCATGCCTCCGTCAGCCAAAATGCCTTGTCCCAGTCCCAGTATATGCCTCCACCAACCAAAGTGCCTTAAACCAATCAAAGTTTATGCCAATCCCAGCCATAGTGCCTTACCCCAGTCCCAGTGCACAACTCACTCAACCGAAGTACCCTACCCCAGTGCCAGTATATTCTCCACTAGCCGAAGTGCCTTACCCTAGTCCCAGTGCATGCCTCCCCCAGTTGAAGTGTCTTATTCCAGACCCAGTGTAGCCCTCCCACAGTTGAAGTGCCTTTCCTCCAGTCCCAGGGAATCCCTCCCCCAGTTGAAGTGCCTTACCCCAGTCTATCCCTCCCCCAGTTGAAGTGCCTTATCCCAGTGCCAGTGTATCCCTCCCTTAGTTGAAGTGCCTTACCCCGGACGAGTGTATCCCTGCCCCAGTTGAAGTGCCTTACCCCAGTTCCAGTATATGCGCCCCCAGCCTTAGTGCCTTACCCCAGTCCCAGGGTATCCCTCCCCAGCTGAAGTGCCTTAGCACTGTCCCGGTGTAAGCGTCCCGCAGTTGAAGTGCCTTATTCCAGATCCAGTGTATCCCTCCCACAGTTGAAGTGCCTTTCCTCCAGTTACAGTGTTTCGCTCCCCAGCCGAAGTGTCTTACTCCAGTCCCAGTGTATGCCTCCCCCAGTTGAAGTGCCTTACCCCAGTGCCAGTTTATCCCTCCCCCAGTTGAAGTGCCTTACCCCAGTCCCAGTATATGCCTCCCCCAGCCGTAGTGCCTTACCCCAGTCCCATGTGCATGCCTCCTCAGCCAAAATGCCCTACCCCAATCCCAGTATATGCCATCCCCAGCTGTAGTGCCTTACCTCAGTCCCACTGTAACCCTCCCTCTGTGGAAGTGCCTTCCCCCAGTTGAAGTACCTTGTTCCTGTCCCAATGTATCCCTCCAACATTTGAAGTGCCTTACCCCAGTCCCAGTGTATCCCTCCCCAGCCGAAGTGCCTTACCCCAGTCCAAGTGTATCCCTCGCCCAGTTGAAGTGCCTACCCCCAGTCCCAGTACATGTCTCCCCCAGCCGAAGTGCCTACCCCCAGTCCCAGTACATGTCTCCCCCAGCCGAAGTGCCTACCCCCAGTCCCAGTACATGTCTCCCCCAGCCGAAGTGCCTTACCCCAGTCCTATTTCCCTGCACCACCTGCATGGAATGATTCGGGCCAGGAGGGGGCGGGGCTTGCCACTTGTCAATCACAAAGTGCAGAACCAATAGTTCCCTGGCTTACTAAACCCGGAGAGACAACACTCCGCACCATCCGCTTCACACACACCCGGGCTCATCCCCAGGCCTCGAATCACGGCCTGCAGACCCCGTGTTTACCCACCGGTTACAGACACGGTCAATGAGCGTCCGGGGGAGTGGGCTCAGCGGCCATCATCTTGGTCAGGGCGGAGCGAGCAGGCTCAGCGGCCGCCATAATGGTCAGGTGGCGGGAGCGGGCTCAGCGGCCGCCATCTTCGCCATCTTGGTCAGGGTGGGGCGTTGGAGATCGTGCTGAGCGGCCGCCATCTTGGTCTGGGCGGGTCTCGCGGCGCATGCGTGGCTTTTTCAGCAGGGACAATGGGTGGGCGGGGCTTCAGGTTGTCTGTCAGTTTGATTGGACCACATGTTTGTGACCAGGACAGTGGCCCCTGAAAGGGAGTCTTCTTGTGCTGATTGTTGCCTGGTGACTCTGGGCCAGCCGGACTCACCTTATTGGGCCAGCCTGGGCTCACCCCATTGGGCCAGCCTGGGCTCACCCTATTGGTCCAGCCCAGGATCTCACTATTGGTCCAGCCCAGGATCTCACTATTGGGCAAGCACGGGCTCACCCTATTGGGCCACTCAATTGCACTCTTTTGGGCCAGCCTAGGCTCAGCCTACTGGCCATCCCGGGCTCACCTTGTTGGGGCAGCATGGGCTCACCCTATTGGACCAGCACAAAAGATGCAGTGTCCAGCAGAGAGAATCAGCAGCTCATTGATTTTATTCTCACTCTGTGCACAGCGGGTGCAGAACTGAACCCAACCTTGTAAACTGGAAATGCATCATCACAGTCACATTGGGGAGAGGACGTTCACCTGCTCTGAGTGTGGGAAGTGATTCACTCAGTCATCCAACCTGCTGACACACCAGCGAGTTCACAAGTGACTGCAGGGGTTAGATTCTGCTGTTATTGCTGGTGTTAATGGCTTCCTGACTGAATCTTGTTTCTTGTGTTGGTTGGAATTTGTTTCTGCTGATGTGAATAACCCCTATAACTGGGCTGGAGTTTAATAATTTGATATTTTAAATAACAGAGTGTGTCTATATTTGATGTCTCCAAGATAAGAGGGGACTAAGTTATTTCCTGTTACCGACTGCACCATTTTGTGCATTTTCTACTTTCTAACTCTACATTATTTCAGTCTCATATCTTTGGTGACTCTCAGGGACAAGTCCCAGTTCCTCTTACCGTCCAGAGTACCTCTCCTTGCCTTGGTATCGAGCAAAGGTGTCAGAAACACGCCCGGGATCACTAAACTCAAAACCCAGTCTCTTAATCACTTTCAGATACTGGACTGAGTGTGTGCCCCTGTTGGAGCGGATTTTTGGACATATACTTGACTAGTATACGGGACCAAACATTTGTTTTTATTTTCCCCTTGAATGTATTTTGTAAGGGACAATACTGATGCATTGTGCTTTATACAAAAAAACACAGTTAGACTTCAAGGTATGCTGGCCTTGAGTTATGGAGATAGGAAAGTGAGATAATGAACGACTGGAGAGATAAGTGGGGGTATGTTTGTCTATACCGGTGCCAAAAAGCCTGCCACTTGTTTTTTTGTTAATAAAAGGGGAACTAGTTCTCTTGGATGTATATAATTTCTGTCACAATGCGATGCTGGTTTATATCAAGAGCTCAGCCTTGGACAGTAATTGTATGAAAAGCTTTGTAAACCTTGTAATGCGATGAATGGACTTAAGGACTAGTGCTAAAGCACGTGATGTAAAGTGACGTAATTTGTAAGATAAAAAACCTCACTGGAGATATCAAATTGAGAAGCTGGTTCAGAGACAGGGATCTCTAACACTTCTCCCAAAGCTTTGTCTCCGATTTAATAAATCTCTCTTTATATATTATACAGTCTCGGAAATATTTTTCCACAACAAAATGGCGTCACAAACAGGATACTGTCCGATCAGACGTGATCACTTAAGACAGTATCTGGAATCTAGTGTTAGAGACAGAGAGGTGTATGAGCACGACGGGATAGTGTATAAGATACGAGTAAGTAGATAGCAGGAGGAGGCTGACTAACCAGTTTGAGTTGTCCCTTTAGTAAATAAGGTCGGTGCAGAAGGGAGCTGATCACTCCAACCTAGAGGCGAAACTCCGGTGGTAAGGAAACACGCTAGCTTTGTTGCGAAGACAAAGGGTCTCCACAGAGCAGTCGTGGCCGTGAGTATTACAGAAACAAAGGGAAACGTCCGAGACTGGCGAACATGGAAGGTAAAGAAGGGAATGTAAAACGCGGGCTGCCCGGGTCATTAATTAATTCCTATCATTAATTGTAACTTGCGTAATTACATAATGCCATAAGAAAGCTGATAGTGACTATCTTAAGTGACATATGGATCCAAAAATAGAACTGGCCAGACTTAAGCTTTGTTGAATGAAGAGAGACTTTTGTGATGTCTATTTTGAATGAGAATACTTGTGTGATTTTGACAGCAGAATGAATGAAAAGCCTGTTTGGGAAGGTATGGAGTGGCTGCCTGTTTTAGCTCCACCACTTTTTCCAAACAGTGAAAGTTTTTTTAACCCTTCGTTGTGTTGTCCTGTATATGGGAAGTTTAAGAAAGTGTGAACCTTCTGGTATTACATTTTATGTTAGAAACGCAGGTGTGGATATATACGGATAATAAGTTACAGAGCTAGGAAATGCACAAAGGATAGGTTTGTTGAATAAAAGATAAAAATTCATGGTCCTGGTAGTAAAAAAATAAAGAATTTATTTGTCATGCTCACTTACTTGTCGAAAGAAAACATGCAATTGGGTTGAAAGACATACATTTAGTCGACGAATGAGATAAAGAATGCCTTTTAAAACGCTCGCATTTTCCTTTGTGTAAAACCTTGACATAAAAGCTTCTAGATCAGTTTAAAAAAAAAAAAGTTTTAAATCTAGAAATACCTTCGGGGATCAGGCCAAACTCCTGGGCGAGTGGTGAGCTATCTGTGAAGGTGTAAAATGGACTTTGCAAAAGACTAAAACAGTAAGTTTTGGCAGTTTAGAAAATAAAAAGATAAAGACACAACTTTGAAAATAAACAAATTGAACGATTGGAAAGAACAAGTGTCTTCGATTGTCTGATGATTTTAAATACAAAACCTAATTTGAAGAAAGGTGATCTAAAAAAAAAGACCTAATGCACTAATTAGGTGCTGAAAAAAAAGGGTTGTTTGCGATGGATAAAGACATAACTTACTAAGTACCAGTTGATATCAGCTGTGAAAAAGATATTGGTTTAATTGGAAAAAAAAAAGAATTTGAAGAGGTAAAAAACACTCTCCATTGATAATGATTCTAAATTATTAAAATTAAGTTAGTGCCGCTGGGGCCCGAGACGAACAGACAAGTATTGAGAAACTATACCAGGAAACTTCTGAAGAGGAAATAGGTATATGGACAAAACAGGGCGCAACGCAAGGGAAGGATAACGTTCGGAGACGAAACGACAAGGAAATGGCGCCTGAATGCATACAGAATACCTTATTGGAGTTGCATCATGGCCTGTCTCATTCAGGATGAGAGGCCATGACCGGGAGTCTTGGGAGAGATTGGTGGTGGAAAGGGATGGGGAGAGATATCACCAAACATTGCCATCGATGCATTACGTGCGCACAATATAATCCAGGCCGGCCCATTAAAATTAAAATGGGACACCAGCCCCGTCCACGGGGGCCATGGGAACATGTACACATTGATTTCACAGGTCCTTTGCCCCCATCTCATGGAGAAAAGATATTGCCTAGTGATTATAGATCAATTTACCCGGTGGGTAGAAGCTTTCCCCACACGTGATTGCACTGCCTCAACAGTGGTAAGGATATTCTGACCAAGGCACCCACTTCACCAGGAAGATTGTAAAAACAATATGCCAGCTGATGGGCATAAAACAAAAATTCCACATCCCCTACCACCCGCAGAGTTCTGTGATTGTAGAGCGCATGAACCATACCCATAAGAACGCCCTGGCAAAGGCCATGCAAACGTCAGGAAAAACGTGGACGGAAGTAGTACCCATTATATTGATGAAGTTAAGAGCCACGACAAATCGGACAACCGGATTAATCCCTTATGAACTAATGACAGGAAGGGCGATGCAATTACCAGAGAACATCATAACAGGGGGGGCCGATGTAGGCCCATTAAAAGACAAAATAAAACGGTATGTCTTGGAACTAAGTACTCAATTAAAAGGGATGCATAAAGTAGTTAGGGACAATCAGGAAGAAAGAGACGCGGAAGCAGAGCTTACAAAGCTCCCTGAAGTCCCGTTGGCGGGAAGTCGCGTTATGGTAAGGGTCCTCCCGGGAAAACTGGGGTTTGCCCCAAAATGGATAGGACTATATGAGGTTATAATCAGCGGGGAGACTTGTGCCTGCATCGATGTTAAAGGGAACGGACAATGGAAGCATTGGACCCAGCTTAATGTTTTTGAACCAGCCGTTTAGCACACGTATTAGTTGTTGTTGTTTGTCTATTTACAGATTGACAGCGAAAGATTCTTCAAGCAAGCCATACGGCCATTTTGACTATTTGTTAATTATAGAGTAATAAGATGAAACTATATATTGCGATCTGTGCGATTATCATAGTTCGTGTTTGGTCCGGCCTGCTAGCTAGACCGAAACGAGAGTTACATGTGAATACCTTTTTGTACATGTCTTATGTTTATGCACAAAATGGGAACTTTTGCATTTGCTGGGTATGTTTGCACATCCCCATACATAACAAAGGAGGCATCCCTTTGAGGTCAATCTCCCTTAACATTTCGGAAGTAGCGGAGTGGGTAATAAAGAAACATGGAGATGGGGCGGTTACCTTTTGGATACATTGACGGATGGTACCAGCCGGAATACAATAGGTCGGTACGACCCCCGTTCCTGGTTTTGACCAACACCTCAGAAGTTGGAAGACCCACCACTGATATTTGTTTCACTCGAAACCTGACTGATGAGGAAACAGGTTTTGAGCAGGATATAGCAATTGTACGCAATACTTTAACCTCACCAGTTGGAACATAACAGACAGCGAAACAATAAACCAGGGGTTCCTTGAAATGGAGGGTTTGAAGAATCAGACAAGTAGCCAGGACTGGGACCCTAAGATTAGGTGGCGACGGGGGCTGAGAGAGAGAGATTGGGATCGAATCTAACAGCATACAAAAGCACTTATTTTGTGTGCGAGCACAAGGCCTACCCCTGGTTGCCACAGGACTGGAGGGGGTCCTGTTATTTGGGATATGTGGTCCCCTTTGTCAGACGGGTACATACGTTAGCAGAAGTACAGACACCAGGTCGAATAAGACGAGCTCTTACCCCGGTAGAGAGGTTATTTGGGGTCATGATGCTCCCATTCAGGATAGGACGCACCATGGATGAATTATGTAACCGAGATAGGGTACTGGAAGAGATAGTTAAAGACACTGCTGAAGCAATGGAGGGCATAACGGCTGAAATGGTAGCCATACGCACAATGGTACTCCAGAACCGTTTGGCCCTAGATACTAGCACAAAGTGGGGGCACACGTGCCTTAATTGGAGCTGAATGTTGCACTTACATTCCCGATAATTCAGAAAACATAACCAACCTCGCTGATCACATAAGAAGGGAGGTAAAGAAGTTATCCACGACAGCAGGTGGATCTGGCTGGTTTGACTGGCTGTTAGGGGAATCCTGGGGGTCCTATCTTATGCATGGAGTAATTATTCTGGTTGTAATAATAGTTACTTGCTGTCTGATTATCGGGTGTTTTAATATCTGCTGTAAAGTTATGAAGGCCCGACTGATCCAGTAGCCAGTGTAATCGCCGAAGAAGCAGCAGCACACCTGATGGAATACCTGAAAACACCAAGGATGAAGAAACAGACGATGTTGACACTGATCACTATCTTTGAAGGGTAGCCTGGAGCTACAGGCAAGGTGGACATACGGAACATCAGGGAAGTAACATATCCCAAAGGACGAATATATGACACCATGCTACTATCATTGTGGTCATCTGGATTTTGTGAACATCCTCCACGGCCAAAAGGGGATTAATGTTGGAGCGGATTTTTGGACACATACTTGACTAGTATACAGGACCAAACATTTGTTTTTATTTTCCCCTTGAATGAATTTTGTAAGGGACAATACTGATGCAATATGCTTTATACAAAAAAACACAGTTAGACTTCAAGGTATGCTGACCTTACGTTATGAAGATCGGTAAGTGAGATAATGAATGACTGGAGAGATAATTGGGGGTATGTTTGTCCATACCGGTGCCAAAAAGCCTGCCACTTGTTTTTTTGTTGATAAAAGGGGAACTAGTCCTCTTGGATGTATATAATTCCTGTCACAATGCGAGGCTGGTTTATATCAAGAGCTCAGCCTTGGACAGCAATTGTATGAAAAGCTTTGTAAACCTTGTAATGCGACGATTGGACTTAAGGACTAGTGCTGAAGCACGTAATGTAAAGTGATGTAATTTGTTAGATAAAATAACCTCACTTGAGATATCAAATTGAGAAGCTGGTTCAGAGACAGGGGTATCTAACACGTCTCCCAAAGCTTTGTCTCCGATTTAATAAACCTCTTTTTATATATTATACAGTCTCGGAAATATTTTTCCAAAACACCTCACAGCATCTCTCTCTAAACCAATGACAAAGCGGATTAAATCACATCGAGGATAATGAGCAGCCCCGCTCCTCCCCCCCTCCCCGTCGTCTCTGCGCTTTATTGTCCAGTGATCATCGCACCGTCACACAGAAGCTCCTGAGATTTACCTCCAGTGTGGATCATTGCTGTAAGTGATGGTAAAAATGAAATTGTATGGGTGAAAGAGGAGCTGGGGTGAAGAGTTGTATTTTGAGAGGGAGTTGAAGAGTCGGGGTGAAGGAGGTGTATGAGTGAGGGCGATTTACTGAAATTAATCACCTCTGTTGTGCTTTGATGCGGTTCATTTTTATTTTAAAATGTTTAGAATTGCGTGTTTCACTGAAGTTAAATGTGGGGCAGCAGTTACTTGTGGGCACTGGGTTGTTTCTGTTGAATTAATGTGGACCGTGTTAATTGGGATAAGACTGAGTGGGATCATTCTGTGCTGAATGCAATGCTGGGCTGCGGGTTTGCAATCAGTCCCAGTGACGAGGATGCTTTCGACAACAAATCCAAAAGCTACTCGCATTGTGACACCAAATCCAGGGACCACTTACAGTGAGACACCAAATCCAGGGACCACTTACACTGAGGCACCAATTCCAGGGACCACTTACACTGAGACTACAAAATTACACAGGATATACGGTACACAAATGGGCCATTCGGAATAACCAGTCCATGCTGGCGTTCGTGCACCATTCGGGGATTAGAGAGTCTTAGTGTGGGCAATGGTCATGATGGTGAAACCACCTCTAGTGAGGGCAAAAGGTGAGAAATGGATGAAGATATCACGGTGGAATCACACGGTGACTGGTAGGGCCTGGTACAGGAACATAAGAAGTAGGAACAGGCGTCGGTCTCATGGCCGATGTGATCATGGACTCAGCTCCACTTTCCTGCCCGTTCCCCATAAACCGTTATTCCCTTATTGCTGAAAAATCAATGTATCTCCGCCTTAAATTTATTCAATTACCGAGCCTCCACAGCTCTCTGGGGCAGAGAATACCACAGATTTACAACCCTCTGAGAGAAGAAATACCTCCTCATCTCAGTTTTAAATTGGCGGCCCCTTATTCTGAGACTTTGCCCCTAGTTTTAGTTTCCCCTGTGAGTGGAAATATCCTCTCTGCAAGAACATTGTCGAGCTTCCTCATTATCCTGTATTTGTCAATAAGATCACCTCTCATTCTTCTGAACTCCAATGAGTATAGGCCCAACCTACTCAACCTATCTTCATAAGTCAATCACCTCATCACTGGAATCAACCGAGTGAACTTTCTCTGAACCGCTTCCAATGCAAGCATATTCCTCCCTAAATACGGAGATGAAAACTGTATGCAGTACTCTTGGTTTGGATTCACCAATACCTTGTGCAGTTGAAGCAGGACTTCTCAGCTTTTATAATCCATCCCCCTCTCAATAAAGGTCATCATTCCATTTGCCTTTCTGTTTATTGCTGTACCTGCATACTAAAGTTTTGTGTTTCATGCACAAGGACCCCCAACTCCCTATGTATTGCAGCACTTTGCAATTTTTCTCCATTTAAATTATAATTTGCTTTTCTATTTTTTTCAATTTTATAATAGGTTATTGTCAGAAGAACTTTTCAGACATGCTGATAATTTGATGCAACCAGCGCAGCAAATGTATCTGTCTGTTCTTTTTCCAAAATACCAAAATCGAACGTCACTAATTAAACGTTGGGTGAGATTTGTAGAGATGTGGACGAAGGGATGAAATGAGGCTTGCAGGAAAGAAGGTTCTTTGAATGAACAATTTGTGCGGCAGTTTTGTGACTCATCTGCATGAGGTTAAAGGCATGAAATGGAAAAGGACACGTCCAGTGACACTTATATTGTCAATAATGATTTCTAAGTTAATTGCTCATCATCATAGGCAGTTCCTCGGAATCAAGGAAGACTTGCTTCCACTCCTGTAGTGAGTTCTTTGGTGGCTGAACAGTCCGATACGAGAGCCACTGATTTGTCACAGATGGGACTGATAGTTGTTGAGGGAACGGGTGGTGGGACTAGTTTGTATACGCTCTTTCTGCTGCCTGCACTTGATTTCTGCATGCTTTCGGCGTTGAGACTCGAGGTGTTCAGAGAATTACTATCTCCTAAGCCTCATCATCATCATCATAGGCAATCCCTCGAAATTGAGGAAGAATTGCTTCCACTCTAAAAGTGAGTTCTCAGGTGATTGTACAGTGCAATATGGGAATTATAGTCACTGTCACTGGTAGGACAGACAGTCATTGATGGAAAGTCTGGGTGAGGAGTCTGGTTTCTCAGATGCTCCTTCCGCTACCTTCACTTGTTTGCAGCATGCTCTCGGCGATGAGACTCGAGGTGTTCAGCGCCCTCCTGGATGCTCTTCCTCCACTTACGGTGGTCTTTGGCCAGGGATTCCAAGGTGCCTAATATCCTACTGACAATCCCAACCACTAACCCCAATCCTAACAAATAACCACAACCACTAAACCCTAAACTCGCACCCAAACCCAGTCCCGAACCAAAGGCTATTCACAGGGATCAGTGGAGGAGCTAAAGACCCGATAATGGAAATATTTAAACAATTATCTTGATGCAAGAAATTCTGCAAGCTATGTAAGTAACAAGAATATATATGAACAAAACTTTCAAAATCAACAAAGACAGTTACAAAGATCACACATTTCAAAGACTATTACATATAGTAACCACATTCAAAAATCGTTAAACAATGTACAAAATAATAGATTTCACGTCTAAAGCATCATAGTTCTATCAATAGTTGGTTGAAAGGAACATCATATGAGTGTAACGTGAGACACTCCGGTTCAGTTTATGACACCCACAAGCCGAATACTCAAACAGAACAACCTTGGGATTTGATATCATAAAAGATGAACTGGGTGAGAAGTGAAATAATCTACAGTAAGAAAAGGCCCAAAATGGAACAGTCGATAACAGAACATTAAGTAGATATTATTATGGAGAAATCAAACATTCGACACACTGTGTTTGAACCAAGCTGATTTATTCAATATTTGTATAGAACATTAATCTCCATCTCAGGTATAGGGGTTATTAAGATCAGCAGAAACAAACAATATCTGCCAGAATGAATATCGTTCAATGCCCAATGCAATCAAATTATATACTGTTATATTCACCAATGCAGTTTTTAAATGGCGGGTTATTTACCCAGTATGCACCACGGGCGAGAAGGTGCAGAACCCAAACTACAGGAGTTCAGTACGCAGGCGCGCGTCGTGGCAGGTTTTGGAGCAGGTGCGGCGAATGTAGTGGCGAAGGAGAAACGGGCAACATGACCTCCGCAGAAGCGTTCCATTTGAGCGGGAGGAGGGGCGCAATGGACCAGTGGGTCACTTGGAAGGCTTCATAAAGCACCGGTCCCCACCGCAAGCCCGAAATATTATAACCGGCATATCGGCGGTTGCAGTTTTGGGGCTTTCTCCCGGTCACAGGCCCAGGCTAACGGCGACCATCTTCGTGCAGGAAGGCGGGCTCAGCGCTCGGCCAGCTTGATTCGGTGAGTCGCAGCGCGCATGCGCGACCATCTTGGTTCAGGAACAAAGTGAGCGATGACAGTGTCTGTTTCTAACCGGGTGCCAGTGGGTAAAGGATTTGGCAGGTATTTTATTTTCACTCGAATTTCTCACCATCTCCCCTAAAGGCGATGCTTAGTACCGACCTTATGGGTTGAGTCCTACATAATTGTAACAGAGAAGGGCCTGAAATATTGAATCCTTGTGTTAGAATCCCCATGTTCAGTCCCAGGATTAGAATCTCCATCTCATCATTATCATGGGCAGTCCCTCGGAATCGAGGAAGACTTGCTTCCACTCCTGAAGTGATTTTATTGGCGGCTGTACAGTCGAATACGAGAGCCACAGATTCTGTCAGAGGTGGGACAGATAGTCGCTGAGGGAAGGGGTGGGCGGGATTGGTTTGCCCCACGCTCTTTCCGCTGCCTGCACTTGATTTCTGCATGCTCTCTGCATTGAGACTCGAGGTGCTCAGCGCCCTCCCGGATGCACTTCCTCCACTTAGGGTGGTCTTTGGCCAAGGACTCCCAGGTGTCAGTGGGGATGTCGCACTTTATCAGGGAGGCTTTGAGGGTGTCCTTGTAACCTTTCTGCTGCCCACGTTTGGCTCGTTTGCCAAGAAGGACCTCCATAAAGAGCACTTGCTTCGGGAGTCTCATGTCTGGCATGCAAACTGTGTGGCCTGCCCAGCAGAGCTGATCGAGTGTGGTCAGTGCTTCAATGCTGGGGCTGTTAGCCTAGACGAGCACACTGATGTTGGTGCGCCTGTCATTCCAGGGGATTTGTCGGATCTTGTGGAGACATCATTGGTGATATATCTCCAACGACTTGAGGTGTCCACTGTACATGGTCTGTGCCTTTGAGCCATTCAGGATGGTGGGTATTACTACAGCCCTGTAGACCATGAGCTTGATGGTAGCTTTGAGGGCCTTGTCTTGGATCACTCTTTTCCTCCGCCGGCTGAATGCTGCACTGCCGCACTGGAGGTGGTGTTGAATATCCTCATCAATGTCTGCTTTTGTTGATAAGACGCTCCCGCAGTATGGGAAATGCTCCATGTTGTCGAGGGCTGCACCGTGGATCTTGATGACTGGGTGGCAGTGTTGTACGTCGAGTACTGGCTGGTGGAGGATCTTTGTCTTACGGATATTTAGCGTAAGGCCCATGTTTTCGTGTTCCTCAGTAAATACGTCGACTATATCCTGGAGTTCAGTCTCAGAATGTGCGCAGACACAGGCGCTGTCCACATACTGTAGCTCAACGACAGAGGTTGGGGTTATCTTGGACTTTCTCCCGGAGGCGGCAAAGATTAAACAGCTTCCTGCTGGTTCTGTAGTTTTGTTCCACTCCAGCAGGGAATTTGTTGACTGTGAGGTAGAGCATGGCAACGAGGACAATTGAGAAGAGGGTGGGAGCAATGATGCAGCCCTGTTTGACCCTGGTCCCGACGTGGATTGGGTCTGTAATGGATCCGTTGGTAAGGATTATCACCTGCATGTCATCATGGAGCAGGCGAAGGATGTTGACACATTTTTGAGGGCATCCATATTGGAGAAAGACGCTCCATAGAGCCTCATGGTTCACAGTGTCAAATCCCTTTGTAAGGTTGAAAAAACCCATGTATCACGGCTGGCGCTGGTCCCTGCATTTTTCCTGCAGCTGTCGCGCTGCAAAGATCATGTCCGATGTGCCCCGTGGGGCACTGTGACTCCAGGAGGAGCTCCTCGGCCACAGGGGGAAGACGGTTGAAGAGGACTCGAGCAAAAACTTTCCCAGTGGCTGATTAGCAGGGAAATTCCTCTGTAGTTGCTGCAGTTGAACTTGCCCCCCCCTTTTTTAAAGATGGTCACGATCACTGCATCCCTGTGATCTCCAGTCATGCTCTCCTCCCTCCAGATGAGAGCGATGAGGTCATGTATTCGTGCCAACAGCGCATCTCCGCCATGCTTTAGCGCCTCAGTAGGGATTTCATCCGCTCCCGTAGCCTTGTTGTTCTTGAGCTGTCATATGGCTTTTCCTACCTCATGCAACGTTGGTGTTTCACTGAAGTGGGGGCGGGACGCATGCTGCGGGATGGAATCGAGAACACTCGATTCAAAGTCAGAATCTCGATTGAGGAGATCTTTGAAGTGCTCCTTCCAGCGGGCCTTGACAACCTCGGTGTCCTTGATGAGTGTTTCCCCATTCTTGGCCAGCAATGGGGTGGGGCCTTGGGAGTTTGGACCGTAGGTGGCCTTGACTGATATAAAGAATCCTCGCACATCATGGCTATTGGCCAGTTATTGTATCTCTTGTGCTTTTTCCATCCACCACCTGTTCCTTAGGTGCTAGGTTTTTTGTTGGAACTCAGCTTTGAGCCGCCTGTAGTGTTGCTTTGCTGATCCTGAGATGGGTTGTTGCTTGAGCCTCAGAAATATAAATTCTTGGATCTCTGATCATTCTCATCAAGCCAGTCCTCGTGTGTTCTGGTTGAATGACCAAGTGTCTCTTCACAGGCACTGGTTATGAGGCCTGGAGGGCAGACCAAGCACTGTGGGCGTTCAGCATCTCAGCGTCATCAAGGCACGTCAGGTTAGCTGTGAAGCGTTGGCTGTATAGGGCTGTTTTAGCTGGGTCTTTAATTGCCCCAGCATTGACTTTCTTGCGGCACTGCTTCTGCTGTCCCCTCCACTTTGGGGTTAATGTCGATGATGGGTCAGGCGGTCGTCCGGCCAACAGTCGTCAGCTCCTATCATGACATGGGTGATGCGCACACCCTTGCGATCCCTGGCTCGGACGAAGACATAGTCGAGCAGGTGCCAGCGTTTTGAGGAAGGGTGTTGCCACGATGCCTTGTATTTTTCCTTCTGGCGGAACAAGGTGTTGGTGATGAGAAGTTCATGTTCTAGATATTTTGTCAGGAGTAGGATAATGCTGGAGTTGGCTTTCCCTACCCCCTCACTGCTAATCACGCCTCCCCAGAGGGCTGTGTCTTTGCCGACCCTGGCATTGAAGTCACCGAGGAGGATCAGTTTGTCACCTGCCGGGACACAGGACAGGGATGCTTCGAGGTTGGAATAAAAGCCAACTTTGGTCTCATCCATTGCATCCAGTGTTGGGGCATACGCACCGATGACTGTGGCGCATTGGTTCCGGGATAGGGTGAGTTGAAGCTTCAACAGGCGTTCGTTAACCCCACAAGGAGTGTCTTTACAGCTGTCGACCAGCTCATTTTGATGGCGAAGCCGACTTTATGAAGGTGGCGTTCTTCCTCTGGTTTTCATTTCCAGAAAAAGGTGTAACCTCCATCTTGTTCCTTGAGCCAGCCTTCCCCTGCCTGCCGGATCTCGCTTAGGGTGGCGATGTCGATGTCAAAGCTTCTAAGTTCCCGGGCAACTATGGTGGTGCGGCATTCTGGCCTGTTGCTGTTGCAGTTGTCCAATGGGAGTCCTGAAGTTTCAGGTCCCGAACTTCATGTTAACGGAGTGGAAGATGCCTGTGTGTGAGTTATTTTAACGTGGGGTGGCTTAGCTGAGCAAGGTCTTGGTCCAGTGGCAAGGGATCCAAGACGACTGGAGACCAGGCACTTCTGTATGAGCCTAATTACCAAAGGCGAAATGTTGGTTGCAAGCTCGGCATTGAGGAGCACCCTTGTTGGTAGGTGGTCCGAGGCTTGGTTGGGGGCAGCCATTAGGAAATCAGTTGTCTGCTGGAGTTCCAAGTGGGAGGTCAGCAAGGAGTAGGAGGGTGAAAGAATCATAGCCAGGCCACCAGTGGGGAAGGAGAGGTCCAGCCATTGACAAGGAGAGACATGTAGGCCCGCTGCTGGAGGGATGTAGGCCCGCCGCAGGAGGGGCCGGGTGATGTCGCGGTCGGAGGCACACCTGCTTGCTGGGCATCGTCGTGAGTAACCTGGTTTCAAATGGCTGGAAATTATGCTAATAAAACACAACAAACTATTTTCTATTTAGATTGGGGTACAGTATTCAATTGCTTAATAAAACATTTTTAGAAGAAAATTATTCTTAAAGGTTCCTCCACGTTGTTTAAAAGTTTCTTCAGAAGTTTTAAAAGTTTTTCCCGGAGTTTTAAAAAAAGTTCCCCAAGTTATTTAAAATATTCTCCAGAGATTTTAAACGTTTCCCCAAGTTGTTTAAAAGTTTCTCTTGAAGTTTTAAAAGTTTTCCCAAGTTGATTAAAAGTTTATAATGAAAGTCAGTAGTAAGCTACCTGCCTTCGTACAGTTCCATGGGTGCTGCCATCCCTCTGCAGCTGCACAAAACCCTGGCTAGACCACACCTGGAGCACTGCGGGGAATTAGAAGCTCAGTCATCTCTGAAGGGGGCCCGAATGCCTGGACGCCATGTACAGTCCCAGGGTCAGAATCCCCATGTACAGTCCCAGGGTTAGAATCGCTCTGTACATTCGCAGTGTCAGAATCCCCATGTACAATGCCAGTATTAGAATCCCCATGTACAGTCCCAGGGTTAGATTCCCCATTTACTCTCCCAGGGTTAGAATTCCCACAATCTCGCCCAGGGATAAAATCCCCATGTGCAGTCCCAGGGTTAGAATCCCCATTTACAGTGCCTGGGTTAGAACCCCCATGTATGGTCCCAGGGTTCGAATCCCCATTTACTCTCCCAGTGTTAGAATGCCAAAGTACTCTCCCAGGGTTCGAATCCCCATGTACAGTCCCAGGATTGGAATCCCAATATACAGTCTCAGGTTTGGAAACCTGTGACTGCACACAGATGAAGAGAAAAATTGAGGCCTTGAATCTGAGTTGGGGAAAAATCATAGAAACATGATTCAATTTCTATCCTAAACTATTTGAAATCAAATAAAATGAATTGTTGCAATTAACACATTACTTTCATGCCAAATGGGAAACAAGTGATGTGTGGGCTGTGCAGGAGTGTTTGCGCCCGGTTACACAGCATGTCCTGGCTCTCCACTCTAAATGCACTTCTTTAGGTTCACAGTCTCATTGACACATCCAACTGACTAGATGGACCTCGCCCTTTAAACACCATCAGAGAAATATCAGCATTTGATGTTTAATTTGCTAAACCTTTATTAAACACTGGTTAGGCCTCAGCTGGAGAATTGTGTTCAAGTTTGGGCTTCAAACTTTCGTAATGATGGCAAGCTTTTAGAGAAGGTGCAGAAGGAATGGTTCCAGGAAGATGAGACTTCCGTGATGTGGAGAGCCTGCTGAAGTTTTCTCCAGGGTGCAGGAAAGGGTAAAAAGAGATTTGATGGAGATGTACAAAATTATGAACGATTTAGATCGCGTAAATATGGAGAAAGTATTTCCAGTGGCATTAGGGTAGGTAACCAAAGGAGTCAGACATCCGATGATTGGCAAAATAACGAGAGATGAGATGTGGGATCATTTGTTACTCAGCGTATTGTTATGATCCAGATTGCACTGTCTGAAAGGGTTGTGGAAGTAGATTGAATTGTAACTTTTAAAAGGGAATTGGATAAATACTTGCTGGGAAAAATATCCCTAGCAATGGGTAAATAGCAGAGGAGTGAGACTCATTGAACAGCTTCACCAAAGAGCCGGCACAGACAGGATGGGCTGCATGGCCTCCTGTGCGTCCTCTCCGTGACAATGGCGGATGATCTTACCCAGAGTGCTCTGCCCGTCGGAATACGCCCTATCTCCATTAGCAGGGGGGTAACGTGGGTAGGCCTGGTTCCTGGAGAGCACGCCCCTGTGCGGAGAGGCTCCTGGGGACTGATTGGAGCGAGCACGGCATCAGCATCACCAAGTGTGGCTCTCAGGCGCCAGGCAACACCGAGTGTGACTCTCAGTCCCGGGCAGCACCGAGTGTGGCTCCCAGGCCCATGCACCAGTCTCCATGCATCACTGAGTGCGGCTCTCAGGACCCGGGCAACACCGAGAGTGGCTCTCAGGCCCCGGGCAACACCGAATGCGGCTCTCAGCCTGCGTGTCAAAGCCTCCGGGCCCGGCACCAGCAAACCCCGGGGGCAGTGTCTCCCCCACATCAAGAAAACAACTACTTGCATTTATACAGCATGTCCAGCAATTCCCAGCTGCTCCGTATCAGGGTGGGCACTGAATGCGGAAGTCACTCCCTGGCCTCCTGTACAGTATAGAATTGGGCAGTCCCTTGAATCGATGATGACCCGCTTCCACACCAAAACGGATGAGTTCACAGATGTTTCATTATGAGACCTGATATTCCAGGTCCGAACTACATATTAAAGTGTGGAAGATGCTTGTGTGTGGATTCTTTTAACGTGGGTAACCGTTGCACACAAGCCACCACACGGGCTGAATCGAGTGAAGTCTTGGTCCGGTGTCAAAGGTTAACCAAGACGACTGGAGACCAAGCTCTGCTGCACAGACCTGGTGCACAAACTTGTACTGCCCATAGATCGCATTGTGGTCTGGCCCATGCTGTCCCTGGACCCTTGCCTATTCCGGGCCCCGAACTCGCGCCTCTTGTGGCCCCAATCTCTCTGCCCCAAACTCTCATCTCTCGTGGGGCCCAATCTCTCCGCCCCGAACTCTCGCCTTTCGTGGGCCCCAATCTCTCTGCCCGAAGTCTCGCTTCTCGTGGGGCCCAATGTCGCCACCCAGAACTCTCGCCGCTTGTGGGCCCCAATCTCTCCGCCCTGAACACCAGTCTCTCCTTGGCCCCAATCTCTCCTCCCCGAACAGTCGCCTCTCCTTGGCTCCAATCACTCTTCCCCAAACTCTCTCCTCTCCTTGGCCCCAATCTCTCCATTCCGAACTCTTGCCTCTCCTTGGCCCCAATCTCTCAGCCCCGAACTCTCACCTCTTGTGGGCCCCAATCTTTCTCCCCCGATATCTCGCCTCTCGTGGGACCCAAACCCTCCGCCCTGAACTGCCGCCTCTCCTTGGCCCCAATCTCTCCTCCCCGAACTCTCGCCTCTCCTTGGCCCCAATCTCTCCATTCCGAACTCTTGCCTCTCCTTGGCCCCAATCTCTCAGCCCCAAATTCTCGCCTCTTGTGGGCCGCAATCTCTCAGGCTCGATCTCCCGTCGCTACTCCACCCCGACCTCACCACTCCTCTGCTGCTTGCCGCATCGCCTGCTGTACCTGGTCCGTTTCGATGGTCCAGCCCACGCTCCAATCGCTGACCTGGATTCCGGTACAAAGCAAAATCATTAAGGAAGAAATAGCGGGACATCTAGATAGGAATAGTGCAATCAAGCAGACGCAGCATGGATTCATGAAGGGGAAATCATGTTTAACTAATTTACTGGGATTCTTTGAGGATATAACGAGCATGGTGGATAGAGGTGTACCGATGGATGTGGTGTATTTAGATTTCAAAAAGGCATTCGATAAGGTACCACACAAAAGGTTACTGCAGAAGATAGAGGTATGCGGAGTCAGAGGAAATGTATTAGCATGGATAGAGATTTGGCTGGCGAACAGAAAGCAGAGAATCGGGATAAATTGATCCTTTTCGGGTTGGAAATCGGTGGTTAGTGGTGTGCCACAGGAATCGGTGCTGGGACCACAAATGTTTACAATATACACAGATGACCTGGAAGAGGGGACAGAGTGTAGTGTAACAAAATTTGCAGATGACACTAAGATTAGTGGGAAAGCGGGTTGTGTAGAGGACTCAGAGAGGCTGCAGAGATTTGGATAGGTTAAGCGAATGGGCTAAGGTTTGGCAGATGGAATACAATGTCGGAAAGTGTGAGGTCATTCACCTTGGGAAAAAAAAGTAATGGGGAATATTATTTGACTGGGGAGAAATTACAACATGCTGAGGTGCAGAGGGTCCTGGGGGTCCTTGTGCATGAATCCCAAAAAGTTAGTTTGCAGGTGCAGCAGGTAATAAGGAAGGCGAATGGAATGTTGGCCTTCATTGCGAGAGGGATGGAATACAAAAGCAGGGAGGTCCTGCTGCAACTGTATAGGGTATTGGTAAGGCCGCACCTGGAGTGCTGCATGCAGTTTTGGTCACCTTACTTAAGGAAGGATATACTGGCTTTGGAGGGGGTACAGAGACGATTCACTAGGCTGATTCCGGAGATGAGGGGGTTACCTTATGATGATAGATTGAGTAGGCTGGGTCTTTACTCGTTGGAGTTCAGAATGAAGAGGGGTGATCTAAAAGAAACATTTAAAATCATGAAAGGGTTAGACAAGATAAAGGCAGAGAGGTTGTTTCCACTGTTCGGGGAGACTAGAACTCGAGTGCACAGCCTCAAAATACGGGGGAGCCACCTTAAAACCGAGTTGAGAAGGAATTTCTTCTCCCAGAGGGTTGCGAATCTGTGGAATTCTCTGCCCAAGGAAGCAGTTGAGGCTAGCTCATTGAATGTATTCAAGTCACAGATAGATAGATTTTTAACCAATTATGGAATTAAGGTTTATGGGGAGAGGGTGGGTAAGTGGAGATGAGTCCACGGCCGGATCAGCCATGATCTTATTTAATGGTGGAGCAGGCTCGAGGGGCTAGATGGCCTACTCCTGTTCCTAATTCTTCTGTTCTTATGTTCTTATGTAAAATCTAGAATCTGAAGTCTACAAATCTCGGACAATTTAGAATAAATCGCCTCTCAACTATGCTGCAAATGTTAGAAAGTCGCTTTGGATACCTGGCCTCCTGTGTGGGTCAGTTTGTTGCATCTGTTTGAGCTGGAGTGGAGATGGAGGAAAAGCTGCTGAGTTTCGCCCCCAATATGTCTGGGCCCAGTGAGACCAACAATTCCCCATGTTGGGCTGTCAATGGAGGTGGGTTCCCTTTCCTGCAGGACATTGATAAACCAGTTGGGTTTTATCACAAACTGGCAGTTTTCATGGTTACTATTTCTAGTGCTGGCCCCACAAATGACCAAGTTCATTAAGCTCAATTTCTCAAAGTGCCTTTGTGTTTTTGTGGGTTCTCTCTCATCCACCCTTTTTCTTGACTGAAATTCACTTTACAGGGTATTAAAAGGGGAGGATTTATTGACCGGAGGCTCAAACCAAACATCACATCAACATCTGACGAAGTCACTCGATTCATCGGGAATGGATTATCATCCTGCAACTATCGATGCAAAGGGGGAGAAAGTGTACACATGCTCTGTGTGTGGACAAAGCTTCAGCCGATCATCCAACCTGGAGAGACACAAGCGCAGTCACACTGGGGAGAAACTGTGCAAATGTGGGGACTGTGGGCAACGTTTCAACTACCCGTCCCAGCTGGAAACACATCAGCGAGTTCACACTGGGGAGAAGCCGTTCACCTGCACCAAGTGTCAGGAAGGATTCACTCAGTCATCCAACCTGCTGATACATCAGCGAATTCACACTGGGGAAAGGCCGTTCACCTGTTCCGCTGTGGGAAGGGATTCACTCAGTCATCCACCCTGCTGACACACCAGCGAATTCACACTGGGGAGAGGCCGTTCAGCTGCTCTGAGTGTGGGAAAGGATTCAATGAGTCATCCAATCTGCTGGCACACCAGCGAATTCACACCGGGAAGAGGCCGTTCACCTGCTCTGAGTGTGGGAAGGGATTCACTCGGTCATCCCATCTGTTGAGGCACCAGCGAGTTCACAAATGATTGTAGGGGTTGGATTATGCTGTTATTGCTGCGGTTAATCACAACCCGACTGATCCATGTTCATTCTGACAGTTTGGGTTTGTTTCCGCTGATGAAAACTCCTGTAACTGGACTGGAGATTAATATTTGGGATGTCGACAAATAAATTCGTGTTACTTTCAAGACATTGCTTTAGATTTTTCTCTTTCCCACCCGAGTGTTTAGCATCACCTGGCTAGAGCTCAGAGAGGACAAGCTGGGGGGAGGATCATATGGGGGAAGAACTTCAGCACGGACAAAATCCTTCAGGATTATACTGAGAGTGGCAAATGGCACTTTGGTCTTTCTCATCTCTCTTCACTGACAGCAACCCGTGCGGGTTAATCTTGACAGTGTAAGGTGCGGATGATATCCACCCAAGGGTGCTAAAAGAGATGGGATGGGTGCTCTGCCAGCCTCTTGCCCATATCGCCAACAGCTCAGTAGATTCATGGGTTGTTCCCTGAGATTGGAAGGTAGCACATGTAGTTCCCATTTTTCAATTGTGCACAAGTCAGAGCTCGGAAACTGAAGGCCCATCAAGTGACCTCGATCACTGGGAAGGTGCTTGAAGGGATCCTGAGAGATGCTGTTTTCCATCATGGGAAAGTGAAGGGGCCATTAGAGATACTGAGCATGGATTCCGGAAAACAAGGTCATGGCTTAAAAACTAGCTTGAGTTTGTAAAGAAGTTGTCAGGTTGTGGATGGGGGAATCCGGTTGACATTGTCTACCTCAGGATGTGAAACTCATTTTCTAGGGTGGGCCTGATCCAATAACCTGGCACTTGGCATGGGACACATTCAGCAAAAGCCATTAAAATAGGAATAATTGAAGATAAACTACATCGGAATTTGCATTTAGATTTTATTTACTGCCGCTGCTCCCAATCCCTGGCACCTCTTAGCTTGAGCGTTCATGAACTGACCCTGCTCAAACCATAAGCACAAGGATATCGGTGCATGGTTCTGCCTCTGACCACAAGGCTGTGTCACTGCCACACACAGATACCGTTTCCTTGTTTCACATCTCCATACAAACACCATCTCTTCACACATCCCCTTGCTACACAATTGCAGCAGACATGAGCAAGGACGTGAGGCTGATTAAAAGACACATTTCATTACAGCAAAGGTTACACTGGGAGAAATGTTCAGTTATTTTCCATTACAGGCAAAATGCCGGGCAAACCAGCAGCACACTGGCACCTGAAGAGTGGCTCATCGGCCTACAGGCTTTTCTTAAATAGATTTGCTGCGTGGAAATAAACTTAAACCAGCATTGCGGGCGTGATGCTCTATTCACACATTGAAGGCGAGAGAGATGCTGTCGGGCATACACTAAGTCAAGTAGCTGAAAGTGATTCACAAATTGGGTTTTGTGTTTCGTGATCCCGGGCGTGTTACCAATACCGGCAAAGATGAAGCCCATGGAATAAAAGGGACAATGGATACTGTCTCACTGTGAGCGAGTCGGAATGAGAAGCTTTAACAACAATCCATGATTCACAAAGGGAGACCTCACCAGACGAAAGGACATTGGGCGTTTAATGGGCTCTTTTTGTCAGTGGGGTACAGGAGGCTATTTGTGTCAGAAGGAAAGCTGGTCACAGCAAACGAACAGTTTACTGGCCTGTCCAGGGCCCACTCTGACCCAACCTTCTCTCTCTCACTATTGATGGACACTGCTGCAGTAATTGCTCCTCTAACCTTTCCTCTCTTGTCCCTCCCACACACCTAACCGGACACAATCTCCCTCCCCCTACATCCTCACTCTGCTGGAATCCACACCAGTCTCCCCATCTGCTCCTTGTTCTCTCTCTGGATCCTGAAACTACACAACTCGCTGATCCCTCCTGAAGTTACAGGCTCTAAAACTGAAGCTTGGTGGCCCTCAGTCCCTTCTCCTTGATTTACCTCCCCTTCTCTCCTCCTCTTTCCCCTTTGGTTGTGTTCCACACACTGGGCCTTGGGCCTTCCCCAGGTATTCTCAGTATGAAAAGGGGGATGTGTGAGACAGGATGTCCCAGCTCTCCTCCTTTAAAGGGACATGCAGAGGACCAGCTGGGCTCATGGCCCTGCTTTATGACATCACTGCAGTGCCTAACAACCAACCTCCCGGAGCCCTGATCATTTTGGTCTGGGTTGAGCTCAGTGTTGTTACAGGAAGGGAAGCAGGAGCAGTATTTGACCCGTGTGAAGCCCAGGATTAATGGGAGAGGTACAGGATCAATTTATACCTTATTGAGTGCGAAATGTCATTGTCCCAGACACTCCTTGTCCCTCAGTATCTGTGTCGGGGAGCGACCGATGGGTTCACTCTGTCTCTAACCCGTGCTGTGCCCGACTGGAGAGTGTTTGATGCTAGCACGAGGTGCTCAGCTTAATGAGCACAACATTTAATCCAAAGATGATCAGATAAACCCATCTGCTTCACCCCTGGACACGGGTCCTGAAGGACAGGGAGTGTCTCTAATAATTTGGCTGGTATCCTTGATCAAATTTAAACACCTCACATCTCTTTTTAAAAATTCGTTCATGGGATGTGGGCGTCGCCTCTCATCTCTCATTCTTCTGTACGAGCGCGAATATAGGCCTAGTCTACTCAATCTCTCAAAGGACAATCCTCCCATCCCAGAAATCAGTCTGGCAAACTTTCATTGCACTCCCTCTATAGCAAGTTTATCTTTCCTTACGTAATGAGACCAAAACTGTACACAATACTCCAGGTGTGGTCTCACCAGAGCCCTTTATAATTGCAGTAAGATGTCTTTACTCTTATACTCAAATCTTTTTGTAATAAAGGCCAATATACCATTTGCTTTCTTAATTGCTTGCGTATAAACTTTTAACGATTTGTGGACAAGAACACCCAGGTCCCTCTGGACACCAACATTTCCCAATCACTCACCATTTAAAAAAATCCTCTGCCTTTCTATTTTTACTCTCAGTTTATAACTTAACATTTCTTCACATTATATTCCATTTGCCATGTTCTTGCCCACTCACTGAATCTGTGTATATCCCGTTGAAACCTCTTTTCATCCTCCTCACAACTTACATTCCCAACTAGCTTTGTAGCCTCAGCAAACTTCCATATATTACATTTGGTTCCCTCATCCAAATTATTGATATAGATTGTGAATAGCTGGGGCCCAAGCACCGATACTTGCAGCACCCCACCAGTTACAGCCTGCCAACCCAGAAATCACCCGTTTATTCCTACTCTGTTTTCTGACCGTTAACCAATCCTTGTTAATATATTACCCCTAATCTCACGAGCGATAATTTTGTTTAATAATCCCTTGTGTGGCACCTCATTGAATGCCTTTTGTAAATCTAAATAAACCACATCAAGTGGTTCGCCCTTTTCTATCCTGCGAGTGACAACCTCAAGAAATACTAACAGATTTGTCAAGTACAATTTCCCTCTCATAAATCCGTGTTCATTCTGCGCAATCGTGTTATTACTTACAACGTGCTTATTAATAGATTTTATCATTTTCACGACTACTGATATCAGAACTACCAGTATTGTACGGGTTAGATACAGAGTAAATCTCACTCCATCCTGTCCCAAACACTATCAGGGTTGATACAGAGTAAATCTCAGACTACAATATCCCAAATACTCCCAGGGCAGGTACAACTTGGTTTAGATACAGAGTAAAGCTCCCTCTACACTTTGCCATTAACCAGTCCCAGGGCAGGTGCAGTACAGGTTAGACATGGAGTTTATTTCCTCAACCCTGCCACAAGACATTCTCAGGGCAGGTACAGCACGGGTTAGATGGAGAGTAAAGCTCCCTCGACACTGTCCCATCAAACACTCCCAGTGCAGGTACAGCACGTGGTTAGATACAGAGTAAAGCTCCCTCTACACTGCCCCATCAAACACTCCCAGGACAGGTACAGCACAGGTTACACGGAGTACATTCTCCTTCTACCCTGACCCAGCAATTCCGTTGCAAATACAGCATTTGTTACATGTAAAATAAATCTCCCTTTACACTGTTCGATCAAACACTCCCAGAGCAGGTACTGCATTGGTTATACACTAAGTAAAGCTCCCTCTACACTGTCGAAATAAACACTCCGAGGACAGCTACAGCACAATGTAGATACAGTGTAATTCTCTCTCTAATCTCTCTAGAATTTTGCACAGTTTTGGTCGCCTTATTTAAGGAAGGATATATTTGCCTTGCTTAGAAACAGAGTAAAACTCCCTCAATACTCTCCCACCAGACATTGCAAGGGCAGGTACAAAGCAGGTTAGATACAGAGTATATCTTCCTCAATCCTGCCCCAAGCATTCCTTACCAGGTACTGCATTGGTTAGATTCAGATTAAAGCTCCTTCTACACTGTCCCATCAAACACTCCCAAGGCAGGTACAGCATGGGTTAGATACAGAGTAAAGCTCCCTCTATACTGTCGCATCAAATACACCCACAGCAAGTAGAGCACGGGTAGATATGGAGTAAAGCCCCCCCTAGACTGTCCCGTCCAATGTTATTGAATAGGGAGCAGGCTCCGGGGGCCGGGTGGCCCCCTCCTGCTCTTATTTCTCATGGTCTTATGTACCCAGCATGCCCCGCAGGGGAGAATGTGCCGCACTCAGACGACAGGAGCTCAGTGCGCCCGTGCTGGTCCTGACTGTGTTTGGAGTATGCGCGGTGCGTGTAATAGTGGAGGAGACACATTTCGGGCAGGCTCCACAGAAGTGTCCTTTTCATTGGGACGAAGGGGAATAATGGACCACCGGGGAGTAAGGGAGGCTTCATCAACAACCGGTACCCGCCGCAAGCCCGGAATAGTAACCAGAATATCGGCGATTGCAGTTTCGGGGCTTTTTCCCATTCACAGGTCCAGGCTAACGGCGGTGCAGGAAGTCAGGTTCAGCGCTCCGCCATCTTGATTCAGTTAGTAGCACAGTGCCATTTGCGGCCATCTTGGTGCAGGTACAAAGTGAATGATATCAGTGTCTGGAACTGAACTTAGCCAGATTAAGACACTTCAGGGGTGGGGAACCAGTGATTGTAGAACTGAACCCAGCCACAGTCAACACATTCAGGGGAGGGGAACCAGTGAGTGTAGAACTGAACCCAGCCACAGCCAACTCATTCAGGGGAGGGGAATCAGTGAGTGTAGAACTGAACCCAGCCAGAGTCAGCACCTTCAGGGGAGGGGAAACAGTGAGTGTAGAACTGAACCCAGCCAGAGTCAGCATCTTTAGGAGAAGGAAGTGTACCTGTGTGTGTAGAACTGAACCCAGCCAGTGTCAGCACATTCTGGGAAGGAGAAGGAGGGGAACCAGTGAGTGTAAACCTGAACCCAACCAAAATTGGTAGTGAAAACTGGGAGTAGAGGAGAAACTGTCTAGAAATTTGTGTTGATTTGGATTTCAGCACAGCAGGTGGGACAACGTGTGGGACAGGGATTTATAGCTTTGGAAGGACAAGGAAGATAAGCTTGTTTCATGGAAACTAGATGAGTCTCTCCTGAATTTCTGTCCTGTACTGACAGCGATGAGTTTTGTTATCCCCTTTTACAGCGTATTAGAAGGGGAAATTTTCAGACAGGAAACACAAACCAAACATCATGTCAAGAGCTGACAGAGTCACTCGATGCATCAGGACCTGAATATCATCGGCCTTTCAAAGTGGAAGGAGAAATGTTTGTCAGTCTTGCCTGTGGGAAAAGATTTCAAACATCAGTGTGACTGGAAAAGCACCGAGACACAAACTCCCGAGTGAGTGTTCCAGTGCACGGACTGTGGAAAGAGCTTTAACCAGTTACACAGCCTGAAGAAAACATCGCAGCATATAAAGCACCGAGAAACTGTAAACGTTTTGTGCATATGGGTTAGGCTTCAACTGATCGACCAACCGTGGAGATTCACAAGGACACCCGCACCACGGAGAAACCGTGGAAATGTGGTTACTGTGGGAAGGCACTCAGATCGCCGTCAGAACTGGAACTTCATCGACGTCGTCACATTGGGGAGAGGCCATTCATTTGCTCTCTGTGTGGAAAGGGATTCAATGCATCATCCCACCAGCCGAAATACCAACGAGTTCACACATGGGAGAACACGTTCACCTGCTCTGAGTGTGGGAAGCGATTCACTCGGTCATCCCACCTGCTGACACACCAGTGAGTTCACACTGGGGAGAGGCCGTTCACCTGCTATGAGTGTGGGAAGGGATTCACTCAGTCATCCGATTTGCTGACACACCAGCGAGGTCACACTGGGGAGAGGCTGTTTACCTGCTCAGAGTGTGGGAAGGGATTCACTCAGTCATCCACCCTGCTGACATACCAGCGAGGTCACACTGGGGAGAGGCTGTTCACCTGCTCAGAGTGTGGGAAGGGATTCACTCAGTCATCCAACTTGCTGACATACCAGCGAGTTCACAAGTGACTCAAGGGCTTAGAATCTGCTGTTATTGCTGCTGTTAATCACATCCCGACTGAACCATGTTCAATCTAACAGTTGGGGTTTGTTTCTGCTAATAATAACCCTGAAACTGGGCTGGACCTTAATATTCTGGATATATTGCTGATTGTGTTCTCGCGGCTGCAGTGCCCATTTAAAAACTGTGTGTGTTATCTTTCCCCTTGATTCAGCAACTCTCAAAAATAAAATTATGAACTTTTACTTGAATCCTATCTTGATCTTTGGTACACATTCTACAATAATGTAAACGTTTGTACTGAATATAATCTCCAATTAGAAAGAGCTTGCTGACAATTCTTACTGACTTGCACATTACACACAGCGGCCGCTCCATTATCCACCAGAAAGAAGGGGAATGGAAATTGGTGGGGAATCAGTGTCCACAAATGGTGTCCCCCATCTGGTGTAGCAAAACCCCTGGCACGGGAATGGAGTCAAGTCCAAACCAAAACTGTGTGCAGTACTCCAGGTGTGGTCTTACCAACGCCCTGTACATTTGTAGCAGGACTTCCCTACTTTTGTACTCCATCCCCCTTGCAATAAAGGCCAGCATACCATTTGCTTTCCTGATTATTGCTCTATCTGCATGCTAAAACTTTGCATTTCATGTACAAGAACCCCCAGATCCCTCCGTATTACAGCATTTGGTAATCGTCCCCATTTAAAGAATCATTTGCTTTTTAATTTGTATTACCAAAGGGGATAAGCTGACATTTTAACACATTACAATCCATCTGCCAGATTTTGCCCATTCACTGAGCCTTGCTATATCCTTTCGTAGATTATCTGCGTCCTCCTCACAGCTTGCTTTCCCAACTATCTTTGTATCATCAGCAAATTTGATTATGTTACACTCGGTCCCTCCATCCAAGTCATTAATATAAATTGTAAATAGTTGAGGCCCCAGCACTGATCCCTGTGGCATTCCACTAGTTACAGTTTGCCAACCTGAAAATATCCATTTATCCCGACTCTCTGTTTTCTGTTAGTTTGCCAATCCTCCATCCATGGTGATACATTACCCCCAATCCTTTGAGCTCTTAGCTTGTGCAATAGCCTTTTGTGTAGCACCATATGGAATGCTTTCTGGAAATCCAAATATACAACATCAACTGGTCTCCTTTATTCACTCCACAACTCCAGGAAATTTGACAACATGATTTCTCTTTCATTAAACCATGCTGACTCTGCTTGATGGCAATATGATTCTCTAAATGTCCTGCTACTTTTCCTTAATGATGGACTCCAGTATTTTCCCACTGACAGATGGTAGGCTAACTGGTCTATAGGTACCTGCTCTCTGTCTCACTCCTTTCTTAATTAGGGTTGTTACACTTGCGGTATTCTTGTCCACTGGGACCTCGCCAGAATTTAGGGAATTTTGTTAGATTACAACCGATGCACCCTCTATCTCTGCAGCCACTTTTTTCAGACCCTAGAATGCATGTAATCAAGTCCAGGGGACTTGTCCGTCTTTAGTCCCATTCGTTTGATTAGTACTTGATCTCTAGTGATAGTGATTGCTCCCCCGCTCCCCCGGCCCCCGCAATAGCTCCTTGGTTATCAACTATTAGGAAGTTTTTAGGTGCCCTCTACCATGAAGACCGATTCAAAATTATTTTAAAAATTGTCTGCCATTTCCGTGTTTCCCATTATTAATTCTCCAGTTTCATCTTCTAAGGGACCAACGTTTACTTCAGCTGCTCGTTTCCGTTTTATATCCCTGTAGGAGCTCTTATTTTCCGTTTCCATATTCCTTGCTAATTTGCTCTCATCTGCTATCTTCACTGTCTCTATCATTTTTTTCGTCGTCCTTTGCTGGTTTCTAAAAATTTCCCAATCCTCAGGCCTTCCACTGTCATTCGCAACATTTTATGCCTTTTTTCAATTTGATACCATCCTTTACTTCCTGAGTTAGGCAGGGATGGTTCATGCTTCTCTTAGCATCTTTATTTCTCACTTGAATAAATCTTTGCTGAGAGTTATGAAATATCTCCTTAAATGTTTGCCATTGCATTTCTACAGTCTTACCCTCAAATATATTTTCCCAGTTCACTTGTTGTCAGTGACATGGGTTGCTTTATATCACATGGGAGGAACTTGGTGTCAGTGACTGAGGGTTTGGTTCAACATTCTTTGACATGACTAAGGCCTTTGACAAGGTCAACCATGAGGCGTTATGGAGTGTACTCTACAATTTCAGCTATCCATATTCCCAATACAAGCCTCCTGCAGCAAGTGCTCTATTCGGAGTTTCGACACGGCAGGGAAAATGGGTGGGCGGGGCTTCAGGGTGTCTGTCAGTTTTATTGGACCACATGTTTGTGCCCAGGTCAGTGGCCCCTGAAAGGGAATCTTGTTGTTCTGGTGTTTGTTGTCTGGTGACTCTGGGCCAAACTGGCTCACCCTATTGGGCCAGCACGTGATCACCCTATTGGGCTAGCCCACGCCCACCTGGCCCAGTCCATCCCAGGCTCACCTCATTGGATCAGCCCGGGCTCACCTATTGGGCCAGCCTGGGCACAACCTACTAGGCCAGCCCGGCTCACACTATTGGGCTAGCCCGGACTCATCTATTGGGCCAGCCTGGGCTCACCCTATTGGGCCAGCCCGTCTCACCCTATTCGGTCAGCCCGTCTCACCCTATTGGGCCAGCACAAAAGACCCATTGTCCAGCGGAGAGAATCAGCAGCTCATTGATTTTATTCTCACTCTGCGCACAGCGGATGCAGAACTGAACCCAACATTGTAAGCTGGAAATGCATCGTCACAGTCACACTGGGGAGAGGCCGTTCAGCTGCTCTGAGTGTGGGAATGGATTAACTCAGTCATCCCACCTGCTGACACACCAACAAAATCACACCGGGGAAAGGCCGTTCTCCTGTTCTGAGTGTGGGAAGGGATTCATTCAGTCATCCAACCTGCTGAGATACCAGCTAGTTCACAAATGACTGCAGGGGTTGGATTCTATTGTTTCTGCTGCTGGTAATCGCATCCTGATTGAATCATGTTTGTTGTTATCAGTTGGGGTTTGTTTCTGTTGATGTGAATAACCTATAACTCGGCTAGAGTTTAATATTTTCATGTTTCAAATAACACAGTGTGTCGATATTTGATATCTCCAAGATAAGAGGGGACTAATTGATGTCTTGTTACTGACTGCACCATTTTGGGCCTTTTCTCCTTTCTAATTCTGGATTATTACAGTTCTCATACCATCAGTTACTCTCCGGGACAAGTTCCCACTCTGGTAATCAGTTTCAGATACTGGACCAAGCGTGTGCCCCGCAGCATCTCTCTAACCTTCGATGTGTGAATGGAGCACTCCGCCTAAAAACCTGGTTTCAATTTAAATTTGAATCCACTCAGCAAATGCATTTAAAAAAAATATGTACATGTAAACTGATCACATGAAATAATTGGCAAAGGTTTAGATTCACCAAGATGAATAAGTGAACACATCACGGCCCAATAACCCAGCTCTATATTCACAGGAGAAAGTCTGTTATCTATCTCCTCGAATGGCAGTTGGTGAGATGAGCGACTGAATCTCTTTCCAAGCACAACAGCATCCATTCCCACTGTCCCCACATTTAGTATTGAGTCAGGTGGGCGCACGAGTCTCACAGGCTGAACGATTGGTTGGAGGAGCATCCACACACAGAACATGTGTCCTGTTTCTCCCCGCTGTGATTGGTGTTTTTAAAAAGGCTGATGATAAGTTGATCCTGATCAATCCGGGGAATCTGTCAAATCTTGACGCGATGTCTGGATTGCGTTTCGCAGTTGCAGATCCTCCCCTTCTAATACCCTGAAAATAAATGGTGGTTACAAACGTTGTTGCTTTAAGTACAGGATATAAATTCAGAATAGACAATTCTAGATTCTATGGAACATTCTGTCCCCTCCTATCCCTCCTAAGTTCCTTATTCTAGACTTTTACTGTCTAAAATCAACATTCATTTCATCGCCTGAGCTTTATTATCTCCAGAAAGTGCTGAATCTGGCTCTGTGCAATTCCACAAACAATAGATAACCTCTAGTGCCACACGGTCAGTCGATTCTGTGAGTACCAGCAGGATTTCCACTGTGGTAGGCATCACAGCCTCAACTCCTGTCCTCAAATGACATCCATACACTTCCCAGTTGTGATGAGGACAATTATAACCTGTGAACTGCTGCCTTGGCTGAGCTCAACTAACAGCCCAGATCAAGGATCGAACTTGGGACCTTCCTAGTCAGTACTGCAGTGTTCTAAAATTGGGGGGGGGGGTGTTGGGGAAGGGTGGGAACAGAATATTTTGAAACAAATTTGACTCCACCTGTAAAGGAAACCTTCGTCACAATGCACAATTCTGAAATCTTTCCAAATTAGACAAGCAAGTGAAATAGATCATCAAAAACATTGAGATATTTTAGAATGGCTCAATTCACTGAAATAGCTTTACAATCATTGCACAGTACAAAAGGGAGCGACTGGTAATGGTAGCTCAGTTCGTAAAGTCCTCCGACAAAAGATAAACTGGACTGTCCCTTTAATTATAAAGAGGCAGAGAAAGTGGAGTCCCTGTCCCTTTATGTATATATATATATGTATATGTGTGTCTATGTATATATGCGTGTATGTATATATGTGTGTGTGTGTGTATATAAAGCACATCATTCTTAATATTTGCTAATCAATTGCACAGAGATAAATTATTACGCGCACAGGCATCTTCCACCCTTCAACATGTAGTTAAGGATCTGGAATATTAGGTCCTTCATTGAAACACCTGTGAACTCATCCCTTTTCGGCATGGAAGCAAGTCATCCTCGTTTCGAGGGACTGCCTATGAAGATGATGATGATGGTGCAAGATTACCAAGAGGGTTGTTTAAAATGGAAATAACTTCTAGGTGTTACCGACCTTGAACTTTGCTGGAAAAAAAGAGAAGAACTCCAGTAATGTTCAACTTCTTATATATGCAGTAATGAATCTTGAATGCCACAGCATGGTAACAAAATTGAACTTAAGACTTGAAAAACAAATGCTTGGAATGAATGATTTGGAGCCATGTGTTATCTTCCACGACAGACTGCTCGAGGGGGAAGATAACGGACTTGCTGTAAACGCATTGCAGATAACTTTTGTATTGTTAAATCACAAAGGCAGGACACAGGTTTTTGTGAAAATAAAATTGACGAGCTAAATAGATAGGAGTTCCTGCTCAAGCATTCGGGACGGGAAATCTAATTCAGATAACCTAAGTTTGACCTGTGGAGGGAAGACCTCTCACAGAGCGGTGATGTTTTTCCTTTTGTTTTTTTTCTTGCAGAAGCAATTGGAAGCGAGGACACAGGATGAAATATCGCAACCAGCAAGGGCCAGGTGAACGAGGGAATGTGTGTGTGTCTAGAATGCTGGGGGAGCATCGCTGACCTACATACTTCCCGGTTAAGTAATGCCTCGATTTCAAAATGTTCATGTTTGTTATCATATCCCTGCATGGCCTCGCTCCTCCCTATCTCTGTAATCTCCTCCAGAGCCCTACAATCCCTGAGATATCTGCGCTCCTCTAATTCTGCCTTCTTGAGCATCCCTGATGATCATCGCACAACCTTCTGTTGCCTTGGCCCCAAGCTCTAAAACTCGTTCCTTAAACCTCTCCGCCACTCATTCCTCCTTTAAGATGCTCCTTAAAACCCATGTCTTTGACCAAGCTTTTGGTCACCTGTCCTAATATCTGTTTATGTGGCTTGGTGTCAAGTTTTTTGTCTTATATTATTCTGTGAAATTCCTTGTGACGTTTCACACATTAAAGGCGTTATATAAATACAAGTTTTGTTTTTGTTGTTGCTGATACCCTTGATTTGACCTTTCACGGTATTTTTAGAACGTGCAGCTCAGGAACAAGCCATTTGGCCGAACTGGTCCACGTCGGGGTTTAAATGCCACACGACCCTCCTCTCACCCTATCAACATACCCTCCTATTCCTCCACAGTGAGCAGTTCAACAGTCACTGGTTGCCTTCCAGTGCCCATTCAAAGGGCCAATGTGTGAGGGTATGCAGTGATTGTTGGCAGCCTATTCAACGTTGGGGGCATCATAGTCCCTTTGCAGACTTGGCCTTTGCTGCTGTGGTGAGTGGACAGTGACCAGTGGAAGGAGCCCAGGGCGGTGAGGTTAACTGCAGTCTGCCCACCAGCAGCCCAGCCTGCGTCAGCTGACAACCCCCACAGTGAGCAGCTGGAATGTGCAACCTCTCCTGGTCTGCACTGGGGAGCAAGGGAGGTCAAGGATCAGCACAGAATGTCATCAACCTTGACCTCCAGCCTCTCTCCTTCAGGAGAATCAAGTTGCATTGACGTCATGATGTCAGCACGTTCCAGTGCGTATCACACCCGGCCCCCACTGTTCTGGCGATCTCAGTCCCCAGTGGGTGAAAGCTCCTGTCAATCATGCCGTGGGCTCTGGTCACATGCCCCTGGACCGTGGGCTGCCCAACGGCTGGAGGCGGAGAGAAGATTCCGGAACGGGGAGGCGGCGCGCAGCTCAGGGGAGCCCTGGACCCAGCGGTGGGGGGCTTTCTAAACACCCGGGTTAGGCCTCAGGCCCAAGCAAGAACCTGCGGCTCCGGCGTTTGCCCCGAGCTCGAGTGTGTCAGATGCTTCACGGAAGCGGTCGGAGATTGTAGAGGCGGGGAAGGATGTGGATCCGCGTGAGGGCCGGGGAGCCTCACACACATCCGGTGTAGGCCTCAGGCCCCAATCCCGGCCCACAGGCCCCCGGGTATGCCCGGTGGTGGCAAGCCCGGCTCAGCGGGGACACTGGCCACCGTCTTGCACAGGGCAGGGTCACAGCGCATGCGCGACCACCTTGCCCAGGAACAATAAGTTGGCGGGGCTTCAAGGTCCCAGTGCCCGCGAGATGGAGTAACCTGGGCATCAGGCTCTTCATCACCTCACAACAATAACCTAGGCAACAGGCTCTTCATCCCCTCAGAACAATAACCTCGGCAACAGGCTCTTCATCCCCTCACAACAGTAACCTGGTCAACAGGCTCTTCATCCCCTCACAACAGTAACCTGGTCAACAGGCTCTTCATCCCCTCACAACAGTAACCTGGGCATCAGGCTCTTCATCACCTCACAAAAATAACCTAGGCAACAGGCTCTTTATCCACTTACAACAATGACAGAGGCAACAGGCTCTTCATCCCCTCAGAACAATAACCTAGGCAACAGGCTCTTCATCCCCTCACAACAGTAACCTGGTCAACAGGCTCTTCATCCCCTCACAACAGTAACCTGGTCAACAGGCTCTTCATCCCCTCACAACAGTAACCTGGGCATCAGGCTCTTCATCACCTCACAAAAATAACCTAGGCAACAGTCTCTTCATCCCCTTACAACAATGACAGAGGCAACAGGCTCTTCATCCCCTCACAACAATGACCTAGGCAACAGGCTCTTCATCCCCTCACAACAGTAACCTTGTCAACAGGCTCTTCATCCCCACACAACAATAACCTGGGCATCAGGCTATTCATCACCTCACAACAATAACCTAAGCAACAGGCTCTTCATCCCCTTACAACAATGACAGAGGCAACAGGCTCTTCATCCCCACACAACAATAACCTGGGCATCAGGCTCTTCATCACCTCACAACAATAACCTAGGCAACAGGCTCTTCATCCCCTTACAACAATGACAGAGGCAACAGGCTCTTCATCCCCTCACAACAATGACCTAGGCAACAGGCTCTTCATCCCCTCACAACAGTAACCTTGTCAACAGGCTCTTCATCCCCTCACAACAGTAACCTGGGCAACAAGCTCTTCATCCCCTCACAACAGTAACCTGGGCAACAAGCTCTTCATCACCTCACAACAACACCCTGGGCAACAGTTACAACATTAGCCTCTATTTATATAGTGCCTTCAACGTAGTAAATCGTCCAAGGGCACTTCATGGGAACGTTATTAGAGAATAATTTGACACCGAAGCGTAGAAACATAGAAAGTAGGTGCAGGAGTAGGCCATTTGCCTCTTCGATGCTGCAGCTCCATTCAATATGATCATGGCTGATCATGCAACTTCAGTACCCCATTCCTGCATTCTCTCCATATCTCTTGATCCCTTTAGCCATAAGGGTCACATCTAACTCCATTTTTAATATGTCCAACGAATCGGATTCAAAACTTTCTATGGTAGATAATTGCACAGGTTCACAACTCTCTGGGTGAAAAAGGTTCTCCTCATCACAGAAGCACATAAGAACATAAGAATTAGGAATAGGAGTAGGACATCTAGCCCCTCGAGCCTGCTCCGCCATTCAACAAGAACATGGCTGATCTGGCCGTGGACTCAGCTCCACTTACCCGCCCGCTCCCAGTAACCCTTAATTCCCTTAATGGTTAAAAATCTATCTATCTGTGATTTGAATACATTCAATGAGCTACCCTCAACTGCTTCCTTGGCAGAGAATTCCACAGATTCACAATCCTCTGGTAGAAGAAATTCGCTCTCAACTCGGTTTTAAATTGTCTCCCCCTTATTTTGAGACTGTGCCCCCTAGTTCTAGTGTCCCCGACCAATGGAAACAACCTCTCTGCCTCTATCTTGTCTATCCCTTTCATTGTCTTAAATGTTTCTATAAGATCAAACCTCATCCTTCTGAACTCCAACGAGTAAAGACCCAGTCTACTCAATCTATCATCATAGGGTAACCTCCTCATCTCCGGAATCAGCCGAGTGAATCGTCTCTGTACCCCCTCCAAAGCGAGTAGATCCTTCCTTAAGTGAGGTGACCAAAACTGCACGCAGTACTCCAGGTGCGGCCTCACCAATACCCTGTACAGTTGCAGCAGGACCTCTCTGCTTTTGTACTCCATCCCTCTCGCAATGAAGGCCAACATTACATTCGCCTTCCTGATTACCTGCAGCACCTGCAAACTAACTTTTTGGTATTCATGCACAAGGACCCCAGGTCTCTGTGCAGCGCAGCATGTTCTAATTTCTCCCCATTCAAATAATATTCCCTTTAACAGTTTTTTTTTCCAAGGTGGATGACCTCACACTTTCCGGCTTACCCCTTATCTTTAGACTGTGCACCCTGGTTCTCGACTTCCCCAACATTGGGAACATTCGTCCTGCATCTAACCTGTCCAGTCCGGTCAGATTTTTATAGCTTTCTATGAGATCCCCTCTCATTCTTCTAAATTCCAGTGATTATCAGCCGAGCCGATCCAGTCTTTCCTATTATGTTAGTCCTGCCATCCCGGGAATCAGTCTGGTGAACCTTCGCTGCACTCCGTCAATAGCAAAAACGTTGTTTCTCCGATTAGGAGACCAACACTGCACACAATAGTCAAGATATGGTCTCACCAAGTCCCTGTACAACTGCAGTAAGACCTCACTGCTCCTATACTCAAATCCCCTCGCTATAAAGGCCAGCATACCATTTGCTTTATTTACTGCCTGCTGTACCTGCATGCATACCTTCAATGACTGATGAACCATGACACCCAGGTCTTTTTAAACCTCCCCTTTTACTGATCTGTCAACATTCAGATAATAATCTGCCTTCCTGTTTTTGTTACCAAAGTGGATAGCCTTAAATGTATCCCCATAATACTTCATCTGACATGCATTTGCCCATTCACCGAACGTGTCCCTGTCCCCCTGCAGCCTCTTAGGTTCCTCCTCGCAGCTCGCATTGCCACCCAGCTTAGTGTCATCTGCAAACTTGGAGATATTACATTCAATTCCTTCGTCTAAATCATTAAAGTATATTGTAAATAGCTGGGGTACCAGCACTGAACCATGTGACACCCCACTAGTCACTGCTTGCCATTTTGAAAAGGACTCGTTTATTCCCACTCTTTGCTTCCTATCTGCCAACCAGTTCTCTATCCACGTCAATGCATTACCCCCAATACCATGTGCCTTAATTTTGGACACTAATCTCTTGTGTTGGACGGTCAAAACCCTCTTGAAAGTCCAAATACATCACATCCACTAGTTCTCCCTTGTCCACCCTACGAGTTACATCTTCAAAAAACTCTAGAAGATTTGTCAAGCATGATTTCCATTTCATAAATCCATGCTGACTTGGATTCATCCTGTCACTGCTTTCCAAATGCGCTGCTATTACATCTTTAATAATTGATTCCAGCATTGTCCCCACAAACGATTTCAGGCTAACCGATCTATAATTATCTGTTTTCTCGCTCCTTCCTTTTTTAAAAAGTGAGGTTACATTAGCTACCCTCCAATCCATAGGAACTGAACCAGATTCAATGGAATATTGGAATATGACCACCAAGGCATCAACATTTTCGAGGGCAACTTCCTTAAGTACTGTGGGATGCAGACTATCAGGCCGTGGGGATTTATCGGCCTTTAGTCCCTTCAATTTCCCTAACACCATTTCCTGAATATTAAGGATTTCCCTCAGATCCCCCTTCTTGCTCAACCCTCGGTTCCCTAGTATTTACGTGAGTTTTTTCGTGTCTTCCTTAGTACAGACAGAACCAAAGTATGTGTTCAGTTCGTCTGCCATTTCCTTGTTCCACATTATGATGTCACCTGATTCTGACTGCAAGGGACCTACATTAGTCTTCACTAATCTTTTTCTCTTCACTAATCTACAGAAGCTTTTTCAGTCAGTTTTTATGTTCTCTGCAAGCTTTCTCTCATCCTCTATTTCACCCCTCCTAATTAAACCCTTGGTCCTCCTCTGCTGAATTCTAAATTTCTCCCAGTCATCAGGTTTGCTGTTTTTTCTGGCCAATTTAGATGCATCTTCCTTGGATTTAACACTATCCTTAATTTCCCTTGCTAGCCACGGTAGAGCCACATTCCCAGTTTTATTTTTACTCCAGACAGGGATGTACAATTGTTGAAGTTAATCTATGTGATAGTTAAATGTCTGCCATTGCCTATCCACCGTCAACCCTTTAAGTATCATTTTCCAGTCTATCCTAGCAAGTTCACGTCTCATAGCGTCGAAGTTTCCTTTCATTAATTTCAGGAACCTAGCCTCTGAATTAACTGTGTCACTCTCCATCTTAATAAAGAATTATACCATATTATGGTTACTCTTCTCCAAGGGGCCCGGCACGACCAGATTGCTAATTAATTCTCTCTCACTACACATCACCCAGTCAAGGATGGCCTGCTCTCCAGTTGGTTCGTCGACATGTTGGTCTAGAAAACCATCCCTTATACACTCTAGAGGATTTACTGTGATTGAAAGGCTGCATTAAAGGGAGCAGGGTGCGGCAGCGCGGTCCCGGCCTGCAAGACCATCAGCAGGCCGGGGCCATCAGAGGTAGCTGCGAGCGGCGGTGGCATACCACTGCAGGAGGTCGACGGTTGTGAAGCCAGGTCGCTCATTACAGTGCGAGCAGGCACAGCACGAGGGGCCAAGGAGCTGCAAGAGATTGTGGAGGGAAGTGACCCGGGCCCAGGAGAGGCGTGAGTCTGGGGCCTAGAAGAGGCGAGTGCCCAGAGGCAGCATGGACCTGCCCACACTGCTATATGCGTGCACGCTAGGTCCGTGCAGCAGAGCTGGTCTCCAGTCGTCTGAGGTAATCATTGCCACTGGACCAAGACCTAGCTCTATCAAGTCTGTGTGGTGGCTGGTGTGCAACGGCCATCACACGTTAAAAACATCCAACCACAGGCATCGTACACCTTCCAAAGTGTAGATCGGGATCTGGAATATTAGGTCCTTCATTGAAACACCTGTGAACTCAAACCTTTTTGGCGCAGAAGCAAGTCATCTTCGCTTCGAGGGACTGCCTATGGTGATGATACACTCCAGGAAATCCTCCTCCACAGTATTGCTACCAGTTTGGTTAGCCTAATCAAATTATGGCTTAATGTCACCCATGATAACTTCTGTACCCTTATTGCACGTGTCCCTAATTTCCTGTTTGGTGCCATCCCCAAACTCCCTACGACTGTTTGATCGTCTGCACACAACTCCCACTAATGTCTTCTGCCCTTTGGTGTTTCGCAGCTGTATCCATATAGATAAAACATCATCCACGCTAATGTCCTTCCTTACTATTGCGTTAATCTCCTCTTTAACCAGTAACGCTACCCCACCTCCTTTTCCTTCCTGTCTGTCCTTCCTGAATATTGATTATCCCTGGATGTTGAATTCCCAGCCTTGGTTACCCTAGAGCCATGTCTCCATAATCCCAATTACATCATATCTGTTAACAGCTATCTGCGCAGTCAATTCATCCAACTTATTACGAATGCTTCTCGCACTGATAATCCGAACATTCAGGTTTGTTTTTTAACAGTCTTTGTCCTTTTAGAATTATGTTGTAGTGTGCCCTTTTGTAGACCCGTTTTGATTTTTGCCCTTGATTTCTCTGCCCTCCACTCTTGCTTTTCTCCTTCCTACCTTTTGCTTCTGGCGCCTTTTTATTTCTCTCTGCCTCCCTGCACAGATTCCCATTCCCCTGCCATTTTAGTTTAAACCCTGCCCATTTAGAATCATAGATTTAGAATCATAGAATCATAGAAATTTACAGCACGGAAGGAGGCCATTTCAGCCCACCGTGTCCGTGCCGGCCGACACAGAGCTATGCAGCCTAATTCCACTCTCCAGTTCTTGGTCCGTTGCCCTGTAGCTTACGGCACTTCAAGTGCAAATCAAAGTGCTTTTTAAATGTGCTGATTATTTCTGCTTCTACCATCCTTTCAGGCAGTGAGTTCCAGACCCCCACCAGTCTCTGGGTGAAGACATTTCCCCTCAAATCCCCTCTAAACATCCTACCTGCAGAGGGAAGGAGTTCTAGAGCTTCGGGCCTAGACAGCAGAAGGCAGGACCACCGATGGTTTCGTGATTATAATTACGGATCCTCAAGAGGGCAGAATTTGAGAAGCACAGATATATGGGGAGGGGGGTGGGCTTTTGAGGCTGAAGGATATTACTGAGATAGGGAGGGACGAGGCCACGGAGAGATTTGTAAATAAGCTGAGAATTTTGAAATTGATAAGTTGCATACCAGGGAGCCAATGTCGGTCACATGGATGATGGGTGAACAGGACTTGGTGCGAGTTAGGACACGAGCTGCAGAGTTTTGGATGAGCTCGGGTTTACTTAGTGTCGAACATGGGAGGCCAGCCAGGAGTGTGTTGGAATAGTCAAGTCGAGAGGTAACAAAGGCATGGTTGAGAGCTTCTGCAGCAGATGAGCTGTGGCAGGGGCGGAGACGGGCAATGTTACGGGGGTGGAAATAGGCGGTTTTGGTTAAGGTGCGGATATGTGCTCGGAAGCTCATTTCAGGGTGAAAGTTTGCGAACAGTCTCGTTCAGCCTCGGCCAGATGCTAGAGAGAGGGATGCAGTCGGCGACGAGTGAATGGAGTTTGTCATGGGGACAAAAGACAATGGCTTCAGTCATCCCAATATTTAATTGGAGATAATTTCTGCTCACCTGTTACTGGATGTTGTACAAGCAGTCTGACAATTTAGAGACTGTGGAGGGGTCGAGAGAAGTGGTGGTGAGATACAGCTGGGCCTCGTTAGAATCATAGAATGGTTACAGCACAGAAGGAGGCCATTCGGCCTGTCGAACCCATGCCGGCTCTCTTCTAGAGGACTTCAGCTAGTGCCACTCACCTGCCTTTTCCCTATAGCCCGAAAAATTTATCTCCTTCAGATACATATCTAACTGCCTTTTGAAACCAGTGACTGAATCAACGTCCACCATCCCTTCAGGCAGTGCATTCCAGATCCTAACCACTCGCTGTGTAAAAATGTTTTTCTCATGTTGCCTGTGGTTGTTTTGCCAATCACCTTAAATCTGTGTCCTCTGGTTCTCTAACCTTCCACCAATGGGAACAGTTTTCCTCTAATTACTCTGTCCAGACCCCTCATGATTTTCAACACCGCTATCAAATCTTCTTTACTTTAAGGAGAAAGCCCCAGCTTCTCCAGTTTATCCACGTTACTGAAGGCCCTCATCCCTGGAATCATGATCGTACATGTTTTCTGCACCCTCTCTAAGACCTTCACATCCTTCCTAAAGTGCGGTGCCCAGAATTGGACACACTACTCTAGTTGAGGCCGAATCAATGTTTTATACATGTTCATCTTAATTTCCACACTTTTGTACTCTATACCTCTATTCATGAAGCCTAAGCTCCCGTAAGTTTTTTTAAACTGCTTTCATAACCTGTCCTGCCACCTTCAACGATCTGTGCACATAAACCGTTAGATCTCTCAGATGTATTCTCGACCTGACATCTGTCATACGCGCTCTTTTTCGGCTTCACCTTATTGCCAGGCCGCTTGTGATGTTCGCGGCCTCGAGGAGTCCATGGGCCATGTATATATTCAGTGTGAGAGATTGCAGCCCCTGAATAGTAACCTGAAGGGGCTGCTCCTCAACTCTTGGTTACACTTTAGCCCCGTGCTCCTAATCTTTGGCCGCCTGGTGCAGAGAGGGGTGGGTAAGACGGAGGATCTTCTCCTGGACCTGCTCTTGGGCCTGGCTCAAACAGCAACTTGTAGGTCCGGGGTGGGCAGGGCCCAGAGGTGTGTCACTCTAGCTGCCTGCCTCTCTTCCACGGTCAAGAAAGGAGGGAGAGAGAAAACGGGAAACTACAGGCCAGTTAACCTGACATCAGTCCTTGGGAAAATGCTGGAATCCATGACAACAGAAGTGGTAACAGAGCTTTTAGAAAATCATGGTATGATTAGGCAGTGTCTATGAAAGGTAATCGTGTTTAATACTGTTATTAATTTTTTTGAGGATGTAACTAGCAGGGTGGATGAAGGAGAACCAGTGGATGTAATGTTTTAGAATTTCCAAAAAGCTTTTGTTGTGCCACATGAAATGCAACTTAAGAGCTCATGGAGTTGTGGGTAATATATTAATATGGTTAGAGGATTGGTTAACGGATGGAAAACAGAGAGTAGGGATAAACAGGTCATTTATCGGTTGGCAGGCTGTGACTAGTCGGGTGCTAAAGCTTTACTTGAACTATTTACAGTCTATATTAATGACCAAGTGCATTGCATACAGGATTGCTGACGATTCAAAGCCAGATGGGAAAGTACGTTGTGAGGAGGACACAAAGCGCTGCAGAGGGATATGGACAGGTTAAGTGAGTGGACAGTAAGTTGGCAGATGGAGTATAATGTAGGGAAATGTGAGGTTATTCACTTTATTAGCAATAATAGAAAAACAGAATATTTTGTTAATGGTGAAAAACTAATAAATGTTAGTGTTCAGAGAGATTTAGGTGTCCTCGCACAGGAAACTCAGAGAGCTGGCATGCAGTTCCAGCAAGCAATTAGAAAGGCATGTTGGACTTTATTGCCAGGTGGTTGGAGTACAAGAATTACAAAGTCTTGCTACAATTGTAAAAGGCGCTGGTGAGGCCACACCTGCAGTAAATGCACAGTTTTGGTCTCCTTAATCTGAGGGAGTGCAACGAAGGTTTGTCAGATTGATTAATGGGATGGGGGTTTCTCCTATGAGGAGAGATTGAGCAGAATGGGCCGATACTCTCTGGTGTTTATAAGAACGAGAGGTGATTCATTGAAATAGATACGATTTTGAGGGGGATTGAAAGGGTGGATGCCGAGAGGTTGTTTCCTCCAGCTGGAAAGGCTAGAACTAGGAGGCATAGTCTCAGGATAAGGGGTAGGCCATATAAGACTGAGATGAGGAGGAATGCCCTCACTCAGAGGTTTGCAAATATTTGGAATTCTCTACCCGAAAGGACTGTGGGTGCTGAGGTGTTGAATATAGTCAAGAGTGAAATAGGTAGAATGTTGGAATGTCGGGATATCAAAAGATATAGAGTGAGGGCAAGAAAGTGGAGTTATGGTCAATGATCAGCCATGATCTTATTAAATGGCGGAGCAGGCTCGAGGGGCCGTATGGCCTATTCCTGTGCCAAATTCTTGTGGTTTTTTGTATTGTCAGTGCCGGATGGCCCTGGAGAGAGAGCATGCGTTGTGCACTGGTTCCTTAATGCCTTCTGCGACCAGTGGTACCTCAGGGTATGGAGGGTCTCATACACACTGGGAATTACATTCAGGTTTAGTTGGGAAGATTCCCTTTGCTTTTGTTGCTTATTTTACCTTATTCTAGTTTGATTGGAACACATGTTTGTGGAAACGAGAGAGGAAAGAATATTCCATAGGAACTAGAAATGTCTGTTTCGATTTTCTATCCTGGAATTTTGTAAACTCCTTTTACAGGGTGTTAGAAGAGGAGGATTTACAGACGAGAAATTGAAATCAATCATCATATCAAGATCTGACAGTGACTCGATTGATCAGGACCTGAATATCATCAGCCTTTGAATGTGGAAGGAGAAATGTTTGCCTGTTCTGTTCGTGGGAAAATATTTCAACATCAGTGTGACTGGAAAATCACCGAGACACGCACATTCACCCGAGTGAGAATGTTCCAGTGCAATGACTGTGGAAAGAGCTTTAATCATTTATACTGCCTGAAAAATATTCCACCATTCGCAGCGGGGAGTCCTACACTCACTGGTTCCCCTCCCCTGAAGGTACTGACTCTGGCTGGCTTCAGTTCGACACTCACTGGTTCCCCTCCTCTGAAGGTACTGACTCTGACTGGGTTCAGTTCAACACTCACTGGTTCCCCTCCCTCTCCGCCCCTGAAGGTGCCGACTCTGTCTCCATTCCTCTTCCCAATACTCTGTCCTTCACTATAAGCTTTCGCTCTGTAATTTTGGTGAGCGACTCTCCTCAACTAATCACCAATGTGCGTTTATTTGCAGAATTTCCATGATTCACTTCCTGTCCTGGAGTTTGCCATGTGGCCGCTTTTTGAGCTTCGGGCTGGAACGATGCAGGAGAACCGGGAACTGGCGGCTGAGGGGTGGATAATGTTAGACACAGAGTAAAGCTCCATCTTCACTGCCCCAGCAAACACACCCAGGGTATGTACAACACGGGGTTAGATACAGAGTAAAGCTCCCTCGACACTATCCCATCAAACACTCCCAGGGCAGGTACAGCACGTGGTTAGATACAGAGTATAACTCCCTCGACATTACCACATCAAATACTCCCAGGGTAGGTACAGCACGTGTTAGATATGGAGTAAAGCTCCCTCTACGCTGTCCCATCAAAGACTCACAGGGCACGTACAGCATAGGCTTAGAGACAGAGTAAAAATCAATCTACCTTGTCCCATCAGACATCCCAGGGCTGGTACAGCACGGCGTTAGATACAAAGATAATCTCCCACTACACTGCACCATCAAAACTCCCAGGACTCTGACAGCACCCGATTAGATACAGAATAAAGCTCCCTCTACACTGTCCCATCAAACAATCCCATGGCAGGTACAGCACGGGTTAGATTCAGAGCAAAACTCCAACTTCACTGCCACATCAAACACTACCAGGGCAGGTAAAGCACGCGTTAGATACAAAGCAAAGCTCCATATACACTGCCCCAACAAACAGTCCGCGGGCAGGTACAGCACGGGGTTAGATACTGACACCAATCCCCTACTGTCTGATATCAACCAACCCCACAGTCACTGAAACCAATCCCCTCCTGTCTGATATAAACCAACCTCACAGTCACTGACATCAACCCCCTTCCTTCTGATATAAACCAACCCCAAAGTCACTGACACCAATCCCCTCCTGTCTGATATAAACCAACCCCACATTTACTGACACCAATCCCCTCCTGTCTGATATAAACCCACCCCACAGTCACTGACACCAATCCCCTCCTGTCTGATATAAACCAACCCCACAGTCAGTGACACCAATACCCTCCTGTCTGATATCAACCAACCGCACAGTTACTGACACCAATCCCCTCCTGTCAGATATAAACCAACCCCACAGTCACTGACACCAATCTCCTCCTGTCTGATATAAACCAACCCCACAGTCACTGACACCAATTCCCTCCTGTCTGATATAAACCAGCTCTACGGTCAATGACACGAATCCCCTCCTGTCTGAAATGAACCAGCCCCACACTCACTGACACCAATCGCCTCCTTTCTCATATAAACCAACCCCACAGCCCCAGAAGGATTAAACTCAGCCCGTTACTTGGATTGGACTTGGCACCAGAGCACGGAGTGCAACAGCATATAGTGGCATTTGTGAGTTTGGTAAGTGGGTGAGATTGAAGGGTTATACTCTTGAAACCATTTGAACGTTGGAATAAATTGTTAGTCTCAAGTAGCAGTTTAATTTAAAAGTGAAAAGTTAGATATTTCAGGTTTAGGCAGAGAAAACCAAGGTAACTCTCCAGTAGGAGGCAAGTAGCAGCTAGTTAAAATCAGTTCTGTAAACGACTGACCAGTAGTGAGTCATCTGACCTAGATACAGTTTAAAAAGAGGCAGTTCGTGCAGAGCACGGAGTGCAGCAGCATAGAGTGGCATTTGTGAATTTGGTAAGTGGGTGAGTTCGGGCAAGTTGGGGTGGCTGGTGCTGTTTTCTCTTGTTTTTTCTACCAGTGCTGACACTAGAGCAGCTGATAAGGAGTGCGAGGGTATGAGATGGAGGCCCAGAGACCAGCCCAACCAGCTGCAGACAAAGATAGAGGGGTGCCAAATTGAGAGGTGACGTCACAGCCAAGCTGTTAAATGTTTGGCTGTTCGACTGGTAAGTATAACTCTCTTTTAGACTGACGTTTAGATTGGTTTAATTGGCAGCGAACTACTAAGTAGCTGTTTGGTGTTTCAGTAAATGTTAGTATGTAAATTAATTTAAAGGTTAAGTCATGGCAGGAGAGCTCGGACCCGTGTCATGCTCCTCCTGTGCTATGTGGGAAATCAGGGACACTTCCCGTGTCCCTGACTACTATGTGTGCAGGAGGTGTGTCCAGCTGCAGCTCCTGACAGACCACATGACGGCATTGGAGCTGCGGATGGACTCACTCTGGAGCATGCGCGATGCTGAGAATGTTGTGGATAGCACATTTAGTGAGTTGGTCACACCGCAGGTAAGGGTTAGGATAGATAGTGAATGGGTGACCAACAGACAAGGCAAGAGCAGGACTTTAGTGCTGCTGCTGTCATCTCCCTCCAAAACAGATATACCGTGTTGGATACTGTTGGGGAAGAAGACTTACCAGGGCAAGGCACCAGCAGCCAGGTTCATGGCACCGTGGGTGGCTCTGCTGCACAGAAATAATGGAAAAAGAGTGGGAGAGCTAAAGTGATAGGGGACTCTATTGTAAGGGGAATAGATAGGAGTTTCTGCGGCCGCAACCGAGACTCCAGGATGGTATGTTGCCTCCTTGATTCAAGGGTCAAGGATGCCTCAGAGCGGCTGCAAAGCATTCTGGAGAGGGAGAGTGAGCAGCCAGTTGTCGTGGTATATGTAGGTACCAACGATATAGGTAAGAAGCGGGAAGAGTTCCTACAAGCTGAATTTAGGGAGCTCGGAGTTAAATTAAAAAGTAGGACCTCAAAGGTAGGAATCTCTGGATTGCTACCAGTGCCACGTGCTAATCAGAGTAGAGGGAGCAAGATAGTTAGAATAAATACGTGGCTTGAGCAGTGGTGCAAATGGGAGGGATTCAAATTCCTGGGACATTGGAACCAGTTCTGGGGGAAGTGGGACCTGTACAAAAGGGACAGTCTGCACTTGGACCGGACTGGAACTGGTGTCCTAGAGGTAACATTTGCTAATGCAGTTCGGGAGTGTTTAAGCGAATATGGAAGGGGGATGGGAACCTATGCAGCGAGACAGGGCGAAGTAATATGGAGCCAGAAACAGATGGTAGAAAGGTAAAAAGCAATAGTGGACGGTCGAGTAAACAAAGGCAAGACGCAAAAAGGGCCACACTGCATCATAATTCTAAAAGGACAAAGGGTGTTAAAAAAACAAGCCTAAAGGCTTTGTGTCTTACTGCAAGGAGTATCCGTAGTAAGGTGGATGAATTAACTGTGCAAATAGATGTTAACAAAAATTATGCGATTGGGATTACGGAGACGTGGCTCCTGGATGATCAGGGCTGGGAACTCAACATCCAAGGGTATTCAACATTCAGGAAGGATAGAATAAAAGGAAAAGGAGGTGGGGTAGCATTGCTGGTCAAAGAGGAGATTAATGCAATAGTTAGGAAGGACATTAGCTTGGATGATGTGGAATCTATATGGGTCGAGCTGCAGAACACCAATGGGGAACAAAACGTTAGTGGGAGTTGTGTACAGACCTCCAAACAGTAGCAGTGATGTTGGGGAGGGCATAAAACAGGAAATTAGAGGTGCATGCAATAAAGGTGCAGCAGTTATCATGGGTGACTTTAATATGCATATAGATTGGGCTAACCAAACTGGAAGCAATACGGTGGAGGAGGATTTCCTGGAGTGCATAAGGGATGGTTTTCTAGACCAATATGTCGAGGAACCAACTAGGGGGGAGGCCATCTTCGACTGGGTGTTGTGTAACGAGAGAGGATTAATTAGCAATCTCGTTGTGCGATGCCCTTTGAGGAAGAGTGACCATAATATGGTGGAATTCTACATTAGGATGGAGAACGAAACAGTTAATTCAGAGACCATGGTCCAGAACTTAATGTAGGGTAACTTTGAAGGTATGAGGCGTTAATTGGACATGATAGATTGGCGAATGATACTAAAGGGGTTGACTGTAGATGGGCAATGGCAGACATTTCGAGACCGCATGGATGAACTACAACAATTGTTCATCTCTGTCTGGCGTAAAAATAAAAAATGGGAAGATGGCTCACCCGTGGCTATCAAGGGAAATCAGGGATATTATTAAAGTCAATGAGGTGGCATATAAATTGGCCAGAAATAGCAGCGAACCCAGGGACTGGGAGAAATTTAGAACTCAGCAGAGGAGGACAAAGGGTTTGATTAGGGCAGGGAAAATAGAGTACGAGAGGAGGCTTGCAGCAAACATTAAGACGGACTGCAAAAGCCATGTACAGTCCCAGGGTCAGAATCCCCATGTACAGTCCCAGGGTTAGAATCGCTCTGTACATTCGCAGTGTCAGAATCCCCATGTACAATGCCAGTATTAGAATCCCCATGTACAGTCCCAGGGTTAGATTCCCCATTTACTCTCCCAGGGTTAGAATTCCCACAATCTCGCCCAGGGATAAAATCCCCATGTGCAGTCCCAGGGTTAGAATCCCCATTTACAGTGCCTGGGTTAGAACCCACATGTATGGTCCCAGGGTTCGAATCCCCATTTACTCTCCCAGTGTTAGAATGCCCAAGTACTCTCCCAGGGTTCGAATCCCCATGTACAGTCCCAGGATTGGAATCCCAATATACAGTCTCAGGTTTGGAAACCTGTGACTGCACACAGATGAAGAGAAAAATTGAGGCCTTGAATCTGAGTTGGGGAAAAATCATAGAAACATGATTCAATTTCTATGCTAAACTATTTGAAATCAAATAAAATGAATTGTTGCAATTAACACATTACTTTCATGCCAAATGGGAAACAGGTGATGTGTGGGCTGTGCAGGAGTGTTTGCGCCCGGTTACACAGCATGTCCTGGCTCTCCACTCTAAATGCACTTCTTTAGGTTCACAGTCTCATTGACACATCCAACTGACTAGATGGACCTCGCCCTTTAAACACCATCAGAGAAATATCAGCATTTGATGTTTAATTTGCTAAACCTTTATTAAACACTGGTTAGGCCTCAGCTGGAGAATTGTGTTCAAGTTTGGGCTTCAAACTTTCGTAATGATGGCAAGCTTTTAGAGAAGGTGCAGAAGGAATGGTTCCAGTAAGATGAGACTTCCGTGATGTGGAGAGCCTGCTGAAGTTTTCTCCAGGGTGCAGGAAAGGGTAAAAAGAGATTTGATGGAGATGTACAAAATTATGAACGATTTAGATCGCGTAAATATGGAGAAAGTATTTCCAGTGGCATTAGGGTAGGTAACCAAAGGAGTCAGACATCCGATGATTGGCAAAATAACGAGAGATGAGATGTGGGATCATTTGTTACTCAGCGAATTGTTATGATCCAGATTGCACTGTCTGAAAGGGTTGTGGAAGTAGATTGAATTGTAACTTTTAAAAGGGAATTGGATAAATACTTGCTGGGAAAAATATCCCTAGCAATGGGTAAATAGCAGAGGAGTGAGACTCATTGAACAGCTTCACCAAAGAGCCGGCACAGACAGGATGGGCTGCATGGCCTCCTGTGCGTCCTCTCCGTGACAATGGCGGATGATCTTACCCAGAGTGCTCTGCCCGTCGGAATACGCCCTATCTCCATTAGCAGGGGGGTAACGTGGGTAGGCCTGGTTCCTGGAGAGCACGCCCCTGTGCGGAGAGGCTCCTGGGGACTGATTGGAGCGAGCACGGCATCAGCATCACCAAGTGTGGCTCTCAGGCGCCAGGCAACACCGAGTTTGACTCTCAGTCCCGGGCAGCACCGAGTGTGGCTCCCAGGCCCATGCACCAGTCTCCATGCATCACTGAGTGCGGCTCTCAGGACCCGGGCAACACCGAGAGTGGTTCTCAGGCCCCGGGCAACACCGAATGCGGCTCTCAGCCTGCGTGTCAAAGCCTCCGGGCCCGGCACCAGCAAACCCCGGGGGCAGTGTCTCCCCCACATCAAGAAAACAACTACTTGCATTTATACAGCATGTCCAGCAATTCCCAGCCGCTCCGTATCAGGGTGGGCACTGAATGCAGAAGTCACTCCCTGGCCTCCTGTACAGTATAGAATTGGGCAGTCCCTTGAATCGATGATGACCCGCTTCCACACCAAAACGGATGAGTTCACAGATGTTTCATTATGAGACCTGATATTCCAGGTCCGAACTACATATTAAAGTGTGGAAGATGCTTGTGTGTGGATTATTTTAACGTGGGTAACCGTTGCACACAAGCCACCACACGGGCTGAATCGAGTGAAGTCTTGGTCCGGTGTCAAAGGTTAACCAAGACGACTGGAGACCAAGCTCTGCTGCACAGACCTGGTGCACAAACTTGTACTGCCCATAGATCGCATTGTGGTCTGGCCCATGCTGTCCCTGGACCCTTGCCTATTCCGGGCCCCGAACTCGCGCCTCTTGTGGCCCCAATCTCTCTGCCCCAAACTCTCATCTCTCGTGGGGCCCAATCTCTCCGCCCCGAACTCTCGCCTTTCGTGGGCCCCAATCTCTCTGCCCGAAGTCTCGCTTCTCGTGGGGCCCAATGTCGCCACCCAGAACTCTCGCCGCTTGTGGGCCCCAATCTCTCCGCCCTGAACACCAGTCTCTCCTTGGCCCCAATCTCTCCTCCCCGAACAGTCGCCTCTCCTTGGCTCCAATCACTCTTCCCCAAATTCTCTCCTCTCCTTGGCCCCAATCTCTCCATTCCGAACTCTTGCCTCTCCTTGGCCCCAATCTCTCAGCCCCGAACTCTCACCTCTTGTGGGCCCCAATCTTTCTCCCCCGATATCTCGCCTCTCGTGGGACCCAAACCCTCCGCCCTGAACTGCCGCCTCTCCTTGGCCCCAATCTCTCCTCCCCGAACTCTCGCCTCTCCTTGGCCCCAATCTCTCCATTCCGAACTCTTGCCTCTCCTTGGCCCCAATCTCTCAGCCCCAAATTCTCGCCTCTTGTGGGCCGCAATCTCTCAGGCTCGATCTCCCGTCGCTACTCCACCCCGACCTCACCACTCCTCTGCTGCTTGCCGCATCGCCTGCTGTACCTGGTCCGTTTCGATGGTCCAGCCCACGCTCCAATCGCTGACCTGGATTCCGGTACAAAGCAAAATCATTAAGGAAGAAATAGCGGGACATCTAGATAGGAATAGTGCAATCAAGCAGACGCAGCATGGATTCATGAAGGGGAAATCATGTTTAACTAATTTACTGGGATTCTTTGAGGATATAACGAGCATGGTGGATAGAGGTGTACCGATGGATGTGGTGTATTTAGATTTCCAAAAGGCATTCGATAAGGTACCACACAAAAGGTTACTGCAGAAGATAGAGGTATGCGGAGTCAGAGGAAATGTATTAGCATGGATAGAGATTTGGCTGGCGAACAGAAAGCAGAGAATCGGGATAAATTGATCCTTTTCGGGTTGGAAATCGGTGGTTAGTGGTGTGCCACAGGAATCGGTGCTGGGACCACAAATGTTTACAATATACACAGATGACCTGGAAGAGGGGACAGAGTGTAGTGTAACAAAATTTGCAGATGACACTAAGATTAGTGGGAAAGCGGGTTGTGTAGAGGACTCAGAGAGGCTGCAGAGATTTGGATAGGTTAAGCGAATGGGCTAAGGTTTGGCAGATGGAATACAATGTCGGAAAGTGTGAGGTCATTCACCTTGGGAAAAAAAAGTAATGGGGAATATTATTTGACTGGGGAGAAATTACAACATGCTGAGGTGCAGAGGGTCCTGGGGGTCCTTGTGCATGAATCCCAAAAAGTTAGTTTGCAGGTGCAGCAGGTAATAAGGAAGGCGAATGGAATGTTGGCCTTCATTGCGAGAGGGATGGAATACAAAAGCAGGGAGGTTCTGCTGCAACTGTATAGGGTATTGGTAAGGCCGCACCTGGAGTGCTGCATGCAGTTTTGGTCACCTTACTTAAGGAAGGATATACTGGCTTTGGAGGGGGTACAGAGACGATTCATTAGGCTGATTCCGGAGATGAGGGGGTTACCTTATGATGATAGATTGAGTAGGCTGGGTCTTTACTCGTTGGAGTTCAGAATGAAGAGGGGCGATCTAAAAGAAACATTTAAAATCATGAAAGGGATAGACAAGATAGAGGCAGAGAGGTTGTTTCCACTGTTCGGGGAGACTAGAACTCGAGTGCACAGCCTCATAATACGGGGGAGCCACCTTAAAACCGAGTTGAGAAGGAATTTCTTCTCCCAGAGGGTTGTGAATCTGTGGAATTCTCTGCCCAAGGAAGCAGTTGAGGCTAGCTCATTGAATGTATTCAAGTCACAGATAGATAGATTTTTAACCAATTATGGAATTAAGGGTTATGGGGAGAGGGTGGGTAAGTGGAGATGAGTCCACGGCCGGATCAGCCATGATCTTATTTAATGGTGGAGCAGGCTCGAGGGGCTAGATGGCCTACTCCTGTTCCTAATTCTTCTGTTCTTATGTTCTTATGTAAAATCTAGAATCTGAAGTCTACAAATCTCGGACAATTTAGAATAAATCGCCTCTCAACTATGCTGCAAATGTTAGAAAGTCGCTTTGGATACCTGGCCTCCTGTGTGGGTCAGTTTGTTGCATCTGTTTGAGCTGGAGTGGAGATGGAGGAAAAGCTGCTGAGTTTCGCCCCCAATATGTCTGGGCCCAGTGAGACCAACAATTCCCCATGTTGGGCTGTCAATGGAGGTGGGTTCCCTTTCCTGCAGGACATTGATAAACCAGTTGGGTTTTATCACAAACTGGCAGTTTTCATGGTTACTATTTCTAGTGCTGGCCCCACAAATGACCAAGTTCATTAAGCTCAATTTCTCAAAGTGCCTTTGTGTTTTTGTGGGTTCTCTCTCATCCACCCTTTTTCTTGACTGAAATTCACTTTACAGGGTATTAAAAGGGGAGGATTTATTGACCGGAGGCTCAAACCAAAGATCACATCAACATCTGACGAAGTCACTCGATTCATCGGGAATGGATTATCATCCTGCAACTATCGATGCAAAGGGGCAGAAAGTGTACACATGCTCTGTGTGTGGACAAAGCTTCAGCCGATCATCCAACCTGGAGAGACACAAGCACAGTCACACTGGGGAGAAACTGTGCAAATGTGGGGACTGTGGGCAACGTTTCAACTACCCGTCCCAGCTGGAAACACATCAGCGAGTTCACACTGGGGAGAAGCCGTTCACCTGCTCCAAGTGTCAGGAAGGATTCACTCAGTCATCCAACCTGCTGATACATCAGCGAATTCACACTGGGGAAAGGCCGTTCACCTGTTCCGGTGTGGGAAGGGATTCACTCAGTCATCCACCCTGCTGACACACCAGCGAATTCACACTGGGGAGAGGCCGTTCAGCTGCTCTGAGTGTGGGAAAGGATTCAATGAGTCATCCAATCTGCTGGCACACCAGCGAATTCACACCGGGAAGAGGCCGTTCACCTGCTCTGAGTGTGGGAAGGGATTCACTCGGTCATCCCATCTGTTGAGGCACCAGCGAGTTCACAAATGAATGTAGGGGTTGGATTATGCTGTTATTGCTGCGGTTAAACACAACCCGACTGATCCATGTTCATTCTGACAGTTTGGGTTTGTTTCCGCTGATGAAAACTCCTGTAACTGGACTGGAGATTAATATTTGGGATGTCGACAAATAAATTCGTGTTACTTTCAAGACATTGCTGTAGATTTTTCTCTTTCCCACCCGATTGTTTAGCATCACCTGGCTAGAGCTCAGAGAGGACAAGCTGCGGGGAGGATCATATGGGGGAAGAACTTCAGCACGGACAAAATCCTTCAGGATTATACTGAGAGTGGCAAATGGCACTTTGGTCTTTCTCATCTCTCTTCACTGACAGCAACCCGTGCGGGTTAATCTTGACAGTGTAAGGTGCGGATGATATCCACCCAAGGGTGCTAAAAGAGATGGGATGGGTGCTCTGCCAGCCTCTTGCTCATATCGCCAACAGATCAGTAGATTCATGGGTTGTTCCCTGAGATTGGAAGGTAGCACATGTAGTTCCCATTTTTCAATTGTGCACAAGTCAGAGCTCGGAAACTGAAGGCCCATCAAGTGACCTCGATCACTGGGAAGGTGCTTGAAGGGATCCTGAGAGATGCTGTTTTCCATCATGGGAAAGTGAAGGGGCCATTAGAGATACTGAGCATGGATTCCGGAAAACAAGGTCAGGGCTTACAAACTAGCTTGAGTTTGTAAAGAAGTTGTCAGGTTGTGGATGGGGGAATCCGGTTGACATTGTCTACCTCAGGATGTGAAACTCATTTTCTAGGGTGGGCCTGATCCAATAACCTGGCACTTGGCATGGGACACATTCAGCAAAAGCCATTAAAATAGGAATAATTGAAGATAAACTACATCGGAATTTGCATTTAGATTTTATTTACTGCCGCTGCTCCCAATCCCTGGCACCTCTTAGCTTGAGCGTTCATGAACTGACCCTGCTCAAACCATAAGCACAAGGATATCGGTGCATGGTTCTGCCTCTGACCACAAGGCTGTGTCACTGCCACACACAGATACCGTTTCCTTGTTTCACATCTCCATACAAACACCATCTCTTCACACATCCCCTTGCTACACAATTGCAGCAGACATGAGCAAGGACGTGAGGCTGATTAAAAGACACATTTCATTACAGCAAAGGTTACACTGGGAGAAATGTTCAGTTATTTTCCATTACAGGCAAAATGCCGGGCAAACCAGCAGCACACTGGCACCTGAAGAGTGGCTCATCGGCCTACAGGCTTTTCTTAAATAGATTTGCTGCGTGGAAATAAACTTAAACCAGCATTGCGGGCGTGATGCTCTATTCACACATTGAAGGCGAGAGAGATGCTGTCGGGCATACACTAAGTCAAGTAGCTGAAAGTGATTCACAAATTGGGTTTTGTGTTTCGTGATCCCGGGCGTGTTACCAATACCGGCAAAGATGAAGCCCATGGAATAAAAGGGACAATGGATACTGTCTCACTGTGAGCGAGTCGGAATGAGAAGCTTTAACAACAATCCATGATTCACAAAGGGAGACCTCACCAGACGAAAGGACATTGGGCGTTTAATGGGCTCTTTTTGTCAGTGGGGTACAGGAGGCTATTTGTGTCAGAAGGAAAGCTGGTCACAGCAAACGAACAGTTTACTGGCCTGTCCAGGGCCCACTCTGACCCAACCTTCTCTCTCTCACTATTGATGGACACTGCTGCAGTAATTGCTCCTCTAACCTTTCCTCTCTTGTCCCTCCCACACACCTAACCGGACACAATCTCCCTCCCCCTACATCCTCACTCTGCTGGAATCCACACCAGTCTCCCCATCTGCTCCTTGTTCTCTCTCTGGATCCTGAAACTACACAACTCGCTGATCCCTCCTGAAGTTACAGGCTCTAAAACTGAAGCTTGGTGGCCCTCAGTCCCTTCTCCTTGATTTACCTCCCCTTCTCTCCTCCTCTTTCCCCTTTGGTTGTGTTCCACACACTGGGCCTTGGGCCTTCCCCAGGTATTCTCAGTATGAAAAGGGGGATGTGTGAGACAGGATGTCCCAGCTCTCCTCCTTTAAAGGGACATGCAGAGGACCAGCTGGGCTCATGGCCCTGCTTTATGACATCACTGCAGTGCCTAACAACCAACCTCCCGGAGCCCTGATCATTTTGGTCTGGGTTGAGCTCAGTGTTGTTACAGGAAGGGAAGCAGGAGCAGTATTTGACCCGTGTGAAGCCCAGGATTAATGGGAGAGGTACAGGATCAATTTATACCTTATTGAGTGCGAAATGTCATTGTCCCAGACACTCCTTGTCCCTCAGTATCTGTGTCGGGGAGCGACCGATGGGTTCACTCTGTCTCTAACCCGTGCTGTGCCCGACTGGAGAGTGTTTGATGCTAGCACGAGATGCTCAGCTTAATGAGCACAACATTTAATCCAAAGATGATCAGATAAACCCATCTGCTTCACCCCTGGACACGGGTCCTGAAGGACAGGGAGTGTCTCTAATAATTTGGCTGGTATCCTTGATCAAATTTAAACACCTCACATCTCTTTTTAAAAATTCGTTCATGGGATGTGGGCGTCGCCTCTCATCTCTCATTCTTCTGTACGAGCGCGAATATAGGCCTAGTCTACTCAATCTCTCAAAGGACAATCCTCCCATCCCAGAAATCAGTCTGGCAAACTTTCATTGCACTCCCTCTATAGCAAGTTTATCTTTCCTTACGTAATGAGACCAAAACTGTACACAATACTCCAGGTGTGGTCTCACCAGAGCCCTTTATAATTGCAGTAAGATGTCTTTACTCTTATACTCAAATCTTTTTGTAATAAAGGCCAATATACCATTTGCTTTCTTAATTGCTTGCGTATAAACTTTTAACGATTTGTGGACAAGAACACCCAGGTCCCTCTGGACACCAACATTTCCCAATCACTCACCATTTAAAAAAATCCTCTGCCTTTCTATTTTTACTCTCAGTTTATAACTTAACATTTCTTCACATTATATTCCATTTGCCATGTTCTTGCCCACTCACTGAATCTGTGTATATCCCGTTGAAACCTCTTTTCATCCTCCTCACAACTTACATTCCCAACTAGCTTTGTAGCCTCAGCAAACTTCCATATATTACATTTGGTTCCCTCATCCAAATTATTGATATAGATTGTGAATAGCTGGGGCCCAAGCACCGATACTTGCAGCACCCCACCAGTTACAGCCTGCCAACCCAGAAATCACCCGTTTATTCCTACTCTGTTTTCTGACCGTTAACCAATCCTTGTTAATATATTACCCCTAATCTCACGAGCGATAATTTTGTTTAATAATCCCTTGTGTGGCACCTCATTGAATGCCTTTTGTAAATCTAAATAAACCACATCAAGTGGTTCGCCCTTTTCTATCCTGCGAGTGACAACCTCAAGAAATACTAACAGATTTGTCAAGTACAATTTCCCTCTCATAAATCCGTGTTCATTCTGCGCAATCGTGTTATTACTTACAACGTGCTTATTAATAGATTTTATCATTTTCACGACTACTGATATCAGAACTACCAGTATTGTACGGGTTAGATACAGAGTAAATCTCACTCCATCCTGTCCCAAACACTATCAGGGTTGATACAGAGTAAATCTCAGACTACAATATCCCAAATACTCCCAGGGCAGGTACAACTTGGTTTAGATACAGAGTAAAGCTCCCTCTACACTTTGCCATTAACCAGTCCCAGGGCAGGTGCAGTACAGGTTAGACATGGAGTTTATTTCCTCAACCCTGCCACAAGACATTCTCAGGGCAGGTACAGCACGGGTTAGATGGAGAGTAAAGCTCCCTCGACACTGTCCCATCAAACACTCCCAGTGCAGGTACAGCACGTGGTTAGATACAGAGTAAAGCTCCCTCTACACTGCCCCATCAAACACTCCCAGGACAGGTACAGCACAGGTTACACGGAGTACATTCTCCTTCTACCCTGACCCAGCAATTCCGTTGCAAATACAGCATTTGTTACATGTAAAATAAATCTCCCTTTACACTGTTCGATCAAACACTCCCAGAGCAGGTACTGCATTGGTTATACACTAAGTAAAGCTCCCTCTACACTGTCGAAATAAACACTCCGAGGACAGCTACAGCACAATGTAGATACAGTGTAATTCTCTCTCTAATCTCTCTAGAATTTTGCACAGTTTTGGTCGCCTTATTTAAGGAAGGATATATTTGCCTTGCTTAGAAACAGAGTAAAACTCCCTCAATACTCTCCCACCAGACATTGCAAGGGCAGGTACAAAGCAGGTTAGATACAGAGTATATCTTCCTCAATCCTGCCCCAAGCATTCCTTACCAGGTACTGCATTGGTTAGATTCAGATTAAAGCTCCTTCTACACTGTCCCATCAAACACTCCCAAGGCAGGTACAGCATGGGTTAGATACAGAGTAAAGCTCCCTCTATACTGTCGCATCAAATACACCCACAGCAAGTAGAGCACGGGTAGATATGGAGTAAAGCCCCCCCTAGACTGTCCCGTCCAATGTTATTGAATAGGGAGCAGGCTCCGGGGGCCGGGTGGCCCCCTCCTGCTCTTATTTCTCATGGTCTTATGTACCCAGCATGCCCCGCAGGGGAGAATGTGCCGCACTCAGACGACAGGAGCTCAGTGCGCCCGTGCTGGTCCTGACTGTGTTTGGAGTATGCGCGGTGCGTGTAATAGTGGAGGAGACACATTTCGGGCAGGCTCCACAGAAGTGTCCTTTTCATTGGGACGAAGGGGAATAATGGACCACCGGGGAGTAAGGGAGGCTTCATCAACAACCGGTACCCGCCGCAAGCCCGGAATAGTAACCAGAATATCGGCGATTGCAGTTTCGGGGCTTTTTCCCATTCACAGGTCCAGGCTAACGGCGGTGCAGGAAGTCAGGTTCAGCGCTCCGCCATCTTGATTCAGTTAGTAGCACAGTGCCATTTGCGGCCATCTTGGTGCAGGTACAAAGTGAATGATATCAGTGTCTGGAACTGAACTTAGCCAGATTAAGACACTTCAGGGGTGGGGAACCAGTGATTGTAGAACTGAACCCAGCCACAGTCAACACATTCAGGGGAGGGGAACTAGTGAGTGTAGAACTGAACCCAGCCACAGCCAACTCATTCAGGGGAGGGGAATCAGTGAGTGTAGAACTGAACCCAGCCAGAGTCAGCACCTTCAGGGGAGGGGAAACAGTGAGTGTAGAACTGAACCCAGCCAGAGTCAGCATCTTTAGGAGAAGGAAGTGTACCTGTGTGTGTAGAACTGAACCCAGCCAGTGTCAGCACATTCTGGGAAGGAGAAGGAGGGGAACCAGTGAGTGTAAACCTGAACCCAACCAAAATTGGTAGTGAAAACTGGGAGTAGAGGAGAAACTGTCTAGAAATTTGTGTTGATTTGGATTTCAGCACAGCAGGTGGGACAACGTGTGGGACAGGGATTTATAGCTTTGGAAGGACAAGGAAGATAAGCTTGTTTCATGGAAACTAGATGAGTCTCTCCTGAATTTCTGTCCTGTACTGACAGCGATGAGTTTTGTTATCCCCTTTTACAGCGTATTAGAAGGGGAAATTTTCAGACAGGAAACACAAACCAAACATCATGTCAAGAGCTGACAGAGTCACTCGATGCATCAGGACCTGAATATCATCGGCCTTTCAAAGTGGAAGGAGAAATGTTTGTCAGTCTTGCCTGTGGGAAAAGATTTCAAACATCAGTGTGACTGGAAAAGCACCGAGACACAAACTCCCGAGTGAGTGTTCCAGTGCACGGACTGTGGAAAGAGCTTTAACCAGTTACACAGCCTGAAGAAAACATCGCAGCATATAAAGCACCGAGAAACTGTAAACGTTTTGTGCATATGGGTTAGGCTTCAACTGATCGACCAACCGTGGAGATTCACAAGGACACCCGCACCACGGAGAAACCGTGGAAATGTGGTTACTGTGGGAAGGCACTCAGATCGCCGTCAGAACTGGAAATTCATCGACGTCGTCACATTGGGGAGAGGCCATTCATTTGCTCTCTGTGTGGAAAGGGATTCAATGCATCATCCCACCAGCCGAAATACCAACGAGTTCACACATGGGAGAACACGTTCACCTGCTCTGAGTGTGGGAAGCGATTCACTCGGTCATCCCACCTGCTGACACACCAGTGAGTTCACACTGGGGAGAGGCCGTTCACCTGCTATGAGTGTGGGAAGGGATTCACTCAGTCATCCGATTTGCTGACACACCAGCGAGGTCACACTGGGGAGAGGCTGTTTACCTGCTCAGAGTGTGGGAAGGGATTCACTCAGTCATCCACCCTGCTGACATACCAGCGAGGTCACACTGGGGAGAGGCTGTTCACCTGCTCAGAGTGTGGGAAGGGATTCACTCAGTCATCCAACTTGCTGACATACCAGCGAGTTCACAAGTGACTCAAGGGCTTAGAATCTGCTGTTATTGCTGCTGTTAATCACATCCCGACTGAACCATGTTCAATCTAACAGTTGGGGTTTGTTTCTGCTAATAATAACCCTGAAACTGGGCTGGACCTTAATATTCTGGATATATTGCTGATTGTGTTCTCGCGGCTGCAGTGCCCATTTAAAAACTGTGTGTGTTATCTTTCCCCTTGATTCAGCAACTCTCAAAAATAAAATTATGAACTTTTACTTGAATCCTATCTTGATCTTTGGTACACATTCTACAATAATGTAAACGTTTGTACTGAATATAATCTCCAATTAGAAAGAGCTTGCTGACAATTCTTACTGACTTGCACATTACACACAGCGGCCGCTCCATTATCCACCAGAAAGAAGGGGAATGGAAATTGGTGGGGAATCAGTGTCCACAAATGGTGTCCCCCATCTGGTGTAGCAAAACCCCTGGCACGGGAATGGAGTCAAGTCCAAACCAAAACTGTGTGCAGTACTCCAGGTGTGGTCTTACCAACGCCCTGTACATTTGTAGCAGGACTTCCCTACTTTTGTACTCCATCCCCCTTGCAATAAAGGCCAGCATACCATTTGCTTTCCTGATTATTGCTCTATCTGCATGCTAAAACTTTGCATTTCATGTACAAGAACCCCCAGATCCCTCCGTATTACAGCATTTGGTAATCGTCCCCATTTAAAGAATCATTTGCTTTTTAATTTGTATTACCAAAGGGGATAAGCTGACATTTTAACACATTACAATCCATCTGCCAGATTTTGCCCATTCACTGAGCCTTGCTATATCCTTTCGTAGATTATCTGCGTCCTCCTCACAGCTTGCTTTCCCAACTATCTTTGTATCATCAGCAAATTTGATTATGTTACACTCGGTCCCTCCATCCAAGTCATTAATATAAATTGTAAATAGTTGAGGCCCCAGCACTGATCCCTGTGGCATTCCACTAGTTACAGTTTGCCAACCTGAAAATATCCATTTATCCCGACTCTCTGTTTTCTGTTAGTTTGCCAATCCTCCATCCATGGTGATACATTACCCCCAATCCTTTGAGCTCTTAGCTTGTGCAATAGCCTTTTGTGTAGCACCATATGGAATGCTTTCTGGAAATCCAAATATACAACATCAACTGGTCTCCTTTATTCACTCCACAACTCCAGGAAATTTGACAACATGATTTCTCTTTCATTAAACCATGCTGACTCTGCTTGATGGCAATATGATTCTCTAAATGTCCTGCTACTTTTCCTTAATGATGGACTCCAGTATTTTCCCACTGACAGATGGTAGGCTAACTGGTCTATAGGTACCTGCTCTCTGTCTCATTCCTTTCTTAATTAGGGTTGTTACACTTGCGGTATTCTTGTCCACTGGGACCTCGCCAGAATTTAGGGAATTTTGTTAGATTACAACCGATGCACCCTCTATCTCTGCAGCCACTTTTTTCAGACCCTAGAATGCATGTAATCAAGTCCAGGGGACTTGTCCGTCTTTAGTCCCATTCGTTTGATTAGTACTTGATCTCTAGTGATAGTGATTGCTCCCCCGCTCCCCCGGCCCCCGCAATAGCTCCTTGGTTATCAACTATTAGGAAGTTTTTAGGTGCCCTCTACCATGAAGACCGATTCAAAATTATTTTAAAAATTGTCTGCCATTTCCGTGTTTCCCATTATTAATTCTCCAGTTTCATCTTCTAAGGGACCAACGTTTACTTCAGCTGCTCGTTTCCGTTTTATATCCCTGTAGGAGCTCTTATTTTCCGTTTCCATATTCCTTGCTAATTTGCTCTCATCTGCTATCTTCACTGTCTCTATCATTTTTTTCGTCGTCCTTTGCTGGTTTCTAAAAATTTCCCAATCCTCAGGCCTTCCACTGTCATTCGCAACATTTTATGCCTTTTTTCAATTTGATACCATCCTTTACTTCCTGAGTTAGGCAGGGATGGTTCATGCTTCTCTTAGCATCTTTATTTCTCACTTGAATAAATCTTTGCTGAGAGTTATGAAATATCTCCTTAAATGTTTGCCATTGCATTTCTACAGTCTTACCCTCAAATATATTTTCCCAGTTCACTTGTTGTCAGTGACATGGGTTGCTTTATATCACATGGGAGGAACTTGGTGTCAGTGACTGAGGGTTTGGTTCAACATTCTTTGACATGACTAAGGCCTTTGACAAGGTCAACCATGAGGCGTTATGGAGTGTACTCTACAATTTCAGCTATCCATATTCCCAATACAAGCCTCCTGCAGCAAGTGCTCTATTCGGAGTTTCGACACGGCAGGGAAAATGGGTGGGCGGGGCTTCAGGGTGTCTGTCAGTTTTATTGGACCACATGTTTGTGCCCAGGTCAGTGGCCCCTGAAAGGGAATCTTGTTGTTCTGGTGTTTGTTGTCTGGTGACTCTGGGCCAAACTGGCTCACCCTATTGGGCCAGCACGTGATCACCCTATTGGGCTAGCCCACGCCCACCTGGCCCAGTCCATCCCAGGCTCACCTCATTGGATCAGCCCGGGCTCACCTATTGGGCCAGCCTGGGCACGACCTACTAGGCCAGCCCGGCTCACACTATTGGGCTAGCCCGGACTCATCTATTGGGCCAGCCTGGGCTCACCCTATTGGGCCAGCCCGTCTCACCCTATTCGGTCAGCCCGTCTCACCCTATTGGGCCAGCACAAAAGACCCATTGTCCAGCGGAGAGAATCAGCAGCTCATTGATTTTATTCTCACTCTGCGCACAGCGGATGCAGAACTGAACCCAACATTGTAAGCTGGAAATGCATCGTCACAGTCACACTGGGGAGAGGCCGTTCAGCTGCTCTGAGTGTGGGAATGGATTAACTCAGTCATCCCACCTGCTGACACACCAACAAAATCACACCGGGGAAAGGCCGTTCTCCTGTTCTGAGTGTGGGAAGGGATTCATTCAGTCATCCAACCTGCTGAGATACCAGCTAGTTCACAAATGACTGCAGGGGTTGGATTCTATTGTTTCTGCTGCTGGTAATCGCATCCTGATTGAATCATGTTTGTTGTATCAGTTGGGGTTTGTTTCTGTTGATGTGAATAACCTATAACTCGGCTAGAGTTTAATATTTTCATGTTTCAAATAACAGTGTGTCGATATTTGATATCTCCAAGATAAGAGGGGACTAATTGATGTCTTGTTACTGACTGCACCATTTTGGGCCTTTTCTCCTTTCTAATTCTGGATTATTACAGTTCTCATACCATCAGTTACTCTCCGGGACAAGTTCCCACTCTGGTAATCAGTTTCAGATACTGGACCAAGCGTGTGCCCCGCAGCATCTCTCTAACCTTCGATGTGTGAATGGAGCACTCCGCCTAAAAACCTGGTTTCAATTTAAATTTGAATCCACTCAGCAAATGCATTTAAAAAAAATATGTACATGTAAACTGATCACATGAAATAATTGGCAAAGGTTTAGATTCACCAAGATGAATAAGTGAACACATCACGGCCCAATAACCCAGCTCTATATTCACAGGAGAAAGTCTGTTATCTATCTCCTCGAATGGCAGTTGGTGAGATGAGCGACTGAATCTCTTTCCAAGCACAACAGCATCCATTCCCACTGTCCCCACATTTAGTATTGAGTCAGGTGGGCGCACGAGTCTCACAGGCTGAACGATTGGTTGGAGGAGCATCCACACACAGAACATGTGTCCTGTTTCTCCCCGCTGTGATTGGTGTTTTTAAAAAGGCTGATGATAAGTTGATCCTGATCAATCCGGGGAATCTGTCAAATCTTGACGCGATGTCTGGATTGCGTTTCGCAGTTGCAGATCCTCCCCTTCTAATACCCTGAAAATAAATGGTGGTTACAAACGTTGTTGCTTTAAGTACAGGATATAAATTCAGAATAGACAATTCTAGATTCTATGGAACATTCTGTCCCCTCCTATCCCTCCTAAGTTCCTTATTCTAGACTTTTACTGTCTAAAATCAACATTCATTTCATCGCCTGAGCTTTATTATCTCCAGAAAGTGCTGAATCTGGCTCTGTGCAATTCCACAAACAATAGATAACCTCTAGTGCCACACGGTCAGTCGATTCTGTGAGTACCAGCAGGATTTCCACTGTGGTAGGCATCACAGCCTCAACTCCTGTCCTCAAATGACATCCATACACTTCCCAGTTGTGATGAGGACAATTATAACCTGTGAACTGCTGCCTTGGCTGAGCTCAACTAACAGCCCAGATCAAGGATCGAACTTGGGACCTTCCTAGTCAGTACTGCAGTGTTCTACAATTGGGGGGGGGGGTGTTGGGGAAGGGTGGGAACAGAATATTTTGAAACAAATTTGACTCCACCTGTAAAGGAAACCTTCGTCACAATGCACAATTCTGAAATCTTTCCAAATTAGACAAGCAAGTGAAATAGATCATCAAAAACATTGAGATATTTTAGAATGGCTCAATTCACTGAAATAGCTTTACAATCATTGCACAGTACAAAAGGGAGCGACTGGTAATGGTAGCTCAGTTCGTAAAGTCCTCCGACACAAGATAAACTGGACTGTCCCTTTAATTATAAAGAGGCAGAGAAAGTGGAGTCCCTGTCCCTTTATGTATATATATATATGTATATGTGTGTCTATGTATATATGCGTGTATGTATATATGTGTGTGTGTGTGTATATAAAGCACATCATTCTTAATATTTGCTAATCAATTGCACAGAGATAAATTATTACGCGCACAGGCATCTTCCACCCTTCAACATGTAGTTAAGGATCTGGAATATTAGGTCCTTCATTGAAACACCTGTGAACTCATCCCTTTTCGGCATGGAAGCAAGTCATCCTCGTTTCGAGGGACTGCCTATGAAGATGATGATGATGGTGCAAGATTACCAAGAGGGTTGTTTAAAATGGAAATAACTTCTAGGTGTTACCGACCTTGAACATTGCTGGAAAAAAAGAGAAGAACTCCAGTAATGTTCAACTTCTTATATATGCAGTAATGAATCTTGAATGCCACAGCATGGTAACAAAATTGAACTTAAGACTTGAAAAACAAATGCTTGGAATGAATGATTTGGAGCCATGTGTTATCTTCCACGACAGACTGCTCGAGGGGGAAGATAACGGACTTGCTGTAAACGCATTGCAGATAACTTTTGTACTGTTAAATCACAAAGGCAGGACACAGGTTTTTGTGAAAATAAAATTGACGAGCTAAATAGATAGGAGTTCCTGCTCAAGCATTCGGGACGGTAAATCTAATTCAGATAAACTAAGTTTGACCTGTGGAGGGAAGACCTCTCACAGAGCGGTGATGTTTTTCCTTTTGTTTTTTTTCTTGCAGAAGCAATTGGAAGCGAGGACACAGGATGAAATATCGCAACCAGCAAGGGCCAGGTGAACGAGGGAAGGTGTGTGTGTCTAGATAGCTGGGGGAGCATCGCTGACCTACATACTTCCCGGTTAAGTAATGCCTCGATTTCAAAATGTTCATGTTTGTTATCATATCCCTGCATGGCCTCGCTCCTCCCTATCTCTGTAATCTCCTCCAGAGCCCTACAATCCCTGAGATATCTGCGCTCCTCTAATTCTGCCTTCTTGAGCATCCCTGATGATCATCGCACAACCTTCTGTTGCCTTGGCCCCAAGCTCTAAAACTCGTTCCTTAAACCTCTCCGCCACTCATTCCTCCTTTAAGATGCTCCTTAAAACCCATGTCTTTGACCAAGCTTTTGGTCACCTGTCCTAATATCTGTTTATGTGGCTTGGTGTCAAGTTTTTTGTCTTATATTATTCTGTGAAATTCCTTGTGACGTTTCACACATTAAAGGCGTTATATAAATACAAGTTTTGTTTTTGTTGTTGCTGATACCCTTGATTTGACCTTTCACGGTATTTTTAGAACGTGCAGCTCAGGAACAAGCCATTTGGCCGAACTGGTCCACGTCGGGGTTTAAATGCCACACGACCCTCCTCTCACCCTATCAACATACCCTCCTATTCCTCCACAGTGAGCAGTTCAACAGTCACTGGTTGCCTTCCAGTGCCCATTCAAAGGGCCAATGTGTGAGGGTATGCAGTGATTGTTGGCAGCCTATTCAACGTTGGGGGCATCATAGTCCCTTTGCAGACTTGGCCTTTGCTGCTGTGGTGAGTGGACAGTGACCAGTGGAAGGAGCCCAGGGCGGTGCGGTTAACTGCAGTCTGCCCACCAGCAGCCCAGCCTGCGTCAGCTGACAACCCCCACAGTGAGCAGCTGGAATGTGCAACCTCTCCTGGTCTGCACTGGGGAGCAAGGGAGGTCAAGGATCAGCACAGAATGTCATCAACCTTGACCTCCAGCCTCTCTCCTTCAGGAGAATCAAGTTGCATTGACGTCATGATGTCAGCACGTTCCAGTGCGTATCACACCCGGCCCCCACTGTTCTGGCGATCTCAGTCCCCAGTGGGTGAAAGCTCCTGTCAATCATGCCGTGGGCTCTGGTCACATGCCCCTGGACCGTGGGCTGCCCAACGGCTGGAGGCGGAGAGAAGATTCCGGAACGGGGAGGCGGCGCGCAGCTCAGGGGAGCCCTGGACCCAGCGGTGGGGGGCTTTCTAAACACCCGGGTTAGGCCTCAGGCCCAAGCAAGAACCTGCGGCTCCGGCGTTTGCCCCGAGCTCGAGTGTGTCAGATGCTTCACGGAAGCGGTCGGAGAATGTAGGGGCGGGGAAGGATGTGGATCCGCGTGAGGGCCGGGGAGCCTCACACACATCCGGTGTAGGCCTCAGGCCCCAATCCCCGCCCACAGGCCCCCGGGTATGCCCGGTGGTGGCAAGCCCTGCTCAGCGGGGACACTGGCCACCGTCTTGCACAGGGCAGGGTCACAGCGCATGCGCGACCACCTTGCCCAGGAACAATAAGTTGGCGGGGCTTCAAGGTCCCAGTGCCCGCGAGATGGAGTAACCTGGGCATCAGGCTCTTCATCACCTCACAACAATAACCTAGGCAACAGGCTCTTCATCCCCTCAGAACAATAACCTCGGCAACAGGCTCTTCATCCCCTCACAACAGTAACCTGGTCAACAGGCTCTTCATCCCCTCACAACAGTAACCTGGTCAACAGGCTCTTCATCCCCTCACAACAGTAACCTGGGCATCAGGCTCTTCATCACCTCACAAAAATAACCTAGGCAACAGGCTCTTTATCCCCTTACAACAATGACAGAGGCAACAGGCTCTTCATCCCCTCAGAACAATAACCTAGGCAACAGGCTCTTCATCCCCTCAGAACAATAACCTCGGCAACAGGCTCTTCATCCCCTCACAACAGTAACCTGGTCAACAGGCTCTTCATCCCCTCACAACAGTAACCTGGTCAACAGGCTCTTCATCCCCTCACAATAGTAACCTATGCATCAGGCTCTTCATCACCTCACAAAAATAACCTAGGCAACAGGCTCTTCATCCCCTTACAACAATGACAGAGGCAACAGGCTCTTCATCCCCTCACAACAATGACCTAGGCAACAGGCTCTTCATCCCCTCACAACAGTAACCTTGTCAACAGGCTCTTCATCCCCACACAACAATAACCTGGGCATCAGGCTCTTCATCACCTCACAACAATAACCTAGGCAACAGGCTCTTCATCCCCTTACAACAATGACAGAGGCAACAGGCTCTTCATCCCCTCACAACAATGACCTAGGCAACAGGCTCTTCATCCCCTCACAACAGTAGCCTTGTCAACAGGCTCTTCATCCCCTCACAACAGTAACCTGGGCAACAAGCTCTTCATCCCCTCACAACAGTAACTTGGGCAACAAGCTCTTCATCACCTCACAACAACATCCTGGGCAACAGTTACAACATTAGCCTCTATTTATATAGTGCCTTCAACGTAGTAAATCGTCCAAGGGCACTTCATGGGAACGTTATTAGAGAATAATTTGACACCGAAGCGTAGAAACATAGAAAGTAGGTGCAGGAGTAGGCCATTTGCCTCTTCGATGCTGCAGCTCCATTCAATATGATCATGGCTGATCATGCAACTTCAGTACCCCATTCCTGCATTCTCTCCATATCTCTTGATCCCTTTAGCCATAAGGGTCACATCTAACTCCATTTTTAATATGTCCAACGAATCGGATTCAAAACTTTCTATGGTAGATAATTGCACAGGTTCACAACTCTCTGGGTGAAAAAGGTTCTCCTCATCACAGAAGCACATAAGAACATAAGAATTAGGAATAGGAGTAGGACATCTAGCCCCTCGAGCCTGCTCCGCCATTCAACAAGAACATGGCTGATCTGGCCGTGGACTCAGCTCCACTTACCCGCCCGCTCCCAGTAACCCTTAATTCCCTTAATGGTTAAAAATCTATCTATCTGTGATTTGAATACATTCAATGAGCTACCCTCAACTGCTTCCTTGGCAGAGAATTCCACAGATTCACAATCCTCTGGTAGAAGAAATTCGCTCTCAACTCGGTTTTAAATTGTCTCCCCCTTATTTTGAGACTGTGTCCCCTAGTTCTAGTGTCCCCGACCAATGGAAACAACCTCTCTGCCTCTATCTTGTCTATCCCTTTCATTGTCTTAAATGTTTCTATAAGATCAAACCTCATCCTTCTGAACTCCAACGAGTAAAGACCCAGTCTACTCAATCTATCATCATAGGGTAACCTCCTCATCTCCGGAATCAGCCTAGTGAATCGTCTCTGTACCCCCTCCAAAGCGAGTAGATCCTTCCTTAAGAAAGGTGACCAAAACTGCACGCAGTACTCCAGGTGCGGCCTCACCAATACCCTGTACAGTTGCAGCAGGACCTCTCTGCTTTGTAATCCATCCCTCTCGCAATGAAGGCCAACATTACATTCGCCTTCCTGATTACCTGCAGCACCTGCAAACTAACTTTTTGGTATTCATGCACAAGGACCCCAGGTCTCTGTGCAGCGCAGCATGTTCTAATTTCTCCCCATTCAAATAATATTCCCTTTAACAGTTTTTTTTTCCAAGGTGGATGACCTCACACTTTCCGGCTTACCCCTTATCTTTAGACTGTGCACCCTGGTTCTCGACTTCCCCAACATTGGGAACATTCGTCCTGCATCTAACCTGTCCAGTCCGGTCAGATTTTTATAGCTTTCTATGAGATCCCCTCTCATTCTTCTAAATTCCAGTGATTATCAGCCGAGCCGATCCAGTCTTTCCTATTATGTTAGTCCTGCCATCCCGGGAATCAGTCTGGTGAACCTTCGCTGCACTCCGTCAATAGCAAAAACGTTGTTTCTCCGATTAGGAGACCAACACTGCACACAATAGTCAAGATATGGTCTTACCAAGTCCCTGTACAACTGCAGTAAGACCTCACTGCTCCTATACTCAAATCCCCTCGCTATAAAGGCCAGCATACCATTTGCTTTATTTACTGCCTGCTGTACCTGCATGCATACCTTCAATGACTGATGAACCATGACACCCAGGTCTTTTTAAACCTCCCCTTTTACTGATCTGTCAACATTCAGATAATAATCTGCCTTCCTGTTTTTGTTACCAAAGTGGATAGCCTTAAATGTATCCCCATAATACTTCATCTGACATGCATTTGCCCATTCACCGAACGTGTCCCTGTCCCCCTGCAGCCTCTTAGGTTCCTCCTCGCAGCTCGCATTGCCACCCAGCTTAGTGTCATCTGCAAACTTGGAGATATTACATTCAATTCCTTCGTCTAAATCATTAAAGTATATTGTAAATAGCTGGGGTACCAGCACTGAACCATGTGACACCCCACTAGTCACTGCTTGCCATTTTGAAAAATGGGCAAATGCATGGCAGATGAAGTATAATGTGGATAAATGTGAGGTTATCCACTTTGGTGGTAAAAACAGAGAGACAGACTATTATCTGAATGGTGACAGATTAGGAAAAGGGAAGGTGCAACGAGACCTGGGTGTCATGGTACATCAGTCATTGAAGGTTGGCATGCAGGTACAGCAGGCGGTTAAGAAAGCAAATGGCATGTTGGCCTTCATAGCGAGGGGATTTGAATACAGGGGCAGGGAGGTGTTGCTACAGTTGTACAGGGCCTTGGTGAGGCCACACCTGGAGTATTGTGTACAGTTTTGGTCTCCTAACTTGAGGAAGGACATTCTTGCTATTGATGGAGTGCAGCGAAGGTTCACCAGACTGATTCCCGGGATGGCGGGACTGACCTATCAAGAAAGATTGGATCAATTGGGATTGTATTCACTGGAGTTCAGAAGAATGAGAGGGGACCTCATAGAAACATTTAAAATTCTGACGGGTTTAGACAGGTTAGATGCAGAAAGAATGTTCCCAATGTTGGGGAAGTCCAGAACCAGGGGTCACAGTCTGAGGATAAGGGGTAAGCCATTTAGGACCGAGATGAGGAGAAACTTCTTCACCCAGAGAGTGGTGAACCTGTGGAATTCTCTACCACAGAAAGTAGTTGAGGCCAATTCACTAAATATATTCAAAAGGGAGTTAGATGAAGTCCTTACTACTCGGGGGATCAAGGGTTATGGCGAGAAAGCAGGAACGGGGTACTGAAGTTTCATGTTCAGCCATGAACTCATTGAATGGCGGTGCAGGCTAGAAGGGCTGAATGGCCTGCTCCTGCACCTATTTTCTATGTTTCTATGTTTCTATGTTTCTATGACTCGTTTATTCCCACTCTTTGCTTCCTATCTGCCAACCAGTTCTCTATCCACGTCACTGCATTACCCCCAATACCATGTGCCTTAATTTTGGACACTAATCTCTTGTGTTGGACGGTGAAAACCCTCTTGAAAGTCCAAATACATCACATCCACTAGTTCTCCCTTGTCCACCCTACGAGTTACATCTTCAAAAAACTCTAGAAGATTTGTCAAGCATGATTTCCATTTCATAAATCCATGCTGACTTGGATTCATCCTGTCACTGCTTTCCAATTGCGCTGCTATTACATCTTTAATAATTGATTCCAGCATTGTCCCCACAAACGATTTCAGGCTAACCGATCTATAATTATCTGTTTTCTCGCTCCTTCCTTTTTTAAAAAGTGAGGTTACATTAGCTACCCTCCAATCCATAGGAACTGAACCAGATTCAATGGAATATTGGAATATGACCACCAAGGCATCAACATTTTCGAGGGCAACTTCCTTAAGTACTGTGGGATGCAGACTATCAGGCCGTGGGGATTTATCGGCCTTTAGTCCCTTCAATTTCCCTAACACCATTTCCTGAATATTAAGGATTTCCCTCAGATCCCCCTTCTTGCTCAACCCTCGGTTCCCTAGTATTTACGTGAGTTTTTTCGTGTCTTCCTTAGTACAGACAGAACCAAAGTATGTGTTCAGTTCGTCTGCCATTTCCTTGTTCCACATTATGATGTCACCTGATTCTGACTGCAAGGGACCTACATTAGTCTTCACTAATCTTTTTCTCTTCACTAATCTACAGAAGCTTTTTCAGTCAGTTTTTATGTTCTCTGCAAGCTTTCTCTCATCCTCTATTTCACCCCTCCTAATTAAACCCTTGGTCCTCCTCTGCTGAATTCTAAATTTCTCCCAGTCATCAGGTTTGCTGTTTTTTCTGGCCAATTTAGATGCATCTTCCTTGGATTTAACACTATCCTTAATTTCCCTTGCTAGCCACGGTAGAGCCACCTTCCCAGTTTTATTTTTACTCCAGACAGGGATGTACAATTGTTGAAGTTAATCTATGTGATAGTTAAATGTCTGCCATTGCCTATCCACCGTCAACCCTTTAAGTATCATTTTCCAGTCTATCCTAGCAAGTTCACGTCTCATACCGTCGAAGTTTCCTTTCATTAATTTCAGGAACCTAGCCTCTGAATTAACTGTGTCACTCTCCATCTTAATAAAGAATTATACCATATTATGGTTACTCTTCTCCAAGGGGCCCGGCACGACCAGATTGCTAATTAATCCTCTCTCACTACACATCACCCAGTCAAGGATGGCCTGCTCTCCAGTTGGTTCCTCGACATGTTGGTCTAGAAAACCATCCCTTATACACTCTAGAGGATTTACTGTGATTGAAAGGCTGCATTAAAGGGAGCAGGGTGCGGCAGCGCGGTCCCGGCCTGCAAGACCATCAGCAGGCCGGGGCCATCAGAGGTAGCTGCGAGCGGCGGTGGCATACCACTGCAGGAGGTCGACGGTTGTGAAGCCAGGTCGCTCATTACAGTGCGAGCAGGCACAGCACGAGGGGCCAAGGAGCTGCAAGAGATTGTGGAGGGAAGTGACCCGGGCCCAGGAGAGGCGTGAGTCTGGGGCCTAGAAGAGGCGAGTGCCCAGAGGCAGCATGGACCTGCCCACACTGCTATATGCGTGCACGCTAGGTCCGTGCAGCAGAGCTGGTCTCCAGTCGTCTGAGGTAATCATTGCCACTGGACCAAGACCTAGCTCTATCAAGTCTGTGTGGTGGCTGGTGTGCAACGGCCATCACACGTTAAAAACATCCAACCACAGGCATCGTACACCTTCCAAAGTGTAGATCGGGATCTGGAATATTAGATCCTTCATTGAAACACCTGTGAACTCAAACCTTTTTGGCGCAGAAGCAAGTCATCTTCGCTTCGAGGGACAGCCTATGGTGATGATACACTCCAGGAAATCCTCCTCCACAGTATTGCTACCAGTTTGGTTAGCCTAATCAAATTATGGCTTAATGTCACCCATGATAACTTCTGTACCCTTATTGCACGTGTCCCTAATTTCCTGTTTGGTGCCATCCCCAAACTCCCTACGACTGTTTGATCGTCTGCACACAACTCCCACTAATGTCTTCTGCCCTTTGGTGTTTCGCAGCTGTATCCATATAGATAAAACATCATCCACGCTAATGTCCTTCCTTACTATTGCGTTAATCTCCTCTTTAACCAGTAACGCTACCCCACCTCCTTTTCCTTCCTGTCTGTCCTTCCTGAATATTGATTATCCCTGGATGTTGAATTCCCAGCCTTGGTTACCCTAGAGCCATGTCTCCATAATCCCAATTACATCATATCTGTTAACAGCTATCTGCGCAGTCAATTCATCCAACTTATTACGAATGCTTCTCGCACTGAGAATCCGAACATTCAGGTTTGTTTTTTAACAGTCTTTGTCCTTTTAGAATTATGTTGTAGTGTGCCCTTTTGTAGACCCGTTTTGATTTTTGCCCTTGATTTCTCTGCCCTCCACTCTTGCTTTTCTCCTTCCTACCTTTTGCTTCTGGCGCCTTTTTATTTATCTCTGCCTCCCTGCACAGATTCCCATTCCCCTGCCATTTTAGTTTAAACCCTGCCCATTTAGAATCATAGATTTAGAATCATAGAATCATAGAAATTTACAGCACGGAAGGAGGCCATTTCAGCCCACCGTGTCCGTGCCGGCCGACACAGAGCTATGCAGCCTAATTCCACTCTCCAGTTCTTGGTCCGTTGCCCTGTAGCTTACGGCACTTCAAGTGCAAATCAAAGTGCTTTTTAAATGTGCTGATTATTTCTGCTTCTACCATCCTTTCAGGCAGTGAGTTCCAGACCCCCACCAGTCTCTGGGTGAAGACATTTCCCCTCAAATCCCCTCTAAACATCCTACCTGCAGAGGGAAGGAGTTCTAGAGCTTCGGGCCTAGACAGCAGAAGGCAGGACCACCGATGGTTTCGTGATTATAATTACGGATCCTCAAGAGGGCAGAATTTGAGAAGCACAGATATATGGGGAGGGGGGTGGGCTTTTGAGGCTGAAGGATATTACTGAGATAGGGAGGGACGAGGCCACGGAGAGATTTGTAAATAAGCTGAGAATTTTGAAATTGATAAGTTGCATACCAGGGAGCCAATGTCGGTCACATGGATGATGGGTGAACAGGACTTGGTGCGAGTTAGGACACGAGCTGCAGAGTTTTGGATGAGCTCGGGTTTACTTAGTGTCGAACATGGGAGGCCAGCCAGGAGTGTGTTGGAATAGTCAAGTCGAGAGGTAACAAAGGCATGGTTGAGAGCTTCTGCAGCAGATGAGCTGTGGCAGGGGCGGAGACGGGCAATGTTACGGGGGTGGAAATAGGCGGTTTTGGTTAAGGTGCGGATATGTGCTCGGAAGCTCATTTCAGGGTGAAAGTTTGCGAACAGTCTCGTTCAGCCTCGGCCAGATGCTAGAGAGAGGGATGCAGTCGGCGACGAGTGAATGGAGTTTGTCATGGGGACAAAAGACAATGGCTTCAGTCATCCCAATATTTAATTGGAGATAATTTCTGCTCACCTGTTACTGGATGTTGTACAAGCAGTCTGACAATTTAGAGACTGTGGAGGGGTCGAGAGAAGTGGTGTTGAGATACAGCTGGGCCTCGTTAGAATCATAGAATGGTTACAGCACAGAAGGAGGCCATTCGGCCTGTCGAACCCATGCCGGCTCTCTTCAAGAGGACTTCAGCTAGTGCCACTCACCTGCCTTTTCCCTATAGCCCGAAAATTTTATCTCCTTCAGATACATATCTAACTCCCTTTTGAAACCAGTGACTGAATCAACGTCCACCATCCCTTCAGGCAGTGCATTCCAGATCCTAACCACTCGCTGTGTAAAAATGTTTTTCTCATGTTGCCTGTGGTTGTTTTGCCAATCACCTTAAATCTGTGTCCTCTGGTTCTCTAACCTTCCACCAATGGGAACAGTTTTCCTCTAACTACTCTGTCCAGACCCCTCATGATTTTCAACACCGCTATCAAATCTTCTTTACTTTAAGGAGAAAGCCCCAGCTTCTCCAGTTTATCCACGTTACTGAAGGCCCTCATCCCTGGAATCATGATCGTACATGTTTTCTGCACCCTCTCTAAGACCTTCACATCCTTCCTAAAGTGCGGTGCCCAGAATTGGACACACTACTCTAGTTGAGGCCGAATCAATGTTTTATACATGTTCATCTTAATTTCCACACTTTTGTACTCTATACCTCTATTCATGAAGCCTAAGCTCCCGTAAGTTTTTTAAACTGCTTTCATAACCTGTCCTGCCACCTTCAACGATCTGTGCACATAAACCGTTAGATCTCTCAGATGTATTCTCGACCTGACATCTGTCATACGCGCTCTTTTTCGGCTTCACCTTATTGCCAGGCCGCTTGTGATGTTCGCGGCCTCGAGGAGTCCATGGGCCATGTATATATTCAGTGTGAGAGATTGCAGCCCCTGAATAGTAACCTGAAGGGGCTGCTCCTCAACTCTTGGTTACACTTTAGCCCCGTGCTCCTAATCTTTGGCCGCCTGGTGCAGAGAGGGGTGGGTAAGACGGAGGATCTTCTCCTGGACCTGCTCTTGGGCCTGGCTCAAACAGCAACTTGTAGGTCCGGGGTGGGCAGGGCCCAGAGGTGTGTCACTCTAGCTGCCTGCCTCTCTTCCACGGTCAAGAAAGGAGGGAGAGAGAAAACGGGAAACTACAGGCCAGTTAACCTGACATCAGTCCTTGGGAAAATGCTGGAATCCATGACAACAGAAGTGGTAACAGAGCTTTTAGAAAATCATGGTATGATTAGGCAGTGTCTATGAAAGGTAATCGTGTTTAATACTGTTATTAATTTTTTTGAGGATGTAACTAGCAGGGTGGATGAAGAGGAACCAGTGGATGTAATGTTTTAGAATTTCCAAAAAGCTTTTGATGTGCCACATTAAATGCTAGTTAAGAGCTGATGGAGTTGGGAGTAATATATTAGTATGGATAGAGGATTGGTTAACGGATGGAAAACAGAGAGTAGGGCTAAACGGGTCATTTATCGGTTGGCAGGCTGTGATTAGTCGGGTGCTAAAGCTTTACTTGAACTATTTACAGTCTATATTAATGACCAAGTGCATTGCATACAGGATTGCTGACGATTCAAAGCCAGATGGGAAAGTACGTTGTGAGGAGGACACAAAGCGCTGCAGAGAGATATGGACAGGTTAAGTGAGTGGGCAGTAAGTTGGCAGATGGAGTATAATGTAGGGAAATGTGAGCTTATTCACTTTGTTAGCAATAATAGAAAAACAGAATATTTTGTTAATGGTGAAAAACTAATAAATGTTAGTGTTCAGAGAGATTTAGGTGTCCTCGCACAGGAAACTCAGAGAGCTGGCATGCAGTTCCAGCAAGCAATTAGAAAGGCATGTTGGACTTTATTGCCAGGTGGTTGGAGTACAAGAATTACAAAGTCTTGCTACAATTGTAAAAGGCGCTGGTGAGGCCACACCTGCAGTAAATGCACAGTTTTGGTCTCCTTAATCTGAGGGAGTGCAACGAAGGTTTGTCAGATTGATTAACGGGATGGGGGTTTCTCCTATGAGGAGAGATTGAGCAGAATGGGCCGATACTCTCTGGTGTTTATAAGAACGAGAGGTGATTCATTGAAATAGATACGATTTTGAGGGGGATTGAAAGGGTGGATGCCGAGAGGTTGTTTCCTCCAGCTGGAAAGGCTAGAACTAGGAGGCATAGTCTCAGGATAAGGGGTAGGCCATATAAGACTGAGATGAGGAGGAATGCCCTCACTCAGAGGTTTGCAAATATTTGGAATTCTCTACCCGAAAGGACTGTGGGTGCTGAGGTGTTGAATATAGTCAAGAGTGAAATAGGTAGAATGTTGGAATGTCGGGATAGCAAAAGATATAGAGTGAGGGCAAGAAAGTGGAGTTATGGTCAATGATCAGCCATGATCTTATTAAATGGCGGAGCAGGCTCGAGGGGCCGTATGGCCTATTCCTGTGCCAAATTCTTGTGGTTTTTTGTATTGTCAGTGCCGGATGGCCCTGGAGAGAGAGCATGCGTTGTGCACTGGTTCCTTAATGCCTTCTGCGACCAGTGGTACCTCAGGGTATGGAGGGTCTCATACACTGGGAATTACATTCAGGTTTAGTTGGGAAGATTCCCTTTGCTTTTGTTGCTTATTTTACCTTATTCTAGTTTGATTGGAACACATGTTTGTGGAAACGAGAGAGGAAAGAATATTCCATAGGAACTAGAAATGTCTGTTTCGATTTTCTATCCTGGAATTTTGTAAACTCCTTTTACAGGGTGTTAGAAGAGGAGGATTTACAGACGAGAAATTGAAATCAATCATCATATCAAGATCTGACAGTGACTCGATTGATCAGGACCTGAATATCATCAGCCTTTGAATGTGGAAGGAGAAATGTTTGCCTGTTCTGTTCGTGGGAAAATATTTCAACATCAGTGTGACTGGAAAATCACCGAGACACGCACATTCACCCGAGTGAGAATGTTCCAGTGCAATGACTGTGGAAAGAGCTTTAATCATTTATACTGCCTGAAAAATATTCCACCATTCGCAGCGGGGAGTCCTACACTCACTGGTTCCCCTCCCCTGAAGGTACTGACTCTGGCTGGCTTCAGTTCGACACTCACTGGTTCCCCTCCACTGAAGGTACTGACTCTGACTGGGTTCAGTTCAACACTCACTGGTTCCCCTCCCTCTCCGCCCCTGAAGGTGCCGACTCTGTCTCCATTCCTCTTCCCAATACTCTGTCCTTCACTATAAGCTTTCGCTCTGTAATTTTGGTGAGCGACTCTCCTCAACTAATCACCAATGTGCGTTTATTTGCAGAATTTCCATGATTCACTTCCTGTCCTGGAGTTTGCCATGGGGCCGCTTTTTTGAGCTTCGGGCTGGAACGATGCAGGAGAACCGGGAACTGGCGGCTGAGGGGTGGATAATGTTAGACACAGAGTAAAGCTCCATCTTCACTGCCCCAGCAAACACACCCAGGGTATGTACAACACGGGGTTAGATACAGAGTAAAGCTCCCTCGACACTATCCCATCAAACACTCCCAGGGCAGGTACAGCACGTGGTTAGATACAGAGTATAACTCCCTCGACATTACCACATTAAATACTCCCAGGGTAGGTACAGCACGTGTTAGATATGGAGTAAAGCTCCCTCTACGCTGTCCCATCAAAGACTCACAGGGCACGTACAGCATAGGCTTAGAGACAGAGTAAAAATCAATCTACCTTGTCCCATCAGACATCCCAGGGCTGGTACAGCACGGCGTTAGATACAGAGATAATCTCCCACTACACTGCACCATCAAAACTCCCAGGACTCTGACAGCACCCGATTAGATACAGAATAAAGCTCCCTCTACACTGTCCCATCAAACAATCCCATGGCAGGTACAGCACGGGTTAGATGCAGAGCAAAACTCCAACTTCACTGCCACATCAAACACTACCAGGGCAGGTACAGCACGCGTTAGATACAAAGCAAAGCTCCATATACACTGCCCCAACAAACAGTCCGCGGGCAGGTACAGCACGGGGTTAGATACTGACACCAATCCCCTACTGTCTGATATCAACCAACCCCACAGTCACTGAAACCAATCCCCTCCTGTCTGATATAAACCAACCTCACAGTCACTGACATCAACCCCCTTCCTTCTGATATAAACCAACCCCAAAGTCACTGACACCAATCCCCTCCTGACTGATATAAACCAACCCCACATTTACTGACACCAATCCCCTCCTGTCTGATATAAACCCACCCCACAGTCACTGACACCAATCCCCTCCTGTCTGATATAAACCAACCCCACAGTCAGTGACACCAATACCCTCCTGTCTGATATCAACCAACCGCACAGTTACTGACACCAATCCCCTCCTGTCAGATATAAACCAACCCCACAGTCACTGACACCAATCTCCTCCTGTCTGATATAAACCAACCCCACAGTCACTGACACTAATTCCCTCCTGTCTGATATAAACCAGCTCTACGGTCAATGACACGAATCCCCTCCTGTCTGAAATGAACCAGCCCCACACTCACTGACACCAATCGCCTCCTTTCTCATATAAACCAACCCCACAGCCCCAGAAGGATTAAACTCAGCCCGTTACTTGGATTGGACTTGTCACCAGAGCACGGAGTGCAACAGCATATAGTGGCATTTGTGAGTTTGGTAAGTGGGTGAGATTGAAGGGTTATACTCTTGAAACCATTTGAACGTTGGAATAAATTGTTAGTCTCAAGTAGCAGTTTAATTTAAAAGTGAAAAGTTAGATCTTTCAGGTTTAGGCAGAGAAAACCAAGGTAACTCTCCAGTAGGAGGCAAGTAGCAGCTAGTTAAAATCAGTTCTGTAAACGACTGACCAGTAGTGAGTCATCTGACCTAGATACAGTTTAAAAAGAGGCAGTTCGTGCAGAGCACGGAGTGCAGCAGCATAGAGTGGCATTTGTGAATTTGGTAAGTGGGTGAGTTCGGGCAAGTTGGGGTGGCTGGTGCTGTTTTCTCTTGTTTTTTCTACCAGTGCTGACACTAGAGCAGCTGATAAGGAGTGCGAGGGTATGAGATGGAGGCCCAGAGACCAGCCCAACCAGCTGCAGACAAAGATAGAGGGGTGCCAAATTGAGAGGTGACGTCACAGCCAAGCTGGTAAATGTTTGGCTGTTCGACTGGTAAGTATAACTCTCTTTTAGACTGACGTTTAGATTGGTTTAGTTGGCAGCGAACTACTAAGTAGCTGTTTGGTGTTTCAGTAAATTTTAGTATGTAAATTAATTTAAAGGTTAAGTCATGGCAGGAGAGCTCGGACCCGTGTCATGCTCCTCCTGTGCTATGTGGGAAATCAGGGACACTTCCCGTGTCCCTGACTACTATGTGTGCAGGAGGTGTGTCCAGCTGCAGCTCCTGACAGACCACATGACGGCATTGGAGCTGCGGATGGACTCACTCTGGAGCATGCGCGATGCTGAGAATGTTGTGGATAGCACATTTAGTGAGTTGGTCACACCGCAGGTAAGGGTTAGGATAGATAGTGAATGGGTGACCAACAGACAAGGCAAGAGCAGGACTTTAGTGCTGCTGCTGTCATCTCCCTCCAAAACAGATATACCGTGTTGGATACTGTTGGGGAAGAAGACTTACCAGGGCAAGGCACCAGCAGCCAGGTTCATGGCACCGTGGGTGGCCCTGCTGCACAGAAATAATGGAAAAAGAGTGGGAGAGCTAAAGTGATAGGGGACTCTATTGTAAGGGGAATAGATAGGAGTTTCTGCGGCCGCAACCGAGACTCCAGGATGGTATGTTGCCTCCTTGATGCAAGGGTCAAGGATGCCTCAGAGCGGCTGCAAAGCATTCTGGAGAGGGAGAGTGAGCAGCCAGTTGTCGTGGTATATGTAGGTACCAACGATATAGGTAAGAAGCGGGAAGAGTTCCTACAAGCTGAATTTAGGGAGCTCGGAGTTAAATTAAAAAGTAGGACCTCAAAGGTAGGAATCTCTGGATTGCTACCAGTGCCACGTGCTAATCAGAGTAGAGGGAGCAAGATAGTTAGAATAAATACGTGGCTTGAGCAGTGGTGCAAATGGGAGGGATTCAAATTCCTGGGACATTGGAACCAGTTCTGGGGGAAGTGGGACCTGTACAAAAGGGACAGTCTGCACTTGGACCGGACTGGAACTGGTGTCCTAGAGGTAACATTTGCTAATGCAGTTCGGGAGTGTTTAAGCGAATATGGAAGGGGGATGGGAACCTATGCAGCGAGACAGGGCGAAGTAATATGGAGCCAGAAATAGATGGTAGAAAGGTAAAAAGCAATAGTGGACGGTCGAGTAAACAAAGGCAAGACGCAAAAAGGGCCACACTGCATCATAATTCTAAAAGGAGAAAGGGTGTTAAAAAAACAAGCCTAAAGGCTTTGTGTCTTACTGCAAAGAGTATCCGTAGTAAGGTGGATGAATTAACTGTGCAAATAGATGTTAACAAAAATTATGTGATTGGGATTACGGAGACGTGGCTCCTGGATGATCAGGGCTGGGAACTCAACATCCAAAGGTATTCAACATTCAGGAAGGATAGAATAAAAGGAAAAGGAGGTGGGGTAGCATTGCTGGTCAAAGAGGAGATTAATGCAATAGTTAGGAAGGACATTAGCTTGGATGATGTGGAATCTATATGGGTCGAGCTGCAGAACACCAATGGGGAACAAAACGTTAGTGGGAGTTGTGTACAGACCTCCAAACAGTAGCAGTGATGTTGGGGAGGGCATAAAACAGGAAATTAGAGGTGCATGCAATAAAGGTGCAGCAGTTATCATGGGTGACTTTAATATGCATATAGATTGGGCTAACCAAACTGGAAGCAATACGGTGGAGGAGGATTTCCTGGAGTGCATAAGGGATGGTTTTCTAGACCAATATGTCGAGGAACCAACTAGGGGGGAGGCCATCTTCGACTGGGTGTTGTGTAACGAGAGAGGATTAATTAGCAATCTCGTTGTGCGATGCCCTTTGAGGAAGAGTGACCATAATATGGTGGAATTCTACATTAGGATGGAGAACGAAACAGTTAATTCAGAGACCATGGTCCAGAACTTAATGTAGGGTAACTTTGAAGGTATGAGGCGTTAATTGGACATGATAGATTGGCGAATGATACTAAAGGGGTTGACTGTAGATGGGCAATGGCAGACATTTCGAGACCGCATGGATGAACTACAACAATTGTTCATCTCTGTCTGGCGTAAAAATAAAAAATGGGAAGATGGCTCACCCGTGGCTATCAAGGGAAATCAGGGATATTATTAAATTCAATGAGGTGGCATATAAATTGGCCAGAAATAGCAGCGAACCCAGGGACTGGGAGAAATTTAGAACTCAGCAGAGGAGGACAAAGGGTTTGATTAGGGCAGGGAAAATAGAGTACGAGAGGAAGCTTGCAGCAAACATTAAGACGGAATGCAAAAGCTTCGATAGATATGTAAAGAGAAAATGGTTACTAAAGCAAATGTAGGTGCCCTGCAGTCAGAATCAGGGGTAGTCATAACGGTGAACAAAGAAATGGCAGACCAATTGATCAAGAACTTTGGTTCGATATTCACTAAGGAGGACACAACCTTCCGGATATAAAAGGGGTCAGAGGGTCGAGTAAGGAGGAGGAACTGAGGGAAATCCTTATTAGTCGGGAAATTGTGTTGGGGAAATTGATGGGATTGAAGGCCGATAAATCCCCAGAGCCTGATGGACTGCATCCCAGAGTACTTAAAGAGGTGGCTTTGGAAATAGCGGATGCATTGACAGTCATTTTCCAACATTCCATACACTCTGGATCAGTTCCTATGGAGTGGAGGGTAGCCAATACAATCCCACTTTTTAAAAAAGGATGGAGAGAGAAAACAGCGAATTATAGACCAGTCAGCCTGACATCGGTAGTGGTTAAAATGATGGAATCAATTATTAAGGATATCATAGCAGCGCATTTGGAAAGAGGTGACATGATAGTTCCAAGTCAGCATTGATTTGTGAAAGGGAAATCATGCTTGGCAAATCTTCTGGAATTTTTTGAGGATGTTTCCAGTAGAGTCGACAAAGGAGAACCAGTTGATGTTGTGTATTTGGACTTTCAGAAAGCTTTCGACAAGGTCCCACAAAAGAGATTAATGTGCAAAGTTAAAGCACATGGGATTGGGGATAGTGTGCTGACGTGGATTGAGAACTGGTTGGCAGACAGAAAGCAAAGAGTAGGAGAAATGGGTACTTTTCAGAACGGCAGGCAGTGATTAGTGGGGTACCGCAAGGTTCTGTGCTGGGGCCCCAGCTGTTTGCATTGTACATTAATGATTTAGACGAGGGGATTAAATGTAGTATCTCCAAATTTTCGGATGACACTAAGTTGGGTGGCAGTGTGAGCTGTGAGGAGGATGCTATGAGGCTGCAGAGTGACTTGGATAGGTTAGGTGAGTTGGCAAATGCATGGCAGATGAAGTATAATGTGGATAAATGTAAGGTTATTCACTTTGGTGGTAAAAATAGAGAGACAGACTATTATCTGAATGGTGACAGATTCGGAAAAGGGGAGGTGCAACGAGACTTGGGTGTCATGGTACATCAATCATTGAAGATTGGCATGCAGGTACAGCAGGCGATTGAGAAAGCAAACGGCATGTTGGCCTTCATAACGAAGGAATTTGAGTACAGGGGCAGGGATGTGTTTCTACAGTTGTACAGGGCCTTGGTGAGGCCACACCTGGAGTACTGTGTACAGTTTGGTCTCCTAACTTGAGGAAGGACATTCTTGCTATTGAGGGAGTGCAGCGAAGGTTCGCCGGACTGATTCCCGGGATGGCGGGACTGAAATATCAAGAAAGACTGGATCAACTGGGCTAGTATTCACTGGAGTTCAGAAGAATGAGAGGGCATCTCATAGAAACGTTTAAAATTCTGACGGATTTAGACAGGTTGGATGCAGGAAGAATGTTCCCAATGTTGGGGAAGTCCAGAACCAGGGGTCACAGTCTAAGGATAAGGGGTAAGCCATTTAGGACCGAGATGAGAAGAAACTTCTTCACCCAGAGCGTAGTGAACCTGCGGATTTCTCTACCACAGAAAGTTGTTGAGGCCAATTCACTAAATATACTCAAAGAGGGGTTCGAAGTAGTTCTTACTACTAGGCGGATCAAGGGGTAAAGCGAGAAAGCAGGAATGGGGTACTGAAGTTGCATGTTCAGCCATGAACTCATTAAATGGCGGTGCAAGCTCGAAGGGTCGAATGGCCTACTCCTGCACCTATTTTCTGTGTTTCTATGTTTCTATTCCCGTGCCGAGGAGATTGCTGCCCCAGACAGAGGGGCAACATTTGGGACATTGATTCTTCACCAGTTCCCATTTCCCTTCTTTCTGGTGGATAATTTAGGGGCCGCTATGTGTAATGTATAAGTCAGTAAGCATTGTCAGCAAGGATTAATCAGCACTTTCTAATTGGAGATGTGCATCAGTGAAACCTTTCAGACACTGAATTGTAGATTTTGTACCAAAGATCAATTTAGGATTGAAGGAAAAGTTTATTAATTTTACTGTAAACTCTTTTCTGAAGAGAGTTCTGAGGAACGGTCATCAAACTGAAGCGTTAACGCTGTTTCTCTCCAAAGTTGCTGCCTGACCCGTTGTGATTATCAGCATTTTCTGTTTTTATTTCAGATTCCTGGACAGAATAGTTCAGGATGTGACATTCCAGGATTCTCACAGACAGAACACCCAAATATTTCTCCTTCCACATTCACAAGCCGATTATATTCAGGTCCTGATTAATCGAGTGACTCTATCAGATCTTGACGCGATGTTTGGTTCGAGTTCCCTGTCTACAAATCCTCTCCTAATAATACCCTGTAAAAGGAGTTTACAAAATACATCAGTGTTAGGACAGGATAGAAATTCAGAACAGACAATTCTCTTTTCTATGGAACATTCTTTCCTCTTTTGTTCCCCCAAACCTGTAAATCCCCATCCCACACACTCTCCTTCCTCCCTGTGCTGAAATCCAAACCCATCGCACCATCTCCGACATTTCTTTCCTGCACTTCCAGTTTTCTCCCTCCCTCTGCTCTGGTTGGTTTCAGTTCTTCACCCGCTGTGAGCAGAGTGAGAACAAAATCAATGAGTCAATGAATTTATCGCCGAGTCACTGGGACACTAAACCCCGCCCACGCTTTGTTCCAGTACCAAGATGGCCGCACTGCAAGGGGAACCATTCGCTCTTCCCTGCACCAAGATGGCTGTCCGTAACGGGTCTGTCACCAATAAAAAGCCTCACGGGCGCCGTCGGTTGGAACATAGACCGAGCCGCTGGTTCACTTTCAGGCCTTGAGGCTGTTCTCCAACTTTATAAATCGTGTGGCGCGGCCTACCCGCAGTTTATTAATCACCCGCTCCCACCCGCCCGCACTATTTTGCTTGTGTTTTATTGCAAGCGTTGCTTAAGATCCAATTCTAGAAACACAGAATGAGCAATTCAGATCTCATTGAAAGCTAAGTTATTCTGAGGGGGATTGACAGGTTGGATGCTGAGAGGTTGTTTCCCCTGGCTGGAGAGTCTACATCTAGAGGGCATAGTTTCAGGATAAGGGCTGGGCCATTGAAGACAGAGAAGAGGATGCATGTCATCACTCAGAGCGTTGTGAATCTTTGAAATTCTCAATCCAAAGACCTGTGGATGTTGAGTTGTTGAGTATATTCAAGGCTGAGGTAGATAGATGTTTGGACTGCAGGATAATGAAGGGATATGGGGATAATGCAGCAAAGTGGAGTTGAGGTAGATGATCAACCATGATCTTATTGAATGGTGGAACAGGCTCGAGAGGCCATATGGCCTACTCCTATTCCTAATTCTTATGTTCTTATATAACTTCACACATTCCCATTAAAACCTCCTCAGAATTGAAACATTAATTGTGTCCTTTGTCGCTTAACTACTCCTGCTCTCTTGGCCCTCTTGTGGTTTGTTCTGAGAAACTCCTCTGGGTGAACGTCACTGGGAGAATGTAAGTTGTTGTATGTGGAATTAAATAAACATGTTCAAAAAACTCTGGCGCCTGCAGTAGATGTTTTGATCAGCAGGAGGCGACAGTCAGCTTATTGAAAAAGGAATCATGCAGAGCCTGCTGTTGCTGAGCAGATACGTCACTGTCTGCATGGTCAGAACAAGTTATGTAATAGTTATCAATCAATAATTACAAATACTCAGAATTCTGCTCAGTCCAATTTTAAGAGAGCATGCATCCTTATAATTAATCTGATAGAACAATAGAGATTGAATTAATTTCAAACCAGACTTTGGGACGTATGTCAAGGCCGTGAAGATGGTGCAGAAAAGATTTACTAGCATTCTCCCGGGAATGAGGTATTTCAGTTTGCAGCGAAAGGGAAACTGGAATTGAGCAGAGAAGGTTAAAGGATGATTTAATAAAGGTGATTAAAATGATGTACGGTTGTGACAGAATCATCGAGGTTTACGACACAGAGGGAGGTCTTTGTGCCCATCATGTCCGTGCCGGCCGAAAGACAGCGATCCGGCCTAATCACACGTTCCATTGGTCCATAGCTCTGTATGTTCAGGCACCTCAAGTGCATATGCAGGTTATTTTTCAATGAGATGAGAATTTCTGCCTGTACCTCCCTTTCAGGCAATGAGTTCCAGACCCTCACCACCCTCTGGATGAAAAGGAATTCTCCTCCATCCCCTCTCATCCTTCCAGCAATTACTTTACATCTATTTTTCCAGGTTATTGACCACTCTGCTCAGGGAATTAGTTCCTTCCTAGCAACTCTATCCAAGCACCTTATACTAGAAAAATAGAAACGTAGAAATTCTAGCACAGAAGGAGGCAAATTCGGCCCATCGTGTCCACGCCGATCGAAAAAGAACTACACAGGCCTTGGTCAGCAGCACAAAATTTACATATAAACCTATGAACAATGACAGAAAGACAAAGAGCACCCAGCTCAACCAGTCCGCTCCACACAACTGCGACACCCCTTATACTGAAACATACACTCCACCCCAACCGGAGCCATGTGATCTCAAAACCAGAGGCAAAAACCAGATAAAAACCCAGGCCAATTTAGGAAGAATAGATCTGGGAAAATTACTCTCTGACCCATCCAAGCGATCGAAATTATTCTGAGAGATCATCTTGGCCGAATTCTGTTCCCTGCAGTACTTACCATTATATCTGCTCGGTCCACCAAAAGGTCATCAAGTCTACTCCCAGCTATCAGCTCTCGGTCTGTAACCCTGCAGATTACGGCACTTTAAATGCCCATCCAACCATCTCTTAAAAGTGGAGAGGTTTTCTGCATCCGCCACTGTTCCAGGCATAGAGTTCCCGATCCACAGAACACTCTGTGTAAAAATGCCCCCCTCTCAAATCCCCTCTAAACATTCCACCAGCCATCTTAAAAGTATGCCTCCTCGTAATAGATTGCTCCACCAATGGAAATAGGCCCTTACTATCCACTATATCCAGGCCCCTCAATATTTTGTACACTTCAATGAGGTCTCCACTCAACCTCTCTGTTCCAATGAGAACAAACCCAGCCTATCCAATCTGTCCTCATAACTAAGATTCTCCATTTCAGGCAGCAACCTCGTAAATCTCACCTGCACCCTCTCCAGTGAAATCAGAAATCACGTTCTTCCTATAACATAGCTACCAGAACTGCACGTAGTACTCCAGCTGTGGCCTAACCAAAGTAGTATTCACTTTAAGCATAACCTCCCTGCTCTTATATTCTATGCCTTGGCCAATAAAGCAAGCATTCCGTATGCCTTATTGACCACCTTATGCTACTTTCAGGCATCTGTGGACAAGCACTCCAAGGTCCCTTTGTTCATCTACACTATTAAGTGGTCTACCGCTTAATGTTTATATCCTTTCCTTATTAGCTCACCCAAAGTGCATCAGCTCACGCCTCTCTGAATTAAATTCCATTTGCCACTGCTCTGCCCACCTGACCAGTAGATTGATATCCTCCTGCAGCACATGACTTTCCTGTTCATTATCAACTACACAGCCAATTTTAGTGTCGTCTGCAAAATTCTTAATCACACTCCCTATATTCAAATCAAAATCGTTGATATTGTAGTGTATGGGGAAAGAGTCAGTCTGAACACTGTGAGCTCAAAATGAAGTGCGAACTTAGTCTTTCATTGCAGGTCACCAGATCGGCTCTCCAACACGTGAAGTCTTCTTAAATACCTGTGCTCCCTTGGGACTCCGGGTAAGGAGCCCTTTGGTGGCTGTACAGTGTAAATCCAAGTCCACAAATATAACAACACTCCCGCCCAAAGTCAATAGGGTAACTATTTACAATGTGAGTCGATCTGGGTCCCTTCTTACCTTGGTTGATCGTCTCGGTGTGAAAGCTGGTGTTGATGAATCATTTGTTGGGCCCTCGCTGGGCTCTGTGCAGCTGGCCTTGCTGGGCTGCCTCGTGTGTTGGGCTCTGCAGGGCTGATGTGGGTGATGGGCTCTGCTTCGTGGTCAACCGTGGTGTCGGCCGTCACTGGTGTGTATGTTGGGGGATCTAAAAATGTAGGGTCCAATGTGGGTTGCTCAGGGTAGTCCGTGAATGTGAGTTTGAATTGGTCCAAGTGTTTCCGTTTAATGAGACCATTTGTAAGTTGGACCTGAAACACACTGCTCCCCTCTTTGGCCACGACATTTCCGGGAAGCCACTTGGGACCTTGTTCATAATTTAGTATAAATACAGGATCATTGACTTCAACACATTTGCGCTATCATTGTATGCACTTTGTTGAAACCGCCTGCTCTTTACCTGTTCATGTAGATCAAACGAGAGCCTTGTCTTAAGTGCTCTTTTCATGAGCAGTTCAGCAGGTGGGATCCCAGTGAGTGAGTGGGGACGTGTGCAGTCGCTAAGCAGGACTCGGGATAGGCGAGTCTGCAGTTAGTCTTCAGTTACCCTCTTCAAGCCTTGCTTGAGGTTTGCACTGCTTTCTCTGCCTGAACGTTGGACGCTGGTTTAAACTGGGCAGATGTGACATGTTTGATCCCGTTACGGGTCTTGAATTCTATGAACTCAGCACTGGTAAAACATGGCCCGTTGTCACTCACCAGAACATCGGGTAAGCCGTGATTGGCAAACATGGACCGCAGGCTTTCAGTCGTGGCAGCGGACGTGCTAGCCAACATTATCTCACATTCAATCCTCTTGGAGTATGCATCTACAACCACAGGGAACATTTTAACCAAGAACTGGCCTGCATAGTCGACCTGTACCCTAGACCACGGTTTGGAGGGCCAAGACCATAAACTCAGGAGCGCCTCCCTGGGTACATTGCTTAACTGCGAACATGTATTACATCTGTGAACGCAGGACTCTAAATCCACATCGATACCGGGCCACCACATGTGCGATCTGGCTGTCGCTTTCATCATTATGATGCCTGGGTGGGTACTGTGAAGGTCATTGATGAAGGTGTCTCTGCCCTTCTTGGGGACCACTACTCGATTGCCCCACAGAAGGCAGTCTGCCTGTATACACATTTCATCTCTGCGCCGCTGGAATCGCATTATCTCTTCCTGCATTTCCACTGGGACACTGGACCAGCACCCATGAAGCACGCAGCTTTTGACTGGAGATAATAAGGGGTCCTGGCTTGTCCAAGTTTTGATCTTCTGGGCAGAGACGGGTGATTGCTCACTCTCAAATGCTTCCATTACCATTGTTGGATCTGCGGGCTGCAACATTTACACCCCCGTGGTGGGCAACTGCAGCCTACTGAGAGCATCAGCGCAGTTTTCCGTGCCTGGACTGTGGCGAATAGCGTAATTGTATGCTGACAACGTGAGCGCCCATCTCTGGATGCGCGCCAATGCGTTGGTATTTATCCCATTACTCTCGAGAAACAGGGACATAAGTTCGAATTTTAGCCCAACCAGGTTTTGCTGCATTTTTTCACCCCATGGACACACGCTAACGCTTCTTTTTCAATCATGCTGTAGCCTCTCTCGGCCTTAGACAGACGCCTGGATGCATAAGCAACCAATTGCGGTTTCCCAAAATCATTAGCTTGTTGCAATACACACCCGATACACACATGCCAGTACCAAACGCTTACATGGATCATACAACACGAGCAATTTGTTTGAGCATAATAATTTTCTCGCTTTTACAAAGGCATTTTCTTGGCTTTGCCTCAAACCCATTCGCCTCCTTTTCGTAGGAAGACATGTCGTGGTCCTAGCAGGGTGATGAGACCCGGTAAGAAGTTATCAAAGTAGTTCAAGAGACGCAGAAACGACCGCAGCTCCGTCACGTTCTGTGGCCTCAGTGCGTTCTCGATTGCGCTCACTTCAAGCGTTTTAACCTGAGCCCCACACGGTTGAGTTGACTAAGAACCTCCTCCAGGTTCTGCAGCTGCTCGACTGTGTTCCGACCTGTGACCAAGATTTCGTCCTGGAAGACCACGGTGTGCGGGACCGACTACAGTAACTTTCCATGTTTCTCTGGAATATCGCCACCGCTGATCGAATTCCAAATGGACATTTGTTATAAACAAAAATACATTTGTGCGTGTTGATGCAGGTGAGGGCCTTTGCTGATTCCTCCAGTTCCTGCGTCATGTAGGCTTAAGTCAGATCCAGCTTCGTGAAGGTCTTTCCTCCCTCCAGAGTTGCAAAGAGGTCATCGGCTTTTGGTATTGGTATTGGTCCTGCAGGGAGAAACGATTCATAGTTACTTTGTAATCACCATAGATTCTGACGATTCCATCCACCTTGAGGACTGGGACAATAGGACTGGCCCACTCACTGAACTCGATCGGTGAAATGATGCCCTCTCTTTGTGGCCGGTCAAGCTCGATCTCTCCCCTTTCTCTCATCATGTACGGTACTTCTCTCGACTTCTGATGGATGGGTCGCGCCCCCAGAATTAGGTGCATCTGCATTTTTGCTCCTTGTAGTTTTCCGATGCCTGGTTCAAACAGCGAAGGAAATTTGTTTAAGACCTGGGCACAGGAAGTGTCGTCAGCGGGTGATAGCGCTCGGATGTCATCCCAGTTCCAGCGTATCTTTCCAAACCAGCTCCTGCTGAGCAGCGTGGGACCATCGCCCGATACCAACCAGAGTGGTAGCTTGTGAACCGCTCAATCATAAGAGACCTTTACGGTACCACTGCCGATTACAGGAATCAGTTCTTTTGTGTACGTTCTTAGTTTCGTGCGAATTGGAGTTAAGACTGGCCTTGAGGCCTTGTTCCATCACAATCTTTCAAAAGTCGTTTTGCCCATATTGGACTGGCTTGCGCCCATGTCCAGCTCCATTGACACCGGGAGTCCATTGAGTTCAACATTCAGCGTTATCGGGGGAACAATTCGTGGTGAATGTGTGTACCGCATGTACCTCTGCCTCCTCTATCTGAAGCTCTGTTTCTTCATGATCCTCCTCTGTAACGTGATGGTTTGCAGGTTTAGAAGGCTTAGCAGCTCGCCTGCACACTCGTTAGAGGTGTACCAATTTTCCACAGCCCTTGCAAACGTATCCTTTGAAACGGCATGAATGGAAACGATGATCACCCCCGCAGTGCCAACAAGGTGTTATTGGCCTTGCATTCATCACGCTTGAATCGGTGACTCGGAGACATTGGCCGACGTGTAGCTGCAGGAATGTGTGACCTGTCCTGTACGTTCCGATTCGAAAAAAACATCACTTTGTTCATAGTACTTGTAGCAGCACTTGTGTGCTGAGCGATTTGCTTAGTTTTGTCACTGGTGGCGATGAACTCCTGGGCTATCACTATGGCCTTACTCAAGGTTGGTGTCTCTACACTCAAAAGTTTGCCAAGTAAGGTTTCGTGGCAAATGCCAAGTACGAAAAAGTCTCTGAGCATATGCTCCAAATGTCCTTCAAATTCGCAATGTCTTGCAAGGCGTCTTAGCTCGGCGAGATGAATCGCTATTCCTGGCCTTCAGATCTTTTGTAGATGTAGAACTTGTACGTCGCCATCAGAATGCTTTCTTTCAGGTTCAAATGCTCTCGGACCAGTGTGCACAAATCGTCACATGATTTCTCCGTTGGTTTCGATGCAGCGAGCAGATTCTTCATGAGGCCATACGTTGGTGCCCCATAGAGGGTGAAGATGATCGCCCTTCGTTTGGCAGCGTTCTCTTCCCCATCTAGCTCGTTGGCCACGAAGTATTGGTCGAGTCGCTCGGCAAAAGTCTCCCAATCATCTCCCTGCGAAAATTTCTCCAGGATGCACACTGTTCCCTGCATCTTTGGGTTTGCTAACTGTATCTCATCGCCAGTTGTAGTGTATGGAGAAAGAGTCAGATTGAAAACTGTGAGCTCAAAGTAAAGTGTGACCTTAGTCTTTTATTGCAGAGTGCCTCACCAACCTGTGAAGCCTTCATAAATAGTTGTGCTTCCAAGGGCTGATGGGATGCCTTGCGACTCCGGGGAATGAGCCCTCTGGTTGCTGTACTGAGTAAATACAAATCCACATATATCACAGATATGTACCACAAAAAGCAAGGGACCCAGTACTGAGCACGGCGGAAACCTACTGGAAACATCCTTCCAGTCAAAAAAAATCCATCAATCATTACCCTTTGCTTCCTACCTCCTCGCCAATTTTGGATACAACTTGCCATTTTTCTCTAGCTGCCATGGGCTTTAAACTTCATGACCAGTCTACCACGTGGAAACTGATTGTATTTTTTGAGGAGGTAACCAAGAGGGTCAATCTTCCCTGAAGAAATCCGTGCTGACTGTCCCTAATTAATCCTTGCCTTTCCAAATGAAGATTTATCCTGTCGTTTAGGACTTTTTCCAATAATTTTCCCACGACAATAATCTTGTACACGTCAATTAAATCTCCCCTCAGCCTCTTCTGTTCCAAAGGAAGCAACTCCAGCCTGTCCAATCTTTCCTCGTGGCAAAAATTCTCCAGTCCTGGCAACATCCTCTTCAATCTCCTCTGTACCCTCTCTAGTGCAATCACATCTTTCCTGTAATGTGGTGACCAGAACTGCACACTGTGGCCGAACGAGTGTTTTATAGTGTTAATGCCGAACCTCGCTGCTCTTATATTCTATGCCATGACTAATAAAGGCACGTATTCAGTATTCCTTTTTAAAACACCTTATCTATCTGGCCTGCACCCTTCAGCGATCTGTGGACCTGTACTCCAAGGTCCTGGAGTAATGGGGCAGTTTGGGTCTCCTTATCTAAGGAAGAATATACTTGCCTTGGTGGTGGTGAAACTGAGGTTCACTAGATTGAATCCTGGATGATGAGAGATTGTATAGAATGGGCACTGCTCTTTGCAGTTTAAAAGAATGAGTGGTGTGCTTATTGAAAGATACAGGATTCCGAAGGGGATTGACAGGTTAGATGTTGAGAGGATGTTTCCCCTAGCTGGAGAGTCTACATCTAGAAGGCATAGTTTCAGGATAAGTGGTGGGCCATTTAAGACAGAGAAGAGGATGAATGCTATCACTCAGAGCGTTGTGAGTCTTTGAAATTCTCAATCCAAAGGACTGTGGATGTTGAGTCGTTGAGTATATTCAAGGCTGAGATAGATAGATATTTGGACTGTAGGAGAATCAAGTGATATGGAGATAATTCAGCAAGGTGGAGTTGAGGTTGATGATCAGCCATGATCTGATTGAATGGTGGAGCAGGCTCGTGGGGCCGTATGACCTAATCCTGCTCCTAAATCTTATGTTCCATATAACTTCACACCTTCCCATGAAAACCTCCTCAGAATTGATAATACGAATTGTGTCCTTTCCCCCTTAACTCCCCCTGATCTCTTGGCCCTCTTGTGCTTAGCTGTGAGAAACTCCTCTGGATGAACGTCACTGGGAAAATGCAAGTTATTGTGCATGGAATTAAATAATCATGTTTAAAAAAAACTCTGGCACCAGCAGTAGATGTTTATCATCAGCAGATGGCGAAGGTGAGCTTATTGAAACATTATTCATGCAGAGGCTGCTGCTGCTGACCAGATAAGTCACTATCTGCATTGTTAGAACAAGTTGTATAATTGTTATCAATCAATAATTACTAATACTGATATTATTGCTCGTCCAATTTTAAGAGAGCATGCATACTTAGAATGAATCTGGCGGAACAATAGAGATGGAATTAATTTCAATCCAGACTTTGGGAAGTATGTCAAGGCCTTAAGATGGTGCTTAAGAGGTTAATTAGAATTCTGACATGAATGAGGTATTTCAGTTATGCAGGGACTAGGGAAACTGGGATTGATCAGGGAAGGTTAAAGGATGATATAATAGAGGTGTTTAAAATGATGAAAAGTTGTGACAGAATCATAGATGTTTACAACACAGAGGGTGGCAATTGTGCCCATCGTGTCTCTGCCTCCCGAGAAACAGCCATTCGGCCTAATCGCACCTTCCAGCTCTTGGTCCATAGCCCTGTGGGTTACAGCACCTCAAGTGCATATCCAGGTATTTTTCAATGAGATGAGGGTTTCTGCCTCTACCTCCCTTCAGGCAGTGAGTTCCAGACTCCTACCACCTTCTGGATGAAAAGTATTTCTCCTCGATCCCCTCGAATCCTCTACTAATTACTTTACATCTATTCTCCCTGGTTATTGAGCACTCTGCTGAGCGAAATAGCTCCTTCCTATCCACTCGATCTAGGCCCTCTATAATCTTGTACACGTCAATTAAATCTCCTCTCAGCCTGCTCTGTTCCAAAGAAAACAACTCCAGACTATCTAATCTTTCCCCATAGGTAACATTCTCCAGTCCAGGCAACATCCTCGTTCATCTCCTCTATACCCTCTCTAGTGCAATCACATATTTCCTGTAATGTGGTGACCAGAACTGAATGCAGTACTCTCACTGTGGCCTCATTAGTGTTTTATAGATTTAATGCATAACCTCTCTGCTCTTATATTCTATGCTACGACTAATAAAGGCCCGTATTTCATCTACTTTTTTAACGACCTTATCTACCTGCCCTGCTACCTTCAGAGATATTTGGACCTGCACTCCAGACTCCTGGAGCATTGGGCCGTTTGTGTCTCCTTAACTAAGGAAGGATATACTTGCCTTGCTGGTCGTGCAACGGAGGTTTACTATATTGAATCCTGGGATGAGAGATATGTTTTATGATGAGAGATTGTATAGAATGGGCCTGTGCTCTCTGCAGTGTAGAAGAATGAGAGATGCTCCCATTGAAAGATACAATATTCTGAAACGTATTGACAGGTTAGATGCGAATAAATTGTTTCCCCAAGGCCGGAGAGTCTAGAACACGAGGGCATTGTTTCGGGTTGGCCATTTAAGACAGAGAAGAGGATGAATTCCATCACTCAGAGCGTTGTGAATTTTTGAAATTCTCAATCCAAAGGATTATGGATGCTGAGTCGTTGAGTATATTCAAGGCTGAGATAGATAGATTTTTGGACTGTAGGAGAATCAAGAGATATGGGGATAATGCAGCAAAGTGGAGTTGAGGTCGATGATAAACCATGATCTTATTGAATGGCGGAGCAGGCTCGAGGGGCCCTATGGCCGACTCCTGCTCCTAATTCTTATGTTCGTATATAACTTCACACCTTTCCATGAAAACCTCCTGTGAATTGATAACACGAATTGCGTCCTTTCTCCCTTAACTTCCCCTCATCTCTTGGCCCTCTTGTGGTTTGCTCTGAGAAATTCCTCTGGGCGAACGTCACTGGGAAAATGCAAGTTGTTGTATGTGGAATTAAATAAACATGTTTAAAAACTCTGGTGCCTGCAGTGTTTGTACATGATCAGCAGATGGCGCGAGTGAGCTTATTGGAACAGGAATCATGCAGAGGCTGCTGTTGCTGAGCAGACAAGTCACCAGCTGCATTGTCAGAACAAATTATATCGTCTTTATCAATTAATAATTACTAATACTCAGATTACTGCTCTGTCCAATTTTAAGAGAGAAAGAATCCTTATAATTAATCTAATGGAACAATAGAGATTGAATTAATTTCAGTCCAGACTTTGGGAAATATGTCACGGCCTTGAAGACGGTGCAGAACAGATTAAACATAGAAACATAGAAAATAGGTGCAGGAGTAGGCCTTTCTGCCCTTCGACCCTGCACAACCATTCAATAAGATCATGGCTGATCGTTCACCTCAGTACCCCTTTCCTGCTTTCTCTCCATACCTCTTGATCCCCTTAGCCGTAAGGGTCATATCAAACCCCCTCTTGAATATATCCAATGAACTGGCATCAACAACTCTCTGTGGCAGGAATTCCACAGGTTAACAACTCTCTGAGTGAAGAAATTTCTCCTCATATCAGTCCTAAATGGTCTAGCGCTTATCCTAAGACTGTGTCCCCTGGTTCTGGACTTCCCCAACATCGGGAACATTTTACCCGCAGCTAACCTGTCCCATCCCTTCAGAATTGGGGCAACTTCATGCCCTAAAAGCACTTCAGAGGAGTGTTATCAAACAAATTGTGACACCGAGTCACAGAATGAGATATTGGGATAGGTGATCAAAAGCTTGATCAAAGAGTAGGTTTTACGGAGCTTCTTAATGAAGGGAAGACAGGTGGAGAGTGTTAGGGAGGGAATTCCAGAGGTTAGGGTCTTGGCAGCTGAAGGCATGGCGATGGTGGGGTTATTAAAATCAGGGATGCTCAACAGTCAAGTATTGGAGGAGCGCGGAGCTCTCGGAAGCGTTGTGGGGCATGACACAGCGGTTCCTACGTGGAGCTTCAACACGGCAAGCGAGCAGAGGAAACGTTTCAAGGACACCCTCAAGGCCTCCTTGATAAAGTGCAACAGCCCCACCAGCACCTGGAACTCTCTGGCCAAAGACCACCCTAAATGGAAGAAGAGCAGTCGGAAGGGCGCTGAGTCTCATCGCCGAGAGCATGTAGAAACCAAGTGTGAACAGCGGAAAGAGCATGCCGCAAACCAGACTCCCCACCCACCCTTTCCTTCAACCACTGTCTAACCACCAGCGACATAGAATGTAGGTCCCGCATCGGACTCTCCAGTCACCCGATAACTCACTATTAGAGTGGAAGCAAGTCATCCTCGACTAGAATTCTACCAGGAATGAGGTATTTCAGTTATGCAGAGACTAGAGAAATTGGGATTGAGCAGGGAAGGTTAAAGGTTGATTTTAAGAGGTGATTAAATTCTGAAAGGTGGTGAAAGAATCATTAGACGTTTACATCACACTAGACCTTGTCTCAGTTTATATTCCACTAGACCCTGTCTCTGGTTTAATACACTAGACCTTGACTCTGTTTATATTCCATTAGATCCTGTCTCTGTTTATAATACACTAGACCCTGTCTCTGTTTATTTTACACTAGGCCCTGACACTGTTTATATTACACTAGACCCTGTCTCTGTTTAAGTTACACTGGGCCCTGTCTCAGTTATTACTGCCCTACACCATGTGTGAAATCTTTTACAGCATAACCTGCTGTTCATATTGCACTCGACCTTGTCCTAGTTATTACTGCACTAGACCATACATATTTTTATATTATGCAAGGCTGTGTCTTAGTTACATTTACTGAGGTGATTAATATGATGAGAGGTGGTGATAGAATCATAGACGTTTACATTACACTAGACCCTGTCTCTGATTACATTACACGAAACACTCTCTCTCTGTTTAACTTACAAGAAAACCTGTCTCAGTTATTACCGCCATATAACATGACTCTGTTTATACAGTGTGCGGTAGCATAGTGGTTATGTTACTGGACTAATCCACAGATCAAGAAGAATAATCCAGAGACGTGATTTCAAATCCAGCCACAACAGCTGGGCGAATTTAAATTCAGTTAACTGAATATAAAATTGGAATCATAAGCTAGTATGAGTAATGCTGACAATGAAATTACCGGATTGTCCTTTAGGGAATGAAATCTGCCATCCTTACCCGGTCTGGCCTATATGTGACTCCATACCCACAGCAAGAGTCTCTTAACTGCCCGCTGGAATGACCCAGCAAGCCACTCAGTTGTATCAAACCGCTAGAACAAAGTCAGCACTGAGTATTTTCACCACACGCATTGCAGTGGTTCAAGAAGGCGGCTCACCACCACCTTCTCAAGGGCATGTAGGGATGGGCAATAAATGCTCGCCTTGCCAGTGAAATCCAGACCCCATGACGAAGAAATAAAAAAAGATTGCATTAGGCAGTACCTCAGTGATTACAGCAAAATTATATTTATTATACAGCAGTAACTGTCTCAGTTATTACTACACTATACCGTATCTCTGTTTATATTACACAAGGCCTTGTCTTTGTTTATATTACACTAGGCCCTGTCTCTTTATATTATTCGAGACCCTGACTCTTTATATTATTCTAGACCCTGTCCCTGTTTATATCACACGAGACCCTGCCTCAGTTATTACTGCACTACAACATGTCTCTGTTTATATTACACTAGACCCTGTCTCTGTAAGGTAGAGAGACAGATGATAGATAGATATTGATAATCGTCAAAATATATATTTGCGTGAGTGAGAGGATGTAATTATTTTTATTTACTTAGGAGCAAATTTATTCTTGTTAACAGCTATCAGCAGTATTGGGCAATGTCATATTGATCTGGTATTGTGAAGGTAATATTTGTGTTGCGCGAATGGGGTGAATCTTGTGAAAATATCCCAGAGATGGACTGGGATTGAGGGACTGGACTGAAGGTGACCAATTCACTGCACTTTGCATTACTTCGTGGTACTCTGTGTGTTAAATGTTACTAATACACACTTGTGTTGCCCTGTGCCAATTGCTCACAGTTTTTAATGTTAAGGATTGATTTTCCTGCAATATTTTCCATTCAGCTTTCACATGACGCACTGATTGTGTCATACAGAGCCTGGAACCGTGACCTCACAGCACCGATGGATGGGCATGCGCAGGGACTTATGTCCACTGATTTCAACAGCTCTCAGTTTGTTGAGAGGAACAAAAAAAACACACACGAAGTGTTTGCTATATAAGAACATAAGAACTAGGAGCAGGAGTGGGCCATTCGGCCCTTCAAGACTGCGCCGCCATTCAATCAGCTTATGGCTGACCTGATATTGGCCTCAACTCCACTTTACTGCCTGTACCCCGAACCCTTGACTCCCCTGTAGTTCAAGAATCTGTCAGTCTCAGTCTTGAATATATTCAATGTCCCAGCTTCTACAGCTTTCAGAGGTAGGGAATTCCTAAGATCCACGACCCTCTGATAGAAGAAATTCCTCCACATCTCCGTGTTAAATGGGTGACCCCTTATTCTGAAATTATGCCGCCTAGTTCTTGATTCCCCAAGCAGGGGAAATATCCTCTCAGCATCTGCCCTGTCAAGCCCCCTCAGAATCGTATATTCACCAATAAGATTACCTCATATTCTTCTAAACACCAATGAGTACAGGCCCAACCTGCTCACAATTTACTGATAAGGCAACACTTTCATTTCAGGAATTAACCACATGAACCTTCTCTGAACTGCCTCCAATGCAAGTATGTACTTTCTTAAATAAGGAGACAAAAACTGTACGCAATACTCCAGGTGTGGTCTCACCAACACCCTGTACAATTGTAGCAGGACTTCCCTACTTTTATACTCCATCCCCCTTGCAATAAAGCTCAACATTCCATTTGCCTTCCAGATTACTTGCTCTATCTACATGCTAACTGTTTGTGTTTCATGTACAAGGACCCCAAAATACCTCTATCACGCAGCATTCTGTAGTCTCTCTCCATTTAAACAATACTTTGCTTTTTTATTCTTCCTACCTAAGTGGATAACCTCACATTTTCCCACATTATAAGCCAGCTGCCAATTTTTCTGTCCACTCACTGAGCCTGTCTATATCCCTTTGCAGACTCTTTGTGTCCTCTTCACAACTTGCATTCCCACCCATCTTTGTGTAATCAGTAAATTTGCCAACATTACACTGTCATTTAATCCAAGTCATTAATATAGATTGTAAATAGTTGCGGCTCCAGCATTGATCCCTGTGGCACCCCACTAGTTACAGTTGCCAACCTGAAAATGACCCTTTTATCCCAACCCTGTTTTCTGTTAGTTAGCAAATCCTCCATCCATATTACCCCCAAAACTATGACCTCTTATCTTGGATAGTAACCTTTATGTGCAACCTTATCGAATGCCTTTTGAAATCCAAATACACTACATCTACCAGTTCCCCTTCATCCACCCGTGGTCGTTATATCCTCAAAGAACGCTAATAAATTTATCAAACACGATTTCCCTTTCATAAAACCAAGCTTATGCTGCTTGATTGCAATTATGATATTCTAAATATCCTGCTACGACTTAATATATTTAAGGTGGAGTTCGACAGATTTTTGAGTAAGGGTGTGAAGGGTTATGTGGAGCGGGCAGGGAAGTGAAACTGAGCCCAGCAGCAGATCAGCCATGATCTTATTAAATGGTGGAGCAGACTCGAGGGGCCAAATAGACTGCTCATGCTTCTATTTCATATTTTCTTACGGCCCCTCGAGCCTGCTCCGCCATTGAAAAAGATCATGGCTGAAGCGATCATGGACTGAGGTCAACTTCCCTATCCGCTCCCCATAACCCCTTATTCCCTTATCGTTTTAGAAACTGTATATTTCTGTCTTACATTCATTCAATGATCCAGATTCCACAGCTCTCTGAGGCAGCGAATTCCACAGATTTACAGCCATCTGAGGGAAGACATTCCTCCTCATCTCAGTTTTAAATGGGCTGCCCCTTATTTTAAGATTTTGCCCTTTAGTTGTAGTTTGGCAGAAAAAAAATCAAAGATCAAGTTATTATTTAAATGGAGAAAAATTGCAAAATTGCCGCAGTACAGCGGGACCTGGGGGCACTTGTGCAAGAAACACAAAATATTAGTATGCAATTGAGCAAGTGATCAGGAAGGCCAATAGAATATTGGCATTTGTCGCAAAGGGGATGGAGTATAAAAGCAGGGAAATCTTGCTACAGTTGTACAGGGTATTGGTGAGGTCACACCTGGAATACTTTGTGCAGTTTTGTTTTCCATATTTACGACTGGATGAACTTGCTTTGGAGGCAGTTCAGAGAAGGTTCACAAGGTTGATTCCCGAGATGAAGGGTTGATTATGAGGAAAGGTTGAGTAGGTTGGGCCTCAACTCATTGGAGTTGAGAAGAATGAGAGGTGATCTTCTCGAAACATATAAGATTATGGGGGGCTTTACATAGTGGATGCAGAGAGGATGTTTCCACTAATAGGGGAGACTAGAACGAGAACTAGGGTTTTCTGTCAGAACTGAAAACTGAATGCAAAAGCTTCTATCGATAGGTGAAGAGAAAAAGATTAGTTAAGACAAAAGTAGATCCCTTGCAGTCAGATTTAAGTGAATTTATAATGGGGAACAAAGAAATGGCAGACCAGTTGAACAAATGCTTTGGTTAAGTCTTCAAGAAGGAAGAAACAAATAACCTTCATGAAATATTGCGGGAACGAGGGTCTAGTGAGAAGGAGGAACTGAAGGAAATCGTTATTAGCCTGGAAATTGTTAGGGAAATTGATGGTGTTGAAGGCCGATAAGTCCCCGGGGCCTGATAGTCTGCATCCCGGAGTACTTAAGGAAGTGGCCCTAGAAATAGTGGGTGCATTGGTGATCATTTTCCAAAAGTCTATCGACTTTGGATCAATTCCTATGGACTGGAGTGTAGCTAATGTAATACAATTTTTTAACAAAGGAGGGTGAGAGAAAACGGGTAATTATGGACCGGTTAGCATGACATCAGTACTGGAGAAAATGTTGGAATCAATCATTAAAGATGAAATAGCAGCGCATTTGGAAAGCAGTGTCAGGATCGGTTCAAGTCAGCATGGATTTAAGAAAGGTAAATCATGCTTGACAAATTTTCTAGAATTTTTCGAGGATGTAACAAAGAGTAGTCAAGGGAGAACCAGTGTATGTGGTGAATTTGGAATTTCAAAAGGCTTTTGACAAGGTCCCACACAAGAGATTGTGACGCAAAATTAAAGCGCATGGTATTGGGGAGTAATGTACTGTCGTGGATAGAGAACTGTTTAAGAAGCAGAGTTTCAGCATAAACGGGTCTTTTTCAGAATAGCAGGCAATGACTAGCGGGGTGCTGTAGGGCTCAGTGCTGGGACCCCAACAATTTACAATATACATCAATGATTTAGATGAAGGAATTGAGTGTACTATCTCCAAGTTTGCAGATGACACGAAGATGGGTGGCGGTTTGAACTGTGAGGAGGATGCTAAGAGGCGTCAGGGTGACTAGGTCTGTTTAGGTGAGTGGGAAAGTGCATGGCAGATGCAGTATAATGTGGATAAATGTGAGGTTATCCACTTTGGTGTCAAAAACACGAAAGCAGAATAACATCTGAATGGCAGGGGATCAGGAAAACGGGAGTTGCAACGAGACCTGCGTGCCATGGTACGTCTGTCATTGAAAGTTTGCATGCAGACACAGCAGGCGGTGAAGAAGGCAAATGGTATGTTGTCCTTTATAGCTAGAGGATTTGTGTATAGGCGCAGGGAGGTCTTACCGGAGTTGTACAGAGCCTTGGAGAGGCCTCACCTGGAATATTGTGTTTAGTTTTGTTCTCCTAATCTGAGGAAGGACGTTTTTGCTATTGAGGGAGTGCAGCGAAGGTTCACCAGACTGATTCCCGGGTTGACAGCACTGACATATGAGGAGAGACTGGGTCGACTGAGCCTGTTTCACTGGAGTTTAGAAGGATGAGAGGGGATCTCATAGAAACATGTAAAATTCTGACGGGACTGCATAGGTTGGATGCAGGAAGAATGTTCCCGATGTTGGTGAAGTCCAGAACCAGGGGACAAAAGTTACGGATAAGGGGTAAGCCATTTAGGACTGAAATGGGGATAAGCTTCTTCACTCAGAGAGTTGTTAACATGTGGAATTCTCGACCATAGAGAGTTGTTGATGCCAGTTCATTGGATATATTCAGGGGAAAGTTAGGTATGTCCCATACGGCTGAAGGGATCAAGTGGTATGGAGAGAAAGCAGGAACGGGATACTGAGGAGAATGATCAGCCATGAACTTATTGAATGGTTGTGCAGGTTCAAAGGGCCCAAATGCCTTCTCCTGCACCTATTTTCTATGATTCTATAATTTTATAATAAGTGGCCGCTCATTTATACTGAGATGAGGAGGAACTTTTTCTCTCAGAGGGTTGTAAATCTGTTGAATTCGCTATCTCAGAGAACTGTGGAAGCTGGGTCACTGTATAAATTTAAGACCGGATAGACAGTTTGTTAACTGATAAGGTAATAAGGGGTTATGGAGAGCGGGGAGGGAAGTGGAGCTGAATCCCTGATCGGATCAGCTATGATTATATTAAATGGCGGAGCAGTCTTGAGGGGCCGCATGCCCTAGTCCTGCTACGTTTTCTTACGTTCTTATGTAATTGGCTATAGATACAGGATCGAGGGGCAGACCATTCTCCTCGTGTTCCTATGTTCCTGTCTAATAGAGGCGGGGAGTGTGGTGTTACAAGAGAAGAAATGGGATCTGGTTTAAGAATAACATCGGGAAGAGATCACAACAGAAGCGAGGTCTGGTGTGAAAATACAAGGGTGGAAGAGGACTGAAAGCTGAAAGTTGATGTGAGCCCCTTTGAGGCCTTGAGAAAACCTGCAGACCCTTGGTATTAAATGGTGCAGCAGGCTCGAGGGGCCTTTTGACCTACAACTGCTCCTATTTCTTATGTTCTTATGTTTTTATTACAGGTGATGGATCCTGCGACAGGGTTTCCGCCCGAGCGTGATGATGAAAATGACTCCCAGGGCTCTTAGTGTAACCGCAACAAAGGGAGTTTCTTGTGTTAAAGCAATCGGTTCAGTACCTTCTCCAGAAGGGACAGAAACTCCACTGGGAGAACATACCAGATTATTTTGCCCCCAATTTCCAATCTAAAGCAAGGACGTTATTGCTAAAAGTTTATAAATCACAGTTTCGGCCCCAGCTGCAGTATTCGGCCCACTTCTGTAGTCTAAACTTTAATGTATGAAGCCCAGAAAGACTGAGAAAGAGAGAAAGAGACTTAAATAGAGGAGAAACGAGATGGTGGGAGATAAAAGCTGAGAAGTAGAATCACAGAATGATACATCACGGAAAGAGTCCGTTCAGCCCATCGTGCCTGTGCCGGCTCTTTGAAAGAGCAATCCAATTAGTCCCCCTCCCCTGCTCTTTCCCCATAGCCCTGTGATGTTCTCCCTTCATGTATCTGTCCAATTCCCATTCAAGAGTTATTACTGAATATGCTTCCACCACCCTGCCAGGCAGTGTGTTCCATTTCACAACAACTCGCTGCGTAAAGAAAAACATCACCATATCAAATGAAAGGGAGTGAGTGACCAGCTCCCGGCTTCAGAGAGCAGAGGGAGCTCAGTGGCTGATCCACACACACCGCTAGTCATTTCCAGAATGGACACTCTGAACAACAGCCTCATTTGCAAATGTCACCGCAATGCGTGGCTCTGCACCGACTCCCTGGCCAGATATAGGTCTCCTTGTCAGATGTTTCCACCAGATTGCGACCCCTGCGTTTATTTACTGCCCAGAAGTGAGATGTGCGGTTTGGAGCCGGCAGCACAGAAACAGGAAGTTGTGTTGCCTGAGACTGAAATAGCGTCAGTTTGATGTTATCACCATGAACAGGCTTCCCGTCTGTGAGGGAGGCCTCACCCTGACAGCACCAAGACCCACAGCACAGATTGCCCTTCATCTCAATATTGCATTCACCTCCATTCTCACGTTAACGATTAAAACCGAAGAACTTTTTTGGGGGTTTAACACGTTCACTAACGAGCGTGATGGACTGAATGTGATCACTGGGATAAAAGAGGGGAGATAAAAATGAATTTACCCCAAACAGTGCTATTGGAAAATAGTCGGTTTTAGGTAATTTAGATGCTGTCTGAGAGACAGAGAGGGAGAGATCGGGGAGAGGTAGAGTTCGTTAGGTGTTCTCTGAGGCAAAGGCCACTACATCTTTTAAGTGACAAAATAAAAACACAAAACACTTTAAATCTCAGCTGGTGAGGCAGCATCTGTGGAGAGAGAAACAGACTTAACGCTTCAGAGAGAGGAGAGAGGTTGTGTGAGTTAGGTGATGTCTGAGAGAGAAAGGCAGAGAGGAGATTTGTTAAGTCTGGGGCCAAGAGGAGAGAGGTTATGCGCGTGAGGCACTCTTTGAGAGAAAGGCCGCTACATGTTTTAAGGACTAAAACAAAAACAGAAAAGGCTGGAAGTCTCAGTGGGTCAGGCAGGAGAGAGAAACAGAGTTAACGTTTCAGGTCGATGACCCTTCATCAGAACATCTTTCAAGAGGACGGTGGAAAAATTGTCTGAAGCAAGTATGATACCAAGCTATGCAGAAAGAGCGGACCATCATAATTAGATTTCGGTTATTCCAGTAGAGGTCCAGTAAGGATGCGATGGGCCAAATGGCCTATTTCTGCACAGTGAGCTAATAAGATTATATGCTGCAATATGAGGAAGGGAAGGGACTTATTTGGACATACTGATTAACACCTCTCGCTCACCCAGCGCAAAATAATTTATTTAATACATAAGAACATAAGAACATAAGAATTAGGAACAGGAGTAGGCCATCTATCCCCTCGAGCCTGCTCCGCCATTCAACAAGATCATGGCTGATCTGACCGTGGACTCAGCTCCATTTACCCGCCCGCTCCCGGTAACCCTCAATTCCCTTATTGGTTAAAAATCTATCTATCTGTGACTTGAATACATTCAAGGAGCTAGCCTCAACTCATTCCTTGACTGCCCCTTGAATAACTGGACTTTCGCTTTTGTTAATTACCAACATTTTAACACCATTTATTGTGTGTGGAGCACATTGATGTGTTTAGGAGCACATTTATGTGTGCTTGTGGAATACATTGATGTATCTGTGTGGAGCGCATTGATGTGTGTGTGGAGCACATTGATATGTATGTGTGTGGAGCACATTGATGTGTGTGTGGAGCACATTCATATGTGTGTGTGGAGCACATTCAGATGTGTGTGGAGCACAATGATATGTGTGTGTGTGGAGCAGATTGATGTCTGTGTGGAGCACATTGATATGTGTGTGTGTGGAGCACATTGATATATGTGTGGAGCACATTGATGTGTGTGGAGTACATTGATGTGTGTGTGTGGAACAAATTGATGTCTGTGTATGGAACACATTGATGTGTGTGTGGAACACATTTATGTATGCAATTAACATTGATGTGTGTGAGGATCATGCTGATGTGTGCGGAACACATTGATGTGTGTGTTGCTGTCCATGTACTGATATTACTCCTTCCTCGGCGTGGAAATGCATCATTTGAAGATTATTCAAAATAAAATGCACCCATCAATAAGAAAGAAAGACTTGCATTTACGCAGCCCCTTTCACCACCTGAGCACGTCCCAAAGCGCTTTGCCGCCAATGAAATTCCTTGAAGTTTCGTCACTGTTGTAATGTGAGAAACATGGCAGCAAGATCCCACAAACTGCAAATGATCAATGCGAAGATAATCGGTTTTCTCAGTATTGTTTGTTGAGTGGAAGTTATTGAACCGGACACTGGGGAAAAATCACCCGCTCTTCTGCACAATCATGCCATCAGACCGTTTAAGTTGATCTGAGGGGCAGATGGGGCCTCGGGTTAACTTCTCAACCCAAAGTCGGCAACTTCGACAGTGCTGCAATCACTCAATACTGGCACCAGGATTGATGTGTCTGGACTTTGCGCTCAAGTCTCAGGATTGTGAGTTTATCGCAAAACTAACTTAGACCGAGGGGAAAGTGAGATACACTGAGCCTTGGCTGACACAAACAGACGTTGTCTTGTGCAGTGCAATGAATACATGACCCCGTGTAATATAAGCAGAGACAGGGTCTAGTGTAATATAAATAGAGATAGGGATAGTGTAATATAAACAGGGGCAATGTCTAATGTAATATAAACAGAGATAGGGTCTAGTATAATATAAACAGGGACAAGGTCTAAAGTAATATAAACAGGGACAATGTCAAGTGTAATATAAACAGGGACAGGATCTAGTGTAATATAAAAAGGGACAGGGTCTAGTGTAATTTAATCAGAGACAGGGTCTAATGTAATATAAGCCGGGACAAGGTCTAGTGTAAAATAAACAGAGACATCGTCTAGTGTAATATAAAGAGAGACAGAGTCGAGGACAATATAAACAGAGACAGTGTCTGGTGTAATATAAACAGAAACAGAATCTGATGTATTATAAACAGAGACAGGGTCTAATGTAATATAAGCAGTGACAGGGTCCAGTATAATATAAACAAAGACAGCTTGCAATGTAAAATAAACAGTGACAGGGACTAGTGTTATATAAACAGAGACAAAGTCTAGTGTAATATAAACAGAGACAGGGTCCAGTATAATATAAACAGAGACAGGTTGTTGTGTAATATCAACATTGACATGGTCTTGTGTAATCTAAAGAGAGACAGGGTCTTGTGTAATATAAACAGATACAGGGCCCAATTTAATATAAACAGAGACAGGATCTAGTGTCATATAAACAGAGACAGGGCCCAGTGTAATATAAACAGAGACAGGGTCTAATGTAATATAAACAGTGACAGGGTCCAGTATAATATAAAAAGAGAGAGCTTGCAGTGTAAAATAAACAGTGTTAGGGACTAGTGTTATATAAACAGAGACAGATACTAGTGTAATATAAACAGTGACAGGGTCCAGTATAATATAAACAGAGACAGGTTGTAGTGTAATATCAACATTGACATGGTCTCGTGTAATATAAAGAAAGACAGGGTCTAGTGTAATATAAACAAAGATAGAGTCTAGTGTATTATAAACAGAGACAGGTTCTAGTGTAATTTAAACAGAAACAGGATCCAGTGTAATATAAACAGAGACAGGGTCTATTGTAACATAAACAGAGATGGGGCCCAGTGTAATATAAACAGAGACAGGATCTAGTGTAATATAAAATGAGACAGGGTCTAGTGTAACATAAACAGAGACAGGATCTAGTGAAATATAAACAGAGACAGAGTCGTGTGTAATATGAACAGAGACAGGGCCCAGTGTAATATAAACAGAGACAGTGTCTAGTGTAATTTAAACAGAGACAGGGCTTAATACAATATAAACAGAGACAGTGCCTAGCAACTGAGACATGGTCTTGTACAGTCATAGCTGTGCCCTCTGTTTAATGCCCCTGTTGCACGTGGTAACATTTTCACAGAATCACAGGGCCCGAATTTGTTGGACTTATTGCCAGCTGCCACCGCGTTTTCTCCACGCTCTCCCTGTATTTTGCATGCTCTCCTCTCCGATCGATTTTGGTGAGGTCGCAACTCCGACAAAACACTTCCCGCCCGCTCCCTACCGAGAATGGTCCAGCCAGTCCTCCGTTCTGGCAGCAGAAGAGACTGCTGCGTGTAGGCATTTCTTACCTGAACGGTGAGTATGGAGACTTGCAAGAAAAGGTTAGTGCACTTGTTTTCTTCATTTATTTTTTTGCCATTTTGTTGGTCCTCTGAACGATTTGTAATAGTTTCCATTTCATTTGTTGAAATGTTTTTTCCCGTTGCCCCCTCCATGGGCTGGATTCTATCGTCGGCATTTCTTTGCCAAGGATCGCATTTACCAGCCAGAATCCGAACCACGGCCCGTTGCTGCCTGTAATCGGTGTGTAAGGCCAATTTTTTTCCACTGGGCATTATTTTTCCCATTTTTCCACCAAACTTCCACACTGCACCGTGAGGATCTTAGCAGCCCTTTCAACGGTACTTGGGCGGAATTCAGGTTTGACCAAACTCGGGCCCATAGATTAGTACAGCACGGACAGTGGCAAATCAGGCCATAGATTCTGAGCCGGCTCTTCCCAAGAGCACTCAAATAGACTCACTCTCCCGCTCTTTCACTATATCCCTGCATTTTTCTCCTTCAGGTATTGATAAAATTTCATTTTGAAAGATACTCTTGAATCTGTATCTACCACCCTATCAGGGAGTACACTCCAAATCCTAACCAGTGGTTGCATAAATAAGTTTGTCCACATATCGCCTCTGGTTCTTTTGCCAATTACCTTACACCTGAAACAGTTTCTATTTATTTACTCTATCTAAACCCTTGATGATTTTAAACACGTCTATCAAATCTCCTCTTACTTCTCTCCTCTAAGGAGTAGAATCCCATCTTCTCCTGTCTCTCCACAATGACTGAACTCCTTCATGCCTGGTACTCATCTCGTGAATCACCTCTTATCCTTCTCTGCTCCAAGGAGAACAACCACAGCTTATCCAGTCTCTCGACCTAATTTAATCCCCCATCCCTGATGTGTTTCCAATAAATTTCTTCTGTACCCTCTCGAAATTCTTCAGATTCTTCCTAAAGTGTGATGCCCAGAATTGTCGACGATGTATTAAAACATTTTTTTTTATTCTTACCTTTTAAAAATAATTATAAAATGGAAAGATATCCTGACTGCGCCAAGTAGAATTTCTACCCAGTACCAGTTACCGAGCCCACTCCCTCTCTGGAAAAGTCACAATATTATTTCTTGTCAGTTTTTTTAATGGTGTGAGGTTAACTATATATATTTGCCATCGTTCTCTCACTTATTTGTTAATATATATGTACGCCCGGTGAAGGAATTGGGTGCAGAATATTCCAGCTGAGGAATCCTCATCGATGGAAGCAGAAACACTGCAAAGGGAAAATAGGAATCACTTGGCTGAGAGAATGCTAGAGGGAGGGAGGAATGGAGCAAGGGAGGGGTGGAGTGATGGAGGGAGGGAGGGATGGGTACAGGTAGGGAGCGATTGATTGAGGGAGTGATGGAGGTATGGAGGGTGGGAGGTATGAAGCGAGGGAGGGATGGAGAGACGGGTGTAGAGTGGGAGGAAGGTGGGCGAGAGTGATGGAGTATCTCCCAATTTACCCGATCAAAACTCTCCATTATTTTGAACACTTCGATTAAATGGCCCAAACCTGCTCGGCTCTGAGGAGAACAGTTCCAGCTTCCAGCTGCTCTGATGGTGTAGCTCACAGAGGGTAAAACTCAGGTTCCGTGTGTCCCTCTGCCTCGGGCACTACCAGATGTTCCTTGCAGAATCGCCGACACTTTTATATGTACCAACTGTAAATCCCAGTGTGGGAATGACATCCCAGGTAAAATAAAAGAACTGGCCTCTGATAATAAATCGGTGTCAGTCTGGTGTCAGACCCTGAACTTCAGATACGATGAGGTGAATGGCAAAATTTTAAAATACAATGTGTGATATGATCAAGCCTCGGCTCAGTGTGATCGCTCTCGGTTCTGAATCAGAAGGTTACAGATACTAAACCCACTCCAGAGACCTGAGCACAAAATCTATGCCGACATGCCCAGTGCCAGTACTAAGGTAGTGCTGCACGCTCAGATGCGCCAGCTTTCGGTGCAGACATTAAACTGAGGCCCAAACTTCCAACTCAGTTGGATTTAAAAGACTCATGGCACTCTATTAAAGAGCAGAGGAGTTCTCCAGGGTTTCTAGGTCAAATATGTAACCCTCAACCAACATCTGATAAATAGATTATCTAAGCATTATTTCATTGCTTTTTCTGGTCTTTTGCTGTGCACAAATTGGCTGCCCCATTCCCTACATTGCAACAGTTACCACACTTACAAAGTCATTCATTGGCTGTAAAGCACTTTGGGACAACATGAAGTCATGATAGGCGATATATAAATGCAAGCTGTTGCTAAATTTCAACATTTGAAAATACAAGTTGCGATACGTGAAAAGTTCACATATTAAAGTGATTGTAGGACACTGCTCTGGTTACTGTTTTAACTTGTTTAATTTCCAAAGGTTAAATCTTCCACTAAATTGAGATCCAGTGGAATAGCAGCCTATTCATAGATGGTCCACTGATCCTGGCAGCAGAATATTCAGAACTGAATGATTAATTTTAATATTTATTCCCTTTGATAAAAATCAAATCTGTTCTAATTGATCAAAACTAAAGCAAACGTCACTGTTCGACATATTTCTATTAATGTTGTATCAACTGTCAATATTACTAAAATAATTCCTTGTTGTGAGTTGAAATTAATCAAAAACTGACTCTGTTGATCTGATTCTGCTGTCATGAACACTTCATGAGAACCAGTAAGTCGTTTATGTAAATAATCACGGAAATAGAAGTCCCAGATTAGAGTATTGAGTGACGGAAACAGAATAAATGTTTCCCCACCAACACAGCATAGACATAAGGATAGAATAAAGCAAATCTCTCAACAGATTCCAGCAACAATTGTTTTTTGGTACATCTCTACATTATAGGAGAATAAAGTAAAGATGATCCCCACGGACAGAATTGGGAAAGATTCTAGTCACCGTATATCGTGACATCACAAATGTGACAGTGGAGATTTCCTGTATCCTCTCCCTCCCCTGTTTCCACTTTCCATCTTGTCTCTCAAGAATGGATAATTGGCGTTCCCACCACAACAAGATGTCAACATCTAACAAATGAGCCCTACTGAAATGCTTCGAACCAAGTTGATGATAGTGCGCAGAGGGAGCTTTAATCCAAAATGTGACATGTGTTTGAATTGATCTGGGAGTTTTTGATGGGATAATGTAGAGAGATCTTTACACTGCATCAAACCCGTGCTGTCCCAGCCCTTAGCGTGTTTGATGGGACTGTGTAGATAGAGCTTTACTCTGTATCTAACCCGTGCCGTATCTGCTCTGGGAATGTTTGATGGGACAGTGGAGAGAGCTTTACTTTGTATCTAACCCGAGCTGTATCTGCCCTGGGAGTGTTTGATGGAACGTTGTAGCGTTAGCATTACTCTGTTTCTGACACATGCTGTACCTGCCCTGTGAGTTACAGAGTATAGTGCAGTAATAACTGAGACAGGGTCTAATTTAATATAAACAGAGGCATAGCCTAGTTTTTTAACATGAAAGAATGGTGCTAGTGTAATAAAAAGAGTGTATTTGTCTCGTTTATTATAATCTGAGACATGATCCTGAAAATAGGAACAAAGGCATGGCATATTCCAGTAATATCTGTTTAAACTTATTTAGTTTTAATGGGTTAAATCTTCCAATAAATGGAGTTCCAGTGGAATAGCAGCCTGTTCAGGGATGTTCCACTGATTTCAGCAGCAGAATTTTCAGAACTGACTTATTCATTTTGCAATGTATTCCCTTTGATACATAAGACATCTGCTCTAATTGAACAAAAATGAAGACAACGTCAAAGTTCGAGATATCTATATATCAGTGTTCCAAATGACATGATCCTGAGTAATAGGAACAAAGGCATGGCATATTCCAGTAATATCTGAGACACGGCATAGTACAATATTAGTAGCTCTAGTGCAGTAATAACTGAGGTAGGACCTAGTGCAGTAATTATTGATACAGGGACAGTGTTTTATTCATGCCTGGCATGTGGGTGTCGCTGGCAAGGCCAACATTGAATGCCTAACCCGAATTGGACTTGAAAATCAGGTGTTGAACTGCGACCGTGAACCGCTTGCAGTCCGTGTGGCGAAGGTACTCCCACAGTGTTAAGGAGAGGGTTCCACAAATTTGACCCAACAATTATGAAGGAACCCGAATAAATTTCCAAGTCAGAATGGTGTGTGATTTGGAGGGTTACGTGGAGGTGATGATGTTCCCACAAGCCCGCTGCCCTTGTCCTTCTAGGCGGAAGAGGTCGAAGGTTTGAAAAGTGCTGTCGAAGATGTCTTGGCGAGTTGCTGCAATGCATCTTGTAGATACTACTCACTGCAGACATGGTCCGCTGGTGGTTGAGGGAGTGACTTTTTAATCGATGACGTAATATAAACAGGAACAGGGTCTGGTATAGTAATAACTGAGCAGGCTCCGGTGTATTATACAATCATAGAATGGTCACAGCACATAAAAGTGCCATTGGGCCCATATAGCCCGTGCCGCTCTCTGCAAGAGTATTTAAGTTCGTCTATTCCCACGTCCTTTCCCGCAGCCCTGTGAATTTTCTACCTTCAGCTACTTATCCAATTCCATTTTCAATGACATGATTGACTCTGGATCCAGCACCCTTTCAGACAGTGCATTCCAGATCCTAACCGCTCGCTGCTTTAAAACACTTTCCCCACGTCGCGTTTGGTGCTCCTGACAATCATCTTAAATCTGTGTCCTCTGTTCTCGACTCTTACGCCGATGGGAACAGTTTCTCTGCAGCTACTCTGTCCAGAGCCGGAATGATTCTGAACACCTCTCTCAAATCTCATCTCAAACTTCTCTGGTCTCGGGAGAACAATCCCAGCCACTCCAGTCTATCCACAAAACTGAAGAACCTTATCCCTGGAAACACACGTAAATCTGTTCTGCAGTCTTTCTAATACCTTCACATACTTCCTAAAGTGCGGAGTCCAGATTTGGACACAATACTGAGTTGCGGACTAACCAGTGTTTTATACAGGTTGGTCATTGCTTTTGAATTCTATGCCTCTATTAATGAAGCCCAGGATTCCGTATGATTTTTAAACAACTTTCTCAACCTGCCCTGCCACCTTCGATAATTTGTGAACACATATCCCAGGTAGCTCTGTTCATCACGCGCTTTAGAATTCTACTCTTCCGTTTATTTTGCCTCTCCTTCTTCCTACCAAAATGTATCAAATCAAAATGTTTTCCCTTTTATTTGACACGTGTCCATCCATTCCACCAGCACATCTATGTCCTCTTGCAGTCATCACTATCCTCTTCACTGTTCAGTGTGCTTCCAAGCTTTGAGTCATCTGAAAATTTTGAAATTGTGCCCCATATACCAAAATCCATGTCAGAATATAAATCAAAAGAAGCAGAATTCCGAGTACCAGTTGCTGCGGAACACCACTGTATACCTTCCCCTAGTCCAAAAAAAACTACTTCTGATTCCTCAACCAATTTCATATCCATGCTGCCACTGTCCTTTTTATTCTATTGGCTTCAACTTTGCTGGTAAGGAAGTGGACCACATCAAGCATATAAACTGAGGGTCTTGTCCAGTAAAAACTGCGACGGGGTCTGTTTTAATGAGAGAAGCAATAAGTTAGATAATTACAGATTTGCTAACCTCATGCCAGGTATAGGTGCATTTTCATTTTTACCATCACTTACACATTGTGGTAAATCTCAGGAGCATCTGTGTGATGGTGAGGTGATCACTGGACAGTAAAGCGCAGAGACAGGTGGGTGGCTGCTCATTATCCTCGGTGTGACTTAATCCACTTTCCCACTGAATACTGCAGACAGACTTGGTCACCTTGGTAAAGGAATGATCAGTCTGACAACACTTTCTAAACAAGAGCTGACAAGACAATGGGTTATCATTAAATGGTAAAGGTATTAACGACCTGCAATTGCATTTTGAATACAATAAAATGCTGAAAAGCAATGGTTGAAGCTTATCATTTATCTTTGTAGAATGCATACATTATGAATGACGTGTTTTGTACACACACATACACACACATGCAGACACACATACTCTTTGCAGTTGTACATCTTAACCAGTTGAGACATTTTTTTCGGGTGGATGATAGGACCACGCGGCCGCCCATCCGACAGTGCTGTGACGTCACGGTCCTAGCTCTGTCTGACACAATTAATGTATCACGTGGCAGCTAAATAGCATACACTAGAGGAAAAACAATCCTTAACATTAAAGAACAGGGAGCAATTGGCACAGGACAACGCACGTGTGAATTAGGAACCTTTAACACACAGAGTGCAACTAAGTAGTGCAAACTGCAGTGAATCGCTGACCTTCAATCCTGTCCCTCAATCGCAGTCCATCTCTGGGAGAGTGTTACAAAATTCAACCCATCGTCTCGACACCAATATAACCGACACAATACCAGAACAATTAGTAATTGCACATAGCTGTTGATAGCTGTTAACAAAACGAAACATATACTTCAAACCAAAAAAGCATTGTATCCTCACACCCACACACACATACATCTTTATTTATATTAATATCTATCGATTCCTCTTTAAATCTTCTGCCTATGTAACAGACGCATGGTCAAGTACAGAAATAACTGAGGCAGGGTCTGTTGTACAATAAATAGAGACAGCGTCCAGTGCACTAATATTTTAGACATTGTCTGGTGCAATATGAAGCGGGACGGGGTATAATATAATATATTTCAGATATGGTCTATGTCAGGAATAACGGATACAGGGTGTAATGTAATATAAACAGAGATAGGGGCTAGTGTAATATAAACATAGACAGGGTCTAGTGTAATATAAAGAGAGACAAGGTATAGTGTAATATAAACAGGGACAAAGCCGAGTGTAATATAAAGAGCGGCAAGGTCTACTGTAAAATAAACAGGGAAAGGGCCTTGTGTAATATAAACCTAGACAGGGTATACTGTAATATAAATAGGGACAGGGCCTTGTGCAAATTAAACTGAGACAGGGTCTAATATAATATTAACAGTGAACGGTGTAGTGTGATAGAAACAGAGACAGGGACTAATGTAATATAAACAGAAACAGGGTCGAGTGTAATATAAACATAGACTGGGTCTATTGCAGTACTAAATGTGACAGGGTCCAGGGCCTCAATTAGCAAGACAGGGACTACAGGGTAGATGAGTAAACTGACCACAGAACCGAGGTAAGGGGGCCATTCAAGTGGGGGGAGTAAAACGAAATGTTGGGTGGGAAAGCAAATTGTGAGGAAGACACTAAAAAAATATGTAAGATGATATAGACAGGCTAAGTGAGTGAGCAAAAATTTGGCACACTTTGGCAGAAAAACTAAAAAAGTAAATTATAATTTAAATGGAGAAAAATTGCTAAGTGCTGCGGTAAAGAAGGACCTGGGGGTCCTTGTGCATGAAACGCAAACAGTTAGTATGCAGATACAGCAATAAGCAGGAAGGCACATGGAATGTTGGCCTTTACTGCAAGGGGGATAGAGTATAAAAGCAGAGATGTCCTGCTGCAACTGTACACTGTATTGGTGCGGCCAAACCTAGAGTACTGCTTACAGGTTGGGTCTCCGCATTTAAGGAGGGATATACTTGCATTGGAGGCTGTTCAGAGCAGGTTCACTAGGTTGATTCCGAAGATGCGGTGGTTGTCTTATGAAGAAAGGTCGAACAGGTTGGGCCTATACTTGTTGGAATTCAGAAGAATGAGAGGTGTTTTTATCGAAACATACTAGATGATGAGGGGGTTCGACAAGATGCATGCAGAGAGGATATTTCCACTCATAGGGGAAACTAAACCTATGGGGCGTATTCTCAGAATAAGGGCTGCCCAGTTCAAATTGAGGTGAGGAGGAATTTCTTCTCTAAGAGGGTTGTAAAGCTGTGGAATTCTGTGCCAGAAAGAGCTGTGGAGGCTGGGTCATTGAATATATGTGAGACGGAGATGGACAGATCTTAGAGCGATATGGGAATAAAGGGTTATGGGGAACGGGCAGGGAAGTGGAGCGGGGTCCATGATCAGATCAGCCATGATTAAATGGCAAAGCAGGCTCGAGGAGCCAAATGGCCTAATCCTGCTCCTATTTCTTATGTTCTTATATTCTTAGTCCTAGCGTGATTTAAAAATATTCCTTGTCCATTGCAATAATAACTGCGGCAGGATCTAGTGTTTTATAAACAGAGACGGGTCTTAGTGTAATATGAACCTAGACATGATGTAGTTATAGAATCACAGAATCGAAGAATGATACAGTAGATAATGTGCACATTCAGCCCAGTTGTGCCTGTGCTGACACTAAGCTGAAACAGCTAATCAATTAGTCCCACTTCCCCTGCTGTTTCCCAATATCCCTACATTTTTTCAAATACATTATTTACCCAATTCCCCTTTGAAACTTATTACCGGAATTACTTCCAGCACCCTATCAGGTAGTGTACTCCAGATCATAACAGCTCGTTGTGTATTTCTTTTTCCTCATTTCGCCTCTGGCTCTTTTGCCAAGTTGCTTAAACCTGTGTTCTCTGGTTACAGACCGGTCAGCCAATGAAACATTATCTTCGCATTTATAGTGTCAGACCCATTCCCGATCTTGAACATGTTTATCAAGCTCACTTTAGCTTTCTCTGCGCGAATAATAACAATCCCAATGCCCCGAGTGTTTTCATTTAACTGAAGTCTTTCATCCAAGGTAGTATTCTAGTAAATTTCCGCTGCACCCTTTCCAAGGCCGTTCAATCGTTCCTAAAATGTGGCGCTCACAATAAACAATGCCTTACAGATGCTTAGCAATAAGTTCCTTGCATTTGCATCTATATCTCTATTTTTAAAAACGAAAGACAGTGTATACCTTCTGCAATTCAGATCAGAACAACTTGCTATATTAAAACATCTCCTCATGTCCCTTCTGTTTTTTTTTGCAAAGGATCTTAAATCTGTGCCCCCTGGTTACCGACACTCCTGTCAGTGTAAGCAGTGTCTCACTATTAAAGCTATCAAATCCCTACATAAAGGGAAGGCTATAACAGGCAGAGACATTATGTTCTGATTGCTGCCAGAGATTGATTGGTAGATTTTGTTTCGGTTAGGATATTACGGGTGACGGAACCAGTGCTGGTCGATGGAGTTAAGATGCCGATCATCCGTCATCGAATTGAGTAGATGCATGGTATAGTTCAGAACTAATTGAGAAAGCGTATCGTGAAATTTAAACAGAGGAATGTTCTAATCCATTAATAACAGAGACAACACCTAGAGCAATATATAGAGGAGACATCGTCTAGTATAGTAAAAACTGCGACAGTGCCTAGTGTAACATATATAGAGACATGTAATAGATTGTAATAACTGAGAGTGACCAATGTAATATAAACATAGACATTGCCTCGTGCAATTTAACTGAGGTAAGATTTCGTGTAATATGAGAGATACATAGCCGAGTGCAGCAATAAATGAGACAGTACTTAACCTAAGACGACATGAACATAGGCACGGTCCATAACAATAATAACTGAGACAAGGCATCGTTTAATGTAAACTGAGACAAGGCTGATTGTAATTTAATCACATGCATGGTTCTAGTGCAGCGATAACTGAGACAGAGCCTAGTGTAATATAAAGAGACACGTGTTCTCATGCAGTACTAATAGAGAGAGCCTTGTGTAATATAAACAGAGACATGGCTTAGTACAGTAATAACTGAGGTATGGCTCAGTGTAATATGAACAGATGCAGAACATATTGTAATATATCTAGTGACCGGGTCAAGTGCAATGATGAATGAGGCTGGACATTGTGCAATATTAACAGAAACAGAGTCTAGTAGAGTACTAACGGAGACAGGACCTAGTGGAAGATACCAGCGATATGGTCTGGTGCAGTAATAACTGAGACATTGTCTCGTGTAATGTAAACAGGGAGATTGTCTTGTGCAATATAAACAGAAACATTCTCCAGGACAATGTAAACATGCACCTTGTCTAGCGTAATATAAGTAGAGAAATTTTCTAGTGTAATATAAACAGAGACATTGTCTAGTACAATACAAACAGAGACATTGTCTAGTATAATATAAACAGAGATATTGTCTAGTGTAATATAAACTGAGACATTGTCTACTGTAATATAAACTTAGACATTGTCGAGTGTAATATAAACTGAGACATTGTCTAGTGTAATATAAACAGAGATATTGTCCAGTGTATTATAAATTGAGCACTTGTCTACTGTAATATAAACTGAGATATTGTCGACTGTAATATAAACAGAGACTGGACCTACTGTAACATAAACAGAGACAAGTTCCTTTGCAACAAAAACTAAGACATGTCCTACTGTACTTTTAACAGAGGCATTCTCTCGATCAGTGTAACTTCAGCAGGGCATAACTGTCTAAGTTATTAGTGTACTTAACCTGGTCTTAGTTTATATTGTACTGGACCATGTGCCTGTTTATATTTCACATGGCCCAGTCCCAGTTATTTCTGCACCAGAATATATTTCATTTAAATTATATCTGACCATATATCTGTTTATATTACATAAGTCTCTATATCAAATATTACTGAAACAGATATTTCTCGGTTAATAAAATTCATGACCTGGTTTATATTACACTAGGTCCTGTCTGAGTTATATTGCACTACACACTGTCTCAGTTTAAGAACATAATGACATAAAAATTAGGAGCAAGAGTAGGTCATTCGGCCCCTCAAGCCTGCTCCGCCATTCAGGAAGAGCATGGCTGGTCTTCGACCTCAACTCAACATTAACTGAAGTCTCTCATACATGATACTAATCTACTACATTCCACTTAACCATTTCTGCTTCAGGAGAACAATCCCATCTTCTCCGGTCTCTCCACATTAAATGAAATTATTTGTACAGGTACTAATCTACTAAATCTCCTCTTAATCATTTCTGTTCTAATGAGAACAGCACCGGCTTCTCCAATCTCTCCACATATTTGTAATCGCCCATCTCTGATGCGTTTCCAGTAAATTCCTTCTGCACCATCTTGAAAGACTTCACGTCCTTCCTATAGTGTGGTGCCCAGAATTGGACACAATACTACAGCTGAGGCTGAACTCGTGTTTCTAGTCATTCATCCCTGGTACCAATCTGGTAAATCTCCCCTCACCCTTCTCTGCTGTAAGGAGAACAGCCCCAGCTTCTCAAAGTCTGTCCGCGTAGTGAGAGCGTGTGTCCTACCATCCCACATACACAATGGCAGCGAGATTGAGGCGGGAACTGGTCCGTCCTCAACAGCGAGAAGGGGGTGGAAAAAAGGGCAGCTGAAAGTCGACGATGTCTTGTAACAATTTATTTTTTTTATTTAAAAAAGGTAAAAATATCCTGACTGCCCCAACTAGAATTTCTACCCAACGCCTGTTTCCAACCAACTCCCTCTACGGAAAGGTCAACATGTTATTTCACATCACTTTTTTAGGGGAGGGTGGAGGGATTAAATGTATAGATTTAGCATCGCTCTCTCTCTTATTTCTTAAAATATATGAAATCCCGGTGAAGGATTTTGCTGCAGAAAATTCCAGCTGACGAATCCCCATCGATGGAAGCAGAAACACTGCAAAGGGGAAAAAAAGAATCGTTTGGGCTGAGGGATGGATGGAGGGTGAAAGGAGTGGGTCAAGGGCGGGGTGGAGTGAAGCAGGGTTGGAGCGAGGGATAACGGGAGGGAGGGTTGGGTATAGGGAGGGTGCAATTGATGTAGGGAGGGATGAAGGGAGGGAGAGAAGGAGATACTGGTGGAGGGTGGGTGGGAGTAATGGCATATCTCCCCTTATACCCGATCAAAACACTTCACCATTTTGAACATCTCTATTAAGTGGGCCATAACCTGCTCGGCTCTAACGAGCACAGTCCCAGCTTCCAGCCGCTCTGAGGGTGCAGCTCACACAGTGTAAAACTCAGGTTCGGTGAGTCCTTCTGCCTCATGCACTTACAGATGTTCCCCGCGGAATTGCTAACACTTTTATATGGACCCAATGTAAATCCCAGTGTGGGAATGACATCCCAGGCAAGATAAAAGAACAGGCCCCTGATAATAAATGGAGCAGCGTAAGACTGTGCTCAGGCCCTGAACTTCAGACACAATGATTTTAATGGCAGCATTTTAAAATACAACCTTTGACCTGTTCAAGCCTCGGCTCAATGGGATCGCTCTCGCCTCTGACTCAGAAGATCACAGATACTAAATCCCACTCTAGAAACCTGATCCATAATCTACACCAACTCGCCCGTTGTCAGTACTGAGGGAGTACTGCACGGTGAGAGCTGCCGTCTTTCAGGGCAGACATTAAATTGAGGCCCATCTTCTCACTCGGTTGACTTTAAAAGACTCATGGCACTATATTAAAGAGTAGAGGAGTTCTCCAGGGTTTTCAGCGCAAATACTTATCCCTCAACCAACATTTGAAAAATAGATTATCTGATCATTATTTCATTGCTGCTTGCGGGATCTTGATGTGCACCAATTGACAGCCATGTTTCCTACATTACAACAGTGACCGCACTTCCAAAGTAATTCATTGGCTGTAAATCACTTTGGGACATCATGAGGTCATGAAAGGCGCTACATAATGCCAGGTATTTCTAAATGTCAACATTTCAAAATACAAGTTGCGATATGTGACAGCTTAGATATTACTGTGATTGTCGAATACTCCTCCACTCACTCGTTAAACTTGTTCAATTTCAGTTGGTTAAATATTCCATTAAATGGAGATCCAATGGAATACCAACCTCTTCAGAGATGTTCCACTGATTAAGCAGCAGAACTTTCAGAACTGAATTACTAATTTTAATATGTATTCCCTTTGATATAAATCGCATCTGTTGTAATTGAACAAAACTGAAGCCAACGTCACTATTCGACATATTTCTACTTATGTGTACCCACTGTCAATATGCTTAAAATAAGCCATTGTTATGAGTTGAGACTAATCAATAAGCGACTCTGTTGTTCTGATTTTGCTGCCATGAACACTTCATGGCAAACAGTGAGGCGTTTATGTAAACAAACACAGAAATAGAAGTCCCAGATTAGAGTATTGAGCGACATAGTCACAATAAATATTTCCCCACCAATACAGCATCGAAATAAAGATAGAGAGAAATGGAAATATCTCAACAGATTTCAGTAACAATTGTTTTTTGGTGCATTTTACTAAATTATATTAGAATAAAGTAAAGATGAAACCCACGGACAGAATGGGGAAAAATTCCTTCTCGTCAGCATATAGAACAACATCACATGTATCGTCTCCCTCTCCTATTTCCATTTTCTGTTCCATCTATCAAGAATTGTTCATTGACATTTCCCCACAAATAAATATCAACAGATAACAAAAGATTCCCCTCAGCCAGAAGGATATGGCTCGGACCAAATTGATTGGAGTGCACAGAGGGAGCTTCAATCCAAAATGTGAACTGTGCATTAAATGGCATGCGAGTATTTGATGGGACAGTGTAGAGGGATCTGTACTCTGTATCAAACCCGTGCTGTACTTGCCCTGATATTGTTTGATGGGACATTGTAGGGTGTGCTTGACTCTGTATCTAACGAGTGCTGTACCTGCCCTGGGATTGTTTGATGGGACTTTGTAAAGGGAGCATTATTCTGTGCCTAAACCGTGCTGTACGTGCCCGGGCAGTGTGTGATGGGACAGGATAGATGGAGTTTGCTCTGTATCTGACACATGCTGTACCTGCCCTGGGAGTTACATGGTCTAGAGCAGTAATAACTGAGACAGCGTCTAGCTTAATATAAACAAGGATATAACCTAATGCAGTCATAACGGTGACAGGGTCTAGTCTAATACAAACAGAGACATGGTCAAGTGCAGTAATGTGAAAAGATGGGGCTAATGTAATATAAACAATGTCCTTGTCGAGTTTAATATAAACAGATACATGGTCTTTTGTAATTGGACCAAAGGCATGGCATATTCCAGTAATATCCGAGAGAGTGTCTAGTACAATATTAGTAGGTTAATTGGTCGCTGGCATGTGGGTGTCGCTGGCAAGGCCATCATTGATGGTCTATCCATAATTAGCCTTGATAAGCAGGTGATGAGCTGCCACCTTGATCGGCTGCAGACCGTGTGATGAAGGTCCTTGCACATTGTTAGGGAGGGGGTTCCACGAATTTGACCCAGTGACTATGAAGGAACGATAATACATTTCCAAGTCAGGATGGTGTGTGATTTGGACAGGTACGTGGAAATGATGTTGTTCTCATGAGCCTGCTGCCCTTGCCCTTCTAGTTGGAAGAGGTCGTAGGTTTGGAAAGAGCTGTCGAAGATGTCTTGGCGAGTTAATGCAAAGCATCTTGTGGATAGTAATCACTGCAGACATGGTACGCCGGTGGTGGAGGGAGTGAATATTTAAATTGGTGTGTGGGGTTATATAAACTGGAACAGTGTCTAGTTCACTAACAACTGAGACAGGCTCTGGTGTATTATAAAATCATAGAATGGTTACAGCACAGAAGAGGGTCTTTCGGTCCATATAGTTCGTGCCACTCTCTGCAAGAGCATTTCAGCACTCCTCTCCCCCGCCCTTTCGCGTAGCCCTGTGAATTTTCTTCTTTCATGTAGTTATCCAATTCCCTTTGCAATGCCATGATTGAATCTGCCCCTACCACATTTCAGATTCTAAACACTCACAACATTAAAATATTTCCGTTATATCGCCTTTGGTTCTTCTGTCAATCACCTTAAATCTGTGTCCTATTTTCTCAACCATTCCGCCAATGGGAAAAGTTTTTCGCCAACTACTCTGTCTAGACACCTTATAATTCTGAACAGCTCGATCAAATCTCATCTCACCCTTCTCTGCTCTAAGGAGAAGAACCCCAGCTTCTCTAGTCTATTCACATACCCAATGTACTTTATCCCTGGAACCACATGTAAATATTTTCTGCACCCTCTCTAAAGCCTTCAGATCTTTACTAAGGCGCGGTGCCCAGAATTGGCCACAATACTCCAGTTGAGGGCTCATCAGTGTTTTATACAGGTTCATCATCGTTTCCAAGCTTTTGTATTCTATGGCTATATTTATGAAGCCAAGGATAAAGTATGCTTTTTAAAACACTTCCTCAACCTGTCCTGCCAATTGAATGATTTGTGCACATATACCCCCAGATCTCTGTGTTCATCACATCCTTTAGAATTGTATCCTTTAGTTTATTTTGCCTCTCCTCGTTCTTCCTACCAAATGTATCACTTCACAATTTTCTGCTTTTTATTTGCCACGGGTCCGTCTATTCCACCAGCATCTCTATGTCCTCTTGAAATCTCTCACTATCCGCCTCACTGTTCACTATAATTCCAAGCTTGAGTCATCTGCAATTTGAAAAAGTGCCATTACACCTAAATTTAAGTCAAGAATATAAATCAAGAAAAGCAGTGTTCCTAGCACCAACTGCTGCAGAACACCACTTTATACCTTCCTCCAGTACAAAAAAAACACTGCTCTCTGATTCCTGTCACTCATTCAATTTCATATCCATGCTGCCACTGTCCCTTTTGTTCTATGGACTTCAACTTTGCTGGCCAAGATATTGTCAGGGCACTTTTTCAAACACCTTTTGGAAGTCAACCACATCAACGATATAAACTGAGAATTGGTCTATTGCAGTAAAAACTGCGACGGTGTCTGTGTAATGAGAGAAACAATGAGTCAGCTATTTACAGATTTATTAACCTCAAGCCAGGTACAGGTGCAGTTTCATGTTTAAGAAAATTTGCAGTAATCATCACCCACGGCAGGTGCATATCAGTGGATTCTGTGTGATGGTGAGGTGATCACTGGGGACAATAAGGTGCATAGACTGGTGGCAGGCTGCTCATTGTCCTCGGTGTGATTTAATCCCCTTTCCTACTGAATACTGTGGATAGACATGGACACCTTGATAACAGAAAGGTCAGCGTGACATCACTTTTAAAGCAGAGTTTTCAAGACAATGTGGTATCAATAAATGTTAAAGGTATTAAACGATCTGCAAATAGCTATTCATTAAAATGAAATGCTGAAAAATAATGGTTGAAGATAATCATTTATCTTTGTGGAATGCAATTGCACATATTATGATTTGTTCACACACACAGACACACACACATAAATTTGCACATACACACACACACGCACACACACACACACACACACACATATATAGCAAACATTTTGTGTGTGCTCTTTTCAGTTGATCGTCATAATGTGAAGGTATACGGTGGAGATTAGGACCATGCGGCAGCCCATCCGGTGGTGTTGTGAGGTCACGGTTCCAGGCTCTGACACAACCAGTCGGTCAAGTGAAAGCTCAATAGAAAATATTGCAGGAAAAACACTCCTTAACATTAAATAACTGGGGGAAATGAGCACAGTGCAACACAAGTGTGAATTATTAACCTTTAACACACAGAGTGCCACTAAGTAGTGCAAAGTGTAGTGAATTGCTCACTTTCAATCCTGTCCCTCAATCCTAGTCCATCTCTGGGAGATTGTTACAAGATTCATCCCATCCTCTCAACACAAATATTACCGACACAATACCAGATCTAAAGTACTTTGCACACAACTCTTGACAGCTAGTAACGAAATTAAACGTATGTTCCATCGAAAAAAGTATTGCATCCTCCCACCCACACACATATATATCTTCATTTATATTAATATCTATCCACCGTCTATGTAGCTTCTGTCTATCTAACAGACGCATGACTGCGTGCAGAAGTAACTGACAACAGTGTCTGTTGTACAATAAATAGAGATATAGTCCCTGGAGTGGGAGTGTATCCAAAAACTATCTAATACTGAGGCAAAAGTGAGAAATACTGAGCCCCGGTTGACACAAACAGACACTGTCTTGTGACGTCAATGGATACATGGCCCAGTTTAACATAAAGGCAGACAGGTCCTCGTGTAACATAAAGGTAGATAGGGTTTAGTGCAATCTAAACAGAGACAGGGCCTAGTGCAATATAAAGAGAGACAGGGCCCAGCATAATATAATAAGAGACAAGGTCTAGTGTAATATAAAGAGAAACAGGGTCTAGTGTAATATAAAGAGAGAAAAGGTCCAGTGTAATATAAACAGAGACAGGGTCGAGTGTAACATAAAGGGAGACAGGATCTAGTGTAAAATAAAGGGATACAGGGTCTAGTGTAACATAAACAGAGATAGGGCCGAGTGCAATATAAAGATAGACAGGGTCCAGTGTAATTTAAAGAGAGACAGGGCCAAGTGTAATATAAAGAGAGAAAGGGTCCAGTGTAATATAAGGAGAGACCGGGACAGCTGTAATATAAACAGAGACAGGGCCTAGTGTAACTTAAAGGTAGACAGGGTCTAGTGTAACATAAACAATGACAGGGCCTAATGCAATATAAAAAGAGAGGCAGAGCCTAGAGTAATATATTATACTGCGCCCTGTCTCTCTTTATAATAAGAGACAGGGTCTAGTGTAATATAAAGAAAAACAGGGTCCTGTGTAATATAAAGAGAGAAAGGGTCTGGTGTAATATAAACAGAGACAGGGCCCAGTGTAATATCAACAGAGACAGGGTCTAATGCAATATAAACAGAGACAGGGTGTAATTTAAACAGAGACAGGGTCTAGTGTAATTTAAACAGAGACACGGTCGAGTGTAATATAAAGATAGACAGGGCGCAGTGCAATCTGAAGAGAGACAGGGTCTAGTGTAATTAAACAACGAAAAGGTTTCGTGTAATTTCAACAAAGATAGTGCCTAGTGTAATGTAAACAAAAGAACATAAGCAATAGGAGCAGGAGTAGACCACCTGGTCCCTCGATCCTGCTCTGCAATTTACTATTATGGATGATCTGATCATGGACTCAGCTCCAACTCTCCGCGCGATCCCCATAACCCTTTATTCTCTTATCATTCAAAGACCTTTCTATCTCCACCTTAAATATATTCAATGACCTAGCCTCCACAAATCTCTGGGGCTGCGAATTCCACATATTTACAAGACTCTGAGCGAAGAAATTCCGCCTCATCGCAGTTTTAAATGGGCGGCTCCTTATTCTGAGAATATGTCCACTAGTTCTAATTGCCCCTATGAGTGGAAATAGCCTCTCTGCATCCACCTTGTCGAGCACCCTTATTATCTTATAAGTTTCAATAAGATCACCTCTCATTCTTCTGAATTCCAATGTGCATACGCCCAACCTACTCAACCTATCTCCGGAATCAATCTTCGTTGAAATACCTCCAATGCAGGTGTATCCTTTCTTAAATACGGAGACCAAAACTGGACGCAGTACTCTATGTGTGGCATCATCAATATCCTGTACAGTTTTGCCCACTCACTTAGTCTGTCCATATCCCTTTGCAGATTTTTTGTGTCCTTCTCACAATTTTCTTTCGCATCTATCTTTGTATTATCTGCATATTGGCTATATTACGCTGCAGCCCTTTATCCAAGTCATTACTATTGATTGTAAATAGTTGAGGTTCCAGCCTCGAACCTAGCGGCACACCATGAGTTACTGTTTGCCAACCGGAAATTGACCAATTTATCCCGACTCTGCGATCTGTTAGTTAGCCAATCCTCTATCCATAAGGTAACCCAAACGCCGTGCACGTTTACCGTGCAGTAAACTTTTATGTGGCACCTTATCGAATGCATTCTGGAAATCCAAATACACTACATCCAATGGCTCACCCTAATCCACCCTGCTCGTTACATCCTCAAAGATCTCCACCAAATTTGTCAAACATGATTTCCCGTTCATGAAACCATGCTGATTCTGCTTGATTGAATTATGCTTTTCCAAATGTCCCGCGACTGCTTTCTTAATGGACTTCAGCATTTTCCCAATGACAGATGTTCGGCTCACTAGTCTATAGTTTCTTGCTTTTTGTATGCCTATTTTTTTTTTTTTTAAATAGGGGCACTCCATTTGCAGTTTTCCAATACGCTGGGACCGCCCCAGAAACGAAGGAATTTTGGTAGATTACAACCAATGCATCCAGCATCTCTGCAGCCACTTCTTTCAGGACCTTTGGATGTAAGCCATCAGGCCCTGGGGAATTGTTCGCCTTAAGTCCCATTATTTTACCTAGTACTACTTCCTTAGTGATAGTGATTGTAATCATTTCCTCCCTTCATGTAGTGCCTTGATTTTCCACTATTTAGATGTTTTTGGTGTCTGCTACCGTGAAGACCGATACAATATATATGTTCAACGTGTCTGCCATTTCCTGTTCTCCATTATTAATTCCCAAGTCTGATCCTCTTGGTGACCAACATTTAGTTCAGCATTTCTTTTGCTTGTTATGTACCTGCAGAAAGTCTTAATATCTGTGTTTATATTCCGTGCTGGTTTATTTTCATAATCTATCTTCCCTCTCTTTATAATTTGTTTAGTTGTCCTTTGCTGGCTTTATACAGTTTCCCAATCCTCTGGCCTCCCACTAGTCTTGGCCACATTGTATGGCTTTGTTTCCAATTTGATACCATCCCTTATTTCCTTAGTTAGCCAAGGATGGTTATCCCTACTATTACAGTCTTGCCTTCTCATTGCGAGATATTTTTGTTGCGAATTATGAAATATCTCCTTAAACGTCTGCCACTGCTCATCAACTGTCCCACACTTTTATCTATTTTCCCAGACCGCTTTATCCACCACTGCCCTCAGACCTTTGTAGCCTCCTTTTTTGAAGCTTTGTACAGTGGTTTGAGAACCAACTCTCGCACTCTCCAACTGAATTTGAAATTGAACCGTGTTCTGGTCACTAATAGGTTAGTATGGCACAGATTGTGACAATTCAGCCCATAGAGTCTGCGCCGGCTCTTTTGAAGAGCAATCCCGTTAGTCCCACTCCCGCGCACTTTCCCTATATCCCTGCATTTTTTCCTCCAAGTATTTGTACACTTTCCTTTTAAGGGCAACTATTGAATCTAAATCTACCACCCTATCAGGCAGTACAGCCCAAATCCTAACCAGTGGTTGCATGGAACGTTTCGTCCAAATATCGCCTCTGGTTCTTTTGTCAATCACCTTACATCTGAATCCATTTCTATTTATTTACTCTATCTAAACCAAAGGTTCTCCAACTTTTTGTGTTAGCGACACACTTTTGTATACTAGAATTTTTGGTGGCACACTTGAAGGGATTAAAAGGTGAACACAAAGGTTAAAATAAGCAAGTTTCAGAAAATTTAAATAACATTTTATTAATCACAGTATATGAAGATATACAACATTGTACACATGTATGTTATTAATTATTTTTTATTCTGAATGTAACAATAACATAATAAACTATAATAATAATTCCTCACGTTAATTATAGATTAATTAGTATTTTGATATGACACTTGTCCCTGACGTTTTTTTGGATATGTCACTAATATTGGATATGTCACTGTGGTATATTTGGACTTTCAGAAGGCGTTCGACAAGGTCCCACACAAGAGATTGATGTGCAAAGTTAGAGCACATGGGATTGGGGGTAGTGTACTGACATGGATTGAGAACTGGTTGTCAGACAGGAAGCAAAGAGTAGGAGTAAATGGGTACTTTTCAGAATGGCAGGCAGTGACTAGTGGGGTACCGCAAGGTTCTGTGCTGGGGCCCCAGCTGTTTACACTGTACATTAATGATTTAGATGAGGGGATTAAATGTAGTATCTCCAAATTTGCGTATGACACTAAGTCGGGTGGCAGTGTGAGCTGCGAGGAGGATGCTGTGAGGCTGCAGAGCGACTTGGATAGGTTAGGTGAGTGGGCAAATGCATGGCAGATGAAGTATAATGTGGATAAATGTGAGGTTATCCAGGGTTTGGATGTAAAAACAGAGAGACAGACTATTATCTGAATGGTGACAGATTAGGAAAAGGGGAGGTGCAAAGAGACCTGGGTGTCATGGTACATCAGTCATTGAAGGTTGGCATGCAGGTGCAGCAGGCGGTTAAGAAAGCAAATGGCATGTTGGCCTTCATAGCAAGGGGATTTGAGTACAGGGGCAGGGAGGTGTTGCTACAGTTGTACAGGGCATTGGTGAGGCCACACCTGGAGTATTGTGTACAGTTTTGGTCTCCTAACCTGAGGAAGGACATTCTTGCTATTGAGGGAGTGCAGCGAAGGTTCACCAGACTGATTCCCGGGATGGCGGGACTGACCTATCAAGAAAGACTGGATCAACTGGCCTTGTATTCACTGGAGTTCAGAAGAATGAGAGGGGACCTCATAGAAACATATAAAATTCTGACGGGGTTAGACAGGTTAGATGCAGGAAGAATGTTCCCAATGTTGGGGAAGTCCAGAACCCGGGGTCACAGTCTAAGGATAATGGGTAAGCCATTTAGGACCCAGATGCGGAGGAACTTCTTCACCCAGAGAGTGGTGAACCTGTGGAATTCTCTACCACAGAAAGTTGTTGAGGCCAATTCACTAAATATATTCAAAGGAGTTAGATGAGGTCCTTACTGCTAGGGGGATCAAGGGGTATAGCGAGAAAGCAGGAATGGGGTACTGAAGTTGAATGTTCAGCCATGAACTCATTGAATGGCGGTGCAGGCTAGAAGGGCCGAATGGCCTACTCCTGCACCTATTTTCTATGTTTCTATGTTTCTATTAGGGCATATAACCGATAAGGCCTCTCTCATTTCGTGTTCAAGTTCGCTAAGTTTTTCCCGTTTTTGCATTTGATATTCGTAAGAGTTGAGAATCCTAATTCGCAGAGATGTTGAAAACTGCATCAGAATTATCAAAGCTTTTTTTGATATTGCAGGATATTCTTCTTTAATAGAAACCCAGAATTCATCAAGAGACATATCTGAAGGTTTCATTTTAAGGCTGTGGCCTGTCGAAATGGAAGTAAATTTTTCTTCTTCTTGCAATGTAAAATCAAAATCTGACGTGCTAGTTGGAGAAAATGGATTTCTTACCCAATCATATTCTCTACATCCAAAGATGGAAAATATATTTTGATGTTGTCTTCCAGTGATGCCAAATGCTCTATCACAATAGGTGCAACCTTTTTAACACTGTGATTTGGTATCATAGGGAACATTTCAAGATTTTGTTTCTGTTGCTCTCTTTTTCTAGGTAGAAATGTTTTTCTGAAAAGCTAATAGCTTGTCTGTAGAGGTGAGAATGTTTTCATTTCGCCCTTGCATACTGGTATTAACGCTGTTTGGATAATTAACTGTTGCTGCCAAATATGCCAACTTAGCACACCACGTTTCACTCTTAAGGTATTTGCAAAATGTATCATTTCCTTCTTTTTCAAAAAATACTGACAATTATTCTTTAAGTTCAAATACACGACATAAGACTTTTCCCCTTGAAAGCCATCTTACCTCTATGCAAAAGTAAACATTCGTGCTGTGCATCCATCACTTTGCAGAGCTGTTTAAACATGCAAGTTTTTAAAGGTCTTTATTTCATATAATTTATGATATTAACAACATGATCGAACACAGATTTTAATTCTAGCAGTAATGTCTTTGTAACAAGTGCTTCTCTATGCAAAAAGCATTGGGTGAATAATATATTTGGGTTATGTTTTTTTGCAAACGTAATTAATCCTTTGACAAATCCCACCATAGATTGAACACCGTCCATGCAGATTCCAACACATGAGTCCCATGAAATGTTCAAGTCTTCTAAATAAGAATTCACAGAATCAAATATGTCTTCACCTCTAGTATGTTCTGGAAGTTCTATTCAGCACATAAATCGTTTAAATATCTCGTTTTCATGAATGAAGCGAGCAAATGCTAACATTTATCACTAATGTCGGTGGACACGTCGAGTTGCACAGCAAAATTCGAGTTTGTAAGTTTCTTGGCTATATGTTCTTCAATGTTAGGTGATATTTCATTTATGCTTCTCCAAATTGTATCGTCAGACAGCGAAATATTTGCAATTTCTTGTTCCGCTTTTGGCAATTTTACGACATGCAGGCAAAATAAGTGACTCAGCTGCAGTATGAGACTTCATTCTCTGCACTATTAATTCAGCAACTTCATAAGAAGCAATTTGAACCTCACCTGACATCTTAACATTTTTTCAAAATATTTCACTAATTTTGATTGCGTTGCTATCAATCTCCTAAAATAACTCTGTTCTTTTGTTGAAAGATGTGCATGTTTCATAGTAAAATGACGTTTCAATTTGCTCGGAACCATTGCACTGTTCTACAGTTTTTTGCCGCACAAACACACAATGGAATGGGGCATTCTTCTTCTCCTGTCCATGAAAAACCGAACCTCAAATAATCCTCGATATATCGACGATGAATTTTGGATTTTTTAGGATTCGGTTCAGCGCCGCTTGTACTGGCGTTGGTTGTAAGCCTACTAACGCTACTTGTAGTGGCATTGTCATTGATATCTCCTTGCTCTTTTTTACGTTTTCTTATGATGAATTTTCCATTGGGGAGACAAACTTTGTTCTTCTGAATGATCCAAACTTCAGACAGATACGAACTGAGTCTTCCAATTTCCAAACTCCGGAAGTCCAGACAGAAACGAACCTCGAGTTGAACAGGAAGTTTTGATTTTGACTGTGGTCAAAATATGCTAAAAGCAAACGGTCAGAAATCAAAGTAACCGCTAGGATGGCGAGACCAGGTCAAATTGGATGTGGCCTGCATCAAAGGAGCCGCTAATTGGTGCTATATCAGGTCAAAGCGTCAAAGATGCCGCCAGTCCCGGCCACACATCAAGCTGCACATCAATGAACAAAAATATCAAAATATAAATAAGAATGTGGTTAAATGCAATTAAATAGGTTTTGACATTTTATTATAAAAACTACACGTTTTACTGCATATGTGTTAGACTTTTCTTTCATTTCTTTCATCCAATATAATAATGACATTTTAAGCTTTTCACATGAATAATGTAATACTATTATTTTGGATTGGGCGTGGCCATGACCCAACTGCCCTACTGGGTAGGCTTTGGTACAGACGCACATACACACACAAGCACACGCTTATACATACACACACACACACACACACACACACACAGAGTCTCAGTCGATGGTAGGCACTCGCATTTCTCTATCAGTAATGGGAGGGAGTAAGGGAATGAGAGAGATGGGGTGGTGGGGTGGGGGTGTGTGGTGTCGAGTACTCAAAGGAAACATATTTTGCGAATGGACTTTGTTCTGAGTATGGACATTTAAATTGTTTTTGTGTGATATCTCTTGTCATTATTACTTGTACAACTCTAGAACATAGTTTTTATGATAATAGTAGAGATAAATAGATAGTTATTTGTCAATAGTGGCAATGTTTACTACAGCAGTGGCGTCATACATATAGGTAAATGACATATGTGTCTGTCTGTTTCGCTCTCTCCCCCTCTCCTTCTGTTTCAGAGTGAAATGGTTTGTGTTTCATTGAGAAATCAGCTAAAGTCCACCATACTTTTACACAATTCGCTGGCACACCTGTGAAGGGTTCACGGCACACCAATGTTGAGAACCACTGATCTAAACCCTTGATGATTTTAAACACGTCGATCAAATCTCCACTTTAACTTCTCTCCTTCAAGTAGAACATTCCCATCTTCTCCATTCCCTCCACATTAACTGAAGTGCCTAATGCCTCGTACTAATCTTGCTTGGAAAAATGTTCGATTCCATTATAAACAAAGCAGTAGCAGGACATTTGGAAAAGCAAAATTCGGTCAGGCAGATGCAGCTTGGATTTATGAAGGTGAAGTTAGCTTTGAAAAATTTGCTGGAGGTCTTTGAGTATGTAGCGAACGGAGTGGATAAAAGGGAATCAGTGGGTGTGGTGTATTTGGTCTTCCAGAAGGCATTTGACAACGTCCCACACAAGAGATTGATGTGCAAAGTTAGAGCACATGGGATTGGGGGTAGTGTACTGACATGGATTGAGAACTGGTTGTCAGACAGGAAGCAAAGAGTAGGAGTAAATGGGTACTTTTCAGAATGGCAGGCAGTGACTAGTGGGGTACCTCAAGGTTCTATGCTGGGGCCCCAGCTGTTTACACTGTACATTAATTATTTAGATGAGGGGATTAAATGTAGTATCTCCAAATTTGCAGATGACACTAAGTTGGGTGGCAGTGTGAGCTGCGAGGAGGATGCTGTGAGGCTGCTGTGAGGCTGCAGAGCGACTTGGATAGGTTAGGTGAGTGGGCAAATGCATGGCAGATGAAGTATAATGTGGATAAATGTGAGGTTATCCACTTTGGTGGAAAAAACAGAGAGACAGACTATTATCTGAATGGTGACAGATTAGGAAAAGGGGAGGTGCAAAGAGACCTGGGTGTCATGGTACATCAGTCATTGAAGGTTGGCATGCAGGTGCAGCAAGCGGTTAAGAAAGCAAATGGCATGTTGGCCTTCATAGCAAGGGGATTTGAGTACAGGGGCAGGGAGGTGTTGCTACAGTTGTACAGGGCATTGGTGAGGCCACACCTGGAGTATTGTGTACAGTTTTGGTCTCCTAACCTGAGGAAGGACATTCTTGCTATTGAGGGAGTGCAGCGAAGGTTCACCAGACTGATTCCCGGGATGGCGGGACTGACCTATCAAGAAAGACTGGACCAACTGGCCTTGTATTCAACGGAGTTCAGAAGAATGAGAGGGGACCTCATAGAAAGGTTTAAAATTCTGACGGGGTTGGACAGGTTAGATGCAGGAAGAATTTTCCCAATGTTGGGGAAGTCCAGAACCAGAGGTCACAGTCTAAGGATAAGGGGTAAGCCATTTAGGACCGAGATGCGGAGGAACTTCTTCACCCAGAGAATGGTGAACCTGTGGAATTCTCTACCACAGAAAGTTGTTGAGGCCAATTCACTAAATATATTCCAAAAGGAGTTAGATGAGGTCCTTACTACTAGGGGGATCAAGGGGTATGGCGAGAAAGCAGGAATGGGGTACTGAAGTTGAATGTTCAGCCATGAACTCATTGAATGGCGGTGCAGGCTAGAAGGGCCGAAATGCCTACTCCTGCACCTATTTTCTATGTTTCTATGTTTCTATGTATAACATAAAAGTTCACGGGGTTGTGGGTAATATATTAGCATGGACAGAGGATTGACTAACTAACAGAGAACAGAGAGTCGGGATAAATGGTTCATTCTCTGGTTTGCAACGCGAAACTATGGGATGCTGCAGGGATCAGTGCAGGGACCCCAACTATTTACGATCTTCATTAACGGCTTGGAAGAAGGGACTGAGTGTAACGTAGCCAATTTGCTGACGATAAAAAGATTGGAGGAAAAGCAATGTGTGAGGAGGACACACACTATCTGCTAAAGGACATAGACAGGTTAAGTGAATGGGAAAAATTTGGCAGATGGATATAATCTTGGAATGTGGGAGGTCATGCACTTTGCAGAAAAAAAATCAAACAGCAAGTTATTATTTAAATGGAGAAAGATTGCAACGTGCCCCCGTACAGCGGGACGTGGGGATACTGTGCATGAAACACAAAAGGATCGTATGCAGGTATAGCAAGTGATCAAGATGGCCAATGGTATCTTGGCTTTTATTGCAAAGGGGATGAAGTATAAAAGCGGGAAGTCTTGCTAGAGCTATATACGGTATTAGTGAGGCCACACCTGGAATACTGCGTGCAGTATTGGTTTCCATATTTACAAAAGGATAAACTTGCTTTGGAGGCAATTCAGAGCAGGTTCACTCTGTTGATTCTGGGGATGAGGAGGTTGACTTATGAGGAAAGGTTGAGTCGGTTGGCCCGCTACTCATTGGAATTCAGAAAAATGAGAGTTGATCTTATCGAAATGTATCAGATTATGAGGGGGCTTGTAAAGGTGCATGCAAAGAGCATGTTTCCTTTGATGGCGGAGATTGGAACTAAAGGGCATGATCTTGGAATAGGGGTCGCCCATGAAAAATTGAGATGAGGAGAAATTTCCTCTGAGGGTGGTAAATCTGTGGTATTCCCTGCTCAGAGAGCTGTGGAAACTGGGACGTTGAACACATTTAAGACAGAACTAGACAGTTTCTTAAATGATAAGGGGATATTGGTTAATGGGGAGCGGGCGCGATAGTGGACCTGAGTCCATGATCAGAACAGCCATGATCTTATTGAACAGCGCAGCAGGCTCGAGGGACCGTATGGCCTACTCCTGCTCCTCTTTCTTATGTTCTTATGTTCTTATAATTTACTAATTCTCCTCTCAACCTTCTCTGCTGTAAGGAGAGCAGCCCGAGATTCTCCAGTCTCTCCACATAATTTTAATCCCCATCCCTGATACATTTCCAGTAAATCTCTTCTGCACGCTTTCGAAAGTCTTCACGTCCTTCCTAAAGTATGGTGGCCAGAATTGGACACAATACTCTAGCTGGGGCTGAACTCGTGTTAATAGTCATTCATCCCTGGTACCAATCTGGTAAATCTCCCCTCACACTTCTCTGCTGTAAGGAGAAGAGCCCCAGCTTCTCCAAATCTGTCCGCATAGCGAGAGCTTGCATGCTACCGTCCGGTACACAGAATGGCAGCGAGCTCCGGGCGGGCAATGGCCCGTCCTCAACAGCGAGAAAGGGAAGGAAAAATGAGCGGCTGAAGTCGACGATATCTTAAAACAATTTCTAAAATTATTATCTTTAATTTTTTTATTTACATAACGGAAAAATATCCTGACTGCCCTGTCTAGAATTTCTATCCAGTGCCAGTTCCCCAGCCAACTCCCTCTCCGGAAAGGTTGCCATTTTATTTCTTGTCAGGTTTTTGTTTGGGGGGGTGGTATTAAATATATATATTAGCCATCGCTCTCTCTCTTATTTGTTAATATATATTAAAGCTCGGTGAAGGACTTGGGTGCAGAAAATTCCATCTGAGGAATACTCATCGATGGGAGCAGAAAAACTGGAAAGGAAAAGAAAATCGGTTGGGCTGAGGGAGGGATGGAGGGAGGGAGAAGTGGAGCAAGGGAGGGGTGGCGTGATGGAGAGGTGAGGAATGGACGGAGGGAGGGAGGGATGGGTGCAGGGAGGGAGAGATTGATGGAGGGAGGGAAGGAGAGACCGGTGGAGGGTGGAAGGGATGGAGGAAGGAAGCGATAAAGGGAGGGAGTGGAGTAGAGACGGGTGGAGCATGGGAGGACTGGAGGGACGGAGTGATGGAGTCTATGTCAATTTACCCGAATAAAATTCTTAACGATTTTGAGCACCTCTATTAACTGGCCCATAACCTGCTCGGCTCTAAGCAGAAGAGTCCCAGCTTCCAGCTGCTCTGATAGTGCATCTGACACAGTGTAAAACTAGTGTAAACCGTGAGTCCTTGTGCTTCAGGCACTTCCAGCTGTTCCTTGCGGAATCGCTGACACTTTTACATGGACCCAGTGGAAATACCAGTGTGGAAATGACATCCCAGGCAAGATTGGAGAACTCGCCCCTGATAATAAACAGACCGGAGTAAGACTGGGCTCAGGCCCTGAACTTCAGACACGATGAGCTGAATGGCAACATTTTAAAATACATGCTGTAATATGTTCAAGCCTCGGCTCAGTGGGATCACTCTCGCCTCTGCTTCAGAAGGTCAGATACTAAACCCCACTCCAGAGACCTGAGCAAATAATCTATGCTGACACGTCTGGTGCCAGTACTGAGGGAGTGCTGCAATGTCTTTTGGGGCAGACATTAAACTGAGTCCCCGTCTTCCCACTCAGGTGGATTTAAAGGACGCGTAGCACTATATTGAAATGTAGAGGAGTTCTCCAGGGTTTACAGCGCAAATATTTATCCCTTAACCAATATCTGAAAAATAGATGATCTGATCATTATTTCATTGTTGTTTGCTGGATCTTGCTGTGCACCAATTGGCTGCAACGTTTCGTACATAACAGTGACCACACTTCCAAAGTAATTCATTGTCTGTAAATCATTTTGGGACACCATGAGATTATGAAAGGCGCTATATAAATGCAAAGTGTTTCTAAATATCAACATTTCAAAATAGAAGTTGCGATATGTGAAATGCTCAGATAATCCTGTGATTGTCGGCACTCCTCTGGTCACTGGTTTAAATTGTTTAGTTTCAGTTATTTAAACCTTCCATTAAATGGAAATGCAGTGGAATAACAGCCTGTTCAGAGATGTTCCACTGATTTCAGCAGCAGACATTTCAGAACTGAATTATTCATTGCAATATTTATTCACTTTGATATAAATCACATCTGTTGCAATTGAAAAAAACTGAAGCTAACGTCACTGTTCGACATATTTCTACTTCTGTTAATATTCTTAAAATAATTCATTGCTGTGAGTTGAGTCGAATCAATAAGTGACTATGTTGATCTGATTTTGCTGCCATGGGCACTTCATGACCAGCAGTGAGCCGTTTATGTAAATAAACACAGAAATAGAAGTCCCAAATTAGAGCATTGAGCGACAGAGACACAATAACAGTTTCCCCACCAACACAGCACAGAAATAAAGACAGAGAGAAATGCAAATCTCTCAACAGATTCCAGCAACAATTGTTTTTTGGTACATTTCTCTACATTATAGGAGTGTAACGTGAAGATGATACCCACGGACAGAATGGGGAACGATTGCTTCTCGTCAGCATGTACAGCAACATCACAAAGGTGATAGTGGAGATTTGTCTATCATCTGCCTCTCAATTTTCCATTTTCCTCCTATCTCTCAAGAATAGGTCATTGACATTTCCCCACAACTAGATGTCAACATGTAACGCAAGATTTCCCTCAACCATAAGGATATGCCTCGGACCAAATTGATTGGAGTGCACAGAGGGAGTTTTAGTCCAAAATGTGACCTATGCATTAAGTGACATTGGAGTTTTTGATGTGAGAGTTTAGAGGGATCTTTACTCTTGTATCTAACGCATGCTTTACCTGCCCTGGGTGTTTTTTGATGGGATGTTGTCGAGGGAGCATTATTTTGCACCTAAACCGTACTATACCTGTCATGGCAGTGTGTGATGTGACAGTTTAGAGGGAGCATCACACTGTATCTAACCCGTGCTGTTACTGTTCTGTGAATGTGTGATGGGAGAGTATAATGGGAGGTTTACTCAGTATCTGACACATGCTGTACCTGCCCTGGGAGTTATAGGGTCTAGAGCAGTAATAACTGACATAGCGTGTAGTGTCATATAAAGAGAGACATGGTCTCGTGCAGTAATAACGGTGATGGGGTCTAGTCAATATAAAAAGAAACATGGTTTAATGCAGCAATGTGAAAGGATGGGGCTACTGCAATATAAGCAACGTACTTGTCTAGTTTAATATAAACAGAGACAGGGTCTTTTGTAATAGGAACAAAAGCATGGCATATTCGATTAATATCTGAGACAGAGCCTAGTACAATATTAGTAGTTCAAGTGCAGTACGAACGGAGGTAGTGGCTAGCATTTAACGACTGATACAGGGACATTGTATATTGGTTCCTGACATGTGGGTGTATGTGTCGCTGGCAAGTCCAACATTGTTGTCTTTCCCTATTGGCCTTGAGAAGCAGTTGGTAAGCTGCCACCTTCAACCGCTGCAGACCGTGTGAAGAATGTACTCAGTGTTAGGGAGGGTGTTGAAGAACTTGGCCCAGTGTCTATGAAGGAAAGATAATAAATTTCAAAACTAGAATGCTGTGTGATTTGGAGGGCTATGTGGAGATGACGGTGTTCTCATGAGCCTGCTGTCCTTGTCCTTCTAGGTGGAAGAGGTTGTAGATTTGGAAAGTTCTGCCGAAGATGTCTTGGCGAGTTACTGCAATGCATCTTGTGGATAGTAATCACTGCAGACATGGTGCACAGGTGGTTGAGGGAGTGAATATTTAACATGGTGTGTATGGTTATATAAACTGGAACAGTGTCTTGTGTAGTTATAACTGAGACAGGCTCTGGTGTATTATAGAATCATAGAATGGTTACAGCACAGAAGAGGGCCATTTGGCCCATATAGCCCGTGTCGCTCTCTGCAGGAGTATTTCAACTAGTCCAGTCCTCCGCCCTTTCCCATAGCCCAGTGATATTTTCTTCCTTCAAGTACTTATCCAATTCCCTTTGGAATGCCATGGTTTAATCTCCCCCCACCTCCCTTTCAGGCATTGCATTTCAGATCATAACCACTCGCTGCATACAAACGTTTTCCTTATGTCGCCTTTGATTGTGCCAATCATATTAAATCTGTCTCCTCTGTTCTCGACCCTTCTGCCAATGGGAAAGGTTTCTATCCAGCTACTCTGTCTGGACCCCTTGATTCTGAACACCTCGATCAAATCTCATCTCAAACTTCTTTGCTCTAATGAGAACAACCCCAGCTTCTCCAGACTAGACCACATAACCGAAGTACCTTATCACTGGAACCACACGTAAATCTTTTCTACACCCTCTCCAAGGACTTCACATCCTTCCTAAAGTGCGGTGCCCCGAATTGGACACAATACTCCAGTTAAGGCCGAATCAGTGTTTTATACTTATTCATCATAATTTCCTTGCTTTTGTATTCTATGTCTCTATTTATGAAGCCCATGATCCCATCTGCTTTTTAAACCACTTTCTCAATCTGCCCTGCCACATTCAATGTTTTATGCACATATATCCTGAGGTCTCTGTGTTCAGCACACCCTTTAGAATTGTACCCTTTGGTTCATTTTGCCTCTCCTCGTTCCTCCTACCAAAATGTATCACTTCACACTTTTCTGTGTTTCATTTTCCATGTATTCGTCTATTCTAGCAGAAAAACTATGTCCTTTTAAAGTCTATAATAATTCTCCTCACTGTTCACTATACTTCCAAGCTTTGAGTCATCTGCAAATATTGAAATTATGCCCTTACACAATCTAAGTCATGAATATAAATCAAGAAAAGTAGTATTCCTCATACCAACTGCTGCAGAACACCACTGTATACCTTCGTCCAGTCCAAAAAACCCACTACTCTCTGATTCCTATCACTCAGTCAATTTCATATCCAGACTGCCACTCACCCTTTTATTCTATGAATTTCAACTTTGCTGGCACGGATATTATCAAGGCACTTTATCAAACACCTTTTGTAAGTCCACCACATCAACGATATAAACTGAGCCTGGGTCTAGTGCAGTAATGAGAGAAATAAGTGAGGTAATTACACATTTAGTAACCTCATGCCAGATATAGGTGCAGTTTCATGTTTACCTTCACTTGCACCAATCATCATAAACTTGAGGTGTATATCAGGAGATTCTGTGTGATGCTGAGATGATTGCTGGACAATAAAGCGCAGATACTGGTGGCTGGCTGCTCATTATCTTCGGTGTAATTTAATTCCTTTTCCCAGTGAATACTGTGGCCAGACATGGTCACCATGATAACAGAATGGTCAGTGTGACATCAGTTTCTAAAGTAGAGCGTGCAAGACAATGTGTTATCAATAAATGTTAACGGTATTAAGGGATCAGCAATTAGCTGTTGAATAAAATAAAATGCTGAAAAGCTAATCATTTTTCTTTGTGGAATGTACTTGCACACATTCTAATTTGTACACACACATACAAACATGCACATAAACACACACACACACACGTACACACATACACACATACATACACATATAGAAAACACTGTTCTCTTTTCTGTTGATCGTCTTAACCGGATGAGAGAATGATCTCCAGTGGATATTGGGACCCTGCGGCCGCCCATCCGGTGGTGCTGTGAGATCACGGTTCCAGGCTCTCTCTGACACAATCAGTGGGTCAAGTGAAAGCTCAATAGAAACAACAACACTTAACATTAAATAACAGAGCAATTGGCACAGGACAACACAAGTGTGAATTTGTAACCTTTAACACAGAGTTTGCTACTAAGTAGTGTAAAATGCATTATTGCTCACCTTCAGTCCGGTCCCTCAATACCAGTCTATCTCGGAGATTATTACAAGATTCACCCCATCCTCTCAACACAAGTATTACCGACACAATACCAGATCAATACGCCATTACACACAACTCTTGATAGCTATTAACGAAATTAAACGTGTGTTCCAACCAAAAAAAAGTATTGCATCCTCCTACCCACACACATAAATATCTTATTTATATTACTATCTATCTACCGTCTATATATATTCTGTCTCTCTAACAGACGCATGGCAGAAATAACTTACAACAGGGTCTGTTGTACAATATATAGAAATATAATCCTTGGAGAGGGAGTTCATCCCAAAACTATCTGGGACCGACGAGAAAATGAGACATCCTGACCCTCGGTTGACACAAACAGACATTGTCTTGTGAAATCAACGGCTACATGGCCCAGTCTAACATAAAGGGCCTAGTGTAACAAAGGGAGACAGAGTCTATCATATCGGAAAGAGACACAGGGTCTAGTGTAATTTAAACAGCGACAGGGTCTAGTGTAATATAAACAGAGACAGTGTCTAGTGTAATACAAACAGAGACAGGGTCTAGTGTAAATAAACAGTGACAGGGTCTAGTGTAATATAAACAGAGACAGGGTCTAGTGCAATTTCAGAGAAACAGTGCCGAGTGTAATGTAAACAAAAGAACATAAGAAATAGGAACAGGAGTAGGCCACTGGCCCCTCGAACCTGCTCATCATTTAATAAGATCATGGCTGATCTGATCATGGACTCAGCTCCACTTCGCTGCCCGATCCCCATAACCCTTTATTCTCTTATCACTCAAAGACTTTTCTATCTCCGCCTTAAATATATTCAATGGCCTAGCCTGCACAACTCTCTGGGGCTGAGAATTCCATAGATTTACATCCCTCTGAGCGAAGAAATTCCCCGTTAGCTCAGTTTTAAATGCGCAGCTAGTTTTTCTAAGACTATGTCCCCTAGTTTTGTTTTCCCCTATAAGTGGAAGTATCCTCTCTGCATTCACGTTGTCGAGTACGCTCATTATCTTATAATTTGCAATAAGATCACCTCTCATTCTTCTGAACTCCAATGTCTATCGGCCCAACCTACTCAAACTATCTTCATAATTCAACACCCTCATCTCCCGAATCAACCTTCGCTGGAATGCAGGTACATCCTTCCTTAAATACAGAGACCAATACTGGATGCAGTACTCTAGATGTGGCTTCACCAATATCCTGCAGATTATTGCCCACTCACTTAGTCTATCAATATCCCTTTACAGATTATTGGTGCCCTCCTCACAATTTTCTTTCCCACCCTTCTTTTTATCGTCTCAAAGCTTGGCTACATTACATTAGGTCCCTTCATCCAATTCATTACTATCGATTGTAAATAGTTGAGGTTCCACCACCGATGCCTGCGGCACACCACGAGATAATGTTTGCCATCCGGAAATTGACCCATTTATCCCGACCCTCCAATCAGTTAGTTAGCCAATCATCTATCCATGCCAATATATTGCCCTCCACCCCGAGAACTTTTATCTTGTGCAGTAATCTTTTATGTGGCACCATATCGAAGACTTCTGGAAATCCAAATACACCACATCCACTGGATCCCCCTAATCCACCCTGCTCGTTTCATCCTCAAAGATCTCCAGCAAATTTTTCAATCATGTCGTCCCGTTCATGAAACTACGCTGACTCTGCTTGATTGAATTTTGCTTTTCCAAATTTCCCGCTATTGCTTCCTTAACAGATTCCACCATTGTCTCAATGACAGATGTTCCGCTCACTGGTCTATAGTTTCTTGCTTTTTGTCTGACTATTTTTTTTTTTTTTTAAATAGGGGCACTACATTTGCAGTTTTCCAATCCGCTGGGACCGCCGCAGAATTAAGAAATTTTAGTAGATTACAACCAATGCAGCCACTATCTCTGCAGCCACTTCTTTTAGGACCATGGTGTGTAACCCATCAGGCCCTGGGGACTTGTCCGCCTTTAGTCCCATTATTTTACCGAGTATGACTTCATTAATGATAGAGATTGTAATAAATTCCTTCCTCCATATAGCCCCTTGATTTTCCACAATTTGGATGTGTGCAGTGTCTGCTACCATGAAGACCGATACAAAATATTTGATCAACGTCTCTGTCATTTCCCTGTTCTCCATTATTAATTCCCCAGTCTCATCCGTTTGATGACCAACATTTACGTTAACCTCACTTTTGCTTGTAATGTACCTGTAGAAACTTTTACTATCTGTTTTTCTATTTTGCGCTAGTTTACTTTCATAACCTATCTTCCCTCACTTTATCATTTGTTAAGTTGTTCTTTGCTGGCTTTTAAAAGTTTCCCAATCCTCTGGCCTCCCACTAGTCTTGGCCAGACTGTATTCCTTTGTTTCCAATTAGGTACCATCTCTTATTTCCTTAGTTAGCCACGGATTGTTATCTACTCTCTTGCAGTCTTACCTTCTCATTGGGATATCTTTTTGTTGCGAATTATGAAATATCCAATTAAATGTCTGGCACTGCTCATCAACCGTCCCATACTTTTATCTATTTTCCCAGTCCGCATTAGCAATTACTGCCCTCAGACCTTTGTAGCCTCCTTTTTTTTTAAGGTTTGTACAGTGGTTTGAGAACCAACTCTCGCACTCTCTAACTGAACTTGAAATTCAACCGTGTTCTGGTCACTGATAGATTAGTATGGCACAGAAGGTGACAATACAGCCCATAGAGTCTACGCCGGCTCTTTCGAAGAGCAATCCCGTTAGCCCCACTCCCGCGCACTTTCCCTATATCCCTGCATTTTTTCCTCCTTCAAGTATTTGTACACTTTCATTTTAAGGGCAACTATTGAATCTATATCTACCACCCTATCAGGCAGTACAACCCAAATCCTAACCAGTGGTTGCATGGAACGTTTCGTCCAAATATCGCCTCTGGTTCTTTTGTCAATCACCTTACATCTGAATCCATTTCTATTAATTTACTCTATCTAAACCAGTGGTTCTCCACCTTTTTGTGTTAGCGACACACTTTTGTATACTAGAATTTTTGGTGGCACACTTGAAGGGCTTAAAATGTGAACACAAAGTTTAAAATAAGCAAGTTTCAGAAAATTTAAAAAACATTTTATTAATCACAGTATATGAAGATATACAACATTGTACACATGTATGTTATTAATTATTTTTTATTCTGAATGTAACAATAAAATAATAAACTATAATAATAATTACTCACGTTAATTAGAGATTAATTAGTATTTTGATATGATACTTGTGCCTGACGTTTTTTTGGATATGTCACTAATATTAGGGCATATAACCGATAAGGCCTCTCTCATTTCGTGTTCAAGTTCGCTAAGTTTTTCCCTTTTTTTGCATTTGATATTCGTAAGAGTTGAGAATCCTAATTCGCAGAGACGTTGAAAACTGCATCAGAATTATCAAAGCTTTTTTTAATATTGCAGGATATTCTTCTTTAATAGAAATCCAGAAAGCATCAAGAGACATATCTGAAGGTTTCATTTTAAGGCTATGTCTGTCGAAATGGAAGTCAGTTTTTCTTCTTCTTGCAATGTAAAATCAAACTCTGACGTGCTAGTTGGAGAAAGTGGATTTCTTACCCAATCATATTCTCTACATCCAAAGATGGAAAATATTTTTTGATGTTGTCTTCCAGTGATGCCAAATGCTCTATCACAATAGGTGCAACCTTTTTAACACTGTGATTTGGTATCAAAGGGAACATTTCAAGATTTTGTTTCTGTTGCTATCTTTTTCTAGGTAGAAATGTTTTTCTGAAAAGCTAATAGTTTGTCTGTGGAGGTGAGAATATTTTCATTTCGCCCTTGCATACTGGTATTAACGCTTTTCCACAATTAACTATAGCTGCCAAATATGCCAACTTAGCACACCACATTTCACTCTTAAGGTATTTGCAAAATGTATCATTTCCTTCTTTTTCAAATAATACTGACAATTATTCTTTAAGTTCAAATACACGATTTAAGACTTTTCCCCTTGAAAGCCATTTTACCTCTGTATGCAAAAGTAAACATTCGTGCTCTGCATCCATCACTTTGCAGAGCTGTTTAAACATGCAAGTTTTTAAAGGTCTTTATTTCATATAATTTATGATATTAACAACTTGATCGAACAGAGATTTTAATTCTAGCAGTAATGTCTTTGTAACAAGTGCTTCTCTATGCAAAAAGCATTGGGTGAATAATATATTTGAATTATGTTTTTTTGCAAGCGTAATGAATCCTTTGACAAATCCCACCATAGACTGAACACCGTCCATGCAGATTCCAACACATGAGTCCCATGAAATGTCCAAGTCTTCTAAATAAGAATTCACGGAATCAAATATGTCTTCACCTCTAGTATTTTCCGGGAGTTCTATTCAGCACAGAAATCGGTTAAATATCTCGTTTTCATGAATGAAGCGAGCAAATGCTAACATTGATCACTAATGTCGGTGGACACCTCGAGTTGCACAGCAAAATTCGAGTTTGTAAGTTTCTTGGCGACATGTTCCCTATATCCCTTGCTTTTTTCCTACTTCAAGTATTTGTACAATTTCGTTTTGAAGGAAACGATTGAGTCTGTATCTACCACCCTATCAGGCAGTACATTACAAATCCTAACCAGTGGTTGCATCGAAAATTTCGTCCAAATATCGCCTCTGGTTCTTTTGTTAATCACCATACATCTGAAACAGTTTATATTTATTTTCTCTATATCTAAACCGTTGATGATTTTAAACAGCTTTATCAAATCTCTTCTTAGACTTCGCTCCTCCAAGGAGAACAATCCCATATTTTGCAGTCTCTACACATTAACTGAAGTCCCTCATGCTTGGGTCTAATATTGGTTGGGAATTGTCGGAGTCCATTAAATAAGAAGCAGTAGCAGTACATTTGGAAAAACAAAATTCGGTGAGGCAGAGTCACCATGGATTTATGAAGGGGAAGTCGTGTTTGACAAATTTTCCGGCGTTCGTTGAGTATGTAGCGAACAGGGTGGATAGAAACATAGAAACATAGAAAACAGGTGCAGGAGTAGGCCATTCAGCCCTTCTAGCCTGCACCACCATTCAATGAGTTCATGGCTGAACATGCAACTTCAGTACCCCATTCCTGCTTTCTCGCCATTCCCCTTGATCACCCGAGTAGGAAGGACTCCATCTAACTCCCTTTTGAATATATTGAGTGAATTGGCCTCAACAACTTTCTGTGGCAGAGAGTTCCACAGGTTCACCACTCTCTGGGTGAATACGTTTCTCCTCATCTCAGTCGTAAATGGCTTACCCCTTATTCTTAGACTGTGACCCCTGGTTCTGGACTTCAACTTTGGGAACATTCTTCCTGCATCTAATCTGTCGAAACCCGTCAGAATTTTAAACGTTTCTATGACGTCCCCTCTCATTCTTGTGAATTCCAGTGAATACAAGCCCAGTTGATCCAGTCTTTCTTGGTAGATCAGTCCCACCATCCCTGGAATCAGTCTGGTGAACCTTCGCTGCACTCCCTCAATAGCAAGAATGTCCCTCAAGTTAGGAGACCAAAACTGTACACAATACTCCAGGTGTGGCCTCACCAAGGCCCAGTACAACTGTAGCAACACCTCCCTGCCCCTGTACTCAAATCCCTTCGCTATGAAGGCCAACATGCCATTTGCTTTCTTAACCGACTGATGTACTGCATGCCAACCTTGAATGACTGATGTACCATGACACCCAGATCTTGTTGCACCTGCCCTTTTCCTAATCTGTCACCATTCAGATAATATTCTGTCTCTCTTTTTACCACCAAAGTGGATAACCTCACATTTATCCACATTATACTTCATCTGCCATGCATTTTCCCACTCACCTAACCTATCCAAGTCACTCTGCAGCCTCATAGCATCCTCCTCGCAGCTCACACTGCCACCCAACTTAGTGTCATCCACAAATTTGGAGATACTACATTTAATCCCCTCGTCTAAATCATTAATGTACAGTGTAGACACCTGGGGCCCCAGCACATAACCTTGCGGTACCCCACTAGTCACTGCCTGCCATTCTGAAAAGTACTCATTTACTCCTACTCTTTGCTTCCTGTCGGACAACCAGTTCTCAATCCACGTCAGCACACTACCCCCAATCCCATGTGCTTTTACTTTGCACAATAATCTCTTGTGTCGGACCTTGTCGAAAGCCTTCTGAAAGTCCAAATATACCACATCAACTGGTTCTCCCTTGTCCACTTTACTGGAAACATCCTCAAAAAATTCCATAAGATTTGTGAATCATGATTTCCCTTTCACAAATCCATGCTGACTTGGACGTATCATGTCACCTCTTTCCAAATGCGCTGCTATGACATCCTTAATAATTGATTCCATCATTTTACCCACTACTGAGGTCAGGCTGACCGGTCTATAATTCCCTGTTTTCTCTCTCCCTCCTTTTTTATAAAGTGGGGTTACATTATTTACCCTCCACTCGATATGAACTGATCCAGAGTCAATGGAATGTTGGAAAATGACTGTCAATGCATCTGCTATTTCCAAGGCCACCTCCTTAAGTACTCTGGCATGCAGTCCATCAGGCCCTGGGGATTTATCGGCCGTCGATCCCATCAATTTCCCCAACATAATTTCCCAACTAATAAAGATTTCTCTCAGTTCCTCCTCCTTACTAGACCCTCTGACCCCTTTTTTATCCGGACAGTTGTTTGTGTCCTCCTTAGTGAATACCGAACCAAAGTACCTGTTTAATTGGTCTGCCATTTCTTTGATCCCAGTTATGACATCCCCTGATTCTGACTGCAGGGGACCTACGTTTGTCTTTACTAACCTTTTTCTCTTTACATATCTATAGAAACTTTTGCAATCTGCCTTAATGTTTCCTGCAAGCTTCTTCTCGTACTCCATTTGCCCTGCCCTAATCAACTCCTTTCTCCTCCTCTGCTGAGTTCTAAATTTCTCCTAGTCCCCGGGTGCGCTGCTATTTCTGGCCAATTTGTATGCCACTTCCTTGGCTTTAATACTATCCCTGATTTCCCTTGATAGCCACGGTTGAGCCACCTTCCCTTTTTTATTTTTACGCCAGACAGGAATGTACAATTGTTGTAGTTCATCCATGCGGTCGCTAAATGTCTGCCATTGCCCATCCACAGTCAACCCCTTAAGTATCATTCGCCAATCTATCCTAGCCAATTCACACCTCATCCCTTCAAAGTTACCCTTCTTTAAGTGCTGGAGCATGGTCTCTGAATTAACTGTTTCATTCTCCATTCTAATGCAGAATTCCACCATATTATGGTCATTCTTCCCCAAGGGTTCTCGTACAATGAGATTGCTAATTAATCCCCTCTCATTACACAACACCCAGTCGAAGCTGACCTCCCCCCTAGTTGGTTCCTCGACATATTGGTCTAGAAAACCATTCCTTCTGCACTCCAGGAAATCCTCCTCCACCGTATTGCTTCTAGTTTGGCTAGCCCAATCTATGTTCATATTAAAGTCACCCATTATAACTGCTGCACCTTTATTGCATGCACCCCTAATTTCCTGTTTTATGCCCTCCCCGACATCACTACTACTGTTTGGAGGTCTGTACACAAAGCCCACTAACGTTTTTTGCCCTTTGGTGTTCTGCAGCTCTACCCTTATAGATTCCACATCATCCAAGCTAATGTCTTTCCGAACAATTGCATTAATCTCCTCTTTTACCAGCAATGCTACTCCACCTCCTTTTCCTTTTATTCTATCCTTCCTGAATGTTGAATACCCCTGGATGTTGAGTTCCCAGCCCTGATCATCCTGGTGCCACGTCTCCGTAATCCAAATCGCACCATATTTGTTAACATCTTTTTGCGCAGTTAATTCATCCACCTTATTGCGGATACTCCTTGCATTAAGACACAAAGCCTTCAGGCTTGTTTTTTTCACACCCTTTGTCCTTTTAGAATTTAGCTGTACAGTAGCCATTTTTGTTTTTTGCCTTGGGTTTCTCTGTCCTCCACTTTTCCTCATCTCCTTTCTGTCTTTTGCTTTTGCTTCCTTTTTGTTTCCCTCTGTCTCCCTGCATTGGTTCCCATCCCAGTGCCATATTAGTTTAACTCCTCCCCAACAGCACTAGCAAACACTCCCCCGAGGACATTGGTTCCGGTCCTGCCCACGTGCAGACCGTCCGGTTTGTCCTGGCCCCACCTTCCCCAGAACCGGTTCCAATGCCCCAGGAATTTGAATCCCTCCCTGCTGCACCTCTGCTCAAGCCACGTATTCATCTGCGCTATCCTGCGATTACTACTCTGACTAGCACGTGACACTAGTAGCATCCCGAGATTACTACTTTTGAGGTCCTACTTTTTAATTTAGCTCCTAGCTCCTTAAATTCGTTTCGTAGGACCTCATCCCTCTTTTTACCTATGTCGTTGGTACCAATGTGCACCACGACAACTGGCTGTTCTCCCTCCCTTTTTAGAATGTCCTGCACCCTCTCCAAGACATCTTTGACCCTTGCACCAGGGAGACAACATACCATCCAGGAGTCTCAGTTGCGGCCGCAGAAACGCCTATCTATTCCCCTCACAATCGAATCCGCTATCACTATCGCTCTCCCATTCTTTTTCGTGCTCTCCTGTGCAACAGAGCCAGCCACGGTGCCATGAACTTGGCTGCTGCTGCCCTCGCCTGATGAGTCATCCCCCCCAACAGCACTCAAAGCAGTATATCTGTTTTGCAGGGGGATGACCACAGGGGACCCCTGCACTACCTTCCTTGCACTACTCTTCCTGCTGGTCTTCCATTCCCTATCTGGCTGTGGACCCTTCTCCTGCGGTAAGACCAACTCGCTACACGTGCTACTCACGTCATTCTCAGAATCGCGGATGCTCCAGAGTGAATTCACCCTCAGCTCCAATTCCGCAACGCGGTCCTTCAGGAGCTGGAGGCGGTTACACTTCCCGCACACATAGTCGTCAGGGACACCGGAAGTGTCCCTGAGTTCCCACATGGTACAGCAGGAGCATTACACCCAAGCGAGCTCTCCTGCCATGAATTAACACTTAGATACACTTAAATTGTCAACAACAATGTTATAAGTTACTGACTGATAAAAAAAAAGAAAAAGCAAAGCTACTCACCAATCACCAGTCAATCACTTACCTCCTAGGCTGTGACATCAAATTTCTGTTCCTTTTTTTCCTTCTCCCTGTAGCTGTACAAGTACGCCTGTATAGGCCTCTGCTGATCCCCGGACTCACGCCTCAGTGACCACGGACTCCCGCTGCATTTATAGGCCTGTGCTGATCCGCGGACTCGCGCTGCCTCTCGCGGCCTTTAAAAGCCTCTGCTGATCCCCGGACTCCCGCTGACTCTCGCGGTCTTTATAGGCCTCTGCTGATCCCCAGACTCACGCCTCAGCGACCACGAACTCTCGCGGCGTTGATAGGCCTCTGCTGATCCCCGGACTCAGGCCTCAGCAACCACGACCTCCCGCTGCCTCTCGCGGCCTTTTATAAGGCGCTGCTGATCCCAAGACTCACGCCTCAGCGACCACGAACTTCCGCTGCCTCTCGCGGCCTTTGATAGGCCTCTGCCGATCCCCGGACTCACGCCTCAGCGACCACGAACTCCCGCTGCCTCTCGGATAAAGGGGAACCATTGGATAGGGTTCTTTGGACTTCCAGAAAGCATTTGACAAAGTGCCACATAAAAGGTTACTGCACATGATAAAAGATCACGGGGCTGGGGGTAATATATTACCATGCATAGAGGATTGGAACAAAGAACAGAGAGTCGGGACAAATGGTCCATTCTCTGGTTGGCAACCAGTAACTAGTGGCATGCCGCAGGGATCAGTGCTGCGACCTCAACTAATTACAATCAACATTTGCTACTTGGAATAAGGGACTGAGTGTAAGGTAGCCAAGTTTGCTGGCGATAAACAGATGGAAGGAAAAGTAGTGTGTGAGGAGGATACAAGAAATCTGCAAAAAGACATAGACAGGCCAAGTAAGTGAGAAAAAAATTGCCAGATGGAGTATGATGTTGTAAAATGAGAGGTCATGCACTTTGGCCGAAAGAAAATAAACAGCATTATTATTTAAATGGAGATAGATTGCAATGTGCCGCAGTACAGCGGGACCTGGGGTTACTTGTGCATGAAACACAAAAGGATAGTATGCAGGTATAGCAAGTGATCAGGAAGGCCAATGGAATTTTGGTCTTCATTGCAAAGGGGATGGAGTATAAAAGCAGGGAAGTCATGCTACACCTATGTAAGGTATTGCTGAGGCCACATCTGGAATACTGCGTGCAGTTTTTGTTTCCGTATTTACAAAAGGATTTACTGGCTTTGCAGGCAGTTCAGAGAAGTTTCACTAGGTTGATTCTGGGGATGAGGAGTTTGACTTATGAGGAAAGGTTGATTAGGTTGGGTCTCTACTCATTGGAATTCAGAAGAATGAGAGGTGATCTTATCGAAACGTATAAGATTATGAAGGGGCTTGACAAAGTGGATGCAGAGAGGATGTTTCCACTGATGGGGCAGACTAGAACTAGAGGGCACGATCTTAGAATGGGGGCACCCATTGAAAACAGATATGAGGAGAAATTTCTTCTCTCAGAGAGTTGTAAGTTTGTGGAATTCGCTGCTGCAGAGAGCTGTGGAAGTGGGATATTGAATAAATTTAAGACAGATTTGATCGTTTCTTAAACGATAATGGGATAAGGGTTTATGGGGAGCGGACGGGGAAGTGGAGATCAGTCCATGGTCAGATCAGCCATGATTGTATTGAGTGGCGCAAAAGGCTCGAGGGGCCGTATGGCCGACTCCAGCTCTTTTTTATTATGTTCTTATGTTCTTATCATTTACTAAATCACCTCTTAACCTTTTCTGGTCTAAGGAGAACAGCTCCAGTTTCTCTAGTCTCACCATATAATTTCAATCCCCCATCCCTGATACATTTCCAGTAAATCTCTTCTAGATCCTCTCGGAATTCTTCACGTCCTACCTAAAGTATGGTGCCCAGATTTAGACACAATACTCTAGCTGGGGCTGAACTAGTGTTTCCAGTCATTCATCCCTGGTACCAATCTGGTAAATCTCCCCTCAACCTTCTCTGCTGTAAGCAGAACAACCCCAGCTTCTCCAAGTCTGGCCACGTAGTGAAAGCTTGCGTCCTACCATCCCGTACACACAATGCAGCGAGCTCCAGGCGGGCGCTGGCCAGTCCTCAACAGCGAAATGGCGGAGGAAAAAAGAGCAGCTGAAAGCCGACGATATCTTGAAATTTTTAAAAAATTGTTAACTTATTTTTTTTATTTACAAAAGGAAATATATCGTGACTGCCGCAGCCAGAACTTCGACCCAGTGACAGTTCCCCAGCCAACTACCTCTCCTGAAAGGTAAGCATTTTTTTTCTTGTCAGTTTTTTTCGGGTGGGGGCTTCAATATATATATTTGCCATCGCTCTGTCTCTTATTTGTTAATACATATGAAAACCCGCTGAAGGAATTGTGTGCAGAAAATTCCAGCTGGGGAATCGTCATCGATGGAAGCAGAAACTCTGCAAAGGGAACAATAATAATCGTTTGGACTGAGGGAGGAAAGAGTGGAGGGTGGATTGGAGCAAGGGAGGGATGAAGTGATGGAACGGTGGAGGGATGGACGGAGGGAGGGAGGGATGGCTGCAGGAAGGTAGCGATTGATAGAGGGAGGGATGGAGGTATGTACGAAGGTAAGAATGAAGGGAGGGAAGGAAGGAGAGACGAGTGGATGGCGAGAGGGATGGTGGGGGAAGTGATGGAGTATCTCCCAATTTACCCCATCAAAACTCTTCATGAATTGGAACACCTCTATTAAGTGGCCCATAACGTGCTCGTCTCTAAGGAGAACAATCCTAGCTTCCAGCTGCTTTGATGGTGCAGCTCAAGTTCCGTGAGTCCTTCTACCTAAGGCACATCCAGATGTTCCCTGCGGAGTCGGTGTCACTTTTATATCGACCCAGTGGAAATCCCAGTGTGAGAATGACATCCCAGGCAAAATAAGAGAACTCGCCCCTGAAAATAAATAGATCGCTATTAGACTGGGCTCAGGCCCTGAACTTCAGACACGATGAGCTGAATGTGAACATTTTAAAGTACACGCTGTGATATGTTCAAGCCTCGGCTCAGTGGGTTCACTCTGGCCTGCGAATCAGAAGGTCACAGATATTAATCCACACTCCAGAAACCTGAGCCAATAATCTATGCCGACACGCCCGGCGCCAGTACTGAGGGAGTGCTGCACTGTCAGAGATAATGTCTTTCGGGGCAGACAATAAGTTGAGGATTCAACTTTCTGCTCAGTTGGATTTAAGGGATTCCTGGCACTATACTGAAGAGCACATGAGTTCTCCAGGGTTTCCAGCGCAAATATTTACACTTCAACCAACATCTGAAAAACAAATTATCAGATCAATATTTCATGCTCTTTGTTGGAGCTTGCTGTGCACACATTGGCTGCCGCGTTTCCTACATTACAACAGTGAGCACACTTCCAAAGTAATTCATTGGCTGTAAAGCAATTTGGGACATCATGAGGTCAAGAAAGTCACTATATAAATGCAAGGTGTTTCTAAATGTCAACATTTGTAAATACAAGTTGCGATATGTGAAAAGCTCAGATATTAATGTGATTGTAGGACACTCCTCTGCTCACCCATTTTACTTGTTTAGTTTCAATGGTTTAAATCTTCCACTAAATGGAGATCCAGTGGAATAGCAGCCTTTTCAGAGATGTTCCATTAATTTTGGCAGTAGAGCTGTCAGAACTGAATTATTCATTTTACTATATCTTCCTTTGGTATGAATGACATCTGTTCTAATTGAACAAAACTGAAGCAAACCTCACTGTTGGGAGAATTTTCTATTAATGTTGTACCAACTGTCAATATTTTTAAAATAAACACTTGTTGTGAGAGGAGAGGAATCAATAAATAACTCTGTTGATCTGATTTTACTGCCATGAACATTTCATGGGACCCAGTGTGTCGGTTATGTAAATAAACACAGCAATAGAAGTCCCAGATTAGAGTATTGAGTGACAGAAACAATTTAAATGTTTCCCCACCAACACAGCATAGAAATAAACAGAGAAATAAATGCAAATTTCTCAACGAATTCCAGTAGAAATTTTTTTGGGGCGCATTTCTCTAAATTATAGGAGAATAAAGTAAATCATACCCATGGACAGAATGGGGAAAGATCCTATTCACCGTATATAGTAACATCACAAATGTGTCAGTGGAGATTCCCTGTATCCTCTCCCTCTCCTATTTCTACGTTTCCTATTGTCTCTCAAGAATGGATAATTAGCCATCTCCCACAACTAGATATTAAAATCTAACAAATGTTTTCCTTGAACCCTAATGTTACGCCTCGAATCAACTTGATTGGAATGCGCAGAGGGAGCTTTAAACCAAGATGTGACCTGTGCATTAAACTACCTGGGAGTATTTAAACTGTGCTCTACCTGCCCCAGTGTTTGATGGGACAGTTTAGAGCTCGATTTACTCTGGATCAGACTCGTGCTGCACCTGCCCTGGGAGTGTTTGATGGGACAGAGTCGCGGGAGCTTTACACTGTATGTAACCTGTACTGTACCTACCTTGTAAGTATTTAATGGGACTGTGTATAGAGTCCATTTTTCTGTATCTAACCCGGACTTTACCTGTCCTGGGAATGTTCGATTTGACAGTGTAGAGGTCGGTTTACTCTGTATCTGGTACATGCTGTACCTGACCTGTGAGTTACAGTGTTTAGTGCATTAATAACGGTGACAGGGTCAAATTTAACAGAAACAGAGACATTGTCTATTTTAGTAAAGTGAAATGATGGGGCTAGAGTAATATATACAGTGTCCGTGTCTAGTTTAATATTAACAGAGACGGGGACTTGTGTAATAGGATCAAAGGCATTGCCTATTCCAGTAATATAAGAGACAGGGCCTAATACAATATTAATAGTTCTATTACTATAATAACTGAGGTAGGGCCTAGTGCAGTAATTACTGATACAGGGACATTGTTTTATTCGTTCCTGTCATGCGGGGGTGAGAGTCATTCGGCCCATATAGAGCATGCCGCACTCTGCAAGAGTATTTCAGCTGGTCCACTCGACTGCCCTTTCACGTAGCCCTGCGATTGTTCTTTCTTCAGGAACATATCCAATTCCATGCCATGATTGAATCTGTCTCACCAATCATTCAGACAGTGCAATCAAGGCCAACATTAATTGCCTATCCATAATAGGTCTTGAGAAGCAGGTTGTCAGCTGCCCCTTTGACCCGCTGTAGACCGTGTGGTGAAGGCACTCCCACAGTGTTAGAGAGCGGGTTCCACGAATTTGAACCAGCGATTATTAAGCAATGGTAATAAATTTCCAAGTCAAGATGGTGTGCGATTTGGAGGCGAACTTGGAGGTGATTGTGTTCCCAGGAGCCTGCGGCCTTTGTTCTTCTAGGTGAGAGAGGTCGTAGGTTTGGAAAGTGCTGTCGAAGATGTCTTGGCGAGTTGCTGCAATGCACCTTGTGGATAGTAATCACTGCAAACATGGAGCGCTGGTGGTGGAGCGAGTGAATTTTTAACGTTGTGGCTGGGGTAATGTAAACTTGAAGAGGGTCTCGCATAGTAATACCTGAGACAGTCCCTGGTGTAGTATAGAATTATAGAATTATTGCACAGAAGAGAGTCATTCGGCCCATATAGAGCATGCCGCCCTCTGCAAGAGTATTTCAGCTAGTCCACCCACCCGCACTTTTCCGTAGCCCTGTGATTGTTCTTCCTTCAGGAACTTATCCAATTCCATGCCATGATTGAATCTGCCTCCACCACTCATTCAGGCAGTGCAATCAAGGCCAACATTAATTGTCTATATTAATTGATCTTGAGAAGCAGGTGGTGAGCTGCCGCCTTGTCCCGCTGTCGACCGTGTGGTGAAGCCACTCTCACAGTGTTAGGGAGCGGGTTCCACGAATTTGAACCAGCGACTATGAAACAATGGTAATAAATTTCCAAGTCAGAATGGTATTTGATTTGGAGGCGAAGCTGGAAGTGATGGCGTTTCCAGGAGCCTGCTGCCTTTGTTCTTCTAGGTGAAAGAGGTCGTAGGTTTGGAAAGTGCTGTCGAAGATGTCTTGGCGAGTTTCTGCAATGCATCTTGTGGATAGTAATCACTGCAGACATGGAGCGCTGGTGTGGGGGGAGGGAATATTTAACGTGGTGGCTGCGGTAATATAAACTGGAACAGGGTCGAGTATAGTAATAACTGAGACAGTTCCTGGTGTATTATAGAACTATAGAATTACAGCACAGAAAAGAGTCATTCGGCCTATATAGACCATGCCGCTCTCTGCAAGAGTATTTCAGCGTGTCCACTCCCTTGCCATTTCCCGAAGCCCTATGATTGTTTATCCTTCAGGAACTTATCCAATTCCATGCCAAGATTGAATCTGTCACCACCAATCTTTCAGGCAGTGCATTCCAGATCGTAATTTTTCCACATGTAAATTTAGGTTGTTCTGCAATTGTGATAATTCTGTATCCTGTTCTCGACCATTCCGCCAATGGGAACAGTTTCTCTCCAGCTACTCTGTCTCGACCCGTTATGATTCTGAACACCTCTATTTTGTCTCATCTCAAAATTCTGTGCTCTATGAGAACAACCCCAGCTTCTCCAGTCTATCCACATAACTGCAGTACCTTATCCCTGGAACCACAAGTAAATATTTTCTGCACCCGCTCTAAGGCGTTCACATCCTTCCTAAAGTACGGTGCCCAGAATTTGACACAGTAATAGGTTGACGTCGAAACCGTGTTTTACACAGGTTCATCATAATTTCCTTGCTTATATATTCAATTCCTCTATTTATGAAGCCCAGGATCCCATATGCTTTTTAAAACACTTTCTCAACCTGCCCTGCCACCTTCAAAGATTTTTGCATTTGGACCCCCAGGTCCCTGCGTTCATCACAGTTTTTAGTATTGTACCCTTCAGTTAATTTTACTCTCTTCGTTCTTCCTACCAAAATGTATAACTTCACACTTTTCTGCGTTCCATTTGCCACGTGTCCGTCTATTCCACCAGCATGTCGCTGTCCTCTTGAAGTCATCACTATCCTCCTCTCCTCACTGTTCACTAAACTTCCAAGCTTTGAATCGTTTGAAAATGGTGAAATTGTGCCCAGTACACCCGAATCCAGGTCATGAATATAAATCAAGAAAAGCAGTGTTCCTAGAACCAGCCGCTGCGAAACACCACTGTATGCATTCCTCCAGTCCAAAAAAAACCCACAGCTCTCTGACTCCTGTCACTCAGCCAATTTCATATCCATGGATGCCACTGTCCCTTATATTCTATGAGCTTTAACTTTGCTGGCAAGGATATTATCAAAGCACTTTATCAAATGCCTTTTGGAAGTCCATCACATCAACCAAAAAACTGAGACTGAGTCTACTGCAGTAAAAACTGCGATGGGGTCTGGTGTATTGAGAGAGACAATAAGTCAGATAGTTACAGATTTATTAACCCATGCCAGGTACAGGTGAAGTTTCATGTTTACCATCACTTGAACCAATAATCATACAGTTGAGGTGTATATCAGCGGATTCTGTGTGATGGTGAGGTGATCACTGGACAATAAAGCGCTGAGACTGGTGGCTGGATGCTCATTATTCTCGATGTGATTTAATCCACTTTCCCACTGAATACTGCGGACATACATGGTCAACTTGATAACAGAATTGTCAGTGTGACATCACTTTCTAAAGAAGAGCAAACAAGACAATGCGTTATCAATAAATGTTAAAGGTATTAAACGATCTGCAATTAGCTGTTGAATAAAATAAAATGCTGAAAAATAATGGTTGGAGATAATAGTTTACCTTTGTGGAATGCACTTGCACACGTTATGAATGATGTGCTTTGCACATACACACACACACAAACACACACATATATACACACACACATGCACACACTCACACGCATATACACACACATACATACACACACACATACACACGCATACATACACATACACACACATACACGTACATATACACACACATACATACACACGCACACACACACACACACACACACACACACACACACACACACACACACACACACACACAGCAAACACTGTGTGTGTGCTCTTTTCAGTTGTTCGTCTTAAGCAGATGATTTATTATCCGGTGGATGTTTGGACCCTGCGGCCGCACATCCGGCGGTACTCTGAGATCACGGTTCCAGGCTCGGTCCGACACAATCAATGGGTCACGTGAAAGCTCAATAGAAAATACTGCAGGAAAAACAATCCTTAACATTAAAGAACTGGGAGCAATTGGCACAGGACAACACAAGTGTGAATTAGTAATCTTTAACACACCGAGTGCCACTAAGTAGTGCAAAGTGCAGTTAATTGCTCCCCTTCAGTCCTGTCTTTAAATCCCAGTCCATCTCTGGGAGATTTTTACAATGTTCACCCCATCCGCTCATACAAATATTACAGACACAATACCAGATCAATTTGACATTGCCCACAACTCTTGTTACCTATTAGTGAAACTAAACCTATGTTCTATCCAAAAAAGTATTGCATCCTCCCACCCACACCATAAATATCTTTATTTTTATTAATATCTATCCACCGTCTATATATCTTCTGTCTATCTAACAGACGCATGGTCAAGTGCACAAATAACGAAGACAGGGTCTGTTCTACAATAAATAGAGATACATTCCTTGGCGTGTGAGTTTATCCCAAAACTTTCTGAGACCGGAGCGAAGTGAGACACACTGAGCCTAGGCCGACACAAACAGACATTGTAACATTAGAAAACCATAAGCATATAAGAAATAGAAGCAGGAGTCGGCCATACGGCCCCTCGAGCCTGCTCCGCCATTCAATACGATCATGGCTGATCCGATCATGGATTCAGATACAATTCCTTGTGTGCTCGCCATAACCCATTAATCTCTTATCGCATACAAACTGTCTATCTCTGTCTTAAAATTATTCAATTTCTCGGAATCCAATGCTCTCTGAGGCAATGAATTCCACAGATTTACAACCCTCTGAGTAAAGAAGTTCCTCCTCATCTCAGTGTTAACTGGTCGGCCCCTTATTCTAAGATTATGCCCCGAGTTCTAGTCTACCCTATCATTGGAAAGATCCTCTCTGTAGCCACCTTTTCGATAAGATCACTACTCATTCTTCTGAATTCCAATGAGTAGATGCCCAACCTCCTCAACCATTCCTCGTAAGTCAAGCCCCTCATCTCCGCATTCAACCTAGTGAACATTCTCTGGACTGCCTACAAAGCAAGTATAATCTTTCGTAAATGTGGCAAACAAAGCTGTACGCATTTTTCCAGGTGTGGCCTCACCAATACTTTGTACAACTGTAGCAAGACCAACCTGCTGTTATACTCCATCCCCTTTGTAATAAAGGCCAAAATTCCATTTACCTTCCTGATCACTTCCTTTACCTGCATATTAACCTTTTGTGTTTCATGCACAAGTACCCCCAGGTCCCGCTGTACTGCAGCACTTTGCAATATTTCTCCATTTAATTAAAACGTTGCTCTTTGATTTGTAATGCCAAAGTGCATGATCTCACACTTTCTTACATTATACTCCATCTGTCAAATTTTTTCCCACTCACATGGCCTGTCTATGTCTTTTGCAGATATTTTGAGTCCTCCTTACATATTGCTTTTCCTCACATCTTTCTATCGTCAACGAGCTTCTCTGTGTTATACTCGGTCCCTTCATTCAATTCGTTAGTATAGATTGTAAATAGCTGGGACCCCAGCACTGATCCCTGCGGCTCGCCACCATTTACTGATTGCCAAACCGAGAATGAACAATTTAGCCCGAATCTCTGTTTTCTGTTAATTAGACAATCCTCTATCAATACTAATATATTACCCCCAACCCCGTGAAGGTTTATCTTGTGAAGTAACCTTTTATGTGGCACCATGTCAAATGCCGTCTGGAAGTCGAAATAAACCACACTCACTGGTTCCCCTTTATCCACCCTGTTCGTTACATCCTCAAAGATTTCCAGCAATTTTTGCAAACATGACTTCCTCTTCATATATTTATGCTGCCTCTGCCTGACCGAATTATGCTTTTCCAAATATCCTGCTAAAGCTTATTTAATAATGGACTCCAACAATTTCCCAAACACAGATTTTAGGCTACCTGGTCTATAGTTTCCTGCTTTCCGGCTTCCTCCTTTTTTAAATAGGCGCTTTACATTTGCAGTTTTCCAATCTGCTGGGACTTCTTGTGAAGTGCAATGATACACGACCTAGTGCAACATGAAGGGAGACTGGGTCTAGTGTCATATAAACAGAGGCAGGGCCCAGTGTAATACACACAGAGACAGGGTCTAGTGTATTATAAAGACAAGGTCTAGTGTAATATAAGCAGCTACTGTGCCCAGTGCAATATAAATATAAAAACATAAGTACATAAAAAATAAGAAATATCCTCTCTGGATTCACCTTGTTGAGCCCCCTCGTTATCCTATGTTTCAGTAAAATCACTTCTCATTCTTCTGAACTCCAATGTGTATCGGCTCAACCTACTCAACCTATCTTCATAAGTCAGCCTCCTCATCTCCGGACTCATCCTAGTAAACCTTCTCTGGACAGCCTCCAATGTAAGTATATCGTTCCTTAAATATGGAGACCAAAACCTTACGCAGTACTCTCGTACAATATCCTCTGCAGTTCTGCACACTCACTTAGCCTGTCTAAATCCCTTTGCAGATTTTTGTGTCGACGTCACAATTTGCTTTCTCACCCATCTTTGTATCATCAGCAAACTTGCCAACATTACACTCAGTGGCTTCATCCAAGTCATTACTATGGATTGTTAATAATTGAGGACGAAGTACCGATCCCTGCGGCACCCCACTAGTCACTGTTTGCCAACCAGAAAATGACCCAAATATCCCGACTAACCGATCTGCTAGTTAGCCAATACGCTATCCATGCTAGTATATTAACCACAACCCCGTGAACTTTTATCTTGTGCAATAACCATTTATATGGCACCTTATCGAATGCATTCTGGAAATACAAATACACCACATCCACTAGTCCCCCCTTATCCACTCTGCTCGTTACATCTTCAAAGAACTCCAGCAAATTTGTCAAACATGATTTCCCTTTCATTAAACCATGCTGACTCTGCTTGATTGAATGATGCTTTTCCAAATGTCCCGCTACTGCTTCCTGAATGGACTCCAACTTTATTCCCAATGGCTGACGTTCGGCTCATTGATCTATAGTTTCTTGCTTTTTGTCTGCCTTCATTTTTAAATTGTGACGTTATATTTGCAATTTTCCAATCTGCTGGGCCCGCCCCAGAATCCAGGACATTTTGGTAGATTACAGCCAAAGCATCCACTATCTCTGCAGTCACTACTTTTAGGACCCGAAGATGTAAGCCGTCAGCTCCAGGGGAGTTGTCCGTCTTGAGTCCCATTATTTTACCAAGTACTACTTCATTAGTGATCATGATTGTAATAACTTCCTCCCTCCCTATAGCCATTGATGTTCCACTATTGGAATGTTTTTAATGTATTCTACCGTGAAGACAAATACAACATATTTCTTCAACGACTTTGCCATTTCTTTGGTCTCCGTAATTAATTGCCCAGTCTCATCGTCTCGGTGACCAATATTTACTTTAGCCAAACTTTTCCTTTTTATGCACCTGTAGAAACTCTTACTATCTGTTTGTATATTTCATGCTAGTTTACTTTCATAATCTATCTTCCCTCTCTTTATCATTTGTTATTTATTTGCTAGCTTTTAAAAGTTTCCCAATCCTCTGACCTCCCACTAGTCTTAAATGTGATACCTTCCCTTATTTCCTTAGTTAGCCACGGATGGTTATCCCTATCTCATGCAGTGTTGCCTTCTCATTGGGATATATTTTTGTTTCGAGTTATGAAATATCTCCTTAAATATCTGCCACTGCTCATCATCTGTCCCATCCCTTTATCTATTTTCCCAGTCCACTTTCGCCAACTCTGCCCTCATAGTATCCTTCATTTAAACTTAGGACGCTGGTTTGTGAACCAACTCTCACCCACCAGCTCCACCCACCCCACCCTCCACTAATTGAATGTGAAATTCAACCATGTTATGGTCACTCATAGATTAGTATAGCATAGACGGTGGCCATTCAGCCGATATAGTCTGTGGCGGCTCTTTCGAAGAATAATCCAGTTAATGTCAATCCCACGCTCCTTCCCTATATCACTGCATTTTTTCTCCTTCAAATATTTACACAATTTCCTTTTGAAGGCTACTATTGAATCTGTATCTACCACCCTATCATGCAGTACATTCTAAATCCTAATTCGTGGTTGCATAGAGAATTTCGTCTACATATCACTTCTTGTTCTTTTGTCAATCGCCATCACTCTGAAACAGTTTCTGTTGATATACTCTGTCTAATCCATTGATGATTTCAAAACCGTCCATCAAATCTTCTCTTAGACTTTCATCCTCTAAATGGAGAATACCATCTTCTCATGTCTCGCCACATTAACTGAAGTCCCTCATCCCTGGTACCATTCTATTACAGATGCCCTCAATCTTGCCCCCTCCAAGGTGAGCAATCCCATCTTCTCCAGTCTCCACTTTAACTGAAGTCCCTCATGCAGGTACCAATCTACTGAATCTCCCCTCACCCTTCTCTGCTGTATGGAGAACAGCCCCAGCTTCTCCAAGTCTGTCCATGTAGCGAGAGCTTGCGAGCTACCATGCCATACACACAATGGCAACAAGCTCCAGGCGGGCACTGACCCATCCTCAACAGCGAGAATGGGGAGGGAAAACGAGAAGCTGAAAGTCGACGATGACTTAAAACAATTTTTAAAGATGTTACCCATATTTTTTTTTATTTATATAAAGGAAAATTATCCCGACTGCCCCAACTAGAATTTCTACCTAGTGCCATTTCCACAGCCAACTCCCTCTCTGGAAAGGTCACCATTTTATTTCTCATCAGTTAAATATATCCATTTGCTGTCGCTCTCTCTCTTATTTATTAATATATATGAAAGCCCGGTGGAGGAATTGGGTGCAGAACATTCCAGCTCAGGAATCCTCATCGTTGGAAGCAGAAACACTGCAAAGGGAAAATAAGAATCGGCTGAGCTGAGGGAGGTATGGAGGTAGGGAGGAGTGGAGCATGGGCGGGGTGGTGTGATGGAGGGGTGGAGGGATGGTTGGACGGTGGGAGGGATGGGTGCGGGGAGGGAGAGATTGAAGTGGGGAGCAATGGAGGTATGGAGGGCTGGAAATGGAAGGAGGGTGGCAGGGATGGTGGGACGGATTGATGAAGGGAGGGAGGAAAGGAGAAATGGGTGGAGGGTGGGAGGGATGGAGGGAGAGAGGGATGATGGGTGGGAGGGAAGGAGAGACAGGTGGTAGGAGGGAAGGATAGTGGGAGGGAGTGATGGAGTATCTCCCATTTTACCCGATCAAAACTCTTCATATTCTTGAGCACCTCGAATAAGTGGCCCATAACCTACTCGGCTCTAAGAAGAACAATCCTAGCTTTCAGCTGCTCTGATGTTGCAGCTCACACAGTGTAAAACTCAAGTTCCGTGAGTCCTTCTGCCTCGGGCACTTCCAGATGTTCCTTGTGGAATCGCTGGCACTTTTATATAGACCCAGTGGAAACCTCAGTGTGGAAATGACATCCCGGACAAGATAAAAGACCTCACGCATGATAATAAACTGATCGGAGTAAGACTGTGATAAGGCCCTGAACTTCAGGCAAGATGAACTGAATGGCAACATTTTAAAATACAAGCTGTGATATGTTCAAGCCTCGGCTCATTGGGATCACTCTCGCCTCTGACTCAGAAGTTCACAGATACTAAACCCCACTCCAGCGACCTGAGGCCATAATATGTGCCATATGTCCGATGCCAGTACTGAGGGTGTGCTGCACGGTCAGAGCTGCCGTCTTTTGGGGCAAACATTAAGCTGATGCCCCATCTTCCCATTCAGGTGGATTTAAAGGAATAATTTCAATATCTTAAACAGCTGAGGAGTTCTCCAGGGTTTCCACGGAAAACATTTGTCCCTCAAACAACATCTGAAAAACAGATGATCTGATCATTATTCATTGCTGTGTATGGGATCTTGCTGTGCACAGAATGGTTGCCACATTTCCAACAATACAACACTTCCAAAGTAATTCATTGGCTGTAAAGAATTTGGGACATCATGAGGTCACGAAGGGCGCTATATAAATGCTAGCTTTTCTAAATGTCAACATTCTTAAATAGAAGTTGCGATACGTGAAACGCTCAGATATTACTGATGGTCACCCGTTGAAATTGCTTAGTTTCAATGCGTTTAATCTTCCACGAAATGGAGATCCAGTGGAATAGCAGCGTGTTCAGAGATGTTCCACTGATTTCAGCAGCAGAACTTTCAGAACTGAATTATTCATTTTAATATTTATTCCCTTTGATATAAATCACATCTGTTCGAATTAAACAAAGCTGAAACCAACGTCACCGTTCGACATATTGCTACTGCTGTGTACCCACAGTCAATATTCTTAAAATATGCCCTTGTTGTGAGTTGAGACTAATCAATAAGTGACTCTGTTGTCATGATTTTGCTGCCATGAAAAATTCATAGGAACCATTCAGGCCTTTATGTAAATAATCACAGAAATAGATGTCCCAGATTAGAGTATTGAGCGACAGAGACACAATAATGTTTCCCCACCAACACACCATAGAAATAAAGATAGATAGAAATGCAAATCTCTCAACAGACTCGCAACAATTGTTTTTTGGTACATTTCACTAAATTTTATTAGAATAAAGGTAAGATGATACAGACGGAAAGAAAGGAAAATATTCCTTCTCGTCAGCATGTACAGCAACATCACTAATGTGATACTGGAGGTTTATACATGCCCTGGGAGTGTGTAATGGGACATAGTAGAGGGAGCGTTACTCTGTATCTAACACGTGCTATACCTGCCCTGGGAGTATGTGATGGGGCAGAATAGAGGGTACTTTACTCTGTACCTGACACATGCTGCCCCTGGCCTGGGAATGTTTGATGGTGCAGTGTAGAGGGCGCTTTATTATGTAGCTAACACATGCTGAACCTGGCCTTGAAGTTACAGAGTTTAGTGCAGTAATAACTGAGACAGGGTCCAGTGGAATATAAGCAGAGATATGGTCTAGTTTAATAATGTAAAAGGATGGGGCTAGTGTAATAGAATCCATGTCCTGGTCTAGTTTAATATAAACAGAGACAGGGTCTTGTGTAATAGGAACAAAGACATGACATATTCCAGTAATATCTGCTCCCGGGCCGAGTACAATATTAATAGTTCTAGTGCAGTAATAACTGAGATAGGGCCCCGTGCAGGATTACTGATACAGGGACATTTCTTTATTCGCTCCTTGCATATGGGTGTGGGTGTCGCTGACAAGGCAAACATTGATGGTCTATCCCGAATTGGCCGAGCTGCCACCTTGAACAGCTGCAGTCCATGTGGTGATGGAACCCCCCACATTGTTCGGGAGGGGGTTCCACGAATTTGACCCAGCGACTATGAAGGAACGGTAATAAGTTTCCAACTCAGGTTGATGTGTGATTTGGAGGGATACATGGAGATGATGGTGTTCCCATGACCACGCTGCCCTTGCCCTTCCAGGTGGAAGAGGTCGTAGGTCTGGAAAGGGTTGTCGAGGATGTCTTGGGGAGTTGCTGCAAAGCATCTTGGCGATTTTAATCATTGCAGGCATGCTGCACCGTTGGAAGAGGGAGGGAATATTTAACGTGATGGATAGGGTAAAATAAACTTGAGAATGGTCTACTGAGATGTAGTGGAGTATTTTTGTGTCCTCGTCACACATTGCTTTTTCTCCCATCTTTGTATCATCATAAAACTTGGCTATGTTACTCTCGATCCCTTCTTCAAAGTCGGTAGATTGTATACAGATGGGTTCCCAGCACTGATCCCTGCAGCACCACAAAATTTACTGATTGCCAACCCTAGAATGAACCATTGAACCTGACTCTCTGTTTTCTGTCAGTTAGCTAATCCTCTGTCCTTGCTATAATATCAGCCCCAACCCCGTGATTGTTTATCTTGTGCAGTAACCTTTTATGTGGCACCTTGTCAAATGCCTTCTAAAAGCCCAAATACATCACATCCACTGGTTCCTCTTTATCCACCCTGTGTGTTACTTCCTCAAAGATTTCCAGAAAATGTGTCAAACATGACTTCCCCTTCATAAATCCATGCTAACTCTGCCTGACCGAATTTTTATTTTCCAAATATTCTGCCACTGCTTCTTTAATAATGGATTCCAACATTTTCCCAAGCACAGCTGTTAGACTAACTGGTTTATAGTTTCCAGCTTTTTGCCTGCAAATATGGGCATTATATTTGCAGTTTTCCAATCTGCTAATCACCGTAAATCTGTGCCCTTTGTTCTCGGTCTTTCCACCAATGGGAACAGTTTCTCGATATCTACTCTGTCTCGTCCCCTTATGTTCTGAACACCTCTATGAAATCTCATCTCAACCTTCCTGCTCCAAGGAGAACAATTCCATCTTCTCCAGACTATCCACTTAAACGAAGTACTGTGTCACTGGAACCACAATTGTAAATATTTTCTGAATCCTCTCTAAGGCCTTATATCCTTCCTAAAGAATTGGACACAATACTCCAGGTGAGGCTTAACCAGTGTTTTATAAACGTTCATCATAACTTCCTTTCTTTTGTACTTTATGTGTGTATTTTTGATGCCCAGGATCATGTAAGCTTTTTTGACCATTTTCTCAACCGGCCCTGCGACCTTCAATGATTTGTGCACATATACCATCAGGTTACTGTGTTCATGCAACTCCTTTAGAATTGTACGCTTTGGTTTATTTTACCTCTCCTCATTCGTCTTATAAAAGTGATTAATTGCACACTTTTCTCCGTTTCATTTGCCACGAGTGCACCCCTTCCATCAGCATGTCTATGTCCTCTTGAAGTCATCACTATCCTCCTCACTGTTCACTCTATTTCCAAGTTTTGTATCATCTGCAAATTTCGAAATTTTATCCTGTACTCCTAAGTCTAAGTCATGAATATAAATGAAGAAACGCAGTATTCCTCGTACCAAACGCTGCAGAATATCACAGTATACCTTCCCCCAGTCCAGCAAAAAATAACTGGTAACCACTACTCTGTCATGCTGTCACTGTCCACTTTATTCTATGGGTTTAAATTTTTATGGCACTTTATCAAACAACTTTTAGAAGTCCACCACATAAACCGTATAAACTGAGACTGGGTCTAGTGCAATAAAACCTGCGACGGGGTCGGGATCTGGTGTAATGAGAGAAATAATGCCAGATAATTACGGATTTATTAACCTCCTGCCAGGTACAGGTGCAGTTTCATTTTTACCATCATGGGCACTAATCATAGTAGTATAGAAACATAGAAAATATGTGTAGGAGCAGGCAATTCGGCCCTTCGAACCTGCAGCACCATTCAATATGATCATGGTTGATCATATATCTTCAGTACCCCACTCCTGCCTTCTCTCCATACCCCCTGATCCCTTTAGCCGTAAGGGCCACATCTAACTCCCTTTTGAATATATCCAACTAACTGGACTCAAAAACCTTCTGTGGTAGAGAATTCCATCGGTTCACATTTCTCTGGGTGAAGAAGTTTCTCCTCATCTCTGTCCTAAATGGCTTACCCCTTATCCTTAGACTGTGACTCCTGGTTCTAGACTTCCCCAACATCGGGAACATTCTTCCTACTTCTAACCTGTCCAATCCCGTCAGAATTGTATATGATTCTATGAGATCCCCTCTCATTCTTCTAAATTCCAGCGAATATAAGGCTAGTCAATCCAATATTTTTTCATATGTCAATCCTGCCATCCCGCAAATCAGTTTTGTGAACTTTGGCTGCGCTCCCTCAAGGAGTACATCAGCGTTTGCTGGGTGATGATGAGGTGATTACAAGACGATAAAGCGCAGAGACTGGCGTCTGGATGCTCATTATCCTAGGTGTGATTTAATCCCGTTTCACACTGAATACTGCTGACAGAAATGGTCATCTGGTAACAGAATGGTCAGAGTGACATCATTTTCTAAACAAGATCAAGCAAGAGAATGGGTTATCAATACATTTTAAAGCTATTAAACGACCTGTGATTGCATTTTGAATAAAGTAAAATGCTGGAAAATATTGGCTGAAGCTAATCATTTATCTTTGTGGAATGCACTTGCACACATTATGAATGTCTGCAATTGTTTTGTACACAGTCACATACAGTCACACACACACACGCACGCACACACACACATACACACACACACACACACACACACACACATTCATAAACACACAAACGTACATATACACAAACACACATACACATATACCCAGCACTTTATGTGTTCTCTTTTCAGTTGTTCATTTCACAAGGTGAGAATTTATTTCCGGTGGATATTAGGACCCTGCGGCCGCCCATCCGGCCGTGCTCTGAGGTCACGGTTCCAGGCTCTGTCTGACATACTCAGTCGGTCACGTCACAGCTAAATAGAAAATACTGGATGAAAAACAATCGTTAACGTTAAAGAACTTGGAGAAATAGACACAGGAAAACACATTGTGATTTAGTAACCTCCAACACACGGATGTTGCCAGTAGTTCAAAGTGCACACCTTCCGTCCTGTCCCTCAATCCCAGTCCATCACTGGGAGATTGTTACAAGATTCACCCCATCCTCTCAACGCAAATATTACCGTCATAATACCAGATCAATTAGAGATTGCACACACGTGTTGATAGCTGTTAACAAATCTAAACATATACTTCCAAACAAAAAAGTATTGCATCCTCACACCTACACATATACACATCTTTATTTATATTAATATCTATCGATCTCTCTTTTTATCGTCTGCTTATGTAACAGACGCATGTGCAAGTGCAGTAATAACTGAGGCAGGTTCTATGGTATAAGAAATAGAGACAGGATCCAGCGCACTAATAGTTTAGACAAGATCCAAAGTAACATGAAGAGAGACAGGAATTTATTATAATATATTTCAGACATGGTCTATGGCAGGAATAACTGAGACAGTGCCTAGCATAATATAAACAGAGCCATGGTCCAGTGTAATATAAACAAGGAACGAGTCTAGTGTAATATACACTGAGATAGGGACGAGTGTAATATAAATAGAGACAGGGCCTAGTGTAACATAAACAGAGACAGGGGCTTGTGTAATATAAACCATGACTGGGTCTAGTGTAATATAAACAGAGACTGGGGCTAGTGTAATATAAACAGAGACAGGTTCTGGTGTAATAGAAACAGGGGCAGGGTCTAATGTAATATAAACAGAGACAAGGTCTAGTATAATATAAATAGAGATAGGGACGTGTGTTAATTAAACAGAGACAGAGTCCAGTGTAATATAAACAGAGACTGGGTCTAGTGCAGTAATAACTGTGACAGGGTCCAGGGCATAGATAACCACGAGAGGGACTGCTGGGAGGATGACTAAACTGACCACAACACGGAGTTAATGGGGCCATTCAAGTGGTTGGGTAAAAATACATTTTGGGTGCAATAGCAAATTGTGATGAAGACACTAAAAAAATCTGCAAGGTGATATAGACAGGCTAAGTGAGTGGACAAAAATTTGGCAGATGGATTATAACGGTGAAAATATCAGATTATCTAATTTGGCAGAAAAAAATAAGAAAACAAGTTATAATTTAAATGGAGATAAATTGCAAAGTGCTGCGGTACAGAGGGACCTGGGTGTACTTGTGCATGAAACACAAAATATTACTATGCAGGTAAAGCAAGTAATCAGGAAGGCAAATGGAACGTTGGCCTTTATTGCAGAGGGAATTGAGTACAAAAGCAGAGACGTCCTGCTACAACTCTACAGGGTATTGGTGAGGCCACAGCTGGAGAACTGCGTAAAGTTTTGTTCTCCGAATTTAAGGAAGGTTATACATCCATTGGAGACTTTTCAGAGGAGGTTCATTAGGTTGATTCCGGAGAAGAGCGGATTGATGTATGAAGAAAAGTTGAGTAGGTTGGGCCTATACATGTTGGAGTTCAGAAGAATGTGAGATGATCTTATCGAAACTTATAACATAATGAAGGGGCTCGAGATCGTGGATGCAGAGAGGACATTTCCACTCACAGGGGAAACTAAAATTAGGAGGCTTAATCTCAGAATAAGGTGCTGCCATTTAAAACTGAGATGAGGAGGAATTTCTTCTCTCAGAGGCTTGTAAATCTGTGTAATTCTCTGCAACAGAGAGGTGTGAAGGCTGGGTCATTGAATGTATGCAAGGCAGAGATGGACAAATTTTTGAGCAATAAGTGATTAAAGGGTTAGGAGGAGCGGGCAGGGCATTGGAGCTGAGTCCATGATCAGACCAGCCATTAACTTATTAAATGGCAGAGCAGGCTCGAGGGGACAAATGGCCTACTCCTGCTCCTATTTCTTATATTCTTATGTTCTTTTGTTCCAAAGTCTTAGCGTGATATAAAAAAATGCCTTGACCAATGCAATAATAACTGCGGCAGGAACCAGTGTTTTATAAACCGAGAGGGGTCTTAGTGTAATATGAACCGAGAGATGATGTAGATATAGAAACGCAGAATGGAAGAATGATACAGCACACACCGTGCACATTCAGCTCTCTGGTGCCTATCCCTGACTGAGTTGAAACAGCTAACCAATTGGTCCCACTACCCCTGCTATTTCCCAATAACCCTGCATTATTTCCAGTTCAATTATTTATCCAATTCACTTTTGAAATTTATTACCGAAAGCAGCACCCTATCAGATAGAGTATTCCAGATCATAACAGCTCATTGTGTATTTCTTTTTCCTCATTTCGCCTCGGGCTCTTTTGCCAATTCCTTAAGTGTGTGTCATCTGGTTACAGACCCGTCAGCCACTGCAAAATTGTCTTCTTATTTCAAGTGTCAGAATCATTCACGGTCTTGAACATGTTTGTAAAAGCTCCTTTTAACCTTCTCCGCTCTAATGACAACAATCTCAATGCCCCGAGTGTCTTCACTGAATTGAAGTATTTTATCCGAGGTACTATTCTAGTAAATTCCCCAAGCACCCTTTCCAAGGCCGTTCAATCTTTCCTAAATGTGGCTCTCAGAATTAAACACAATACTCCAGCTGGAGTATAACCAATATTTTACAGATGCTTAGCTGTATGTTCCTTGCATTTGCACCCTATATCTCTATTCATAAAAACGAACGATAGTGTATATCTTCTGCATTCCAGATCAGAACCACTTGCTACATTAAAACATCTCCACATCTCCCTTCTGTTTTTTTGTTGCAAATGATCTTAAAAATGTATCTTCTGGTTACCGACACTCCTGTCAGTGTAAACACTGTCTCACTTTTAACCGTATCAAATCCCTTCATAAAAGGAAGGCTATAACAGGCAGAGGCATTATTTTCTAATTGCTGCCAGAGATTGATTGGTACATTTTGGTTCGGTTAGGAGATTACGGGTGACGGAACCAAAGCTGGTCGATGGAGTTAAGATGTCGATCATCCGTCATCTAATTGAATAGAGGCATGGCATAGTTCAGTACTAATTGAGAAAGTGTATCGTGTAATTTAAAGAGAAGAATGGTCTAATGCATTATTAACAGAGACAAAAACTAGAGCAATATAAAGAGGAGACGTCGTTTCGTGTAGTATTAACTGTGACAGTGCCGAATGTCATATAACTAGAGAGATGGTATCGATTGTAATAACGGAGAGTACCCAGTGTACTATAAACATAGACATTGCTTAGTACATTATAATTGAGGCAAGGTTTCATGTAATATGAGAGATACATACCAGAGGGCAGCAACAAATGAGACAGTATTTAATATAAGACTATATGAAAAGGGGCACAGCGCAGTGCTATAATAACTGAGACAGGGCCTACTGTATTATGAAGAGAGACGTGTTCTCATGCAGTATAACAGAGAGAACATTGTGTAATATAAACAAAGACATGGCTTAGTGCAGTAATAACTGAGGCATGGCCCAGTGTAATATGAACAGATGCAGGGCATAGTGCAATATAACTAGACACCGGGTCAAGAGCAATAATAAATGAGGCAGGGCACTGTGCAATATTAACATAAGCAGAGTCTAGTACAGTACCAATAAAGGTCAACATACCATTTGTCTTCCTGATTATCTGCTGTAACTGCATGCTAACTTTTTGTGTTTCATGCACAAGGACACCCAGGTCCCACTGTACTGCAGCACTTTGCAATGTTTCTTCATTTATATTAGAATTTGCTTTTCTATTTTTTCTGCCAAAATGGATAACATCACATTTTCCGACATTATATTCCATCTGCCAAATGTTTGACCACTCACTTAGCCTGGCTATATCGCTTTGCAGATCTTTTGTATTCTCCTCATAGTTTGCTTTCCCATCCATCTTTCTATCATCAGCAAATTTGGCTATATTCCACTCAGTCCCTTCATCCATGCCATTAATATAGAATGTAAATAGTTGAGGCCACAGCACGATCCCTGCGGCACCACACAACACTATTTGCCAACCGGAAAATGACCCATTTAAGCCAGTTCTCTGTTTTCTGTTATTTAACCAATACTCTATCTATGCTAATATATCACCCCCAAACCCTGTGAAATTTTATCTTGTGCAGGAACCTTTTATGTAGCAGCTAATCGATTGCCTTCTGGAAATGCAAATACACTACATTCACTTGTTCTACTTTATCCAGCCTGCTCGTTACAACCTTAAAGACATCCAACACATTTGTCAAACATTATTTCCCTTTCATAAAACCATGTTTACTCTGCTTGATTGAATTATACTTTTCCAAATGCCCGTTCCTGCTTCTTTAATAATCGACTCCAGCATTTTCCCAACGACAGATGTTAGGCAAACTGGTCTATAGTTTACTGCTTTTGTCTACGTCCTTTTTTAGATGGCGACAGGATCTAGCATGAAATAAACAGTGACAACTTCTAGTGTAATATAAACAGAAACAAGGTCTAGTGGAATATAAACAGAGACAGGCGTTGTGTAAAAGAAACATAGGCAGGGTCTAGTGTAATATAAACAGGGAAATGGGCTCGTGTAATATATAACAAAAGACAGGGTCTAGTGCAGTAATAATTAAGACAGGGCCCTACTTTATATAAACAGAAATAGCGTTGAATGTAATGTAAAATAAAACATGGTTTAGCAGAATGGTAACTTAGACAGGGCCTAGAGGCCTTTAAAAAGAGACAGGGTCTAATTTAACATAAACAGAGACAGATTTGAGTGTAATATAAACAGGGACATGGTCTAGTGTATTGTAAACAGGGACAGGGCCTAATGTAACATAAACAGAGACAGGGTGTAATGTAATATAAGCAGAGGCAGCGTCTAGTGTAAAATAAACGGAGGCAGGTTCGAGTTTAATACAAAAAGAGGCAGGGTCTAATGTGACATAAATCGAGAGAGGATCTAGTGTAATATAAAAAGAGATATGTTCTCGTGTAATATAAATACGGACAGTATCTAGTGCATTATAAACAGAGACGTGGTCTAGTGTAATATAAACAGAGACAGAAAGTCTAGTGTAATATAACCAGAAACAGGGTCGAGTGTATTATAAAAAGAGACATGGTCTAGTGTAATAAAAACAGAGACAGGGTCGCGTGTAATATATACAGAGACAGGTTGTAGTATAATGTAAACTGAGACAGCATCTCTTGTAATATAAACAGAGACGTGGTCTAGTGTAATATAAACAGAGACATGATATAGTGCAATATAAACAGTAACATGATCTAGCGTAGTATAAACAGAGACAGGGTCTAGTGTAATATAAACAGAGGCAGGATGTAGAGTAATATAAACAGTGACATGGTCGAGCGTAGTATAAACAGAGACAGGATCTAGTGTAATATAAACGAGACAGGGTCTAGTGTAATATAAACAGAGACAGGATCTAGTGTAATTTAACAGAGATCGGATCTAGTACAATATAAACAGAAAGATCTTGTGTAATATTTTAAAAAAACGGGCCTAGTACAGTAATAACTGAGAGAGGGCCCAATGTAATATAAACAGAGACACGGTTGAATGTAATATAAAGAGAAACATTGTTTAGCAAAACGGTAACTGCGTCTGTGCCTACAGCCCTGAAATCAGAGAAAGGTTCTGTGTAATGTAAACATAGACTGGACTAGTGCAGTTATAACTGAGACAGGGTTTAATATAATAAAAAGAGAAACAGGCTCTGATCTAATATAAACAAAGACAGAGTCTAGTGCAGAAATAACTGTGACAGGGTCTAATATAATATCAACGGAGTCAGGGCCCTGTGCAGTAATAAATGAGACAGGTCTTAATAAAATCAAAACAAAGACACTGCCTAGTACAATATAACCTGAGGCATGGTCTTGGGCAGTAATAGCTGTGTCCTCCGGATAATAGCCCTCCTGCCAGTGTAAACATTGTCATAGAATCGTAAGAACAGAAGAACATAAGAAATAGGAGCAGGTGTAGGCTGATCTGACCAGGGACAGAGCTGCACTTCCCTGCCCGCTCCCCATAACCGTTATTTCTCTTATCGCTCAAAAATCTGCCGATCTCCGCCTTAAATATAATCAATGATCCTGCCTCCACAGCTCTCTGGGACAGCGAATTACACAGATTTGCAATCCTCTGAGAGAAGAAATTCCACCTCATATCAGCTTTAAATGGGCAGTCCCTTATTCTAAAACTATGTCCCAAATTTTATTTTCCCCGATTAGTGCAAATATCCTCTCTGCATCCACCTTGTCGAGGCCCACATTACCTTATGCGTTTCGATAAGATCCCTTCTCATTGTACTTAACTCCAATGTGTATAGGCCCAACCTACTCAACCTATCTTCACAAGTCATCCGCATCATATCCGGAAGCAACTTACTGAATCTTCTCTGAACAGCCTCCAATGCACGTATATCCTTCCTTCAATACAGAGACCAAAACTGTACGCTGTGCATCAGGTGTGGCCTCACCAATACCCTGTACAGTTGCAGCAGGCCTCCTTTGCTTACATACTTTATGCCCATTGCAATAAAGGCCAGAATTCCATTTGCCTTCCTGATTACTTGCAGTACCTGCATACTAACGTTTTGTGTATCAAGCACAAGGACACACAGGTCTCTCTGTCCTGCAGCACTTAGCAATTTTTCTCCATTTAAATTAAAATTTGCTTTTCTAATTTTTCCAGCAAAAGTGGATAACCTCACATTTTCCCACAATATACTCCATCTGCCAAACTTTTGCCCACTCACTTAGCCTGTCTATATCCCTTTGCAGATATTTTGTGTCCTCCTCACAATTTGTTTTCCCACCCATCATTTTATCATCAGCAAACTTGGCTACATTACACTCTGTCCCTTCATCCAAGACATTAAAATAGATTGTAAAATTTGAGGACACAGCACCGATCCCTGCGGCACCCCACTAGTCACTGTTTCCCTACCGGAAAATGACCCATTTATCCCGACTCTCTGTTTTCTGTTAGTTATCCAAAGCTCTATCTATGCTAAGACATTCGCCCCAACCCCTTGAACTTTTATCTTGTGCAGGAACCTTTTATGTGGCACCTAATCGATTGCTTTCTGGAAATCCAAATATAACACATCCACTGGTTCTCCCTTATCTACCCTAATCGTTACATCCTCAATGAACACAAACAAATATGTCAAACATGAATTCCTTTTCATAAAACCATGCTGACTTTGCTTAATTGAATTATGCATTTCCAAATATCTCGCTACTGCTTCCTTAATAATGGAGTCCTGTATTTTCCCAACGACAGATGTTAGGCTAACTAGCCTATAGTTTCCTGCTTTTTGCAGTCTCCTTTTTAAAATCGCACAGGATCTCGTGTAATATAAACAGAGATAGGTTCTAGGGTAATTTAAACAGTGACAATGTCTAGTGTAATATAAAAAGAAACAGGATCCAGTGCAATATAAATCGAGACAGGATCCAGTGCAATATAAACACAGACAGGATCTGGTGTAAAATAAACAGTGACAGGGTCTCGTGTGATATATAAAGAGACATGGTCCAGTCTAATTTAACAGATACAGGGTCTAGTATAATGTAAACAGAGACAGGCTCTACTGTAATATATAAAGAGACATGGACTAGGGTAATATAAACAGAGACAGGGCCTGGTGTAATATAAACAGAGGTAGGGCCTCATGTAATGTATACAGAGGCATGGTATATAAACAGAGTTAGGCTCTAGTATATTATATACACAGACAGGATCCAGTGTAGCATGAGCAGAGACAGGGTCTAGTGTAAAGTAAACAGAGACAGGGTCGAGGGTAATGTAGACAGAGACAGGGTCTAATGAAATATAAAGAGATAGGGTCTAGTGTAATATAAACAGAGACAGGATCTGGTGTAATATAAACAGAGACGGCGTCTAATTATAATATAAACAGAGGCAGGGTCTGGTGTAATATAAACAGAGACAGGGTCTGGTGTAATATAAACAGAGACAGGGTCTGGTGTAATATAAACAGAGACAGGGTCTAGTGTCATTTAAACAGCGAGAGCATCTAGCGTAATATAAACAGAGACAGGGTTTGGTGTAATATAAACAGAGACAGGGTCTGGTGCAATATAAACAGAGACAGGGTCTAGTGTAATATAAAGAGCGACAGGGTCTAGTGTAACATAAACAGCGAGAGGGTCTAGCGTAATATAAACAGAGACAGGGCCAAGTGTAATATAAAGAGCGACAGGGTCTAGTGTAATATAAACAGAGACAGGGTCTAGTTTAATATAAAGAGCGACAGGGTCTAGTGTAATATAAACAGAGACATGGTGTAGTGGAGTAAAAATTGAGAAACAATCTGCCGTGATTTCATAGTGTCACAGACAATTATAGCTTAAAGGAAACTATTCGGTCCATCGTGCCTCTGCTGACCCTGAGTGAAAACCAATTCTGCACTTCTCGGCTCCTGATCTTATGCCAATGCTTTAAAATCTAGAACCTCTGCTTAGTGGGAGCCAATATAATATATCATAGAATCTTAGAAATTTGCAGCATGGAAGGAGGCCATTTCAGCTCATTATATAGCGCCAGCCGACCAAGAGCTATCCTGCCGTGTTCAGTAGCCTGTAGGTTACGACACGTTAACTGAACATTGAAGAATCTTTTATATATGGTGAGATTTCCTGCCTCTACCAATATTTCATATAGTGCGTTTCAGACTCCACCACCCTCTCGGTGAAGACATGTCCCCTCATATCTCCTCTACATTAGAAAACTAGTTATCATGTTGAAGACATCTATTAGGTCGCTAGTTAAACTTCTCTGTTACAGGAGAACAGTTCTAACATTTGAACTCTCTATATGAAGTCCCTCATCGCTGGTAACAACCGGTTAAACCTCTTCAGTACCCTTTTTAGTGTCTGTACATCTTTATGGAAATGTGGTGCTCAAAACTGCCCATAATATTCCATCTGAGGTCTAAGGCCTAATATAAGTAGAGATAAGTTGCAATGAATTAATAACTGAGCCAGCGTCTAGAGTGATTTAAATAGAGACTGGGCCTAGTGCAAGATATAGAGAGACAGGCTCTAGTGTAACATAAAAAGAGACAGGTTCTAGTGTAAAATAAATAGATATATGGGCGAGTGTAACATAACCAACGAAAGGGTCTAGTATAATATAAACAGAGACAGGGTCGTGTAATATAAACTGAGACAGGTTCTAGGGTAATATAAACAGAGACAGGGTCTAGTGTAATATAAACAGAGACAGGGTCTGGTGTAATATAAACAGTGACAGGGTCTGGTGCAATATAAACAGAGACAGGGTCTAGTGTAACATAAACAGCGAGAGGGTCTAGCGTAATATAAAGAGAGACAGGGTCTAGTGTAATATAAACAGGGACAGGGTGTAGTGGAGTAAAAACTGAGAAACAATCTGCTGTGATTTCATAGTGTCACAGACAATTACAGCTTAAAGGAAGCTATTCGGTCCATCGTGCCTCTGCTGACCCTGAGTGAAAACCAATTCTGCTCTTCTCCGCTCCTGATCTTATGTCAATGCTTTTAAATCTAGGACCTCTGCTTAGTGGGAGCCAATATAATATATCATAGAATCTTAGAAATTGACAGCATGGAAGGAGGCCATTTCAACTCATTGTATAGTGCCAGCCGACCAAGAGCTATCTTGCCTAATCCCACTTTCCAGCTCGTGTTCAGTAGCCTGCAGGTTACGACACATTAACTGAACATTCAAGAATCTTTTATATATGGTGAGAATTCCTGCCTCTACCAATATTTCATATAGTGCGTTTCCGACCCCCACCACCCTCTCGGTGAAGACATGTCCCATCATATTTCCTCTACATTAGAAAACTAGTTATCATGTTGAAGACATCTATTAGGTCGCTAGTTAAACTTCTCTTTTACAGGAGAACAGCTCTAACTTTTGAACTCTCTAATTGAAGTCCCTCATCGCTGGTAACAACCAGTTACACCTCTTCAGTACCCTTTTTAGTGTCTGTACATCGTTATGGAAATGTGGTGCACAAAATTGTCAATAATATTCCATCTGAGATGTAAGGCCTAATATAAGCATAGATAAGTTGCAATGAATTATAACTGAGCCAGCGTCTAGAGTGATTTAAATAGAGACTGGGCCGAGTGCAAGATAAACAGAGACAGGCTCTAGTGCAACATAAAAAGAAACAGGTTCTAGTGTAATATAAAGAGATATATGGGCGAGTGTAACTTAACCAGGGAAAGAGTCTAGTGTAATATAAACAGAGACAGGGTCGTGCAATATAAACTGAGACAGGTTCTAGGGTAATATAAACAGAGACAGGGTCTAGTGTAATATATCAGAGACAGGGTCTGGTGAAATATAAACAGAGACAGGGTCTAGTATAACATAAACAGCGAGAGGTTCTAGCGTAATATAAACAGAGACAGGGTCTAGTGTAATATAAACAGAGACATGGTGTAGTGGAGTAAAAACTGAGACAGAGTCTCGTGAAATATAAACGGAGACAGGGTCTCGTGTAACATAAACAGAAACGGGACCTGGTGTACTATAAACAGAGACAATATCCAGTGTAATGTAAAGAGAGATAGGGTCCAAGTTAATATAAACAGAGACAGGGTCTCGAATAATGTAAACAGGGATAGGATCTAGTGTAATCTCAGCAGGGACATGATCTAGTGCAGTAATACATTTTAAATCTCTGGCTTGTGGTTAATGTACGTCCTACCAGTGGAAAAGATTTCTAACTATTTACTCGATTAAAGCTCCTCATAATTTTGATCACCCCTATTAAATCACCCTTAACATTCTCGGATCTAAGGAGCACCGTCCCAGTTTCCAGCTGCTCGACTGATGCACCTCACGGACATCCAGATGCGAAGTCGCTAAGATTTGATATGGAAATCACATTTTACAAGTGCCGGAATATCATCCCAGGCAAGATAAGAGCATTATCCCCGGGAAATAAACCGACTGTGCAGGACTAGTCTCAGGCACTGAACTTTGGACACTCGGAACTAAATTACAATATCTAAAAAATAAAGCTGTGGTGTACTAAAGCCCCGCTATAATGGAATTACAGTAGCCTCTGAGTGAGAAGGCTGTGGGTTGAAACCCCTCTCCAAAGACTGAGCACATAATCTCGGTTGACACTCCTGGTACCAGTACCGGGGTGGCGGGGGGGGGGGGAGAGGGTATATTCTCGGTAGTGCAGTCTTTCGGATGAGACGTTACATCTGCTGAGTCTTCACTCACAGTTGGATGTAAGAGATTGAATGGCACGATTTTAAATAACAGTGGAGTTCAACCCGATGTCCATTACACATATTTATCCATTAACCAGCATCACTAAAATATAGATTCTGTGGTTATTATCACATTACGTTTGTGGGAGCTTCCTGTGCGCAATTTAACTCCACGTTTCCTACATTACAAAAGTGACTACACTTCAAATGTACTTCATTGTAAAGTGCTTTTGGACAGTCCGAGGACGTGAAAGTTGTGAAAGTTATTTCTAAATGTCAACATTTAAATACACTTTGCAATGGGTTACTCCTCTTGTTGCAGTTTTAACTTGTTTAGTTTAAATGGCTGGAATCTTATGCTAAATGGACATCCAGTGAATTACTGATTGTTCAGAGAAGATCCACTGACTTTGGTAGCAGAATATTCAGAATTGAATTTTTTATTTTAATATTTTCCCTTTGATATAAATCACATCTCTTCTAATTGAACAAACCAAAAACCGATGTCACTGCTGGAGATATTTCCATTTATTTATACCAACTGTCAATATTCATAAAATAAACCCGTGCTGTGAGTTAAACTAATCAGTTAATGACTTTGTGGATCTGGTCTTGCTGCCATGAACACGTCATGGAAACCAGTGAGGTGTTTATGTAAATAAACACATAAATATAAGTCCCAGATTAGAGTATTGAATGATAGAAACACAATACATGTTTCCTCATCAATACAGAATAGAAATAAACAGAGAGAGAAATGCTAATGTCTCAACGGATTCCAGCAACAATTGATGTTTCGGAGATTTCTTTCAGTTATTAGTAAACAAATCAACGATGATATCCACGGTCAGAATGGGGAAAGATTCTAGTCACCGTATATAGTGACAGCTCAATGTATTAGTGGCAATTCCCTGTTTCCCCTCCCTCTCTGCTTCTCTCTGCTATCCCCACCTTCTGCCTTGCCTCTAAAGAATGCGTCATTATCTTTACCTCACAATACGAAGTCAATGTCAAACAAAAATGTTCCCTAAGGTCTATTTCCAGGCCTCAAACCAAATTGGTGGGTGTGCGGAGAGGCAGCATTATAATAAAATATATTGTGTGAACTCAATGATCTGGGGGTGTTTGATGGGACTCTGTAGCGAGACCTTTACTCTGCATCTAACCCTTGATGTACCTGCCCTGGGTGTGTTTGATCAGATGGGGTAGAGGGAGCTTTACTCTGTAGCTAACTTGTTCTGTACCATCCCTGGGAGTGTTTGATGGGACAATGTGGAGGGAGCTTTACTCTGCATAGACCAGTGCTATACCTGCCCTGGGCGAGTTTGATGGGTCGGTGCAGAACAACCTTTACTCTCTATCTAAACCGTGCTGTACCTGCACTGGGAGTGTCTGATGGGACGATGTAGAGGGAGCTTTACTGTTTCTCGACTCATGCTGTAACTGCGCTGGGAGTGTTTGCTGGGACAGCATTGAGGGAGCTTTACTCTGCATAGACCCGCGCTGTACGTGCCCTGGGAATGTTTGATGGCACAGTGTGACATCACTATCCCAGAAAAATGTTATTATCAGTGCACCTTCCTGAAACTTGCATTTCGTTTTTGCCTGTTTGACATGTTCACGTCAGCAACACGTAAACAATGGGTGACATCATTGTTCACAACAATGCAGCGTCATCAACGTGACTTGGTCGCCATAGCTACATTAATGCGACCTATGACCCTCAGCGACTCGGATTGTTCAATTTGAACTATGTAGACACATCTATACCCCAAGCTGCAGTGTAGTAATAACCGAGACAGGTCCAATTGTAACATAGACAGAGAGAGCATTTAGTGTAATGTATACAGTGACAGGGTCTAGTGTAAAATAAGCAGACACAGCGTCTAGTGTAATATGAACAGAGGCAGCGTCTAGTGTAATATAAACAGATACAGGGTCCAGTGTAACATAAAAAATACGGAGTCTAGTTTAATATAAACAGAGGCAGTGTCGAGTTTAATAAAAAAAAACAGGTTCTAGTACAATATAAACAGAGACAGGGTCTAGTGAATAAAAATAGAGACAGGGGCTAGTGTAATATAAACAGAGACAGGGTCTAGTATAATATAAACAGAGGCAGGGCCAATCTATTATAAAGAGACAGTGGCTAGAATAATATAAACTGTGTCACGGTTCAACATAACATAATAAAGGATATCTTGTTGTAATAATAACTAATACATGATCTATTGTATTATAAACGTTAACATTTTCTAGTGCAATGTAAACTGAGACAGAGTCTAGTGTAATATAAACAGCACAAGGACTAGTGAAATATTGACAGAAACTGGGTGTATGGTAATATAAATAGAGGCAGCGTCTAGTTCAGTAGTAACTGTGACAGAATCTAATGTATTATAACGGACGGCCAGGTACTGTGATAACTGATACAGAGACTTGCATAATATGAACAGGGACAGGATCTATTGCAGTGTAACTGAGACAGGATCTACAGTAATAAAATAGATCCCGAGACTAGTGCAGTAATAACTGAGACAGGGCCTTGTGCAATCTGAATAGAGAGATGGTCCACAGCAGTTATAATTAAACAGAGTCTAGGGTAATTTAACCATACAGAATGTCTAGAATAATTTGATAGCAACATTCCAACCTTGCAAATCTTCATGTCTGTCTGACTGTCTATCCGTCTGTCTATCTGTCGTTTGGTCGGTCGGACCGTCCGTCTGTCCATCCGTCGTTCGATTCGTACTTCTATCCATCTATCTGTACTTCTATCTAATATTGCACTAGACCCTGATCCTGTTTATATTACATTATAACCAGTCTCTGTTTATATTACACAAGATCCTGTCTCTGTTTATATTACACTAGACCATGTCTCTATTTAAATTACAGTAGAATTTGTCCCTCTCTATATTATACTAGAACCTGTATAGAAACATAGAAACATAGAAAATAGGTGCAGAAGTAGGCCATTCGGCCCTTCTAGCCTGCACCGCCATTCAATGAGTTCATGGCTGAACATGCAACTTCAGTACCCCATTCCTGCTTTCTCAACATACCCCTTGATTCCCCTAGTAGTAAGGACTTCATCTAACTCCTTTTTGAATATATTTAGTGAATTGGCCTCAACAACTTTCTGTGGTAGAGAATTCCACTTGTTCACCGCTCTCTGGGTGAAGAAATTCCTCCTCATCTCGGTCCTAAATGGCTTCCCCCTTATCCTTAGACTGTGTCCCCTGGTTCTGGACTTCCCCAACATTGGGAACATTCTTCCTGCATCTAACCTGTCTAACCCCGTCAGCATTTTAAACGTTTCTTTGAGGTCCCCTCTTATTCTTCTGAACTCCAGTGACTACAAGCCCAGTTGATGCAGTCTTTCTTGATAGATCAGTCCCGCCATCCCGGGAATCAGTCTGGTGAACCTTCGCTGCACTCCCTCAATAGCAAGAATGTCCTTCCTCAGGTTAGGAGACCAAAACTGTACACAATACTCCAGGTCTGGCCTCACCAAGGCCCTGTACAATTGTAGCAACACTTCCCTGCCCTTGTACTCAAATCCCCTCGCTATGAAGGCCAACATGCCATTTGCTTTCTTAACCGCCTGCTGTACCTGCATGCAAACCTTCAATGACTGATGTACCGTGACACCCAGGTCTGTTTGCACCTCCCCTTTTCCTAATCTGTCACCATTCAGATAATAGTCTGTCTCTCTGTTTTTACCACCAAAGTGGATAAACTCACATTTATCCACATTATACTTCATCTGCCATGCATTTGCCCACTCACCTAAACTATCCAAGTCGCTCTGCAGCCTCAAAGAATCCTCCTTGCAGCTCACACTGCCACCAAACTTAGTGTCATCTGCAAATTTGGAGATACTACATTTAATCCCCTCGTCTAAATCATTAATGTACAGTGTAAACAGCTGGGGCCCCAGCACAGAATCTTGCGGAACCCCACTAGTCACTGCCTGCCATTCTGAAAAGTCCCCATTTACTCCTACTCTTTGCTTCCTGTCTGACAACCAGTTCTCAATCCATGTCAGCACACTACCCCCAATCCCATGTGCTTTAACTTTGCACATTAATCTCTTGTGTGGGACCTTGTCCAAAGGCTTCTGTAACTCCAAATATACCACATCAACTGGTTCTCTCTTGTCCACTCTACTGGAAACATCCTCAAAAAATTCCAGAAGATTTGTCAAGCATGATTTCCCTTTCACAAATCCATGCTGACTTGGATATCATATTACCTCTTTCCAAATGCACTGCTGTGACATCCTTAATAATTGATTCCATCATTTTACCCACTACCGATGTCAGGCTGACCGGTCTGTAATTCGCTGTTTTCTCTCTCCCTCCTTTTTTAAAAAGTGGGGTTACATTGGCTACCCTCCACTCCATAGGTACTGATCCAGAGTCAATGGAATGTTGGAAAATGACTGTCAATGCATCCACTATTTCCAAGGCCACCTCCTTAAGTACTGACCCTGTCTCTTTTTATATTAAACTGAATGCTGTCTCTGTTTTTGTTACTCTCGGCCCAGTCTCTGTTTATATTACGCCAGGCACTGTCTCTGTTTATACTATCCTCGACACTGTCTCTCTTTTTATTACACAGATCATCTTTCCTTTTCAAATATATATCATTTCCCGATTTGAAAGTTATAATTGAATCTGCTGCCATCACCCTTTCAGACAATACATTCTAGGTTATTACAACTCGCTGCATAAAAAAATCTCCTTTTCTCCCATCTAGATTTATTTCATCAATCATCTTAATCTTTGTCCTCTGGTTACCGATAGACCTGCCGATGGAAACCCTACCTTACTATCAACACTATGAAACCCCTTTACAATTTTGAAAACCTCTGTTAATTCCGCCCTAAGCATTCCCTGCTATAATAAGAATAATCCCATCCTCTCTCGTGTCGACATAATTGAACTCCCTCATGCCTTGCAGCAATCTCCTCTGCATCCTCGGCAACAGCCCGACAATCTTCCTAAAGTTTGCATTGAAATAATGCTATCTTTCTTTGCCCTTCAGATTATTTCGAAGGATACATGCTCCCTTCAAATTTGACTGACTGAGAAGTAATCTGAGCATTAATTATATTGTTAAAATGCTATTACTTGTGTTGACAATGCAGACGGTGACTGAAATGCTCAGCAACATCCGTCTCCACATGACTCATCTTTCAATATGATCACTGTCGCCACCTGCTGATAAAGGATATCAGCTGTAGGCCCCAGAGCTTAATTTAAACATGATTCACAATTCCAACCACTATAACTTACTTGAACGTTTACGCAGAGGATTTGTTTTTAGAGCGAACCACCAAGAGGTGCAGATGATCAGGAAGTATCAAGGGCGGAATTTGCAAAATTATTTTGCAAATTCACCTTCGGCTCATAATACAGAGCCGTCAGATTAGATAAACTTCCATAATGAATAAAAACCTGACAGGAAAAATGGTGCAACTGTGGCTAACAAAATAAATTAAAGATAGTATTAAATTAATTGAACATGCGTATTATGTTGACAAAACCAGTAGTAAGCCCGAAAATTGGGAAGATTTTAGAATTCTGCAAAAGATGCACATGCAACTGATCATATGGGAGAAAATATAAAATTAAATAAGCTATCAAAAACCTAGAAACAGATTGTTAGTACTTCTACACGTGTATAGAAAGATGACGAAATTAGTGTACTGTATAAAACAAAGTTAGGTAGGACAGTAAGCAGTGAGGAGCAAGTAAGGAGGCCGAAAAGGCATATTGACAAGTTAGGTGAGTGGGCAAGGACATGGCAGATTGAGTATAATGTGGAGAAGTGTGAAGTTACGCATTTTGATAGGACAAATAGAAACGCAGAATATTTTTTGGATGCTGTGAAAGTGGGTAATGTTGCTACTCAGAAAGACCTGGATGGCCTTGTACACGAATCACAGAAAGCTAACATAGAGACAAAGTGACCAATTAGGAAAGCAAATGGTAAGCAACATTTTATTGCAAAGGGATTGGAGTATTAGATCAAAGAAGCCTTTATGCACTTCTATAGGGCCCTGCTGAGACTACACCTCGTGTATTGTGTGCAGTTTATTTCTCCTAAACTAAGGAAGGATATACTTGCCTTAGAGGGAGTGCATCGAAGGTGCATCAGCCTGATTCCTGGGATGGCGGAGCAGGGGTCGGGGGGGTGGTTGGGGCGGCAGCTGTCCTATGAGAAGAGATTGTGTATCTAAGGTCCATATTTTCTTGAAAATCAGAACATAAGAACATAAGAATTGGGAGCAGGAGTAGGCCATACGGTTCCTCGAGCCTGTCCCATCATTCAACGGGATCATAGCTGAACTTCTACCTCAACTGCACTTCCCTGCACTATCCACATATCTAAATGGAAACATATGCAGGGCTTCAGAGAAAGGGCGTGGTTTTGCACAATTGTACAAAGTACTTCAAATGTGGTATCACCAAGTTTAGCATAACTTTTGCACTTTTCAATTCTATCCCTCTAGAAATAAACCCGCGTGCATGTTTCCTTCTTTTTATGGCATTATTAATTGCGTTGCTACTTTTAATGATGTGTGTATTTGCACTCTCAGAGACTTTGGTTCCTCCATCTCACTAGGATTCTTATTTTATAAGTGATAAGTGACCTTATTTTTCTTACCAAAACGTAATACCTCATACTTATCTGTGTTGAAATTAATTAGTCAATTCATGCATTCTTGCAATTCGTAGCAGTGTTCCACAGTATTGAAACCCCGACCCGCCCCCCACTCGTGCATTTGAAAATTTAGAAATTGTGTTTTCGACTCCAAAATCTAAATCATTAATATAAAATGTGAACAGTCGTAGACCCAGCACTGATCCATGTGGGATCCCTCTTTCTTTCTTTCTTTCTTTCTATCTATCTATCTATCTATCTATCTATCTATCTATCTATCTATCTATCTATCTATCTATCTATCTATCTATCTATCTATCTGTCTATCTATCTATCAATTCTCTATCTCTCTATCTCTTTATCTCTCTATCTCTCTATCTATTACAGGGTTATGTGCGGTACTGATACTCCAGCTGACTGCCACTACTGACATTGTATCTGAGACATTGGATATATTTCCTTTCCTGGGATATGGGAACAGTTACACACATTTACATGTCGAAAAAAATTAAACTTAACTCCAGTACTGTTACTGGGTAGATGTGTATAAAAATGTGTATTTTGATAATGTAAAGGTTTAAAAGTTGGCTTCCAGGTATGCGGTCAGTAGTGAGAAAACAGACCTTTGATGGACTGCACAGAACCCCACATGCTTCATGTAAATGACACTGGTATTCGATGCTCGCTGACGGCAGTCGGTTGGGTTACTGCCAAAAGTTGTGTGGTTCAGATTAGCGTGAACAAGAATGGGAGAAAGATGGTATTTAACTGTTTGAACATTAAATTATTCAGTAGCACTTTTAAAACAAGAAACATTTTACATGGTATAACATCTCAAGAATGATTGTCCGTAAATTTCATGCTCACCATATTATAAAATAGGATTGGAAAATAATGAATTGATCCACACGGTATCGAATGTAAACTATTTCCAAATAAAGACCATTCTAGACATCCAGTCCCGTTAATCAGTACAGCATGAAGTACTGGAGTGAGGTTTAATGGCCCCACCCTACACTGTAGAGAGATGAGTGAGATTCGCAAAGTAATTAAAACAGATTGAATTGCCTTGAATATTCTCACAGAGAAGTGCCAGCTGCACTTCTTTAATATTCTCACAGAATTCTGCGCCTGGTCTAAACTAATGTCTCCATTATTCCTGATTAGTAGCCGCGCAGTGTGCGGTGTAATTTGAGCTGATTTGGATCCGTCAACAACCCCTCTCATAGCCCGGCTACCATTGGGTTGTGAAATGCCCAGATTGTGATCTGTTTCTGCTGGAGATGAAGCATTTGTTCCTGTGATATTCTGTAACTTACCGCTATGTCCTGATACACCGTGTTCCTGTTACCCGTGTCTGTTACACATTCGGTCGCTATTAAAGTTAGCTGCAAGGGTTTGGATGTCGAGGTTTGCTGATCACATTATCGGTTCTGATTCACAAGTTTCTCTCATAAAATACTGGTCTGAAGCGGGCGGGCACACCTTTCTTATGTGTCTCCTTCAACAGCTGTGCTTAGTGATCAGGCAAGCGGACTCATTTTACAGCTAATTTTATAAAGGACTGTCTGGGGTTCGCAGACTAACGGGCAGTTAGTGAAATGCAATGAGAATAAATTGTATAATGTGAGAAGTATGATCTCATCTCCAGACCAAAAGTGTGTCGGTTTAGCCAAGTGCACCGTAAATAGAATCACATTACCCATCTCCCGCACTCGGTTACATAGAGTGATAACAATTCAGATTATAGGGGATACTTTATTGGTACAGATGCATGGATAGATAGCAGGAGATGGAGAAACATAAACTGGCCGTGTCTTTAGAACCTGATAAAGTAATTCAATCTCAGAGATTCACGACCCTGTGAAGCAGTGAGGAAATAAATGGATTTTATTTAGAGTCCAGATGTGAGTCCATTCTGTTGGTGATGTGGAAGGAGTGACGTGGACCCAGAAGCCGCCTCTATCAGGGAATCAACGGGCGGCGCCTGTAACCTCGCCCCCACCTCCCGGGTATTTAACTGCCGGTCACTGGGACCGCAATCCAACAGTCTGGGAGTGCGTTTGCCCAGTGAGTTCTTGCCGAAACCATTCACCACACATTGCCAGGAGGATGAGGTCGGCTATTTCTCTCAGTCTGTTGCTGGCTTTCTTTTCCCGTGAGTAGTTTTTATTGTCCAAGTCTTTCACTGTTCCTGTCTCAGTGTTAGTCTCTCTGGAATGTTACAGAATTAGGAATCATTTCACCAGGATTGATCCTCGGGGTTTTTGATTATTTCTACAGGTGTCCAGTCGGATATGGTGTTGACTCAGCCCGAGGCAGAGACCAGGATTCCCGGGGGCTCCCTGAGACTGACCTGTAAAACCAGCGGCTTAGATCTTGGTGGCAGCTACATGTACTGGGTCCGCCACGTTCCCGGACAGGGGCTGGAGTGGCTGATTAGATATTACAGTTCATCGGACAAGCATTACACCCCGGGGACTGAGGGCCGATTTACTGTGTCCAAAGATACTTCAAGCAACATCTTCGCGTTGGACATGAAGAAACTGCGGAGCGAAGACACCGCCATCTATTACTGTGCAAGGCACCACAGCGAGAGGAACCAGGGCTGGACCCGTACAAGAACAGATCGAGGGGGAATTCAATAACTTCCAACATAACCTGACGGTCAGTAATTGTGTCAAATGCAATGTTAACGGCAGTGTTCAAAACCAGACCACAAACCGCTTCTTACAAAACTAAGACACTGATAATTCAATGGTGAAAATGTAACACTCTAACCAATGTACAGAGGGAGGTTTCGGTTGTGCTCCTGTTTAATGTTAACAGTGTCAAGAATTGCAGAGCTGGACATGATGCTCGATTCACTGTGCCCGATACCTGCAGGGAGCTGGTGAGAACTGTGTTCTCCTTCTATTTTTTCTGCTAACTGTTGGCTAAATTCTAAACTTGATAAGAAGCGAATTTGTATTTGAAGTGCATGTGTATTTCGAATGAATGTTGAGAATCAGTACTGAGCAGAGACTGAATGCAATATTTGTACGGGTTCCTATCACTGTGGGACCACGGGAATAGGGACGCCATGGGCTACTGGGGACCAGGGACCATGGTGACGGTGATTGCAAGTAAGGAACATTCATACATTCTGCAACTGTTGTATTTGTGCCTTTATTTTACATTTCTCTTTATTTTAATAATTATTTCGTTCACTGAAACTTGGATTCGGTGGGTTCTCTATTGAGGTTTTTCAATGTTTTATGTAATTCTGCTACAATGTGATTATAGAATTCAACTGTTTCTCCACATAAGTTGTTGTTGAAGTGATTTGGTGTTTATCTGCTAACGAATTTCTTTGCTTGAGTTTCGTTAAATACTTTAAAGTTGTTACACTGTTTGACACTTCTGCAATGTTTAATCTCGGTGACCTATGATTGCTGCAGTTTTTCTGATCGAATACAAACATTGTGTTTAAATATTTTTGAAAGAACATTTTAGACACATAACAGAAACCTTAGCGCTCAATATATATTCTTAAAGAATTTAAAGATTTTAGTGAAAATTACATTTGTCATCTACTGACCGAATGTTCCCGAATGCACAGATTCAATACGTGAAGTGTTGCTGTAATTAAGGACTGAAAAATTAACACATTTCCAGATGGACCTGATTTAAATTCCAATGGACCTGATTTAAATTAATATTACTAATATTATAATGATGTAGTTATATCATCCATTATTATTAAAATATGCTATAATATTAACATTAATGTATTTTACATGATCCACCAAATCACAATTCTGCTGTCATTATTTTATATTTCAGTTGAATTCAATCATTAGTTACTTTAGTGTTAGGCGGCTTCGGTGATTCTGTAAAGAGACTTTTTGCAATGATACATTTAATTCTGCTGAAATGGTTTAGAGAATGAAGGATCTGTTCATGAAAGGTTCTGTCCGCCCCTCAGTGATGTGATTTAGTATTGATCTGCTGAGGAGAGTTTGTGCCGCTGTTATTCAGAATACCAAAAATTTGTGAAACTATTTGGCGTTTCTACAATGTTTAATATCGGTGACAGCGGGCAGCAGCAGGTTCCTGATCGAATACAAACAAGATATGTGTTTGAAACTGTTTGAAAGCAGATTGTAGGCAGAGAACAGGAAGGTTTTAGGAATCAGAAATCATTGAAATATATTTTAACATAACAATTATTGGTGATAATTATATATTGAACTATAAATTTATGTTTACGATGCTGATATTTACTGAGTAAAACGTAACTGTAATTACCAGCTATATAATTAGCAATTATTCAGGTTGTAGCTGAAATAAATTACTATTAACAAACCGATTATAATATTATAATGCGATAATATCTTCCAATGTTCTTAAAATATGTTACAATATCAATATAATTTTCTTAATATTATTCGCATTCCAAAATCCTGCTGTACACTGGGCTCCATTAAGAGGAGCAGAAACTTTTAGAGGCTGGATACAATTATTAATTATGCCTGCAATTAGTTCACTGACAACATATTGATTCCACCGTGTGTTCAGTTTGAGTCGATGTTCAGTTACTTGTTACCTCCTGTTTACAGAGATGATTAGCAGTGTCTTTAATTATAACTCAAAGCCGTGTTGTAAATTGCATTTTGTTAATTTAATATGAAATTCTTACTGTGCAACCGAAATTTGTTATTGAATCACTATTGTGTTTTGTTTGATACCGATAGAATTATCAGTAAACTAATCTTAAGCAGTTTGCAAGATCAGAGGCTGTGAGTCAGGCGTCACCGGCAGTCAAAGAATTATTCATGTGATTATATTCAAATTCAAGACTGCATAGGCTGGAGATAGGCAAATAATCCATTGAAATTCAAGCAGATTAATTTACTTAAAAAATGTTCATCTTGTTTAGAATTTAACACAACTTCCTTTCTCCGAAAGCGGTGCTATATACGGGATAGAACGGTAGACAAAGCACAGGTCATATCTGAGAATTATGTTAATTATTATTAATATTAAATTGATGAACAAAGTCTCTCCTCCATTTGCTCATTCAGGTTCAGTGTTGCAGATGGTCTGAATGATTTGTTATCCTACAGTTTTACACTAACCATTCTGGAAATTAGTTTCAAGAAATAGCAGAATGTATTTAATAATTAATTTGGGGGCATTGTGTGAATAATGGGAGTGAACTGTAAATGATTGTCTGTGTTATTAAATAGCAGAAGCTCTGCTACTGACTGCAAACTGGTTTTAATTAAGAAAACCATTTTTGGGAAGTTAAGATTGTGGAGAATATTTCAGCTCGAGAGTCCAGTTTAGTAAACAAGTGGTTTACAGCACATCGGACTTGTGACCCGGGCCGGACAGTGAACTATTTAAAATAGTCCACTCCTCAATCCATCATGTGCAATGTACTCTGAAAATAGACACAGTTTTTGTTATGTCAGAATATGTAGAATTTAAAAATGTATCGGTAGAGAACTGGACAGAAGTAGAACTGCGTAATTATCGTCAATTAGTCAAATGTGATTTGAGTTAAGAAAAATAATTTATTTTTCTGATTGTATTTATGTATTAATATGCTGCTTAATATTTTACTGTTGATGAATTGTTATGGTAAGTTAAGTAAACCTTAATATATCACAAGTTGCCAGGCAGAAAAGGTTTTTAAATTATTATTCATTAATTGTATCAGTAAGACTGAAATTCAAGCACATTAATTTAATTTCAAAAGTTCCAGGTACGTGTGCTTCTGAGGAGGAAGTGCCAGACAGGTACTCAGAGTATTTCCAATAATCAGCAAACACGAACACAAACTTAGAATGTGATATTCGTTCTAATTCATTAAACATAAATGATCTCTGGCAATTGCATTGCATACTGGTCAACATTACAGTTATTACATTATCTCAAGGGTTGGAGAGAATGTTTAATTAATTCCTAATTAATTTAGAAGATAATGCATGTATAACTCGGCTGTGCTGAGTTCGATAAGCTATCGCTTAATATTTTAGTTGATTTTGCCTCGATGATTTTACAGGTTATATTTACTATTGCAAATATGTCAAATCAGTGGGTGATCAGGTTTCAATGTATATGTCTCCTGGATTGTGACATTCTTACCCTGTTACCTAGTCCCGTTTAACGCGCAGCACTTTCCGTGGAATGAGAATTATTTCCAGATACTTATTTTCAGGGAAATTAATTTTTACACGGTTTACAAGATAGTCGACCGAGAGGGAGGAATGGCTGGATGTTGAATAGTTTCTCAAATAAATATCAGTTTAATTTCAAAAAATCTGCAGAGTTGAGGTGGTTGGAAATTGACAAGAAATACATTAGAAATCAAAGAGCTTCATTGAAATTAACAGATAGAACTGGTCTCTCTCACTGGAGCACCGTTGTTGCACCGTTTTTGTCAGTTCTGTTCCTGTGCGCCTGCTCACTGTGTGAGAATCAGCAGTCCTCCTGACGGGTTGTAAAACTTCTGGATTGTGATCGTGTATTGCGGGGAGTGTCATTTAACTAGTTATTTAAGAAACTGGTATATGTGAGAAACGTAAAAGATTGACTTTAAGGTTGAGGAGTCGCCGCAGAAAAGAGATCAGTAACCCAGATTTTGACAGTCAGAAGGAGCAGTTCCGAAACACCACGGGGGGACAGTAGAAGAAGCTTTAATCAGTTTCTAACCCAGTTGTACCTGCCCTGGAAGTGTTTGATGGGACAGTGCAGAAGGAGCTTTACTCTGTATCTAGCCCATGCTGTACGTGCCCTGGGAGTGTTTGATGGGACAGTGTAGAGGGAGTGTTACTCTGTGCTGACCCATGCTGTACCTGCCCTGGGAATGTTTAATGGGACATTCTAGAGGGAGCTTTATTCTGTACCTGTATTGGGAGTGTTTGATGGGACATTGTAGAGGAAGCTTTATTTTTTATCCAAGCCTTACTGGACCTGTCCTGAATGTGTTTAATTGGCAGTGTGGAGGGAAATCTACTTTTTATCTAACTCGTGCCGTACCTACACTGTGACTGTTTGATATGACAGTGATGAAGGAGCTTTACTCTGCAACTAACCAGTACTTTACCTTATCTGGCATTGCTTGATGGGACATTGCAGAGATAGCTTTAATCAACATTTAACCTTTTATTTACAAGGACGTGGAGCTTAATTGGCTCCTTCAATATAGATTGATCTTATATTTAATCAGAGCTATAGGTGAGCTGGTGTGCTTTAAAGGGGCAGTGTATGGGAAGCTTTTCTTTGTACGTGTGATAATTGTGCTGAGTCTAATCGGTCAATTTGATAATGCATTTTATGGGGAGACATTTCGTAGCACATCTCTGCAGTACTTGAGCTGGGAATGTTTGACGGGATAGTACAGATAACATATTACTCTGTGTGTAACCCTTGCTATACCTGGCCTGACCCACACGACAGCATAGCGGGAGCTTTGCTCTTGTATCCGTGCTGTATCTGACCTGAGAGTGCTTGGTCAGGCAGTGTTCAAGGCACCGTTATCTGCGTCTAACAGATAGCAGATAAACTACTCGTGCCAGATATAAACAATAAATCGTCCGATTGCCCAGATTAAACAACGCAAATTCATTGATGTTTATATTCTTTCTTAAAAAATGCCAAATTGTTAATGAGTTATTCATGTTTGTACATTCTGAGCATCAGATTACTATTGAACACGATTGGCCTGACCCTCAGCTCACTTTCAGAACAAACCGTTTCAGGAAGTGAATAACGCTGCAGAAAGCAGCGGCTGTTCTGATCTGTTGGGAGGCTGTAAGTTATTTTCACAATTTAAATGGAGGATATCGAGACTCCCGCTTCAAATAACCGTCATGAGGACCTCGTGTTTAGAAACATTATGTTGTTCAATTCATCTTGAGCAGGTTAAATGTAGGGACAAACAATGAGAGATGCAGCTATTGGTCTGGGTCACAACACAAGGTGCACAGTCACTGAGCTGCAATTCTGTGAAACATTTAAAGAGATAGAGTCAACCTGCAATAAGTAATCATTCGCAATGAACTTTAAGCCTTTATAACAGCATGCGATTGACTAATTTGCGTCAGATTTATAAGATCCCTTTATTTTAAATATCCTCTTTCATTATAACGAACAATAAAAATAGATCTGGTAGAGGTGTCCAAAATATGAAGCGTTTCCTTCCATTAAATCTAGAAGCATTATTCACACTGACTCGTGTAGAATGATAGCATCTCACAGCTCTGTAAAGGCCATTCAAGCATCGTGCCTGTGCCGGCTCTGAAAGAGCTGTCCAATTTAATCCAACTCCCCAGGGTTTTCCTTGTAAACGGGCACATGTGTCCTCCTGACATACAGGAGGATCTGCTTGGAGCATTCCTGAAATTACCAACCCTCTGTGTGAAACAATTGCCCCAATTTTCCCTTTTGATCTTTTGCCAATTATTTATATCTGTGACCTTTGGTTACCCACCTACTTTCCAGCGGAAGCAGTTTCTCCCCACTTGCTCTATCAAAAACTATCATAATGTTGAATATCTCTCTTACGTTTCTTCTTAACCTCTGTTCTAAGGAGAACATCCCTGCTTCTCCAATCTCCCCACATAACTGAAGTCCGCATCCCTGGCATAATCCTGGTAAAAGCCTCCCCTCTACACTCCCCAAGGGCTTGACATCCTTCCTACATTGTTGTTCCAGAATTGTGCACAATACTCCAGCTGAGGCCTAACATGTGATCTGTATGTTTAGCATAACCGCCTTGTTTTTGTAGTCAATTCCCCATTTAGAAAGTCAAGTATCCCATAATCTTTCATAACTGTCTTATCAGTTTGCCCTGCCCCCTTCAAAGATTTGTGAATATGTACATCTACGTCTCTCTGTTCGTGCATCCCCTCAAAACAATACTATTTAGATTATACTGCCTCTCCATCTTCCATCTAATGTGCATCGCTTCTCAATGATTCGCATTAAATTGCAATTGCCATGTCCCGGCCCATTTCACTGGTCCATCTGTCTCCTCATGGAGTCTGCTGCTTTCATGCTTCACTATAGGCTACGTTGCCAGGTTTTGCCTCATCTTCAAACTTCGAAACTGTATTCCCTATAACCAAGTCCAGGTCATTGTTATATAACAAGAACAGCAATGGGAACTGAAATGGGCCATTTAAGGAGAAACTTCCAATTAACCGGATTTTGGAAAGGTATTTTATTCGAATTATTAATTGAATGGGATGGAGGAGGAAACTCAAGAGACATGCATTCAATAGGATGGGATAGAGCCCAGATCACAGTGCACTGAGTGACATCGCTCTTCCTAAAATGCTGAGGAAATAAGGGAGAAATTCGACTCAATCGCGATTCACCTCCAGCTTGAATCTTAGAAACTAGACTATGGCAATGCTATCTGTTGAATTATGTGGTAGGCAAATTTAGAGGGTTTTTTGCTAACGTCCGAAGCAGGAAATCCGCTGTTACTTTGAAGTGCAGTCATTGTTGTTTTGTTGGGATACACTGCAGGCAATGTGCACAGAGCGAACTTCCCCAAACTGCAATTAAATAAAGGACCATAAATGGTGCTGATTGAGAAATAAATGCAGGCCGAAAAAGCAGGAACATGCCTCTGTTCTTCTATTGTATGAACCAATGAAGGATTCTTTATTGGCGAGTTGTGTAAAGGTTCTTGGTCTGTAATGTGATAGAGCTCGGGGAGAGAAAGGTATGTTCCTGACCAGGGCATCGACAGGTGCTTATGAAGGAACTGACAGAAACTCAAATGCCCGTGTAGTCTTTGATGGGAAAATGGTGGAATTAGTTTATTCTGCAGTCAAATTTCGAGTTGTTTCTTTCTTTTATAAGCATGGATTACAGAGTCTAACTTGTTCAATGGGCCATTCTTTCTCAGTAACACCGTTTCCCCCCAATCTCTACGCCCTGCTCTCCTCCTGTGAACAACCCAGCACCGATGGCTCCATCACGTACGGCTGTTTGGCGATGGACTACTCCCCCGACATCACCAGCCTTTCCTGGAAGAAAGATAAAGATCCCATCACCACTGCATTGAAGACCTACCCGTCAGTGCTCAAAAAGAAAGGAATCTACACCCAGAGCAGCCAGTTAACCATCACCAAGTCAGATGTGGGGAGCAGCACAATCTTCTGCGAGGTTCGACGTGGTGTGTCGGTCTGGGCTATCACAATGCCAGGTTAGTGATGTGGGTTACAGGGCAAACAATGATAAGATGACAAATTATGCTGAACTTGAATAGCAATTTGGTAAGACAACACTTAGAGTACTGTGTACAGTTCTGCTCTCCCTATCATACTTAGAATACTGTGTACAGTTCTCGTCTCCAAATCACACTTAGAGTATTGTGTACAGTTATGATTTCCACATAATACTTAGAATACTGAGCACAGTTCTAGTCTCCTTATCACATTTAGAATATTGTTCACAATTCTGGTTTCCATCTCATACTTAGAATAGTGTCTAAATTTCTGGTCTCTATATCATACTAAGAATATAATGCACAGTTCCCGTCTCCATATCACAGTTAGAATATTCTTTAAAGTTCTGGTTTCGATCTCATACTTAGAATACGGTGTAAAGTTGTGGTCTCCATATCATGCTTAGAATACTGTGCATGGTTCTGGACCCCATATCGCACTTAGAATATTATGCACAGTTCTGGTCTGCATATTACACTGAGAATACTGTACACAGTTCTGCTCTCTGTAAATGCCTGGTTAGTGTTAGTCTGATAGCAAAGAACCTGTTAAAATATAAGGACACTTTGCATTTCTTAATCATTTGTTTTACAAGCAATGTCAGTAATATGTTTTTTTTTTGAAGATCCTGAACCGGACATCGGTCCTCCAACTGTTCTCCTCACGCTGAGTTCCACTGAACAAATCACCACCAGCAGATATGCAAGCGCCGTGTGTTCAATCATCGATTTCCGGCCAAAGTCACTGACCGTGAATTGGCTGAAGAGTGGACAACTCATGGATTCGGGCTTCGTCACCTCTCCCGTCTTTGAGGTGAACGGGAACTTCTCGACGGCCAGTCGGCTGACAGTCCCTGCCGAGGAATGGTTCACCGGCTCGGTCTACACCTGCCAAGTCACTCATGAAGGGGTCACGCAAAGCCGTAACTTCAGCAGATCTCAGAGTAAGAGATACAATCCCGGGAGGTTCCAGACCATTCTGAGCGCTGACCTAGTCAGGTGTTTCATTGGAATTAGTAAAAATCAGAGGACTGTTCCTAATTTCCAATCATGCAGTCTGTGTATTCTTGCGATACAAACTTGCCTTTATACAGCGCCTTCAGCGACCAAAGACTGAACCAAAGCGCTTGCCTGCCAATGAATTAAGTTGTGAAATGTTGTCACAGTTGTAATGTACAAAGTTCGGTAGTCATTTAGTGCACAGCAAGCTCCCAAAAAGAACAGTGTGATAATGACCTTTTTTTTTTGTTGAGTGATATTTCTTGAGGGATAAATATTCCCAGGCTACCAGGGAGAACTCCTCTGCTTTTCATTGAAATAATGCCAAGGTATCTTTTACCTCCACCTGAGAGGCCAGATGGATCCACGGTTTAACACCTGATCCAACTGACGGCACCTCCGATAGTGCGCCATGCTCCCAGTACTGCACTGGGAGACACAGCTTACATTTTGTGATCAAGTATCTGGAGTGTGAATTTAATCCACTATCTTCTGGTTCAGAATTCCTCATTGCTCAGGCTTTATTAACCTCGCCAAAGAAGTTTTCCCCTAGCTCTGATGTCAGGCAGTGAGTGAAGTGTCCTTAGTCACAGGTTTATCCTGAGTTGGCTGATCATATACGGAGTGGCAGTAGGAGTCTGGAACCCTTTCCTGCCAACTGTCCAGGAACCCTGCTAGAATGAGCATCTACCCTATTCAGAGCACTGAGCCCAGTTCTGGGCTCCGCGCCTCAGGAAGGATATACGTGGAGGCGCTAAACTGCACGTTTACCCGAATTAAACCGGGCTTATAATGTAAAATGATCTGGAGACGAGTATAGAACGTTAAGAGATGATCCAATTGAGGTGTTTAAGTTGATCAATGGAATTGATCGAGTAGATATAGAAACATTTATTTAGTTTGATGGGAGAGTCCAGAACAAGTAGCAGAACCTTAACATTAGAGTTAGGCCTTGCAGAGGTGATGTTACAAAGGATTTTCTCACAGAAAGAATAGTGCAAGTCGGGATTTCCCTCCCAAAAAGCTGCTGATGCTTGCTTTCAATTGAAAAGTTGAAAATTGTGATTGATAGATTTTTGTCAGGCAAGTTATCAAGGCGGGAAGATGGTGTTGAGTGTTGATCAGCCATGATCTAACTGGATGGCGGGATAGGATGGATAGGCTGAATGGCCACCTGCTGTTCCTATGTTGCTATTAATGCGCTGAGGTCATATTTCACTCTGACTTTCTCTCACCAGTCATGATAAATATTCAGTACTTACAGAAACTAAAAAAAATACCTCACACCATTACAAATGATGCCCCACCATAAAGATTCCTTGGAACTCCATTCTCCCGACCTTGCACTTCTCCTCAGACGGGGGCTGTGACTGGTTCCTGCACATTTTCACCGCAACAAAAAACGCAGCAAGAGACCAGAAACTTAACGTTGTTTCCTGTTGTCCCATAAATCCTGAAATTAATTTGACACTGGTTTTGAACCAGTATAATGCTGGTGCAGAACTCTTGAACCTCGGGCTATTCGGGCTTCAGCTATTATAACCAGCAGAGATGAATTTGGGTGCAAGGATCTATAGACGGGTGTAAAGGAGCAAGGGATTTCAGGAAGAGCGCTATTCAATGCCTAACACAATTGCGCCCCAATGTATTCCCATTTTACTCCGGGTATTTGCTTCACAGCCCGTTACAGGTGTCTCTGGCTGCAAATACACAGGAAATGTTACAGATCTCCTGGAATCGTTGCCAATTTATTGTCCTTCCAATAACGGTGTTAAAGCAACAGCGGGAGCTTGATACCTCAAATGTGATATATTCCCCTTGAAAGAGTTAAGGCTAAATATTGGTGTCTTGATTCTGAAGCTGCAGCTTTTCCTGACTTTCATTCCTGTTTCGCAGTGGATGTCCCATGCAGTGATTCAAAAATCACTCTTCGCCCACCGTCACTGGAACAGGTCTTACTGGAGGCGACGGTGACCTTAACCTGCGTCGTGTCTGATGCTCCTTATGGGCTCACCGTGTCCTGGACCCGAGAAAAGGAGGCTTTGAAATCAGAGATTGCCGTCCAACCGGGAGAGAATCCCAACAGTGTGATCAGCAACTTAAACATCTCGACACAAGACTGGCTGAGTGGGGATAAGTTCTACTGCGTGGTGAGCCATCAGGATATGCCGACTCCGATCAGAGATTCCATCCACAAGGAAAAGGGTGAGCGGGGAGATTGTTGCAATAAGTGAGATACTGTGACTAAGGCATGTGCAAGAGCCAATCATTATATAAAATGTTTAATGGGCTACTTTGATCATTCAGTTTGGTAATTCCACGAACTCTGCACTCTGTGACCTGACATTATGTATTTTAGGGGAAAGTGGATAAGTCCATGTGTGAGAAAGGAATAGAAGGGTATGTTATTAGGATTAAATTAAGTGAGCTAGGAGGTGGCTTGTGTGGAACATACACACCGGCATAGACCAGTTGGCCAAATATCCTCATTCTGTGCAGTAAATTCTATGTAATTTTCCAGACCAACCCTTCAAGATTTCAGAGAGAAAGATTGTGTTCCCTCTGCTGCGGGATGGAAATCCAGAAAGGCCCCAGAGGGGAAAAGGAAAAGCGTTAAAATTCAACGCAGTATCCATTTCTCTCACATCTAACCACCTGAAATTGGCTAAAATTAAATAAGGAAGCCGAGTTGTGGGCGGTGGTCTCACAGGCCACCCGGGAGAACGGGAGGATTAGAAGCCGAGTGAGGAGGTCTCGGATCGCGGGGGGTGGGTTAGGCAGGGACCCTGGATCCAGGAGGTAGGTGTAAGGGCAATTACCACCTGGGTGCAGCAGTCCCCGCCTCGCTGTAACTGCAGGGATTTACACAGTGTGTCAAACCGGACCAGCGACGGTTAAACACCAAATGGTGGTTAAAATAGAAGATTCCAGTCTCATTTAAATATTTTACTCAAATATAATATTACAACCTGGAGTGGGCGCGTTGCGGTCGGGATTCCGATTTTTACCAATTTAACCACCTCCACGACCACAACCCGCCCGCTGCATTAGGTTAAAGTTCACCCCCATTGTCTCTGGAACTGTCCAGTTCATTGGCCTTTATTCTAACTGTTCTACAGCGAAAGATCGGCGGGAACCGGCCGTGTCTGTCCTCCTGCCCTCGGTAGAAGATGTCTCCGCTCAGAGGTTGGTCAGCCTCACCTGCTTAGTGAGAGGTTTCACCCCCCGAGAGATTTTCGTCAAATGGACCGTCAATGACAAGCCGGTGGATTCCGGCAACTACAAGAACACCGAGGTGATGGCGGAGAACTGCAGCAGCTCCTTCTTCATGTACAGCCTGCTATCCATTGCAGCCGAGGAGTGGGCCAGCGGCGCTTCTTACTCCTGTGTGGTGGGACATGAAGCGATCCCCTTGAAGATCACCAACAGAATCGTCAATAAATCCAGCGGTAAACCCAGTTTTGTGAACATTTCCCTTGTTCTGATGGACACCGTCAATTCTTGTCAATGACAATCTCTCGATTGCATTTCAGTTCTTAAATAGAAACCAATAAAGTGTTCTCCTTCCAACAGTGAGCTAAACACACTGCCGCTCAATTAATTGTGTTTCCTATTTTGGCCAATGTGAGGGCGAAGTAGGGTGTTTGCTGGTCTCTGGTCCAAGGCTTGTACAGCCAGAGCTCCCAGTGCAGATACACCATGGGCTAGAGACAGCGTGAAGCTCTATCTTTACAGGATTCATGAAAGTAACTTCACAAACTTACTACCTTTCCTATTTCCGTTAAATAAAGGCAGCACATTTATATCTCGGTGTCCCTGTTTCTCGGGTTGTCTATCGCAAATTTATAATTGAAGTCAGTTTCATATTGCAACAACGGGGAACTGAACTGAGTGCCACACACGAACACGAACTGTACCTCCACTCCCCACCAGAGAGAGGGGAAAGGGTAATTGTTAACCAACTTTAGTCCCACTTCCCTAACTAGAGAGAGGGGGGGAAGGGTAATTGTTGGCCCACTTTAATACCATTCCCCCAACAGCGAGTGAGAAGAACAGCAATTGTTAACCCACTGTACATTCCCTCCTCCACCAGAGATAGGGAAATGGGCAATAGTTAACCCACTGTATCAGGCACTCCCCCAGCAGAGATTGTGATGGGTAATTGGTAATCTACTGTCGCTCCCCACTCCCCCAGCAGAGAGAGAGTAAAGGGTAATTATTAGCTTACTGGACCTCTCACATCCACCAGCGAGAGGGGAAAGGGCAATGTGTAATTCATGTAATCACCACTGCGCCCCCTGCAGGGACATGGGAAGTGAACCACCCTATTTTATATGGACTAAGTTGGCATCAGTACAATGTGAGATTCTAACCCATGGTCTAAAGATTTTAAACTTGCCACATGAGTATTATATTCTGAAATAACTATTTATTCCACGTAATATTTTTTAAATAGGGTTGGGGGTGCAGCAGTCCCTGTTAATTGTAAACAAACATGTTGAATTCTAATGGACCATATCTAAATTGGTGATTGAATCCGCTGCGGGTTTCTCACAGTTGTGTCCCTGATGTTTCTGAGGCCCATCAGTTGAATCGTTGCATTCTTTCAGCTGACGTCATATTATTCCTCAAACAGAACACATTTACACAGAGCCGGGGAGAATAAATGTGAAAGTGAGTTTGTGTGTGTTCACATGGAAGTATGTTGATGATTTTGTGTAAGTGTGTGTGTTTTTGTGTAAGTGCACAATTACACATAAACACACATAGACTTACATATAAAGACATACATTAACACTCTGACACATAATATTATACATAACTAGAATATAATGAAAACCATCTTTGTAAAATCCAGTTATTGATACTCTCTGAAACTTCGAACAGTAGCAATAATAGATCTCAATCCAAACACACACTACACAAAACACAGTTACACACACTTACACACATCAAAACACACGTCAATCCACACACACACTTACACAAAGCACACTTACACAAAACACACTTACACACACATAAACACACACACCAATCCAAACACATACTTACAAAATGCACACTTGCACACACATAAATACACACATCAATCCATACACGCACTTACATAAAACATACTTTCACACACATAAACACACACATCAACCCACACACACACTTACACCAAACACACTTACACACACATAAACACACACACACCAATCCATACACACACTTACAAAAACCACACTTGCATATACTTACACACACATAAATACACACATCAATCCATACACGCACTTACAAAAAAGACACTTTCACACACATAAACACACACATCAATCCACACACGCACTTACACAAAACACACTTACACACACATAAATACACACATCAATCCACACACACACTTACACAAAACACACTTACACACACACAAACATACACATCAATCCACACACGCACACACATATAAACACACACGTCAATCCACAAACAAACTTACACAAAACACACATGCAAACACTTACACACACTTACAAACACTTATACACACTTACACAAAACACATTTACACATACATAAACACATTGTGTACAATGTGAGATTCTAACCCATGGTGTAAAGATTTTAAACTTGCCACATGAGTATTCTATTCTGAAATAACTATTTATTCCACGCAATATTTTTAAATAGTGTTGGGGTGAAATTGTCCCTGTTAATTGTAAACAAACATGTTGAATTCTAACGGGCCATATCTAAACTGGTGAATGAATCCTCTGCGGGTTTCTCACAGTGTCCCTGATGTTTCTGAGGCCCATCGGTTGAATTGTGGCATTCTTTCGGCTGACGTCACATTATTCCTCAAACAGAACACATTTACAGAGTCGGGGAGAATAAATATGAAAGTGAGGTTGTGTGTGTTCACATGGAAGTGTGTTGATGATTTTGTGTAAGTGTTTGTGTTTTTGTGTAAGTGCACAATTACACATAAACACACATAGACTTACATATAAAGACATACGTTAACACTCTGACACATAATATTGTACATAACTAGAATATAATGAAAACCATCATTGTAAAATCCAGTTATTGATACTCTCTGAAACTTCGAACATTAGCAATAATAGACAATAATCCAAACACACACTACACAAAACACAGTTACACACACATAAAGACACACTTCAATCCACACACACATTTCACAAAACATACTGACACGCACTTACACACCCATAATTACACACATCAATCCACACATACACTTACACAAAATACACTTACACACACTTACACACATACATCAATCCAAACACACAATTACACAAAGCACATTTACAAACACTTACACAGAACACACTTACACACACATAAACACACACACACCAATCCAAACACACTTACAAAAATCACACTTGCACACACATAAATAGACACATTAATCCATACACGCACTTACACAAAACACACTTTCACACACATACACACACACATCAATCCACACACACACTTACACAAAACACAGGTACACACACTTACACACACATTAACACACACATCAATCCACACACGCACTTACACAAAACACACTTAACACACATAAACATACACATCAATCCACACACGCACTTACACAAAACACACTTACACACACATAAATATACACATCAATCCACACACGCACTTACCAAAACACACACACACACACACTTACACACACATAAACACACACGTCAATCCACACACACACTTACACAAAACACACGTGCAAACACTTATACGCACTTACACAAAACACATTTACACACACATAAACACACACATGAATCCACATGCGCACTTACACAAAACACACGTACACACACTTAAACACACATAAACACAAAAATCAATCCAAACACACTTACAAAAAGCACACTTATACTCACTTACACACAAACATTTCCACACACGTCAATCCAAACACCCACTTACAAACACACACTTCCACATACATCAATCCAAACACTCACTTACAAAAACACACTTACACACACACACACAAATAAACACAAACATCAATCCACACACACACTAACATAAAACACACACACACAAACACACACAAACTTACCTGCAAACCCACTGTTACATGTAAACACGCACACGCTTACACCTAAACATAAACGAACACTCAGACATAATCACACACTTACACTTACTGACAAACACACACATGAACTTACATACATATACACAAGGATACACATACACTTACACATAAGCACACACGTGAACACACTTGCACACAAACATACACATACAAACATCAATACACAAACCCTTAGACATGGACGTCCTTATACATAAACTTACCTGCACCCAACTACACCAAATCGCACACTCATAATTACAGATAAACACACGCTTCCATATAGACACAGGCCCACTTACACAAAACAACACAAAGATTTACACACGCATACTCAATCTTACAACTGCACACGTGCACAAACTTACACATCAACAAACACAGTTACACATAAACACACACACACACTTTTACACATACACGTACACACACAGAGAAAAGCACGCACACAATTACATAAACACACACATTAACACTCTCACAGAGACAAAGAAACATGAACTAATCCAGAACAAGAGATAGTCATGCACTCACATAATCAGTAAAGAGCACAAACAAAAACGTCCGGTATAGACGAATGACAATTAAAATGCAGTTTTTGGCCGGACAAAGTACCAATGCTTGGCCAGAATAAATAATTCCTGATACCATAATATCTCACATTTCACTATTCTATCCTTACACATACACTGGATCAATATAGTTCTTGCAAACCGATATGTTAATTATGGTCAGACCATTGTCTTAACAAATAAATAAACAAGGTAAAAACTCACAACTGATCTCTTAAATAGCCCCTTTGGCAGGCTCCAAATAATTAACTATCTTAACCTACCGGTAAAACAATAGAGATCCAGCTGTAATCCTCACTCGATGTTTCATCATATCAATCGTAACGAAGTCATCCAAAATCAATTAGCCTCTGAGATTGAAGAAAAACTATCATATTTTCCAAAACGGACGAAAAGAGGATCATAATGGAAGAGCGACTGTGGAGTGAGGCACAGAGAGAGGTTGCTGAGAGTGATTAACTTAACACAAGGTATATATTCAAAGTTAAATTAGAGTATAAACTAATACCTTACGGGAAAGAAAAGAGGAAATAAATTAATAGTATGACATCCCGCATTAATAAACGATCTGAATATATTTCCTCCCCTACATCCCCGTAGATTCCTCAGACCACATCTGGAGTGAAGAGTACGAGGACGAGAGCGACAAAATCTGGACAACCGCTTCCACATTCATCATCCTGTTCTTCCTGAGCATTTCCTACAGCACAGCCATCACTCTGGTGAAGGTGGGAAGATTCAATCCGCTCACACTTCCATCTGATGGAAGCCGTTTGACAAACCCTGAGATAAATGCCCTAGAGCACTAAACCTCAGCTTCATTCTTTTATCTCTCTATTACAGTCAAGTGATGGTCTGACTTTCGGCCGCCGTGGATTTTCTTCATCTGTTTATCATCTCTGTGTCACTAAAAATATACTATGTCCTCTTGGTGATTCTCAGAGTAAAATGCCTCAAGTTACTAGATCCGAATCAGTAGCTGAGAAATATATAACTGGGATTTCCGTCTTTGTGTTTGAAATATGTACGATAATTGTGGCTGTAATGTAACTGTATCTCGGGATTTCACCGTGCCTTGAATATATCGTGTGCAAATAAGTAACTTTACTCATTTTTATTCACAATTGTTCCCTTCCCTTTATGCTGAACCCCTGTTTTCTCTCTCGCTGGTGTCTGTCACAACAGTACAGATAGCTGGCAGCTCCGACATAAGAACATAAGAAATAGGAGCAGGAGTAGGCCTAATGGCCCTTAGAGTTTTCTCCGCAATTCAATACATTCAGGGCTGATAATCGACCTCAACTCCACTTTCCCGCCCGATAGCCATATCCCTTGTTCTGCTTGAGTCCAAAAATCTATCTATTTGGGTCTTGAATATATTTAGAGACTCAGCATCCACAGCCCTCTGGGGCAGAGAATTCCAAAGATTCAGAACCCTCTGAGTGGAGGAATTCCTCCTCGTCTCTGTCTGAACTGGCCGATCCTTTATCTTTAGACAGTGCCTCCCTAGTTCTGGACTCTCCAGCCAGGGAGAAACAACGCTTCAGCATTTACCCTATCAATCGCTCTCAGAATCTTATGTTTCAATCCGATCACCTCTCATTATTCTAAACTCCAGAGAGTCCAGGCCCAATCCACCTGAGTTCGGTTCTCAATGTTTTGCTCAGTTGTATTCACTTTGTGTTCACTTTTTTAAACTTCCCTGTAAATTGTTTTCTATGAAATTGTTAATAAATCTGGAATCACAAATAAACTAACTTGGAATTTGCTCTGTTCCTTTCTCCATGGCTCCATTTTCCCTGTCACACTGTGTTTTATTTACCTGACAGGTATGTTTCACCCGTCCTGTCTGGGTTGTGATTGAAACTAAGTCCCATTGGTGAATGACCCACTGCGCCACCCAGTGTCCCTGGAGTAAAGACACCTCTACCGCTGCCTTGTTGTATCCGGTCCCAGAGGTGCAATTACTGCACAGCGACCAGATGCACCATGCAGCCTCCTCGAATATTATGGTCTGTCGCAGTCACATGGCAGGTTCTATCAAAGAGCAGGACTCTGCTCCATCACAGCTTGTCACATTTCAGTACACGACAGAGTAAGTTTCCCTCTACAGTGTCCCATACAAATCTCCTAGGGCAGGTACAGCATGGGATTGATATAAGGTAAATGCCCCTATACACTGTCCAATCAAACACTCACAGGGCAGGTAAAGCACACATTAGATACAGAGTACAGCTCCCTCTACACCGACCCATCAATCATTCCCAGTGCAGGGAGAGCATGGTTAGATACAGAGTAATGCTCCCTCTACACTGACCCATCAAACTCTCCCAGGGCAGGAACAGCATGGGTTAGATACAGAGTAAACCTCCCTCTACACTGACCCATCAAACTCTCCCAGGGCAGGGACAGCACGGGTTAGATACAGTGTAAAGCTCCCTCTAACCTGACGAATCAAACTCTCCCAGGGCAGGTACAGCACGGGTTAGATATAGAGTAAAACTCCCTCTACACTGTCCCAGCAAATGTCGCAGGGCAGGGATAGCACTGGTTCGAAATCTGACACAAACACCGAGCACAACCTTGGGGAATCATTCCCAGAGCCCGGTGGTTTTCAGACATACACACGCTCTCTCGATCTTTTTCTGTTATACACCGCGACTCTCTCAATTTTCCAGTTGAACAGCTTTTAGACAGTATTTCAGGCAGATAAGATCCGGCACCGCACGGTGCCCATGGGTATTATGGAACCCTCTCCGCCGGTGTGCTAGGTAGGGTCAGAGTGTGTGATCGCCGGGGAAAATCCAATTCTGATCTAATACTATTTTAGTTTTGACCAGGCTAAGTATGCGAGTGGAGCCCTCCTCTCGGGGAGAGCATTTGTACAATGAATTTTGGTTTTGGACTGTCCTCTTTAAATGACTCCCGAGTCCAAACGTTTTAAACAGAACGAGGAGCAAAATAACCATCCTGCTCTAATCTCAGCAATACCCATTAACACTAGCATTCTGTCTCCTGTTTCCATAATGCAGTTAGCCCTACTGGAATTAGTAATGGGGAATATGGAGATGGCAGAAACTCTGAACAATATTTCGTATTAGTATTTACAGTCGAGGACGCTAGCAATATTCCGACAGTGGATAGTAAAGGGCCTATAGGACGGGTGGAACTTAACACAATCACAATCACTAAGGCGATGGTACTCAGTAAGATAATGGGAATAAAGGCGGATAAATCCCCTAGACATGAGGGATTGCATCCTCGGGTTTTAAAAGATGTAGTGATAGGGATTGTGGATGTATTGGTTTTAATTTACCAAAATTCTCTGGATTCTGGGGAGATCCCAGGAGATTTGAAAATTGCAAATGTAATGTGCCTATTTAAAAAATGAAGTAGACAAAAAGCAGAAAACTATAGATCAGTTAGACTAACATCTGTGGTTGGGAAAATGTTGGAGTTCATTATTAAAGAAGCTGTAGCAGGACATTTTGAAAAGCAAAAGTCGGTCTGGCAGAATCACCATGGACTTATGAAGTGGAAGTCAGGTTTGACAAATTTGATGGAGTTCTTTGAGGATGTAACGAACAGGGTGGATAAACCAGAATCAGTGGAAGTGGTGTATTTGGACTTATGGAGGCATTTGACAAGGTGCGACATAAACGGTTAATGCACAAGATAAACATTCACGGGGTTGTGGGTAATACAGTAGCATGGATAGAGAAGTGGCTAACGAACATAAACAGAGAGTAGGGATAAATGGGTAATTCTCTCATTGGCAACCAGTAACTAGTGGGGCGCCACAGGGATCAGTGCTGTGACCCCAACTATTTACTATCTATATTAACGACTTGGAAGAACCGGCTGAGTGTAACATATTCAAGTTTGATGACGTTACAAAGAGGGGAGGAAAAGCAATGTGTGAGGAGGACACAAAAAATCTGCAAAAAGATGTAGACAGGCTAAGTGAGTGGGCCAAAATTTGCCAGATGGAGTATAATGTTAGAAAGTGTGAGGTCATGCACTTTTGCAGAAAAAAATCGAAGAGCACGTTATTATTTAAATGGAGAAAAATTGTAAAATGCCGCAGCACAGCAGGACCTGGGGTATTTGTGCATGAAACACTAAAGTAGAGTATGCAGGTAGAGCAAGTGATCAGGAAGGCCAATGGTATCTTGACTTTTATTGCAAAGGGGATGGAGTATAAAAGCAGGGATGTCTTGCTAATGCTATATAAGATATTGGTGAGGCCAAACCTGGAATACGACGTGACGTTTTGATTTCCATATTTTCGAAAGGATATACTTGCTTTGGAAGCAGTTCAGAGAACATTCACTAGGTTGATTCCGCGAATGAGGGGGGTGAGTTATGAGGAAAGGTCGAGTAGGTTGGGACTCCACTCATTGGAATTCAGAAGAATGAGAGGTGATCTTATCGAAGAGTATAATCTTAGGAGGGGGCTTGTCAGGATGGATGTAACGAGCATGTTTCCACTGATGGGGGATACTAGAACTAGAGGGCATGATCTTAGAATCAGGGGCCGCCCATTTAAAAAAGAGATGAGCAGAAATCTGTTCTCTCAGAGGGTTGTAAATCTGTGGAAATCGCTGCCTCAGAGAGTTCTGGAAGCTGGGAAATTGAGTAAATTTAAGGCAGAAATAGACGGTTTCTTAAACGATAAGGGGATAAGGGGTTATGGGCAGCGGGCAGGAAAGTGGAGCTGAATCCATGAACAGATCAGCACTGATCCTATTGAAAGATGGAGCAGGCTCGAGGGACCGTATTGTCTACTCCTGTTCCTATTTCTTATGTTCTTATGTTCTTATGTTCTACTCTGCTCCATTCCCTCTGATACCATCACCCCAAACTCAGTGATCATCACCCCAGGGATCCTGTCTCGCTGCCCTGCTCCATTCCCTCTGATACCATCTCCCTGAACTCACTGATAATCAACTGGGGATCCTGTCTGCCTTCTCTGCTCCTTTCCCCCTGATACCATCTCCATGAACTCACTGATCATCACCCCGGGGATCCTGCCTCGCTGCTCAACTGCATTCGCTCTGTTACCATCTCCCTTAACTCATTGGTCATCATCCCAGGGATTCTGTCTCCCTGCTCTAGTCCATTCCCTCTGATACATCTCCATGAACTCACTGAAGATCACGCAGGGTTCCACCAGTGATATTCGCTCCCTGTTTCGCTGAACTTTGTGTACACTGTCCTTTACCGTCTGAACTTTCATTCGGAGCCCCCCGACCAAAAAACACCTCCCACGGTTTGTGGTCACACCCGAGTATCTTCCCCCGTGTTCCTCCTGTTGCCGCGCTGCTCTTTCACTAAACCCATGCGGTCTAGGCCTGAAGCCTCCTGCAGTAAAATGACACTTAGCGTTGGTGGGAGAGGAGATTCATCGGCGCTACTGAAGGGGCTTGGAAGTTAGTTTGGGAATGGATGGAGTTGCTGCCTAATCTAATATACCTCCTGTTGACAGATGTTCGAAGTTAGAGTTAAGAAGCTTATTTTACACGTCTTTAATTAATGAATAATTTTTATGTTTGTACTTTCCAGTAAAAGTCTGTAAAATTAGTTTATAAATGATAGAAAATGGCCGTATAGCTTAAAATGCGTTTTAAAGTGACCAAAGGCTGAGAAGCAAAGCATCATGCTAAACTGAGCCATTATTATGTTATCCATTTTTGTAACTGCTGATAGAACTTAATTTAGAACTAGAAGGATGGAGGCCAAAATTATTAATCAATCAGATAAAGGTATGCAGCATGTACCAGTTCTTATCATAATTTTGTAAAGCCAAGCTCTGTAATGCATTCTGTGTGACATGGTTCGTATAACTGTTCTCAGCGAAGTGATTCCTGCCGCAGAGATGGAGGGGAGATAGAGATAACATAAAAGGTCAAAGGCAGTAGACAATATGATCTACTGTAAGGGTGAAACAGCCGCAGATTTTCATAGCATTTGAATGGGACAAAAATGGTATAAATTAACAGCTATTCTACTCAGAATGCAGTGCGAATCAAGAGAACAGGAGATAAGCAGTCGGCACCACAGTCATCTCGAGAGGTCACTATCGAGAAGTAGGCTGTGACTATAATTTGTTAAGTATTACTTTTTGTAACAGAACATAATTAACTTTATAAAGCTCTGTTTTTTTACCCATTATAACTGTAGTAAAAGCATTTGTTATGATTTGAACAAAAGTCTCCGCGTTTTAATTAAAGATAAACCCTGAGAATAGTTGAATTGCTATAGTTAGCAAGCGGCAAAACGCTGGTCAGTATTTAAAAACTACATCTGGCGACCACGAAGGGACAAAACAAAGAGATATTTAAAACAAAATACAATATATTATTTTCCAATTTAATTGGGGACTCTTGTAATTTTTTCTCTCCATTTAAAAACAGGTTGTTGTGTATAAACAGCAGACGCAAGGCAGATAGTTTGATCACCGATCAAACCTTATGGTGGGTTAATTTACATCAACCGATAATGACTATTATTTTCGATAAGGAAGCTTAATTAAAAATAATTAATTTTAAATTGCCAGAGGAGTGTCTTTGGGAAGTGTATCAGAAAAAGTTAGAAAAAAGATGTGACGAAACGCAAGTGCAGACACTGTTGGTAGATTGCCTAGGGGAAAACCGGAATGTGTCGCTTAAGGATACGGTCACTTTTACTGATGAACAGATTAAAGCTAAGAAACAGAAGCTGGGTAAGGCGCTGAGTCTAGTAACCTATGCACCTTCATACTTCGCAGAACGTGAATCAAAGGTCAAGAAAGAATTAGAGGATAAAATATCGGAATTGGAAAAACAAAATTCGGCTAATAATGAAGAATTGCAAAAAATAGATTCAGACAGTAAATAGAAAACTGAGATTCTGAAGAGTCAATTTGCCTCAGCTACTACATTTCACAATCGGCTCAGAGTGTCATAGAAAAATGCTGATTCAACAGGTGAAAATCGGGTACCACTGAACAGGATGGGAGGAAATCTGTGTTAAATTAAGGAGTTGAGTTCGAACCCACGCGGGTTTAAATCAATTACATTTTAAATCCAATGCCTTAACCACTCGGCAATCCTGGTCCTGTCAGTATTCGGATTCTGTCTCTGTGAGAATCTGGGGTGGAACCCCACCCTCACGGACACAAAGGTTTCAGTGAGCATTTACGAACATTTTTAGTAATATTGACAAGGGGGCAACTCTCCTATTCTTTTTCGAGTAATGCGCTGGGAACGTTCAAATGCACACGAGGTTGCAGACGGAGCTTCAATTTAACATTTCACCCGAAAGTCAACAGCTTCGACAATGCAAAATTCCCCAAGTACTGCATTTGAAAATCAGCAAAGATTATATGCTCAAGTCTCAGGAGTGCGACTTGAACACACAAACTCCAGATTAATCGAGAATGCTGCCACGGAACCATAGCCGATACCAAAGTTCACAACCTTATTATTTTCCGCAAGTTTTTTAAAAATGTTCCAGCACATACCAAATTCATGGTGATGATTTCCACAGACAGTTGCACATACGCAGAGACATACATACAGATGGACAGACAGAGAGAGACACACACACACAACCAAAAATATACACGCACCAACGGACATGCACAGAGTGCCTTAGACATTTCGAGGGAAAGACAGGCTGAATCAATGTCGCAAATTTGGCTGACTTTTGCGTTTTTCTATCCGTATGTATCGTGAATATTGCAGATTAATAACAATGAGAAAAAATGTGTCAGTGTTGAAAGGTGTGGGACATTATTCCAACTATCACAGGATCAGTTTTGCAAAGATCTGGTTAAATTGCGAAATTGAATGAAAATTGCTTAGAACCATAGTCGGCAAGGTTCGATCCTTCGTGATGAAAACCCAATGGATTATCTCGTCTATTGCCTTAACATCTCGGCCACGGCTATTGGCTAACTGGCTTGTTAAATGTTACTCAGATAAAACTCTGTGCAACTGACGGCCACAGAATCCTGAAACAGTCTCCGTTTGTGAAAAATCTGGAAGAGGCAATCCCCTCTTGCTGTATTTTTCGTGTTCGAAATTGCTCTTCAACTTTTTAAGATTAATCTATACCACGAAACAGAAGTAATATTCAACATTTTGAAAAAGTCTCATCCAATCGGGGCATTGAACCCCACATCTCACGCTTGACAAGCAGGGATACTGACCACGAAACTAACAAATATGAATTCTATCAGAGCAGGAATCGAGCTGTGAACAGAAATGGACACCATGAGAAGTAGACAGGCACATTGAGGGACAGAGACAAACCGACAAACAAGGAGAGACAGGCAACGAGATAGAGACAACAAGAGACGGAAAGTGTGAGACTGAGAAGGAGAGGCAGACAGAGTGAGAAAAAGACTCAAACGCAGACATATACAGAGATGTGTGTGTGTGTGTGTGATCCATAAAGAGAGAGAGGGAAAGATTGAGAGAAAGACAGTGATAAAGACAGTAACAAGGAGAGAGACAGATAGAGAGAGAGCGGCAGGTAGAGAGAGAGAGACAAAGATATAAACAGAAAATTATGGAAATACTCACCAGGTTAGAGACAGGAACTACCAGCGACAGGCAAAGAGAGACAGACAGGCAGAGACATAGACAGACAGAGATGATGGGAAAGAGTGAGTCAGTCAGACAGAGAGACAAAGAGAATCCCATTGGAACAGAACTGGACACCGTGAGAAAGAAACAGACACATTGAGAAACAGAGACAAACATGGAAACAGGGAGTGACAGACAGCGAGATAGAGACAAAGAGAGACAGAAAGTTTGAGACTGAGAGGGAGGGTTAGACTGAATGAGACAAAGACTCAAATACATACATACACAGAAATGTGTTTGCGTGCTACATAAAGAGAGGGAGGGAAATAGTGTTGGAATGACAAGAAAAAGCCAGGGACAAAGAGAGAGAAAAAGAGGGAGACAAACAGAGAGAAGGACAGATAGAGAGAGAAACAAGTAGAAAAAACAGAAAATTATGGAAATACTCATCAGGTGAGAGAAAAGGACGAACAGAGACAGGCAAAGACATGGGCAGACAGAGATGATGGGAAAGAGAGAGACAGTCAGACAGAGAGTCTGAGAGAATCCCTTTCGAACAGAACTGGACAGCGTGAGAAGAATACAGATTGAGAGACAGAGACAAACAGAAAAACAGGGATAGACAGAGTGAATCAGAGAGAGGCGGACTGAGAGAGACAAAGACTCAGACACAGAAACACATACACAGCTCTCTAAAGAGAGAGAGAGAGGCAGAGACTCAGCGAAACAGATACATTTCACAATTTATTTCATTATCTGCTCAGAGTTTTACAGAGTTACAGAAAAATGCAAGTGCAACACATGAAAATCGGGTGTCACTGAGCAGGAGGGGAAAAATCTCTGTTTAATTAAGGAATGGGATACGAACCCACGCGGGAAAAACCCACTGAATTTTAAGGCCAACGCCTTAACCACTCGGCCATCCGGGTCCTGTCATCAGTTCGACTCTGTCTCTCTGAGAATCTGGGCTTCAACTCCACCCCCACAGACAAACACAGACACGTGGGTTTCAGGGAGCATTTCCGAATATTTTTAGTAATATTGACACGGTGGCAACTCTCCTTTTCTTTTTCGAGTAATGCTCTGGGAACTTTTCCATCCAGCCGAGGGTGCAGACGGAGCTTCAATTTAACATTTCATCCGAATGTCAACAGCTTCAAAAATGCTAAATTCCCCAAGTGCTGCAGTTGGGTGTTAGCCAAGATTTATATGCTCCAGTCTCAGGAATGCGACTTGAACACACAAACTCCTGATTCAGTCGAGAATGCTGCCACTGAACCAAAGCCGATACCAAAGTTCGCAATCGTATTATTTTCCCCCAAGTCTTTTTAATAAGTTCCAGGACATACCAAATTCATGGTGATGATTTCCACAGACAGTTGCACATACACAGAGACATATATAGAGATAGACAGACACAGAGACACAGACAAACACATAACCAAAAATATATACGCACCAACGGACATGCACAGATGCCTCAGGCATATAGAGGGAGAAGCAGGCTGAATCACTCTCGCTACTTTGGCTGATTTTTGCGTTTTTCTATCCGTATGTATCGTGAATATTGCAGATTAATAGAAATGAGAAAAAAATGTCAGTCTTGATAGGTGTGGGATATTATTCCTCCTGTCTCAGTATGTGTTTTGCAGAGACCTGGTCAAATTGTGAAATGGAATGAAAAATGCCGAGAATTGTAATCAGCAGGTTTCGAACCTGTGCGGGGAAACCCCAATGGATTATCGAGCTCATCACCTTAACCACTTGGCTACGACTGCTGGTTTGCTGTATTTCAAATGTTACTCAGATAAAACTCAGTCATCTATCTCTGTGCAGCAGCCGGCCACAGAATCCTGAATAAGTTTCCGTTTGCTAAAAAATCTGGAAGGCAATCTCCTTTTTCAGTATATTTACTCTTCTATATTGCTCTAGAACCTTTTAACATGAATCTATACCAAGAAACAAAAGTAAAATTCTACATTTTGAAAAAGCCTTCTCCCCATCGGGAAATTCAACTCCGGTCTCCCGCGTGTCAGGTGGTGATATTCACCATTATACGAACGAGGTACTGACAGGTGCAGCTTTTTAGACAGCAGGAATCGAGCTGTGAAAAGAACTGGGCTCCATGAAAAAGAGACAGACACAATGAGAGACAGACACAAACAGAGGAACTGACGGGTATGTGCTCTCTCAGAGCAGGAATCGAGCTGTGAACAGAACTGGACACCATGAGAAGTCGACAGAAACATTGAGAGACAGAGACAAACAGAGAAACAGGGAGAGACAGACAGCGAGATAAAGACAAAGAGACACATAAAGTGTGATATTGAGAGGGAGAAACACACAGTGAGAAAAAAACTCAAGCACACACATACACAGAGATATGTGCATGCTCTATAAAGAGAGAGAGGGAAAGAGTGATAGCAATACAGAGATGAAGATAGGGACAAAGAGAGACACAGAGATAGCCAGATAGAGAGAGAGAGACAGATAGAAAGAGAGATAGAGATAAAAAGAGAACATTATGGAAATACTCAGCAGGTTAGAGACAGGTACGAACAGAGACAGGAAAAGAAAGGCAGACAGGCACAGACATAGACAAATAGAAAGATACGATGGGAAAGAGAGAGACAGTCAGACAGAGAGGGATGATGGGAAAGAGAGAGCCAAATAGACAAAGAGACTGAGAGAATCCCATTGGAGCAGAACTTTGACACCGAAAGAAAGAAACAGAATGAGAGACAGCGACAAACAGAGAAACATAGAAAATAGGTGCAGGAGTAGGCCATTCGGGCTTTCGAGTCTGCACCACCATTCAATAAGATCATGGCTGATCATTCACCTCAGTAACATTTTCCTGCTTTCTCTCCATACCTCTTGATGCCTTTGGCCATAACGGCAATATCTAGCTCCCTCTTCAACATATCCAATGAACTGGCATCAACAACTCTCTGCGGTAGGAAATTCTAGAGGTTAACAACTCTCTGAGTGAAGAAGTTTCTCCTCATCTCGGTCCTAAATGACCTGCCCCTTATCATTAGACTGAGTCCCCTAATTCTGGACTTCCCCAACATCGGGAATTTTCTTGCTGCATCTAACCTGTTAAGTCCCGTCAGAATTGTTCATGTTTCTACGAGATCCCCTCTCATGCTTCTAAACCCCAGTGACTACAAGCCACTGTCGATCCAGTCTCTCCTCATCTGTCAGTCCTGTCATCCCGGGAATCAGTCTGGTGAACCTTCGCTGCACTCACTTAATAGCAAGAAAGTCCTTCCTCAGATTACGAGACCAAAACTGAACACAATATTCCAGGTGAGGTCTCACAAAGGCCCTGTACAACTGCAGTATGGCCTCCCTGCTCCGATACTCAAATCCCCTAGCTGTGAAGGCCAACATTCCTTTTGCCTTCTTCACTGCCTGCTGTAACTGCATGTCAGCTTTCAATGACTGATGTACCATGACGCCCAGGTCTCGTTGCACCTCCCCTTTTCCTAATCTGTTGCCATACAGATAATATTCTGCCTTCGTGTTTTCGCCACTAAAGTGGATAACCTCACATTTATCCACATTATTCTGCATCTTCCATGCATTTGCCCACTCACCTAACCGGTCCAAGTCAGCCTGCAGCCTCTTAGCGTCTCCTCACAGCTCACATCGCCACCCTGTTGGTATCATCTGCAAGCTTGAAGATATTACACTCAATTCCTTCATCTAAGTCATTAATGTATATTGTAAATAGCTGGGATCCCAGCACTGAGCCCTGTGGCACCCCACTAGTCACTGCCTGCTTTTCTGAAAAAGACCCGTTTATTCCGACTCTCTGCTTCCTGTCTGCCAACCAGTTCTCTATCCACGTCAGTACATTACCTCCAATACCATGTGCTTTAACTTTGCACACCAATACGTGTGTGCGACCTTGTTGGAAGCCTTTTGAAAGTCCAAATACACCACATCCACTGGTTCCCCTTGTCCACTATACTAGCTATATCCTCAAATAATTTCAGAAGATTTGTCGAGCTTGATTTTCCTTTCATAAATCCATGCAGCTTGGACCGATCCTGTCACTGCTTTCCAAATGCGCTGCAATTTCATCTTTAATAATTGCTTCCTACATTTTCCCCACTACTGATGTTAGGCTAACCGGTCTATAATTATCCGTTTTCTATCTCCCTCCTTTTTTAAAATGTGGTTTTACATTAGTTACCCTTCAGTTCATACGAACTGATCTCGAGTCGATAGACTGTTGGAAAATGATCACCAATGCATCCGCTATTTCTAGGGCCACTTCCTTAAGTACTTTCCAATGCAGACTATCAGGCCCCGGGGATTAATCGGCCTTCAATCCCATCAATTTCCCGAACACAATTACCTGACTAATAAGGATTTCCTTCAGTTCCTCCTTCTCGCTAGATCCTCGGTGCCCTAGTATTTCTGGAAGGTTATGCGTTTCTTCCTTCGTGAAGACACAACCAAAGTGATTGTTCAACTGCTCAACAATTTCCTTCTTCCCCATTATAAATTCACCTGAATCAGATTGCAAGGGACCTACGTTTGTCTTCTCTAATCTTTTTGTCTTCACATATCTGTGGAACTTTATTAGGTTCCCAGCAAGCTTCCTCTCATAATCTATTTCCCCCCTGCTAATTAAACCCTTTGTCCTCCTCAGCTGAATTGTAAATTTCTTCCAGTCCTCAGGTTGCGGCTTTTTCTGGCCAATTTATATGCCTCTTCCCTGGATTTAACACTATCCTTAATTTCCTTTGTTAGCCACGGTTGAGCCACATTCCCCATTTTATTTTTACTCCAGACAGGGAAATATAATTGTTGAAGTTCATCCATGTGATCTTTAAATGTTTGCAATGGCCAATCCACCTTCAACCCTTTAAGTATCATTCACCAGTCTATTCTAGCAAATTCACGTCTCATACCATCGAAGTTACCTTTCCTTAAGTTCAGGACCCTAGTCTCTGAATTAACTGTGTCACTCGCCACCTTAATAAAGAAATCTACCTTATTATGGTCACTCTTTCCCAAGGGGCCTCGCACAACAAGATTGCTAATTAGTCCTTTCTCATTACACATCACCCAGACTAGGATGGCCAGCCCTCGAGATGGTCCCTCGCTATATTGAGTGAGAAAACCATCCCTCATACGCTCGAGGAAGTCCTCCTGCACCGTATTGCTACATTTGTGGTTAGCCCAATTTACATGTAAAGTAAAGTAGCCCTTGATAACTGCTGTATCTTTATGGCACGCATCCCTAATTTCTTGTTTGATGCTGTCCCCAACCTCACTACTACTCTCTGCGGATCTGTACACAACTCCTCTTGCATTTTATTCCCTTTGATATTCCGCAGCTCCACCTATTCATATTCCACATCATCCAAGCTAATGTCGTTCCTTACTATTGCCTTAATTTCCTCTTTAACCAGCAACACTACCCGACCACCTTTTCATATCTGTCTATGCTTCCTGAATGTTGAATTCCCAGCCTTGGACACCCTGGAGCCATGTCTCCGTGATGCCAATTATTTCATATTCAATAATTGCTGCTTTTTCAGTTAATTCGTCCACCTTATTACGAATACTCCTCGCAATGAGGCACAGAGCCTCCAGGCTTGTTACTTTAACACACTTGGACCCTTTAGAATTTTGCTGTAAAGTGGCCCTATTTGATATTTGCCGTGGGTTTCTCTGCCCTCCAACTTTACTTTTATTCTTTCACTTCTGCGCCCATTCTACTTCCCTCTGTCTCCCGTCGCCCTGCCATATTACTGTAAACCCTCCCCAGAAACTCGAGCAAACACTCTCCCTTGAAATTTGGTTCTGGTCCTGCCCAGGTGCAGACCGTCCGGTTTCGTTCTGGATCCAACTTCCACAGAACCGGCTCCAAAGTCCCAGGAACTTGAATCCCTCCCATCTGCATCACACATTCATCTGGGCTCTCATGTGATTCCTGCTCCGACTAGCAGGTGGCACTGGCAGCAAAGCTGAGTTTGTGACCTTTGAAGTCCTACTTTTTAATTTAACTCCAAGCTCCCTGAATTCAGCTTGTTGATCCTCAGACACAGTGAGTCAGAGACTCAAACACGTAAAGATATATAGAGCTCTCTAAAGACAGAGAGTGAGAGGCACTTCACAATTCCATTTATTGGTCAGTTGAGAGTGTGACAGAGTTACAGTTTCACAGAAGGCATTCGGGTATCACTGAGCAGGATGGGAGAAAATCGGTGTTAAATTCAAGAGTTACTCGAAGTGGGGTTCGAATCTACGTGGGTGTAAACCCATTTGATCTTAAATGCAACGACTTATACACTCGGCCATTTTGGACTTGTGAACCATCACATTCTGTCTCTGTGAGAATCTGGGCTTGAGCTCCACCCTGACAGACACACGCATACACACAGGTTTTCAGTGAGCATTTCAGAATATACATATAAAAGTTACACGGGGACAACTCATTACTCTTTTTCGAATAATGCTGTGGGAACTTTCACATTCACCCGAGAGAGCAGACGGAGCTTCAATTTAACATTTCATCCGAAAGTCAACAGCTTCAACAATGCAAAATTCCCCAAGTACTGCACTTGAGTGTCAACCAAGATTATATGCTCAAGTCTCAGGAGTGGGACTTGAAGTCGAAAATGCTGTCGCTGTAGCAAAGCCGATATCAAATGTCACAACCGTATTATTTTCCCCAAATCTTTTTTAAAAGTTCCAGGACATACCAAATTCATGGTGATGATATCCACAGACAGTTGCGCATACACAGAGACATATACACAGATAGACAGACACAGAGACAGACATGCACATAACCAAAAATATGCACGCACCAATAGGCATACACAGAGTGCCTCAGACATATAGAATGATAGACAGGCTGAATCACTGTCGCTAATTTAGCTGATATTTGCGTTTTTCTATCCGTATGTATCGTGAATATTGCAGATTAATCAAAATGAGAAAAAAATGTCAGTGTTGAAAGGTGTGGGACGTTATTCCATCCAACCGTTTTACAGGGATCTGGTGAAAGTTTGAAATGGAATGAAAAATGCTGAGATTCGTAGTCGGCAGGATTCGTACCTACACGGGTAAACGCCAATGGATATCGAGTCCATCTCCTTAACCACTCGGCCACGACTACTGCGTTGGCACGTTTTTAAATGTTACTCAGACAAAACTCAATCATCCATCTCTCTGCATCAGAACATCACAGAGTCCTGAAAAAGTCTCCGTTTCCGAAAAATCAGGAAGAGCCAATATCCTCTTGCTGTATTTTTACTCTTCTATGTTGCTCTGGAACTTTTAATATGAATCTATACCGAATAACAGAAGTACAATTCTACATTTCGAAAATGCTTCCTCCCGCCTGACAGGTGGGGATACTCACGACTATATTAACGAGGTACTGACGGGTGTGGATGTTGAGACAGCAGGAATTGAGCTGTGAAAAGAACTTGACACCATGAGAAAGAGACAGACACATTGAGAGACAGACACAAAAACAGAAACAGGGAGAGACAGACAGCGAGCTAGAGATATAGAGAGCAAGTGTGAGACCGAGAGGGATAGGCAGACTGAGTGAGACAAAGATTCAAACACACACATACACAGAGATGTGTGTGTGTGTGCTCCATAAAGAGAGTGAGGCAAATGGTAATGGAAAGCCAGAGACAAAGACAAAGATATGGACAAAGAGAGCGACAAAGAGAGAGAGAGAGAAATAGTGAGAGATAAGATAGAGAGAGAGAGAGAGATAAAAACAGAAAATGATGGAAATACTCAACAGGTAAGAGACAGGGTCGAACAGAGACAGGCAAAGAGAGAGAGACAGGCAGAGACATCGACAGACAGTGATGATGGGAAAGAGAGAGACAATCAGACAGAGAGACTGAGAGAATCCCTTTGGAACAGAACTGGACACTGTGAGAAAGACACGGGCAGATTGAGAGACCGAGACAATCAGAAAAACAGGGAAAGACAGAGTGAGTCAGAGAGAGGCAGAGTGAGGGAGACAAAGACTCAAACACGCAAACACATGCACATATCTCTAAAGAGACAGAGGTAGAGAGTGAGGCAGAGACTGAAAGACAGAGATACATTTCACGATTCCATTTCTTTATCGGTTCAGAATGTCATAGAGTTACAGTAAAATGCAGATTCAACAGATTCTTCCTGCAGTTATACAGGGCCTTGGTGAGGCCTCACCTGGAATATTGTGTTCTGTTTTGATCTCCTAATGTGAGGAACGACGTTCTTGCTATTGAGGGAGTGCAGCGAAGGTTCACCAGACTGATTCCCGGGATGGTTGGACTGTCATGTGAGGAGAGACTGGATCAACTGGATTTTTATACATTGGAGCTTAGAAGGATGAGAGGGGATTTCATAGAAACATAAAGATTCTGACGGGACGGGACAGGTTAGATGCAGGTAGCTTCTCCCGATGTTGGGGAAGTCCAGATCCAGGGGACACAGCATAGGACAGCCATGTCAACGTGGTGCAAATTATATCATATTCACTAATTGCTGCCTGTGCAGTTAATTCGTCCAACTTATTACGAATACTCCTCGCATTGAGGCACAGAGATTTCAGGCTTGTCTTTTTAACAACTTTGTCCCTTGAGACTTTTGCTGTAATGTGGCCCTTTTTGAAAGGATTGACAAGGGTGTATGCTGTTACAGGAGGATGTGAGGGGAAACAAACATAATACAAGGGGAAGAGTACATCCGCGATGGACCAGTACGAGATCAAGAAGAATGGAAATATAAGGGGAATATCTTTATCCGTGTGCTGGAGAGAAGGAAGCCTAACTATAGGCCCTCACCCAGTGGGAAACGGTAGCAAGGATAGCTGCGGGTTTGACAATACTACGAAAGGATGTGTCATTGGAATAAACCCTGCCAGAACCAAACCCACACATTACACCTCTGAAGTGCGAGGAGAATATTGTGTGATATTGCCTGGGATCTTATGTTTCTCCAAGAATGTCGGTGGCAGTGAGAAGAGCAAACATGACATGCCAGGAAGACAATGACATGAAATATAAGCGATGAGATTGAGCAAGATATTGATGTTTACATGGAAGAGCAATTCCCCTGTTATTTGAAGATTTAACTGAGCTCAAGAAATAACATTAAAAGATATAAAGAGCTGAAGGATAAAGCAAAAGATCTGGACAGTGAAATAAAGGATAACTTGAAAAACCCGCCTTGGTACATGAGATTATACATCCCTGGATAAGGATCCTTTCCCTTACCCTAGTGGCAGTAAAGATAGTAATAGCCTTGAGTTGGTTGGTGATGTTATGTAACAAGTGCAAAGACAGGCAAGGCTTACCCGAGCAAAGTTAAAAGATAGGGATTAGAATTATATCCCATGTGTTAGTCCTAGTGCTGCTGATAGTGGTGTTGATGCTCCTGGGAGACTGTGCAGGCAGATACAAGAGATACAGGAAGAAGAGTTTGGCCAAGGCCCGTAACCAAGAATGCAGAAAGCCTTTGCTTAATCCAAAGAGGGTTAATCAAACAAAAAGACGGCATGAACACCTGATCTGAGTCGTGAGTGTCCCAATCCTATCGCCTGATCAACGAAACCGAGGCGGGAGACATAGGAATCAGGACAGGATAAGGCATGGAAAGGAAGATTGTTGTTCATGGTGGGATATTTTTAAGGTCTGGTCACCTGAAGCCTACGCAGTCCTCAAATCGATGTGGCATTTAATTGAGGTAGTAATGGTCGTGGAAGGGATATGTATCGTGATCCAACTATATCTGATGTGTAAGATCAGAGAGATATACAACCACGTGGTTCTAGCCGAAAAGCAAACAGCTTTGTTAATTATGTAATGTATGCATGATAGGAAGGCGAGTGACTTTGGAACGCGTTAGGGAAACAACCTAGACCCCAGAGCTTATGCACTGTCTGTACAAAAATAAAAATGAGTGGCGTGCCAATATCCCAGGGAAATGGTCTGGGGCAGTATGTAAAGACTCCGCAAAAGATGGAACTACAAGTGATCCCAGGGATATGGACTTGATATCATCATTTCGTGCAGATGGCTCAGAACATATATATGGTCAGCAGATTATTTAGAAATAATCAGGGATCAACAGGAGGGACTGAAAGGGCAGATTACAAATTGTAATTTCAATTAATAATAACAATTGCGATATTTTAAAATGGAATTAACAGGTTTTTAAAATGGAAACCACAGCCTGTTTTTCAGACTGTGGGAAGCATGTGTGGGATGCCTTCCACAGAGGAGCAGATGTTCCAATTCATAGACCAAAGGCATTGAGAGCTGGGCACGGAAACAGATAACATAGAATTTCAATTGTACAACAAGATAAGAGTTAAATAAAAAGAATCATCACAACATGTATTTGGAATTGCCAATTAAGGCATATAGAAGCCAGATTGGAGGAAGCGCTGTACCAATCAATCATGTATTAATCAATCAGCATGTATTAAATGTAACTTTCGTAATTACTGAACGCTATCATCTGAAACTGTATAAAGTAAGATGACTCTGGCTCTATTTCGAGCATTCCTTCAAGGATAGCTTCCCTGCCGGCATGTATTAATAAAACTTGCATTTACTTTAGGCTAACAGAATCCTTGTGGTGGGTTGAAGTTAACCCTAACAATGTTAAAGAGAAAGGGAGAGGTGGAGGGGCTCGACGAGGTTAGAGAGATAGGGAGGGGTGTCGGGCTGGAGGTGGGTACAGAGATAGGGAAGGGTGTAGGGCTGGAGGAGGTTACAAAGATATGGAGAGGTGTAGTGGATCAAGGAGGTTAGAGAGATAGGGAGGGGTGTAGGGCTGGAGGAGGTTACAGAGATAGGGAGGGCTGTAGGGCTGGAGGAGGTGACAGAGATAGGGAGGGCTGTAGGGCTGGAGGAAGTCACAGTGATAGGGAGTGGTGTAGGGGCTGGAGGAGGTCACAGAGATAGGGAGGGGTGTAGGCTCTGGAGGTGGTTACAGAGATAGGTAGGGGTGTAGGGACTGGAGGAGGTTACAGAGATAGGGAGGGTGTAGGGGCTGGAGGAGGTTACAGAGATAGGGAGGGGCGGGGCCATCGAGGGATGTGAACAGAAAGCTGAGAATTTTAAAGTCAGCGCCTCACTGGGGCCGAGGAGGGGGGAGATGTGCAGGAACACAACCACCTCACTACCTACCCTGCACTAATACCCATCACCTGTTACATCACCTGGAGTTCCAGCGACACACCTCACCCTCTCTCTTGGTATTTATCCACTCACTGCCTCACTCAAAACTTATCTCCCATTGACAGTCCATGTGATTGCCCTCGTTGTCCCAGAATTGCTCCCCGTGGACACCGACTGTCCTTCCCCGTGCCTCTGCCACCCTCCTCCTGTTCTGTGATGGCTGACAAATTCAGGTTGTGTTTCAGTCAGCAAGCGAAAGATCGGGGCGGGGGGTGGGCGGGCGGTGGGGAGGAGTCATATAAATTAAAACATGTGGCGGCCGGAGGAAGGGGCTTGCGGGACCATGTCCGGCCCGCGGGCCGTATGTTTGACACCCCTGATCTACACTGTCAAGCCCTGTAAGAATTTTGTATGTTTTAAATAGAGATCACCTCTCATTCTTCTAACCTGTACAGAATATAGGCCTAGTCTACTCAATATCTCCTCACAGGACAATCCCTCCAACCCAGGAATCAGTCTGGCGAACCTTCGTTGCTATCCTCAATGGTAAGTACATCCTTCCTTACGTAAGCAATCAAAACTGTACACAATACTCCAGGTGTAGACTGACGAGGGCCCTATATAATTGCAGTAAGATATCGAGGAGCAAGTTATTATTTAAATGGAGAAAGATTGCAATGTGCCGCAATAGAGCAGGCCCTGGGGTTACTTGTGCATGAAACACTAATGGATAGTATGCAGGTACAGCAAGTGATCAGGAAGGCCAATGGTATTTTGACCTTTTTTGCAAAGGGGATGGAGTATAAAAGCAGGGAAGTCTTGCTGCAGCTATATAAGGTTTTGATGAGGCCACACCTGGAATACTGCATGTAGTTTTGGTTTCCATATTTACGAAAGGATATAATTGCTTTGGAGGCAGTTCAGAGAAGGTTCACTAAGTTGATATAAGGGATCAGCAGGTTGACTTATGAGGAAAGGTTGAGTAGTTTGGGCCTCAACTCATTGGAATTCAGAAGAATGAGAGGTGATCTTATCGAAACGTATAAGATTATGAGGGGGCTTGACAAGGTGGATGCAGAGCTGATGTTTCCACTGATGGGGGATGACTCGAACTAGAGGGCATGGTCTTAGAAGAAGGGGCCGCCCATTTAAAACAGAAGAGAATCAATTTCTTCTCTCGGAGGATTGTAAATCTGTCGAACTCGCTGCCTGAGAGAGCTGTGGAAGCTGGGACATTAAATAAATTTGAGACAGAAATAATTTATTTCAATGATAAGGGGATAAGGGGTTATGGAGAGCGGGCGGGTAAGTGGATCTGAGTCTATGATCAGATCAGCCATGATCTCATTGAATGGCGGAGCAGGTTCGAGGGGCCGGATGGCCTACTCCAGTTCCTATTTCTTATGTTCCTGTTCTTATGTTTACTATTATCCTCAACTCTTCTTGTACTAAAGGCCGAGATATCATTTATTATCTTAATTGCTTGCTGTGCCTGCATGTTAACTTTCATTGATTCGTGTACAAGGACACCAAGGTCCCTCTGCACAGCAACATTTCCCAATATCTCACCATTTCAAGTAGCTGTTACCAGTCTATTTTCCTGGTCTATCTGTGTCCTTTTCCATAACTACGCTAAATCTAAGAGAATTACGATCAATAGCACCAATGCTCTCCCACTGATACCCCTTCCACCTGCCCAGCCTTCAAACCCTAATACTAAGTCCAGAACTTCCCCCTCTCTTGCTGGGCTTGCTACATACTGGCTAAAAGGTTCAGCTGGTTGCTGACCCGTCTGCGAATGGAAATAGGTCCTTCCTATCCACTCCATCCAGGCCCCTCATTATTTTATACACCTCATTAACGTCTGAGCTCAGCCTCCTCTGTTCTAAAGAAAACAAACTATTAAGAGGATTGGTGGGCTGGAGAAGGTTACAGAGATAGGGACGGGTGAGACCCTGGAGAGATTTGAACACGAGAATGTGTATTTTAAAGGTTGATGCCACCAGCCATCTCGCCCAGCACATAATTTAAACCACTACCAACAGGAAGGATGTTATGTTTACTACTACAAATGCATAATGAGAGGAAATCAATCTCTGTCCATTAACTAACAGCGACATGGAAAGAGGGAATGAATAACCTTTAAATACCTGGTCCACTTGGCACTGAAGTGTCTTTTGACAGATACTCATGCGATAGGCCGAGTCAGGATCCACCCCTCAAGCACCGTGATTGGTTGCAGAATACGTTGCTCCCTGGGCCCTCCGGCCTCTGGCCTCTCTTCCTGTTGGTTCCCAGGGCAATCATTCACCACTCGCCAACATGACACTGCCACATTAAGTTGAGGGGCTCGGAGGAAGAAATAAAATGAGGCCGTGAATCTGAGTTGAGAAATAAAATTAGAAAAGCATGATTAAATGAACAAGGAGAGACAATATAAACTAAAGGATACAATCCTAAAGCGGATTCATGAACAGGGAGATCTGCGGGTATATGTGGCCAAATCGCTGAAGATGGCAGAACAGGTTGGAAAAGCAGTTAGAAAAGCTTACAGGATCCTGGGCATCACAGAGTACAAAAGCAAGGAGGTTATGATGAAGCTTTGTAAAACACTGGTTCGGCCTCAAGTCGAGCATTGTGTCCAATTCTGGGCACTGCAGATTAGGATGTGATGGCCTGAGAGAGGGTGCAGAAAAGATTGACAAGAATGATTCACGAAATGAGTGACTTCAGTTACGTGGATTGACTGGAGAAGCTTGGCTTGTTCTCGTTGGAGCAGAGAAGATTGAGAGGAGAGTTGATCGAGGTGTTCAAAATCATGAGGGGTACGGACAGAGTAGATAGAGAGATACTGTTCGCATTGGTGGAGGGGTCGAGAACCAGAGGAGACGGATTTAAAGTGGATGAGCAGAAGAACCAAAGACAATGAAAGAAAAATTTATTTTATGCAGTGAGTCTTTCGGATCTGTAAAGCACGGCCTGGTTGGTGGAGGCAAACTCAATCACAGCTTTCAAAAGGGAATTGGATAAGTATCTGAAAGAAAACATTTGCCGACCGGGGGTAAAGGGCGGGGCAGTGGGACTAGCTAGGAGCCGGCAAGGGCTCGACGAGCCGAATGGCCTTCCGTGCTGTAACCATTCTCTGATTGTGTGAGCAGAACCATTCTGTTCGCTGACTCAATCTAACGCCTTCCTAAGTTTGAGCACCTCTGTTAAACCTGTCTACCTCAGCCTTAAATAAATTCAATGACCCAGCCTCCACAGCTCTCTGGGGCAGAGAATTCCACAGATTACAACCCTCTGAGAGAAGAAATTCCTTCTCATCTTTGTTTTAACTGGTCTGAGGAGAAAAACTGCATTTGTAAACAGAACTGGATTTACTGGGATTGCTTTGGGCACTGTACCATGTTCATTCTGGCAGCTCTTGTTTGTTTCTGATTATCTTAATAACCCCTATATATGAGATGGAGATTAATATCTTGCATAAATGTTGAACAAATTCTCTTCGTTTCAAACACAGTGTGTCGAATATTTGATTGCTCCATGATCAGAGGAGACTAATTGATGTTCTGTTACCGACTGATCCATTTTAGTGCTTTTTCTTAATCTCACTTACATCACTCCTCAGCTAGTTCACCTTCTATTATATCAAACTCCAAACTTGTTCCGTTTAAGTTCACGAGTTGTAGTTGTAGTAGACTTAACTGCACTGCCTAACTTTAAACTCAGCTGAAACCCTTTGAACCGCCCCTTTATTGAACTGCCTTGCATAAGATTTGAAATCCGTTGCTTTCTGTAACCTGGTTTTGGAACCGATTGAATTTTAAAATGCATCCACACATTTTGCACGTGATAGCCTGTGAAATATTCTGATATTTGTAATTGTCATTTCCACAAACGCAGCTCTCTAGCCACCGACACAATCCCTCTCCCCAACTTGTGTCTGTGCCTGAACCGGACTGTTTGCAAACTTGGTGCCATACTTAACCCTGAAGTATGTGTTTGACCACATATCCACAGCATAATTAAGAATGCATATTTCCACCTCTGTAACATCGCCGTTGCCTCAGCTCATCCGCTGCTGACCCGTCAGCCCTGCCTTTGTTACTTCTGGACTTGACTATTCCAACACATTCCTGCCACATTCTCACCTGCATAAATTAGTGTTGATCCAAAATTCGGTAGCCCATGTCCTAACTCTCACCAAGTCCAACTCACCCATCAGCCCTCTGCTCGCTGAACTACATTGGCTTCTGGTTCAGCAACGCCTTGATTTCAACATTCTAATACATTTTCAAAACTCTCCATAGCTTCGCCCCTCCCGAGCTCTGTAAACTGCTCCAGCCCCAACCAGCACCACACCGCCCCCCCCCCCCGCCCACCCATGAGATATATGTCTTCCTGAGCATCCCTGATTATAATTGTTCAACCATTGATGGCTTTGGTGGCTGTGCATTCTGTTGCCAAGGCCCCAAGTTCTGGAAAACCCAGCCTAAACCTTTCTGTCTAACCCGTGCTGTACCTGCCCTAGCAGTTATTGATTGGATAGTGTAGAGCAAGCTATTCTCTCTATCTACTTCGTGCTGCATCTTTCCACGGAGTGTTTCACAGGAGAATGCAGGGTGAGCTTTACTCAGTATCTTACCCGTGTTGTTCCTCCCGTGGGTGTGTTTGATGGATAGTGTCGGGGAGCTTTACATTGTATGTAACCCGTGCTATACCTGTGCTGGGAGTATTTGATGGGTCAGTGTTGCAGGAGTTGTGCTCTATATTTAAACCATGCCGTAACTGCGATGGGAGTGTATGATGGATCAGTCTATGGGGAGCTTTGCTGTCTGACTAACCCCTGCTGTGCCTATTGTGCGAGTGTTTGATGGGACAGTGCAGCGGGAGTTGAATTCTGTATCTAACCAATGTTGTAACTACCCTGGGAGTGTTTGGGACAGGCGAGAGGGAGATTTAACCTTCAATAACCAAAGCTGCATCTGCCTGGGAATGTCTGGTGCGACATTGTAGCGGGAGCTTTACTCTGCATCTAACCTGTGAAATCATCATCATCATCATCATAGGCAGTCCCTTTGAATCGAGGAAGACTTGCTTCCACACCTGAAGTGATTAATTTGGTGGCTGAACAGTCTAATACGAGAGCCACAGACTCTGCCACAGGTGGGACAGATAGTCGTTGAAGGAAGGGGTGGGTGGGACTGGCTTGCAGCACGCTCTTTCCACTGCCTACACATGTTTTCTGCATGCGCTTGGCGATGAGACTCCCGGATGCACTTCCTTCACTAAGGGTGGTCTTTGGCCAGGGACTCCCAGATGTCAGTGGGGATCTCGCACTTTATCAGAGAGGCTTTGAGGGTGTCCTTATAACGTTTCCGCTGCCCAGCTTTGGCTCATTTTCCATGAAGAAGTTCCGCATAGAGGACTTGCTTTGGGAGTCTCGTGTCTGGCATGCGAACTATGTGGTCTGCGTAGCGGAGCTAATCGAGTGTGGTCAGTGCTTCAATGCTGGGGCCGTTAGCCTGGTCTAGGACGCTGATGTTGGTGTGCCTGTACTGCCAGGTGATTTGTAGGATTTTGCGGGGACATTGTTGGTGATATATCTCCAACGAGAAAAAGTGTCTACTGTACATTGTCCACGCCTCTGAGACATACAGGAGGGCAGGTATTACTACAGCCCTGTAGACCATGAGCTTGGTTGTACCTGCCCAGGGAATGGTTAATGAGACAGTGAAGAGGAAACTTATCTCTGTCTCCAACCCACGCTGTATCTGTCCTGGGAGTGTTTGATAATAACATAAGAACATAAGAATTAGGAACAGGAGTAGGCCATCGAGCCCCTCGAGCATGCTCCGCCATTTAACAAGATCACGGCTGATCTGGCCGTGTACTCAGCTCCACTTACCCGCCCGCTCCCCATAATCCTTAATTACATTATTGGTTAAATATCTATCTATCTGAGATTTGAATATATTCAATGAGCTTGCCTCAACTGTTTCCTTAGGCAGAGAATTCCACAGATTCACAATTCTCTGGGAGAAGAAATTCCTTCTCAACTCGGTTTTAAATTGGCTCCCCCGTATTTTGAGGCTGTGCCCCCTAGTTCTCGTCTCCCCGACCAGTGGAAACAACCTCTCTGCTTCTATCTTGTCTATCCCTTTCATTATTTTAAATGTTTCTATAAGATCAAATATCATGCTTCTGATCCCCAACGAGAAAAGACCCAGTCTACTCAATCTATCATCATAAGCTAACCCCCTCATCTCCGGAATCAGCCGAGTGAATCGTTTGGGTACCCCCTCCAAAGCTAGTGTATCCTTCCTTAAGTAAGGTGACCAAAACTGCACGCAGTACTCCAGGTGCGGCCTCACCAATACCCTGTACAGTTGCAGCAGGACCTCCCTGCTTTTGTACTCCATCCCTCTCGCAATGAAGGCCAACATTCCATTCGCTTTCCTGATTACCTGCTGCACCTGCAAACTAACTTTATGGGACTCATGCACAAGGACCCCCAGGTTCCTCTGCACCGTAGCATGTTGTAATTTCTCCCCATTCAAATAATATTCCTTTTTACTGTTTTTTTTTTCCAAGAAGAATTACCTCACATTTTCCAACATTGTATTCTATCTGCAAAATCTTAGCCCATTCGCTTAACCTATCCAAATCTCTTTGCAGCCTCTCTTTGTCGTCTACACAACCCGCTTTCCCACTAATCTTTGTGTTATCTGCAAATGTTGTTGCACTACACTCTGTCCCCTCTTCCAGGTCATCAATGTATATTGTAAACAGTTGTGGTCCCAGCACCGATCCATGTAGCACATCGCTAACCACCGATTTCCAACCAGAAAAGGACCCATTTATCCCAACTCTCTGCTTTCTGTTCGCCGGCCAATTCTTGATCCATGCTAATACATTTTCTCTGACTCCGTGTACTTCTATCTTCTGCAGTGACCTTTTGTGTGGCACCTTATCGAATGCCTTTTGGAAATCTAAATACACCACATCCATCGGTACACCTCTATCCACCATGCTCGTTATATCCTCAATGAATTCCAGTAGATTAGTTAAACATCATTTCCCCTTCATGAATCCATGTTGCGTCTGCTTGATTGCACTATTTCTATCTAGATGTCCCGCTATTTCTTCCTTAATGATAGCTTCAAGCATTTTCCCCACTACAGATGTTAAACTAACCGGCCTTTCGTTACCTGCCTTTTGTCTGCCCAATTTCTTAAACAGAGGCGTTACATTAGCTGCTTTCCAATCGGCTGGTACCTCACCAGAGTCCAGAGCATTTTGGTAGATTATAACGAATGCATCTGCTATAACTTCCGCCATCTCTTTTAATACCCTGGGATGCATTTCATCAGGACCAGGGGACTTGTCTACCTTGAGTTCCATTAGCCTGTCCAGCACTACCCTCTTAGTGATAGAGGTTATCTCAAAGGCCTCCCTTCCCACATTCCCATGACCAGCAATTTTTGGCATGGTTTTTCTGTCTTCCACTGTGTAAACCGAAGCAAAATAATTGTTGGAGGTCTCAGCCATTTCCACATTTCCCACCATTAAATCCCCCTTCTCATCTTCTAAGGGACGAACATTTATTTTAATCACTCTTTTCCGTTTTATATATCGGTAAAACCTTTTATTTTCCATTTTTATGTTTTGTGCAAGTTTACTGTCGTAATCTATCTTTCCGTTCTCTATTGCTTTCTTTGTCATTCTTTGCTGTCGTTTAAACTTTTCCCAATCTTCTAGTTTCCCACTAACCTTGGCCAACTTATAGGCATTGGATTTTAATTTGATACTCTCCTTTATTTCCTTGGTTATCCACCGCTGGTTATCCCTTCTCTTTCCACCCTTCTTTTTCACTGGAATATAATTTTGCTGAGCACTATGAAAGAGCTCTTTAAAAGTCCTCCACTGTTTCTCAATTGTGCCACCGTTTAGCTGTGTTTCCAGTCGACTTTAGCCAACTCTGCCCGCATCCCACTGTAGTCCCCTTTGTTTAAGCATTGTACGCTTTTTTGAGACACTACTTCCTCACCCTCAATCTGTATTACAAATTCAACCATACAGTGATCACTCATTCCGAGAGAATCTTTTACGAGGAGATCGTTTATTATTCCTGTCTCATTACACAGGGCCAGATCTAAGATAGCTTGCTCCCTTGCAGGTTTTGTAACATACTGTACTAAGAAGCAATCCCGTATGCATGCTATTAATCCTCCTGAAGGCTACCCTGTGCGATTTGATTTGACCAATCGAAATGTCGGTTAAAATCTCCATGATTACTACCGTTCCTTTTTCACATGCCTCCATTGTTCCCTTGATTATTGTCCGCCCCACCGTGAATTATAATTTGGGCGCCTATAAACTACGCACACCAGTGACTTTTTCCCCTTATTATCTCTAATCTCCAACCACAATGATTCAACATTTTGTTCATTAGAGCCAATATCGTCTCTCACAACTGCCCTGATATCATCCTTTATTAATAGAGCTACCCCATCTCCTTTCACTTCTTATCTATCTTTCCGAATTGTCAGATACCCCTGTATGTTTAATTTCCAGTCTTGTAGACCCCTGCAACCACGTTTCTGTAATGGCAACCAAATCATACCCATTTGTAATGATTTGTGCCGTCAACTCATTTACTTTATTTCGAATGCTGCGTGCGTTTAGGTAGAGTGTTTTAATGCTAGTTTTTGAACCATAATTTTTAGTTTTGACCCATCCTGCAGCCCCTTTATATTTATACATATTGTCCCTTCCTATCACCTTGTGGTTTACACTTACCCGAGTGCTGCTCTGCGCTGTTGCCTCCTGCCTTTTACATTATTTATTGGGGTCCTGTTCATCAGAGCTCTCCCACAATCTAACTAGCTCAGAGCCCTCTTTTGGGTCCCGAATACTCCTCGCATTGAGGCACCGAGCTTTCATGCTTGCCTTTTTATTATAGTGGTATAGTGTAGAGGGAGCTTTACTCTGTATCTCACCCGTGCTGCACCTGTACCATGAATATCCGCTGGAACAGTATAGAGGGAGATTTTCTCGACATCTAACAGATCTGTATCTGTACTGGAATGGCTGGGACAAGTTAGAGGGAGATGTAGTCTGTGTCTACTCTGTGCTGTACTTGCACTGGAAACGTTTGGTGTAACAGTATAGAGGGAGCTTTATTCTATATTTAACCTGTTAAGTCCAGAAAAAGTAATATGATTGAGTACTGTCGATTTGAGTAAGTGTGATCTGTCTCTTTATTCTAACTTCAGAGTGCACGTACAACATGGAAGGTCTGCTTCTATACAGTGCACCCAAGGGACGCTGGGATCTCTTGGGACTCCAACAGATACGCCCTGTGATGGTGGTAGAATTCTGGTTACATAGGGTTGCATACATAACATCACTCCCTCCAAAAGTCAATAGTACACTTATTTGCAAGTTGAGACGATCTGGGGCTTTTCGCTCCTGAGTCGATCATCTCAGTACAAATGCAGATGCAGGTGAGTTGGTTGATTCTTCGCTGGGCTGCTGCGCAGCTGACCTTGCTGGGCTGCTGGGGATGTTGAGTTCAGCTTCGTGGTCTGCCATGATGTTGGTTGCAACTTGTCTGTGCGTCGAAGGGTCGAAGTTGGTTGCTTGTGGCTGTCTGTGAATCGCAGTTTGGTTTGGTCCAAATGCTTTCTGCAAGTTATTCCATTTGCGAGTTTTACCTGAAACACCCTCCTCCCTTCTTTGGCTATGACACTGCCAGCAAGCTATTTGGGACAATGTCCATAGTTGAGTACAAATACAGGGTCATTGACATCAATATTGCGTTACAAATTTGTGCGATCACAGAACATGTTTTGTTGATGCCTCCTGCCCTCGACTTGATCATGGAGATCAGGGTGAACGAGAGAAAGCCTTGTTTTGAGCACCCTTTTCAGGAGCAGCTCAGCTGGGGAACCCCGGTGAAAGAATGGTGTCTGATGCAGTGGCTGAGCAGGACTCGGGACAGGTGGGTCTGCAGGCAGCCTCTTGACATGTGTTTCAAGCTTTGCTTGATGGTTTGGACTGCGTGTTCTGTCTGGCCATTGGATGCGGGCTTGAACGGGGCAGATGTGATGTGCTTGATCCCATTGCGTGTCATGAATTCCTTGAATTCAGCGCTGGTGAAGCATGGCCCGTTGTCGCTGACAAGGACATCAGGCAGGCCGTGCGTGGCTGGTAGGTTTTCGAGAGGATGGCAGTGGACGTGCTTACAGACATTATTACACACTCAATCCAGTTAGAATAAACATCCACAAGAACGAAGAACATTTTGCCTAGAAATGGGCCAGCAAAGTTAACGTGAATCCTAGACCACGGTTTGGAGGGCCATGACCACAAACTTGGGTGCCCTGGGTGCACTGCTCAGTTGCGAGCAAGTGGTGCATTGGCGCACACAAGACTCCAAATCTGAGTTGATATTGGGCTACCACACATAGGGTCTGGCTATAGCTTTCATCATTACTATGCCTTGGTGGGCACAGTGTAGGTCGCGTTTGAACATTTCCCTGCCTTTCTTGGGCAAAATCACGTGATTACCCCACAAAAGACAGTCCGTCTGTCTCGACATTTCGCCTTTACGCTGCTGGAAGAGCTTGATCTCTTCATGCATCTCCGCTGGGACGCTGGACCAGCTCCCATGGAGGATACACTTTTTACAAGGGACAGTAAAGGATCCTGGCTGGTCCTGGTCCTGATCTGCCGGCTGTAACGGGTGACTTTTCATTTTCAAATGCATCCATCATCAAGAGCAAGTCTGCAGGCTGCGCCATTTCCACTCCGGTGGTGGGAAAAGTAGCCGACTGAGGGCATCAGCGCAGTTTTCTGTGCCTGACCAGTGGTTAATTACATACTTATATGCATACCGCGTGAGCGCCCATCTTTGAATGCGAGCAGAAGCATTGGTTTTAATACCTTTGCACTCTGTAAATAGCGATATGAGCGGCTTATTGTGAGTTTCTAACTCGAACTAAAGCCCAAACAGATACTGGTGCATTTTTTCACCTCGTAAACGCATGTCAGAGCTTCTTTTTCAATCATGCTGTAGGTCCCTTCGGCCTTGGACAAACTCCTGGACGCATAGGCGACCGGTTGCAATGTTCCCAATTCGTTTGCTAATTGTAACACACGCCCGACCCTGTACAAAGATGCATCGCAAGCTAGCACTGAACGTTTACATGGATCATATAGGACAAGCAGTTTGTTGGAACATAACAGATTTTAGGCTTTCTCAAAAGCAGTCTCTTTTGATCTCCCCCCATGCCTAATAATCTCCCTTGTGCAGCCACATGTGTAGAGGTTCTAGCAAGGTGCTCAACCCGGGTAGGAAATTACCAAAATAACAGAGGAGCCCCAGGAACGACCGCAGCTCCGTCACGTTCTGTGGTCTCGGCGCGTTCTTCATGCCCTCCATCTTGGCGTCTGTGAGTCTGATGCCATCTGCCACAATTCTTCTCCCTAAGAACTCAACCTTTGGCGCCAGGAAAGCACACTGCGAGCGTTTCAACCTGAGACCCACATGATCTCGCTGACTTAGAACCTCTTCCACGTTCTGCAAGTGCTCGATGGTGTCCCGACCTGTGACCAGTATATCATCCTGGAAAACCACGATGTGCAGCACAGACTTTAGCAGACTCTCCATGTCCCTTTGAAAAATAGCCGCGGTCGATCGAATTCCAAATGGGCATCTAATGTCGATGAACAGACCTTTGTGCGTGTTGATGCAGGTGAGGTCTTTTTTTAAGATTCCGCCAGCTCCTGTGTCATGTGGGCCGAGGTCAGATCCAATTTGGTAAATATCTTTCCTCCTGCCAGTGTCGCAAATAGTTTGTTTGCCTTGGGTTGCTGGTACTGGTCCTGCAGCAAAAAATCGTTAATCGTTAATTTATAGTCCCCGCCTATTCTGACCGTGACATTGCCCTTGAAAACCAGAACAATCTGACTGGCCCACTCGTTGAACTCCACCACTGCGATGATGTACTCTCATTGCAGCCTGTCTAACTCGATCTCCACTTTCTCTCGCATCATATATGTCACTGCCCGTGCCTTGTGATGGATGGGTCATGTACCGGGAATCAAGTGGATCTGCACCTTTCCCCTCAAGAAACTTCCGATCCCTGGCTCAAACAATGATGGAATCTTGCTCAGAACCTGGGCACATGAGGCGTCATCGATCGATGAAAGCGCTCGGATGTCATCCCAGTTCCAGCGTATTATTCGCAGCCAGCTTCTGCCGAACAATGTGGGGGCATCTCCTGACACTATCCTTAGTGGCAGTTCATGTACTGTTCCATCATAACAGACTTTGAATACGGTGCTGTCAATTACAGGGATCAGCTCTTTCATGTAAGTTTTCAGCTTGGTGTGATGGGGCTCAGCTTGGGCCTGTCGAAGGCCCTTTTCTCATGATGGACTGACTCGCACCCATGTCCAATTCTATGGATACTGGAATTCCGTTCAGTTCAACATTTAACATGATCGGTGGACATTTCGTGGTGAAGGTGTGTACCCCATACACTTCTGCCTCCTCGGTTTGAGTCTCTAGTTCTGTTTGATCTACCATGGATCGGTCTTCCACTGCAATGTGGTGCTTTGCAGTGTTTGCAGCTCATCTGCACATTCGCTGGAGGTGTCCCATTGTTTCACAGCTTTTGCACGCATAGAATTTGAAGCTGCATTGATGGGCTCGATGATCAGCTCTGCAGTGCCAACAAGCTGTTAACTGCCTCGCATTAACGCTTGATGGCAGACTCTGAGTCATCTGAGATCATGCAGCTGCAATCGTGTACATTCTGCCATATGCATTCCTGCCTGGAAACGATGTTACTTTGTGTACAATACTTGCCGAAACATCTGATTGTTGCGAAATTTGTTTGGTTTTATCGCTGGTGGACATAAATGCCAAGGTTATCATTATGCCTTTGCTCAGGTGCAGTGTTTCAACAGTCAATAGTTTGCGAAGGATATCCTAATGCCCAATGCCAAGCACAAAAAATCTCTCAGCATTTACTCCAGGCATCCATCAAATTCGCAATGTCCTGCATGGTGCGTTATTTCGCCGACGTAGCTCACCACTTACTGGCCTTGAGACCGTTGACATGTGTAAAACCGATACCTTGCCATCAGAATGCTCTCCTTCGGATTTCGGCGCTCCTGGACCAGCCTACACAGTTCTTCATACGATTTGGTTGTTGGTTTCACCGGAGCATGAAAATTCTTCATGAGCCATAGGTTGTTGCCCCGCAGAGAGTGAGGAGGATCGCCCTTTGTTTGGCAGCGTTCACATTCCCTGCCAGCTCGTTGGCCATGAAGTATTAGTCGAGTCGCTGCATGAAGACCTCCCAATCGTCCCCTTCTGAGAATTTTTCCAGGATATCAACAGTTCTCTGCATTTTCACATGATGGTTCATTATCTCGTCGTCAAATGTTATGTCCATAATAGATTAATGTGATTGAGTACTGTAGACATGAGTAAGTGTGATCTTGGTCTCTTTTTTCTAACTCCAGAGTGCACGTACAGCATGGGAGGCCTGCTTATATACAGTGCTCCCAAGGGATGCTGGGATCCCTTGGGACTCCAACAGATATGCCCTCTGATCGCAGTAGATTGCTGGTTACATTGGGTTGCATACATAACATAACCCATGTTGTACTTGCCCTGGGAATGTCTGATGGGACAGTGTAGAGGGAGCTTTGATCTATATCTACTCCATGTCCGTTGTACTCCGTAGAGGACGAAATCCACATTGTGACATCAGGAGGAGCTCCTCAGCCACAGGGGAAGATGGTTGAGGAGGATTCTAGCGATGACTTTCCCAGTGGCTGGTAACAGGGAGGCTCATCTGTAATTGCCACAGTCGGACTTGTCTCCTTTGTTAAAGATGGTCACGATTACTGCATCTCTGAGATCTCCAGGCCTGCTCTCCTCCTTCCAGATGAGAGAGATGAGGTCATGCATGCATGCCAATATTGCCTCTCCACCATACTTTAGTGCCTCAGCGGGGATTCCATCCGTTACCATTGCCTTGTTGTTCTTGAGCTGGCGAATGGCCTTTTCTATCTCGTGCAGGGCTGAGGTTTTGCTGAGATGGTGGCGGGTAGCATGCTGCTGGATGGAGTCGAGGACACTCGAGTCAAAGGCAGAGTCTCGGTTATGGACATCTTCGAAGTGATCCTTCCAGCGGGTCCTGACTGCCACAGTGTCCTTAATGAGTGTTTCCCCATTCTTGGCCAGCAGTGGGGCGGTGCCTTGGGTGCTTGGGCCATAGGTGGCCTTGACTCCGATGAAGAATCCTTGCACATCATGGCTGTCAGCCAGCTGCTGAAACTCCTGTGATTTCTCAAGCCACCATCTTGCTTTCGCTCACAGTTTTTTTCTTGGACCTCTGCCTTAAGCTGTCTGTAATGCTGCTTTACTGCTCCAGAGTTGGGTTGTTGTTTTAGGTTCAGAAATACCTTGTGCTTGTGATTAATTAGCTCTTGCATCTCCTGGTCATTCTCATCAAACCAGTCCTGGTGTTTCCTCGATCGGGCCAACATCCCCAGCATCGAAGCACTGACCACACTCGACCAGCTTCATTGGGTTGGCCACATTGTTCACAGCTATTTTAAGTAGAACAATAATCAAGTTCCCCATGATTAAAGGGTGGAGGGGGTTCACACTCCAGAAACTTTCATTAAAGTGCCCCCTTGTTTTTTTTTAGGGAACCAAAAACACAAATTAACAATTCAACATAAAGGTAACTTTTGTCAAATCAAATCAAATTAATTAAAATTACAATTCTGTTCCCTCTGGAATGATGCAGTCCAGTCTCTCTGGTGCTCACCTCTCATGGAAGGCCACGAGTCTACCGGTGGACACTGCATGCTCAATCTCCAGGGATACCCTGGCTCGACACATTGTTCACATGCCTGACACAAGACTCCCAAAGCAAGGCTCTACTCGGAACTCCTACACGGCAAGCGAGCCTACAATGGGCAGAGGAAACCTTTCAGCAACACCCTCAAGCCCCCTTGATAAAATTCAGCAACCCCCCGATACCTGGGGATCCCTGACAAACGTTCACCCTAAGTTGAGTAAGTGCATCCGGGAGGGCTCTGAGCACCTCGAGTCTCATCGCCGAGAGCATGCAGAAACCAAGTGGAGGAGCATGCGGCAAACCAGTCCCACCCACCCTTTCGTTCAACGACTTCTGTCCCACCTGTGACAGAGGCTGTAATTCCCGTACTGGACTGTTTAGTCACGTAAGAACTCACATTTCGAGTGTAAGCAAGTTTTCCTCGATTTTGACAGACTGCCTGAGATGATGATGATGTGTTCCTAATCTGTGTTGTGCCTGTCCTGTGCATTTTTGGATTGGCTGTTAAGAAAGACGTTTAACCTGCATCTAAATGATACTGTTCATGCCCTGGCAGTGTTTGGTGGGACAGTGTAGACGGAGCTTCACTCTGTATGTAACCCATGCTGTACCGGCACTGGGACTGTTTAATGGGACAGTGTAGAGGGAGCTTTACTCCGTATCTAACCGGTGCTTTACATATCCTGGCAGTGTTTGATGTGACAGTGTAGAGGTAGCTTTACTCTGTATATAACCGTGCAGTATCTGGCCCATTCCTGCTCCTATTTATCATGGTTCTATGTACCCAGCATGCCCCGCGGGGGAGAATGTGCCGCACCCAGACTACAGGAGCTCAGTGCGCAGGCGTGGGCCCAGGCAGTGTTTGGAGCATGCACAGTGCTTGTAATGGCGGAGGAGACATGTTTTTGAGAGGTTCATGGGAAGTGTCCATATCGGCGGGGCGGAGGGGAGTAATCGACCAGCAGGGAGTCGTGGAGGCTTCATAAACAACCGGTGTTCGCCGCAAGCCCGGAATAATAAACGGAATATCGGCGGTTGCAGCTTCGTGGCTTTCTACTGGTCACAGGCCCAGGCTGACGGTGGCCATCTTCGTACAGGAAGGCAGGTTCAGCACCCCAAAATCTTGATTCAGTGAGTAGCACAGCGCATGCGCGGCCATCTCGGTGCAGGAACAACGTGAATGATGTCAGTGTCTGGAACTGAACCCAGCCAGAGTCAGTAACTTCAGGGGAGGGGAACCAGTGAGTGTCGAACTGAACCCAGCCAGAGTCAGTACCTTTAGGGGAGGGGAACCAGTGAGTGTAGAACTAAACGCAGCCAAAGTCAGTACCTTCAGTGGAGAGGACCCCGTGAGTGTAGAACTGAACCCAGTCACAGTCAGTACCTTCAGGGGAGGGGAACCAGTGAGTGTAGAACTGAACCCAGCCAGAGTCAGTACCTTCAGGGGAGGGGAACCAGTGAGTGTAGAGATGAACCCAGCCAGAGTCAATACCTTCAGGGGAAAGGAACCAGTGAGTGTAGAAATGAACCCAGCCAGAGCTGAGTGTTGCGGGCGGGCGGTTGCGGGATTTGTGGGTGGGCTCTACTCGCAGCCTTTGAGCTCGGGGTCCAGGTGAGGTGAGGCGGAGTTCTGCGCAGGCTCGGGGCCAGTCAATTGTGGGAGATTAGCTGTGGACGGACGAAGTTTTGCCCCCCCCCCCGCGGAGGATGGATGAGCAGCCCAGGCAGTGCGCCCAGCTTCGCTGAGGACTCACATACTCACGGACATGCACGGGCGGTGAGATTTGGCCGCCGAGTCGGTGGGTGGGGCACCTTCGGGCGGGGACGAGCGTTGGTTACTGTCGGGGGTTGCCGGGAGTTCGACCGCCATCTTTGGGCATCACGGGTCCGCCCGCCACGGGGAGCAGGGAGCAACAGGGGCGGGGCTTCCTCGACGTCACAATATTTTCCATTGTCCCGCTGCAGGAAAGATGCAGGATGGGGACCAGTGACATGAGAACATCAGAAATAGGAGATGATTCGGCCCTTTGGCCCCTCGAGCCTGCCGCCATTCAATAAGTTGATGGCTGCAGCATCTGGGGTGGTTTCCCTTGCAGCAGTGAAGGTGCAGGGTAGGTTTAACAGAGGTGCTCACAATCAGGACGGCTTTAGACTGAGTCAGGCAACAGAGTGGTCCTGCTCACACAATCAGAGAATGGTTACAGCACGGAATGCCATTCAGCCCGTCACCCTTGCCGGCTCCCAGTTAATCCAACTGCCCACCCTTTCCCCTGGCCCTGCAAATGATTTTTTTCAGATACTTATCCAGATTTATTTTTTGAAAGATGTGATTGAGAGTGTCTTCACCACCCTTTCAGGCCATGCATTCCGGATTCTAACCACTCGCTGTGTAAAATAGATTTTGTGATGTCACCCTTGGTTCTTTTGCCATTCACCTTAAATCCATCTCCTCTGATTCTCTACCTTTCTGCCAGTGGGAACAGTATCTCTCTATCTACTATATCTGGACCCCTCATGATTTTGAACACTTCTATCAATTCTCCTCTCAACTTTCTCTGCTCCAAGGAGAACAACCCCAGCTTCTCCAGTCAATCCACGTAACCAAAGTCCCTCATCTCGTGAATCATTCTTGTCAATCTTTTCTGCACCCTCTCTAAGGCCATCACATCCTAATCTGCGGTGCCCAGAATTGGACACAATGCTCCAGTTGAGACCGAACCAGTGTTTTACAAAGGCTCATCATAATCTCCTTGCTTTTGTACTCTGTGGTGCCCAGGATTCTGTAAGCTTTTTTAATTGCTTGCTCAACCTGTCCTGCCACCTTCAGCGATTTGTGCATATATACCCGCAGGTCTCACTGTTCATGCACCCCTTTCGGATTGTACCCTTCAGTTTATATTGTCTCTCCTTGTTTATTTAAACATGCTTTTCTAATTGTACTTCTTAACTCAGGTTCACATTCTTGTTTTCTTTCTTTCTCCGAGCCTCTCAACTTAATCTGGCAGCGTAATATTGGCGACTGGTGATTGATTGCCCTGGGAACCAACAGGAAGAGAGGTCAGGGGCCGGTGGGCCCAGAGAGCAGCGTGTTCTACAAACAATCGTGGTGCTTGAGGGGTGGATCCTGAGTCAGCCTGTCAGGTGAGTCCATGTGAATCCCTGTTAAACAATTTATCTTTTAAAATTTAAATCGAGATTTCTTTTGTTAATAAAACAATTTAACATTTGTCAGTATTTTGTTTTCCTGGAGTTCCTATTATGAGTTTCAGACACTTCAGTGCCAAGTTAATCAGGTGTTTAAAGGTCATTCATTTATCTCTTTCCATGTCGCTGTTAGTTAAAGGGATAGATATTGATTTCCCCGCATTATGCATTCGTAGTTGAAGTAACATCCTTCCTCTTGGTAGTGAGTTACATTCTGTGCTGGGCGAGATGGCTGGTGGCATCAGCCTTTAAAATACGCATTCTCTTGTTCAAATCTCTCCAGGGTCTCGTCCCTCCCTATCTCTTAACGGGCCCCACGCATCCATCTCCCTGGTGGAGCGCCCCTCCCGAACTCTTCCCTGACAGCGGGCCCTGCCCGAACTCTTCCCCGGCGGGGCCCCGCCCGAACTCTTCAACCTTGAAAATGTAATCGGACAGGCAGGGCTGTGTGTGCTGCTGGAGGGCTCGCAGTGTTCCGGAACGGTTAGGTGCTGCAGTAGGTGAGGTGGCAACGTTTAATTTTTTATTTATTGATTGATTTTTAATTTATATTTAAATTTTTTTATTGATTGAGTTATTGACCATTTATTATTGATAATGCTTCTCGATTTTTACAAGTGAAGTGCTTACTGTTTTGGAAAATCCTCTAACTTCCCATTCCTCCACAACACCTCCCCCGCCCACTATTTCTGGCTACCGACGCCTGATTTTTAAAGTGTTCGCAAGATTTTTCTGAGCGTACAAAAGGGAGCACTGACTCAGGCCTAAGTTAGTTTGGAGTTACTTTTCGCTGTCTAAACTTGCTTAACTGGCCAAAATCGGCATAAGTGGCTGGAAAAAGAAACTGAACTAACTGACTGAAAGTGGAACAAACTAAACGTGGAGAATTGTGATTTATTGGATACTCCAAAACAATAGGAGTAACTCCTGTCGAAACTTGGACTCTAGATGTGCCTATCCTGAATTTGTGTCTTGTACTGACAGTGATGAGTTATGTTATCTCCTTTTACTGCGTATTAAAAGGGGAGATTTTCAGACAGGAAACACAAACCAAACATCGCGTCCAGTTCTGACGGAGTCAATCATTCATCAGGACATAATATCATCAGCCTTTGAAAGTGGAAGCAGAAATGTTTGTCTGTCCTGCCTGAGAGAAAATATTGCAAATATCAGTGTGACTGGAAAGGCACCGAGACATACACACCCGAGTGAGTGTTCCAGTGCACTGCCTGTGGAAAGAGCTTTAATCAGTTACACAGCCTGAAGAAACATCGCTCCATTCACAGCGCGGAGAAACTGTAAATGTGTTGTGTGCGTGGGTTAGGCTTCAACTGATCCTCCAACCATGGAGAGTCACAAGGATAGCCGCACCATGGAGAAACCATGGAAATGTGGCAACTGTGGGAAGGGATTCAGATCGGCATCAGATCTTGAAATTAATCGACGCAGTCACAGTGGGGAGTGGCCAGTTACCTGCCCCATGTGTGGGAAGGGATTCACTGGGTATTCCGACCTTGTAGTTCACCAGCGAGTTCACACGGGGGAGAGGCCGTTCAACTGCTCCGTGTGTGGGAAGGGATTCACTCAGTCATTCCACCTGCTGACACACCAGGGAGTTCACACTGGGGAGAGGTCGTTTTCCTGCTCAGAGTGTGGGAAGAGATTCATTACTTCATTCACCCTGCTGACACAGGAGCGAGTTCACACTGGGGAGAGGCCGTTCACCTGCTCTACGTGTGGGAAGGGATTCACTCAGTCATCCCACCTGCAGTCACACCAGCGAGTTCACACTGGCGAGAGGCCGTTCACCTGCTCTGGGTGTGGGAAGGGATTCTTTCTGTCATCTGACCTGCTGGCACACCAGCGAGTTCACACTGGGGAGAGACCGTTCACCTGCTCTGGGTGTGGGAAGGGATTCTTTCTGTCATCTGACCTGCTGGCACACCAGCGAGTTCACACTGGGGAGAGACCGTTCACCTGCTCGGAGTGTGGGAAGGATTCACTCGGTCATCCGCCCTGACGACACACCAGCGAGTTCACACTGGTGAGAGGCCATTCACCTGCTCTGAGTGTGGGAAGGCATTCTTTCGATCATCCCAGCTACTGGGCCACCAGCGAGTTCACACGGTGGAGAGGCCGTTCCCCTGCTCTGTGTGTAGTAAGGGATTAACTCAGTATTCCACCCTGCTGAGACACCAGCGAGTTCCCAACTGACTGCAGGGGCTGGAATCTGCTGTTAATCACATCCTGACTGAACCATGTTCATTCTGACAATTGAGGTTTGTTTCTACTGATAACTCCTGTAACTGGACTGGAGTTTAATATTTGGGATATATAAAAATAAATAAATAAATGGAGGGATGCAGGAGGTAGGGGGTTCTTGCCCAGTCTCCTGGTCGGAGGCACACCTATTCGCCAAGCGTTGTCGTGAGTATCCCGGTTTCAAATGACTGAAAATGATGCTAATAAAACACACCAAACTATTTTCTAGTTAGATTGGGGTATAGTATTCAATTCCTCCATAAATAAAAAATTAAAAGAAAGGAATTCTTGAATGCTCTTCCACGTTGGCTAAAAGTTTTTTCAGAAGTTTTACAAGTTTCTTGTGGAGTATTTAAAAAGCTTTTGCAAGTTATTTATAAGTTTCCCAAGTTGATTTAAAGTTTAAAATGAAAGTCAGTACTAAGCTACCTCCTTTGATACTATTCCATGGGCGCTGCCAGCCCTCTGCAGCTGCACAAAGCCCTGGCTAGACCACACCTGGAGTACTGCGGGGAAGTAGAGGCCTGGTCGTCTCCGAAGGGGGCCCGAACGCCTGGACACCATATACAGTTCCATGGTTAGAATCCCCGTGTACAGTGCCAGGTTGATTATCCCCATGTGCTCTCCCAGGTTTAGAATCCCCGTGTATAGTGCCAGGTTTAGAATCCCCATGTACAATTCTAGGGTTCGAATTCCCGTGTGCATTGCCAGGTTTAGAATCCCCATTTACTCCCCCAGGTTTAGAATCCCCATGTACTCTCCCAGGTTTAGAAACCCCATGTACTGTCCCAGGCTTAGAATGCCCATGTACTCTCTCAGGGTTAGAATCTCCATGTACAGTCCCTGGGTTAAAATCCCCATGTACAGTCAAAGGGTTGGAATCCCCAGGTACAGTCCCAGGATTAGAATCCCCATGTACAGTGCCAGGGTTAGAATCCCCATGTACAGTGCCAGGGTTAGAATCCCTCTGTACAGTGCCAGGGTTAGAATCCCCATGTACAGTGCCAGGGTTAGAATCCCCATGTACTCTCCCAGGATTGGAATCGCAATGTACAGTTGCAGAGTTGGAATGCTGTGACTGTACACAGTCGAAGAGAAAATATTGAGGCCTTAAATCTGAGTTGGGAAAAAAAATCATAGAAACATAATTCAATTTCTATACTAAACTATTTGAAATCAAATCAAATGAATTGTTGCAACTAACACGTTCCTTTCATGCCAAATGGGAAACAAGTGATGTGTGGTGAGCGCAGGAGAGTTTGCGCCCAGTTACACAGCATGTCCATGGCTCTCCACTCCAAATGCACTTCCTTAGGTTCGCATTCTCATTGACACATCCAACTGACTGGATGGACCTCGCCCTATAAACCGCCTCACAGAAATATCAGCATTTGATGTTTAGTTTGCCAAACCTTTATATAAAACTAGTTAGGCTTCAGCTGGAGGATTGTGTTCAAGTTTGTGCTCCAAACTTTCGGAATGATGCTCAGCTTTTAGAGAAGGTGCAGAAGGAACAGTGCCAGAGATGTGCGACTTCCTAGATGAGGAGAACCTAGTGAAGTTTTCTCCAGAGAGTAGGAAAGGGTAAAAGGAGATTTGAGGGAGATGTACAAAATTATGAATGATTTAGAAGATTGAGTAAATATGGAAATTTTTTCCAGTGGCATTAGGGGAGGTAACCAGAGTAGTCAGACTTCCGATGATTGGCAAAATGACGAGAGATGAGATGTAGGATCATTTATTACCCAGCGAATTGTTATGGTCCAGAATGCACTGTCTGAAAGGGTGGTGGAAGCAGATTCAATAGTAACTTTTAAGAGGGAATTGGATAAATACTTGCCGGGAAAAATATACCGAGCTATGGGTAAAGAGCAGAGCAGTGAGACTGAATGAACAGCTCCACCAAAGAACTGGCACAGACACGATGGGCTGCATGGCCTTCTGTGCTGTACCACTCCCTGACAATGGCGAATGATTGTACCCAGAGTGCACCACCCGGGGAATATGCCCTATGTCCATCAGCAGCGAGGCAACATGCGGGAAGGGCTGGTTCCCAGAGAGCACCTCCCTGTGCGAAGAGGCTCCCCGCCAATGAGCGGAGCGAGCACGGTGCCGGACAATGCCGAGTGCAGCTCTCAGGCCCCTGGCAACACCCGGTGCGGCCCTCAGGCCCCGAGCAACATCGAGTGCGGTCCTCAGGCCCCGGGCAACACCGAGTGCGGCCCTCAGGCACCGGGCAACACCGAGTGCGGCCCTCAGGCCCCAGACAACACCGAGCGCGGCCCTCAGGCCTCGGGCAACACCGAGTGCGGCTCTCAGGCCCCAGACAACACCGAATGCGGCTCTCAGGCCCCGGACAACACCGAGTGCGGCCCTCAGGCCGCGGGAAACACCGACTGTGGCTCTCAGGCCCCGAGTCGGAGAGCCGGGCCTTGCAGCAGCAAACCCCGGGGGCAGTGCCTCCCCCAAACCATGAAAACAACTACTTGCATTTATACAGCTGACCCAGCAATTCCCAGCCGCTCTGTATCAGGGTGGGTGCTGGATGCGAAGTCACTCCCAGTCCTCCTGTACAGTATAGTATTAGACAGTCCCTTGAATGGAGGATGACCCACTTCCACACCAAAAAGGGATGATTTCACAGATGTTTCAATATGAGACCTGATATTTCGATCCCGAACTACATATTGAAGGGTGGAAGATGCCCGTGCGTGGATTATTTTAATGTATGTGTCCATTGCACACCAACAACCACACGGGCTGGACAAAGCGACGTCTTGGTCCAGTGGCAAGTGTTAATCAAGACGACTGGAGACCAATCTCTGTTGCACATGCTCCGACTGCCCATAGATCGAAGTGTGGTCCGGCCCATTCTGTCCCTGGGCCCTTGCCTCTTCCAGGCGCCGAACTCTCGCCTCTCATGGGCCCCAATCTCTCCGCCCCGAACTCTCGCCTCTTGTGGCCCCAATCTCTCCGCTCCAAACTCTCGCCTCTCCTTGGCCCCAATCTCTCTGCTCCGAACTATCGCCTCTCCTTGGCCCCAATCTCTCTGCCCCGAATTCGCTCCACTTGAGGGCCCCAATCTCTCAGCGGTACTCCACCCCGACCTCACCAATCTTCTGCTGCTTGCAGCATCGCCTGCTGTACCTGGGCCGTTCCGATGGTCCTGCCCATGCTCCAATCGGTGACCTGGATTCCGGTACAAAGCAAAATCTAGATTCTCAAATCTCCAAATCTCGGGCAATTTAGAGTAGATCGACTCTCAACTATGCTGCAAATTTTAGAAAGATGCTTTGGATACCTGGCCTCCTGTGTGGGTCTGTTTGTTGCATCAGTTTGAGCTGGAGTGGAGATGGAGGAGAAGCTGCTGGGATTCACCCCCAGTAAATCTGCGCACAGTGGGACCAACAATTCCCCATGTGGGGCTATCAATGGAGGTGGGTTCCCTTCCCTGATGACAACCCCAGGACATTAATGAACCAGTTGGGTTTTACCACAAACTGGCAGCTTTCTTGGTTACTATTTCTAGTGCTGGCCCCACAAATGACCAAGTTCATTAAATTCAATTTCTCAACCTGCCTTTGTGTTTTTGTGGATTCTCTCTCACCCACCCTTTTTCCTGTCTGAAATTCACTTTACAGGGTATTAAAAGGAGACGATTTGTCGACTGGAGACTCAAACCAAACATCACATTAAGATCTGACAGAGTCACTCGATACATCGGGAATGGAATATCATTGGCCTTTGACCATGGAAGCAAAAAGCACCGTTCACAGCGGGGAGAAACGGTACAAGTGCTCTCTGTGTGGACAATGCTTCAATCTGGAGAGGCACAAGTGCAGTCACACTGGGGAGAAATTGTGTAAATGTGGGGACTGTGGGAAACGTTTCAACTACCCATCGCAGCTGGAAACACAACAGCGAGTTCACACCGGGAAGAGGCCGTGCACCTGATCTGAATGTGGGAAGTGATTCACTCGGTCATTCCATCTGTTGAGGCACCAGCGAGTTCACAGTGGGGAGAGGTCATTCACCTGCTCTGTGTATGGGAAGGGATTTATTCAGTCATTGCATCTATTCAGACACCAGCAAGTTCACAAGTGACTGTAGGGGTTGGGATCTGCTCTTATTGCTGCTGTTAACCGCATCCTGATTATACCATGTTCATTCTGACAGTTGGGGTTTGTTTCCGCTGATGTTAATAACTCCTGTAACTGGACTGGAGTTTAATATTTGGAATATAGAGAAATAAATTCGTGTTGCTTTCAACACATTGCTGTAGATTTTTGTCTTTCCCGAGTGTTTAGCATCACCTGGCTGGAGCTCAGTGAGGACAATCTGGGGGAGGATCGAATGGGGGGAGAACTTCAGCCTGGACACAGTCCTTCAGGGTCACACTGAGAGGGGCAAATGGCACTTTGGTCTTTACCATCTCTCTTCACTGTCAGCAAAGTCACCGTGCGGGTTAATCTTGACGTGTAAGGTGTGGATGATATCCACCCAAGGGTGTTTAAAGACATGGGACGGGTGCTCTGCCAGCCCCTTGCCTAGATCTCCAACAGCTCAGTAGAGTCATGGGATGTTCCCTGAGATTGGAAGGTAGCACATGTAGTTCCCATTTTTCAACTTGGGCACCAGTCAGAGCTCGGTAACAGAAGGCCCATCAACGTGACCTCGATCACCGGGAAGGTGCTTGAAGGGATCGTGAGAGATTCTGTTTTCAATCATGGGGAAAGGGAAGGGGCCATTACAGATACTGAACACGGATTCCCGTAAATATGGTCACGTCTTACAAACTAGATAGAGTTTGAAAAGAAGTTGTTAGATTGGTGGATGGGGGAAGCCAGTTGACATTGTCAAACTCATTTTCTATGGTGGGCCTGATCCAATATCCTGGCACTTGGCATGGGCCACGTTCAGCAAAAGCTATTAAAATAGGAATAAATGAAGATAAATTACATCGGAATTTACATTTAGATTTTATTTACTGCATCTGCTCCCGATCCCTGGTACCTCTTAGCTTGAGCATTCATGAGCTGACCCTGTTCAAACCATAACCACAAGGATATCGGTGCATGGTTCTGCCTGTGACCACAAGACTGTGTCACTGCCACACACAGATACCGTTTTCTTGTTTCACATCTCCATACAAACATTATCACTTCACACATCCTCTTTCTACACAATTGCAGCAGATATGAGCAAGGACATGAGGCTTATTAAAAGACACATTTTATTCGAGCAAAGTTTACACTGGGAGAAATGTTCAGTTATTTTCCATTACAGGCAAAATGCCGGACAAATCAGCAGCACACTGGCCCCTGAACAGTGTCTCATTGGCCTACAGGCTTTTCTTAAATAGATTTGCTGCATCGATACAAACTTAAACCAGCTTTGCAGGCGTGATGCTCTACTCACATTGAAGGTGAGAGAGATGCTATGGGGCACACGCTAAGTCCAGTAGCTGAAAGTGATTAACAGACTGGGTTTTGTGTTTAGTGATCCCGGGCGTGTTACCAATACCAGCAAAGATGAAGACCCTGGAATAAAAGGGACAGTGTATACTGTCTCACTGTGAGCTACTCAGAATTAGAAGCTTTAACAACAGCCGATGTTTCATAAACGGAGACCTCACCAGACTAAAGGACATTGGTGGCGTTTAGTTGGCTGTTTGTGTCACTGGGCTATAGGAGGCTATTTGTGACAAAAGGAAAGCTGGTCACAGCAAACAGACAGTTTACCGGCCTGTCCAGGGCCCACTCTGACCCCCACCTTCTCTCTCTCACTATTGATGGACACTGCTGCAGTAATTGCTCCTCTGACATTTCCTGTCTCGTTCCTCCTATACCCCTAATACATGGCCCGACAAAATATCCCACCCCCTACATCCACACTGTGCTGGAATCCACACCAGACTCTCCATCTTCTCCTTGTTCTCTCCTTGGATCCTGAAGCTACAGAACTTACTGGTCCCTCCTGAAATCTACAGGCTCTAAAACTGAAGCTTGGTGGCCCTCAGTCCCCACTCCTTCATTTACCTCCCCTTCTCTCCTCCTCTTTCCCCCTTGATTGTGTTCCACACTCTGGGCCTTGGGCCTTCCCCGGGGATTCATAGTATGAACAGGAGGATGTGTATTGAGACAGGATGTCCCAGCTCTCCATCTTTAAAGGGACAAGGAGAGGACCAGCTGGGATGAATGGCCTGCTTTATGACATCACTGCAGCGCCTCGCAACCACCCTCCCTGAGCCCTGCTCATTATGGGCTGGGTTGAGCACAGTGCTGTTGCAGGAAGGGAAACAGGAGCAGGATTCGAGCCGTGTGGAACCCAGGATTAATGGGGAGAGGTACAGGATCAATGTATACCTTATCGAGTGAGAAATGTCAGTGTCCCGGAAACTGCCTGTCCCTCAGTATCTGTGTCGGAGAGGGACCGATGGGTTCACTCTGTATCTGACCTGTGCTGTGCCCGACTGGAGAGTGTTTGATGCTGACATGGGCTGCTCAGCTCGAGGAGCACAACATTTAACCCAAAGATGATTAAATAAACCCATCAGCTTCTCCCCTGAATACATGTCCTTAAGGGCAGGGAGTTTCTCTAATAATTTGGCTGGCGTCCTTCATCAAATTTAAAAATCTCATATCTTTTTAAAAATGTGTTCATGGAATGTGTGTGTCGCCTCTCACCTCTCATTCTTCTAAACGCTGGAGAATATAGGCCTGGTCTATTCAATCTCTCATAGGACAATCCCCCCATCCCAGGAATCAGTCTGGTGAACCTTCATTGCTGTCCCTCTATAGCAAGTTTATCTTTCCTTAGGTAAGGAGACCAAAAGAGTACACAATACTCCTGGTGTGGTCTCACCAGGGCCCTGTATAATTGCATTAAGACGTAAATACTCAAATCTATTTGTAATAAAGACCAATATACCATTTGCTTTCTTAATTGCTTGCTGCTCCTGCATATTAACTTTTGGCGATTTGTGTACAAGAACATCCAGGTACCTCTGAACACAATGTTTCCCAATCTCTCACCATTTAAAATAAATACTCTGCCTTTCTATTTTTACTATGAGTGCCTAACTTAACATTTCTTCACATTATATTCCATTTGCCATGTTCTTGCCCACTCACTGAGACTGTATATATCCATTTGAAACCTCTTTTCATCCTCCTCACAACTTACATTCCCAACTAGCTTTGTATACTCAGCAAACTTCGATATATTACATTTGGTCCAAATTATTAATATAGATTGTAAATAGCTGGGGCCCAAGCACCGATCCTTGCAGCACCCCACCAGTTACATCCTGCCAACCCGAAAATCACCCGTTTATTCCTACTCTCTGTTTTCTGTCCATTAACCAATCCTTAATCCTTGCTCGTATAGTACCTTCAATCCCATGAGCCCTAATTTTGTTTTATAACCTCTTGTGTGGCACCTCATCGAATGCCTTCTGTAAATCTAAATACACCACATCCAGTGGTTCGCCGTTATCTATCCTGCTAGTTACAACCTCAAAAAATGCTCACAGATTTGTCATGTACAATTTACCTTAATAAATCCATGCTGATTCTGCCCAATCCTGTTAATACTTACAACATGCTTAATAGTAGATTTTATCATTTTTGCTACAACTGATGTCAGGACGACCATTAATGCACGGATTAGAAACAGAGTAAATCTCACTCCATCTTGTCCCAAACACTACTGGGGTTGATTCAGATTAAATTACAGTCTACAATATCCCAAACACTCCCAGGGGAGGTACAACATGGGTTCGATACACAGTAAAGCTCCCTCAACACGGTCCCATCAAACAGCACCAGGGCAGGTACAGCACGGGGTTAGATACAGGATAAACCTCCCTCTGTACTGTTCCATCAAACACTCCCAGGGCAGTTACAGCATGGGTTAGACACGTGGTACATCTCCCACTACCCTGTCCCAACCATTCCAGGGCAAGTACAGCATGGATTAGATATAGACTAAATCTCCTTCTATACTGTTCCACTGGACATTCCCAGAGCAGGTACTGCATTGGTTCGATACTAAGTAAAGCTCCCTTTGTACTGTCCAAATACACATTCCAAGGGCAGGTACAGCATAATTTAGATAGAGTGTAATTCTCTCTATAATCTCTCTCTACAATTGTACAGGGCCTTGATGAGACCATACTTGGAGTACTGTGCACAGTTTTGGTCTCCTTATCGAAGGAATGATATACCTTGCCTTGCTTAGATACCGAGTAAAGCTCCCTGGACACTGTCCCACCAGACATTCCAAGGGCAGGTACAACACGGGGTTACATATAGAGTAAGGCTCCGTCTACATTTTCCCATCAAACACTCCCAGGACAGATACAGCACGGCATAAATACAGAGTAATCTCTCCCTCTACAATACCCCAACAAAAATTCTGAGGCAGGTACAGCACGGGTTAGATACAGAGTAAAGCTCCATCTACATTGTCCCATCAAACACTCCCGGGGAAGGATAGAACAGGGTAGTCTATAATATAAGATATAGAAGCAGGAGTAGGCCACTTACCCCTCAAGACTGCTCCGCCATTTAATAAGATTATGGCTGATTGATCTTGGGATCAGCTCCACTTTCCTGCCTGCTCCCCATACACCTTATTCGCTTATCGCTCAAAAATCTGTCTATCTCTGCCTTTAATATATTCAATGACCCAGCCTCTGCAGCTCTCTGGGGAAGAAATTCCATAGAGTTACAACCCTTGAGAGAATAAATTTCTCCTCATCTCAGTTTTAAATGAGCGATCTCTTATTCTGAGACTAAGTCCCCGAGTTTTAGTTTCCCCAATGAGTGCAAATATCTTCGCTGCATTCACCTTTTCGAGCCCTCTCATTATCTTATCTGTTTTCCAATCCATCTTTGGATCATCTGCAATTTTTGTTACATTACACTCAGTCCCTTCATCAAAGTCATTAATATAGATTGTAAATAGTTGAGGACCGAGCACCGATCACTGTAGCACCCCACTAGTCACTGTTTGCCAACTGGAAAATGGCCCATTTATCCCGACTCAGATTCAAAGTAAAGCTTCGTCTACATTGCCCCATCAAACACAACTAGGGCAGGTCCATCACGGGTTCGAAACAGTAAAGCTTCCTCTACACTGTCCCATCAAACACTCTGAAGTGAAGTACAGCACGGTTTAAACGCAGAGTAAATCTCTCTCTACACAGTCCAACGGCAGATACAGCACGGGTTACATACAGAGTAAAGCTCCTCCTGCACTGTCCTAAAGAATCCCAGGTCAGGTAAGCAAGGGTTAGTCACAATTTAAAGCCCCTTGTAAGCTGACCTATCAAACACTCCCATGGCAGGACAGCACAGGTAAAATACACAATTAATTACACATTGTCCCATCAACTATTCCAGGGCACTTGCAACGCAGGTTAGATGCAGAGTAAAGGTCCCTCTACATGGTCTCACCAGACATTCAAAGGCAGATACAGCACGGGTTACATAATGATTAAATCTCCCTCTAGCCTGTCCCTAATTCTCCCAGGTTAGGTACTGCATTGGTTAGATAGAGTTAATCTCCCTGTACGCTGTCCCATCAAACACTGCAGAACATGTACAGCATCGGTTAGATACAGAGTTAATCTCCATGCAGCTGTCCCAAAAATACTCTGAGGGCAGGTCCAGCACGGGTGCGATACTGAGTGACGCTCCCCCTCGACTGTCCAGTCAAATGTTATTGAAAGGGGAGCAGGCTCAGGGTCCGTGTGGCCCACTCATGCTCCTATTTCTCATGGACTTCTGTATCCAGCACGCCCAGCGGGGGAGAATGTGCCGCACCCAGACTACAGGAGCTCAGTGCGCAGGCGCGGGCCCTGGCTGTGTTTGGAGCATGCGCGACGCGTGTAATGGCGGACAAGACGTGTTTTGGACAGTCTCTCAGAAGTGTCCTTTTCAGCCGGACGGAGGGAAGTAATTGACTTGCGGGAGTTGGGGAGGCTTCATAAACAACCGCCTTAAGCCTGGAATAATAACCGGAATATCGGCGGTTGCAGCTTGTGGCTTTCTCCCGGTCACAGGCCCAGGCTAACGCCGGCCATGTTTGTGCAGGAAGGCAGGTTCAGCGCTCCACCATCTTAATTCAGTGAGTAGCACAGCGCATGCGCGGCCATCTTGGTGCAGGAACAAAGTAAATGATGTCACTGGTATTGAACCCAGCCAGAGTCAGTACCTTCAGGGGAGGGGGACCAGTGAGTGTTGAATAATTTTATTTTGCTTCGGTCTTCACAGTGGAAAACACAAAAACCATGCCAAAAATTGCTGGTCACTGGAATGTGGGGAGGGATGACCTTGAGAAAATCACTATCACTAGGGGGGTAATGCTGGACAGGCTAATGCGACTCAAGGTGGACAAGTCCCCTGGTCCTGATGAAATGCATCCCAGGGAATTAAAACAGATGGCGGAAGTGAAAGCAGATGCATTCGTTATAATCTACCAAAACTCTCTGGACTCTGGGAAGGTGCCATCGGATTGGAAAACAGCTAATGTAATGCCTCTGTTTAAAAAAGGGGGCAGACAAAAGGCAGGTAACTCTCGGCCGGTTAGTTTAACATCTGTAGTGGGGAAAATGCTTGAAGCTATCGTTAAGGAAGAAATAGCGGGACATCTGGATAGGAATAATGCAATCAAGCAGATGCAACATGGATTCATGAAGGGGAAATCATGTTTAACTAATTTACTGGAATTCTTTGAGGACATAATGAGCATGGTGGATAGTGGTGTACCGATGGATGTGATGTATTTAGATTTCCAAAAGTCATTCGATAAGGTGCCACACAAAAGGTTACTGCAGAAGATAAAGGTACGTGGAGTCAGAGGAAATGTATTAGCATGGATAGAGAATTGGCTGGCTAACAGAAAGCAGAGAGTCGGAATAAATGGGTACTTTTCGGGTTGGAACTAGGTGGTTAGTGGTGTGCCACAGGGATCGGTGTTGTAACCACAACTGCTTACAATATACATAGATGATCTGGAAGAGGGGACAGAGTGCAGTGTAACAAAATTTGCAGATGACATAAAGATTAGTGGGAAAGCGGGTTGTGTAGAGGACACAGAGAGGCTGCAAAGAGATTTAGATAGGTTAAGCAAATGGGCAAAGGTTTGGCAGATGTCGGAATATATGAGGTCATCCACCCTGGGGGAAAAAAAACAGTTAAAGGGAATATTATTTGAATGGGGAGAAATTACAACATGCTGCAGTGCAGAGGGACCTGGGGATCCTTGTGCATTAAACTCTTTTAGGAGTAAACAAATAACATTAAACCGTGCCCCCCGATCTGGGGGAAACACCACCATTTACAATGCCCTTTTTTTTATTTTATTGTTGTTTTTGGGGGGGGGGGTTTTGGGCACTAAAAACATATTTTTTCTCCAAGTGCAACCTATAAAAGGGGAGTGGGACACTAAATGCACCGGCAATTACAACAAATTAACTTAAAAACATAAAATCAATTTAAAATTTGGTTGCCAGGCATGATGATGCACTCCAGTCCCACCGGTGCCCACCTCTCGCGGAAGGCACCCTGAACCAGATGTATGCGCGGAAGAGAGGCAGGCAGTCTGGCTGAACGACCCCCTCGACCGCCCGATGCCTGGACCGGCTGATGGCACCCTTGGCCGTGCCCAGGAGCAGTCCTACGAGGAGGCCCTCGGACCTACCGGCTCGCCTCCGCACAGGGTGCCCGAAGATCAGGAGGGTGGGACTGAAGTGCAGCCAGAATTTCAGGAGCAGCCCCTTTAGATAACAAAACTGGGGCTGCAACCTCGTGCACTCAATAAAAACATGGAACACGGACTCTTCCAGACCGCAGAAATTGCAGGCGGCCTGGGAGCCCGTGAACCGACTTAAAAATTTATTGCAATGCACTGCTCCGTGCACCACCCTCCAGGCCAAGTCCCCGACGAATATTAGAAGGACCCCTGCATAGAGTGCCCTCCATCGGGACCCCCGCCTCCTCCGGACGGCAAGATGGTATGCCATGGCGTGTCCGGATGGAAGACGAGGATGGCAAAGTTGAGAGTGTGCAGGAGCAGCTCGTACAGGAAACCCCTCCGCGCGGAACAGAAATGCACGGAGGGCATTTCCCCGAGGCAGCTCAAGTTGTGAGGCGCCGGCCCCCGAGGGAGGTTCCGGGGTTTGGCGCCGATTAGGAATTCTGTCCGGACGGGGGTCAGTTCGGACGGGATCTCCCCACGTGCTTGAGCCTCCTCGATGCACCTAACGGAGTCGAGGCCTAGAGCTCTTTTTAGCGACTCGATGGCATAATTTAGGCGCCGCGCCAGCGTGTCTGGCACCATCCAGCCCGCTCCTCCGCCATCGAGCAAGTCCCTGACCCTGGTCACCTCACCAGCCACAGCCCATCGTCCGACCACCACAAAAACCTCGGTCGTGGAGATACGGATTCCCGAGAAGCGGCTCCTGCAGGACGGCCGCCACTCCAGCCGGTGGAGAGCTGCGCTTGGTGGAGACTTTGTTCCAGACCCTGATGAGTTCCTTGCAAAAGATAGGCAGCTCCCGGAGGGCGGTCCTGACGCCCCCACACTCACAAACAGGAGCTGCGTGTCGTAGTTGAGGCCGTGCTGCTGGTGGAAGAAATACATCGCCAGAGCACGCCACCTAGGAGGGGGCTCAACATCAAGGTATCTCTGCAGGGTCTGAACATGGAAAGTCGCGAGCTGGGCACTGACGAACACCAACGACTGACCGCCCTCCCCAAGCGGGAGATTCAAGACCGCGGCAGAGACCCAGTGCTTCCTGTTGTTCCAGAAGAAGTCCACCAGCTTCTTCTGTATATTGGCGACAAACGCAGGGGGAGAGGTCAAATTGACCAGTCGGTACCACAACATGGCGACCAACAGCATGGAGACCGCCGGGACGCAGGAAACGTACGCCCGAGACACGTAAAGGCGGTTGACTCTGGACCATCCTATTCCAGGCCTCACCCGAGTAAAGGCGCTGGAGTCGGGATGGAGATTTCGCCAGACGTCCACCAAGTCGATGGACCCGACCAGGTCACTCAACTTCTCCATCGCCATCATGCTCTGCGGGGCACCGGAGTGGTCCCTCGCCTCGAGGGTGCAGTTAAAATCCCCCCCGAGGACAATGCAGTCGCCGACATCGACGGAGCCAAGAAGAGCGGACACCTCTTCGAAGAAGCGCGTTTGCTGCGGGCCGGGCTGAGGAGCGTACACGTTCACGAGATGGAGCGGCACGTCCCCCAGGCGAACCATTACGTACAGCAAGCGGCCTGGCACGGGCTCCTCGACCCCCAAGATCTCAGGCTGAAAATGCGGGGCCAGCAAGATGGCCACCCCACTAGAAGAGGCGGTGAGGTGGCTCATGCGGACCTCTCCTTGCCATTCCAGGAGGGGGGGGGGAGTGGAGTCGTTTGCTGACCTCCACTCCTTCAGCAGCCCAGCGAGGAGCTTTTTGAGCCAGCGCAGCTCAAGGCCTTGTGCCTTTGATAAGGGCCCGCCCGCGGCCATGGTTTTAGCGGCGGCGCGGATGGACGCGATGATCAACACTGGCTCAGACCATTTTTCCAGGGCCAGACGGGCTCGGTCACGGCGACCCCGGCACTGGACCAAAATGTCCCGGAGTTCCTTTGCAGGAATGAGGAGGACCTCAGCGGCGGACGCGAGCAGATCCACCGCCTCAATGGTGGTGGACTCGAATTCTTCACCCCGTCCTCCACCGAGTCCCCGTCCCCCTCCGGGAGGTTGCCGCTAGCAGCCGGCCCGTCGACCGCACGAGGTACGGTAAATGGCCCGGCCGCTCCATCCGGCCGTGGCTCTGCCCCAATCCCACCCCCAGGATCGTCGCCAGAGGAGTCCCCACTGGGCTCTTTTAAAAGTGGTGCTGGGTCGGGAGGCGACAGCGGAAGGGGGTCCTCCTCCGCCCCAGGAGCCGGGGAACATGGAGAGACCTGGTTTAGGAAATTCTCCAGGTCCACCAAGTCCCTCAGCTCCAAAGTAGGGGGCGAGGGTTGTTGTTCTTCCCCCTGCCTGCCGCCACCCCCTGGCCCAGCGTATACAGTATTGTTAAAATTACTCCTATTTTCAGTTTCTTCTGGGCCGAGCGACTCCCGGGGGAAGTTGGGTATTGGCTGTGCGGGCTCAGGTTCTGCCTTTTCGGCCTCGCCCACCTGAGTCCCCGGGATGCTCGACCTGTCGGCTACCTATTCCTCTGCTGGCCCCACGCTCCCCACGACAGGCAGATCTTTCACGCCATCCCCGGGAGGCAGAGGCTGGTCAGCCTCGACTGTCCCACCCTCCCCGGCGACAGACTCCTCGCACCTACACCGCAGTTTGGGGGCGCTGTTGGGGGAAGCGGGACACGCGGCGGGCACCGACTCCTCCGCGGAGGGATGTTGCTCCCCCTCCGCCTCATTGGATTGGCGCCTCCTTTTGTCCTGGGGGTGCGTGGAAGCAGGGAGACCTCCATGTCTGCCGAGGCCTCCCGCTCCGACCCCCTTTTTCTTATCTTGCCCGCGCCCGAGCCCCCCTGCGGTATTGGTCAAGGGCTCGGGCACGGGCTCAGGGCACCCCGCGCTCGCCGATGACTGGGTTGGGCTGAGCGCGGTTGTCAAACTTTCTGGCGCACTGAGGGGACCCGCCTCGAGATGTTTCGCCTTCCTCCGCGCCTTCTTTCCGGTCGGACGCTCACCCTCCCCCCCGCCAGAGGCCGTGAAAACAAAGGCCCCCGACGATGCCCGCGCACCTACGGCTCCCGGCACGCAGACGCTACTAGGGGGAGGGGTGGCGGGGGCGCCAGCCTTGACCGCCGTCGGTGGTTTGGCAGCCTTGAAGGCGGTGCAGTTCTTGCGAACGTGCCCCACCTCCCTGCAGGCATGGCACCGCACGCCGTCTGACGTCCAGAAGACGCGGTAGGTAGGCCCCTCGTGCACCACATTGAAATTGCCCTCCGTCGTCTCCTCCCGCGCCAGCCGGACAAAGAGCTGGCGGCGAAAGGAGAACACATGGTGCAGGCTGCTCTCCCTGAGGCCGAGCAGTATGGGGTTGATCCCCGACCCTACCTCCCCCAGTTGGTGTAGGTGAGGGAGTAGGAGCCCAGCGGGAACAAAGGGCGGGACGTTTGAAATGATGATCCTCTGCGCTGTGGCCTCGAGAGGGTCCACCGGCAGGAACGTCCCGCCCACCCTGAGCTCCTTTTCGATGGCCAGGGACACCGCCCGCTCCGACCCCAGGAAGAACACAGCCTTCCCAGACATCTTGGAGGCTGTAACAATGGCCGTGGGGCAGACTAACCCGGCCATCGCCCACACACACTCCTCAATGCTCATTGTGTGGTGAGTGTAGCTCTTGACCCCGTGTTTCTTTGTCATCAGTCTGAACAGTGGCAGGGCAGCAGGTGGCGCAGGAGGCGCCGTGGATCTGGACGCCGCCTGCGCACATGTCCTAGCTGGCCCTGCCACCGGCGTAGATGGGGTCGCCATCACGGGGTCCCTTTAAGTGCTACACCCACCCAAAGTCACAGGCCTTAATGGTCTTTATTGGCCTCGTTGGTTTTTTGAACAGAGGGAGCTCTTCATGGGGCACACCACTCCCCTAGTTAACGAATGGGGAGGGGCCTTGCTCCCTTTGCTCAGTTGTCTTAATTGTTTTTTTTTAAATTAGGAGGAAAGGGCTCTCAGAGAGAGAGGGGAGAGCGAGAGAGAGAGATAGAGCTAGGGGGTGTGGGAAAGAGGGAAGCTGCGAGGGCAGGTCTCCCCTCACAGCAAGGGTGGGTGTTTCTTACGGTGCACTCCCCAGATGGCAAAAAACACAGTCTTTTAAGAATGGATATCGGGTGGGGGGAGAAGATGTCTTCACCTGGGGTAGCTGGAGCCACCCAGGCACACACTCCCAACGATGTTTAATAGGGTAATTAATAGTTTTCAGCCAGGTCGCTCCAGCTATCCCAGGCTAGGCAATGGGGAAGGGGTGCTTCAGTGGTGTGTGGAGCCTAGCTGTAAGCAAGACCCCCACACACACTTTGACACACACACACCCCCCGCGATGTTCCGGCACTCGAAAAGTCTTCTTTCCTCCCCTCACCGATACAACAAAGTCTTTCGGGGAATGCACCAACACCCACCTCTAGAATGATGTCGAATCTCCCTCCTTCCACACAGGTTGTTGCTCTTTTCCCAATCTCTCCAACTCTTTGTAGAAGTAAATAAAGTTGGTATTTTTTCTGCTCTCCTCTCCCTCTGGATGTTGAACAGCAGTAAGCCAGCCCTTCCCTCCTATTCCTGCGCTGGTCTCAGGGCTCACTTCAGGCCTTCCAGACAGGAGCTAAAGCAGATAGTTCCTTCTCTCTCTGCAGCTTAGCTCCAACTGATTAGGACACGCCTCTGAAGCTCCACCATTGGTCCTTGTGCTTGAAACTCTTTTAGGATTAAACAAAAAACATTAAACCGTGCCCCCCGATCTGGGGGAAACACCAACATTTTCAATGCCCTTTTTTTTATATTTTTGTGGTATTTTTGGGGGGGTTTTTTTGGGGCACAAGAAACATATTTTTTCTCCAATGCCACCTATAAAAGGGGAGGGGGACACTAAAAGCACCGGCAATTAAAACAAATTAAGTTAAAAACTTAAAATCAAATTAAAATTTGGTTGCCGGGCGTGATGATGCACTCCAGTCCCTCCGGTGCCCACCTATCGCGGAAGGCCGTGAGTGTACTGGTGGACACCGCGTGCTCCATCTCCAAGGACACCCTGGACCGGATGTAAGAGCGGAAGAGAGGCAGGCAGTCTGGTTGAACGACCCCCTCGACTGCGCGCTGCCTGGACCGGCTGATGGCACCCTTGGCCGTGCCCAGGTGAAGTCCTACGAGGAGGCCCTCGGACCTACCCGCTCCCCTCCGCACAGGGTGCCCGAAGATCAGGAGTGTGGGACTGAAGTGCAGCCAGAAATTCAGGAGCAGCCCTTTGAGAAAACAAAACAGGGGCTGCAACCTCGTGCACTCAATAAAAACATGGAACACGGACTCTTCCAGACCGCAGAAATTGCAGGCGGCCTGGGAGCCCATGAACCGGTTTAAAAAGTTATTGCACGGCACTGCTCCGTGCACCACCTTCCAGGCCAAGTCCCCGACAAATAGTGGGAGGACTTATGCGTAGAGTGCCCTCCATCCGGGACCCCCGCCTCTTCTGGACAGCAAGATGGCACGCCATGACGTGTCCGGAAGGCAGGCGAGGATGGCAAAGTTGAGAGTGTGCAGGAGCAGCCCGTACAGGAAACCCCTCCGCGCAGAACTGAAAGGCACGGAGGGGATTTCCCTGAGGCAGCTCAAGTTGTGAGGCGCCGGCCCCCAAGGGATGTTCCGGGGTTTGGCGCTGATGAGGAATTCCTTCCGGACGGGGGTCAGTTCGGACGGGATCTCCCCACGTGCTTGAGCCTCCTCGATGCACCTAACGGAGTCGGGGCCCAGAGCTCTTTTTAGCGACTCGATGGCATCGGCTGCGCGGCAGACGTTGGCAGAATTTAGGCGCCGCGCCAGCGTGTCTGGCACCATCCAGCCAGCTCCTCCACCATCGAGCAGGTCCCTGACCCTGGTCACCTCACCAGCCACAACCCTCTCGTCTGACCGCCACCAAAAACCGCGGTCATGGAGATACGGATTCCCGAGCAGCGGCTCCTGCAGGACGGCCTCCACTCCTGCCGGTGGAGAGCTGCGCTTGGTGGAGACTTTGTTCCAGACGCTGATGAGTTCATTGTAAAAGACAGGCAGCTCCCGGAGGGCGGTCCTGACACCTCCCACACTCACAAACAGGAGCTGCATGTTGTAGTTGAGGCCGTGCTGCTGGCGGAAGAAATACATCGCCAGAGCACGCCACCAAGGTGGGAGCTCAACGTAAAGGTATCTCTGCAGGGTCTGAAGATGGAAAGTCGCGAGCTGGGTGCTGACGCACACCAACGACTGACCGCCCTCCCCAAGCGGGAGACTCAAGACCGCGGCAGAGACCCAGTGCTTCCTGTTGTTCCAGAAGAAGTCCACCAGCTTCTTCTGTATCTTGGCGACAAACGCAGGTGGAGGTGACAAAGTGACCAACCGGTACCACAACGTGGCGGCCATCAGCTGGTTTATGACCAGCGCTCGACCCCTGTAGGACAGCACTCGGAGCAGTCCTGTCCAGAGCCCTAGGCGAGCGGCGACCTTGGCCTCCAGCTCCTGCCAGTTCTCCGGCCAGGCTTCCTCGTCGGGGCTAAGGTAGACTCCCAGATAGAGGAGATGGGTCGTGCTCCAGTCAAAAGGCCTGAGCTCCACCGGCAGGGAGTCCACCCACCACTGACCCACCAGGAGTCCGGAACATTTCTCCCAGTTGATCCTGGCAAAGAATGCGGCCGAGTAAATCTCCTGGCACTCACGCATCCTCCGCAGGTCAGCGGGATGCTCTACCCCGAGGAGCACGACATCGGCATAAGCCGAGAGGACGACCTCCACGCCCGGCCCTTGCAGAGCCAGTCCCGTCAACCTCGTCCGCAGGAGGCGCAGGAAAGGCTCCAGGCAGATGGCATATAACTGGCTGGACATGGGGCATCCCTGGCGCACTCCTCTCCCAAAGCGAAGGGGCGCCGTCAAGGACCCGTTAACCTTAATCAGACACTCCGCGGCGGCATACAAAAGTCGGATCCGGGCGACGAAATGCATCCCGAACCCAAAAGCGGGCAGAGTTCTGAGCAGATCGTCGTGATCCACCCTGTCGAACGCCTTCTCTTGGTTGACGGATAGGAAGGCGACCGACAGACCAGCCTACTGGGAGTAATTGATGAGGTCCCGGACCAGATGGATGTTATCGTGGATTGTCCGGCCTGGGACTGTGTAGGACTGGTCGGGGTGGATCATGTGGTCCAGCACGGCGCAAAGGCGAGCAGACATCGCGCTGGCGAAGATCTTGTAGTCCGTGCTGAGGAGGGAGTCCGGGCGCAAGTTCTTAAGGAGGCGGAGATCACCCTTCTTAGGCAGCAGGACGATGACTGACCGGCGCCAAGAGAGGGGCATCTCCCCGGTCGCCAGACTTTCCCCCAGGACCCGCGCGTAGTCGCCGCTCAGGACGTCCCAGAACGCCCTGTGGAACTCCACGGTCAGCCCGTCCAGCCCCGAGGATTTTCCGCTCGAGAGCCGGTCGAGGGCGCCGGTCAGCTCCACCAGGCTTAGCGGAGCTTCCAGATTTTCGGAGCCCTCCGGGCTGACCTTCGGCAGGTCCTCCCACAAAACTCTACATGCTTTCTCGCTGGACGGCTCCGGAGAGAACAGAGCCCCGTAATATTCACGGGCCGTGTTGTTGACGCACTCCGGATCTGAGACGAGAGAGCCGTCGTCGGCCAGCAGCGTCAAGAGCTGCTTACGGACACTCTGCCTTTTTTCCAGCGAGTAGAAGAAGGGGCAGCCGCGGTCCAGATCCCGCAGGAACCGGATCCGTGACCTCACGAACGCGCTTCGGGACCCGACGAGCTGTAGGTCCTTCAGCGCGGCCTTCTTCACTTCGTACACCGTCCGCAGGGCCGGGTCTCCAACGACTTGACCGAGACTGGACTCCAGGTCGAGCACCTCTTTTTCTAGGCGACCGACCCTGGCCGCTCGCTTCTTGGTCGACCCCCTCGCGTATTCTTGACAGAACACGCAGACGTGAGCCTTGCCCATGTCCCTCCATAGCCTCAAGAAGGAGAAGCCTCCCTGCTTCCTTCTCCAGTCGGCCAAGAAACGACGGAATGAGACCTGGAACCGCACGTCCTCCAGCAGCTGGTTGTTAAAATGCCAGTACGCGGACCCCGTCCTCCCGCGGAGCGATTCGAGCTCTGCCCACACCAGGTGGTGGTCCGAAGACGGCACCGGCCGCATGGAGGCCGCCGGGACACAGGAAACGTACGCCCGAGACACGTAAAGGCGGTCGACTCTGGACCATCCTACTCCAGGCCTCACCCAAGTAAAGGCGCTGGAGTCGGGGTGGAGATTTCGCCAGATGTCCACCAAGTCGAAGGACCCGACCACGTCCCTCAACTTCTCCATCACCGTCATGCTCTGCGGGGCACCGGAGCGGTCCCGCGCCTCGAGGGTGCAATTAAAATCCCCCCCGAGGACAATGCTTTCGCTGACATCGACGGAACCAAGAAGAGCGGACACCTCTTCGAAGAAGCGCGTTTACTGCGGGCCGGGCTGAGGGGCGCACACGTGCACGAGATGGAGCGGCACATCCCCCAGGCGAACCGTTACGTGCAGCAAGCGGCCTGGCGCGGGCTCCTCGACCCCCAAGATCTCCGGCTGAAAATGCGGGGCCAGCAAGATGGCCACCCCACTAGAAGTGGCGGTGAGGTGGCTCATGCGGACCTCTCCTTGCCATTCCAGGAGCCACGTGGCTACATCTCCCGGAACGGTGTGGGTTTCTTGCATGAAGCACGCCGCATATTTCCCCTCCCGCAGGAGCGAAAAATTGTTAAATCTACGGCGTGCCTCTCTGCCGCCGTTGATGTTGAGGCTGGCTATGGTTATCTTCATGACAAGAGCATAGTGCAACCTCTACCTAACCTATTGCCGGGGGGGGTGGAGTGGAGTCGTTTGCTGATGTCCACTCCTTCAGCAGCCCACCGAGGAGATTTTTGAGCCGGCGCAGCTCAAGGCCTTGTGCCTTTGATAAGGGCCCGCCCGCGGCCAAGGTTTTAGCGGCGGCGCGGATGGACGCGATGATCAACACCGGCTCAGACCATCTTTCCAGGGCCAGACCGGCTTGGTCGCGGCGACCCCGGCACTGGACTAAAAAGTCCCGAGTTCCTTTGCAGGAATGAGGAGGACCTCAGCGGCAGACGCGAGCTGATCCACCGCCTCACTGGCGGTGGACTCTAGATGTTCTCCTGCGTCCTCCACCGAGTCCCCGTACTCCTCCAGGAGGTCGCCGCTAGCAGCCGGCCCGTCGACCACACGAGGTACGGCAAACGGCCCGGCCGCTCCATCCGGCCCTGGCTCTGCCCCAAACCCACCCCCAGTATCGTCGGCAGAGGAGTCCCCACTGGGCTCTTTTAAAATTGGTGCTGGGTCGGGAAGCGACAGCGGAAGGGGGTCCTCTCCCGCTCCAGGAGCCGGGGAACACGGAGAGACCTGGATTAAGAAATTCTCCAGGTCCACCAAGTCCCTCAGCTCCAAAGTAGGGGGCGAAGGTTGTAGTTCTACCCACTCCCCGCCGCCAGCCCCCGGCCCAGCGTGTCGATGTATGTTAAAATTGTCTGCAGTTTCATTTTCTGCCGAGTCGAGCAAGTCCCGGGAGTAGTCGGTTATTGGTGGGAGGGCTCAGGTGTGGTCTTTTCGTCCCTGCCCGCCTCAGTCCCCGGGACGCTCGACCCGGCGGCTACACGTTCTTCTGCTGGCCCCACGCACCCCATGACAGGCATATCTTTCACGCCATCCCCGGGAGGCAGCGGCTGGGCAGCCTCGACTGCCTCACGCTCCCTGGGGACAGATTCCTCGCACCTACGGCGCGGTTTAGGGGCGCCGGTGGGGGCCGCGGGACACGTGACGGGCACCGACTCCTCCATGGAGGGATGTTGTTCCCCCTCCGCCTCATTGGAGCGGCGCCTCCTTTTGTTCCTGGGGGGGCCCCCATATCTGCCGAGGCCTCCCGCTCCACTCCTCCCTTTTTCTTGTCTTGCCCGCACCCGAATCCCTCTGCGGTATTCGTCAAGGGCTCGGGCACCGGCTCAGGGCACCCCGCGCTCGCCGGTGACGGGGTTGGGCGGAGCGCGGTAAACAAGTTGTTTGGCGCACCGAGGTGACCCGCCTCTAGATGTTTCTTCCTCTTCCGCGCCTTTTTCCCGGTCGGACGCTCTCTCTCCCCCCCGCCGGAGGCCATGAAAACAAAGGCCTCCGACGATGCCCGCGCACCTACGGCTCCCGGCACGCGGACGCAACTAGGCGGAGGGTTGGCAGCGACGCCAGCCTTGGCTTCCTTCGGTGGTTTGGCGGCCTTGGAGGCGGTGCAGTTCTTACGAACGTGCCCCACCTCCCTACAAGCATGGCACTGCACGCCGTCCGACGTCCAAAAGATGTGGGCGCCAGTCCCCTCGTGCATCACATTAAAATTGTCCTGTCGCCTCCTCCCACGCCAGCCGGACAAAGAGCTGGCGGCGGAAGGAGAACACGTGGCGCAGGCTGCTCTCCCTGAGGCCGAGCGGTATGAGGTTGATCCCCGACCTTACCTCCCCCAGTTGGTGTAGGTGAGGGAGGAAGAGCTCAGCGGGAACAAAGGGCGGGACGTTCGATAGACTGAGCCTCTGCGCGGTGGCCTCGAGAGGGTCCACCAGCAGGAACGCCCCGCCCACCGTGAGCCCCTTTTCAATGGCCAGGGTCACCGCTCGCTCCGACCCCAGGAAGAACACGGCCTTCCCAGACATCTTGGAGGCTGCAACAATGGCCGAGGGGCCGACTACCCCAGCCATCGCCCGCACGCACTCCTCAATGCTCATTGTGGGCTGAGTGTATCTCTTGACCCCGTGTTTTTTGGTTATAAGTCTGAAAGGTGGCAGGGCAGCAGAAGGCGCAGGAGGCGCCGTGGATGTGAACGCCGCCTGCGCATATGTCCTAGCTGGCTCTGCCACCGGCGTGGATGGGGTCACCATCACGTGCTCCGTTTAAGGGCTACACCCACCCCAAAGTCACAGGCCTTAATGGTCTTAAATGGCCTCGTTTAAATATTTGAACAGAGGGAGCTCTGAAAGAGGCACTCCTCTCCCCTAGTTGGCAATTGGGGAGGGGCCTTGCTCCCTCTGCTCAGTTGTCTCAATTGTTTTTTTTTCTTTTTTCAATTGGGAGGAAGGGCTCTCAGAGAGAGAGGGGAGAGACAGAGAAAGAGAGAAAGAGAGAGAGGGGGGGTGTGAAAGAGGGAAACTGCGAGGGCAGGTCTGCCTTCAACAGCATGGGTGGGTGCACTCCCCAGATGGCAAACAAAACAGTCTTTGGGGTGGTCTTCAGATGGAGGGAGAAGATGTCTTCACCTGGGGCAAATGGAGCCACACAGGTACACACTCTCAACGATGTTAATTAGGGTGATTGAGTTTCTTCAGCCTGGTAGCTCAAGCTATCCAAGGCTAGGCAATGGGGGAGGGGTGCTTCAGTTGTGTGTGGGCCTAGCTGTAGGCAAGACCCCCACACAACTTCCACACACACACACATACCCCCCGCGATGTTCCGGCCCCCGAGTGGTATTCTTTTGTCCCCCCACCAAAATAACAAAGTATTTTTGGGCAATGCACCAAAACACACCCACCTTTGGCTGAAGAAGTCTTTCCCTCCTTCCACACTGGTAAGTAATTGTTATTTTTTCCCCCTCTCTCAAATTCTTTGTTGAAATAATGAAGGTGTTGCAGTCTTCTGCACTCCTACTCTCCCTCTGGATGAATGGAAATGAAGCCCCTTCCTTCCTCCTCTTCCTGGGCTGGTCTCAGGGCTCTCAAAGGCCTTCCAGACAGGAGCAAAGCAGCAGCTCCTGCTCTCACTGCTCCAAGCTCCAACTGATTAGGCCACGCCTCCAAAGCTCCAACATTGGTCCTTGTGCATTAAACTCTTTTTGGGAGTAAACAAAAAACATTAAACCGTGCCCCAGCCCCGATCTGGGGGCAACACCAGCCATTTACAAGATTTTTTGTTTTTCCTTTTTTTTCCCTCCACATGCCCCCTATAAAAGGGGAGGGGGACACTAAAATCACCAGCAATTAAAATAAATTAACTTAAAAACATAAAATCAAATTAAAATTTGGTTGCCGGGCGTGATGATGCACTCCAGTCCCTCCGGTGCCCACCTCTCGCGGACGGTAGCGAGCATACATGTGGACACCGTGTGCTCCATCTCCAAGGACACCCTGGACCGGATGTATGCGCAGAAGAGAGGCAGGCAGTCTGGCTGAACGACCCCCTCGACCGCCCGCTGCCTGGACCGTCTGATGGCAACCTTGGCCGTGCCCAGGATCAATCCTATGAGGAGGCCCTCGGACCAACGCGCTCCCCTCCGCACAGGGTGCCCAAAGATCAGCAGTGTGGGACTGAAGTGCAGCCAGAATTTCAGGAGCAGCCCCTTTAAATAACAAAACAGAGGGTGCAACCTCAAGCACTCAATAAAAACATGGAACACGGACTCTTCCAGACCACAGAAATTGCAGGCGGCCTGGGAGCCCGTGAACCGCCTTAAAAATTTATTGCACGGCACTGCTCCGTGCACCACCCTCCAGGCCAAGTCCCTGACAAATAGTGGGAGGACCCCTGCGTAGAGTGCCCTCCATCGGGGACCCCCGCCTCCAACGGACGGCAAGATGGTATGCCATGGCGTGTCCGGATGGCAGGCGAGGATGGCAAATTTGAGAGTGTGCAGGAGCAGACCGTACAGGAAACACCTCCGCGCGGAACTGAAAGGCACGGAGGACATTTCCCCAAGGCGGCTCAAGTTGTGAGGCGCCGGCACCTGAGGGAGTTTCCGGGCTTTAGCGCCGATGTGGAATTCCGTCCGGACGGGGGTCAGTTCTGATGGGATCTCCCCACGTGCCTGAGGCTCCTCGATGCACCTAACGGAGTCGGGGCCCAGAGCTCTTTTTAGCGACTCGATGGCATCGGCCGCGTGGCGGATGTTGGCAGAATTTAGGCGCCGCGCCAGCGTGTCTGGCGCCATCCAGCCCGCTCCTCCACCATCGAGCAGGTCCCTGACCCTGGTCACCTCACCAGCCACAGCCCTCTCGTCCGACCACCACCAAAAACCTCGGTCGTGGAGGTACGGATTCCCGAGCAGAGGCTCCTGCAGGATGGCCGCCACTACAGCCGGTGGAGAGCTGCGCTTGGTGGAGACTTTGTTCCTGACCCTGATGAGTTCCTTGTAAAAGACAGGCAGCTCCCGGAGGGCTGTCCTGTCGCCCCCCACACTCACAAACAGGAGCTGCGTGTCGTAGTTGATGCCTTGCTGCTGGCTGAAGAAATACATTGCCTGAGCACGCCACCTAGGAGGGGGCTCGACGTAAAGGTATCTCTGCAGGGTCTGAAGATGGAAAGTCGCAAGCTGGGCGCTGACGCACACCAACGACTGACCGCCCTCCCCAAGCGGGAAACTCAAGACCGCGGCAGAGACCCAGTGCTTCCTGTTGTTCCAGAAGAAGTCCACCAGCTTCTTCTGGATCTTGGTGACAAACGCAGGGGGAGGGGACAAAGTAACCAGCCGATACCACAACATGGCGCCCACCAGCTGGTTTATGACTAGCGCTCGACCCCTGTAGGACAGCACTCGGAGCAGTCCTGTCCAGCGCCCTAGGCGAGCGGCGACCTTGGCCTCCAGCTCCTGCCAGTTCGCCGGCCAGGCTTCCTTGACGGGGCTAAGGTAGACTCCCAGATAGAGGAGATGGGTCGTGCTCCAGGCAAAAGGCCTGAGCTCCTCCGGCAGGGAGTCCACCCGCCACTGACCCACCAGGAGTCCGGAACATTTCCCGCAGTTGATTCTGGCGGAGGATGCGGCCGAATAAATCTCCTGGCACTCACGCATTCTCCGCAGGTCAGTGGGATCCTCTACCGCGAGGAGCACGTCATCGGCGTAAGCCGAGAGGACGACCTCCAAGCCCGGCCCTTGCAGAGCTAGTCCCGTCAACCTCGTCCACAGGAGGCGCACGAAAGGCTCCACGCAGACGGCGTATAACTGGCCGGATATGGGGCATCCCTGGCGCACCCGGGGGAAATAGGTTAATAGCTGGGCGGGCTCAGGTTCGGCCTTTTCGGCCTCGTCCGCCTCAGTCCCCGGGACGCTCGGCCCGGCGGTAATGCATTCCTCCGCTGGCACCACGCCCCCCACGACAGGCAGATCTTTCACGCCATCCCCGGGAGGCAGCGGCTGGGCAGCCTCGACTGTCTTACCCTCCTCGGGGACAGACTCCTCTCGCCTACAGCGCAGCTTGGGGGCACTGGTGGGTGACGCGTGACACGCTGCAGGCACCGACCACTCCACGGAGGGATGTTGTTCCCACTCCACCTCATCGGAGCGGTGTCTCCTCTTGTTCCTGGGGGGGAGCGGAGGCAGGGACACCCCCATCTCTGCCGAGGCCTCCCGCTCCACTCCCCCCTTTTCCTTATCATGCCCGCACCCGAACCCCTCTGCGGTATTGATCGAGGGCTCGGGCACGGGCTCAGGGCACCCCGTGCTCGCCGGTGACGGGGTTGGGCTGAGCGCGATAAACAGATTGTCTGGCGCGCCGAGGGGACCCGCCTCCAGATGTTTATCCTTCTTCCGCGCCTTCCTTCCGATCGGACGCTCTCCCACCCCAACGCCAGAGGCCATGAAAAAAAGGCCCCCGACGATGCCCACGCACCCACAGCTTCCGGCACGCGGATGCTACTAGGGGGAGTGGTGGCGGCGGCGCCAGCCTTGGCCGCCTTCGGTGGTTTGGCGGCCTTGGAGGCGGTGCAGTTCTTGCCAACGTGCCCCACCTCCCTACAGGCATGGCAACACACGCCGTCTGACGTCCAGAAGACGCGGTAGGCAGGCCCCTCGTGCACCACATTGAAATTGCCCTCCGTCGTCTCCTCCCGCGCCAGAGAGAAAGAGAGGGGAGGCATGTGAAAGAGCTGGCGGTGGAAGGATAACACGTGGCACAGGCTGTTCTCCCTGAGGCCGAGCGGTATGGGGTTGCTCCCCGACCTTACCTCCCGCAGTTGGTGTAGGTGAGGGAGGAGGATCTCAGCGGGAACAAAGGGCGGGACGTTTGAAATGATGACCCTCTGCGCGGTGGCCTCAAGAGGGTCCACCGGCAGGAACGTCCCGCCCACCGTGAGCCCCTTTTCGAGGGACAGGGACTCTGCCCGCTCTGACCCCAGCAAGAACACAGCCTTCCCAGACATCTTGGAGGCTGCGAAAATGGCCGAGAGGCCGACTACCCCAGACATCGCCCGCACGCACTCCTCAATGCTCATTGTGGGGTGAGTGTAGCTCTTGACCCCGTGTTTTTTAGTTACCAGTCTGAATGGTGGCAGGGCAGCAGGTGGCGCAGGAGGCACCTTGGATGTGGACGCCGCCTGCGCATATGTCCTAGCTGGCCCTGTCACCAGCGTAGGTGGGGTCGCCATCACGGGGTCCCTTTTAGGGCTACAACCACCCCAAAGTCACAGGCCTTAATGGTCTTAAATGGCATCGTTTAAATATTTGAACAGAGGGAGCTCTGAAAGAGGCACTCCTCTCCCCTAGTTGACAATTGGGGAGGGGCTTTGCTCCCTCTGCTCAGTTGTCTTAATTGTTTTTTTCTGTTTTTTTTTTCAATTGGGAGGAAGTGCTCTCAGAGAGAGAGGGGAGAGACAGAGGAAGAGAGAAAGAGAGGGGGGGCATGTGAAAGAGGGAAACTGCGAGGGCAGGTCTCCCCTCACAGCAATGGGTGGTTGCACTCCCCAGATGGCAAACAAAATATTCTTTGGGGTGGTCTTCTGGTGAAGGGAGAAGATGGCTTCGCCTGGGGCAGCTGGAGCCACACAGGTACACACTCCCAACGATGTTAATTAGGGTGATTGAGTTTCTTCAGCCTGGTAGCTCCAGCTATCCTAGGCGAGGCAGTGGGGGAGGGAGGCTTCAGTGGTGTGTGGGCCTAGCTGTAGGCAAGACCCCCACACACACTTCCACACACACACACACCCCCCGCGATGTTCCGACCCTCGATTGGTCTTCTTTCCTCCCCCCACCGATATAACAAAGTATTTTTGGGTAATGCACCAAAACATACCCACCTTTGGCTGAAAGAAGTCTTTCCATTCTTCCACACTGGTAAGTTGTTCTTTTTTTTTTCCCCCTCTCTCCAACTCTTTGTTGAAATAATGAAGGTTTTGCAGTCTTCTGCTCGCTACTCTCCATCTGGATGAATGTAAATGAAGCCCCTTCCTTCCTCCTCTTCCTGGGCTGGTCTCAGGGCTCACTCCACGCCTTCCAGACAGGAGCTAAAGCAGGGAGTTCCTTCTCTCTCAGCAGCCAGGCTCCAAGTGAATAGGCCACGCCTCCAAAGCTCCACCATTGATCCTTGTGCATGAAACTCTTTTAGGAGTAAATAAAAAACATTAAACCGTGCCCCCCGATCTGGGGGAAACACCAACATTTACAATGGCCTTTTTTTAATAATTTTTTGTGGTATTTTTGGGGGGGGGGTTTTGGGTAAAAAAAGTATTTTTTTTCTCCAAGTGCCCCCTAAAATAGGGGAGGGGGACACTAAAAGCACCGGCAATTAAAACAAATTAACTTAAAAACATAAAATCAAATTAAAATTTGTTTGCCAGGCGTGATGATGCACTCCAGTCCCTCCGGTGCCCTACTCTCGCGGAAGGCCGCGAGCGTACCGGTGGACACCGCGTGCTCCATCTCCAAGGATACCCTGGACGGATGTAAGCGCGGAAGAGAGGCAGGCAGTCTGGCTGAATGAACCCCTCGACCGCCCGCTGCCTGGACCGGCTGATGGCACCCTTGGCCGTTCCCAGGAGCAGTCCTACGAGGAGGACCTCGGACCTACCTGCTCCCCTCCGCACAGGATGCAGAAAGATCAGGAGTGTGGGAGTGAAGTGCAGCCAGAATTTCAGGAGCAGCCCCTTTAGACAACAAAACTTGGGCTGCAACCTCGTGCACTCAATAAAAACATGGAACACGGACTCTTCCAGACTGCAGAAATTGCATGCGGTCTGGGAGCCCGTGAACCGGCATAAAAATTTATTGCACAGCACTGCTCCGTGCACCACCCTCCAGGCCAAGTCCCCGACAAATAGTGGGAGGACCCCTGCGTAGAGTGCCCTCCATCGGGGACCACCGCCTCCTGCGGACGGCAAGATGGCACGCCATGGCGTGTCCGGACAGCAGGCGAGGATGGCAAAGTTGAGAGTGTGCAGGAGCAGCCCATACAGGAAACCCCTCCGCGCGGAACAGAAAGGCACGGAGTGGATTTCCTCGAGGCGGCACAAGTTGTGAGGCGCCGGCCCCCGAGGGAGGTTCCAGGGTTTGGCACCGATGAAGAATTCCGTCCGGACGGGGGTCAGTTCGGACGGAATCTCCCCACGTGCTTGAGCCTCCTCGATGCACCTAACAGAGTCAGGGCCCAGAGCTCTTTTCAGCGACTCGATGGCATCGGCCGCGTGACGGACGTTGGCAGAATTTTGGCACCACGCCAGTGTGTCTGGCTCCATCCAGCCTGCTCCTCCACCATCGAGCAGGTCCCTGACCATGGTCACCTCACTAGCCACAGCCCTCTCGTCTGACCGCCACCAAAAACCTCGGTCGTGGAGGTACGGATTCCTGAGCAGCGGCTCCTGCAGGACAGCCGCCAATCCAGCCGGTGGAGACCTGCGCTTGGTGGAGACTTGGTTCCAGACCCTGATGAGTTACTTGTAAAAGACAGGCAGCTCCCGGAGGGCGGTTCTGACGCCCCCCAAGCTCACAAACAGGAGCTGCGTGTCGTAGTTGAGGCCGTGCTGCTGGTGGAAGAAATACATCGCCAGAGCACGCCACCTAGGAGGGGGCTCGACGTAATGGTATCTCTGCACGGTCTGAAGAAGGAAAGTCGCAAGCTGGGCGCTGACGCACACCAACGACTGACCGCCCTCCCCAAGCGGGAGACTCAAGACCGTGGCAGAGACCCAGTGCTTCTTGTTGTTCCAGAAGAAGTCCACCAGCTTCTTCTGTATGTTGGCGACAAACACAGAGAGAGAGGTCAAAGTGATCAGCCATTACCACAACATGGCGGCCAACAGCTGGTTGATGACTAGTGCTCGACCGCTGGAGGACAGCACTCGAAGCAGTCCTGTCCAGCGCCCTAGGCGAGCGGCGACCTTGGCCTCCAGCTCCTGCCAGTTCGCCGGCCAGGCTTCCTCGTCGAGTCTAAGGTAGACTCCCAGATAGAGGAGATGGGTCATGCTCCAGGCAAAAGGCCTGAGCTCCTCCGGCATGGAGTCCACCCGCCACTGACCCACCAGTCGAACATTTCTCCCAGTTGATTCTGGCGGAGGATGCGGCCGAGTAAATTTCCTGGCACTCACGCAACCTCCGCAGGTCAGCGGGATCCTCTACCGCGAGGAGCACGTCATTGGGGTAAGCCGAGAGGACGACCTCCACGCCCGGCTCTTGCAGAGCCAGTCCCGTCAACCTCGTCCGCAGGAGGCGCAGGAAAGGCTCCACGCAGACGGCGTATAACTGGCCGGACATGGGGCATCCCTGGTGCACCCTTCTCCCAAATCGAAGGAGCGCCGTCAAGGACCCGTTAACCTTCATCATACACTCCGCGGCGGCGTACAAAAGTCGGATCCGGGCGACGACATGCATCCCGAACCTGAAAGCGCGCATAGTTCCGAGCAGATAGTCGTGATCCACCCTGTTGAACGCCTTCTCTTGGTCGAGGGATAGGAAGGCGACCGACAGACCAGCCTCCTGGGAGTAATAGATGAGGTCCCGGACCAGATGGATGTTATCATGGATTGTCCGGCCCGGGATCGTGTAGGACTGGTCGGGGTAGATCATGTGGTCCAGCTTGGCGCCAAAGCGAGCAGACATCGCCCTGGCGAAGATTTTGTAGTCCGTGCTGAGGAGGGAGTCCGGGCGCCAGTGCTTAAGGAGGCGGAGATCGCCCTTCTTAGGCAGCAGGACTACGACTGCCCTGCGCCAACAGAGGGGCATCTCCCCGGTCGCCAGACTTGCCCCCAGGACCCGCGCGTTGTCGCCCCCCCAGGACGTCCCAAAATGCCCTGTGGAACTCCACGGTCAGCCCGTCCAGCCCCGGGGCTTTTCCCCTCGAGTGCCGGTCGAGGGCGCCGGTCAGCTCCGCCAGGCTTAGTGGAGATTCCAAATTTTCGGCGCCCTCCGGGCTGACCTTCGGCAGATCCTCCCACAAAACTCTACGCGCTTCCTCGCTGGACGGCTCCGGAGAGAACAGAGCCCCGTAATATTCACGGGCCCTGTTGTTGACGCACTCCTGACCCGAGACGAGAGTGCCGTCGTCGGCCAGCAGCGTCAAGAGCTGCTTATGGACACCATGTCTTTTTTCCAGCGATTAGAAGATGGGGGTGCCGCGGTCCAGATCACGCAGGAACCGGATCCGCGACCTCACAAACACTCCTCCGGACGCGGCGAGCTGCAGGTCCTTCAGCGCGGCCTTCTTCACTTCGTAAACCGCCCGCAGGGCCGGGACCCCGACGACTTGACTGAGACGGGACTCCAGGTCGAGCACCTCTTTTTCTAGTGCACCCGACCCTGGCCGCCCGCCTCTTGGTTGACCCCCTCGTGTACACTTGACAGAAGACGCAGACGTGAGACTTGCCTACGTCCCACCATAGCCTCAAGGAGGGGAAGCCCCCCTGCTTCCTTCTCCAGTCGGCACAGAAACGACGGAACGAGTCCTGGAACCGCACGTCCTCCAGCTGCTTGTTCTTAAAATGCCTGCTCCGCCCACAGCAGCTGGTGGTCCGAACACGGCACCGGCCGCATGGAGACCGCCGGGACGCAGGAAACGTACGCCCGAGATACGTAAAGGCGGTCGACTCTGGACTATCCTACTCCAGGCCTCACCAAGTAAAGGCGCTGGAGTCGGGATGGAGATTTCGCCAAACGTCCACCAAGTCGAAGGACCCGACCAGTTCCCTCAACTTCTCCATCGCCGTCATGCTCTGCGGGGCACCGGAGCGGTCCCTCGCCTCGAGGGTGCAGTTTAAATCCCCCCCGAGGACAATGCAGTCGCCGACGTTGACGGAGCCAAAAAGAGCGGACACCTCTTCGAAGAAGCGCCTTTGCTGCGGGCTGGGCTGAGGGGCGTACACGTTCACGAGATGGAGCGGCACATCCCCCAGGCGAACCGTTACGTGCAGCAAGCGGCCTGGCACGGGCTCCTCAACCCCCAAGATCTCCGGCTGAAAATGCGGTGCCAGCAAGATGGCCACCCCACTAGAAGTGGCGGTGAGGTGGCTCATGCGGACCTCTCCTTGCCATTCCAGGAGCCACGTGGCTTCGTCTCCCGGAGCGGTGTGGGTTTCTTGCAGGAAGCACGCTGCATATTTCCCCTCCCGCAGGAGCGAAAAAATTTTAATTCTACGGCATGCCTCTCTGCCGCCGTTGATGTTGAGGCTGGCTATGGTTATCTTCATGACTAGAGCATAGTGCAACCTCTACCTAACCTATTGTGCGGGGGGGGGAGTGGAGTCGTTTGTTGACCTTCAATTCTTCAGCAGCCCAGCGAGTAACTTTTTGAGCCGGCGCAGCTCAAGACCTTGTGCCTTTCATGAGGGCCCACCCGCGGCCAAGGTTTTAGCAGCGGCGCGGAAGGACGCGATGATCAACACCGGCTCAGACCATCTTTCCAGGGCCAGACGGGCTCGGTCGCGGAGCCCCGGCACTGGACCAAAAAGTCCCGGAGCTCCTTTGCAGGAATGTGGAGGACCTCAGCGGAGGACGAGAGCAGATCCACCGCCTCAGTGGCGGTGGTCTCTAGATCTTCTCCCGCGTCCTTCACCGAGGCCCCTTCCCCCTCCGGGAGGTCGCCGCTAGCAGCCGGCCCGTCAACCGCACGAGGTACGGCAAACGGCCCGTCCGCTGAATCTGGCATGGCTCTGCCCCGATCCCACCCCCACGATCGTCGGCAGAGGAGTCCCCACTGGGCTCTTTTAAAAGTGGTGCTGGGTCGGGAAGCGACAGCGGAATGGTGTCCTCCCTCGCCCCAGGAGCCAGAGAACACGGAGAGACCTGGTTTAGGAAATTCTCCAGGTGCACCAAGGTCCTCAGCTCCAAAGTAGGGGGCGAGGGTTGTTGTTCATTCCCCTCCCCGCCGCCAACCCCCGGCCCAGCGTGTTGATGTTCTGTGGAATTAATCATTTTTTCAGTTTCTGCCGAGTCGAGCGACACCCGGGGGAAGTTGGGTATTGGCTGGGCGGGCTCAGGTTCGGCCTTTTTGGCACCGCACACCTCAGTCCCCGGGACGCTCGACCCAGCGGCTAGGCATTATTCCGCCGGCCCCACGCCCTCCACGACAGGCAGATCTTTCACGCCACCCTCGGGAGGCAGCGGCTAGGCAGCCTCGACTGCCTCACCGTCCCCGGGGACAGATTCCTCGTGCCTACGGCGCAGTTTGGGGTGCTTGTGGGGGACGCGAGACACGCGGCAGGCACCGACTCCTCCGCAGAGGGATGTTGTTCCCCCTCCGCCTCATTGGAGCGGCGCCTCCTTTTTTTTCCTGGGGGGGGCGCGGAGACTGGGAGACCCCCATGTCTGCAGAGGCCTCCCTTCCACTCACCCATTTTTCTTGTGTTGCCCGCGCCCGAACCCCTCTGCGGTATTAGTCAAGGGCTCGGGCTCGGGCTCAGGGCACCCCGCGCTTGCCGGTGACGGGATTGGGCCGAGCGTGGTAAACAAATCGTCTGGCGAACCGAGGGGACCCGCCTCCAGATGTTTCGCCTTCTTCCGTGCCTTCCTTCCGATCGGACGCTCTCCCTCCCCCCCGCCGGAGTCCGTGAAAACAAAGGCCCCCGACGATGCCCGAGCACCTACGGCTCCCGACACGCGGACGCTACTAGGGGGAGGGGTGGCGGCGCCGCCAGCCTTGGCCGTCTTCGGTGGCTTGGCGGCCTTGGAAGCTGGGCAGTTCTTGCGAACGTGCCCCACCTCCCTGCAGGCATGGCACCGCACGGCGTCCGACGTCCAGAAGATGCGGTAGGCAGTCCCCTCCTGCACCACATTAAAATAGCCTTCCGTCGTCTCCTCCCGTGCCAGCCGGACAAAGAGCTGATGGCGGAAGGAGAAGACGTGGCGCAGGCTGCTCTCCCTGAGGCCGAGCGGTATGGGGTTGAGCCCTGACCTTACCTCCCCCTGTTGGTGTAGGTGAGGGAGGAGGAGCTCAGCGGGAACAAAGGGCGGGACGTTTGAAATGATGACCCTCTGCGCGGTGGCCTCGAGAGGGTCCACCGGCAGGAACGTCCCACCCAACGTGAGCCCCTTTTCAAGGGCCAGGGACACCGCCCGCTCCGACCCCAGGAAGAACAATCCATTCCCAGACATCTTGGAGGCTGCGACAATGGCCGAGGGGCCGACTACCCCAGCCATCGCGCGCACGCCCTCCTCAATGCTCATTGTGGGGTGAGTGTAGCTCTTGACCCCGTTTTTCTTCGTAATTAATCTGAATGGTGGCAGGGCAGTAGGTGGAGCAGGAGGCGCTGTGGATGTGGACGCCGCCTGCACCTAAGTCTTAGCTGGCCCTGCCACCGGCGTCGATGGGGTCGCCATCACGGGGTCCCTTTAAGGGCAACACTCACCCCAAAGTCACAGGCCTTAATTGTCTTAAATTGGCCTGTTTTGAATTCATGAGCAAGGAGCTCACAATGAGGCACACCTCTCCCCTAGTTGACAATTGGGGAGGAGCCTTGCTCCCTCTGCTCAGTGGTCTTAATTATTTTTCCAATTAAGGAGGAAAGGAGCTCTCAGAGAGAGAGGGGAGAGACAGAGAGAGTTACACAGAGAGAGAGAGCGGTTGGGAAAGAGGGATGCTGTGAGGGCAGGTCTCCCCTCACAGCGATGGGTGGGATTTTTTTCTGGGGCGCACTCCCCAGATGATGGAAAGCAAAGCAAGGCACAGTCTTATGGGATGGTATTTGGGTGGGAGGAGAAGATGTCTTCACCTGGGACAGCTGGAGCCACCCAGGCACACACTCCCTACGATGTTTAATAGGTTGATTTAGTAAATCTTTAGCCCTAGCTCCAGCTATGCCAGGCTAGGCAATGGGGGAGGGGTGCTTCAGTGGTGTGTGGGTCCTAGCTGTAATCAAGACCCCCACACACACTTCTACACACACAATCCCCCCCCCTTGATGTTCCGGCCCTCAAGTTGTCTTCTTTCCTCCCCCCACCGATACAACAAAGTCTTTTGTGGAATGCACCAAAACACACACACCAGTCGAAGATTGTAGAAATGACTCTCCCTCCTTCCACACCGGATGGTGTTTTCTCAGGATTTTTTTATCCCCCTCTCTCCAACTCTCCTGCAGTAGCAATAAATGATAATTTTTCTGTTCTCCTCCTCTCCCTCTGGATGTTGAGTTGTAGTAAGCCAGCCCTCTCCTCCTCCTCCTGGGCTGGTCTCAGGGCTCACTCCAAGTATTCCAGATAGGAGCAAAAGCAGGGAGTTCCTTTTCTCTCAGCAGCACAGATCCAACTGAATAGGCCACGCCTACAAAGCTCCACCATTGGTCCTTGTGCATGAAACTCTTTTTGGGAGTAAACAAAGAACATTAAAACGTCTGGGGGAAACACCAACCATTTACAAGGCCCTTTTTTAATTTTTGTGGTTTTGTTTGGGCACACAATCGAATTTTTTCCAAGTGCCCCCTATAAAAGGGGAGGGGGACACTAAAAGCACCGGCAATTAAAACAAATTAACTTAAAAACATAAAATCAAATTAAAATTTGGTTGCCGGGCGTGATGATGAACTCCAGTCCCTCCGGTGCCCACCTCTCGCGTAAGGCCGCGAGCGTACTGATGGACACCGCGTGCTCCATCTCCAAGGACACACTGGACCGGATGTATGCGCAGAAGAGTGGCAGGCAGTCTGGCTGAACGACCCCCTCGACCGCCCGCTGCCTGGACCGGCTGATGGCACCTTTGGCCGTGCGCTTGAGCAGTCCTACGAGGAGGCCCTCGGACCTACCCGCTACCCTCCGCACAGGGTTCCCGAAGATCAGGAGTGTGGGACTGAAGTGCAGCCAGAATTTCAGGAGCAGCCCCTTTAAATAACAAAACAGGGGCTGCAACCTCGTGCACTCAATAAAAACATGGAACACGGACTCTTCCAGACCGCAGAAATTGCAGTCGGCCTGGGAGCCCGTCAACCGGCTTAAAAATTTATTGCATGGCACTGCTCCGTGCTATGTCCCGGATAAAGAGTGGGAGGACCCCTGCGTAGAGAGCCCTCCATCGGGGACCCGCGCCTCCTCCGGATGGCAAGATGGTACGCCATGGCGTGTCCGGACGTCAGGCGAGGATGGCAAAGTTGAGAGTGTGCAGGAGCAGCCCATACAGGAAACCCCTCCGCGCGGAACTGAAAGGCATGGAGGGGATTTCCCCGAGGAGGCTCAAGTTGTAAGGCGCCGGCCCCCGAGGGAGGTTCCGGGGTTTCCCGCCGATGAGTAATTCCGTCCGGATGGTGGTCAGTTCGGACGGGATCTCCCCACGTGCTTGAGCCTCCTCGATGCACCTAACGGCGTGGGGGCCAGAGCTCTTTTTAGCGACTCGATGTCACCGGCCGCGTGGCGGACGTTGGCAGAATTTAGGCACGGCGCCAGAGTGTCTGGCGCCATCCAGCCCGCTCCTCCTCCATCGAGCAGGTCCCTGACCCTGGTCACCTCACCAGCCACAGCCCTCTCGTCCGACCGCCACCAAAAACCTCGGTCGTGGGTGTACGGATTCCCGAGCAACGGCTACAGCAGGACGGCCGCCACTCCAGGCGGTGGAGAGATGCCCTTGGTGGACACTTTGTTTCAGACACTGATGAGTTCCTTGTAAAAGACAGGCAGCTTCCGGAGGGCGGTCCTGACGCCCCGTACACTCCCAAACAGGAGCTGCATGTCGTAGTTGAGGCCGTGCTGCTGGCGGAAGAAATACATTGCCAGAGCACGCCACCTAGGAGGGGGCTCAACGTTAAGCTATCTCTGCAGAGACTGAAGAGGGAAAGTCGCAAGCTGGGTGCTGCCGCACACCAACGACTGACCGCCCTCCCCAAGCAGGAGACTTAAGACCGCGGCAGAGACCCAGTGCTTCCTGTTGTTCCAGAAGAAGTCCACCAGCTTCTTCCGTATCTTGGCGACAAACGCAGGGGGAGGGGTCAAAGTGACCAGCCGGTACCACAACATGGCGGCCACCAGCTGGTTTATGACTAGCGCTCGACCCCTGTAGGCCAGCACTCAGAGCAGTCCTGTCCAGCGCCCTAGGCGAGCGGCGACCTTGGCCACCAGCTCCTGCCAGTTCGCCAGCCAGGCTTCCTCGTCGGGGCTAAGGTAGAGTCCCAGATAGAGGAGATGGGTCGTGCTCCAGGCAAAAGGCCTGAGCTCCTCCGGCAGGGAGTCCACCCGCCATTGACCCACCAGAAGTCCGGAACATTTCTCCCAGTTGATTCTGGCGGAGGATGCGGCCGAGTAAATCTCCTGGCACTCACGCATCCTCCGCAGGTCAGCGGGATCCTCTACCGTGAGGAGCACATCATCGGGGTGAGCCGAGAGGACGACCTCCACGCCCGGCCCTTGCAGAGCCAGTCCCGTCAACCTCGTCCGCAGGAGGCGCAGGAATGGCTCCACGCAGACGGCGTATAACTGGCCAGACATGGGGCATCCCTGGTGCACCCCTCTCCCAAAGCGAAGGAGCGCCGTCAAGGACCCGTTAACCTTAATCAGACACTGCGCGGCAGTGTACAAAAGTCGGATCCAGGCGACGACATGCGTCCCGAACCTGAAAGCGTGCAGAGTTCCGAGCAGATAGTCGTGATCCACCCTGTTGAACGCCTTCTCTTGGTCGAGGGATAGGAAACAGAGAAAGAGACATAGAAACATAGAAAATAGATGCATGAGTAGGCCATTCGGCCCTTCTCGCCTGCACCCCCATTCAATGAGTTCATGGCTGAACATGCAACTTCAGTACCCCATTTCTGCTTTCTCACCATACCCCTTGATTCCCCTAGTAGTAAGGACTTCATCTAACTCCTTTTTGAATATATATAGTGAATTGGCCTCAACAACTTTCTGTGGTAGAAAATTCCACAGGTTCACCACTCTCTGGGTGAAGAAATTCCTCCTCATCTCGGTCCTAAATGGCTTCCCCCTTATCCTTAGACTGTGTCCCCTGGTTCTGGACTTCCCCAACATTGGGAACATTCTTCCTGCATCTAACCTGTCTAACCCCGTCAGAATTTTAAACGTTTCCATGAGGTCCCCTCTCATTCTTCTGAACTCCAGTGAATACAAGCCCAGTTGATCCAGTCTTTCTTGATAGGTCAGTCCCGCCATCCCGGGAATCAGTCTGGTGAACCTTCGCTGCACTCCCTCAATAGCAAGAATGTCCTTCCTCAGGTTAGGAGACCAAAACTGTACACAATACTCCAGGTGTGGCCTCACCAATGCCCTGTACAACTGTAGCAACACCTCCCTGCCCCTTTACTCAAATCCCCTTGCTATGAAGGCCAACATGCCATTTGCTTTCTTAACCGCCTGCTGCACCTGCATGCCAAACTTCAATGACTGAAGTACCATGACACCAAGGTCTCTTTGCACCTGCCCTTTTCCTAATCTGTCACCATTCAGATAATAGTCTGTCTCTCTCTTTTTACCAGCAAAGTCGATAACCTCACATTTATCCACATTATACTTCATCTGCCATGCATTTGCCCACTCACCTAACCTATCCAAGGCGCTCTGCAGCCTCATAGAATCCTCCTTGCAGCTCACACTGCCACCCAACTTCGTGTCATCCGCAAATTTGGAGATACTACATTTAATCCCCTCGTCTAAATCATTAATATACAGTGTAAACAGGTGGGGCCCCAGCACAGAACCTTGCGGTACCCCACTAGTCACTGCCTGCCATTCTGAAAAGTCCCCATTTACTCCTACTCTTTGCTTCCTGTCTGACAACCAGTTCTCAATCCATGTCAGCACAGTACCCCCAATACCATGTGCTTTAACTTTGCACATTAATCTCTTGTGTCGGACCTTGTCGAAAGCCTTCTGAAAGTCCAAATATACCACATCAACTGGTTCTCCCTTGTCCACTCTACTGGAAACATCCTCAACAAATTCCAGAAGATTTGTCAAGCATGATTTCCCTTTCACAAATCCATGCTGACTTGGACCTATCATATTACCTCTTTCCAAATGCACTGCGATGACATCCTTAATAATTGATTCCATCATTTTACCCACTACCGATGTCAGGCTGACCGGTCTGTAATTCCCTGTTTTCTCTCTCCCTCCTTTTTAAAAAAGTGGGGTTACATTGGCTACCCTCCACTCCATAGGAACTGCTCCAGAGTCAATGGAATGTTGGAAAATGATTGTCAATGCATCCACTATTTCCAAGGCCACCTCCTTAAGTACTCTGGGATGCAGTCCATCAGGCCCTGGGGATTTATCGGCCTTCAATCCCATCAATTTCCCCAACACAATTTCCCGACTAATAAGGATTTCCCTCAGTTCCTCCTCCTTACTAGACCCTCCGACCCCTTTTATATCCGGAAGGTTGTTTGTGTCCTCCTCAGTGAATACCGAACCAAAGTACTTGTTCAATTGGTCCGCCATTTCTTTGTTCCCCGTTATGACTTCCCCTGATTCTGACTGCAGGGGACCTACGTTTGTCTTTACTAACCTTTTTCTCTTTACATATCTATAGAAACTTTTGCGATCCATCTTAATGTTCCCTGCAAGCTTCTTCTCCTATACCATTTTCCCTGCCCTAATCAAACCCTTTGTCCTCCTCTGCTGAGTTCTAAATTTCTCCCAGTCCCCGGGTTCTCTGCTATTTCTAGCCAATTTGTATGCCACTTCCTTGGCTTTAATGCTATCCCTGATTTCCCTTGATAGCCACGGTTGAGCCACCTTCCCTTTTTTATTTTTACGACAGACAGGAATGTACAATTGTTGCAGTTCATCCATGCGGTCTCTAAATGTCTGCCATTGCCCATCCACAGTCAACCCCTTCAGTATCATTCGCCAATCTATCCTAACAATTCACGCCTCATACCTTCAAAGTTACCCGTCTTTAAGTTCTGGACCATGGTCTCTGAATTAACTGTTTAATTCTCCATCCTAATGCAGAATTCCACCATATTATGGTCACTCTTCCCCAAGGGGCCTCGGACAACGAGATTGCTAATTAATCCTCTCTCATTGCACAACACCCAGTCTAAGATGGCCTCCCCCTAGTTGGTTCCTCGACATATTGGTCTAAAAAACCATCCCTTATGCACTCCAGGAAATCCTCCTCTACCGTATTGCTTCCAGTTTGGTTAACCCAATCTATGTGCATATTAAAGTCACCCATTATAACTGCTGCACCTTTATTGCACACACCCCTAATTTCATGATTGATGCCCTCCCCAACATCACTACTACTGTTTGGAGGTCTGTACACAACTCCCACTAACGTTTTTTGTCCTTTGGTATTCTGCAGCTCTATCCATATAGATTCCACATCATCCAAGCTAATGTCCTTCCGAACTATTGCCTTAATTTGCTCCTTAACCAGCAATGCTACCCCACCTCCTTTTCCTTTTATTCTATCTTTCCTGAATGTTGAATACCCCTGGATGTTGAGTTCCCAGCCCTGATCATCCTGGAGCCACGTCTCCGTAATCCCAATCACATCATATTTGTTAACATCTATTTGCAAAGTTAATTCATCCACTTTATTGCGGATACTCCTTGCATTAAGACACAAAGCCTTCAGGCTTGTTCTTTTAACACTCTTTGTCCTTTTAGAATTTTGCTGTACAGTGGCCCTTTTTGTTCTTTGCCTTGGGTTTCTCTGCAAATCCACTTTTCCTCATCTCCTTTCTGTCTTTTGCTTTTGCCTCCTTTTTGTTTCCCTCTGTCTCCCTGCATTGGTTCCCATCCCCCTGCCATATCAGTTTAAATCCTCCCCAACAGCACTAGCAAACACTCCCTCTAGGACATTGGTTCCGGTCGTGCCCAGGTGCAGACCGTCCGGTTTGTACTGGTCCCACCTCCCCCAGAACCGGTTCCAATGCCCCAGGAATTTGAATCCCTCCCTGTTGCACCACTGCTCAAGCCACGTATTCATCTGCGCTATCCTGCGATTCCTACTCTGACTATCACGTGGCACTGGTAGCAATCCCGAGATTACTACTTTTGAGGTCCTACTTTTAAATTTAGCTCCTAGCTCCTTAAATTCGTTTCGTAGGACCTCATCCCTCTTTTTACCTATGTCGTTGGTACCAATGTGCACCACGACAACTGGCTGTTCTCCCTCCATTTTTAGAATGTCCTGCACCCGCTCCGAGACATCCTTGACCCTTGCACCAGGGAGGCAACATACCATCCTGGAGTCCCGGTTGCGGCCACAGAAACGCCTATCTATTCCCCTCACCATTGAATCCCCAATCACTATTGCTCTCCCACTCTTTTTCCTGCCCTCCTGTGCAGCAGAGCCAGCCACGGTGCCATGAACTTGGCTGCTGCTGCCCTCCCCTGATGAGTCATCCCCCTCAACAGTACCCAAAGCAGTGTATCTGTTTTGCAGGGGGATGACCACAGGGGACTCCTGCACTACCTTCCTTGCACTTCTCTTCCTGTTGGTCTTCCATTCCCTATCTGGCTGTGGGCCCTTTCCCTGTGGTACGACCAACTCGCTACACGTGATACTCACGTCATTCTCAGCATCGTGGATGCTCCAGAGTGAATCCACCCTCAGCTCCAACTCCGCAACGCGGTCTGTCAGGAGCAGGAGGCGGATACACTTCCCGCACACGTAATCGTCAGGGACACCGGAAGTGTCCCTGAGTTCCCACATGGTACAGGAGGAGCATAACACCCGACCGAGCTCTCCTGCCATGACTTAACTCTTATATACACTTAAATTGGCAACAACAATGTTAAAAGTTACTCACTGATATAGAAGAGAAAAAATAAAGCCTCCTGGGAGTAATGGATGAGGTCCCGGACCAGATGGATGTTATTGTGGATTGTCTGGCCCTGGACCGTGTAGGATTGGTCGGGGTGAATCATGTGGTCCAGCACGGCGCCAAGGCGAGCAGACATCGCCCTGGTGAAGATTTTGTAGCCCGTGCTGAGGAGGGAGACCGAGCGCCAGTTCTTAAGGAAGTGGAGATCGCCCTTCTTAGGCAGCAGGACGATGACTGCCCGGCGCCAAGAGAGGGGCATCTCCCCGGTCGCCAGACTTTCCCCCAGGACCCACGTGTAGTCGCCCCTCAGGACGTCCAAGAATGCCCTGTGGAACTCCACGGTCAGCCTGTCCAGCCCCGGGGCTTTTCCCCTTAAGAGCCGGTCGAGGGCGCCGGTCAGCTCCACCAGGCTTAGCGGAGCTTCCAGATTTTCAGCGCTCTCCGGGCTGACTTTCGGCAGGTCCTCCCTCAAAACTCTATGCGCTTCCTCGCTGGACGGCTCCGGAGAGAACAGAGCCCCGTAATATTCACGGGCCCTGTTGTTGACGTCCTCCGGATCCGAGAAGAGAGGGCCGTCGTCGGCCAGCAGCGTCAAGAGCTGCTTACGGACACCCTGTCTTTTTTCCAGCAGATAGAAGAAGGGGGAGCCGCGGTCCAGATCCCGCAGGAACTGGATCCGCGACCTCACGAATGCGCCTCGGGACCCGACGAGCTGCAGGTCCTTCAGCACGGCCTTCTTCGCTTCGTACACTGTCCGCAGGGCAAGGTCCCCGACGACTTGACCGAGACGGGACTCCAGGTCGAGCACCTCTTTTTCTAGGCGCCCGACCATGGCCGCCCGCATCTTGGTCGACCCCCTCGTGTACTCTTGACAGAAGACGCAGACGTGAGCCTTGCCCACGTCCCACCATAGCCTCAAGGAGGGGAAGCCCCCCTGCTTCCTTCTCCAGTCGGACCAGAATCGACGGAACGAGTCCTGTAACCGCACGTCCTCCAGCTGCTGGTTGTTAAAATGGCAGTACGCGGATCCCGTCCTCGCGCGGAGTGAAGCGAGCTCCGCCCACACCAGCTGGTGATCCGAACACGGCACCGGCCGCATGGAGGTCGCCGGGACGCAGGAAACGTACGCTCGATACACGTAAAGGCGGTTGACTCTGGACCATCCTATTCCAGGCCTCACCCAAGTAAAGGCGCTGGAGCCGGGATGGAGATTTCGCCAGACGTCCACCAAGTCGAAGGACCCGACCAGGTCCCTCAACTTCTCCATCGCCGTCATGCCCTGCAGGGCACCGGAGTGGTCCCTCGCCTCGAGGGTGCAGTTAAAATACCCCCCGAGGACAATGCAGTCGCCGACGTCGACGGAGCCAAGAAGAGCGGACACCTCTTCGAAGAAGCGCATTTGCTGCGGGCCGGGATGAGGGGCGTACACGTTCACGAGATGAAGTGGCACGTCCCCCAGGCGAACCGTTATGTGCAGCAAGCGGCCTGGCCCGGGCTCCTCGACCCACAAGATCTCCGGCTGAAAATGCGGGCCAGCAAGATGGCCACCCCACTAGACGTGGCGGTGAGGTGGCTCATGCGGACCTCTCCTTGCCATTCCAGGAGCCACGTGGCTTCATCTCCCGGAACGGTGTGGGTTTCTTGCAGGAAGCACGCTGCATATTTCCCCTCCCGCAGGAGCGAAAAATTGTTAAATCTACGGCGTGCCTCTCTGGCGCCATTGATGTTGAGGCTGGCTATGGTTATCTTCATATATAGATCGTAGTGCAACCTCTACCTAACCTATTGTGGGGGGTGGGGAGTGGAGTCGTTTGTTGACCTCCACTCCTTCAGCAGCCTAGTGAGGAACTTTATGAGCCAGCGCAGCTCAAGGCCTTGCGCCCTTGATAAGGGCCCACGAGCGGACATGGTTTTAGCGGCGGCGCAGAAGGAAGCGATGAGCAACACCGGCTCAGACCATCTTTCCAGGGCCAGACGGGCTTGGTCGTGGCGACCCCGGCACTGGACCAAAAAGTCCCGGAGTTCCTTTGCAGGAATGAGGAGGGCCTCAGCAACGGACGCGAGCAGATCCACCGCCTCACTGGTGGTGGACTCTAGATCTTCTCCCGCGTCCCGCACCGAGTCCCCGTCGTCCCCCGGGAGGTCGCCGCCAGCCGCCGGCCCATCGACCGCACGAGATACGGCAAACGACCCGGCCGCTCCATCCGGCCCTGGCTCTGCCCCGATCCCACCCCCAGGATCGTCGGCAGAGGACTCCCCACTGGGCTCTTTTATAAGTGGTGCTGGGTCGGGAAGCGACAGCGGAAGGGGGTCCTCCCCCTCCCCAAGAGCCGGGGAACACAGAGAGACCTGGTTTAGGAAATTCTCCAGGTCCACCAAGTCCCTCAGCTCCAAATTAGGGGGCGAGGGTTGTCGTTTTCCCCCTCCCCGCCGCCACCCCCCGGCCCAGCGTGTGGATGTTCTGTGGAATTAATCATATTTTCAGTTTCTACTGAATCGAGCAAATCCCGGGGGAAGTTGGTTAATAGCTGGGTGGGCTCAGGTTCGGCCTTTTCGGCCCCGCCCGCCTTAGTCCCCGGGACGCACGACCCGGCGGCATCGTATTCCTCCGCTGGCCCCACGCCCGCCACGACAGGCAGATCTTCCACGCCATCCACGGGAGGCAGAGGCTGGGCAGCCTCGACTGCCCCTCCCTCCCCGGGGACAGATTCCTCCCTTCTATGGCGCAGTTTGGGGGCGCTGGTGGGGGACGCGGGACACGTGGCGGGCACCGACTCCTTCGCGGAGGGATGTTGTTCACCCTCTGCCTCATTGGAGCGGCACCTCCTTTTGTTCCTGGGGGTGCGCGGAGGCAGGGAGACCTCCATGTCTGCCGAGGCCTCCCGCTCCGCCCCCCACTTTTTCTTATCTTGCCCCCGCCCGAGCCCCTCTGCGGTATTGGTCAAGGGCTCGGGCAAGGACTCACGGCACCCGGCGCTCGCCGGTTCCGGGGTCGGGCTGAGCGCTGTGGTCAAACTTTCTGGCGCACCGAGGGGACCCGCCTCGAGATGTTTCGCCTTCCTCCGCGCCTTCTTTCCGGTCGGACGGTCTCCCTCCCCCCCGCCGGAGGCCGTGAAAACAAAGGCCCCCGATGATGCCCGCGCACCTACGGCTCCCGGCACGCGGACGCTACTAGGGGGAAGGGTGGCGGCGGCGCCAGCCTTGGCCGCCTTCGGTGGTTTGGTTGCCTTGGAGGCGGGGCAGTTCTTGCGAACGTGCCCCATCTCCCTACAGGCATGGCACCGCACGCCGTCCGACGTCCAGAAGACGCGGTAGGCAGTCCCCTCGTGCACCACATTAAAATTGCCCTCTGTTGTCTCCTCCCACGCCAGCCGTACAAAGAGCTGGCGGCGGAGGAGAACACATGGCGCAGGCTGTTCTCCCTGAGGCCGAGCGGTATGGGGTTGAGCCCTGACCTTACCTCCCCCAGTTGGTGTAGGTGAGGGAGGAGGAGCTCAGTGGGAACAAAGGGTGGGACGTTTGAAATGATGACCCTCTGCGCGGTGGCCTCGAGAGGGTCCACCGGCAGGAAAGTCCCGCCCACCGTGAGCCCCTTTTGAAGGGCCAGGGACACCGCCCGCTCCGACCCCAGGAAGAATACAGCCTTCCCAGACATCTTGGAGGCTGCGACAATGGCTGAGGGGCCGACTACCCCAGCCATCACCCGCACGCACTCCTCGATGCTCATTGTGGGGTGAATGTAGCTCTTGACCCCGTTTGTCTTAGTAATTAGTCTGAATGGTGGCAGGGCAGCAGGTGGCGCAGGAGGCGCCGTGGATGTGGACGCCGCCTACGCATAAGTCTTAGCTGGCCCTGCCACCGGCGTGGATGGAGTCACCATCACGGGGTCCCTTTAAGGGCTACACCCACCCCAGAGTCACAGGCCTTAATGGTCATAAATTGGCCTCCTTTCAATTTATGAGCAGAGAAGCTCTCAATGAGGCACACCTCTCCCCTAGTTGACAATTGGGGAGGGGCCTTGCTCCCTCTGCTCAGTTGTCTTAATTGTTTTTCCAATTAAGGAGGAAAGGAGCTCTCAGAGAGAGAGGAGAGAGACAGAGTGAGAGTGGGGGATGGGAAAGAGGGAGGCTGTGAGGGCAGGTCTCCCCTCACAGCGATGGGTGGGTGTTTTTCTGGGGCGCACTCCCTAGATGATGGAAAACAAAGCAAGGCACAGTCTTATGGGATGGTCTTCGGGTGGGAGGCGAAGATGTCTTCACCTGGGACAGCTGGAGCCACCCAGGCACACACGCCCAACGATGTTTAATAGGGTGATTAGTAAATCTTCAGCCAGGTAGCTCCAGCTATCCCAGGCTAGGCAATGGGGGAGGGGTGCTTCAGTGGTGTGTGGGGCCTAGCTGTAAGCAAGACCCCCACACACTTCCACACACACACCCCCCGCAATGTTCCGGTCCTCGAAGAAAATCTTCTTTTCTCTCCCCACCAATAAAACAATGTATTTCGGGGAATGCACCAACACCCACCTGTAGAATGTTGTAGAATCTCCCTCCTTCCACAGAGGTTGTTGCTCTTTTCCCGCTCTCTCCAACTCTTTGTAGAAGTAAATAAAGTTGTTGAAATTTTCAGCTCTCCTCCTCTCCCTCCGGACGTTGTATTGTAGCAAGCCAGCCCTTTCCTCCTACTCCTGGGCTGGTCTCAGGGCTCACTCTCGGCCTTCCAGACAGGAGCTTCAGCAGGGAGTTCCTTCTCTCTCAGCAGCACAGCTCCAACTGAATAGGCCATGCCTCCAAAGCTCCACCATTGGTCCACAGATCCCTGAATGTAGCAGGTCAGGTGGATCAGGTGTTTAAGAAGGCATACAGAATGCTTGCCTTTACTGGCCAAAGCACAGAATACAAGAGCACGGAGGTCATGCTTCAATTGTATAACACTCTGGTTAGGCCACAGCTGGAGTTCTGGTTGCTGTATTATAGGAAGGATGTGATTGCACGAGAGAGTGTGCAGAGGAAATTTACTAGGATGCTGTCTGGAATGCAGCATCTGAGCTGTGAGAACAGATTGGATAGGCTGGGTTTGCTCTCATTGGAACAGTGGAGGGTGAGAGGAGACCTCATTGAGGTAACAACATTTTGAGAGGCCTGGATATAGCGGATAGCAAGGGTCTATTTCCCTTGGTGGAGGGGTCAATTATGAAGCATAGTTTTAAGGTGATTGGTGGAAGGCTCAGAGGGGATTTGAGGGGAGGCTTCTTCACGCAGAGGGTTGAGGGGGTCTGGAACTCACTGCCTGGAAGGATGGTGGATGCAGAAACGCTCACCACATTTAAAAGGTGCTTGGATGGGCACTTGAAGTGCCGTAATCTGCAGGGTTACGGACCTAGAGCTGGTAATTGGGATTAGACTGGATAACCTCCTGTTGGCTGGCGCAGATACGATGATAAGTACTGCAGCAAATCGAATATGGCCAGGGTGATCTCCTGGGCTCGTTTCGATCGCCTGGATGGGTCAGAGAGGAATTTTCCCAGATTTTGTTTTCCCCCAAATTGGCCTGGGTTTTAATCTGGTTTTTGCCTCTCCCAGGAGATCACATGGCCCCGGTTGGGTTGGAGTGTAGAATGTTTCAGTGTAAGGAGTGTCGCAGTTGTGTGAGGCGGACTGGTTGGCCCGGGTGCTCTTTACCTTTCCGCCATTGTTCATTGCTCACAGGTTTATATGTAACCTTCAGGGCTACTGACCGAGGGCCGTGCGGCTCTTTAAGGGTCGGCGTGGACACGATGGGCCGAAATGGCCTCCTGCACTGTAAATTTCTACGTTTCTACCAATTACTTTAAATCTATGCACCGAGTTATTGACCCCTCTGCTAAGAGGAATAGGTCCCTCCTAACCACTCAATCTCGGCCCCTCATAATTTTAGAAACCTCAATAAGTTCTCCCCTCAGCCTCCTCTGTTCCAAAGAAAATAACCCCAGCTGATCCAATCTTTCCTCATACCTAAAATTCTCCAGTCCCGGCATCACCCTGGAAAACTCTTCTATTCCTTCTCTTTTCTGTAATGTGATGACCAGAATTGCACGCAGTATTCTAGCTGTAGCCTAACTAGTGTTTTATACAGTTCAAGCTCTTGTATTCTATGCCTCGGCTAATAAAGTCTAGTATCCCGTATGCCTTCTTAACCACCTTATCGACCTGTCCTGCTACCTTCAGGGATCTGTGGATAAGCACGCCAAGGTCCCCCTGTTCCTCTACACTTCTCAGTGTCCTACCATCTATTGTGTATTCCTTTTCCTTGTTCGCCCTCACCAAATGCATTACCTCACACTTCTGCGGATTGAATTCCATTTGCCCCTGCTCTGCCCACCTGACAGGTCCATTGATACCTTCCTGCAGTCTACAGCTTTCTTCTTCATTATCAACCACACGGACAATTTTCGTATCATCTGCAAACTTCGTAGTCATAACCCTGACATTCAAGTCTAAATCATTGATGTATACTAGAAACATCCTTCCAGTCACAAAAACACCCATTGACCATTAACCTTTGCTTCCGACCTCAGCCAATTTTGGATCCAAGTTGCCACTTTGCCTTGTATCACATGGGCTATTACTTTCGTGACCAGTCTGCCATGTGGGATCTTATCAAAAGCCTTGTTAAAATCCATATACACAACGTCAAACACAACACCGTCATCGACCCTCCGTGTGACCTCCTCAAAAAGTGCAATCAGGTTAGTCAGACACAACCTTCCATTAACAAATCCGTACTGAATGTCCCTGATTAATCCCGGTCTTCCTGAATGAAGATTTATCCTGTCCTTCAGAATTTTTTCCAATAATTGAAAGTCCAAACTGGGGGAACTGAATTTTATTTTGTCATGCTATCGAGATTGGGGCCAGAGGGACAATATATAATAATAAATACATTATTTTAAAAATCGGTGATCAGACCTGCAGTATGATCAAAATCTCCAGCTGACGCCAAAAATGGGGAGCGTGGGGCTCTGTGAAGACGACTGTAAGTGAGCTCAGTCTGAATGCACAGGTTTGTAAATGGGCTGGATGAATGGCAGATGAAATTTAGTGCAGAGAAATCTGATGCAAAACATTTTGGAAGAAAAATGGAGGAAATGTACATTAAATGATAACATTTTAAAAGGGGTGGAGGGGTAGAGAGATTTGGGGATGTAAAAGTCCCTTTTCTTGTTAATTAGCAAGTTACAGAGTCCAGTGTCAGCAACTTTAATACCTTTATAAGAAATAAGGAAGGATATAATAAAAGGAAAAGGAGGTGGGGTAGCATTGCTGGTTAAAGAGGAGATTAATGCAATAGTTAGGAAAGACATTAGCTTGGGTGATGTGGAATCTATATGGGTAGAGCTGCAGAACACCAAAGGGCAAAAACCTTTAGTGGGAGTTGTGTACAGACCTCTAAACAGTAGTAGTGATGTTGGGGAGGGCATCAAACAGGAAATTAGGGGTGTATGCAATAAAGGTGCAGCAGTTATAAAAGGTGACTTTAATATGCACATAGATTGGGCTTGCCAAACTGGAAGCAATACGGTGGATGAGGATTTCCTGGAGTGCATAAGGGATGGTTTTCTAGACCAATATGTCGAGGAACCAACTAGGGGGGAGGCCATGTTAGACTGGGTGTTGTAAAATGAGAGAGGATTAATTAGCAAATCTCGTTGTGCGAGGCCCCTTGGGAAAGAGTGACCATAATATGGTGGAATTCTGCATTAGGATGGAGAATGAAACAGTTAATTCAGAGACCATGGTCCAGAACTTAAAGAAGGGTAACTTTGAAGGTATGAGGCGTGAATTGGCTGGGATAGATTGGCGAATGATACTTAAGGCGTTGACTGTGGATGGGCAATGGCAGACATTTAGAGACTGCATGGATGAACATTCCTGTCTGGCGTAAAAATAAAAAAAGGGAAGGTGGCTCAACCGTGGCTATCTAGGGAAATCAGGGATAGTATTAAAGCCAAGGAAGTGGCATACAAATTGGCCAGAAATAACAGCGAACCCGGGGACTGGGAGAAATTTACAACACAGCAGAGGAGGACAAAGGGTTTGATTAGGGCAGGGAAAATGGAGTAGGAGAAGAAGCTTGCAAGGAACATTAAGGCGGATTGCAAAAGTTTCTATAGGTATGTAAAGAGAAAAAGGTTAGTAAAGACAAACGTAGGTTTCCTGCAGTCAGAATCAGGGGAAGCCATAACGGGGAACAAAGAAATGGCAGACCAATTGAACAAGTACTTTGGTTCGGTATTCACTAAGGAGGACACAAACAACCTTCCGGATATAAAAGGGGTCAGAGGGTCTAGTAAGGAGGAGGAATTGAGGGAAATCTTTATTAGTCGGGAAATTGTGTTGGGGAAATTGATGGGATTGAAGGCCGATAAATCCCCAGGGCCTGATGGACTGCATCCCAGAGTACTTAAGGAGGTGGCCTTGGAAATAGCGGATGCATTGACAGTCATTTTCCAACATTCCATTGACTCTGGATCAGTTCCTATCGAGTGGAGGGTAGCCAATGTCACCCCACTTTTTAAAAAAGGAGGGAGTGAGAAAACACGGAATTATAGACCGGTCAGCCTGACGTCAGTAATGGGTAAAATGATGGAATCAATATTAAGGAAGTCATAGCAGCGCATTTGGAAAATGGTGACACGATAGGTCGAAGTCAGCATGGATTAGTGAAAGGGAAATCATGCTTGACAAATCTTCTGGAATTTTTTGAGGATGTTTCCAGTAAAGTGGACAAAGGAGAACCAGTTGAAGTGGTATATTTGGACTTTCAGAAGGCTTTCGACAATGTCCCACACAAGAGATTAATGTGCAAAGTTAAAGCACATGGGATTCGGGGTAGTGTGATGACGTGGATTGAGAACTGGTTGTCAGACAGGAAGCAAAGAGTAGGATTAAATGGGTGCTTTTCAGAATGGCAGGCAGTGACTAGTGGGGTACCGCAAGGTTCTGTGCTGGGGCCCCAGCTGTTTACACTGTACATTAATGATTTAGACGAGGTGATTAAATGTAGTATCTCCAAAATTGCGGATGACACTAAGATGGTGGCAGTGTGAGCTGCGAGGAGGATGTTATGAGGCTGCAGAGTGACTTGGATAGGTTAGGTGAGTGGGCAAATGCATGGCAGATGAAGTATAATGTGGATAAATGTGAGGTTATCCACTTTGGTGGTAAAAACAGAGAGACAGACTATTATCTGAATGGTGACAGATTAGGAAAAGGGGAGGTGCAACGAGACCAGGGTGTCATGGTTCATCAGTCATTGAAGGTTGGCATGCAGGTACAGCAGGTGGTTAAGAAAGCAAATGGCATGTTGGCCTTCATAGCGAGGGGATTTGAGTACAGGGGCAGGGACGTGTTGCTACAGTTGTACAGGGCCTTGGTGAGGCCACACCTGGAGTATTGTGTACAGTTTTGGTCTCCTAACTTGAGGAAGGACATTCTTGCTATTGAGGGAGTGCAGCGAAGATTCACCAGACTGAGTCCCGGGATGGTGGGACTGACCTATCAAGAAAGACTGGATCAACTGGGCTCGTATTCACTGGAGTTCAGAAGAATGAGAGGGGACCTCATAGAAACGTTCAAAATTCTGACGGGTTTAGACAGGTTAGATGCAGGAAGAATGTTCCCAATGTTGGGGAAGTCCAGAACCAGGGGTCACAGTCTAAGGAAAAGGGGTAAGCCATTTCGGACCGAGATGAGGAGAAACTTCTTCACCCAGAGAGTGGTGAACCTGTGGAATTCTCTACCACAGAACGTAGTTGAAGCCAATTCACTAAATATATTCAAAATGGAGTTAGATGAAGTCCTTACTACTCGGGGGAATCAAGGGGTATGGCGAGAAAGCAGGAAGGGGGTACTGAAGTTTCATGTTCAGCCATGAACTCATTGAATTGTGGTGCAGGCTAGAAGGGCTGAATGGTCTGCTCCTGCACCTATTTTCTATGTTTCTATGTTTCTATAAGATGAGCAGTTTCTCCGTCATCCACCGTATCTTATACTGATCCACCAATCAGAGTAAAGATGCAAGTCCCGCGTGTCCACAGTAACTGACACCAGGTCAGCCCGCTTGGTGGAACCTCTGGTGCCCTGAGCTTGATCTCCGGTGCCTCCAGTCGCCACTGCCCCCTTACATCAGTCTCCCCTCAATTTTACACCCGGCACTGATCCACCTCTGCTACCGGAATCTTCTTTGTCTTCTCTGCTGGGTTTGCGCAGGAAGTGAGGAAAAGACAGCTGGAACTTCTCTAATCTGTGATTTACAAGGACACTTTCCCTGGTTCCCAGCACTTACTTTTCTTCAGTAATTTTCTCATTATCCCTAAACTACCCTGCCTGCTGTTAGTTCTTATAGTTTCACAATTATAGGTATAAACATCTCACATTATAATCTAATCTATTCTATTACTCACACTGGTTTAAGCTTGGAAGAAGCACTGAGGGTAGCCAGGGCACACAATTTACTCTGGCTGGGGAACTTCAATGTCCATCACCAAGAGTGACTCGGTAGTACCACTACTGACTGAGCTGGTCGAGTCCTGAAGGACATATCTGCCAGACTCGGCCTGCAGCAGATGGTGAGAGAACCAACAGGAGGAAAAAACCTGCTTGACCTGGTCCTCACCAATCTACCTGTCACAGATACGAACAATGACGGACAGGTAAAGACCATCAGGTACATCCAGCCTGTCCCACATGGAGCTGCCTCTGTCTATAACAGCATTGGTAGCAGTGACCACCGCACACAGTCATTGTGGAGACAAAGTCACACCGAACACACTCTCAAATGTGTTGTGTGGCACCATCACCGTGCTCAACGGGATAGATGCAGAACAGATCTAGCAGCTGAAAACGGGGCATCCTCAGGGTGCTGTGGGCCATCAGCAGCAGCAGCATTGTAGTTCACCACAATCTGTAACCTCATGGTCCGGCATATCCCTCACTCTAACATTACCATCAAGTCTGGTTCAATTAGGAGTGCAGAAGAGCGTGCCAGCAGCAGCACCAGGCGGACTGAAAAATGAGGTGCCAGCCTGGGGAAGCTGCAACACAGGACTACATGTATACTAAGCAGCGAGAGCAGCATGGTATAAACAGGGCTAAGCAATCCCACAATCAATGAATCAGATCAAAGCTCTGCAGTCCTCCCATATCCAGTCGTGAATGAACACAAGAACATACACAACAAGTAGGAACAGGAGTAGGTCATACGGCCCCTCGAGCCTGCTCCGCCATTCAATAAGATCACGGCTGATTTTCTACCACAACTCCACTTTCCTGCACTGTCCCCATATCCCTTGATTCCCTTAATATCCTATGCTGGGTTCAGTTCAACACTCACTGGTTCCCCTCCCTCTCCTCCCCTGAAGGTGCTGACTCTGGCTGGATTCAGTTCTACACTCACTGGTTCCCTTCCCTCTCCTCCCCTGAAGGTACTGACTCTGGCTGGGTTCAGTTCTACACTCACTGGTTCCCCTCCCCTGAAGGTGCTGACTATGGCTGGGTTCAGTTCTACACTCACCAGTTTCTCTCCAATATGTGACCCATGTGCCCAAACTCCATGTGTGAACCTCGACTGTGAGTGTCGACTGGCTATTCCACTGTCCTCACCTGAGGCCTTACAAGTGCATTTTCCAGTAGGGCCACCTGACCCTCCACCCAATGGCTCAGTGGATAAAGGCTTGTCGGATCTGTTCCCCACCCCCCCCCCCCCTCACCCCAACTGTAAAATGGATTGTCGAATGGAATATAAAACCCACGGGCGGTGGGACGGGTTAATAAAAAACAAACCTCAGTACAAACACACAAAGGGTGGGCTATACAGTAAGGGGTTCATTCAAACATTGCAGCGAAATGATGATTCATTGAGAGACTGGAAGGACATCCTCAGAGACAATGATACAGGATACCAGCCATCGATCTAATCAACACAGACAATAGCACCAGACGCCGGCCATGAACACCTTCAATGGTCCCTGGTCCCTGTCAAGAAGGAAGAGGGACATTCATACATTCCTCAACTGTGGAGCCAGACCTGTTCCCAAGGAAGGTTTGCATTGTACTACACAGCAGGAGAGCTGATCGTGCCCCTGTCTGGGCCAGGGAGTGGAATACACTGATGATCAAGAGGTTATTAACCATCGGAAGAGTCGACAGGGGAACAGAAGGAAATATGTTTGATGCTGTGATTATGAAGCCCCATAAAAAGAGGACCACTTCGGAGAGAGGACAGTGCAGTAAAGGAGGATGCAGGGTGGTCACCTGGTCCCGGCCTACAATCCACACCACAACCACCAGCTGTGTGGGTGATTATAAGTTTCAGTCAAACCGTCGGGGAATTTGTCCCAGTCGTTTTACAATCGCAGTCGAATCGCGGAAGGGTGTTAAACTGTGATATTTCCTGTTAGGTTTCAGGTAACCTTGTGTAGGGGGTTTTATTATGGGTTCGGTGTTATTCCAGTCGGAATCTCAGGGAGGTTGTGTACAGGGGAATAACGCAAGTTCAATAAACATACAAGTTTAAGTTTGAGCCAAAACCCTGTGCCGAGTGTATTTTGTTCTTATAAATCCTGAAGTCAAGAACTGTTGGTAAGGTTTCAGCGAATCTCTCACAGGCACCACCCAGTGTGGCTGAGTCATAGTTCCACCATTCAATTAGATCGTGACTGATCAGTATCTTAACTCCGTCTACCTGCCTTGGTTCCATCATTCTTAATACCCTTGCCCAAGAAGAATCTATCAAGCATAGTTTTGGAATTTTCAATTGGGCCCCAGCCTGCGTTATATGGAGAACAGAGTTCCAGATTTCCACTACCTTTAAGAACATAAGAAACAGGAGCAGGAGTAGGCCTTACGGCCCCTCGAGCCTGCTGCACCATTCAATAAGATCCAGGATGATCTTGTACTTCAGCTCCACTTTCCCGCACTATCCCCGTATCCCTCGATTCCTTTAGTGTCCAAACAGCTTTCTATCTCAGCTCTGAATATACTCAATGACTCAGCATTCACTGTCCTCTGGGGGAGAGAATTATAAAGATTCACGACCCTCTTAGTGCAGAAATTTCTCATCAGCTCAGTCCTAAATGGCCGAGCCCGTATCCTGAGACAATAACCCTTCGTTCTCGACTCTCGAGCCAAGAGAAACAGATTCTCGCCATTTGTGTGAGGAAATGCTTCCTGACATCACCCCGGAACCTCAGTGGTGGGAGAATTATTGGAAACAAATCCTGAGGGACAGGATAAATCTTCATTTGGAAAGACATGGATTAATTAAGGACAGTCAGCATGGATTATTTAAGTGAAGGTCATGTCTGACTAAATTGATTGAATTTTGAGAGGAGGTAACCGTGAGGGTCGATGAGGGTAGTGTGTATGATGTAGTGTATATGGATTTTAGCAATGCTTTGGATAAAGTCCCACATGGCAGACTGGTCACAAATGTAAAAGCCCATGGGATCCAGGGCTAAGTGACAAGTTGGATCCAAAATTGGCTCAGGCTGGAAGCAAAAGGTAAATGGTACATGGGTGTATTTGTGACTGGAAGGCTGTTTCATAACATTTGAATTAGGAACAGGAGTAGGCCATCTAGCCCCTCGAGCGTGATCTTCCATTCAAAAAGATCACGGCTGATCTGGCCGTGGACTCAGCTCCACTTACCCGCCCGCTCCCCATAACCCTTAATTCCCTTATTGGTTAAAAATCTATATATCTGTGATTTGAATACATTCAATGAGCTAGCCTCAACTGCTTCCTTGGGCAGAGAATTCCACAGATTCACCAATGTCTTGGAGAAGAAATTCCTTCTCAACTCGGTTTTAAATTGGCTCCCCCGTATTTTGACGCTGTGCCCCCTAGTTCTAGTCTCCCCGACCTTTGGAAACAACCTCTCTGCCTCTATCTTGTCTATTCCTTTCATTATTTTAAATGTTTCTATAAGATCACCCCTCATCCTTCAGAACTCCAACGAGTAAAGACCCATCTACTCAATCTATCATCGTAAGGTAACCCCCTCATCTCCGGAATCAGCCTCGTGAATCGACTCTGTACCCCCTCCAAAGCAAATATATCCTTCCTTAAGTAAGATGACCAAAACTGCACGCAGTACTCCAGGTGCGGCCTCACCAATACCCTGTACAGCTGCAGCAGGACCTCCCTGCTTTTGTACTCCATCCCTCTCGCAATGAAGGCCAACATTCCATTTGCCTTCCTGATTACCTGCTGCACCTGCAAACTAACTTTTTGGGACCGGTCAGTTCCTCGATTATATATGGTGAGTATCCCCGCCTGTCACGCGGGAGGCCGGGGTTCAATTCCCCGACGGGGAGGCAGTTGTTTCAAAATTTAGTCCGAAAAGAGTTTCATGCACAAGGATCAATGGTGGAGCTTTGGAGGCGTGGCCTATGCACTTGGAGCCTGGAGCAGTGAGAGAAGGAAGGCCTGTCTGGAAGGCCTGGTGTGAGCCCTGAGACCAGCCCAGGAAGAGGAGGAAAGGGCTGGCTTGCTACAATACAACATCCGGAGGGAGAGCAGGAGAGCTGAAACATTTTACTACAACTACAGAGAGTTGGAGAGAGGGGGAAAAGAACAACCTGAGGAAACACCATCCAGTGTGGAAGGAGGGAGAGTCATTTCCACATCTTATACTGGTGGGTGTGTTTTGGTGCATTCCCCAAAAGACTTTGTTGTATCGGTGGGGGGAGGAAAGAAGACAACTTGAGGGCCGGAACATCGTGGGGTGTGTGTGTGTGTGGAAGTGTGTGTGGGGGTCTTGCTTACAGCTGGGCCCCACACACCACTGAAGCACCCCTCCCCCATTGCCTAGCCTGGGATCGCTGGAGCTACCTGGCTGAAGCATCTTTATTCACCCTATTAAACATCGTTGGAAGTGTGTGCCTGGGTGGCTCCAGCTACCCCAGGTGAAGACATCTTCTCCCCCCACCCGAAGACCACTCTACAAAGACTGTTTTTTGCCATCTGGGGAGTGCACCCCAAAAAACACCCACCCACCGCTGTGAGGGGAGACCTGCCCTCGCAGCTTCCCTCCTTCCCAACTCCTCCCTCTATCTCTATCTCTCTGTCTCTCCCCTCTCTCTCTGAGAGCCCTTTCTTCCTAATTTCTTATAAAAAAAACACAATCAAGACAACTGAGCAGAGGGAGCAAGGCCCCTCCCCAATTGCCAACTAGGGGAGAGGTGTGCCTCTTTCAGAGCTCCTCTGCTCATACATTCAAACGACGCCAATTTAAGACCATTAAGGCCTGTGACTTTGGGGTGGGTGTAGTCCTTAAAGGGACCCCGTGATGGCGTCCCCATCCACGCCGGTGGCAGGGCCAGCTAAGACAAATGCGCAGGCGGTGTCAACATCCACGGCGCCTCCTGCGCCTCCTGCTGCCCTGCCCCCATTCAGACTAATTACCAAGAAACACGGGGTCAAGAGCTACACTCACCCCACAATGAGCATTGAGGAGTGCGTGCGGGCGTTGGCTGGGGTAGTCGGCCCCTCGGCCATTGTCACAGCCTCCAAGATATCTGGGAAGGCCGTGTTCTTCCTGTGGTCGAAGCGAGCGGTGTCCCTGGCCATTGAAAAGGGGCTCACGATGGGCGGGGCGTTCCTGCCGGTGGACCCTCTCGAGGCCACCGCGCAGAGGGTCATTCTATCGAACGTCCCGCCCTTTGTTGCCGCTGAGCTCCTCCTCCCTCACCTATCCCAACTGGGGGAGGTAAGGTCGGGGATCAACCCTATGCCGCTCGGCCTCAGGGAGAACAGCCTGAGCCATGTGTTCTCCTTCCGCCGCCAGCTCTTTGTCCGGCTGGCGCGGGAGGAGACGACGGAGGGAAATTTTAATGTGGTGCACGAGGGGACTGCCTACCAAGTCTTCTGGACGTCGGACGGCGTGCGGTGCCATGCCTGTAGGGAGGTGCGGCACGTTCGCAAGAACTGCCCCGCCTCCAAAGCCGCCAAACCACCGAAGGCGGCAAAGGCTGGTGCCGCCGCCACCCCTCCCCTGAGTAGCGTCCACGTGCCGGGAGCCGTAGGTGCGCGGGAATCGTCGGAGGCCATTGTTTTCACGGCCTCCGGCGGGGGGGAGGAAGAGCGTCTGACCGGAAGGAAGGCGCGGAAGAAGACGAGACATCTAGAGGCGGGTCCCCTCGGTGCCCCAGACAATCTGTTTACCGCGCTCGGCCCAACCCCGTCACCGGCGAGCGCGGGGTGCCCTGAGCCCGTGCCCGAGCCCTTGACCAGTAGCACAGAGAGGCTCGGGCGTGGGCAGGAAAGAAGGAGGGGGTGGAGCGGGAGGCCTCGGCAGATATTGAGGTCTCCCTGCCTCCGCACCCCCCCAGGAAAAAAAGGAGGCGCCGCTCCAATGAGGCGGAGGGGGAACAACATCCCTCCGTGGAGGAGTCGGTGCCCGCCGCGTGTCCCGCGTCCCCCACCAGCGCTCCCAAACTGCGCCGGAGACGGGAGGAATCTGTCCCCGGGGAGTGAGGGGCAGTCGAGGCTGCCCAGCGTCTGCCTCCCGGGGATGGCGTGGAAGATCTGCCTGTGGTGGGGGGCATGGGGCCAGCGGAGGAATGCATTGCCGCCGGGCCGAGCGTCCCGGGGACTGAGGCGGGCGGGGCCGAAAAGGCCGAACCTGAGCCCGCCCAGCTATTAACCAACTACCCCCGAGAGTCGCTCGACCTGGCAGAAACCGAAATTATGAATAATTTTACAGATTCTGTACACGCTGGGCCGGGAGGTGGCGGTGGGGAGGGGGAAGAACAACAACCCTCGCCCCCTACTTTGGAGCTGGGATACTTGGTGGAACTGGAACATTACTTTGACCAGGTCTCTCCGTGTTCCCCGGTTCCTGGGGCAGGGGAGGAACCCCTTCCGCTGTTGCATCCCGACCCAGCACCAATTTTAAAAGAGCCCAGTGGGGACTCCTCTGCCGATGATCCTGGGGATGGGATTGGGGCAGAGCCAGGAACAGATGGAGCGGCCGGGCCGTTTGCCATACCTCGTGCGATCTATGGGCCGGCTGCTGACGGCGACCTCCCGGAGGAGGACGGGGACTCGGTGGAGGACGCGGGTGAAGATCTCGAGTCCATCGCCAGTGAGGCGGTGGATCTCCTCGTGCCCGCCGCTGATTCCCCCGTCATTCCCGTAGAGGAACTCCGGGAACATTTTGGTCGAGAGCCAGGGTCGCTGCAACCGAACCCATCTGGCCCGGGAAAGATGGTCTGAGCCGGGGCTGCTCATCGATTCCGTCCGCGCCGCCACTAAAATCATGGCCGTGGGCGGGCCCTTATCAAAGGCGCAAGGCCTTGAGCTGCACCGGCTCAAAAAGTTCCTCGCTGGGCTGCTGAAGGAGTGGAGGTCAACAAACGACTCCACTTCCAACCCCCCTCCCACAATAGGTTAGGTAGAGGTTGCACTATGCTTTTGTCATGAAGATAACCATAGGCAGCCTCAACATCAACGGCGGCAGAGAGGCACGCTGTAGATTTAACAATTTTTCGCTCCTGCAGGAGGGGCAATATGCGGCGTGCTTCCTGCAAGAAACCAACACCGTTCCAGGAGATGAAGCCACGTGGCTCCTGGAATGGCAAGGAGAGGTCCGCATGAGCCACCTCACCGCCACTTCTAGTGGGGTGGCCATCTTGCTGGCACCGCATTTTCAGCCGGAGATCTTGGGGGTCGAGGAGCCCGTGCCAGGCCGCTTGCTGCACGTAACGGTTCGCCTGGGGGACGTGCAGCTCCATCTCGTGAACGTGTACGCCCCTCGGCCCGGCCCGCAGCAAACGCGCTTCTTTGAAGAGGTGTCCGCTCTTCTTGGCTCCGTCGACGTCGGCGACTGCATTGTCCTCGGGGGGGAGTTTAACTGCACCCTCGAGGCGAGGGACCACTCCGGTGCCCCGCTGAGCATGACGGCGATGGAGAAGTTGAGGGAGCTGGTCGGGTCCTTCGACTTGGTGGACGTCTGGCGAAATCTCCACCCCGACTCCAGCGCCTTTACTTGGGTGAGGCCTGGAGTAGGATGGTCCAGAGTCGACCGCCTTTACGTGTCTCGGGCATACGTTTCCTGCGTCCCGGCGGCCTCCATGCGGCCGGTGCCGTGTTCGGACCACCACCTGGTGTGGACGGAGCTCGCTTCGCTCCGCGCGAGGACGCGGTCCACGTACTGGCACTTTAACAACCGGCTGCTGGAGGACGAGCCGTTCCAGGACTCGTTCCGTCGTTTCTGGGCCGACTGGAGAAGGAAGCAGGGGAGCTTCCCCTCCTTGAGGCTATGGTGGGACGTGGGCAAGGCTCACATCCGCGTCTTCTGTCAAGAGTACGCGAGGGGGTCGACCAAGAGGCGGGCGGCCAAGTTCGGGCGCCTAGAAAATGAGGTGTTCGACCTGGAGTCCCGTCTCGGTGAAGTCATCGGGGACCCGGCATTGCGGACGGCGTACGAAGTGAAGAAGGCCGCGCTGAAGGACCTGCAGCTCGTTGGGTCGTGACGCGCGTTCGTGAAGTCGCGGATCCGGTTCCTGCGGGATCTGGACCGCGGCTCCCCCTTCTTCTACTCGCTGGAAAAAAGGCAGAGTGTCCGTAAGCAGCTCTTGACGCTGCTGGCCAACGACGGCTCTCTCGTCTCGGATCCGGAGGGCGTCACCAACAAGGCCCGTGAATATTACGGGGCTCTGTTCTCTCCAGAGCCATCCAGCGAGGAAGCGCATAGAGTTTTGTGGGAGGACCTGCCGATGGTCAGCCCGGAGGGCGCCGAAAATCTGGAAGCGCCGCTAAGCCTGGTGGAGCTGACCGGCGCCCTCGACCGGCTCTCGAGGGGAAAATCCCCGGGGCTGGACGGGCTGACCGTGGAGTTCCACAGGGCGTTCTGGGACGTCCTGGGGGGCGACTACGCGCGGGTCCTGGGGGAAAGTCTGGCGACCGGGGAGATGCCCCTCTCTTGGCGCAAGGCAGTCATCATCCTGCTGCCTAAGAAGGGCGATCTCCGCCTCCTTAAGAACTGGCGCCCGGTTTCCCTCCTCAGCACGGACTACAAAATCTTCGCCAGTGCGCTGTCTGCTTGCCTTTGTGCCGTGCTGGACCACATGATCCACCCCGACCAGTCCTACACGGTCCCGGGCCGGACAATCCACGATAACATCCATCTGGTCCGGGACCTCATCCATTATTCCCAGGAGGCTGGTCTGTCGGTCGCCTTCCTATCCCTCGACCAAGAGAAGACGTTCGACAGGGTGGATCACGACTATCTGCTAGGAACTCTGCGCGCTTTTAGGTTCAGGACGCATTTCGTCGCCCGGATCCGACTTTTGTATGCCGCCGCGGAGTATCTGATTAACGTTAACAGGTCCTTGACGGCGCCCCTTCGCTTTGGGAGAGGGGTGCATCAGGGATGCCCCATGTCCGGCCAGTTATATGCCGTCTGCGTGGAGCCTTTCCTGCACTTCCTGCGGACGAGGTTGATGGGACTGGCACTGGAAGGGCCGGGCGCGGAGGTCGTCCTCTCGGCTTATGCCGATGACGTACTCCTCGCGGTGGAGGATCCCGCTGACCTGCATCGTCACGCCCGGCAACCAAATTTTAATTTGATTTTATGTTTTAAAGTTTAATTTCTTTTAATTGCTGATGTTTTTAGTGTCCCCCTCCCCTTTTATCGGGGGCACTTGGAGAACATATATGATTTTAGTGCACAAAAAAAAATACAACAAAAAACAAAAAAAAGAGCCTTGTAAATGTTTGGTGCGGCCCCCAGATCGGGGAGCGACGATTTAATGTTTTCGTTTCCTCCCAAAAGAGTTCTGTGGACCAATGGTGGAGCTTTTGAGGCGTGGCCTATTCAGTTGGAGCTGTGCTGTGGTGAGAGAAGGAGCTTGCTGCTTTGCTCCTGCCTGGAAGGCCTAGAGTGAACCCTGAGACCAGCCCAGGAAGAGCAGGAGGGGGCTGGCTTACTACAATTCAACGTCCAGAGGAAAAGGAGGAGAGCAGAAAATGTATCACTTATTACTACTACAGAGAGTTGGAGAGAGGGGGAAAAGAACATCCTGAGAAAACACCAGCCAGTGTGGAAGGACTAAGAGCCATTTCTACAATCTTCGACAAGTGGGTTTGTTTTGGTGCATTCCCTGAAAGACTTTGTTGTATCGGTGGGGGGAGGAGAGTAGCACAGGGTGCTGAGGGAGTGTGAGTAACAGAGTGGACTGAGGGATTGTGAGTAACAGAGTTTACTGAGGGAGTGTGAGTAACACGGTTTTCTGAGTGAGTATGAGTAATACAGGTTACTGAGGGAGTGTGAGTAACACAGGGTACTGAGGGAATGTGAGTAACACAGGGTACTGAGGGGTGTGGGTAACACAGGGTACCGAGAGAGTGTGAGTAACACAGGATACTGTGCGAGTGTGAGTAGCCCAGGGTACTGAGACATTGTGATCAACACAGGGTACTGAGGGATTGCGAGTAACATAGAGTACTGTGGGAGTGTGAGTAACACAGGATCCTGAGGGAGTGTGAGTAACACAGGGTACTGAGGGAGTGTGAGTAATACAGGGTACTGAGGGAGTGTGAGTAACAAAGGGTACTGAGGGAGTGTGAATAACACATGGTACTGAGGGAGTGTGAGTAAGAGAGGTTACTGAGGTAGTATGAGTAACACAGAGTACTGAGGGAGTTTGAGTAACACATGGGACAGAGCGAGTGTGAGTAACACAGAATACTGAGCGAGTGTGAGTAACACAGGATACTGAGGGAGTGTGAGCAACACAGGGTACTGAGGAAGTGTGAGGAACACACTGTACTAAAGGAGTGTGAGTAACACAGGTTCCTGAGGGATTGTGAGAAACAGAGGTTACTGAGGGTGTGTGAGTAAGACAGTGTACTGAGGGCATGTGAGTAATACAGCGTACTGAGGGACTGTGAGTAACACAGGATACTGAGGGAGTGTGAATAACACAGGGTACTGAGGGAATCTGAGTAACACAGGGTACTGAGGGATTGTGAGTAACACAGGGTACTGAGGGAGTGTGAGTAACACAGGGTACTGAGGGATTGTAAGTAACACAGGGGACTGAGGCAGTGTGAGAAACCCAGGGAAACGAGGGAGTGTGAATAACATAGTGTACAGAGGGAGTGTGAGTAACACAGGGTACTGAGGAGGTGTGAGTAACACAGGGTACTGAGAGAGTGTGAGAAACACAGTGTCCTGAGGGAGTGTGAATAACACAGGGTACTGAGGGAATCTGAGTAACACAGCGTGCTGAGGGTGTGTGACTAACACAGGGGACTGAGGGAGTGTGAGTAACGCAGGGTACTGAGGGATTGTGAGTAACACAGGGTACTGAGCAAGTGTGAGTAACACATTGTCCTGAGGGAGTGTGACTAACACAGAGGACTGAGGGAGTGTGAGTAACAGAGGTTACTGAGGGTGTGTGAGTAACACAGGATACTGATGGAGTGTGAGTAACACAGTGTACTGAGGGCATGTGAGTAATACAGCGTACTGAAGGACTGTGAGTAACACAGGATACTGAGGGAGTGTGAATAATACAGGGTACTGAGGGAATCTGAGTAACACAGGGTACTGAGGGATTGTGAGTAAGACAGGGTACTGAGGGAGTGTGAGTAACACAGGGTACTGAGGGATTGTGAGTAACACAGGGGACTGAGGCAGTGTGAGAAACCCAGGGTAATGAGGGAGTGTGAATAACGCAGTGTACAGAGGGGGTGTGAGTGACACAGGGTACTGAGAGAGTGTGAGTAACAAAGGATACTGAGGGAGTGTGAGTAGCACAGGATACTGAGGGATGGTGAGCAACACAGTGTACTGAGGGATTGCGAGTAATATAGTGTCCTGATGGATTGTGAGTAACATTGGGTACTGAGCGAGTTTGAGTAAAACAAGATACTGAGGGAGTGTGAGAAACACTTGGTACTGAGGGAATGTGAGAAATACATGGAACTGAGGGAGTGTGAGTAACACAGGGGATATGGGAGTGTGAGTAACAGAGGTTACTGAGATAGTGTGAGTAACACAGTGTACTGAGGGAGTATGAGTAACACTGGGAACTGAGGGAGTGTGAGTAACACAGTGCACTGAGGGAGTGTGAGTAACACAGGGGACATGGGAGTGTGAGTAACAGAGGTTACTGAGGTAGTGTGAGTAACAGTGTACTGAGGGAGTATGAGTAAAACTGGGAACTGAGGGAGTGTGAGTAACACAGTGTACTGAGGGATTGTGAGTAACACAGGGTACTGAGGGTGTGTGAGTATCACAGGATACTGAGGGTGTGTGAGTAACACAGTGTACTGAGGGAGTGTGAGTGACACAGGATACTGAGGGTACTGAGGGAGTGTGAGTAACACATGGTACTGAGGGATTGTGAGTAACACAGGGTACTGAGGGAGTGTGAGTAACAGAGGGACCTGAGGGAGTGTCACTAACATGGGGACTGTAAGCCAGTGAGTAATACAGCGTAGTGTGGGTGTGTAAGTAACACAGGGTACTGAGGGAGTGTGAGTAACACAGGGTACTGAGGGAGTGTGAGTAACACAGGTTACTAAGGGAGTGTGAGTAACACAGGTTTCTGAGTGATTGTGAGAAACACAGGGTACTGAGGGAGTGTGAGTAAAACAGGGTACTGAGGGTGTGTGAGTAACTCAGGGTACTGAGGGAGTGTGAGTAACACAGGTTACTGAGGGATTGTGAGTAACACAGGGTACTGAGGGACTTTGAGTCACACAGGTTACTGAGTGACTGTGAGTAACACAAGGTTCTGAGGGATTGTGAGTAACAGAGGGTACTGAGGGAGTGTGAGTAACACAGGGTTCTGAGGGAGTGTGAGAAACAAAGGTTACTGAGGAAGTGTGAGTAACACACATTTCTGAGTGAGTGTGAGTAATACAGGTTACTGAGGGAGGGTGAATAACACAGGGTACTGATGGAATGTGAGTAACACAGGATACTGAGTGGTGTGGGTAACACAGGGTACAGAGAGAGTGTGAGTAACACAGGGTACTGAGGAATTGTGAGCAATACAGGGTGCTGAGGGATTGCGAGTAACATAGGGTACTGAGGGAGTGTGAGTAACACAGGATCCTGAGGGAGTGTGAGTAACACAGGGTACTGAGGGAGTGTGAGTAATACAGGGGACAGAGGGAGTGTGAGTTAGAGAGGTTACTGAGGTAGTGTGAGTAACACAGAGTACTGAGGGAGTATGAGTAACACATGGGACTGAGCGATTGTGAGTAACACAGAATACTGAGCGAGTGTGAGTAACACAGGATACTGAGGGAATGTGAGTAGCACAGGCTACTGAGGGATTGTAATTAACAAAGGATGCTGAGGGAGTGTGAGTAACACAGGGGACTGAGGGGTTGTGAGTAACACAGGGTACAGAGGTGGTGTGAGTACCACAGGGTTCTGAGGCTGTGTGAGTAACACAGGGTACTAAGGGAGTGTGAGTGACACAGGATACTAAGGATACTGAGGGAGTGTGAGTAACACAGGGTCCTGAGGGATTGTGAGTAACACAGTGTACTGAGGGAGTATGAGTAACACTGGGAACTGAGGGAGTGTGAGTAACACAGTATACTGAGGGATTGTGAGTAACACAGGGTACTGAGGGGGTGTGAGTAACACAGGATACTGAGGGAGTGTGAGTGACACAGGATACTGAGGGTACTGAGGGAGTGTGAGTAACACAGGGTACTGAGGGATTGTGAGTAACACAGAGTACTGAGGGAGTGTGAGTAACAGAGGGACCTGAGGGAGTGTCACTAACATGGGGACTGAAAGCATGTGAGTAATACAGCGTAGTGAGGGTGTGTAAGTAAAACAGGGTACTGAGGGAGTGTGAGTAACAAGTGTACTGAGGGAGTGTGAGTAACACAGGTTACTAAGGGAGTGTGAGTAACACAGGTTTCTGAGTGATTGTGAGTGACACAGGGTACTGAGGGTGTGTGAGTAACACAGGGTACTGAGGGAGTGTGAGTAACAGTGTACTGAGGGAGTATGAGTAACACTGGGAACTGAGGGAGTGGGAGTAACAGAGTGTACTGAGGGATTGTGAGTAACACAGGGTACTGAGGATACTGTGGGAGTGTGATTAACACATGGTACTGAGGGATTGTGAGTAACACAGGGTACTGAGGGAGTGTGAGTAACAGAGGGACCTGAGGGAGTGTCACTAACATGGGGACTGAAAGCCAGTGAGTAATACAGCATAGTGAGGGTGTGTAAGTAACACAGGGTACTGAGGGAGTGTAACACAGGGTACTGAGGGAGTGTGAGTAACACAGGTTACTAAGGGAGTGTGAGTAACACAGGTTTCTGAGTGATTGTGAGAAACACAGGGTACTGAGGGAGTGTGAGTAACACTGGGTACTGAGGGTGTGTGAGTAACACAGGGTACTGAGGGAGTGTGAGTAACACAGGTTACTGAGGGATTGTGAGTAACACAAGGTACTGAGGGATTGTGAGTATCAGAGGGTACTGAGGGAGTGTGAGTAACACAGATTTCTGAGTGAGTGTGAGTAATACAGGTTACTGAGTGAGGGTGAATAACACAGTGTACTGAGGGAATGTGAGTAACACAGGATACTGAGTGGTGTGGGTAACACAGGGTACCGAGAGAGTGTGAGTAACACAGGGTACTGAGGAATTGTGAGCAAAGCAGGGTACTGAGGGATAGCGATTAACATAGGGTACTGAGGGATTGTGAGTAACACAGGATCCTGAGGGAGTGAGAGTAAGACAGGTTACTGAGGGAGTGTGAGTAATACAGGGGACAGACGGAGTGTGAGTATGGGAGGTTACTGAGGTAGTGTGAGTAACACAGAGTACTGAGGGAGTTTGAGTAACACATGGGACTGAGCGAGTGTGAGTAACACAGAATACTGAGCGAGTGTGAGTAACACAGGATACTGAGGGAGTGTGAGTAACACAGGGTACTGAGGGAATGTGAGTAACGCAGGGTACTGAGGGAATGTGAGCAGCACAGGCTACTGAGGGATTGTAATTAACAAAGGGTGCTGAGGGAGTGTGAGTAACACAGGATCCTGAGGGAGTGTGAGTAACACAGGGTACTGAGGGAGTGTGAGTAACACAGGGTCCAGAGGTGGTGTGAGTACCACAGGGTTCTGAGGCTGTGTGAGTAACACAGGGTACTAAGGGACTGTGAGTGACACAGGATACTAAGGATACTGAGGGAGTGTGAGTAACACAGGGTCCTGAAGGATTGTGAGTAACACAGGGTACTGAGGGAGTGTGAGTAACACAGGGTACTGAGTGAGTGTGACTAACACAGGGGACTGAGGGAGTGTGAGTAACACAGGGGACTGAGGGAGTGTGAGTAACACAGGTTACTGAGGGTGTGTGAGTAATACAGCGTACTGAGGGTGTGTGAGTAACACAGGATGGTGAGGGAGTGTGAGTAACACAGGGTACTGAGGGAGTGTGCGTAACACAGGGTACTGAGGAAGTGTGAGTAGCACAGGATACTGAGGGATGGTAAGTAACACAGGGTACAGAGTGGGTGTGAGTATCACAGGGTACTGAGGAGGTGTGAGTAACACAGGGTACTGAGAGAGTGTGAGTAACAAAGGATACTGAGCGAGTGTGAGTAGCACAGGATACTGAGGGATGGTGAGCAACAGAGTGTACTGAGGGATTGCGAGTAATATAGTGTCCTGAAGGATTGTGAGTAACATTGGTTACTGAGCGAGTTTGAGTAAAACAGGATACTGAGGGAGTGTGAGAAACACATGGTACTGAGAGAATGTGAGAAACACATGGTACTGAGGGAGTGTGAGTAACACAGGATACTGAGGGAGTGTGAGAAACACATGGTACTGAGGGAGTGTGAGTAACACAGGGGACATGGGAGTGTGAGTAACAGAGGTTACTGAGGTAGTGTGAGTAACACAGTGTACTGAGGGAGTATGAGTAACACTGGGAACTGAGGGAGTGTGAGTTACACAGTGTACTGAGGGAGTGTGAGTAACACAGGGTACTGAGGGAGTGTGAGAAACACATGGTACTGAGGGAGTGTGAGTAACACAGGGGACATGGGAGTGTGAGTAACAGAAGTTACTGATGTAGTGTGAGTAACACAGTGTACTGAGGGAGTATGATTACACTGGGAACTGAGGGAGTGTGAGTAAAAGTGTACTGAGGGATTGTGAGTAACACAGGGTACTGAGGGGGTGTGAGTAACACAGGATACTGAGGGTGTGTGAGTAACACAGTGTACTGAGGGAGTGTGAGTGACACAGGATACGGAGGGTACTGAGGGAGTGTGAGTAACACATGGTACTGAGAGAGTGTGAGTAACAAAGGATACTGAGGGAGTGTGAGTAGCACAGGATACTGAGGGATGGTGAGCAACACAGTGTACTGAGGGCTTGCGAGTAATATAGTGTCCTGAAGGATTGTGAGTAACATTGGGTACTGAGCGAGTTTAAGTAAAACAGGATACTGAGGGAGTGTGAGACACACATGGTACTGAGTGAATGTGATAAACACATGGTACTGAGGGAGTGTGAGTAACACAGGATACTGAACGAGTGTGAGAAACACATGGTACGGAGGGAATGTGAGAAACACATTGCACTGAGGGAGTGTGTGTAACACAGGGGACATGGGAATGTGAGTAACAGAGGTTACTGAGGTAGTGTGAGTAACACAGTGTACTGAGGGAGTATGTGTTACACTGACAACTGAGGGAGTGAGAGTAACACAGGGTACTGAGGGATTGTGAATAACGCAGGGTACTGAGAGAATGTGAGTAGCACAGGCTACTGAGGGATTGTAATTAACAAAGAGTGCTGAGGGAGCGTGAGTAACACAGGATCCTGAGGGAGTGCGAGTAACACAGGGGACTGAGGGGCTGTGAGTAACACAGGGTACTGAGGGAGTGTGACTAACACAGGGGACTGAGGGAGTGTGAGTAACACAGGTTACTGAGGCTGTGTGAGTAATACAGCGTACTGAGGGTGTGTGAGTAACACAGGATGGTGAGGGAGTGTGAGTAACACAGGATACTGAGGGAGTGTGCGTAACACAGGGTACTGAGGAAGTGTGAGGAACAAACTGTACTAAAGGAGTGTGAGGAACACAGGTTCCTGAGGGATTGTGAGAAACACAGTGTACTGAGCGTGTGTGAGTAACACAGGGTACTGAGGGAGTGTGAGTAACACAGGGTACTGAGGGAGTGTGAATAACACAGGGTACTGAGGAAGTGTGTGTAACACAGGGTGCTGAGGGTGTGTAAGTAACAGAGGGTACTGAGGGTGTGTGAGTAAAACAGGATACTGAGGGAGTGTGAGTAACACAAGCTACTGAGGGAGTGTGAGTAACAGAGGTTACTGCGGGTGTGTGAGTAACACAGGATACTGATGGAGTGTGAGTAACACAGTGTGCTGAGGGCATGTGAGTAATACAGTGTACTGAGGGATTATGAGTAACACAGGATACTGAGGGAGTGTGAATAACAAAGGTTACTGAGGGAGTGTGAGTAGCGCAGGATACTGAGGGACGGTGAGTAACACAGGTACAGAGGGGCTGTGAGTAACACAGGGTACTAAGGAGGTGTGTGTAACACAGGGTACTGAGAGAGTGTGAGTAACAAAGGATACTGAGGGAGAGTGAGCGGCACAGGATACTGAGGGATGGTGAGCAACACAGTGTACTGAGGGCTTGCGAGTAATATAGTGTCCTGAAGGATTGTGAGTAACATTGGGTACTGAGCGAGTTTGAGTAAAACAGGATACTGAGGGAGTGTGAGACACACATGGTACTGAGTGAATGTGAGAAACACATGGTACTGAGGGAGTGTGAGTAACACAGAATACTGAGGGAGTGTGAGAAACACATGGTACTGAGGGAATGTGAGAAACACATGGCACTGAGGGAGTGGTAGTAACACAGGGGACATGGGAATGTGAGTAACAGAGGTTACTGAGGTAGTGTGAGTAACACAGTGTACTGAGGGAGTATGAGTAACACTGGGAACTGAGGGAGTGTGAGTAACACAGTGTACTGAGGGAGTGTGAGTAACACAGGGTACTGAGGGAGTGTGAGAAACACATGGTACTGAGGGAGTGTGAGTAACACAGGGGACATGGGAGTGTGAGTAACAGAGGTTACTGAGGTAGTGTGAGTAACACAGTGTACAGAGGGGGTGTGAGTAACACAGGGTACTGAGGAGGTGTGAGTAACACAGGGTACTGAGAGAGTGTGAGTAACAAAGGATACTGAGGGAATGTGAGTCGCACAGAATACTGAGGGATGGTGAGCAACACAGTGTACTGAGGGATTGCGAGTAATATAGTGTCTTGAAGGATTGTGAGTAACATTGGGTACTGAGCGAGTTTGAGTAAAACAAGATACTGAGGGAGTGTGAGAAACACTTGGTAGTGAGGGAATGTGAGAAATACATGGAACTGAGGGAGTGTGAGTAACACAGGGGATATGGGAGTGTGAGTAACAGAGGTTACTGAGGTAGTGTGAGTAACACAGTATACTGAGGGAGTATGAGTAACACTGGGAACTGAGGGAGTGTGAGTAACACAGTGCACTGAGAGAGTGTGAGTAACACAGGGTACTGAGGGAGTGTGAGAAACACATGGTACTGAGGGAGTGTGAGTAACACAGGGGACATGGGAGTGTGAGTATCAGAGGTTACTGAGGTAGTGTGAGTAACAGTGTACTGAGGGAGTATGAGTAAAACTGGGAACTGAGGGAGTGTGAATAACACAGTGTACTGAGGGATTGTGAGTAACACAGGGTACTGAGGGTGTGTGAGTATCACAGGATACTGAGGGTGTGTGAGTAACACAGTGTACTGAGGGAGTGTGAGTGACACAGGATACTGAGGGTACTGAGGGAGTGTGAGTAACACATGGTACTGAGGGATTGTGAGTAACACAGGGTACTGAGGGAGTGTGAGTAACAGAGGGACCTGAGGGAGTGTCACTAACATGGGGACTGTAAGCCAGTGAGTAATACAGCGTAGTGAGGGTGTGTAAGTAATACAGGGTACTGAGGGAGTGTGAGTAACACAGGGTACTGAGGGAGTGTGAGTAACACAGGGTACTGAGGGAGTGTGAGTAACACAGGGTACTGAGGGAGTGTGAGTAACACAGGTTACTAAGGGAGTGTGAGTAACACAGGTTTCTGAGTGATTGTGAGAAACACAGGGTACTGAGGGAGTGTGAGTAAAACAGGGTACTGAGGGTGTGTGAGTAACACAGGGTACTGAGGGAGTGTGAGTAACACAGGTTACTGCGGGATTGTGAGTAACACAGGGTACTGAGGGACTTTGAGTCACACAGGTTACTGAGGGACTGTGAGTAACACAAGGTACTGAGGGATTGTGAGTAACAGAGGGTACTGAGGGAGTGTGAGTAACACAGGGTTCTGAGGGAGTGTGAGAAACAAAGGTTACTGAGGAGTGTGAGTAACACAGATTTCTGAGTGAGTGTGAGTAATACAGGTTACTGAGGGAGGGTGAATAACACAGGGTACTGAGGGAATGTGAGTAACACAGGATACTGAGTGGTGTGGGTAACACAGGGTACCGAGAGCGTGTGAGTAACACAGGGTACTGAGGAATTGGGAGCAATACAGGGTGCTGAGGGATTGCGAGTAACATAGGGTACTGAGGGAGTGTGAGTAACACAGGATCCTGAGGGAGTGTGAGTAACACAGGGTACTGAGGGAGTGTGAGTAATACAGGGGACAGAGGGAGTGTGAGTTAGAGAGGTTACTGAGGTAGTGTGAGTAACACAGAGTACTGAGGGAGTATGAGTAACACATGGGACTGAGCGAGTGTGAGTAACACAGAATACTGAGCGAGTGTGAGTAACACAGGATACTGAGGGAATGTGAGTAGCACAGGCTACTGAGGGATTGTAATTAACAAAGGGTGCTGAGGGAGTGTGAGTAACACAGGATCCTGAGGGAGTGTGAGTAACACAGGGGACTGAGGGGTTGTGAGTAACACAGGGTACAGAGGTGGTGTGAGTACCACAGGGTTCTGAGGCTGTGTGAGTAACACAGTATACTGAGGGATTGTGAGTAACACAGTGTACTAAGGGAGTGTGAGTGACACAGGATACTAAGGATACTGAGGGAGTGTGAGTAACACAGTGTCCTGAGGGATTGTGAGTAACACAGTGTACTGAGGGAGTATGAGTAACACTGGGAACTGAGGGAGTGTGAGTAACACAGTATACTGAGGGATTGTGAGTAACACAGGGTACTGAGGGGGTGTGAGTAACACAGGATACTGAGGGAGTGTGAGTGACACAGGATACTGAGGGTACTGAGGGAGTGTGAGTAACACAGGGTACTGAGGGATTGTGAGTAACACAGAGTACTGAGGGAGTGTGAGTAACAGAGGGACCTGAGGGAGTGTCACTAACATGGGGACTGAAAGCATGTGAGTAATACAGCGTAGTAAGGGTGTGTAAGTAACACAGGGTACTGAGGGAGTGTGAATAACACAGGGTACTGAGGGAGTGTGAGTAACACAGGTTACTAAGGGAGTGTGAGTAACACAGGTTTCTGAGTTATTGTGAGTAACACAGGGTACTGAGGGTGTGTGAGTAACACAGGGTACTGAGGGAGTGTGAGTAACAGTGTACTGAGGGAGTATGAGTAACACTGGGAACTGAGGGAGTGTGAGTAACACAGTGTACTGAGGGATTGTGAGTAACACAGGGTAGTGAGGGTGTATGAGTATCAAAGGATACTGAGTGTGTGTGAGTAACACAGTGTACTGAGGGAGTGTGAGTGACACAGGATACTGAAGGTACTGTGGGTGTGTGATTAACACATGGTACTGAGGGATTGTGAGTAACACAGGGTACTGAGGGAGTGTGAGTAACAGAGGGACCTGAGGGAGTGTCACTAACATGGGGACTGAAAGCCAGTGAGTAATACAGCATAGTGAGGGTGTGCAAGTAACACAGGGGACTGAGGGAGTGTAACACAGGGTACTGAGGGAGTGTGAGTAACACAGGTTACTAAGGGAGTGTGAGTAACACAGGTTTCTGAGTGATTGTGAGAAACACAGGGTACTGAGGGAGTGTGAGTAACACTGGGTACTGCGGGTGTGTGAGTAACACAGGGTACTGAGGGAGTGTGAGTAACACAGGTTACTGAGGGATTGTGAGTAACACAAGGTACTGAGGGATTGTGAGTATCAGAGGGTACTGAGGGAGTGTGAGTAACACAGATTTCTGAGTGAGTGTGAGTAATACAGGTTACTGAGTGAGGGTGAATAACACAGGGTACTGAGGGAATGTGAGTAACACAGGATACTGAGTGGTGTGGGTAACACAGGGTACCGAGAGAGTATGAGTAACACAGGGTACTGAGGAATTGTGAGCAACACAGGGTACGGAGGGATTGTGAGTAACACAGGATCCTGAGGGAGTGAGAGTAACACAGGTTACTGACGGAGTGTGAATAATACAGGGGACAGACGGATTGTGATTATGGGAGGTTACTGAGGTAGTGTGAGTAAGACAGAGTACTGAGGGAGTTTGAGTAACACATGGGACTGAGCGAGTTTGAGTAACACAGAATACTGAGCGAGTGTGAGTAACACAGGATACTGAGGGAGTGTGAGTAACACAGGGTACTGAGGGATTGTGAGTAACGCAGGGTACTGAGGGAATGTGAGCAGCACAGGCTACTGAGGGATTGTAATTAACAAAGGGTGCTGAGGGAGTGTGAGTAACACAGGATCCTGAGGGAGTGTGAGTAACACAGGGGACTGAGGGAGTGTGAGTAACACAGGTTACTGAGGGTGTGTGAGTAATACAGCGTACTGAGGGTGTGTGAGTAACACAGGTTACTGAGGGTGTGTGAGTAATACAGCGTACTGAGGGTGTGTGAGTAAGACAGGATGGTGAGGGATTGTGAGTAACACAGGGTACTGAGGGAGTGTGCGTAACACAGGGTACTGAGGAAGTGTGAGTAGCACAGGATACTGAGGGATGGTGAGTAACACAGGGTACAGAGGGGGTGTGAGTCACACAGGGTGCTGAGGGAGTGTGAGTAACACAGGATCCTGAGGGAGTGTGAGTAACACAGGGGACTGAGGGAGTGTGAGTAACACAGGTTACTGAGGGAGTGTGAGTAACACAGGGTCCAGAGGTGGTGTGAGTACCACAGGGTTCTGAGGCTGTGTGAGTAACACAGGGTACTAAGGGAGTGTGAGTGACACAGGATACTAAGGATACTGAGGGAGTGTGAGTAACACAGGGTCCTGAAGGATTGTGAGTAACACAGGGTACTAAGGGAGTGTGAGTAACACAGGGTACTGAGTGAGTGTGACTAACACAGGGGACTGAGGGAGTGTGAGTAACACAGGATACTGAGGGTGTGTGAGTAACACAGGGGACTGAGGGAGTGTGAGTAACACAGGTTACTGAGGGTGTGTGAGTAACACCGCGTACTGAGGGTGTGTGAGTAAGACAGGATGGTGAGTGAGTGTGAGTAACACAGGGTACTGAGGGAGTGTGAGTAGCACAGGATACTGAGGGATGGTGAGTAACACAGGGTACAGAGGGGGTGTGAGTAACACAGGGTACTGAGGAGGTGTGAGCAACACAGGGTACTGAGAGAGTGTGAGTAACAAAGGATACTGAGGGAGTGTGAGTAGCACAGGATACTGAGGGATGGTGAGCAACACAGTGTACTGAGGGATTGCGAGAAATATAGTGTCCTGAAGGATTGTGAGTAACATTGGGTACTGAGCGAGTTTGAGTAAAACATGATACTGAGGGAGTGTGAGAAACACATGGTACTGAGGGAATGTGAGAAACACATGGTACTGAGGGAGTGTGAGTAACACAGGATACTGAGGGAGTGTGAGAAACACATGGTACTGAGGTAATGTGAGAAACACATGGTACTGAGGGAGTGTGAGTAACACAGGGGACATGGGAGTGTGAGTAACAGAGGTTACTGAGGTAGTGTGAGTAACAGTGTACTGAGGGAGTATGAGTAACACTGGGAACTGAGGGAGTGTGAGTTACACAGTGTACTGAGGGAGTGTGAGTAACACAGAGTACTGAGGGAGTGTGAGAAACACATGGTACTGAGGGAGTGTGAGTAACACAGGGGACATGGGAGTGTGAGTAACAGAAGTTACTGATGTAGTGTGAGTAACACAGTGTACTGAGGGAGTATGATTACACTGGGAACTGAGGGAGTGTGAGTAACATAGTGTACTGAGGGATTGTGAGTAACACAGGGTACTGAGGGGGTGTGAGTAACACATGGTACTGAGAGAGTGTGAGTAACAAAGGATATTGAGGGAGTGTGAGTAGCACAGGATACTGAGGGATGGTGAGCAACACAGTGTACTGAGGGCTTGCGAGTAATATAGTGTCCTGAAGGATTGTGAGTAACATTGGGTACTGAGCGAGTTTGAGTAAAACAGGATACTGAGGGAGTGTGAGACACACATGGTACTGAGTGAATGTGAGAAACACATGGTACTGAGGGAGTGTGAGTAACACAGGATACTGAAGGAGTGTGAGAAACACATGGTACTGAGGGAATGTGAGAAACACATTGCACTGAGGGAGTGTGAGTAACACAGGGGACATGGGAATGTGAGTAACAGAGGTTACTGAGGGAGTGCGAGTAACACAGGGTACTGAGGGATTGTGAATAACGCAGGGTACTGAGGGAATGTAAGTAGCACAGACTACTGAGGGATTGTAATTAACAAAGAGTGCTGAGGGAGTGTGAGTAACACAGGATCCTGAGGGAGTGCGAGTAACACAGGGGACTGAGGGAGTGTGAGTAACACAGGTTACTGAGGCTGTGTGAGTAATACAGCGTACTGAGGGTGTGTGAGTAACACAGGATGGTGAGGGAGTGTGAGTAATACAGAGTACTGAGGGAGTGTGCGTAACACAGGGTACTGAGGAAGTGTGAGGAACACACTGTACTAAAAGAGTGTGAGTAACACAGGTTCCTGAGGGATTGTGAGAAACACAGTGTACTGAGAGTGTGTGAGTAACACATGGTACTGAGGGAGTGTGAGTAAAACAGGGTACTGAGGGAGTGTGAATAACACAGGGTACTGAGGAAGTGTGAGTAACATAGGGTGCTGAGGGTGTGTAAGTAACAGAGGGTACTGAGGGTGTGTGAGTAAAACAGGATACTGAGGGAGTGTGAGTAACACAAGCTACTGAGGGAGTGTGAGTAACAGAGGGTACTGAGGGTGTTTGAGTAACACTGGGTACTGAGGGAGTGTGAGTAACACAGGGTACTGAGGGATTGTGAGTAACACAGGGTACTGAGCAAGTGTGAGTAACACAGTGTCCTGACGGAGTGTGACTAACAAAGAGGACTGAGGGAGTGTGAGTAACAGAGGTTACTGAGGGTGTGTGAGTAACACAGGATACTGATGGAGTGTGAGTAACACAGTGTACTGAGGGCATGTGAGTATTACAGCGTACAGAGGGGGTGTGAGTAACACAGGGTACTGAGGAGGTGTGAGTAACACAGGGTATGAGAGAGTGTGAGTAACAAAGGATACTGAGGGAGCGTGAGTAGCACAGGATACTGAGGGATGGTGAGCAACACAGTGTACTGAGGGCTTGCGAGTAATATAGTGTCCTGAAGGATTGTGAGTAACATTGGGTACTGAGCGAGTTTGAGTAAAACAGGATACTGAGGGAGTGTGAGAAACACATGGTACTGAGGGAGTGTGAGTAACACAGGATACTGAAGGAGTGTGAGAAACACATGGTACTGAGGGAATGTGAGAAACACATGGCACTGAGGGAGTGTGAGTAACACAGGGAACATGGGAATGTGAGTAACAGAGCTTACTGAGGTAGTGTGAGTAACACAGTGTACTGAGGGAGTATGTGTAACACTGAGAACTGAGGGAGTGCGAGTAACACAGGGTACTGAGTGATTGTGAGTAACGCAGGGTACTGAGTGAATGTGAGTAGCACAGGCTACTGAGGGATTGTAATTAACAAAGAGTGCTGAGGGAGCGTGAGTAACACAGGATCCTGAGGGAGTGTGAGTAACACAGGCGACTGAGGGGTTGTGGGTAACACAGGGTACTGAGGGAGTGTGACTAACACAGGGGACTGAGGGAGTGTGAGTAACACAGGTTACAATGGCTGTCTGAGTAATACAGCGTACTGAGAGTGTGTGAGCAACACAGGATGGTGAGGGCGTGTGAGTAACACAGAGTACTGAGGGAGTGTGCGTAACACAGGGTACTGAGGAAGTGTGAGGAACACACTGTACTAAAGGAGTGTGAGGAACACAGGTTCCTGAGGGATTGTGAGAAACACAGTGTACTGAGAGTGTGTGAGTAACACAGGGGACTGAGGGAGTGTGAGTAACACAGGGTACTGAGGGAGTGTGAATAACACAGGGTACTGAGGAAGTGTGAGTAGCACAGGGTGCTGAGGGTGTGTGAGTAACAGAGGGTACTGAGGGTGTGTGAGTAACACAGGATACTGAGGGAGTGTGAGTAACAGGGTGCTGATGGTGTGTGAGTAACAGGGGGTACTGTGCAAGTGTGAGTAACACAGTGTCCTGACGGAGTGTGACTAACAAAGAGGACTGAGGGATTATGAGTAACACAGGATACTGAGGGAGTGTGAATAACAAAGGGTACTGAGGGAGTGTGAGTAGCGCAGGGTACTGAGGAAGTGTGAGTAGCACAGGATACTGAGGGATGGTGAGTAATACAGGGTACAGAGGGGGTGTGAGTAACACAGGGTACTGAGGAGGTGTGAGTAACACAGGGTACTGAGAGAGTGTGAGTAACAAAGGATACTGAGGGAGTGTGAGTAGCACAGGATACTGAGGAATGGTGAGCAACACAGTGTACTGAGGGATTGCGAGTAATATAGTGTCCTGCAGGATTGTGAATAACATTGGGTACTGAGCGAGTTTGAGTAAAACAGGATACTGAGGGAGTGTGAGACAGACATGATACTGAGTGAATGTGAGAAACACATGGTACTGAGGGAGTGTGAGTAACACAGAATACTGAGGGAGTGTGAGAAACACATGGTACTGAGGGAATGTGTGAAACACATGGCACTGAGGGAGTGTGAGTAACACAGGGGACATGGGAATGTGAGTAACAGAGGTTACTGAGGTAGTGTGAGTAACACAGTGTACTGAGGGAGTATGAGTAACACTGGGAACTGAGGGAGTGTGAGTAACACAGTGTACTGAGGGAGTGTGAGTAACACAGTGTACTGAGGGCATGTGAGTAACAAAGGATACTGAGGGAGTGTGAGTAGCACAGGATACTGAGGGATGGTGAGCAACACAGTGTACTGAGGGCTTGCGAGTAATATAGTGTCCTGAAGGATTGTGAGTAACATTGGGTACTGAGCGAGTTTGAGTAAAACAGGATACTGAGGGAGTGTGAGACACACATGGTACTGAGTGAATGTGAGAAACACATGGTACTGAGGGAGTGTGAGGAACACAGAATACTGAGGGAGTGTGAGAAACACATGGTACTGAGGGAATGTGAGAAACACATGGCACTGAGGGAGTGTGAGTAACACAGGGGACATGGGAATGTGAGAAACAGAGGTTACTGAGGTAGTGTGAGTAACACAGTGTACTGAGGGAGTATGAGTAACACTGGGAACTGAGGGAGTGTGAGTAACACAGAGTACTGAGGGATTGTGAGTAACACAGGGTACTGAGGGGGTGTGAGTAACACAGGGTACTGAGTGAGTGTAACTAACACAGGGGACTGAGGGAGTGTGAGTAACACAGGATACTGAGGGAGTGTGAGTAACACAGAGGACTGAGGGGTTGTGAGTAACACAGGGTACTGAGGGAGTGTGACTAACACAGGGGACTGAGGGAGTGTGACTAACACAGGGGACTGAGGGAGTGTGAGTAACACAGGATACTGAGGGAGTGTGAGTAACACAGGTTGCTGAGGGTGTGTGAGTAATTCAGCGTACTGAGGGTGTGTGAGTAACACAGGATGGTGAGGGAGTGTGAGTAACACAGGGTACTGAGGAAGTGTGAGGAACACACTGTACTAAAGGAGTGTGAGTAACACAGGTTCCTGAGGGATTGTGAGAAACACAGTGTACTGAGAGTGTGTGAGTAACACAGGGTACTGAGGGATTGTGAGTAACACAGGTTACTGAGGGAGTATGAATAACACAGGGTACTGAGGAAGTGTGAGTAACACAGGTTCCTGAGGGATTGTGAGAAACACAGTGTACTGAGAGTGTGTGAGTAACACAGGGTCCTGAGGGAGTGTGAGTAACAGAGGCTACCGAGGGTGTTTGAGTAACACAGGGTACTGACGGAATCTGTGTAACACAGGGTACTGAGGGAATGTGAGTAACACAGGGGACTGAGGAAGTGTGAGACACCCAGTGTCCTGAGGGAGTGTGAATAACACAGGGTACTGAGGAGGTGTGAGTAACACAGGGTAATGAGAGAGTGTGAGTAACAAAGGATACTGAGGGAGTGTGAGTAGCGCAGCATACTGAGGGATGGTGAGTAACACAGGGTACAGAGGGGGCGTGAGTAACACAGGGTACTGAGGAGGTGTGAGTAACACAGGGTACTGAGAGAGTGTGAGTAACAAAGGATACTGAGGGAGTGTGAGTAGCACAGGATACTGAGGGATGGTGAGCAACACAGTGTACTGAGGGATTGCGAGTAATATAGTGTCCTGAAGGATTGTGAGTAACATTGGGTACTGAGCGAGTTTGAGTAAAACAGGATACTGAGGGAGTGTGAGACACACATGGTACTGAGTGAAGGTGAGAAACACATGGTACTGAGGGAGTGTGAGTAACACAGGATACTGAGGGAGTGTGAGAAACACATGGTACTGAGGGAATGTGAGAAACACATGGCACTGAGGGAGTGTGAGTAACACAGGGGACATGGGAATGTGAGTAACAGAGGTTACGAGGTAGTGTGAGTAACACAGTGTACTGAGGGAGTATGAGTAACACTGGGAACTGAGGGAGTGTGAGTAACACAGTGCACTGAGGGAGTGTGAGTAACACAGGGTACTGAGGGAGTGTGAGAAACACATGGTACTGAGGCAGTGTGAGTAACACAGGGGACATGGGAGTGTGAGTAACACAGGTTACTGAGGGAGTGTGAATAACACAGGTTACTGAGGAAGTGTGAGTAACACAGGGTGCTGAGGGTGTGTGAGTAACAGAGGGTACCGAGGGTGTTTGAGTAACACAGGGTACTGACGGAATCTGTGTAACACAGGGTACTGAGGGAATGTGAGTAACACAGGGGACTGAGGAAGTGTGAGACACCCAGTGTCCTGAGGGAGTGTGAATAACACAGGGTACTGAGGAGGTGTGAGTAACACAGGGTAATGAGAGAGTGTGAGTAACAAAGGATACTGAGGGAGTGTGAGTAGCGCAGCATACTGAGGGATGGTGAGTAACACAGGGTACAGAGGGGGCGTGAGTAACACAGGGTACTGAGGAGGTGTGAGTAACACAGGGTACTGAGAGAGTGTGAGTAACAAAGGATACTGAGGGAGTGTGAGTAGCACAGGATACTGAGGGATGGTGAGCAACACAGTGTACTGAGGGATTGCGAGTAATATAGTGTCCTGAAGGATTGTGAGTAACATTGGGTACTGAGCGAGTTTGAGTAAAACAGGATACTGAGGGAGTGTGAGACACACATGGTACTGAGTGAAGGTGAGAAACACATGGTACTGAGGGAGTGTGAGTAACACAGGATACTGAGGGAGTGTGAGAAACACATGGTACTGAGGGAATGTGAGAAACACATGGCACTGAGGGAGTGTGAGTAACACAGGGGACATGGGAATGTGAGTAACAGAGGTTACGAGGTAGTGTGAGTAACACAGTGTACTGAGGGAGTATGAGTAACACTGGGAACTGAGGGAGTGTGAGTAACACAGTGCACTGAGGGAGTGTGAGTAACACAGGGTACTGAGGGAGTGTGAGAAACACATGGTACTGAGGCAGTGTCAGTAACACAGGGGACATGGGAGTGTGAGTAACACAGGTTACTGAGGGAGTGTGAATAACACAGGTTACTGAGGAAGTGTGAGTAACACAGGGTGCTGAGGGTGTGTGAGTAACAGAGGGTACTGAGGGTGTGTGAGTAACACAGGATACTGAGGGAGTGTGAGTAACACAGGGTACTGAGGGAGTGTGAGTAACAGAGTATACTGAGGCTGCTTGAGTAACACAGGGTACTGAGGGAGTGTGCGTAACACAGGGTATTGAGGGATTGTGAGTAACACAGGGTACTGAGCAAGTGTGAGTAACACAGGATACTGATGGAGTGTGAGTAACACAGTGTACTGAGGGCATGTGAGTAATACAGCGTACTGAGGGATTGTGAGTAACACAGGATACTGAGGGAGTGTGAATAACAAAGGGTACTGAGGGAGTGTGAGTAGCGCAGGATACTGAGGGATGGTGAGTAGCACAGGGTACAGAGGGGGTGTGAGTAACACAAGGTACTGAGGAGGTGTGAGTAACACAGAGTACTGAGAGAGTGTGAGTAACAAAGGATACTGAGGGAGTGTGAGTAGCACAGGATACTGAGGGATGGTGAGCAACACAGTGTACTGAGGGCTTGCGAGTAATATAGTGTCCTGAAGGATTGTGAGTAACATTGGGGACTGAGCGAGTTTGAGTAAAACAGGATACTGAGGGAGTGTGAGACACACATGGTACTGAGTGAATGTGAGAAACACATGGTACTGAGGGAGTGTGAGTAACACAGAATACTGAGGGAGTGTGAGAAACACATGGTACTGAGGGAGTGTGAGTAACACAGGGGCATGGGAATGTGAGTAACAGAGGTTACTGAGGTAGTGTGAGTAACACAGTGTACTGAGGGAGTATGAGTAACACTGGGAACTGAGGGAATGTGAGTAACACAGTGTACTGAGGGAGTGTGAGTAACACAGGGTACTGAGGGAGTGTGAGAACACATGGTACTGAGGGAGTGTGAGTAACACAGGGGACATGGGAGTGTGAGTAACAGAGGTTACTGAGGTAGTGTGAGTAACACAGTTTACTGAGGGAGTATGAGTAACACTGGGAACTGAGGGAGTGTGAGTAACACAGAGTACTGAGGGATTGTGAGCAACACAGGGTACTGAGGGGTTGTGAGTAACACAGGGTACTGAGTGAGTGTGACTAACACAGGGGACTGAGGGAGTGTGAGTAACACAAGATACTGAGGGAGTGTGATTAACCCAGGGGACTGATGGATTGTGAGTAACACAGGGGACTGAGGCAGTGTGAGAAACCCAGGGTAATGAGGGAGTGTGAATAACGCAGTGTACAGAGGGGGTTTGCGTAACACAGGGTACTGAGGAAGTGTGAGGAACACACTGTACTAAAGGAGTGTGAGGAACACAGGTTCCTGAGGGATTGTGAGAAACGCAGTGTACTGAGAGTGTGTGAGTAACACAGGGTACTGAGGGAGTGTGAGTAACACAGGGTACTGAGGGAGTGTGAGTAGCGCAGGATACTGAGGGATGGTGAGTAACACAGGGTACAGAGGGGGTGTGAGTAACACAGCCTACTGAGGAGGTGTGAGTAACGCAGGGTACTGAGAGAGTGTGAGTAACAAAGGATACTGAGGGATTGTAATTAACAAAGAGTGCTGAGGGAGCGTGAGTAACACAGGATCCTGAGGGAGTGTGAGTAACACAGGTTCCTGAGGGATTGTGAGAAACATAGTGTACTGAGAGTGTGTGAGTAACACAGGGGACTGAGGGAGTGTGAGTAACACAGGGTACTGAGGTAGTGTGAATAACACAGGGTACTGAGGGAGTGTGAGTAACACAGGGTGCTGAGGGTGTGTGAGTAACAGAGGGTACTGAGGGTGTGTGAGTAACACAGGATACTGAGGGAGTGTGAGTAACACAGGATACTGAGGGAGTGCGAGTAACACAGGGTACTGAGCAAGTGTGAGTAACACAGTGTCCTGAGGGAGTGTGGCTAACAAAGTGGACTGAGGGAGTGTGAGTAACAGAGGTTACTGAGGGTGTGTGAGTAACACAGGATACTGATGGAGTGTGAGTAACACAGTGTACTGAGTGCATGTGAGTATTACAGCGTACTGAGGGAGTTTGAGTAACACAGGATACTGAGGGAGTGTGAATAACAAAGGGTACTGAGGGAGTGTGAGTAGCGCAGGATACTGAGGGATGGTGAGTAACACAGGGTACAGAGGGGGTGTGAGTAACACAGCGTACTGAGGAGGTGTGAGTAACGCAGGGTACTGAGAGATTGTGAGTAACAAAGGATACTGAGGGATTGTAATTAACAAAGAGTGCTGAGGGAGCGTGAGTAACACAGGATCATGAGGGAGTGTGAGTAACACAGGGGACTGAGGGGTTGTGAGTAACACAGGGTACTGAGGGAGTGTGACTAACACAGGGGACTGAGGGAGTGTGAATAACACAGGTTACTGAGGCTGTGTGAGTAATACAGCGTACTGAGGGTGTGTGAGTAACACAGGATGGTGAGGGAGTGTGAGTAACACAGAGTACTGAGGGAGTGTGCGTAACACAGGGTACTGAGGAAGTGTGAGGAACACACTGTACTAAAGGAGTGTGAGTAACTCAGTTTCCTGAGGGATTGTGAGAAACATAGTGTACTGAGAGTGTGTGAGTAACACAGGGGACTGAGGGAGTGTGAGTAACACAGGGTACTGAGGTAGTGTGAATAACACAGGGTACTGAGGGAGTGTGAGTAACACAGGGTGCTGAGGGTGTGTGAGTAACAGAGGGTACTGAGGGTGTGTGAGTAACACAGGATACTGAGGGAGTGTGAGTAACACAGGATACTGAGGGAGTGTGAGTAACAGAGTGTACTGAGGGTGTTTGAGTAACACAGGGTACTGAGGGAGTGTGCGTAACACAGGGTATTGAGGGATTGTGAGTAACACAGGGTACTGAGCAAGTGTGAGTAACATAGTGTCCTGACGGAGTGTGACTAACAAAAAGGACTGAGGGAGTGTGAGTAACAGAGGTTACTGAGGGTGTGTGAGTAACACAGGATACTGATGGAGTGTGAGTAACACAGTGTACTGAGGGCATGTGAGTAATACAGCGTACTGAGGAATTATGAGTAACACAGGATACTGAGGGAGTGTGAATAACAAAGGGAACTGAGGGAGTGTGAGTAGCGCAGGATACTGAGGGATGGTGAGTAACACAGGGTACAGAGGGGGTGTGAGTAACACAGGGTACTGAGGAGGTGTGAGTAACACAGGGTACTGAGAGAGTGTGATTAACAAAGGATACTGAGGGAGTGTGAGTAGCACAGGATACTGAGGGATGGTGAGCAACACAGTGTACTGAGGGCTTGCGAGTAATATAGTGTCCTGAAGGATTGTGAGTAACATTGGGTACTGAGCGAGTTTAATTGAAACTGGATACTGAGGGAGTGTGAGACACACATGGTACTGAGTGAATGTGAGAAACACATGGTACTGAGGGAGTGTGAGTAACACAGAATACTGAGGGAGTGTGAGAAACACATGGTACTGAGGGAATGTGAGAAACACATGGCACTGAGGGAGTGTGAGTAACACAGGGGACATGGGAATGTGAGTATCAGAGGTTACTGAGGTAGCGTGAGTAACATAGTGTGCTGAGGGAGTATGAGTAACACTGGGAACTGAGGGAGTGTGAGTAACACAGTGTACTGATTGAGTGTGAATAACACAGGGTACTGAGGAAGTGTGAGTAACACGGGGTGCTGAGGTTGTGTGAGTAACAGAGGGTACTGAGGGTGTGTGAGTAACACAGGATACTGAGGGAGTGTGAGTAACACAGTGTCATGACGGAGTGTGAGTAACAGAGGGTACTGAGGGTGTTTGAGTAGCACAGGGTACTGAGGGAATCTGTGTAACACAGGGTACTGAGGGAATGTGAGTAACACAGGGAACTGAGGAAGTGTGAGACACCCAGTGTCCTGAGGGAGTGTGAATAACACAGTGTACTGAGGGGGTGTGAGTAACACAGGGTACTGAGGAGGTGTGAGTAACACAGGGTACTGAGAGAGTGTGAGTAACAAAGGATACTGAGGGAGTGTGAGTAGCGCAGGATACTGAGGGATGGTGAGTAACACAGGATACAAGGGGGCGTGAGTAACACAGGGTACTGAGGAGGTGTGAGTAACACAGGGTACTGAGAGAGTGTGAGTAACAAAGGATACTGAGGGAGTGTGAGTAGCACAGGATGCTGAGGGATGGTGAGCAACACAGTGTACTGAGGGATTGCGAGTAATATAGTGTCCTGAAGGATTGTGAGTAACATTGGGTACTGAGCGAGTTTGAGTAAAACAGGATATTGAGGGAGTGTGAGACATACATGGTACTGAGTGAATGTGAGAAACACATGGTACTGAGGGATTGTGAGTAACACAGGATACTGAGGGAGTGTGAGAAACACATGGTACTGAGGGAATGTGAGAAACACATGGCACTGAGGGAGTGTGAGTAACACAGGGGACATGGGAATGTGAGTAACAGAGGATACTGAGGTAGTGTGAGTAACACAGTGTACTGAGGGAGTATGAGTCACACTGGGAACTGAGGGAGTGTGAGTAACACAGTGCACTGAGGGAGTGTGAGTAACACAGGGTACTGAGGGAGTGTGAGAAACACATGGTACTGAGGGAGTGTGAGTAACACAGGGGACATGGGAGTGTGAGAAACACAGGTTACTGGGGTAATGTGAGTAACTCAGTGTACTGAGGGAGTATGAGTAACACTGGGAACTGAGGGAGTGTGAGTAACACAGTTTACTGAGGGATTGTGAGTAACACAGTGTACTGAGGGAGTGTGAGTGACACAGGTTACTGAGGGTACTGAGCGAGTGTGAGTAACACATGGTACTGAGGGATTGTGAGTAACACAGGGTACTGAGGGAGTGTGAGTAACAGAGGGACCTGAGGGAGTGTCACTAACATGGGTACTGAAAGCATGTGAGTAATACAGCGTAGTGAGGGTGTGTAAGTAACACAGGGTACTGAGGGAGTGTGGTTAACACAGGATACTGATGGAGTGTGAGTAACACAGTGTACTGAGGGCATGTGAGTAATACAGCGTACTGAGGGATTGTGAGTAACACAGGATACTGAGGGATTGTGAATAACAAAGGGTACTGAGGGAGTGTGAGTAGCGCAGGATACTGAGGGATGGTGAGTAACACAGGGTACAGAGGGGGTGTGAGTAACACAGGGTACTGAGGAGGTGTGAGTAACACAGGGTACTGAGAGAGTGTGAGTTACAAAGGATACTGAGGGACTGTGAGTAGCACAGGATACTGAGGGATGGTGAGCAACACAGTGTACTGAGGGCTTGCGAGTAATATAGTGTCCTGAAGGATTGTGAGTAACATTGGGTACTGAGCGAGTTTGAGTAAAACAGGATACTGAGGGAGTGTGAGACACACATGGTACTGAGTGAATGTGAGAAACACATGTTACTGAGGGAGTGTGAGTAACACAGAATACTGAGGGAGTGTGAGAAACACATGGTACTGAGGGAATGTGAGAAACACATGGCACTGAGGGAGTGTGAGTAACACAGGGAACATGGGAGTGTGAGTAACAGAGGTTACTGAGGTAGTGTGAGTAACACAGTGTACTGAGATTTTGTGAGTAACACAGGGGACTGAGGGAGTGTGCGTAACACAGGGTACTGAGGGAGTGTGAATAACACAGGGTACTGAGGAAGTGTGAGTAACACAGGGTGCTGAGGGTGTGTGAGTAACAGAGGGTACTGAGGGTGTGTGAGTAACACAGGATACTGAGGGAGTGTGAGTAACACAGGGTACTGAGGGAGTGTGAGTAACAGAGTGTACTGAGTGTGTTTGAGTAACACAGGGTACTGAGGGAGTGTGCGTAACACAGGGTATTGAGGGATTGTGAGTAACACAGGGTACTGAGCAAGTGTGAGTAACACAGTGTCCTGACGGAGTGTGACTAACAAAAAGGACTGAGGGAGTGTGAGTAACAGAGGTTACTGAGGGTGTGTGAGTAACACAGGATACTGATGGAGTGTGAGTAACACAGTGTACTGAGGGCATGTGAGTAATACAGCGTACTGATGGATTATAAGTAACACAGGATACTGAGGGAGTGTGAATAACAAAGGGTACTGAGGGAGTGTGAGTAGCGCAGGATGCTGAGGGATGGTGAGTAACACAGGGTACAGAGGGGGTGTGAGTAACACAGGGTACTGAGGAGGTGTGAGTAACACAGGGTACTGAGAGAGTGTGAGTAACAAAGGATACTGAGGGAGTGTGAGTAGCACAGGATACTGAGGGATGGTGAGCAACACAGTGTAATGAGGGCTTGCGAGTAATATAGTGTGCTGAAGGATTGTGAGTAACATTGGGTACTGAGCGAGTTTGAGAAAACAGGATACTGAGGGAGTGTGAGACACACATGGTAATGAGTGAATGTGAGAAACACATGGTACTGAGGGAGTGTGAGTAACACAGAATACTGAGGGAGTGTGAGAAACACATGGTACTGAGGGAATGTGAGAAACACATGGCACTGAGGGAGTGTGAGTAACACAGGGGACATGGGAATGTGAGTAACAGAGCTTACTAAGGTAGTGTGAGTAACACAGTGTACTGAGGGAGTATGAGTAACACTGGGAACTGAGGGAGTGTGAGTAACACAGTGTACTGAGGGAGTGTGAGTAACACAGGGTACTGAGGGAGTGTGAGAAACACATGGTACTGAGGGAGTGTGAGTAACACAGGGGACATGGGAGTGTGAGTAACAGAGGTTACTGAGGAAGTGTGAGTAACACAGTGTACTGAGGGAGTATGAGTAACACTGGGAACTGAGGGAGTGTGAGTAACACAGTGTACTGAGGGATTGTGAGTAACACAGGGTACTGAGGGGGTGTGAGTAACACAGGGTACTGAGTGAGTGTGACTAACACAGGGGACTGAGGGAGAGTGAGTAACACAGTATACTGAGGGAGTGTGAGTAACACAGGGGACTGAGGGAGTGTGAATAACAGGTTACTGAGGGTGTGTGAGTAATACAGCGTACTGAGGGTGTGTGAGTAACACAGGATGGTGAGGGAGTGTGGGTAACACAGGGTACTGAGGGAGTGTGCGTAACACAGGGTAATGAGGAAGTGTGAGTAGTACAGGATACTGATGGATGGTGAGTAATACAGGCTACAGAGAGGGTGTGAGTAACACAGGGTACTGAGGAGGTGTGAGTAACCCAGGGTGCTGAGAGAGTGTGAGTAACAAAGGATACTGAGGGAGTGTGAGTAGCACAGGATACTGAGGGATGGTGAGCAACACAGTGTACTGAGGGATTGCGAGTAATATAGTGTCCTGAAGGATTGTGAGTAACATTGTGTACTGAGCGAGTTTGAGTAAAACAGGATACTGAGGGAGTGTGAGAAACACATGGTACTTAGGGAATGTGAGAAACACATGGTACTGAGGGAGTGTGAGTAACACAGGGGACATGGGAGTGTGAGTAACAGAGGTTACTGAGGTATTGTGAGTAACACAGTGTACTGAGGGAGTATGAGTAACAATGGGAACTGAGGGAGTGTGAGTAACACAATGTACTGAGGGATTGTGAGTAACACAGGTTACTGAGGGGGTGTGAGTAACACAGGATACTGAGAGTGTGTGAGTAACACATTGTACTGAGGGAGTGTGAGTGACACAGGATATTGAGGGTACTGAGGGAGTGTGAGTAACACATGGTACTGAGGGATTGTGAGTAACACAGGGTACTGAGGGAGTGTGATTAACAGAGGGACCTGAGGCAGTGTCACTAACATGGGAACTGAAAACATGTGAGTACTACAGCGTAGTGAGGGTGTGTAAGTAACACAGGGTACTGAGGGAGTGTCAGTAACAGAGGGTACTGAGGGAGTATGAGTAACACAGGTTACTAAGGGAGTGTGAGTAACACAGGTTTCTGAGGGAGTGTGAGTAACACAGGGTACTGAGGGTGTGTGAGTAACACAGGGTACTGAGGGCATGTGAGTAACACAGTGTACTGAGGGAGTGTGAGTAACACAGAATACTGATGTAGTGTGAGTAACACATGGTACTGAGGGAGTGTGCGTAACACAGGGCACTGCGGGATTGTGTGTCACACAGGGGACCGAGGTGGTTTGAGGAACACAAGGTACTGAGGGAGTGTGAGTAACACTGGGAACTGAGGGAGTGTGAGTAACACAGTTTACTAAGGGATTGTGAGTAACACAGTGTACTGAGGGAGTGTAAGTGACACAGGATACTGAGGGTACTGAGGGGGTGTGAGTAACACATGGTACTGAGGGATTGTGAGTAACACAGGGTACTGAGGGAGTGTGAGTAACAGAGGGACCTGAGGGAGTGTCACTAACATGGGGACTGAAAGCATGTGAGTAATACAGCGTAGTGAGGGTGTGTAAGTAACACAGGGTACTGAGGGAGTGTGGGTAACACAGGATACTGATGGAGTGTGAGTAACACTGTGTACTGAGGGCATGTGAGTAATACAGCGTACTGAGGGATTGTGAGTAACACAGGATACTGAGGGATTGTGAATAACAAAGGGTACTGAGGGAGTGTGAGTAGCGCAGGATACTGAGGGATGGTGAGTAACACAGGGTACAGAGGGGGTGTGAGTAACACAGGGTACTGAGGAGGTGTGAGTAACACAGGGTACTGAGAGAGTGTGAGTAACAAAGGATACTGAGGGACTGTGAGTAGCACAGGATACTGAGGGATGGTGAGCAACACAGTGTACTGAGGGCTTGCGAGTAATATAGTGTCCTGAAGGATTGTGAGTAACATTGGGTACTGAGCGAGTTTGAGTAAAACAGGATACTGAGGGAGTGTGAGACACACATGGTACTGAGTGAATGTGAGAAACACATGTTACTGAGGGTGTGTGAGTAACACAGAATACTGAGGGAGTGTGAGAAACACATGGTACTGAGGGAATGTGAGAAACACATGGCACTGAGGGAGTGTGAGTAACACAGGGGACATGGGAGTGTGAGTAACAGAGGTTACTGAGGTAGTGTGAGTAACACAGTATACTGAGGGAGTATGAGTAACACTGGGAACTGAGGGAGTGTGAGTAACACAGAGTACTGAGGGATTGTGAGTAACACAGGGTACTGAGGGGGTGTGAGTAACACAGGGTACTGAGTGAGTGTGACTAACACAGGGGACTGAGGGAGTGTGAGTAACACAGGATACTGAGGGAGTGTGAGTAACACAGGGGACTGAGGGTGTGTGAGTAACACAGGGTACTGAGGAGGTGTGAGTAACACAGGGTACTGAGAGAGTGTGAGTAACAAAGGATACTGAGGGACTGTGAGTAGCACAGGATACTGAGGGATGGTGAGCAACACAGTTTACTGAGGGCTTGCGAGTAATATAGTGTCCTGAAGGATTGTGAGTAACATTGGGTACTGAGCGAGTTTGAGTAAAACAGGATACTGAGGGAGTGTGAGACACACATGGTACTGAGTGAATGTGAGAAACACATGTTACTGAGGGAGTGTGAGTAACACAGAATACTGAGGGAGTGTGAGAAACACATGGTACTGAGGGAATGTGAGAAACACATGGCACTGAGGGAGTGTGAGTAACACAGGGGACATGGGAGTGTGAGTAACAGAGGTTACTGAGGTAGTGTGAGTAACACAGTATACTGAGGGAGTATGAGTAACACTGGGAACTGATCGAGTGTAAGTAACACAGTGTACTGAGGGAGTGTGAGTAACACAGGGTACTGAGGGAGTGTGAGAAACACATGGTACTGAGGGAGTGTGAGTAACACAGGGAACATGGGAGTGTGAGTAACAGAGGTTACTGAGGTAGTGTGAGTAACACAGTGTACTGAGGGAGTATGAGTAACACTGGGAACTGAGGGAGTGTGAGTAACACAGAGTACTGAGGGATTGTGAGTAACACAGGGTACTGAGGGGGTGTGAGTAACAAAGGGTACTGAGTGAGTGTGACTAACACAGGGGACTGAGGGACTGTGAGTAACACAGGATACTGAGGGAGTGTGAGTAACACAGGGGACTGAGGGATTGTGAGTAACACAGGGGACTGAGGCAGTGTGAGAAACCCAGGGTAATGAGGGAGTGTGAATAACGCAGTGTACAGAGGGGGTGTGCGTAACACAGGGTACTGAGGAAGTGTGAGGAACACACTGTACTAAAGGAGTGTGAGGAACACAGGTTCCTGAGGGATTGTGAGAAACACAGTGTACTGAGAGTGTGTGAGTAAAACAGGGTACTGAGGGAGTGTGAGTAACACAGGGTACTGAGGGAGTATGAGTAACACTGGGAACTGAGGGAGTGTGAGTAACACAGAGTACTGAGGGATTGTGAGTAACACAGGGTACTGAGGGGGTGTGAGTAACACAGGGTACTGAGTGAGTGTGACTAACACAGGGGACTGAGGGAGTGTGAGTAACACAGGATACTGAGGGAGCGTGAGTAACACAGGTGACTGAGGGATTGTGAGTAACACAGGGGACTGAGGCAGTGTGAGAAACCCAGGGTAATGAGGGAGTGTGAATAACGCAGTGTACAGAGGGGGTGTGCGTAACACAGGGTACTGAGGAAGTGTGAGGAACACACTGTACTAAAGGAGTGTGAGGAACACAGGTTCCTGAGGGATTGTGAGAAACACAGTGTACTGAGAGTGTGTGAGTAACACAGGGTACTGAGGGAGTGTGAGTAACACAGGGTACTGAGGGATTGTGAATAACGCAGGGTACCGAGGGAATGTGAGTAGCACAGGCTACTGAGTGATTGTAATTAACAAAGAGTGCTGAGGGAGTGTGAGTAACACAGGATCCTGAGGGAGTGTGAGTAACACAGGGGACTGAGGGGTTGTGAGTAACACAGGGTACTGAGGGAGTGTGACTAACACAGGGGACTGAGGGAGTGTGAGTAACATAGGTTACTGAGGGTGTGTGAGTAATACAGCGTACTGAGGGTGGGTGAGTAACACAGGATGGTGAGGGAGTGTGAGTAACACAGGGTACTGAGGAAGTGTGAGGAACACACAGTACTAAAGGAGTGTGAGGAACACAGGTTCCTGAGGGATTGTGAGAAACACAGTGTACTGAGAGTGTCTGAGTAACACAGGGTACTGAGGGAGTGTGAATAACATAGGGTACTGAGGGAGTGTGAGTAACACAGTGTACTGAGTGAGTGTGAGTAATACAACGTACTGAGGGTGTGTGAGTAACACAGGATGGTGAGGGAGTGTGAGTAACACAGGGTAATGAGGGAGTGTGCGTAACACAGGGTAATGAGGAAGTGTGAGTAGTACAGGATACTGAGGGATGGTGAGTAATACAGGCTACAGAGAGGGTGTGAGTAACACAGGGTACTGAGGAGGTGTGAGTAACCCAGGGTGCTGAGAGAGTGTGAGTAACAAAGGATACTGAGGGAGTGTGAGTAGCACAGGATACTGAGGGATGGTGAGCAACACAGTGTACTGAGGGATTGCGAGTAATATAGTGTCCTGAAGGATTGTGAGTAACATTGGGTACTGAGCGAGTTTGAGTAAAACAGGATACTGAGGGAGTGTGAGAAACGCATGGTACTTAGGGAATGTGAGAAACACATGGTACTGAGGGAGTGTGAGTAACACAGGGGACATGGGAGTGTGAGTAACAGAGGTTACTGAGGAAGTGTGAGTAACACAGTGTACTGAGGGAGTATGAGTAACACTGGGAACTGAGGGAGTGTGAGTAACACCGTGTACTGAGGGAGTGTGAGTAACACAGGGAACTGAGGGAGTGTGAGAAACACATGGTACTGAGGAAGTGTGAGTAACACAGGGGACATGGGAGTGTGAGTAACAGAGGTTACTGAGGAAGTGTGAGTAACACAGTGTACTGAGGGAGTATGAGTAACACTGGGAACTAAGGGAGTGTGAGTAACACAGTGTACTCAGGGATTGTGAGTAACACAGGGTACTGAGGGGGTGTGAGTAACACAGGGTACTGAGTGAGTGTGACTAACACAGGGGACTGAGGGAGAGTGAGTAACACAGTATACTGAGGGAGTGTGAGTAACACAGGGGACTGAGGGAGTGTGAATAACAGGTTACTGAGGGTGTGTGAGTAATACAGTGTACTGAGGGTGTGTGAGTAACACAGGATGGTGAGGGAGTCTGGGTAACACAGGGTACCGAGGGAGTGTGCGTAACACAGGATACTGAGGGATGGTGAGTAATACAGGCTACAGAGAGGGTGTGAGTAACACAGGGTACTGAGGAGGTGTGAGTAACCCAGGGTGCTGAGAGAGTGTGAGTAACAAAGGATACTGAGGGAGTGTGAGTAGCACAGGATACTGAGGGATGGTGAGCAACACAGTGTACTGAGGGATTGCGAGTAATATAATGTCCTGAAGGATTGTGAGTAACATTGGGTACTGAGCGAGGAGAGTAAAACAGGATACTGAGGGAGTGTGAGAAACACATGGTACTTAGGGAATGTGAGAAACACATGGTACTGAGGGGGTGTGAGTAACACAGGATACTGAGGGTGTGTGAGTAACACAGTGTACTGAGGGAGTGTGAGTGACACAGGATATTGAGGGTACTGAGGGAGTGTGAGTAACACATGGTACTGAGGGATTGTGAGTAACACAGGGTACTGAGGGAGTGTGAGTAACACAGGGGACATGGGAGTGTGAGTAACAGAGGTTACTAAGGTATTGTGAGTAACACAGTGTACTGAGGGAGTATCAGTAACAATGGGAACTGAGGGAGTGTGAGTAACACAATGTACTGAGGGATTGTGAGTAACACAGGTTACTGAGGGGGTGTGAGTAACACAGGATACTGAGGGTGTGTGAGTAACACAGTGTACTGAGGGAGTGTGAGTGACACAGGATATTGAGGGTACTGAGGGAGTGTGAGTAACACATGGTACTGAGGGATTGTGAGTAACACAGGGTACTGAGGGAGTGTGATTAACAGAGGGACCTGAGGGAGTGTCACTAACATGGGAACTGAAAGCATGTGAGTACTACAGCGTAGTGAGGGTGTGTAAGTAACACAGGGTACTGAGGGAGTGTCAGTAACAGAGGGTACTGAGGGAGTGTGAGTAACACAGGTTACTAAGGGAGTGTGAGTAACACAGGTTTCTGAGGGAGTGTGAGTAACACAGGGTACTGAGGGTGTGTGTAGTAACACAGGGTACTGAGGGCATGTGAGTAATACAGCGTAATGAGGGAGTGTGAGTAACACAGAATACTGATGGAGTGTGAGTAACACATGGTACTGAGGGAGTGTGCGTAACACAGGGCACTGCGGGATTGTGTGTCACACAGGGGACCGAGGTGGTTTGAGGAACACAGGGTACTGAGGGAGTGTGAGTAACACTGGGAACTGAGGGAGTGTGAGTAACACAGTTTACTGAGGGATTGTGAGTAACACAGTGTACTGAGGGAGTGTAAGGGACACAGGATACTGAGGGTACTGAGGGAGTGTGAGTAACACATGGTACTGAGGGATTGTGAGTAACACAGGGTACTGAGGGAGTGTGAGTAACAGAGGGACCTGAGGGAGTGTCACTAACATGGGGACTGAAAGCATGTGAGTAATACAGCGTAGTGAGGGTGTGTAAGTAACACAGGGTACTGAGGGAGTGTGGGTAACACAGGATACTGATGGAGTGTGAGTAACACAGTGTACTGAGGGCATGTGAGTAATACAGCGTACTGAGGGATTGTGAGTAACACAGGATACTGAGGGATTGTGAATAACAAAGGGTACTGAGGGAGTGTGAGTAGCGCAGGATACTGAGGGATGGTGAGTAACACAGGGTACAGAGGGGGTGTGAGTAACACAGGGTACTGAGGAGGTGTGAGTAACACAGGGTACTGAGAGAGTGTGAGTAACAAAGGATACTGAGGGACTGTGAGTAGCACAGGATACTGAGGGATGGTGAGCAACACAGTGTACTGAGGGCTTGCGAGTAATATAGTGTCCTGAAGGATTGTGAGTAACATTGGGTACTGAGCGAGTTTGAGTAAAACAGGATACTGAGGGAGTGTGAGACACACATGGTACTGAGTGAATGTGAGAAACACATGTTACTGAGGGAGTGTGAGTAACACAGAATGCTGAGGGAGTGTGAGAAACACATGGTACTGAGGGAATGTGAGAAACACATGGCACTGAGGGAGTGTGAGTAACACAGGGGACATGGGAGTGTGAGTAACAGAGGTTACTGAGGTAGTGTGAGTAACACAGTGTACTGAGGGAGTATGAGTAACACATGGTACTGAGGGAGTGTGAGTAACTCAGGGGACATGGGAGTGTGAGTAACAGAGGTTACTGAGGTAGTGTGAGTAACACAGTGTACTGAGGGAGTATGAGTAACACTGGGAACTGAGGGAGTGTGAGTAACACAGAGTACTGAGGGATTGTGAGTAACACAGGGTACTGAGGGGGTGTGAGTAACACAGGGTACTGAGTGAGTGTGACTAACACAGGGGACTGAGGGAGTGTGAGTAACACAGGATACTGAGGGAGTGTGAGTAACACAGGGGACTGAGGGGGTGTGAGTAACACAGGGTACTGAGGAGGTGTGAGTAACACAGGGTACTGAGAGAGTGTGAGTAACAAAGGATACTGAGGGACTGTGAGTAGCACAGGATACTGAGGGATGGTGAGCAACACAGTGTACTGAGGGCTTGCGAGTAATATAGTGTCCTGAAGGATTGTGAGTAACATTGGGTACTTAGCGAGTTTGAGTAAAACAGGATACTGAGGGAGTGTGAGACACACATGGTACTGAGTTAATGTGAGAAACACATGTTACTGAGGGAGTGTGAGTAACACAGAATACTGAGGGAGTGTGAGAAACACATGGTACTGAGGGAATGTGAGAAACACATGGCACTGAGGGAGTGTGAGTAACACAGGGGACATGGGAGTGTGAGTAACAGAGGTTACTGAGGTAGTGTGAGTAACACAGTGTACTGAGGGAGTATGAGTAACACTGGGAACTGATCGAGTGTGAGTAACACAGTGTACTGAGGGAGTGTGAGTAACACAGGGTACTGAGGGAGTGTGAGAAACACATGGTACTGAGGGTGTGTGAGTAACACAGGATACTGATGGAGTGTGAGTAACACAGTGTACTGAGGGCATGTGAGTAATACAGTGTACTGAGGGATTATGAGTAACACAGGATACTGAGGGAGTGTGAATAACAAAGGGTACTGAGGGAGTGTGAGTAGCGCAGGATGCTGAGGGATGGTGAGTAACACAGGGTACAGAGGGGGTGTGAGTAACACAGGGTACTGAGGAGGTGTGAGTAACACAGGGTACTGAGAGAGTGTGAGTAACAAAGGATACTGAGGGAGTGTGAGTAGCACAGGATACTGAGGGATGGTGAGCAACACAGTGTAATGAGGGCTTGCGAGTAATATAGTGTGCTGAAGGATTGTGAGTAACATTGGGTACTGAGCGAGTTTGAGAAAACAGGATACTGAGGGAGTGTGAGACACACATGGTAATGAGTGAATGTGAGAAACACAAGATACTGAGGGAGTGTGAGTAACACAGAATACTGAGGGAGTGTGAGAAACACATGGTACTGAGGGAATGTGAGATACACATGGCACTGAGGGAGTGTGAGTAACACAGGGGACATGGGAATGTGAGTAACAGAGCTTACTAAGGTAGTGTGAGTAACACAGTGTACTGAGGGAGTATGAGTAACACTGGGAACTGAGGGAGTGTGAGTAACACAGTGTACTGAGGGAGTGTGAGTAACACAGGGAACTGAGGGAGTGTGAGAAACACATGGTACTGAGGGAGTGTGAGTAACACAGGGGACATGGGAGTGTGAGTAACAGAGGTTACTGAGGAAGTGTGAGTAACACAGTGTACTGAGGGAGTATGAGTAACACTGGGAACTGAGGGAGTGTGCGTAACACAGTGTACTGAGGGATTGTGAGTAACACAGGGTACTGAGGGGGTGTGAGTAACACAGGGTACTGAGTGAGTGTGACTAACACAGGGGACTGAGGGAGAGTGAGTAACACAGTATACTGAGGGAGTGTGAGTAACACAGGGGACTGAGGGAGTGTGAATAACAGGTTACTGAGGGTGTGTGAGTAATACAGCGTACTGAGGGTGAGTGAGTAACACAGGATGTTGAGGGAGTGTGGGTAACACAGGGTACTGAGGGAGTGTGCGTAACACAGGGTAATGAGGAAGTGTGAGTAGTACAGGATACTGAGGGATGGTGAGTAATACAGGCTACAGAGAGGGTGTGAGTAACACAGGGTACTGAGGAGGTGTGAGTAACCCAGGGTGCTGAGAGAGTGTGAGTAACAAAGGATACTGAGGGAGTGTGAGTAGCACAGGATACTGAGGGATGGTGAGCAACACAGTGTACTGAGGGATTGCGAGTAATATAGTGTCCTGAAGGATTGTGAGTAACATTGGGTACTGAGCGAGTTTGAGTAAAACAGGATACTGAGGGAGTGTGAGTAACACAGGATACTGAGGGAGTGTGACTAACAAAGTGGACTGAGGGAGTGTGAGTAACAGAGGTTACTGAGGGTGTGTGAGTAACACAGGATACTGATGGAGTGTGAGTAACACAGTGTACTGAGGGCATGCGAGTATTACAGCGTACTGAGGGAGTGTGAGTAACACAGGATACTGAGGGAGTGTGAATAACAAAGTGTACTGAGGGAGTGTGAGTAGCGCAGGATACTGAGGGATGGTGAGTAACACAGGGTACAGAGGGGGTGTGAGTAACACAGGGTACTGAGGAGGTGTGAGTAACACAGGGTACTGAGAGAGTGTGAGTAACAAAGGATACTGAGGGAGTGTGAGTAGCACAGGTTACTGAGGCTGTGTGAGTAATACAGCGTACTGAGGGTGTGTGAGTAACACAGGATGGTGAGGGAGTGTGAGTAACACAGAGTACTGAGGGAGTGTGCTTAACACAGGGTACTGAGGAAGTGTGAGGAACACACTGTACTAAAGGAGTGTGAGTAACACAGGTTCCTGAGGGATTGTGAGAAACACAGTGTACTGAGAGTGTGTGAGTAACACAGGGGACTGATGGAGTGTGCGTAACACAGGGTACTGAGGGAGTGTGAATAACACAGGGTACTGAGGAAGTGTGAGTAACACAGGGTGCTGAGGGTGTGTGAGTAACAGAGGGTACTGAGGGTGTGTGAGTAACACAGGATACTGAGGGAGTGTGAGTAACACAGGGTACTGAGGGAGTGTGAGAAACAGAGTGTACTGAGTGTGTTTGAGTAACACAGGGTACTGAGGGAGTGTGCGTAACACAGGGTATTGAGGGATTGTGAGTAACACAGGGGACATGGGAGTGTGAGTAACAGAGGTTACTGAGGTAGTGTGAGTAACACAGTGTACTGAGGGAGTATGAGTAACACTGCGAACTGATCGAGTGTGAGTAACACAGTGTACTGAGGGAGTGTGTGTAACACAGGGTACTGAGGGAGTGTGAGAAACACATGGTACTGAGGGAGTGTGAGTAACTCAGGGGACATGGGAGTGTGAGTAACAGAGGTTACTGAGGTAGTGTGAGTAACACAGTGTACTGAGGGAGTATGAGTAACACTGGGAACTGAGGGAGTGTGAGTAACACAGAGTACTGAGGGATTGTGAGTAACACAGGGTACTGAGGGGGTGTGAGAACACAGGGTACTGAGTGAGTGTGACTAACACAGGGGACTGAGGGAGTGTGAGTAACACAGGATACTGAGGGAGTGTGAGTAACACAGGGGACTGAGGGGGTGTGAGTAACACAGGGTACTGAGGAGGTGTGAGTAACACAGGGTACTGAGAGAGTGTGAGTAACAAAGGATACTGAGGGACTGTGAGTAGCACAGGATACTGAGGGATGGTGAGCAACACAGTGTACTGAGGGCTTGCGAGTAATATAGTGTCCTGAAGGATTGTGAGTAACATTGGGTACTTAGCGAGTTTGAGTTAAACAGGATACTGAGGGAGTGTGAGACACACATGGTACTGAGTGAATGTGAAAAACACATGTTACTGAGGGAGTGTGAGTAACACAGAATACTGAGGGAGTGTGAGAAACACATGGTACTGAGAGAATGTGAGAAACACATGGCACTGAGGGAGTGTGAGTAACACAGGGGACATGGGAGTGTGAGTAACAGAGGTTACTGAGGTAGTGTGAGTAACACAGTGTACTGAGGGAGTATGAGTAACACTGGGAACTGATCGAGTGTGAGTAACACAGTGTACTGAGGGAGTGTGAGTAACACAGGGTACTGAGGGAGTGTGAGAAACACATGGTACTGAGGGAGTGTGAGTAACACAGGGGACATGGGAGTGTGAGTAACAGAGGTTACTGAGGTAGTGTGAGTAACACAGTGTACTGAGGGAGTATGAGTAACACTGGGAACTGAGGGAGTGTGAGTAACACAGAGTACTGAGGGATTGTGAGTAACACAGGGTACTGAGGGGGTGTGAGCAACACAGGGTACTGAGTGAGTGTGACTAACACAGGGGACTGAGGGAGTGTGAGTAACACAGGATACTGAGGGAGTGTGAGTAACACAGGGGACTGAGGGATTGTGAGTAACACAGGGGACTGAGGCAGTGTGAGAAACCCAGGGTAATGAGGGAGTGTGAATAACGCAGTGTGCAGAGCGGGTGTGCGTAACACAGGGTACTGAGGAAGTGTGAGGAACACACTGTACTAAAGGAGTGTGAGGAACACAGGTTCCTGAGGGATTGTGAGAAACACAGTGTACTGAGGGTGTGTGAGTAACACAGGGTACTGAGGGAGTGTGAGTAACACAGGGTACTGAGGGATTGTGAATAACGCAGGGTACCGAGGGAATGTGAGTAGCACAGGCTACTGAGTGATTGTAATTAACAAAGAGTGCTGAGGGAGTGTGAGTAACACAGGATCCTGAGGGAGTGTGAGTAACACAGGGGACTGAGGGGTTGTGAGTAACACAGGGTACTGAGGGAGTGTGACTAACACAGGGGACTGAGGGAGTGTGAGTAACATAGGTTACTGAGGGTGTGTGAGTAATACAGCGTACTGAGGGTGGGTGAGTAACACAGGATGGTGAGGGAGTGTGAGTAACACAGGGTACTGAGGAAGTGTGAGGAACACACAGTACTAAAGGAGTGTGAGGAACACAGGTTCCTGAGGGATTGTGAGAAACACAGTGTACTGAGAGTGTCTGAGTAACACAGGGTACTGAGGGAGTGTGAATAACACAGGGTACTGAGGAAGTGTGAGTAACACAGGGTGCTGAGGGTGTGTGATTAACAGAGGGTACTGAGGGTGTGTGAGTAAAGCTGGATACTGAGGGAGTGTGAGTAACACAAGCTACTGAGGGAGTGTGAGTAACAGAGGGTACTGAGGGTGTGTGAGTAAAGCAGGATACTGAGGGAGTGTGAGTAACACAGGATACTGAGGGAGTGTGACTAACAAAGTGGACTGAGGGAGTGTGAGTAACAGAGGTTACTGAGGGTGTGTGAGTAACACAGGATACTGATGGAGTGTGAGTAACACAGTGTACTGAGGGCATGTGAGTATTACAGCGTACTGAGGGAGTGTGAGTAACACAGGATACTGAGGGAGTGTGAATAACAAAGGGTACTGAGGGAGTGTGAGTAGCGCAGGATACTGAGGGATGGTGAGTAACACAGGGTACAGAGGGGGTGTGAGTAACACAGGGTACTGAGGAGGTGTGAGTAAAACAGGGTACTGAGAGAGTGTGAGTAACAAAGGATACTGAGGGAGTGTGAGTAGCACAGGTTACTGAGGCTGTGTGAGTAATACAGCGTACTGAGGGTGTGTGAGTAACACAGGATGGTGAGGGAGTGTGAGTAACACAGAGTACTGAGGGAGTGTGCTTAACACAGGGTACTGAGGAAGTGTGAGGAACACACTGTACTAAAGGAGTGTGAGTAACACAGGTTCCTGAGGGATTGTGAGAAACACAGTGTACTGAGAGTGTGTGAGTAACACAGGGGACTGAGGGAGTGTGCGTAACACAGGGTACTGAGGGAGTGTGAATAACACAGGGTACTGAGGAAGTGTGAGTAACACAGGGTGCTGAGGGTGTGTGAGTAACAGAGGGTACTGAGGGTGTGTGAGTAACACAGGATACTGAGGGAGTGTGAGTAACACAGGGTACTGAGGGAGTGTGAGAAACAGAGTGTACTGAGTGTGTTTGAGTAACAGGGTACTGAGGGAGTGTGCGTAACACAGGGTATTGAGAGATTGTGAGTAACACAGGGTACTGAGCAAGTGTGAGTAACACAGTGTCCTGACGGAGTGTGACTAACAAAAAGGACTGAGGGAGTGTGAGTAACAGAGGTTACTGAGGGTGTGTGAGTAACACAGGATACTGATGGATGTGTGAGTAACACAGTGTACTGAGGGCATGTGAGTAATACAGTGTACTGAGGGATTATGAGTAACACAGGATACTGAGGGAGTGTGAATAACAAAGGGTACTGAGGGAGTGTGAGTAGCGCAGGATGCTGAGGGATGGTGAGTAACACAGGGTACAGAGGGGGTGTGAGTAACACAGGGTACTGAGGAGGTGTGAGTAACACAGGGTACTGAGAGAGTGTGAGTAACAAAGGATACTGAGGGAGTGTGAGTAGCACAGGATACTGAGGGATGGTGAGCAACACAGTGTAATGAGGGCTTGCGAGTAATATAGTGTGCTGAAGGATTGTGAGTAACATTGGGTACTGAGCGAGTTTGAGAAAACAGGATACTGAGGGAGTGTGAGACACACATGGTAATGAGTGAATGTGAGAAACACATGTTACTGAGGGAGTGTGAGTAACACAGAATACTGAGGGAGTGTGAGAAACACATGGTACTGAGGGAATGTGAGAAACACATGGCACTGAGGGAGTGTGAGTAACACAGGGGACATGGGAGTGTGAGTAACAGAGGTTACTGAGGTAGTGTGAGTAACACAGTGTACTGAGGGAGTATGAGTAACACTGGGAACTGATCGAGTGTGAGTAACACAGTTTACTGAGGGAGTGTGAGTAACACAGGGTACTGAGGGAGTGTGAGAAACACATGGTACTGAGGGAGTGTGAGTAACACAGGGGACATGGGAGTGTGAGTAACAGAGGTTACTGAGGTAGTGTGAGTAACACAGTGTACTGAGGGAGTATGAGTAACACTGGGAACTGACGGAGTGTGAGTAACACAGAGTACTGAGGGATTGTGAGTAACACAGGGTACTGAGGGGGTGTGAGTAACACAGGGTACTGAGTGAGTGTGACTAACACAGGGGACTGAGGGAGTGTGAGTAACACAGGATACTGAGGGAGTGTGAGTAACACAGGGGACTGAGGGATTGTGAGTAACACAGGGGACTGAGGCAGTGTGAGAAACCCAGGGTAATGAGGGAGTGTGAATAACGCAGTGTACAGAGGGGGTGTGCGTAACACAGGGTACTGAGGAAGTGTGAGGAAAACACTGTACTAAAGGAGTGTGAGGAACACAGGTTCCTGAGGAATTGTGAGAAACACAGTATACTGAGAGTGTGTGAGTAACACAGGGTACTGAGGGAGTGTGAGTAACACAGGGTACTGAGGGATTGTGAATAACGCAGGGTACCGAGGGAATATGAGTAGCACAGGCTACTGAGGGATTGTAATTAACAAAGAGTGCTGAGGGAGTGTGAGTAACACAGGATCCTGAGGGAGTGTGAGTAACACAGGGGACTGAGGGGTTGTGAGTAACACAGGGTACTGAGGGAGTGTGACTAACACAGGGGACTGAGGGAGTGTGAGTAACATAGGTTACTGAGGGTGTGTGAGTAATACAGCGTACTGAGGGTGGGTGAGTAACACAGGATGGTGAGGGAGTGTGAGTAACACAGGGTACTGAGGAAGTGTGAGGAACACACAGTACTAAAGGAGTGTGAGGAACACAGGTTCCTGAGGGATTGTGAGAAACAAAGTGTACTGAGAGTGTCTGAGTAACACAGGGTACTGAGGGAGTGTGAATAACACAGGGTACTGAGGAAGTGTGAGTAACACAGGGTGCTGAGGGTGTGTGATTAACAGAGGGTACTGAGGGTGTGTGAGTAAAGCAGGATACTGAGGGAGTGTGAGTAACACAGGATACTGAGGGAGTGTGACTAACAAAGTGGACTGAGGGAGTGTGAGTAACAGAGGTTACTGAGGGTGTGTGAGTAACACAGGATACTGATGGAGTGTGAGTAACACAGTGTACTGAGGGCATGCGAGTATTACAGCGTACTGAGGGAGTGTGAGTAACACAGGATACTGAGGGAGTGTGAATAACAAAGGGTACTGAGGGAGTGTGATTAGCGCAGGATACTGAGGGATGGTGAGTAACACAGGGTACAGAGGGGGTGTGAGTAACACAGGGTACTGATGAGGTGTGAGTAACACAGGGTACTGAGAGAGTGTGAGTAACAAAGGATACTGAGGGAGTGTGAGTAGCACAGGTTACTGAGGCTGTGTGAGTAATACATCGTACTGAGGGTGTGTGAGTAACACAGGATGGTGAGGGAGTGTGAGTAACACAGAGTACTGAGGGAGTGTGCTTAACACAGGGTACTGAGGAAGTGTGAGGAACACACTGTACTAAAGGAGTGTGAGTAACACAGGTTCCTGAGGGATTGTGAGCAACACAGTGTACTGAGGGAGTGTGATTAACACAGGGTACTGAGGGAGTGTGAATAACACAGGGTACTGAGGAAGTGTGAGTAACACAGGGTGCTGAGGGTGTGTGATTAACAGAGGGTACTGAGGGTGTGTGAGTAAAGCTGGATACTGAGGGAGTGTGAGTAACACAAGCTACTGAGGGATTGTGAGTAACAGAGGGTACTGAGGGTGTGTGAGTAAAGCAGGATACTGAGGGAGTGTGAGTAACACAGGATACTGAGGGAGTGTGACTAACAAAGTGGACTGAGGGAGTGTGAGTAACCGAGGTTACTGAGGGTGTGTGAGTAACACAGGATACTGATGGAGTGTGAGTAACACAGTGTACTGAGGGCATGCGAGTATTACAGCGTACTGAGGGAGTGTGAGTAACACAGGATACTGAGGGAGTGTGAATAACAAAGGGTACTGAGGGAGTGTGATTAGCGCAGGATACTGAGGGATGGTGAGTAACACAGGGTACAGAGGGGGTGTGAGTAACACAGGGTACTGATGAGGTGTGAGTAACACAGGGTACTGAGAGAGTGTGAGTAACAAAGGATACTGAGGGAGTGTGAGTAGCACAGGTTACTGAGGCTGTGTGAGTAATACAGCGTACTGAGGGTGTGTGAGTAACACAGGATGGTGAGGGAGTGTGAGTAACACAGAGTACTGAGGGAGTGTGCTTAACACAGGGTACTGAGGAAGTGTGAGGAACACACTGTACTAAAGGAGTGTGAGTAACACAGGTTCCTGAGGGATTGTGAGCAACACAGTGTACTGAGGGAGTGTGAGTAACACAGGGTACTGAGGGAGTGTGAATAACACAGGGTACTGAGGAAGTGTGAGTAACACAGGGTGCTGAGGGTGTGTGATTAACAGAGGGTACTGAGGGTGTGTGAGTAAAGCTGGATACTGAGGGAGTGTGAGTAACACAAGCTACTGAGGGATTGTGAGTAACAGAGGGTACTGAGGGTGTGTGAGTAAAGCAGGATACTGAGGGAGTGTGAGTAACACAGGATACTGAGGGAGTGTGACTAACAAAGTGGACTGAGGGAGTGTGAGTAACCGAGGTTACTGAGGGTGTGTGAGTAACACAGGATACTGATGGAGTGTGAGTAACACAGTGTACTGAGGACATGCGAGTATTACAGCGTACTTAGGGAGTGTGAGTAACACAGGATACTGAGGGAGTGTGAATAACAAAGGGTACTGAGGGAGTGTGAGTAGCGCAGGATACTGAGGGATGGTGAGTAACACAGGGTACAGAGGGGGTGTGAGTAACACAGGGTACTGAGGAGGTGTGAGTAACACAGGGTACTGAGAGAGTGTGAGTAACAAAGGATACTGAGGGAGTGTGAGTAGCACAGGTTACTGAGGCTGTGTGAGTAATACAGCGTACTGAGTCTGTGTGAGTAACACAGGATGGTGAGGGAGTGTGAGTAACACAGAGTACTGAGGGAGTGTGCTTAACACAGGGTACTGAGGAAGTGTGAGGAACACACTGTACTAAAGGAGTGTGAGTAACACAGGTTCCTGAGGGATTGTGAGAAACACAGTGTACTGAGAGTGTGTGAGTAACACAGGGGACTGATGGAGTGTGCGTAACACAGGGTACTGAGGGAGTGTGAATAACACAGGGTACTGAGGAAGTGTGAGTAACAAAGGGTGCTGAGGGTGTGTGAGTAACAGAGGGTACTGAGGGTGTGTGAGTAACACAGGATACTGAGGGAGTGTGAGTAACACAGGGTACTGAGGGAGTGTGAGAAACAGAGTGTACTGAGTGTGTTTGAGTAACACAGGGTACTGAGGGAGTGTGCGTAACACAGGGTATTGAGGGATTGTGAGTAACACAGGGTACTGAGCAAGTGTGAGTAACACAGTGTCCTGACGGAGTGTGACTAACAAAAAGGACTGAGGGAGAGTGAGTAACAGAGGTTACTGAGGGTGTGTGAGTAACACAGGATACTGAGGGCATGTGAGTAATACAGTGTACTGAGGGATTATGAGTAACACAGGATACTGAGGGAGTGTGAATAACAAAGGGTACTGAGGGAGTGTGAGTAGCGCAGGATGCTGAGGGATGGTGAGTAACACAAGGTACAGAGGGGGTGTGAGTAACACAGGGTACTGAGGAGGTGTGAGTAACACAGGGTACTGAGAGAGTGTGAGTAACAAAGGATACTGAGGGAGTGTGAGTAGCACAGGATACTGAGGGATGGTGAGCAACACAGTGTAATGAGGGCTTGCGAGTAATATAGTGTGCTGAAGGATTGTGAGTAACATTGGGTACTGAGCGAGTTTGAGAAAACAGGATACTGAGGGAGTGTGAGACACACATGGTAATGAGTGAATGTGAGAAACACATGGTACTGAGGGAGTGTGAGTAACACAGAATACTGAGGGAGTGTGAGAAACACATGGTACTGAGGGAATGTGAGATACACATGGCACTGAGGGAGTGTGAGTAACACAGGGGACATGGGAATGTGAGTAACAGAGCTTACTAAGGTAGTGTGAGTAACACAGTGTACTGAGGGAGTATGAGTAACACTGGGAACTGAGGGAGTGTGAGTAACACAGTGTGCTGAGGGAGTGTGAGTAACACAGGGAACTGAGGGAGTGTGAGAAACACATGGTACTGAGGGAGTGTGAGTAACACAGGGGACATGGGAGTGTGAGTAACAGAGGTTACTGAGGAAGTGTGAGTAACACAGTGTACTGAGGGAGTATGAGTAACACTGGGAACTGAGGGAGTGTGCGTAACACAGTGTACTGAGGGATTGTGAGTAACACAGGGTACTGAGGGGGTGTGAGTAACACAGGGTACTGAGTGAGTGTGACTAACACAGGGGACTGAGGGAGAGTGAGTAACACAGTATACTGAGGGAGTGTGAGTAACACAGGGGACTGAGGGAGTGTGAATAACAGGTTACTGAGGGTGTGTGAGTAATACAGCGTACTGAGGGTGTGTGAGTAACACAGGATGGTGAGGCAGTGTGGGTAACACAGGGTACTGAGGGAGTGTGCGTAACACAGGGTAATGAGGAAGTGTGAGTAGTACAGGATACTGAGGGATGGTGAGTAATACAGGCTACAGAGAGGGTGTGAGTAACACAGGGTACTGAGGAGGTGTGAGTAACCCAGGGTGCTGAGAGAGTGTGAGTAACAAAGGATACTGAGGGAGTGTGAGTAGCACAGGATACTGAGGGATGGTGAGCAACACAGTGTACTGAGGGATTGCGAGTAATATAGTGTCCTGAAGGATTGTGAGTAACATTGGGTACTGAGCGAGTTTGAGTAAAACAGGATACTGAGGGAGTGTGAGTAACACAGGATACTGAGGGAGTGTGACTAACAAAGTGGACTGAGGGAGTGTGAGTAACAGAGGTTACTGAGGGTGTGTGAGTAACACAGGATACTGATGGAGTGTGAGTAACACAGTGTACTGAGGGCATGCGAGTATTACAGCGTACTGAGGGAGTGTGAGTAACACAGGATACTGAGGGAGTGTGAATAACAAAGGGTACTGAGGGAGTGTGAGTAGCGCAGGATACTGAGGGATGGTGAGTAACACAGGGTACAGAGGGGGTGTGAGTAACACAGGGTACTGAGGAGGTGTGAGTAACACAGGGTACTGAGAGAGTGTGAGTAACAAAGGATACTGAGGGAGTGTGAGTAGCACAGGTTACTGAGGCTGTGTGAGTAATACAGCGTACTGAGGGTGTGTGAGTAACACAGGATGGTGAGGGAGTGTGAGTAACACAGAGTACTGAGGGAGTGTGCTTAACACAGGGTACTGAGGAAGTGTGAGGAACACACTGTACTAAAGGAGTGTGAGTAACACAGGTTCCTGAGGGATTGTGAGAAACACAGTGTACTGAGAGTGTGTGAGTAACACAGGGGACTGATGGAGTGTGCGTAACACAGGGTACTGAGGGAGTGTGAATAACACAGGGTACTGAGGAAGTGTGAGTAACACAGGGTGCTGAGGGTGTGTGAGTAGCAGAGGGTACTGAGGGTGTGTGAGTAACACAGGATACTGAGGGAGTGTGAGTAACACAGGGTACTGAGGGAGTGTGAGAAACAGAGTGTACTGAGTGTGTTTGAGTAACACAGGGTACTGAGGGAGTGTGCGTAACACAGGGTATTGAGGGATTGTGAGTAACACAGGGTACTGAGCAAGTGTGAGTAACACAGTGTCCTGACGGAGTGTGACTAACAAAAAGGACTGAGGGAGTGTGAGTAACAGTGGGTACTGAGGGAGTGTGAGTAGCGCAGGATGCTGAGGGATGGTGAGTAACACAGGATACTGAGGGAGTGTGAATAACAAAGGGTACTGAGGGAGTGTGAGTAGCGCAGGATGCTGAGGGATGGTGAGTAACACAGTGTACTGAGGGCATGTGAGTAATACAGTGTACTGAGGGATTATGAGTAACACAGGATACTGAGGGAGTGTGAATAACAAAGGGTACTGAGGGAGTGTGAGTAGCGCAGGATGCTGAGGGATGGTGAGTAACACAGTGTAATGAGGGCTTGCGAGTAATATAGTGTGCTGAAGGATTGTGAGTAACATTGGGTACTGAGCGAGTTTGAGAAAACAGGATACTGAGGGAGTGTGAGACACACATGGTAATGACTGAATGTGAGAAACACATGGTACTGAGGGAGTGTGAGTAACACAGAATACTGAGGGAGTGTGAGAAACACATGGTACTGAGGGAATGTGAGATACACATGGCACTGAGGGAGTGTGAGTAACACAGGGGACATGGGAATGTGAGTAACAGAGCTTACTAAGGTAGTGTGAGTAACACAGTGTACTGATGGAGTATGAGTAACACTGGGAACTGAGGGAGTGTGAGTAACACAGTGTACTGAGGGAGTGTGAGTAACACAGGGAACTGAGGGAGTGTGAGAAACACATGGTACTGAGGGAGTGTGAGTAACACAGGGGACATGGGAGTGTGAGTAACAGAGGTTACTGAGGAAGTGTGAGTAACACAGTGTACTGAGGGAGTATGAGTAACACTGGGAACTGAGGGAGTGTGCGTAACACAGTGTACTGAGGGATTGTGAGTAACACAGGGTACTGAGCGGGTGTGAGTAACACAGGGTACTGAGTGAGTGTGACTAACACAGGGGACTGAGGGAGAGTGAGTAACACAGTATACTGAGGGAGTGTGAGTAACACAGGGGACTGAGGGAGTGTGAATAACAGGTTACTGAGGGTGTGTGAGTAATACAGCGTACTGAGGGTGTGTGAGTAACACAGGATGGTGAGGGAGTGTGGGTAACACAGGGTACTGAGGGAGTGTGCGTAACACAGGGTAATGAGGAAGTGTGAGTAGTACAGGATACTGAGGGATGGTGAGTAATACAGGCTACAGAGAGGGTGTGAGTAACACAGGGTACTGAGGAGGTGTGAGTAACCCAGGGTGCTGAGAGAGTGTGAGTAACAAAGGATACTGAGGGAGTGTGAGTAGCACAGGATACTGAGGGATGGTGAGCAACACAGTGTACTGAGGGATTGCGAGTAATATAGTGTCCTGAAGGATTGTGAGTAACATTGGGTACTGAGCGAGTTTGAGTAAAACAGGATACTGAGGGAGTGTGAGAAACACATGGTACTTAGGGAATGTGAGAAACACATGGTACTGAGGGAGTGTGAGTAACACAGGGGACATGGGAGTGTGAGTAACAGAGGTTACTGAGGTATTGTGAGTAACACAGTGTACTGAGGGAGTATGAGTAACAATGGGAACTGAGGGAGTGTGAGTAACACAATGTACTGAGGGATTGTGAGTAAGACAGGTTACTGAGGGGGTGTGAGTAACACAGGATACTGAGGGTGTGTGAGTAACACAGTGTACTGAGGGAGTGTGTGTGACACAGGATATTGAGGGTACTGAAGGAGTGTGAGTAACACATGGTACTGAGGGATTGTGAGTAACACAGGGTACTGAGGGAGTGTGATTAACAGAGGGACCTGAGGGAGTGTCACTAACATGGGAACTGAAAGCATGTGAGTACTACAGCGTAGTGAGGGTGTGTAAGTAACACAGGGTACTGAGGGAGTGTCAGTAACAGAGGGTACTGAAGGAGTGTGAGTAACACAGGTTACTAAGGGAGTGTGAGTAACACAGGTTTCTGAGGGAGTGTGAGTAACACAGGGTACTAAGGGTGTGTGAGTAACACAGGGTACTGAGGGCATGTGAGTAATACAGCGTAATGAGGGAGTGTGAGTAACACAGAATACTGATGGAGTGTGAGTAACACATGGTACTGAGGGAGTGTGCGTAACACAGGGCACTGCGGGATTATGTGTCACACAGGGGACCGAGGTGGTTTGAGGAACACAGGGTACTGAGGGAGTGTGATTAACTGTGTACTGAAGGAGTGTGAGTAACGCAGGGGACACAGGGGGTGTGAGTAACACAGTGTACTGAAGGAGTGTGAGTAGCACAGGGTACTGAGGGATTGTGAGTAACACAGGGTACTGAGGGACATTGAGTCACACAGGTTACTGAGGGACGGTGAGTAACACAAGGTACTGAGGGATTGTGAGTAACAGAGGGTACTGAGGGAGAGTGCGTAACACAGATTTCTGAGTGAGTGTGAGTAATACAGGTTACTGCGGGAGGGTGAATAACACAGGGTACTGAGGGAATGTGAGTAACACAGGATACTGAGTGGTGTGGGTAACACAGGGTACCGAGAGAGTGTGAGTAACACAGGGTACTGAGGAACTGTGAGCAACACAGGGTACTGAGGGATTGCGAGTAACATAGGGTACTGAGGGAGTGTGAGTAACACTGAGTTCTGAGGGAGTTTGAGTAACACATTGGACTGAGCGACTGTGAGTAACACAGCAGACTGAGCGAGTGTGAGTAACACAGGATACTGAGGGAGTGCGAGTAGCACAGGTTACTGAGGGATTGTGAGTAACGCAGGGTACTGAGGGAATGTGAGTAGCACAGGCTACTGAGGGATTGTAATTAACAAAGAGTGCTGAGTGAGTGTGAGTAACAAAGGATACTGAGGGAGTGCGAGTAACACAGGGGACTGAGGGGTTGTGAGTAACACAGGGTACTGAGGGAGTGTGACTAACACAGGGGACTGAGGGTGTGTGACTAACACAGGGGACTGAGGGAGTGTGAGTAACACAGGATACTGAGGGAGTGTGATTAACACAGGTAACTGAGGGTGTGTGAGTAATACAGCGTACTGAGGGTGTGTGAGTAACACAGGATGGTGAGGGAGTGTGAGTAACACAAGGTACTGAGGGAGTGTGCGTAACACAGGGTACTGAGGAAGTGTGAGGAACACACTGTACTAAAGGAGTGTGAGTAACACAGGTTCCTGAGGGATTGTGAGAAACACAGTGTACTGAGGGAGCGTGAGTAATACAGGGTACTGAGGGAGTGTAAATAAAACAGGGTACTGAGGAAGTTTGAGTAACACAGGGTGCTGAGGGTGTGTGAGTAACAGAAGGTACTGAGGGTGTGTGAGTAACACAGGATACTGAGGGAGTGTGAGTAACACAGGGTCCTGAGGGAGTGTGAGTAACAGAGGGTACTGAGGGTGTTTGAGTAACACAGGGTACTGAGGGAATGTGAGTAACACAGGGGACTGAGGAAGTGTGAGACACCCAGTGTCCTGAGGGAGTGTGAATAACACAGTGTACTGAGTGGGTGTGAGTAACACAGGGTACTGAGGAGGTGTGAGTAACACAGGGTACTGAGAGAGTGTGAGTAACAAAGGATACTGAGGGAGTGTGAGTAGCGCAGGATACTGAGGGATGGTGAGTAACACAGGGTACAGAGGGGTCGTGAGCAACACAGTGTACTGAAGAGGTGTGAGTAACACAGGGTACTGAGAGAGTGTGAGTAACAAAGGATACTGAGGGAGTGTGAGTAGCACAGGATACTGAGGGATGGTGAGCAACACAGTGTACTGAGGGATTGCGAGTAATATCGTGTCCTGAAGGATTGTGAGTAACATTGGGTGCTGAGCGAGTTTGAGTAAAACAGGATACTGAGGGAGTGTGAGACACACATGGTACTGAGTGAATGTGAGAAACACATGGTACTGAGGGAGTGTGAGTAACACAGGATACTGATGGAGTGTGAGAAACACATGGTACTGAGGGAATGTGAGAAACACATGGCACTGAGGGAGTGTGAGTAACACAGGGGACATGGGAATGTGAGTAACAGAGGTTACTGAGGTAGTGTGAGTAACACAGTGTACTGAGGGAGTATGAGTAACACTGGGAACTGAGGGAGTGTGAGTAACACAGTGCACTGAGCGAGTGTGAGTAACACAGGGTATTGAGGGAGTGTGAGAAACACATGGTACTGAGGGAGTGTGAGTAAGACAGGGGACATGGGAGTGTGAGTAACATAGGTTACTGAGGTAATGTGAGTAACACAGTGTACTGAGGGAGTATGAGTAACACTGGGAACTGAGGGAGTGTGAGTAACACATGGTACTGAGGGATTGTGAGTAACACAGGGTACTGAGGGAGTGTGAGTAACAGAGGGACCTGAGGGTGTGTCACTAACATGGGGACTGAAAGCATGTGAGTAATACAGCGTAGTGAGGGTGTGTAAGTAACACAGGGTACTGAGGGAGTGTGAGTAACACAGGGTACAGAGGAAGTGTGAGTAACACAGGTTCCTAAGGGAGTGTGAGTAACACAGGTTTCTGAGTGATTGTGAGAAACACAGGGTACTGAGGGAATGTGAGTAACACAGGGTACTGAGGGTGTGTGAGTAACACAGGGTACTGAGGGAGTGTGAGTAACACAGGTTACTGAGGGATTGTGAGTAACACAGGGTACTGAGGGACTTTAAGTCACACAGGTTACTGAGGGACTGTGAGTAACACAAGGTACTGAGGGATTGTGAGTAACAGAGGGTACTGAGGGAGTGTGAGTAACACAGATTTCTGAGGGAGTGTGAGTAATACAGGTTACTGAGGGAGGGTGAATAACACAGGGTACTGAGGGAATGTGAGTAACACAGGATACTGAGTGGTGTGGGTAACACAGGATACCGAGAGAGTGTGAGTAACACAGGGTACTGAGGAATTGTGAGCAACACAGGGTACTGAGGGATTGCGAGTAACTTAGGGTACTGAGGGAGTGTGAGTAACACAGGATACAAAGGGAGTGTGAGTAACACAGGGTACTCAGGGAGTGTGAGAAATGCTGGGTACTGAGGGATTTTAATTAACAAAGGGTACTGAGGGAGTGTGAGTAACACAGGGGACTGAGGGGTTGTGAGTAACACAGGGTACTCAGGGTGTGTGAGTGACACAGCATACTGAGGGTACTGAGGGAGTGTGAGTAACACAGGTACTGAGGGATTGTGAGTAACACAGGGTACTGAGGGAGTGTGAGTAACACAGGGAGCTGAGGGATTGTAAGAAACACAGGGTACTGAGGGAGTGTGAGTAACACAGGGTACTGAGGGAGTGTGAGTAACACTGTACTGAGTGAGTGTGAGTAACACAGGGTACTGAGGGAGTGTGAGTAGCACAGTGTACTAAGGGAGTGTGAGTAACACAGGATACCGAGGGAGTGTGAGTAACACAATGTATTGAGTGAGTGTGAGTAATAAAGGGTACTGAGGGAGTGTGCGTAACCCAGGGTACTGAGGGAGTGTGAGTAACACAGTGTACTGAGGGAGTGTGAGAACACAGGTTCCTGAGGGATTGTAAGAAATACAGGTTATTGAGGGAGTGTGAGTAACACAGTGTACTGAGTGAGTTTGAGTAATACAGCGTACTGAGGGTGTGTGAGTAACACAGGATGGTGAGGGAGTGTGAGTAACACAGGGTACTGAGGGAGTGTGCGTAACACAGGGTAATGAGGAAGTGTGAGTAGTACAGGATACTGAGGGATGGTGAGTAATACAGGCTACAGAGAGGGTGTGAGTAACACAGGGTACTGAGGAGGTGTGAGTAACCCAGGGTGCTGAGAGAGTGTGAGTAACAAAGGATACTGAGGGAGTGTGAGTAGCACAGGATACTGAGGGATGGTGAGCAACACAGTGTACTGAGGGATTGCGAGTAATATAGTGTCCTGAAGGATTGTGAGTAACATTGGGTACTGAGCGAGTTTGAGTAAAACAGGATACTGAGGGAGTGTGAGAAACACATGGTACTTAGGGAATGTGAGAAACACATGGTACTGAGGGAGTGTGAGTAGCACAGGGGACATGGGAGTGTGAGTAACAGAGGTTACTGAGGTATTGTGAGTAACACAGTGTACTGAGGGAGTATGAGTAACAATGGGAACTGAGGGAGTGTGAGTAACACAATGTACTGAGGGATTGTGAGTAACACAGGTTACTGAGGGGGTGTGAGTAACACAGGATACTGAGGGTGTGTGAGTAACACAGTGTACTGAGGGAGTGTGAGTGACACAGGATATTGAGGGTACTGAGGGAGTGTGAGTAACACATGGTACTGAGGGATTGTGAGTAACACAGGGTACTGAGGGAGTGTGATTAACAGAGGGACCTGAGGGAGTGTCACTAACATGGGAACTGAAAGCATGTGAGTACTACAGCGTAGTGAGGGTGTGTAAGTAACACAGGGTACTGAGGGAGTGTCAGTAACAGAGGGTACTGAGGGAGTGTGAGTAACACAGGTTACTAAGGGAGTGTGAGTAACACAGGTTTCTGAGGGAGTGTGAGTAACACAGGGTACTGAGGGTGTGTGAGTAACACAGGGTACTGAGGGCATGTGAGTAATACAGCGTAATGAGGGAGTGTGAGTAACACAGAATACTGATGGAGTGTGAGTAACACATGGTACTGAGGGAGTGTGCGTAACACAGGGCACTGCGGGATTGTGTGTCACACAGGGGACCGAGGTGGTTTGAGGAACACAGGGTACTGAGGGAGTGTGAGTAACACTGGGAACTGAGGGAGTGTGAGTAACACAGTTTACTGAGGGATTGTGAGTAACACAGTGTACTGAGGGAGTGTAAGTGACACAGGATACTGAGGGTACTGAGGGAGTGTGAGTAACACATGGTACTGAGGGATTGTGAGTAACACAGGATACTGATGGAGTGTCACTAACATGGGGACTGAAAGCATGTGAGTAATACAGCGTAGTGAGGGTGTGTAAGTAACACAGGGTACTGAGGGAGTGTGAGTAACACAGGGTACTGAGGGAGTGTGAGTAACACAGGTTCCTAAGGGAGTGTGAGTAACACAGGTTTCTGAGTGATTGTGAGAAACACAGGGTACTGAGGGAATGTGAGTAACACAGGGTACTGAGGGTGTGTGAGTAACACAGGGTGCTGAGGGAGTGTGATTAACACAGGTGACTGAGGGATTGTGAGTAACACAGGGTACTGAGGGACTTTGAGTGACACAGGTTACTGAGGGACTGTGAGTAACACAAGGTACTAAGGGATTGTGAGTAACAGAGGGTACTGAGGGAGTGTGAGTAACACAGATTTCTAAGGGAGTGTGAGTAATACAGGTTACTGAGGGAGGGTGAATAACACAGGGTACTGAGGGAATGTGAGTAACACAGGATACTGAGTGGTGTGGGTAACACAGGGTACCGAGAGAGTGTGAGTAACACAGGGTACTGAGGAATTGTGAGCAACACAGGGTACTGAGGGATTGCGAGTAACATAGGGTACTGAGGGAGTGTGAGTAATACAGGATACTGAGGGAGTGTGAGTAACACAGGGTACTCAGGGAGTGTGAGTAATGCTGGGTACTGAGGGATTGTAAGTAACAAAGGGTACTGAGGGAGTGTGAGTAGCACAGGATACTGAGGGATTGTGAGTAACACAGAGTACTGAGCAAGTGTGAGTAACATAGTGTCCTGAGGGAGTGTGATTAACACAGGGGACTGAGGGAGTGTGAGTAACACAGGTTACTGATGGTGTGTGAGTAACACAGGATACTGAGGGAGTGTGAGTAACACGGGTTACTGAGGGGTGTGATTAACACAGGGTACTGAGGGAGTGTGAGTAACACAGATTACTGAGGGTATGTGATTAACACAGGGTACTGAGGGAGTGTGAGTAACACAGGGTGCTGAGGGAGTGTGAGAAACACAGTGTACTGAGTACAGGTGAGTAATACAGCATACTGAGGGAGTGTGAGTAACACAGGGTACTGAGGGAGTATGAGTAAAACAGGGTACTAAGGGAGTGTGAATAACACAAGGTACTGAGGGAGTGTGAGTAACACAGGGTACTAAGGGTGTGTGAGTAACACAGGTTACTGAGGGATTGTGATAAACACAGGGTACTGAGGGAGTGTGAGTAACATAGGGTACTGAGGATGTGTGAGTAACACAGGGTACTGAGGCAGTGTGAGTAACACAGGGTACTGAGGGAGTGTGAGTAATACAGCGTACTGAGGGAGTGTGAGTAACACAGTGGACTGAGGGAGTGTGAGTGACACAGGATACTGAGGGTACTGAGGGAGTGTGAGTAACACAGGATACTGAGGTAGTGTGAGTAACATAGGGTACTGAGGGAGTGTGAGTAACACAGGGTACTGAGGGAGTGTGAGTAACACAGGGTACTGAGGGAATGTGAGTAACACAGGGTACTGAGGGATTGTGAGTAACACAGGGGACTGAGGCCGTGTGAGAAACCCAGGGTAATGAGGGAGTGTGAGTAACACAGGTTACTGAGGGAGTGTGAGTAACACATGGTACTGAGGGAGTGTGAGTAACACAGGGTACTGAGGAAATGTGAGTAACACAGGGTACTGAGGGATTGTGAGTAACACAGGGGACTGAGGCCGTGTGAGAAACCCAGGGTAATGAGGGAGTGTGAGTAACACAGGGTACTGAGCGAGTGTGAGAAACACATGGTACTGAGGGAGTGTGAGAAACACATGGTACTGAGGGAGTGTGAGTAACACAGGGGACATGGGAGTGTGAGTAACACAGTGTACTGAGGGATTGTGAGAAATGCAAGGTACTGAGGGAATGTGAGTAGCACAGGCTAATGAGGGATTATAAGTAACAAAGCATACTGAGGGAGAGTGATTAACACAGGGTACTGAGGGGTTGTGAGTAACACTGGGTACTGAGGGGGTGTGAGTAACACATAGTACTGAGGGATTGTGAGCAACACAGGGTACTGAGGGAGTGTGAGTAACACAGGGACCTGAGGGAGTGTCACTAACATGGGGACTGAAAGCATGTGAGTAATACAGCGTAGTGAGGGTATGTGACTAACACAGGGTACTGAGGGAGTGTGAGTAACACAGGGTACTGAGGGAGTGTGAGTAACACAGGTTACTAAGGGAGTGTGAGTAACACAGGTTTCTGAGTGATTGTGAGAAACACAGGGTACTGAGGGAGTGTGAGTAACACAGGGTCCCGAGGGACTGTGAGAAACAAAGGGTACTGAGGGAGTGTGAGTAACATAGGTACTGAGGGAGTGTTACTAACACAGGGTACTGAGGGATTGTGAGTAACTCAGGGGACTGAGGATGTGTGAGTAGCACAGTGGACTGAGGGACTGTGAGTAACAGAGGGTACTGAGGGAGGGTGAGTAACACAGATTACTGAGGGAGTGTGAATAACACAGGATACTGAAGGATTGTGAGTAACATAGCGTACTGAGGGAGTGTGAGTAAAACAGCGCAATGAGGGAGTGTGAATAACACATGGTACTCAGGGAGTGTGAATAAAACAGGGGACGGAGGGAGTGTGAGTAACACGGGTTACTGAGGGATTGTGAGTAACACAGGGGACTGAGTCAGTGTGAGAATCCCAGGGTAATGAGGGAGTGTGAATAACACAGGGTACTGAGGGGGTGTGAGTAACACAGGGTACTGAGAGAGTGTGAGTATCACAGGGTACTAAGGGAGTGTGAGTAACACAGGTTACTGAGGGATTGTGAGAAACACAGGGTACTGAGGGAGTGTGAGTAACACAGGGTACTAAGGGTGTGTGAGTAAAACATGTTACTGAGGGATTGTGAGAAACACAGGGTACTGAGGGAGTGTGAGTAACACAGGGTACTGAGGGAGTGTGAGTAACACAGGGTACTAACGGAGTGTGAGTAACACAGGTTACTGAGGGATTGTGAGTAACACAGGGTACTGAGGGAGTGTGAGTAACACAGGGTACTAAGGGAGTGTGAGTAACACAGGTTACTGAGGGATTGTGAGAAACACAGGGTACTGAGGGAGTGTGAGTAACACGGTACTGAGGGACTGTGAGTAACACAGGATACTGAGGGAGTGTGAGTAACACAGGGTATTGAGGGAGTGTGAGTAATACAGCGTACTGAGGGAGTGTGAGTAACACAGGGTACTGAGGGAGTGTGAGTGACACAGGATACTGAGGGTACTGAGGGAGTGTGTGTAACACAGGGTACTGAGGGATTGTGAGTAACACAGGGTACTGAGGGTGTGTGAGTAACACAGGATACTGAAGTAGTGTGAGTAACACAGGGTACTGAGAAAGTGTGAGTAACATAGGTACTGAGGGAGTGTTACTAACACAGGGTACTGAGGGATTGTGAGTAACTCAGGGGACTGAGGATGTGTGAGTAGCACAGTGGACTGAGGGACTGTGAGTAACAGAGGGTACTGAGGGAGGGTGAGTAACACAGATTACTGAGGGAGTGTGAATAACACAGGATACTGAAGGATTGTGAGTAACATAGCGTACTGAGGGAGTGTGAGTAAAACAGCGCAATGAGGGAGTGTGAATAACACATGGTACTCAGGGAGTGTGAATAAAACAGGGGACGGAGGGAGTGTGAGTAACACGGGTTACTGAGGGATTGTGAGTAACACAGGGGACTGAGTCAGTGTGAGAAACCCAGGGTAATGAGGGAGTGTGAATAACACAGGGTACTGAGGGGGTGTGAGTAACACAGGGTACTGAGAGAGTGTGAGTATCACAGGGTACTAAGGGAGTGTAAGTAACACAGGTTACTGAGGGATTGTGAGAAACACAGGGTACTGAGGGAGTGTGAGTAACACAGGGTACTAAGGGTGTGTGAGTAAAACATGTTACTGAGGGATTGTGAGAAACACAGGGTACTGAGGGAGTGTGAGTAACACAGGGTACTGAGGGAGTGTGAGTAACACAGGGTACTAACGGAGTGTGAGTAACACAGGTTACTGAGGGATTGTGAGTAACACAGGGTACTGAGGGAGTGTGAGTAACACAGGGTACTAAGGGAGTGTGAGTAACACAGGTTACTGAGGGATTGTGAGAAACACAGGGTACTGAGGGAGTGTGAGTAACACGGTACTGAGGGAGTGTGAGTAACACAGGATACTGAGGGAGTGTGAGTAACACAGGGTATTGAGGGAGTGTGAGTAATACAGCGTACTGAGGGAGTGTGAGTAACACAGGGTACTGAGGGAGTGTGAGTGACACAGGATACTGAGGGTACTGAGGGAGTGTGTGTAACACAGGGTACTGAGGGATTGTGAGTAACACAGGGTACTGAGGGTGTGTGAGTAACACAGGATACTGAAGTAGTGTGAGTAACACAGGGTACTGAGAAAGTGTGAATAACACAGGGTACTGAGGGAGTGTGAGTAACACAGTGTACTGAGGGAGTGTGAGTCACACAGGGTACTGAGGGTGGGTGAATAACACAGGGTACTAAGGGAGTGTGAGTAACACAGGTTACTGAGGGAGCGTGAGTAACACAGGGTACTGATGGATTGTGAGTAATACAGCGTACTGAGGGAGTGTGAGTAACACAGGGTACTGAGGGAGTGTGAGTGACACAGAATACTGAGGGTACTGAGGGATTGTGAGTAACACAGGGTACTGAGGGTGTGTGAGTAACACAGGATACTGAGGTAGTGTGAGTAACACAGGGTACTGAGAGAGTGTGAGTAACACAGGGTACTGAGGGAGTGTGAGTAACACAGGGTACTGAGGGAGTGTGCGTCACACAGGGTACTGAGAGTGGGTGAACAACACAGGGTACTGAGGGAGTGTGAGTAACACAGGGTACTAAGGGAGTGTGAATAACACAGGGTACTGAGGGAGTGTGAGTAACACAGGGTACTAAGGGAGTGTGAGTAACACAGGTTACTAAGGGATTGTGAGAAACACAGGGTGCTTAGGGAGTGTGAGTAACACAGGGGACAGAGGGAGTGTGAGTAACACGGGTTACTGAGGGGGTGTGATTAACACAGGGTACTGAGGGAGTGTGAGTAACACAGGTTACTGAGGGTATGTGATTAACACAGGGTACTGAGGGAGTGTGAGTAACACAGGGTACTGAGGGAGTGTGAGAAACACAGTGCACTGAGTACAGGTGAGTAATACAGCATACTGAGGGAGTGTGAGTAACACAGGGTACTGAGGGAGTGTGAATAAAACAGGGTACGAAGGGAGTATGAATAACACAGGGTACTGAGGGAGTGTGAGTAAGACAGGGTACTAAGGGAGTGTGAGTAACACAGGTTACTGAGGGATTGTGAGAAACACAGGGTACTGAGGGAGTGTGAGTAACACAGGTTACTGAGGGAGTGTGAGTAATACAGGGTACTGAGGGAGTGTGAGTAACACAGGGTACTGAGGGAGTGTGAGTAATACAGCGTACTGAGGGAGTGTGAGTAACACAGGGGACTGAGGGAGTGTGAGTGAACAGGATACTGAGGGTACTGAGGGAGTGTGAGTAACACAGGGTACTGAGGGATTGTGAGTAACACAGGGTACTGAGGGTGTGTGAGTAACACAGGATACTGAGGTAGTGTGAGTAACACAGGGTACTGAGAGAGTGTGAGTAACACAGGGTACTGAGGGAGTGTGAGTAACACAGGGTACTGAGGGAGTGTGAGTCACACAGGGTACTGAGGGAGTGTGAGTAACACAGGGTACTAAGGGAGTGTGAGTAACACAGGTTACTAAGGGATTGTGAGAAACACAGGGTGCTTAGGGAGTGTGAGTAACACAGGGGACAGAGGGAGTGTGAGTAACACGGGTTACTGAGGGGGTGTGATTAACACAGGGTACTGAGGGTGTGTGAGTAACACAGGTTACTGAGGGTATGTGATTAACACAGGGTACTGAGGGAGTGTGAGTAACACAGGGTACTGAGGGAGTGTGAGAAACACAGTGCACTGAGTACAGGTGAGTAATACAGCATACTGAGGGAGTGTGAGTAACACAGGGTACTGAGGGAGTGTGAGTAACACAGGGTACTGAGAGAGTGTGAGTAACACAGGGTACTGAGGGAGTGTGAGTAACACAGGGTACTGAGGGAGTGTGAGTCACACAGGGTACTGAGGGAGTGTGAGTCACACAGGGTACTGAGGGTGTGTGAGTAACATAGGTTACTGAGGGAGTGTAAGTAACACAGTGCACTGAGGGCATGTGAGTAACACAGGGTACTGAGGGTCTGTGAGTAACACAGGATACTTAGGGAGTGTGAGTAACACAGGGTACTGAGGGTGTGTGAGTAACACAGGTTACTGAGGGAATGTCAGTAACACAGGGTACTGAGGGAGTGTGAATAACACAGTGTACTGAGGGAGTGTAAGTAACACAGGGTACTGAGGGAGTGTAAGTAACACAGTGCACTGAGGGCATGTGAGTAACACAGGGTACTGAGGGTCTGTGAGTAACACAGGATACTTAGGGAGTGTGAGTAACACAGGGTACTGAGGGTGTGTGAGTAGCACAGGTTACTGAGGGAATGTCAGTAACACAGGGTACTGAGGGAGTGTGAATAACACAGGGTACTGAGGGGGTGTGAGTAACACAGGGTGCTGAGAGAGTGTGAGTAACACAGTGTACTGACGGAGTGTCAGTGACACAGGGGACGGAGAGAGTGTGAGCAGCTCAAGGCCTTGCGGCTTTGATAAGGGCCCGCCCACGGCCATAGTTTTAGCGGTTGGCGCGGACGGACGCGACGAGCAGGCCCGGCTCGGGCCATTTTTCCCTGGCCAGATGGGCTCGGTTGCTGCGACCCTGGCTCTGGGCCAAAAAGTGCCGGAGTTCCTTTACAGGAATGAGGGGGAACTCAGCGACGAGCACGAGGAGATCCACCACCTCACTGGCGATGGACTCAAGATCTTCTCCCTCGTCCCCCACCGAATCCACATCCCCCTCCGGGAGGTCACTGCCAGCAGCCGGCCCGTCGACCGAACGAGGTACGGCAAATGACACGGCCGCTCCAACCGGCCCTGGCTCTGCCCTGATCCCACCCCCAGGATCGTCGGCAGAGGAGTCCCCACTGGGCTCTTTTAAAATTGGTGCTGGGTCAGGAAGCGACAGCGGAAGGGGTTCCTCCTCCGCCCCAGGAACCGGGAAACACGGAGAGACCTGGCCAAAGTAATTCTCCAGGTCCTCCAAGAACCCCAGCTCCAAAGTAGGGGACGAGGGTTGGTGGTCTTCCCACTCCCCGCCACCAACCCCCTGCCCAGCGTGTGGATGTTCTGTAAAATTATTAACATTTTCAGTTTCTGCCGAGTCGAGCAAATCCCGGGGGCAGTTGGATAAATGCTGGGCGGGCTCAGGTTCAGACTTTTCGGCCCCGCCCGCCTCAGTCCCCGGGACGCTCGACCCGGCGGCTACGCATTCCTCCAATGGCCCCACGCCCCCCACGACAGGCAGATCATCCACGCCATCCCCGGGAGGCAGAGGCTGGGCAGCCTCGACTGCCTCACCCTCCCCGGGGACAGATTCCTCCCGCCTACGGCGCAGTTTTGGGGGCGCCGGTGGGGAACGCGGGACACGCGGCGGGCACCAACTCCTCCGCAGAGGGATGATGTTCCCCCTCCGCCTCATTGGAGCGGCGCCTCCTTTTGTTCCTGGGGGGGCGCAGAGGCAGGGAGACCTCCATGTCTGCCGAGGCCTCCCGCTCCACTCCCCCCTTTTTCTTATGTTGCCCGCACCTGAACCCCTCTGCGGTATTGTTCAAGAGCTCGGGCACGGGCTCAGGGCACCGCGCGCTCGCCGGTAACGGGGTTGGGCTGAGCGCGGTAAACAAATTGTCTGGCGCACTGAGGGGACCCGCCTCGCGATGTTTCGCCGCCTTCCGCGCCTTCCTTTCGATCTCCCCCCCGCCGGATGCCGTGAAATCAAAGACCTCCGACGATGCCCGCGCACCTATGGCTCCCGGCTCGTGGACGCTACTAAGGGGAAGGGTGGCGGCGGCGCCAGCCTTTGCCACCTTCGGTGGTTTGGCGGCTTTGGAGGCGGGGCAGTTCTTGCGAACGTGCCCCACCTCCCTGCAGGCATGGCAACGCACGCCGTCCGACATCCAGAAGACGCGGTAGGCAGTCCCCTCGTGCACCACATTAAAATTGCCCTCTGTTGTCTCCTCCCGCGCCAGCCGGACAAAGAGCTGGCGGCGGAAGGAGAACACATGGTGCAGGCTGTTCTCCCTGAGGCCGAGCGGCCTGGGGTTGATCCCCGACCTTACCTCCCCCAGTTGGTATAGGTGAGGGAGGAGGAGCTCAGCGGGAACAAAGGGCGGGACGTTCGATAAAATGACCCTCTGCGCGGTGGCCTCGAGAAGGTCCACTGGCAGGAACGTCCCGCCCATCGTGAGCCCCTTTTCAATGGCCAGGGACACCGCTCGCTTCGACCCCAGGAAGAACACGGCCTTCCCAGACATCTTGGAGGCTGTGACAATGGCCGAGGGGCCGACTACCCCAGCCATCGCCCGCACGCACTCCTCAATGCTCATTGTGGGGTGAGTGTAGCTCTTGACCCCGTGTTTCTTGGTAATTAGTCTGAATGGGGGCAGGGCAGCAGGAGGCGCAGTCTTAGCTGGCCCTGCCACCGGCGTGGATGGAGTCGCCATCACGGGGTCCCTTTAAGGGCTACACCCACCCCAAAGTCACAGGCCTTAATGGTCTTAAATTGGCCTCGTTTGAATGTATGAGCAGAGAAGCTCTGAAAGAGGCACACCTCTCCCCTAGTTGGCAATTGGGGAGGGGCCTTGCTCCCTCTGCTCAGCTGTCTTGATTGTGTTTTTTTTTAAAGAAATTAGGAAGAAAGGGCTCTCAGAGAGAGAGGGGAGAGACAGAGAGAGAGAGATAGAGGAAGGGGTTGGGAAGGAGGGAAGCTGCGAGGGCAGGTCTCTCCTCACAGCGGTGGATGGGTGTTTTTTGGGGTGCACTCCCCAGATGGCAAAAAACAGTCTTTGTAGAGTGGTCTTCAGGTGGGGGGAGAAGATGTCTTCACCTGGGGTAGCTGGAGCCACCCAGGCACACACTCCCAACGATGTTTAATAGGGTGAATAAAGATGCTTCAGCCAGGTAGCTCCAGCTATCTCAGGCTAGGCAATGGGGGAGGGGTGCTTCAGTGGTGTGTGGGGCCCAGCTGTAAGCAAGACCCCCACACACACTTCCACACACACACACACACCCCGCGATGTTCCGGCCCTCAAGTTGTCTTCTTTCCTCCCCCCACCGATACAACAAAGTCTTTTGGGGAATGCACCAAAACACACCCACCAGTCGAAGATGTGGAAATGACTCTCCCTCCTTCCACACTGGATGGTGCTTCCTCAGGTTGTTCTTTTCCCCCTCTCTCCAACTCTCTGTAGTTGTAGTAAAATTTTTCAGCTCTCCTGCTCTAACTCCGGATGTTGTATTGTAGCAAGCCAGCCCTTTCCTCCTCTTCCTGGGCTGGTCTCAGGGCTCACTCCAGGCCTTCCAGACAGGCCTTCCTTCTCTCACTACTCCAGGCTCCAAGTTGCATAGGCCACGCCTCCAAAGCTCCACCATTGATCCTTGTGCATGAAACTCTTTTCGGACTAAATTTTGAAACAACTGCCTCCCCGTCGGGGAATTGAACCCCGGTCTCCCGTGTGACAGGCGGGGATACTCATCACTATATAATCGAGGAACTGACCGATCCCAAAAAGTTAGTTTGCAGGTGCAGCAGGTAATCAGGAAGGCAAATGGAATGTTGGCCTTCATTGCGAGAGGGATGGAGCACAAAAGCAGGGAGGTCCTGCTGCAACTGTACAGGGTATTGGTGAGGCCGCACCTGGAGTACTGCGTGCAGTTTTGGTCATCTTACATAAGGAAGGATATATTGGCTTTGGAGTGGGTACAGAGTCGATTCACGAGGCTGATTCCGGAGATGAGGGGGTTACCTTATGATGATAGATTGAGTAGACTGGGTCTTTACTCGTTAGAGTTCAGAAGGATGAGGGGTGATCTTATAGAAACATTTAAAATAATGAAAGGAATAGACAAGATAGAGGCAGAGAGGTTGTTTCCACTGGTCGGGGAGACTAGAACTAGGGGGCACAGCGTCAAAATACGGGGGAGCCAATTTAAAACCGAGTTGAGAAGGAATTTCTTCTCCAAGACATTGGTGAATCTGTGGAATTCTCTGTCCAAGGAAGCAGTTGAGGCTAGCTCATTGAATGTATTCAAATCACAGATAGATAGATTTTTCACCAATAAGGGAATTAAGGGTTATGGGGAGCAGGCGGGTAAGTGGAGCTGAGTCCACGGCCAGATCAGCCGTGATCTTTTTGAATGGAAGATCAGGCTCGAGGGGCTAGATAGCCTACACCTGTTCCTAATTCAAATGTTATGAAACAGCCTTCCAGTCACAAAAACACCCATGTACCATTACATTTTGCTTCCAGCCTGAGCCAATTTTGGATCCAACTTGCCACTTAGCCCTGGATCCCATGGGATTTTACTTTTGTGACCAGTCTGCCATGTGGGACTTTATCCAAAGCATTGCTAAAATCCATATACACTACATCATACACACTACCCTCATCGACCCTCACGGTTACCTCCTCTCAAAATTCAATCAATTTGGTCAGACATGACCTTCCCTTAACTAATCCATGCTGACTGTCCTTAATTAATCCATGTCTTTCCAAATGAAGATTTATCTTGTCCCTCAGGATTTGTTTCCAACAATTTTCCCACCACTGAGGTTCCGAGGTGATGTCAGGAAGCACTTCATCACACAAATGGTGAGAATCTGTTTCTCTTGGCTCGAGAGTCGATAACTAAGGGTTATTGTCTCAGGATACGGGCTCGGCCATTTAGGACTGAGCTGATGAGAAATTTCTGCACTCAGAGGGTCGTGAATCTTTAGAATTATCTCCCCCAGAGGACAGTGAATGCTGAGTCATTGAGTATATTCAGAGCTGAGATAGAAAGCTGTTTGCACACTAAAGGAATCGAGGGATACGGGGATAATGCGGGAAAGTGGAGCTGAAGTACAAGATCATCCTGGATCTTATTGAATGGTGCAGCAGGCTCGAGGGGCCGTATGGCCTACTCCTGCTCCTGTTTCTAATGTTCTTAAAGGTAGTGGAAATCTGGAACTCTGTTCCCCATAAAACTCAGGCTGGGGCCCAATTGAAAATTCCAAAACTGTGATTAATAGATTCTTCTTGGGCAAGGGTATTAAGAGTGATGCAACCAAGGCAGGTAGACGGAGTTAAGATACTGATCAGTCACGATCTAATTGAATGGTGGAACTATGACTCAGTCACACTGGGTGGTGCATGTGAGAGATTCGCTAAACCCTCACCAACAGTTCTTGACTTCAGGATTTACAAGAACAAAATACACTCGGCACAGGGTTTTGGCTCAACCTTGAACTTGCATGTTTATTGAACTTGCGTTATTCCCCAGCACACAACCTCCCTGAGATTCCGACTGGAATAACACCGAACCCATAATAAAACCCCCTCCACAAGGTTACCTGAAACCTAACAGGAAATATCACAGTTTAACGCCCTTCCGCGATTCGACTGCGATTATAAAACGACTCGGACAAATTCCCCGACGGTTTGACTGAAACTTATAATCACCCACACATCTGGTGGTTGTGGTGTGGATTGTAGGCCGGGACCAGGTGACCACCCTGCATCCTCCTTCACTGCACTGTCCTCGCTCCGAAGTGGTCCTCTTTTTATGGGGCTTCATAATCGCAGCATCAAACATATTTCCTGCTGTTCCCCTGTCGACTCTTCCGATGGTTAATAACCTCTTGATCATCAGTGTATTTCACTCCCTGACCCAGACAGGGCCACGATCAGCTCTCCTGCTGTGTAGTACAATGCAAACCTTCCTTGGGAACAGGTCTGGCTCCACAGTTGAGGAATGTATGAATGTCCCTCTTCCTTCTTGACAGGGACCAGGAACCATTAAAGGTGTGCATGGCCGGCGTTTGATGCTATTGCCTGTGTTGATTAGATCGATGGCAGGTGTCCTGTATCATTGTCTCTGAGGATGTCCTTCCAGTCTCTCAATGAATCATCGTTTCGCTGCAATGTTTCAATGAACCCCTTACTGTATAGCCCAACCTTTTGGTGTTTCTACTGAGGTTTGTTTTTTATTAACCCGTCCCACCGCCCGTGGGTTTTATATTCCATTCGACAATCCATTTTACAGTTGGGGTGAGGGGGGGTGGGGAACAGATCCGACATGCCTTTATCCACTGAGCCATTGGGAGGAGGGTCCGGTGGCCTTACTGGAAAATGCACGTGTGAGGCCTCAGGTGAGGACAGTGCATTAGCCAGTCGACACTCACTGTCGAGGTTCACACATGGAGTTTGGGCACATGGGTCACATATTGGAGAGAAACTGGTGAGTGTAGAACTGAACCCAGCCAGAGTCAGCACCTTCAGGGGAGGGGAACCAGTGAGTGTAGAATTGAACCCAGCCAGAGTCAGTACCTTCAGGGGAGGAGAGGGAAGGGAACCATTGAGTGTAGAACTGAACCCAGCCAGAGTCAGCACCTTCAGGGGAGGAGAGGGAGGGGAACCAGTGAGTGTGGAGCTAAACCCAGCATAGGATATTAAGGGAATCAAGGGATATGGGGATAGTGCTGGAAAGTGGAGTTGTGGTAGAAAATCAGCCGTGATCTTATTGAATGGCGGAGCAGGCTCGAGGGGCCGTATGACCTACTCCTGCTCCTACTTGTTATGTATGTTCTTGTGTTCATTCACGACTGGATGTGGCAGGACTGCAGAGCTTTGATCTGATTCATTGATTGTGGAATTGCTTAGCCCTGTTTATACCATGCTGCTCCCGCTGCTTAGTATACATGTAGTCCTGTGTTGCAGCTTCCCCAGGCTGGCACCTCATTTCTCGGTACGCCTGGTGCTGCTCCTGGCATGCTCTTCTGCACTCCTAATTGAACCAGACTTGGTGGTAATGTTAGCGTGAGGGATATGCCGGACCATGAGGTTACAGATTGTGGTGGAATACAATGCTGCTGCTGCTGATGGCCCACAGTACCCTAAGGATGCCCCGTTTTCAGCTGCTAGATCTGTTCTGCATCTATCCCGTTTAGCACGGTGATGGTGCCACACAACACATTTGAGAGTGTGTTCGGTGTGACTTTGTCTCCACAATGACTGTGTGCGGTGGTCACTGCTACCAATGCTGTCATAGACAAAGGCAGCTCCATGTGGGACAGGCTGGATGTACCCGATGGTCTTTACCTGTCCGTCATTGTTCGTATCTGCGACAGGTGGATTGGTGAGGATCAGGTCAAGTAGGTTTTTTCCTCGTGTTGGTTCTCTCACCATCTGCTGCAGGCCCAGTCTGGCAGATATGTCCTTCAGAACTCGAGCAGCTCAGTCAGTAGTGGTACTACCACGCCACTCTTGGTGATGGACATTGAATTTCCCCACCCAGAGTACATTCTGTGCCCTTGCTACCCTCAGTGCTTCTTCCAAGCTTAAACCAGTGTGAGTAATAGAATAGATTAGATTATAATGTGAAATGTTTATACCTATAATTGTGAAACTATAAGAACTAACAGCAGGCAGGGTAGTTTAGGGATAATGAGAAAATTACTGAAGAAAAGTAAGTGCTGGGAACCAGGGAAAGTGTCCTTGTAAATCACAGATTAGAGAAGTTCCAGCTGTCTTTTCCTCACTTCCTGCCCAAACCCAGCAGAGAAGACAAAGAAGAGTCCGGTGCCAGAGGTGGATCAGTGCAGGGTATAAAAGTGAGGGGAGACTGATGTAAGGGGGCAGTGGGGACTGGAGACACCGGAGATCAAGCTCAGGGCGCCCGAGGTTCCATCCAGCGGGCTGACCTGGTGTCAGTTACTGTGGACACGCGGGACTTGCATCTTTACTCTGATTGGTGGATCAGTATAAGATACGGTGAATGACGGAGAAACTGCTCATCTTATAGAAACATAGAAACATAGAAAATAAGTGCAGGAGCAGACCATTCAGCCCTTCTAGCCTGCACCGCAATTCAATGAGTTCATGGCTGAACATGAAAGTTCAGTACCCCCTTCCTGCTTTCTCGCCATACCCCTTGATCCCCCGAGTAGTAAGGACTTCATCTAACTCCATTTTGAATATATTTAGTGAATTGGCCTCAACTACTTCCTGTGGTAGAGAATTCCACAGGTTCACCACTCTCTGGGTGAAGAAGTTTCTCCTCATCTCGGTCCGAAATGGCTTACCCCTTTTCCTGAGACTGTGACCCCTGGTTCTGGACATCCCCAACATTGGGAACATTCTTCCTCCATCTAACCTGTCTAAACCCGTCAGAATTTTGAACGTTTCTATGAGGTCCCCTCTCATTCTTCTGAACTCCAGTGAATACGAGCCCAGTTGATCCAGTCTTTCTTGATAGGTCAGTCCCACCATCCCAGGAATCAGTCTGGTGAATCTTCGCTGCACTCCCTCAATAGCAAGATTGTCCTTCCTCAAGTTAGGAGACCAAAACTGTACACAATACTCCAGGTGTGGCCTCACCAAGGCCCTGTACAACTGTAGCAACACGTCCCTGCCCCTGTACTCAAATTCCCTCGCTATGAAGGCCAACATGCCATTTGCTTTCTTAACCGCCTGCTGTACCTGCATGCCAACCTTCAAATACTGATGTACCATGACACCCTGGTCTCGTTGCACCTCCCCTTTTCCTAATCTGTCATCATTCAGATAATAGTCTGTCTCTCTGTTTTTACCACCAAAGTGGATAACCTCACATTTATCCACATTATACTTCATCTGCTATGCATTTGCCCACTCACCGAACCTATCCAAAATGCTCTGCAGCCTCATAACATCCTCCTTGCAGCTCACACTGCCACCTAACTTAGTGTCATCCGCAATTTTGGAGATACTACATTTAATCACCTCGTCTAAATCATTAATGTACAGTGTAAACAGCTGGGGCCCAAGCACAGAATCTTGCGGTACCCCACTAGTCACTGCCTGCCATTCTGAAAAGCACCCATTTACTCCTACTCTTTGCTTCCTGTCTGACAACCAGTTCTCAATCCACGTCAGCACACTACCCCGAATCCCATGTGCTTTAACTTTGCACATTAATCTCTTGTGTGGGACCTTGTCGAAAGCCTTCTGAAAGTCCAAATATACCACATCAACTGGTTCTCCTTTGTCCACTTTACTGGAAACATCCTCAAAAAATTCCAGAAGATTTGTCAAGCATGATTTCCCTTTCACAAATCCATGCTGACTTGGACCTATCATGTCACCATTTTCCAAATGCGCTGCTATGACTTCCTTAATAATTGATTCCATCATTTTACCCACTATTGAGGTCAGGGTGACCGGTCTATAATTCCCTTTCTCTCTCCCTCCTTTTTTAAAAAGTGGGGTTACATTGGCTACCCTCCACTCGATAGGAACTGATCCAGAGTCAATGGAATGTTGGAAAATGACTGTCAATGCATCCGCTATTTCCAAGGCCACCTCCTTAAGTACTCTGGGATGCAGTCCATCAGGCCCTGGGGATTTATCGGCCTTCAATCCCATCAATTTCCCCAACACAATTTCCCGACTAATAAAGATTTCCCTCAATTCCTCCTGCTTACTAGACCCTCCGACCCCTTTTATATCCGGAAGGTTGTTTGTGTCCTCCTTAGTGAATACCGAACCAAAGTACTTGTTCAATTGGTCTGCCATTTCTTTGTTCCCCGTTATGACTTCCCCTGATTCTGACTGCAGGAAACCTACGTTTGTCTTTACTAACCTTTTTCTCTTTACATATCTATAGAAACTTTTGCAATCAGCCTTAATGTTCCCTGCAAGCTTCTTCTCCTACTCCATTTTCCCTGCCCTAATCAAACACTTTGTTCTCCTCTGCTGAGTTCTAAATTTCTCCCAGTCCCCGGGTTCGCTGCTATTTCTGGCCAATTTGTATTCCACTTCCTTGGCTTTAATACTATCCCTGATTTCCCTAGATAGCAACGGTTGAGCCACCTTCCCTGTTTTTATTTTTACGCCAGACAGGAATGTTCTGCCATGCGGTCTCTAAATGTCTGCCATTGCCCATCCACAGTCAACCCCTTAAGTATCATTCGCCAATCTATCCTAGCCAATTCACGCCTCATACCTTCAAAGTTACCCTTCTTTAAGTTCTGGACCATGGTCTCTGAATTAACTGTTTCATTCTCCATCCTAATGCAGAATTCCACCATATTATGGTCACTCTTCCCCAAGGGGCCTCGCACAACGAGATTGCTAATTCATCCTCTCTCATTACACAACACCCAGTCTAAGATGGCCTCTCCCCTAGTTGGTTCCTCGACATATTGGTCTAGAAAACCATCCCTTATGCATTCCAGGAAATCCTCCTCCACCGTATTGCTTCCAGTTTGGCAAGCGCAATCTATGTGCATATTAAAGTCACCCATTATAACTGCTGCACCTTCATTGCATGCACCCCTAATTTCCTGTTTGATGCCCTCCCCAACATCACTACTACTGTTTGGAGGTCTGTACACAACTCCCACTAACGTTTTTTGCCCTTTGGTGTTCTGCAGCTCTACCCATATAGATTCCACATCATCCAAGCTAATGTCTTTCCTAACTATTGCATTAATCTCCTCTTTAACCAGCAATGCTACCCCACCTCTTTTTCCTTTTATTCTATCCTTCCTTATTTCTTATTAAGGTATTAAAGTTGCTGACACTGGACTCAGGAACTCGCTAATTAATAAGAAAAGGGACTTTTACATCCCCAAATCTCTCTACCCCTCCACTCCTTTTAAAATGTTACCATTTAATGTACATTTCCTCCATTTTTCTTCCAAAATGTTTTGCATCATATTTCTCTGCACTAAATTTCATCTGCCATTCATCCAGCCCATTTACAAACCTGTGCATTCAGACTGAGCTCACTTACAGTCCTCTTCACAGAGCCCCACGCTCCCCATTTTTGCGTTATCTGGAGATTTTGATCACACTGCAGGTCTGATCACCGATTTTAAAAATAATGTATTTATTATTATTTATTGTCCCTCTGGCCCCAATCTCGATAGCATGACATAATAAAATTCAGTTCCCCCAGTTTGGACTTTAAATTATTGGAAAAAATTCTGAGGGACAGGATAAATCTTCATTCAGGAAGACCGGGATTAATCAGGGACATTCAGTCCGGATTTGTTAGTGGAAGGTCGTGTCTGACTAACCTGATTGCATTTTTTGAGGAGGTCACACGGAGGGTCGATGACGGTGTTGTGTTTGACGTTGTGTATATGGATTTTACCAAGGCTTATGATAAGATCCCACATGGCAGACTGGTCATGAAAGTAATAGCCCATGTGATACAAGGCAAAGTGGCAACTTGGATCCAAAATTGGCTGAGTTCGGAAGCAAAGGTTAATGGTCAATGGGTGTTTTTGTGACTGGAAGGATGTTTCTGGTATACATCAATGATTTAGACTTGAATGTCAGGGTTATGACTACGAAGCTTGCAGATGATACGAAAATTGTCCGTGTGGTTGATAATGAAGAAGAAAGCTGTAGACTGCAGGAATGTATCAATGGACCTGTCAGGTGGGCAGAGCAGGGGCAAATGGAATTCAATCTGCAGAAGTGTGAGGTAATGCATTTGGTGAGGGCGAACAAGGAAAAGGAATACACAATAGATGTTAGGACACTGAGAAGTGTAGAGGAACAGGGGGACCTTGGAGTGTTTGTCCACTGATCCCTGAAGGTAGCAGAACAGGTCGATAAGGTGGTTAAGAAGGCATACGGGATACTAGACTTTATTAGCCGAGGCATAGAATACAAGAGCTTGAACTGTATAAAACACTAGTTAGGCTACAGCTAGAATACTGCGTGCAATTCTGGTCATCACATTACAGAAAAGAGAAGGTATAGAAGGGATTTACCAGGGTGATGCCAGGACTGGAGAATTTTAGGTATGAGGAAAGATTGGATTGGCTGGGGTTATTTTCTTTGGAACAGAGAAGGCTGAGGGGAGAACTTATTGATGTTTCTAAAATTATGAGGGGCCGAGATGGAGTGGTTAGGAGGGACCTATTCCTCTTAGCAGAGGGGTCAATAACTAGCGGCATAGATTTAAAGTAATTGGTAGAAACGTAGAAATTTACAGTGCAGGAGGCCATTTCGGCCCATCGTGTCCACGCCGATCGATAAAGAGCCGCACGGCCCTCGGTCAGTAGCCCTGAAGGTTACATATAAACCTGTGAGCAATGAACAATGGCGGAAAGGTAAAGACCACCCGGGCCAACCAGTCTGCCTCACACAACTGCGACACCCCTTAAACTGAAACATTCTACACTCCACCCCAACCGGAGCCATGTGATCTCCTGGGAGAGGCAAAACCAGATAAAAACCCAGGCCAATTTGGGGGAAAACAAAATCTGGGAAAATTCCTCTCTGACCCATCCAGGCGATCGAAACGAGCCCAGGAGATCACCCTGGCCATATTCGATTCGCTGCAGTACTTACCTTCGTATCTGCGCCAGCCAACAGGAGGTTATCCAGTCTAATCCCAATTACCAGCTCTAGGTCCGTAACCCTGCAGATTACGGCACTTCAAGTGCCCATCCAAGCACCTTTTAAATGTGGTGAGCGTTTCTGCATCCACCGTCCTTCCAGGCAGTGAGTTCCAGACCCACAGAACCCTCTGCATGAAGAAGCCTCCCCTCAAATCACCTCTGAGCCGTCCACCAACCACCTTAAAACCATGCCCCCTCGTAATTGACCCTTCCACCAAGGGAAATAGACCCTTGCTATCCACTATATCCAGGCCTCTCAAAATGTTGTCACCTCAATGAGGTCTCCTCTCAGCCTCCACTGTTCCAATGAGAGCAAACCCAGCCTATCCAATCTGTCCTCACAGCTAAGATGCTGCATTCCAGGCAGCATCCAAGTAAATCTCTGTACCCTCTCTCGTACAATCACATCCTTCCTATAATACAGCAACCAGAACTCCAGCTGTGGCCTAACCAGAGTGTTATACAATTGAAGCATAACCTCTGTGCTCTTGTATTCTGTGCTTCAGCCAATAAAGGCAAGCATTCTGTATGGCTTCTTAACCACCTTATCCAGCTGACCTGCTCCCTTCAGGGATCTGTGGACCAATGGTGGAGCTTTGGAGGTGTGGCCTATTCAGTTGGAGCTGTGCTGCTGAGAGAGAAGGAACTCCCTGCTGAAGCTCCTGTCTGGAAGGCCGAGAGTGAGCTCTGAGACCAGCCCAGAAGTAGGAGGAAAGGGCTGGCTTGCTACAATACAACGTCCGGAGGGAGAGGAGGAGAGCTGAAAATTTCAACAACATTATTTACTTCTACAGAGAGTTGGAGACAGTGGGAAAAGAGCAACAACCTGTGTGGAAGGAGGAAGATTCTACAACATTCTACAGGTGGGTGTTGGTGCATTCCCCGAAATACATTGTTTTATTGGTGGGGGGAGAAAAGAAGATTTTCTTCGAGGCACGGAACATCGCGGGGGGTGTGTGTGTGGAAGTGTGTGTGGGTCTTGCTCACAGCTAGGCCCCACACACCACTGAAGCACCCCTCCCCCATTGCCTAGCCTGGGATAGCTGGAGCTACCTGGCTGAAGATTTACTAATCACCCTATTAAACATCGTTGGGCGTGTGTGCCTGGGTGGCTCCAGCTGTCCCAGATGAAGACATCTTCTCCTCCCACCCGAAGACCATCCCATAAGACTGTGCCTTGCTTTGTTTTCCATCATCTAGGGAGTGCGCCCCAGAAAAACACCCACCCATCACTGTGTGGGGAGACCTGCCCTCACAACTTCCCTCTTTCCCACCACCCACTCTCTCTCTGTCTCTCCCCTCTCTCTCTGAGAGCTCCTTTCCTCCTTAATTGGAAAAAAAATTCAGACAACTGAGCAGAGGGAGCAAGGCCCCTCCCCAATTGTCAACTGGGGGAGAGGTGTGCCTCATTCAGAGCTCCTCTGCTCATAAATTCAAACGAGGCCAATTTAAGACCATTGAGGCCTGTGACTCTGGGGTGGGTGTAGCCCTTAAAGGGACCCCGTGATGGCGACCCCATCCACGCCGGTGGCAGGGCCAGCTAAGACTTATGCACAGGCGGTGTCCACATCCACGGCGCCTCCTGCGCCACCTGCTGCCCTGCCACCATTCAGACTAATTACTAAGAAAAACGGGGTCACGAGCTACATTCACCCCACAATGAGCATTGAGGAGTGCGTGCGGGTGATGGCTGGGGTAGTCGGCCCCTCGGCCATTGTCGCAGCCTCCAAGATGACTGGGAAGGCTGTATTCTTCCTGGGGTCGGAGTGGGCGGTGTCCCTGGCCCTCGAAAGGGGCTCACGGTGGGCGGGACGTTCCTGCCGGTGGACCCTCTCGAGGCCACCGCGCAGAGGGTCTTCATTTCAAACGTCCCGCCCTTTGTTCCCGCTGAGCCCCTCCTCCCTCACCTGCACCAACCGGGGGAGGTAAGGTCAGGGCTCAACCCCATACCGCTCGGCCTCAGGGAGAACAGTCTGCGCCATGTGTTCTCCTTCCGCCATCAGCTCTTTGTACGGCAGGCGCGGAAGGAGACAACAGAGGGCAATTTTAATGTGGTGCACGAGGGGACTGCCTACCGCGTCTTCTGGACGTCGGATGGCGTGCGGTGCCATGCCTGTAGGGAATTGGGGCACGTTCGCAAGAACTGCCCCGCCTCCAAGACAACCAAACCACCGAAGGCAGCCAAGGCTGGCGCCGCCGCCACCCCTCCCCCTAGTAGCGTCCACGTGCCGGGAGCCATAGGTCCGCGGGCATCGTCGGGGACATTTGTTTTCATGGCCTCTGGCGGGGGGGAGGGAGAGCGTCGGAACGGAAAGAAGGCGCGGAGGAAGGCGAAACATCACGAGGCGGGTCCCCTCGGTGCACCAGAAAGTTTGACCACCGCGCTCAGCCCAACCCCGTCACCGGCGAGCGCGGGGTGCCCTGAGCCCTTGACCAATACCGCAGAGGGGCTCGGGCGCGGGCAAGATAAGAAAAAGTGGGGGGCGGAGCGGGAGGCCTCGGCAGACATGGAGGTCTCCCTGCCTCCGTGCACCCCTAGGAACAAAAGGAGGCGCCGCTCCAATGAGGCGGAGGGGGAACAACATCCCTCCGCGGAGGAGTCGGTGCCCGCCGCGTGTCCCGCGTCCCCCACCAGCGCCCCCAAACTGCGCCGTAGACGGGAGGAATCTGTCCCCGGGGAGGGAGGGGCAGTCGAGGCTGCCCAGCCTCTGCCTCCCGTGGATGGCGTGGAAGATCTACCTGTCGTGGAGGGCGTGGGGCCAGCGGAGGAATACGATGCCGCTGGGTCGAGCGTCCCGGGGACTGAGGTGGGCGGGGCCGAAAAGGCCGAACCTGAGCCCGCCCAGCTATTAACCAACTTCCCCCGGGATTTGATCGACCCAGCAGAAATACACAGTATTAACAATTTTAATGAATCTGTACACGCTGGGCCGGAGGGTGGCGGCGGGGAGGGGGAAGAACAACAATCCTCGCCCCCTACTTTGGAGCTGGGGTACTTGGAGGACCTGGAACATTACTTTGACCAGGTCTCTCCGTGTTGCCCGGTTCCTGGGGCGGAGTAGGAACCCCTTCCGCTGTCGCTTCCTGACCCAGCACCACTTTTAAAAGAGCCCAGTGCGGACTGCTCGGCCGACGATCCTGGAGGTGGGATCGGGGCAGAGCCAGGGTCGGATGGAGCGGCCGGGCCGTTTGCTGTACCTCGTGCGGTCGATGGGGGACTCGGGAGAGCCTCCTCATTCCTGCAAAGGAACTCCGGGAATTTTTGGTCGAGAGCCAGGGTCGCCGCAACCGAACCCATCTGTCCCGGGAAAGATGATCCGAGCCGGGGCTGCTCATCGCGTCCATCCGCGCCGCCTCTAAAACCATGGCCGCAGGCGGGCCCTGATCAAAAGCGCAAGGCCTTGAGCTGCGCCGGCTCAAAGGGTTCCTCGCTGGGCTGCTGAAGGAGTGGAGGTCAACAATAGGTTAGGTAGAGTTTGCACTATGCTTTTGTCATGAAGATAACCATAGCCAGCCTCAACATCAACGGCGGCAGAGAAGCACACCGTAGATTAAACAATTTTTCGCTCATGCAGGAGGCGAAATATGCGGTGTGCTTCCTGCAAGAAACCCACACCGTTCCGGGAGACGAAGCCACGTGGCTCCTGGAATGGCAAGGAGAGGTCCGCATGAGCCACCTCACCGCCACTTCTAGTGGGGTGGCCATCATGTTGGCCCCGCATTTTCAGCCGGAGATCTTGGGGGTCGAGGAGCCCGTGCCAGCCGCTTGCTGCACGTCACGGTTTGCCTGGGGGACGTGCAGCTCCATCTCGTGAACGTGTACGCCCCTCAGCCCGGACTGCAGCAAACGCGCTTCTTTGAAGAGGTGTCCGCTCTTCTTGGCTCCTTCGACGTCGGCGACTGCATTGTCCTCGGGGGAGATTTTAACTGCACCCTCGAGGCGAGGGACCGCTCCGGTGCCCCGCAGAGCATGATGGCGATGGAGAAGTTGAGGGACTTCTTGAGGCTATGGTGGGACGTGGGCAAGGCTCACGTTCACGTCTTCTTGTGCTGAAGTATTGCTTCCTCTGACTTGGATATGGCGTTATATTAGAGTCTCATTCAGCGCTTTACCCACCCGGCAAAAGTCCAATCCATTAATTATTTCGGTCATGACCCAGCACCCTCACATAAGATCCAAAGCTTCACTCACTCCCTGTCACAACACCCAAACATCCCTTCCACTGGTACATTCAGTTCCTGTCCCACCATCCACACGTCCCATACATTGATTCTTTCTGTACCTGTGCCAAACAGCACACGTCCCATCCGATGATTTCATCAGTCCTGACCCACACACCACAAGTCCCATTGGCTCGTTCATTTAATCCTGACACATTTCACACGTAATTGTTAGAGACAGCTGTTATTGCTCTCAAGCTGAAATATAAATTCCCTGTTTTTCTCTTCCCTGCAGTGAACTTAGTGACAATAATGATCCTGTCTCGACGAAGGTGCGGTCTCTCCAAGTGTGTTAGCCGTTACCTGGTGGCAATGGCAGCGGTGGATCTACTGGTCGTTATCCTCGACCTGATATCCAGGCAGATTCCTATTCGTTATTCAACCGCTTTTGAGTTCATGTGGGACATTAAAGTGTGTAATATCCATGCCATCCTGCTTTACGCAGTCACAGACTGTTCCTTCTGGTTCACAGTTGATTTTACCTTTGATCGATGTATAGCCATTTGTTGTCAGAAGCTCAAACCCAAATATTGCACCGAGAAAACGGTGACTGGGGTTGTGGGAACAGTGAGTGCGCTGTTCTGTGCAAAGAACACTTTCTGGTAGTTTATGTTTGGAGGTATGTATCAGATTTCCAATAATCCCTGGTTTGGTTTTGTTATATGGGATGTCTATGCGTCACTAGCATGGGCAGTAATTCAATTCCTTCATTATATTATTACACCGTTTTTCCATTTGTTCTGATTCTTCTGCTCAATGCTTTAACTGTCAAACACTTTTGGTATCAAGCAGAGCTCTTAGGCGACTCCGGGCCCACATTAGTGGGGAGGGTCCCAGTGACCCAGAGATGGAGATGCGAAGGAAATCCATCATTTTACTCTTTGTTATATCCGGCAATTGTATCCTCTTGTGGGCAGTGTTTCTGTGCTCTTCTGTGGTTAATCGATTGTATTCGTTACAATTTCTTTCTGCATATCTACCTGATTATATACAGGAATTGGGATTTATGCTTCAGCTCCTGAGTTGATGCATCAACACATGTATTTATGCTGTAAAATTCAGAGAGGAGTTGAAGAATGTGGTGAAATATCCCTTTACTGTAATTTTTAAATGTATTAAATAATGAGAATCACACAATGTGTTGGGCGGGTGTTCTGCCCAATCCGCTCATCTCTGTGATACACACACAGTGAGGCCTGTTTTCATCTTTCACCGCCCGGATTCAGCGACTAACAAAAATGATAGAGGTGGGGAAGTCCACGGGGATCAGTACAGCTGGGCCCCTGCAGGTTTTAACCCCGCTAAGACCTCTGGTGCGGCCTGGGACAGGTTTATAAAGCTCCCGACCGCCAGGCTCGGGTCTGATGTGGTTACCCAAAGGCGTGGGGAATGTGTCTCTGTTACTGTACCGTCCACGGGCGGAAGAGCCGCTCAGTCCCAGCACTCCCAGGGAAACCACGGTGGAAATGGCCTGGGACCAAACAACAGCCAGGGAGGGAGGCTTTCAAAGGCTCAAAGCTCAGTGCTTTCAGCCTTTTACAGGCTCCTTGTGTTTTTCTCCCAGTGGGGTTTAACCTGAGCAGCCCCAGCGCCTGCTGATAGCGACGAATCCTTCTTTCAGATAATCTACCTTTGGGATTAAAGGGTCTCCTGCAGACGGAGTATGTCCCAGTGACATTCACCACTGTAACGTTCCTTTGTAAATCTGCCTGAACAATGCAGTGATCTGCAGGATGAAGTGATCCCCGCAAATTGAACTCAGCTCCTCCTCACTCTCTTTGTAAATTCTCCTTGCTAAACATAGCCCATAATATACAGTGTTCAAAGAGGGTGGTAACGAGTTTGTTGCTAGGTATTGCTGTACCTGTGAAGTAATACAGCGGTGAAACCCCCATGACACTTTGCCTGAGCATTGTGACATCACAGACCTGCCCTTCTGACCAAGCCCTGGTCTGTGGTTGACCCACAATCGCATTTCAGATATCCCTTCTCCTTCACACATCACCTTACATAGAGTTACTTAACGTCTGCAACATAGAAAGAGGTCATTTGGTGGCCACGGCTGCACGTTGGTCTGAGCCTGTTTCTTGTGGTTTCCCTGGGGGCTCGTGGAGTCAGCAGCCCGACTGCCTGTAGACTGCAAATTTACAGAGCGACCTTCACCACCCCGTCCCCTTTCGGCCCAGCACACCATGCCAGAGTTTACTCTATCACCAAATCCTGATCTTAAACGGAGGGCACAAAGAGAGTGTTAAACTTGGGAATGGGGAGCGAGTGGGATTCAATGGTAAGTCCTTGGTGAGTCTGGCTGAGTATTAGCTGTAAGAAGGGAAATTTAGTTTAACGTTTTGAATTGAACTTAGAACTTTAACAAATGTAGTTAGCAGTAACTGCCTGTTAGTGGTAGTTAAATATCAGTCAGCTGTAAGTGTTAGTCCTCAATATGTGCTAATTACTGCGAGCAATGGGCATAGAGCTGAGACAACTTGTGTGTGGCTCCAAAGGGATAAGAATAAACACGAACTGCTGATGCACAGTGTGTTCAGCACAGTGATATTGAACGGAATTTGGAGAGAATTGGAATGGGAACAGTGATGGAAGGAGGTGCTACTTTGGTCTCCCAAATACAGCAGGTAGATGAATGTTTGGTGAGTATTGCCTTTTTCTCGAAGCTTGGTCTAAACTAAGACCTGGGAACAATAACAACACTTTATTAAATTAATAATTTAACTATATAACCTAATTAATTAATAGAATTATAAATAACCGTTTGAATAAAAACTAACTATTTAAATCAATTCAGTGCGTAAATAAGCAAATACATTTTTAAATAACTAAAGATGGCAGGGTAGGCAATGAGTCGAGACTGTAATCTGTGAGAGTTTGTGGACAGCAAATCTGTCCCGCATTCCAACATCTGCAGGAAATGTCTCTGCTTTATTCTCTCTGGCTCAGAGTAATTGGGCTGGAGTGCGAGCTCGACACATTCTGAAACACACATGATAATTGATTTCTGGAAAGTTTAATCCAGAAAACAGTCACATCCCACAAAAAAACCCAGGTTCAGGAAAGTTCGTGGCTGGTTGGGTGCCGTGTAGTGAGAACTGAGGAGAGGCTGAGAATGAGACACTGCTCTTGTCCAAAAGGTACGATATACTCGTTACCTTTAACGATAAGGATACAGATTGCGTGGAGGACATCCACAATACATACCAAGGTACGTGGCTCAGAAGGTTGTACACAGGCAGAGATAGGTAGAAATATTAAACAATTACTTTGCATCAGTATTTATCAGGGAGACAAAAAGGTGGACATGACATTGGATGATATTAGAAATGAAATAACTGCATTTAATAAGAACAAAAGGAAAATATTATTTAAACTAATCAAACCGAAAAAGGATAAAATGCTTGCTTCGGACGAATTACATCGAGGGAAGAGATAGCAGAGGCATTAATAAATATATTTAATATTTCGTTAGAATAAGGTGCAGTGCCGGAGGATTGGCAGATACCTAATGTAATACCTATTTTTAAGAAGGGAGATGGAACGTGTCTGAGGAACTATAGTCCAGTCAACTGAACATCGTTGGTAGGAAAAATAATGGAATCCCTACTAAAGGAGAAAGTGGAAGAACAACTAGAAACCAAAAATGAATAGTCTGCATGGATTATAAAAGGGAAAGTCTTGAATTGACCAAATTCTTTGAATTTTTCGAAGAAGTATCAGATAGGGTAAACTAACGGAATGTAGTAGATGTAATTTATCTAGATTTCCCAAAGGCCTTCGATAAGATACCTCATAATCGACTGAAAGGGCAGATCACAAATCGTAATTACAATTAATAATAATAATTGGGATGTTTTGAAATGGAATTAACAGATTTTTAAATGGATCCCACAGCCTGTTTTTCAGACTGTGAGAAGCATGTGTGAGATGCCTTCCGCACAGGGTCAGATGTTCCAATTCATAGACCAAAGGCCTTGGGAGCTGGGCACAGACACAGATAACATAGGATTTGAATTCTATACAAGATACAAGTTAAATAAAAAGAATCACAACAACATGTATCCTGAATTACCAATTAAACATATAGAGGCCAGATTGGAGGAAGCAACCTACCAGATAATCATGTATTAATCAATCAGCACATATTAATTGTAACTTGCGTAATTACGTAAGACTATAATCTGAAACTGTATAAAATAAGATGTCTCTGGCAGTTTCTCTGAGCATTCCTTCAAGGATAGCTCCCCTGCCAGCTTGTATCTTTTATTAATAAAAACTGCATTTACTTTAAGGCTAACGGACTCCGAGTGGTGGTTTGAAGTTAACCCTAACAACTTGGCGCAGTCAGCAGGATCTACTGGACGGGCAGATTAGACTCAAAAAGCCCACCAACCTAACAACGAGTGAGTAGAGAATTACCTTGAGGAATTCTCCTCGCAAAGTAACCAGATCCAACGAATCTGAAGCAGAGTCCATGCAGCCAGTAAATCCAGTTGAGGGGTGCGTCAGGACACTATAAGTAAATACATGTGTCGGAGAATAAGTACGTGTACGGGATATCGGGGTAAAAGCCTCGGTGTAAATAGTTCCGCTTAAGTAAAGATGGTAAAACGGGAACTGGGGAAAAAGCCCCTGTGTAAGAAATGGCAAAGGAATCTGCCAAGGCATTTGGAGGGGTGATGTATAAACCACCAGAAGAGTTTCTGACAGATAAATCTGAAAAGGTTAAGAAGATGGTTAAGGCAGGATATGATGAAGCGAAAAAGAGCAGTTTAACAGCCGGAAAGATGAATAGAAAGATACCCGAAGGTGAGATGGACAGAAAAAGTGACAAAAGACAAGAGGATGTAAGTATAAAAATAGATATAGATGACAGAAGGGAATGCACAGAGGAATTTGCCCCAAATTTGTATCCCCACACTAACAGGGTTATGATTAGGAGCAGAGGAAAATAAAGGTTACATTGGGGGCCAGAAGACTAGCTTAGTAGATATTTTTCCGAAGAACATAATAAAAACTGTTACTGACTACCTTAAGTGAAGTATGGATCCGAAATTAGAGCCGGCCAAACAATTAGCTTTGTTGAATGAAGAGAGAATTTTGTGAATGTCTGTCTTTGAATGAAAGTGATTGTGTGATTTTTGACTGTGGAATATTTGAGGTGGGAATTAATGAATTTTTCATGTGTCTGAAAGCCTGCTTCAGAAAGTGGTGGAGCTGTCTGCTGTTTTGGCTCCACCCACTTTTTCAGACAGAGTGAAAGTTTTTTTTAACCCTTTGCAGTGTTGTCCTGTATGAGGGAAGTTTTAAGAAAGTATGAACCTAGAATTGAATTACTTTTTAATTTAGAAACCCAGTTGTGGAGTTATTCGGAAGATATGTTCTGGAGCTAGGAAATGCACAAAGGATAGATTTGTTAAGCAAAAGATAAAAAATGCATGTTGGTTTAAAAAAAAATTACTGGGGAAGTACGCCCCATATTCCTTTGTGTAAACACTTGATGCAAAAGCTTCTAGCTCAGTAAAAGTATTTTTAAATAAATTGTGTAAAATATGTTACCTGAATATTGTAAACCAGGGGAATAAACCTTGGGAAATTGCGTGGAAGTTATGCGTGGTAGTTAAACCTGGAACAGAAGTAATGTTGTTATTTGACAATGTCCAGCATGAAATGTGACCTGTGAGCTTAATTTGAACAGCCAGAAAAAATTAGCCACAAGACTAAAGCATTGTAAACATGATTGCTAGACACAATCCTGAGAATAGCTAGTGACACATCTGGAGCAAGGGAGTAACACAAGCAGCTGAGACACAAAGAAGGAAGAAAGAGGAGGTCTATAGCAAATGACGTATTAACTGTACAGGGACATCTCTAGTAGGTGCACCAGATATACAGGCGATCCAGGCAAGTGTAGATAGTTTGAGGGGAACAACGGATTTACTAATCAGGAAACAGACCAGGATTGGGATAGAATCTTCACAGTTAGGATCCAAAACATCCCAAAAAAATGCTACAGGATGTATCCGTATTGGAAGGCCATTTCACGAACAATTAACGAGCTAAATAAGCAGGAATTGAGAGGACGATGCCGAGGACAGGAAAAGAGACACATGTCATGCCTATGGGAGATGGATGATTGGTCAGGTGAGACACAATATGGATTAGATACAAACCGGGCAAGTTACAGATTCAATAAATAGCACCCAGTTAAAAGAAATGGCACAACACACTGGGCCATTAGATGCATGCAACCTGAAACATAGAAACATAGAAACATAGAAAAAGGTTGCAGGAATAGACCATTCGCCCCTTCGAGCCTGCAACAACATTCAATAAGATCATGGCTGATCATTCACCCCAGTACCCCTTTCCAGCTTTCGCTCCACACCCCTTGATCCCATTAACTTAAGGGCCATATCCAACTCCCTCTTGAATATATCTGATGAACTGGCATCAACAACGTTCTGTGGAAGAGAATTCCACAGGTTAACAACTCTCTGAGTGAAGAAGTTTCTCCTCATCTCGGTCCTAAATGGCTTATCCCTTGTCCTCAGACTATGACCACTGGTTCTGGACTTCCCCAACATCGGGAACATTCTTCGTGCATCTAACCTGCCCAGTCCCTTCAGAATGTTTCTGAGGTCCCCTCTCATTCTTCTAAACTCCAGTGAATACAGACCCAGTCGATCCTATCTCTCCTCATTTGTCAGTCCTCGAATCCCGGAAATCAGTCTGGTGAACCTTTGCTGCATTCCTTCAATAGCATGAACGTCCTTCCGCAGATTAGAACAAAACTGAATACAGTATTCCAGGTGAGGCCTCACCAAGGCCCAGTACAGCTGCAGCAAGACCGCCCTGCTGCTATATTCAAATCCCCAAGATATGGGGCCAACATGCTATTTGCCTTCTTTCTGTCTGCTGCACCTGCATGCCAACCTTCAATGACTGATGTACCATGACACCCGGATCTCGTTGCACCTCTCCTTTTCCTCATCTGCCGCCATTCAAATAATATTCTGCCTTCGTGTTTTAACCTCACATTTATCTACATTACACGACATCTGCCATGCAATTGCCCACTCACCTAACCTGCCCAAAACACCCTGCAGCCTCTTAGCATCCTCCTCACATTTCACACCGCCATCCAGCATAATGTCATCTGCAAACTTGGAGATATGATACAAAATTCCATCATCTAAATCATTGATGTATATTGTAAATTGCTGGCGTCCCAGCACTGAGCCCTGCGGCACCCAACTAGTCACTGCCTGCCATTATGAAAATAACCCGTTTATCCCGACTCTCTGCTTCCTGTCTGCCAACGAATTCTCTATTCACGTCAATACATTACCCCCAATACCATGTGCTTTAATTTTGCACACCAACCTCTTGTGTGGGACCTTGTCAAAAGTATTTTGAAAGTCCCACTACACCATATCCACTGGTTCACCCTTGTCAACTCTTCTAGTTACATCCTCACACAATTCTAGAAAATTTGTCATGCATGATTTTCCTTTCATAAATCCATGCTGACTTGGACCAATCCTGTCACTGCTTTCCAAATGGGCTGCAATTTCATCTTTAAAAATTAATTACAACATTTTCCCCACCACTGATGTCAGGCTAACTGGTCTATAATTACCCGTTTTCTCTCTCCCTCCTTTTTCAAAATGTGGTGTTACATTAGCTACCCTCCAGTCCATACAAACTGATCGAGAATCGATGGACTGTTGGAAAATGATCACCAATGCATCCACTATTTCTAGGGCCACTTCCTTAAGTACTCTAGGATGCAGACCATCAGGCCCCGGGGATTTATCGGCCTTTAGTCCCATCAATTTCCCTAACACAATTTCCCACAAATAAGGATTTTCTTCAGTTCCTCCTTCTCACTAGCCCCTCAGTCACGGACCATTTCCAGAAGATTATGCGCCAGTTCCTTCGTGAAGGCAGAACCAAAGTATTTGTTCAACTGGTCTACCATTTCTTTGTTCCCTATTATAAATTTACCTGAATCTGACTGCAAGGGACCTACGTTTGCCTTCACTACTCTTTTTCTCTTCACATATTTATAGAAGTGTTTATGTTCCCAGCAAGCTTCCTCTCATACTCTATTTTTCCACTCCTAATTAAACCCTTTGTCCTCCTCTGCTGAATTCTAAATTTCTCCCCGTCCTCGGATTGATGCTTTTTCTGACCAATTTATATGCCTCTTCCTTGGATTTAACGCTATCCTTAATTTCCCTTGTTAGCCACGGTTGAGCCACGTTCCCCATTTTATTTTTACTCCAGACAGGGATGTCCAATTGTTGAAGTTCATCCATGTGATCTTTATATGTTTTCCATTGCCTATCTGCCGTCAACCCTTTATGTATCATTTCTCAGTCTCTTCTAGCCAATTCATGTCTCATACCATCGAAGTTACCTTTCCTTAAGTTCAGGACCCCAGTCTCAGAATTAATTGTTTCACTCTCCACCTTAACAAAGAATTCTACCTTATTGTGGTTACTCTTCCCCAAGGGGCCTCGCAAAACAAGATTGCTAATTAGTCCTTTCTCATTACACATCAAGCAGTCGAGGATGGCCAGCCCTCTAGATGGTCCCTCGACATATTGGTCGAGAAAACCATCCCTAATACACTCCAGCAAATCCTTCTCCACCGTATTACTACCAGTTTGGTTAGCCCAATCTATGTGTAGATTAAAGTCGCCCATGATAACTGATGTACCTTTATTGCACACATCCCTACTTTCTTGTTGGCTGCTGTCAGCAAACTCACGACGATTGTTTGGTGGCACACAACTCTCACTAGCGTTTTTTCCCTTTGATATTCCACAGATCACCCACGTAGAATCCACGCAAATGTCCTTCCTGACTATTGCATTAATTTCCTCTTCAACCAGCAATGCCACCCCACCTCCTTTTCCTTTGTGTCTATCCTTCCTGACTGGTGAATACCCCTGGATGTTGCGTTCCCGGCCTTCGTCACCCTGGAGCCATTTCTCCGTGATGCCAATTACATCATATTCATTAATTGCTGCCTGTGCAGTTAATTTGTCCACCTTATTACGAATACTCCTCGCATTGAGGCACAGTGCCTTCAGGCTTGTTATCTTAACACACCTTGTCCCTTTAGACATTTGCTGCAATGTGGCCCTTTTTGATTTTTCCTTTGGGTTTCTCTGCCCTCCACCCTTACTTTCCTGCCCCCAAAGGTTCCCATCCCGCTGCCATATCAGTTTAACCTCTCCCCAACTACACGAGCAAACTCTCCCTCGTGGACATTGGTTCTGCTGAGGTGCAGACCGTCCGGTTTGCACAGGTCCCATCTCCCAGAGAACGGTTCCAATGTCCCAAGAAATTGAATCCCTCCCTTCTGCAACACACATTCATCTGAACTGTGCTGTGATTCCTACTCTGAAAAGTGGTAGCTATCCCTGAGATTGCTGCCTTTGAGGTCCGATTTGTTAATTTAGCTCCCAGCCCCCTAAATTCAGCTTCTAATTCCTCAGACACAGAGAGTCAGACTCAAACACATAAAGAGCATTCTAAAGACAGAGAGTGAGAGGCACAGATACATTGCACAATCCCATTTGTTTGAATGTTACAAAGTTATTGACAAATGCAGATTCAACAGAATAGATTCGGGTATAACTGAGCAGGATGGCAGGAAATCGGTTTGAATTTAAAGATTTACCAAGAGTGCGGTTCGAACCCATGCAGGTATAAACCCATTGAATTTGCCATCCAATGCCTTAACAACTCGGCCATCCTGGTTTTGTCAGTATTCGGATTTTGTCTCTGGGAGAATCTGGGCTGCAGCTCCACTCTCACAGACACAGGTTTTCAATGAGCATTTTCGAATATTTATAGTAATATTGATACAGGGGCAACTCTCCTGTTCTTTTTCGAGTAATGCTCTGGGAACTTTCACATCCACCCGAGGGTGCAGACGGAGCTTCAATTTAACATTTTATCCGAAAGTCAACAGCTTCAACAATGCAAAATCCCCCAAGTACTGCATTTGAGTGTCAGCCAAGATTATATGCTCAAGTCTCAGGAGTGGGACTTACACACACAACCTCCTTATTCAGTCGAGAATGCTGCCACTGAACCAAAGCCGATACCAAAGTTAACATCCGTATTATTTTCCCCAAGTCTTTTTATAAAGTTTCAGGACATACAGAAGTAATATTCAACATTTTAAAAAAGCTTCATCCTGGTCGGGGAATTGAACGCCTACCTCGCGCGTGACAGAGAGGGATATTAACTAAGACACGAATGAGGAGCTGACGGGTGTGGATTCTGTCGGTGCAGAAATCGAGCTGAGAACAGAAATGGACACCATGAGAAGTAGACAGGCACATTGAGAGACAGAGACAAACCGAGAGAGACAGACAGCAAGATAGAGACAACGTGAGACAGAAAGTGTGAGACTGAGAAGGAGAGGCAGACTGAGTGAGAAAAAGACACAAACACACACACATGCAGATATAAAGAGAGAGAGGGAAACAGTGAGAGAAAGACAGTGATAAAGACAGTAACAAGGAGAGAGACAGATGAAGAGTGAGCGACAGATAGAGAGATATACAGAGATATAAACAGAAAATGATGGAAATACTCAGCAGGTTAGAGACAGGAACTAACAGAGACAGGCAAATAGAGACAGACAGGTCGAGACATAGACAGACAGAGATGATGGGAATGAGATAGACAGTCATACAGGGAGACTGAGAGAATCCCACTGGAACAGAACTGGACATCGTGAGAAAGAGACAGACACGTTGAGAGAGAGACAAACAGGGAAACAGGGAGAGACAGACAGCGAGATAGAGGCAAAGAGAGACAGAAAGTTTGAGATTGAGAGAGAGGGTCAGTCTGAATGAGAAAACGACTCAAACACATACATACACAGAGATGTGTTTGTGTGCTCCATAAAGAGAAGGAGGCAAATATGATGCAATGACAGAGACAAAGACAGGGACAAAGAAAGAGACAAAGAGGGAGACAGATAGAGAGAAAGACAGATAGAGACAATAATTCGGTTCTGTCTATACAAAGTAAGATACAAAAAACCTTCCTAATGTACGAGGGGACTGTGCATCTCGTGAGAATGAGGAACTGAAATATATCCTTATTGGCGGGAAATTGTTTTGGGGAAATTGTTGGGATTAAAAGCCGATAAATCCCCGGCTCCTGATAGTCTGCATCCCAGAGTACTTAAGGAAGTGGCCCGAGAAATAGTGGATGCATTGATGATCATTTTCCAACAATCCATCGACCCTGGATCAGTTCGTATGGAGTAGAGGGTAGCTAATGTGATGGCACTTTTTAAAAAACGAGGGAGAGAGAAAGCAACTAATTATAGACCGGTTAGCCTGACATCAGTCGTGGGGAAAATATTGGAACCAATCATTAAGGATGAAATAGCAGCCCATTTGGAAAGCAGTAACATGATCGGACCGAGTCAGCATGGATTTATGAAAGTGAATTCACGCTTGAGGAATCTTCTGGAATATTTTGAGGATGTAATGAGTAGAGTGGACAAGGGAGAACCAGTGGATGTGGTGTATTTGGACTTTCAATAGGCTTTTGACAAGGTTCCTCACTAGAGATTGGTGCACAAAATCAAAGCGCATGGTATTGGGATTAATGTACTGACATGGATAGAGAACTGGTTGGCTGACAGGATGCAGAGAATCGGGATAAACGGGTCCTTTTCAAACTGGCAGGAAGTGACTAGTGGGGTGCCGCAGGGCTCAGTGCTGGGACTCCAGCTCTTTACAATATACATGAACGATTTGGTTGAAGGAATAGAGTGTAATATCTCCAAGTTTGCGGATGACACGAAACTGGGTGGCGGTCCGAGCTGTGAGGAGGACGCTAAGAGGCTGCAGGGTGAATTGGACAGATTAGGTGAGTGGACAAATACATGGCAGATGCAGTATAATGTGGATCAATGTGAGGTTATCCATTTTGTGGGCAACAACACGAAGGCAGAATATTATCTGAATGGCGGAAAACTAGAAAAAGGGGAGGTGCAGTGAGACCTTGGTGTTATGGTTCATCAGTCACTGAAAGTGGGCATGCAGGTACAGCAGGCGGTAAAGAAGGCAAATGGTATGTTGGCCTTCGTAGCTAGCGGATTTGAATATAGGAGCCAGGAGATCTTACTGCAGTTGTACAAGGCCTTAGTGAGGACACACCTGGAATATTGTGTTCAGTTTTGGTCTCCTAGTCTGAGGAAGGACGTTCTTGCTGTTGAGGGAGTGCAGCGAAGGTTCACCAGACTGATTCCAGGGATGGCAGGACTGTCATATGAGGAGAGATTGGATCAACTAGGCCTTTAGTCACTGGCGTTTAGAATGATAAGAGGGGATCTCATAAAATCATATAAGATTCTGACGGGACTGCACAGGTTAGATTCGGGAAGAATGTTCTCGATGTTGGGGAAGCCAGAACCAGGGGACATAGTCTTAGGATAAGGGGTAGGCCATTTAGCAGTGAGATGTGTAGAAACCTCTTCACTCAGAGAGTGGTTGACCTGTGGAATTCCCTGCCGCAGAGAGTTGTTGAAGCCAGTTCATTGGATATATTCAAGAGGGAGTTAGATATGGTCCTTACGGTTAAGTGGATGAAGTGGGATGGAGAGGAAAACAGGAAAGGGTAACTGAAAGAATGATCAGCCATGATAATATTGAATAGCGGTGCAGGCTCGAAGAGCCTAATGGCCTACTCCTGCAGTTACTTTCTATGTTTCTATGTTTAAAAAACAGAAAATGATGAAAATACTCATCAGATTAGAGATAGGGACAAAATGAGACAGGCAAAGACACGGACAGGGAGGATGGGAAAGAGAGAGACAGTCAGACAGAGAGTCTGAGAGAATCCCATTGGAACAGAACTGGACACCGTGAGAAAGAGACAGATTGAGAGACAGAGACAAACAGAGAACCAGGCACAGACAGTGAGTCAGAGAGAGGCAGACTGAGGGAGACAAAGACTCAAGCACACAAACACATACACAGCTCTCTAAAGAGAGAAAGGCAGAGACTGAGATACACAGCTACATTTCACAATTTCATTTCATGATCGACTTGGAGTGTTACAGAGTTACAGAAAATTGCAGATTCAACAGATGAAAATCAGTATCACTGGGCAGGATGGGAAAAATCTCTGTTAAATTAAAGAGATTCTAGGATTGGGGTTCGAATCCACGTGGGAAAAACCCGTTGAATTTTAAGGCCAACGCCTTAACCACTCGCCTATCCTGGTCTTTGTAGCGCCTGGATTCTGTCTCTGTGAGAATCTGGGCTTCAGCTCCACACCCACAGCAACACACACACATACACATCGGGTTTCAGTGAGCATTTACTAAAATTTTTAGTAATATTGACACGGGCGCAACTCTCCTATTCTTTTTCGTGTAATGCTCTGGGAACTTTCACATCTAGCCGAGGTTGCAGACGGAGCTTCAATTTAACATTTCAGCTGATGGTCAACAGCTTCAACAATGCAAAATTCCCCAAGTACTGCACTTGAGTGTCAGCAAAGATTATCTGCTCAAGTCTCAGGAGTGGGACTTACACACACAACCTCCCGATTCAGTCGAGAATAGAGCCAATGAACCAAGGCCGATACCAAAGATCACAACCGTATTATTTTCCCCAAGTTTTTAAAACATTTCCAGGACATACCACATTCATGGTGATGATTTGCATCGACAGTTGCACATACACAGATACATACATACTGATAGACATACACAGACACACACACACACAATAACCAAAAATATACACGCATCAACATAGAAACATAGAAACATAGAAATTATTTGCAGGAGCAGGCCATTCGGCCCTTCGAGGCTGCACCACCATTCTTTAAGATCATGGCTGATCATTCAACCTCAATACCCATTTACCGTTTTCTCTCCATACCCCTTGAAACCTTGAGCCGTAAGGGCCATATCTAACTCCCTCTTGAATATATCTAACTAACTGGCCTGAACAACTTTCTACGGTAGAGAATTCCACAGGTTAACCACTCTCTGAGTGTCGACGTTTCTCCTCATCTCGGTCCTAAATGGCTTACCCCTTATTCTTAGACTGTGACCCCTGGTTCTCGAACTCCCCAGTAACGGAAACATTCTTCCTGCCTCTCACTTGTGAAATTTCGTCAGAATTTTATTTGTTTCTATGAGATCCCCTCTCATTCTTCTAAACTCCAGTGGATACCAGCCCAGTTGATCCAGTCTCTGCTCATATGTCAGTCCTGCCATCCCGGGAATAATGCTGGTGAACCTTCGCTATACTCCCTCAATAGCAAGGACGTCCTTCCTCAGATTCGGAAACCAAAACTGAACACAATATTACAGGAGTGGCCTCACCAAGGCCCTGTAGAACTGCAGTGAAACCTCCCTGATCCTATACTCAAATCCCCTCGCTATGAAGGCGAACATTCCATTTGCATTCTTCACCGCCTGCTGCAGCTGCATACCAACAATCAATGACTGACGTACCATGACACCCAGATCAAGATATACACAGGTTGCCTTAGACAAATAGTTGGATAGACAGGCAGGGTCACTGTCGCTACTTTGTCTGGCTTTTGCGTTTTTCAGTCGAGGATGCTGCCACTGAACCAAAGCCGATACCAAATTTCACAACCGTATTATTGTCCCCAAGTCTTTTTGAAAAGTTCCAGGACATACCAAATTCATGGTGATGATTTCCACAGACAGTTGCACATACAGAGACATATATACAGATAGACAGACACAGGGACACACACATACATACATAACCAAAAATATACATGCACAGATGCCTGAGACATCTCGAGGGATAGACAGGCTGAGTCACTGTCGCTACTTTGGCTGATGTTTGCGTTTTTCTATCCGTATGTATCGTGAATATTGCAGATTAATAACAATGAGAAATAGATGTCAGTGTTGAAAGGTGTGGGAAGTTATTCCACCGATCTCAGGATTAGTTTTGCAAAAACCTGGTTAAATTGTAGAGAATCACAATCAGCAGGATTCGAACCTGAGCGCCGAAAACCCAAAGGATTTCAAGCCAATCGCATTAACCACTCGACCACAACTACTTCGGCTCTAGCACTTTAAATGTTACTCAGAAAAAACTCAGTCATCCATCTCTTTGCAGCAGACGGCCACAGAATCCTGAAAAAGTCTCTGTTTGCAAAAAAATCTGGAAGAGGCAATCGCCTCTTGCTGTATTTTTACTGTTCTATATTGTTCTGTAACTTTTTAATATGAATCGATACCAAGAAACAGAAGTAAAATTAGACATTTTGAAAAAACTGCTTTTCCGTCGGGGAATTGAACCCGGTTCTATTGCTTAACAGGGGAGCAAAATCACAACGACACGGACGAAGGTACGGGCGATGTCAGAGCAGTCATCGAGCTGTGAACAGAAGTCGACAGACCCATTGAGAGACAGAGACAAACCGACAAACAGGGAGAGATAGACAGCGATAGAGGGACAACGAGAGACAGAAAGGGTGAGACTGAAAAGTCAGGCAGACTCTGAGAAAAAGACTCAAACACCTACATTTTCAGAGATGTGTGTGTGTGATCAATAAAGAGAGAGAGGGAAAGAGTGAAACAAAGACTGTGATAAAGACAGTGACAAGGAGAGAGACAGATAGAGAGAGAACGACAGGTCGAGAGAGAGACAAAGATATAAACAGAAAATGATGGAAATACTCAGCAGGGTAGAGACAGGAACTACCAGCGACAGGCAAAGAGAGACAGATAGGCAGAAACATAGACAGACAGAGATGATGGGAAAGAGTGAGACAGTCAGACAGAGAGACTGAGAGAATCCCATTCGAACAGAACTGGATACCGTGAGAAAGTGACAGACACATTGAGAACCAGAGACAAACAGGGAAACGGGGACAGACAGCGAGATAGAGACAAAGAGAGACAGAAAGTTTGAGACTGAAAGGGAGGATCAGACTGAATGAGAAAAAGACTCAAACACATACATACACAGAGATGTATTTGCGTGCTCCATAAAGAGAGGGAGGCAAATAGTGATGGAATGACAGATAAAAATACAGGGACAAAGAGAGAGACAAAGAGGGCGACAGATAGAGAGAAAGACAGATAGAGAGAGAGACATAGAGACAAAAACAGAACATAATGGAAATATTTGTCAGGTTAGAGACAGGGATTAACAGAAACAGGCAAAGACATGGACAGACAGAGATAATGGGACAGAGATAGGCAGTCAGACTGAGAGTCTGAGAGAATCCCATTGCAACAGAACGAGACACCGTGAGAAAGAGACAGAGAAACAGGGACAGAGAGAGTGTGTCAGAGAGAGGCAGACTGAGAGAGACAAAGACTCAAATACATTCACAGCTCTCCAAAGAGAGAGAGTGGCAGAGACCGAGCAACACAGATACATTTCACAATTTAATTTCATTGTCGGTTCAGAATGTCACATCGTTGCAGAAAATTGGAGATTCCGCAGATGAAAATCGGGTATCACTCGGCAGGATGGGAAAAATCTCTTTTTAATTAAGGAATTACCAGGAGTGGGGTTTGAACCCATTAGATCTTAAATCCAACGCCTTTACCACTCGGCCATCCTGGTCCTGATCCTGTCAGTGGTTGGACTCTGCCTCTGTGAGAATCTGGGCTTCAGCTCCACCCCCACAGACACACAGACACAGAGGATTTCAGGGAGCATTTACGAACATTTTTCGTAATATTGACACGGGCGCAACTCTCCTATTCTTTTCCGACTAAGGCTCTGGGAACTTTCACATCCACCCGAGGGTGCAAATGGAGCTTCAATTTAAAATTTCAGCCGATGGTCAACAGCTTCAACAATGCAAAATGCCCCAAATACTGCATTTGAGTGTCATCCAAGATGATGTGTTCAAGTCTCAGGAGTGAGATTTACACACACAACCTCCTGATTCAGTCGAGAATGGAGCCACTGAACCAAAACCGATACCAAAGATGACAGCCGTATTATTTTCCCCCAAGTGTTTTAAAAGTTCCGGGATGTACCAAATTCATGGTGATGATTTCCACAGACAGTTGCACATACACAGAGACATACATACAGATAGACATACACAGACACACGCACACACAATAAAAAAAATACACATGCATCAATATAGAAATATAGAAATTAGTTGCAGGAATATGCCATTCGGCCCTTCGAGCCTGCACCACCATTCAATAAATCATGGCTCATCATTCAACCTCAGTACCCCTTTCCTGCTTTCTCTCCATACCCCTTGATCTCTTTAGCCGTAAGGGCCATATCTAACTCCCTTTTGAATATATCTAATGAACTGGCCTCAACGACTTTCTGCGGTAGAAAATTTCACAGGTAAACCACTCTCTGAGTGAAGAAGTTTCTCCTCATCTCGGTCATAAATGGCTTACCCCTTATTTTTAGACTGTAATCCTTGGTCTCAAACTCCCCAGCAATGAGAACATTCTTCCAGCCTCCAATCTCGTCAGAATTTTATATGTTTCTGTGAGATCCCCTTTCATTCTTCTAAACTCCACTGGATACCAGCCCAGTTGAGCCAGTCTCTCCGGATATGTCAATCCTGCCATCCCGGGAATCATGCTGGTGAACCTTCGCTGTACTCCCTCAATAGCAAGGACGTCCTTCCTCAGATTCGGGGACCAAAACTGAACACAATATTCCAGGTGTGACCTCACCAAGGCCCTGTACAACTGCAGTAATATCTTCCTGCTCCAATACTCAAATCCCCTAGCTATGAAGGCGAACATGCCATTTGTTTTCTTCAACGCCTGCTGCACCTACATGCCAACTTTCAATGACTGATGTACCATGACACTCAGATCAAGATACACACAGGTTGCCTTAGACAAATAGATGGATAGACAGGCAGGGTCACTGAGGCTAATTTGGCTGGTTTTTGCGTTTTTCTATCCGTATGTATCGTGAATACTGCAGATTAATGTAAGAAAGAAAACAGCGGCTGCATCGAAAGATGTGGGACGTTGTTCTATCTATCTCAGAATCAGTTTTGCAGTAACGTGGTTAAATTGTGAAACTGAATGAAATATGCTGAGAAACATAGTCAGCAGGATTCAAAACTGCGCAGAGAAACCCCGATGGATTTTTTGTCTATTGTCTTACCAACTCGGCCACGACTGCTGGCTCGCTGCATCATTAAATGTTACTCAGATAAAACTCAGTCATCCATCTCTGTGCAGCAAACGGCCACAGAATCCGGAAAAAGTCTCCGTTTGCTAAAAGTCTGGAAGAGGCAACCTCCTCTTCCTGTATTTGTACTGTTCTATATTGCTCTGGAACTTTGTAATGTGAATCAACACCAAGAAACAAGTAAAATTTTGCATTTTGTAAATGCTGCCACCGCGTCGGGAAGTAGAACCACGGTCTCCAGCGGAACAGGTGGGGATACTCACCACTATACTAACGAGCATGAATTCTATCAGAGCAGGAAGCGAGCTCTGAATGGAACTGGACACGATGAGAAGACGACAGACACATTGCGAGACAGAGACAAACCGACAAACAGGGAGAGACTGACAGCGAGATAGAAACAATGAGAGACAGAAAATGTGAGACTGAGAAGGAGAGGCAGACTGAGTGAGAAAAAGACTCAAACACACACATATACAGAGATGTGTGTGTGTGATCTATAAAGGTAGAGGGAAAGAGTGAGAGAAAGAGAGTAATAAAGACAGTGACAAGGAGAGAGAGAGCGACAGATAGAGAGTGTCAGAGATAGAAACACTAATGCTGGAAATACTCAGCAGGTTAGAGACAGGAACTAACAGAGGCAGGCAAAGACATGGACAGGCAGAAATGATGGCAAAGAGAGAGTCAGTCTTACAAAGAGTCGAAGCGAATCCCATTGGAACAGAACTGGACACCGTGGGAAAGAGACAGAGACACAGGAACAGACAGAGTGAGTCAGACTGAGAGCGAAAAACACACAAACACAAACATACCTCTCTAAAGAAAGAGAGAGGCAGAGACCGAGCGACACCGATACATTTCACAATTTCATTTCATTTTCGGCTCAGAGTGTCACAGAGTTGCACATTCAACAAATAAAAATCGGGTATCACTGATGAGAATGGGAGGAAATCCGTTTAAATTAAAGAAGTACCAGGAGTCAGGTACGAGAACACGCGGGAAACATTGCATTTAATTTTAAGGCCAACGCCTTAAACACTCGGCCATCCTGGTCCTGTCAGAATATGGATTCTGTCTCTGTGAGAAACTGGGCTTCAACCCCACCCCCACAGACACACATACCTGGAGGCTTTCAGTGAGCATTTACGAACATTTTTAGTAATATTGACACGGGGGAAACTCTCCTATTCTTTTTCGAGTAAGGCTCTGGGACCTTTCACACACACCCGATAGTGCAGACTCAGCTTCAATTTAACATTTCATCCGAAAGACAACAGCTTCAACATTGCAAAATTCCCCAAGTGCTGCACTTGAGTGTTAGCCAAGATGATATGCTCAAGTCTCAGGAGTGCGACTTGAACACACAAACTCCCGATTCAGTCGAGAATGCTGCCACTGAACCAAAGCCGATACAAACGTCCACAACCGTCTTATTTTCCCCAAGTCTTTTTTATAATTTCCAGGACATACCAAATTCATGGTGATGATTTACACAGACAGTTGCACATACACAGAGACATATATACAGATCGACAGACACAGAGACACACCCACATACATAACCAAATATTTACACGCACCAACGGACATGCACAGATGCCTTCAACATATAAAGGGATAGACAGGCTGACTCACTGTCGCAACTTTGACTGATTTTTGTGTTTTCCTATCCGTATGTATCGTAAATATTGCAGATTAATAAAAATGAGAAAAAAATGTAAGTGTTGAAAGGTGTGGGACGTTATACCATCTATCTCAGGATCAGTTTTGCAAAGTTCTGGTTAAATTGTGAAATGGAATGAAAAAATGCCGAGAATCGTAGTGGACAGGCTTCAAAACTGCGCAGGGAAAACCCAATGGATTTTTAATCCATCGTCTAAACCACTCGGCCACTTCGAATGCGACTCTGTCTTCTTAAACTTTAATCAGAAAAAACTCAGTCATCCATCTCTGTGCAGCAGACGGCCAAAAAATCCTGTAAAAGTCTCCGTTTACTAAAAATCTGGAAGAGGCAATCTCCTCGACGTGTATTTTTCCAGTTCGATATGGCTCTGGAACTTTTTAATATGAATCTCTACCAAGAAACAGAAGTAAAATTCTACATTTTGAAACACCTGGCTTCCAGTCAGTGAATTGAAACCCGGTCTCCCGCGTGACAAGCGGGGATACTCACCACTATACTAACGAGGAACTTAAAGGTAGCAGCTCTGTCAGAGCAGGAATCGAGCCACTGTGAACAGAACTGGACACCTGGAGAAGTCGACAGACACATTGAGAGACAGAGACAAACCGACAAGCAGGGAGAGACAGACAGCGAGTTAGAGACAACAAGATTCAGAAAGAGTAAGACTGAGAAGGAGAGGCAGACTTAGTGAGAAAAAGGCTCAAACGCATACATATACAGAGATGTGTGTATGTGTGATCTATTAAGAGAGAGAGGGTAAGAGTGAGAGAAAGAAAATGATAAAGACAGTGACAAGGAGAGGAACAGACAGAGAGAGAGAGATAGAGACTAAAACAGAAAATGATGGAAATACTTATCATGTTAAAGGCTGGACTAAAAGAGACAGGCAAAGACATGAACAGACCGAAATGATGGGAAAGAGAGAGCCAGTCAGACAAAGAGTCTGAGAGAATCCCATTGGAACAGACGTGGGCAACGTGAGAAAGAGACAGATTGAGAGACAGAGACAAACAGAGAAACAGGGACAGACAGAGTGAGTCAGACTGAGAGAGACAAAGGATCAAGCATACAAACCTATCTGAAGAGAGAGAGAGAGGCAGAGACCGAGCGACACAGATACATTTCACAATTTCATTTCATTATCGGTTCAGAGTGTCACACAGTTACAGAAAATTGCTGATTCAACGGATGAAAATCCGGGATCACTGATCAGAATGGGAGGACATACGCGTTAAATTGAAGAGATAACATGAGTGGGGTACGAACCCACGCGGGAAAAAATCCATTGAATTTTAAGGCCTACACATTAACCACTCGGCTATCCTGTTTCTGTGAGAACCTCGATTCTGTCTCTGTGAGAAACTGGGCTTCAGTCCCAACCCCACATATAAAAAACAGACATATCAGCTTTCAGTGAGCATTTACGAACATTTTTAGGAATATTGACATGGGGGCAACTCTCCTATTCTTTTTCGAATAATGCTCTGGGACCTTTCATACCCACCCGAGGGTACAGACGGAGCTTCACTTTAACATTTCATCCGAAAGTGAAAGCTTCAACAATGCAAAATTACCCAATTGGTGCACTAGAGTGTTAGCCAAGATTATATGCTCAAGTCTCAGGAGTGCGACTTGAACACACAAACTCCAGATTCAGTCGAGAATGCTGCCACTGAATCAAAGCCGATACAAAAGATCACAACCGTATTATTTTCCCTGAGTCTTTTTTATCAGTTCCAGGACTTGCCAAATTCATGGTGATGATTTGCACAGACAGTTGCACATACACAGAGACAGATATAGAGATAGACAGACAAAGAGACACACACACATACATAACTAAAAATTTACACGCACCAACGGGCATGCACAGATCCCTTAGAAATCTCGAGGGATAGACAGGCTGAATCACTGTCGCAAATTTGACTGATTTTTCCATTTTCTTATCCGGAAGTATCGCGAATATTGCAGGTTAATAAAAATGAGAAAAAAATGTCAGTGTTGAAAGGTGTGGGACGTTATTCCATCTATCTCAGGATCAGTTTGGAAGAGAACCGGTTAAATTGTGACATGGAATGAAAAATGCTCAGAATCGTAGTCGGCAGGATTCGAACCTCAGCGGGATAACCCAATGGATTTCCAGTCCATCGCCTTAACCACTCGGCCACGACTACTGTGTCGCTGCTTTGTTAAACGTTACTCAGAAAAAAGTCAGTCATCCATCTCTGTGCAGCAGACGGCCAAAGACTCCTGAAAAATTCTGCGTTTGCTAAAAATCTGGACGAGGCAATCTCCTCCACCTGTATTTTTACAGTTCGATATTGCTCTGGAGCTTTTTAATATGAATCTCTTCCAAGAAACAGAAATAAAATTCTACAATTTGAAACAACTGCCTCCCCGTTGGGGAATTGAACCCCGGTCTCCAACGTGACAGGCGGGGATACTCACCACTATACTAAGGAGGAACTAACGTGCATCAGATCTGTCAGAGCAGGAATCGAGCCACTGTGAACAGAACTGGACACCATGAGAAGTCGACAGACACATTGAGAGACAGAGACAAACCGACAAACAGGGAGAGACAGACAGCGAGTTCGAGACAACGTGAGACAGAAAGTGTGAGACTGAGAAGGAGAGGCAGACTGAGTGAGAAAAAGACTCAAACATATACATATGCAGAGATGTGTGTGTGTGATCTATTAGGAGAGAGGGAAAGAGTGATAGAAAGATAATGATAAAGACAGTGACAAGGAGACAGATGGAGAGAGAGCGATAGAGACTAAAACAGAAAATGATGGAAATACTTCTCAGCTTACAGGCAGGGACTAACAGAGACAGGCAAAGACATGGACAGACCGAAAGTATGGGAAAGAGAGAGCCAGTCAGACAAAGAGTCTGCGAGAATCCCATTGGAACAGACGTGGCAGCGTGAGAAAGAGACAGATTGAGAGAGAGAGACAAACAGAGAAACAGGGACAGACAGAGTGAGTCAGACTGAGAGAGACAAAGACTCAAACATACAAACACATACACAACTCTCTGAAGAGAGAGAGAGAGGTAGAGACCGAGCGACGCAGATACATTTCACAATTTCATTTCATTATCGGTTCAGAGTGTCACATTGTTACAGAAAATTGCTGATTCAACCGATGAAAATCCGGTCTCACTGATCAGAATGGGAGGAAATCCGTGTTAAATTAAAGAGATAACAGGAGTGGGGTACGAACCCACGCGGGAAAAAACCATTAAAATTCAAGGCCAACGCCTCAACCACTCGGCGATCCTGGTACTGTAAGACCCTGCATTCTGTCTCTGTTAGAATCTGGGCTTCAAACCCAACCCCACATACAAACACGTGCACATCGGCTTTCAGTGAGCATTTACTGAACATGTTTAGTGATATTGAGACGGGGGCAACTCTCCTATTCTTTTTCGAGTAATGCACTGGGAACTTTCATATCCACCCGAGGGTGCAGACGGAGCTTCAATTTAACATTTCATCCGAAAGTCAACAGCTTCAACAATGCAAAATTCCCCAAGTGCTGCACTTGAGTGTTAGCCAAGATGATAATGCTCAAGTCTCAGAAGTGCGACTTGAACACACAAACTCCCGATTCAGTCGAGAATGCTGCCACTGAACCAAAGCCGATACAAAAGTTCACAACCTTATTATTTCCCCCAAATCTGTTTTATAAGGTCCAGGACATACCAATTTCATGGTGATGATTTCCACTGACAGTTGCACATACACAGAGACATATATCGAGATAGACAGACACAGAGACACACACACACATAACCAAAAATTTGCACGTACCAACGGGCATGCACAGATGCCTTCGTCATCTCGAGGGATAGACAGGCTGAATCACTGTCGCAACTTTGACAGATGTTTGCGATTTTTGAAACGGATGTATCGTGAATATTGCAGATGATTATAAATGAGAAAAAAAATTCAGTGTTGAAAGGTGTGGGACGTTATTCCATCTACCTCAGGATCAGTTTGGCAGAGAACCGGTTCAATTGTGAAATGGAATGGAAAATGCTGAGAATCGTAGTCGGCAGGATTCGAACCTGCGCGGGATAACCCAATGGATTTCTAGTCCATCGCCTTAACCACTCGGCCACGACTACTGTGTCGCTGCGTTGTTAAACGTTACACAGAAAAAACTCAGTCATCCATCTCTGTGCAGCAGACGGCCAAAGACTCCTGAAAAATTCGCCGTTTGCAAAAAATCTGGACGAGGCAATCTCCTCGACCTGCATTTTTACAGCTCGATATTGCCCTGGAACTTTATAATATGAATCTGTTCCAGGAAACAGAAGTAATATTCTACAATTTAATACAAATGCCTCCCCGTCGGGGAATTGAACCCTAGTCTCCCGCGTGACAGGCGAGAATACGCACCACAAGACTAACGAAGAACTGATGTTTACCAATTCTGTCAGAGCAGGAATCGAGCCACTGTGAACAGAACTGGACACAATGAGAAGTCGACAGACACATTGAGAGACAGAGACAAACCGACAAACAGGGAGAGACAGACAGCGAGATTGATACAACGAGAGACAGAAAGTGTGAGACTGAGAAGGAGAGGCAGACTGAGTGAGAAAAAGACTCAAACATATACATATACAGAGATGTGTGTGTGTGATCTATTAAGAGAGAGGGAAAGAGTGATAGAAAGATAAAGATAAAGAAAGTGACAAGGAGACAGATGGAGAGAGAGTGATAGAGACTGAAACAGAAAATGATGGAAATACTTCTCAGCTTACAGGCAGGGACTCACAGAGACAGGCAAAGACATGGACAGACCGAAATGATGGGAAAGAGAGAGCCAGTCAGACAAAGAGTCTGAGAGAATCCCATTGGAACAGACGTGGCACCGTGAGAAAGAGACAGATTGAGAGACAGAGACAAACAGAGAAACAGGGACAGACAGAGTAGTCAGACTGAGAGAGACAAAGACTCAAACAGACAAACACATGCACAAATCTCTGAAGAGAGAGAGAGAGGTAGAGACCGAGCGACGCAGATGCATTTCACAATTGCATTTCATTATCGGTTCAGAGTGTCACATTGTTACAGAAAATTGCTGATTCAACCGATGAAAATCCGGTCTCACTGATCAGAATGGGAGGAAATCCGTGTTAAATTAAAGAGATACCAGGAGTGGGGTGCGAACCCACGCGGTAAAAAAAGCATTAAAATTCAAGGCCAACGCCTCAACCACTCGGCTATCCTCGTCCTGTGAGAGCCTGCATTCTGTCTCTGTGAGAATCTGGGCTTCAAACCCAACCCCACATACAAACACATACACATCGGCTTTCAGTGAGCATTAACGAACATTTTTAGTGATATTGAGACGGGGGCAACACTCCTATTCTTTTTCGAGTAATGCACTGGGAACTTTCATATCCACCCGAGGTTGCAGACGGAGCTTCAATTTAACATTTCATCCGAAAGTCAACAGCTTCAACTTTGCAAAATTCCCCAAGTGCTGCACTTGAGTGTTAGCCAAGATGATATGCTCAAGTCTCAGAAGTGCGAGTTGAACACAAAAACTCCCGATTCAGTCGAGAATGCTGCCACTGAAACAAAGCCCACACAAAAGTTCACAACCTTATTATTTCCCCCAAGTCTGTTTTATAAGTTCCAGGACATACCAAATTCATGGTGATGATTTCCACAGACAGTTGCACATACACAGAGACATATATAGAGATAGACAGACACAGAGACACACACACACATAACCAAAAATTTGCACGCACCAACGGGCATGCACAGATGCCTTCGTCATCTCGAGAGATAGACAGGCTGAATCACTGTCGCAACTTTGACTGATGTTTGCGATTTTTGAAACGGAAGTATCGTGAATATTGCAGATTAATAAAAATGAGAAAAAAATTTCAGTGTTGAAAGGTGTGGGACGTTATTCCATCTATCTCAGGATCAGTTTGGCAGAGAACCGGTTAAATTGTGAAATGGAATGAAAAATACTTAAAATCGTAGTCGGCAGGATTCGAACCTGCGCGGGATAAGCCAATGGATTTCTAGTCCATCGCCTTAACCACTCGGCCACGACTACTGTGTCGCTGCCTTTTTTAACGTCACTCAGAAAAAACTCAGTCATCCATCTCCCTGCAGCAGACGGCCAAAGACTCCTGAAAAATTCTCCGTTTGCTAAAAATCTGGACGAGGCAATCTCCTCTCCCTGTATTTTTACAGTTCGATATTGCTCTGGAACTTTTTCATATGAATCTCTTCCAAGAAACAGAAGTAAAATTCTACGATTTGAAACAACTGCCTCCCCGTCGGGGAATTGAACCTCTGTCTCCCACGTAGATACTCACGACTATACGAACGAGGAACTGACGTGTACCAATTCTGTCAGAGCAGAAATCGAGCCACTGTGAACAGAACTGGACACCATGAGAAGTCGACAGACACATTGAGAGACAGAGACAAACCGACAAACAGGGAGAGACAGACAGCGAGATAGAGACAACGAGAGACAGAAAGTGTGAGACTGAGAAGGAGAGGCAGACTGAGTGAGAAAAACACTCAAACATATACATATACAGAGATGTGTGTGTGTGATCTATTAAGAGAGAGAGAGGGAAAGAGTGATAGAAAGACAATGATAAAGACAGTTACAAGGAGAGAGACAGATGGAGAGAGAGCGATATAGACTAAAACAGAAAATGACGGAAATACTTCTCAGCTTACAGGCAGGGACTCACAGAGACAGGCAAAGACATGGACAGACCGAAATGATGGGAAAGAGAGAGCCAGTCCGACAAAGAGTCTGAGAGAATCCCATTGGAACAGACGTGGCACCGTGAGAAAGAGACAGATTGAGAGACAAAGACAAACAGAGAAACAGGGACAGACAGAGAGAGTGAGTCAGACTGAGAGAGACAAAGACTCAAACATACAAACACATACACAACTCTCTGAAGAGAGAGAGAGAGAGGTAGAGACCGAGCGACGCAGATATATTTCACAATTTCATTTCATTATCGGTTCAGAGTGTCACATTGTTACAGAAAATTGCTGATTCAACCGATGAAAATCCGGTCTCACTGATCAGAATGGGAGGAAATCCGTGTTAAATTAAAGAGATACCAGAAGCTGGGTACGAACCTCCGCGGGAAAAAACCCATTAAAATTCAAGGTCAACGCCTCAACCACTCGGCTATCCTGGTCCTGTGCAAGTCTGCATTCTGTCTCTGTGAGAATCTGGGCTTCAACCCCAACCCCACATACAAACACATACACATCGGCTTTCAGTGAGCATTTACGAACATTTGTAGTGATATTAGAAACATAGAAACATAGAAAATAGGTGCAGGAGCAGGCCATTCAGCCCTTCTAGCCTGCACCGCCATTCAATGAGTTCATGGCTGAACATGAAACTTCAGTACCCCCTTCCTGCTTTCTCGCCATAACCCTTGATCCCCCGAGTAGTAAGGACTTCATCTAACTCCCTTTTGAATATATTTAGTGAATTGGCCTCAACTACTTGCTGTGGTAGAGAATTCCACAGGTTCACCACTCTCTGGGTGAAGAAGTTTCTCCTCATCTCGGTCCTAAATGGCTTACCCCTTATCCTCAGACTGTGACCCCTGGTTCTGGACTTCCCCAACATTGGGAACATTCTTTCTGCATCTAACCTGTCTAAACGCGTCAGAATTTTAAACGTTTCTATGAGGTCCCCTCTCATTCTTCTGAACTCCAGTGAATACAAGCCCAGTTGATCCAATCTTTCTTGATAGGTCAGTCCCGCCATCCCGGGAATCAGTCTGGTGAACCTTCGCTGCACTCCCTCATTAGCAAGAATGTCCTTCCTCAAGTTAGGAGACCAAAACTGTACACAATACTCCAGGTGTGGCCTCACCAAGGCCCTGTACAACTGTAGCAACACCTCACTGCCCCTGTATTCAAATCCCCTCGCTATGAAGGCCAACATGCCATTTGCTTTCTTAACCGCCTGCTGTAACTGCATGCTAACCTTCAATGACTGATGTACCATGACACCCAGGTCTCGTTGCACCTTTCCTTTTCCTAATCTGTCACCATTCAGATAATAGTCTGTCTCTCTGTTTTTACCACCAAAGTGGATAACCTCACATTTATCCACATTATACTTCATCTGCCATGCATTTGCCCACTCACCTAACCTATCCAAGTCACTCTGCAGCCTAATAGCATCCTCCTCGCAGCTCACACTGCCACCCAACTTAGTATCATCCGCAAATTTGGAGATACTGCATTTAATCCCCTCGTCTAAATCATTAATGTACAATGTAAACAGCTGGGGCCCCAGCACAGAACCTTGCGGTACTCCACTAGTCACTGCCTGCCATTCTGAAAAGTACCCGTTTACTCCTACTCTTTGCTTCCTGTCTGACAACCAGTTCTCAATCCACGTCAGCACACTATCCCCAATCCCATGTGCTTTAACTTTGCACATTAATCTCTTGTGTGGGACCTTGTCGAAAGCCTTCTGAAAGTCCAAATATACCACATCAACTGGTTCTCCTTTGTCCACATTACTGGAAACATCCTCAAAAAATTCCAGAAGATTTGTCAAGCATGATTTCCCTTTCACAAATCCATGCTGACTTGGACCTATCATGTCACCATTTTCCAGATGCACTGCTATGACATCCTTAATAATTGATTCCATCATTTTACCCACTACTGAGTTCAGGCTGACCGGTCTATAATTCCCTGTTTTCTCTCTCCCTCCTTTTTTATAAAGTGGGGTTACATTGGCTACCCTCCACTCCATAGGAACTGATCCAGAGTCAATGGAATGTTGGAAAATGACTGTCAATGCATCCGCTATTTCCAAGGCCACCTCCTTAAGTACTCTAGGATGCAGTCCATCAGGCCCTGGGGATTTATCGGCCTTCAATCCCATCAATTTCCCCAACACAATTTCCCGACTAATAAAGATTTCCCTCAGTTCCCCCTCCTTACTAGACCCTCTGACCCCTTTTATATCCGGAAGGTTGTTTGTATCCTCCTTAGTGAATACCGAACCAAAGTACTTGTTCAATTGGTCTGCCATTTCTTTGTTCCCCGTTATGACTTCCCCTGATTCTGACTGCAGGGGACCTACGTTTGTCTTCACCAACCTTTTTCTCTTTACATACCTATAGAAACTTTTGCAATCCGCCTTAATGTTCCCTGCAAGCTTCTTCTCGTACTCAATTTTCCCTGCCCTAATCAAACCCTTTGTCCTCCTCTGCTGAGTTCTAAATTTCTCCCAGTCCCCAGGTTCGCTGCTATTTCTGGCCAATTTGTATGCCACTTCCTTGGCTTTAATACTATCCCTGATTTTCCTAGATAGCCACGGTTGAGCCACCTTCCCTTTTTTATTTTTACGCCAGACAGAAATGTACAATTGTTGTAATTCATCCATGCGGTCTCTAAATGTCTGCCATTGCCCATCCACAGTCAACCCCCTAAGTATCATTCGCCAATCTATCCTAGCCAATTCACGCCTCATACCTTCAAAGTTACCCTTCTGTAAGTTCTGGACCATGGTCTCTGAAATTACTGTTTCATTCTCCATCCTAATGCAGAATTCCATCATATTATGGTCACTCTTCCCCAAGGGGCCTCGCACAATGAGATTGCTAATTAATCCTCTCTCATTACACAACACCCAGTCTAAGATGGCCTCCCCCCTAGTTGGTTCCTCAACATATTGGTCTAGAAAACCATCCCTTATGCACTCCAGGAAATCCTCCTCCACCGTATTGCTTCCAGTTTGGCTAGCCCAATCTATGTGCATATTAAAGTCACCCATTATAACTGCTACACCTTTATTTCATGCACCCCTAATTTCCTGTTTGATGCCATCCCCAACATCCCTATTACTGTTTGGAGGTCTGTACACAACTCCTACTAACGTTTTTTGCCCTTTGGTGTTCTGCAGCTCTACCCATATAGATTCCACATCATCCAAGCTAATGTCTTTCCTAACTATTGCATTAATCTCCTCTTTAACCAGCAATGCTACCCCACCTCCTTTTCCTTTTATTCTATCCTTCCTGAATGTTGAATACCCCTGAATGTTGAGTTCCCAGCCCTGATCATCCTGGAGCCACGTCTCCGTAATCCCAATCACATCATATTTGTTAACATCTATTTGCACAATTAATTCATCCACCTTATTGCGGATACTCCTTGCATTAAGACACAAAGCCTTCAGGCTTGTTTTATTAACACCCTTTGTCCTTTTAGAATTTTGCTGTACAGTGGCCCTTTTTGTTCTTTGCCTTGGGTTTCTCTGCCCTCCACTTTTCCTCATCTCCTTTCTGTCTTTTGCTTTTGTCTCCTTTTTGTTTCCCTCTGTCTCCCTGCATTGGTTCCCATCCCCTTGCCATATTAGTTTAAATCCTCCCCAACAGCACTAGCAAACACTCCCCCTAGGACATTGGTTCCGGTCCTGCCCAGGTGCAGACCGTCCGGTTTGTACTGGTCCCACCTCCCCCAGAACCGGTCCCAATGCCCCAGGAATTTGAATCCCTCCCTGCTGCACCACTGCTCAAGCCACGTATTCATCTGCACTATCCTGCGATTCCTACTCTGACTATCACGTGGCACTGGTAGCAATTCCGAGATTACTACTTTTGAGGTCCTACTTTTTAATTTAGCTCCTAGCTCCTTAAATTCGTTTCGTAGGACCTCATCCCTTTTTTTACCTATGTCGTTGGTACCAATGTGCACCACGACAACTGGCTGTTCTCCCTCCCATTTCAGAATGTCCTGCACCCGCTCCGAGACATCCTTGACCCTTGCACCAGGGAGGCAACATACCATCCTGGAGTCTCGGTTGCGGCCGCAGAAACGCCTATCTATTCCCCTCACAATTGAATCCCCTATCACTATCGCTCTCCCACTCTTTTTCTTGCCCTCCTGTGCAGCAGAGCCAGCCACGGTGCCATGAACTTGGCTGCTGCTGCCCTCCCCTGATGAGTCATTCCCCTCAACAGTACCCAAAGCGGTGTATCTGTTTTGCAGGGGGATGACCACAGGGGACCCCTGCACTACCTTCCTTGCACTACTATTCCTGCTGGTCTTCCATTCCCTATCTGGCTGTGGACCCTTTCCCTGCGGTAAGACCAACCCACTACACGTGATACTCACGTCATTCTCAGCATCGTGGATGCTCCAGAGTAAATCCACCCTCAGCTCCAATTCCATAACGCGGTCCGTCAGGAGCCGGAGGTGGACACACTTCCCGCACACGTAGTCGTCAGGGACACCGGAAGTGTCCCTGAGTTCCCACATGGTACAGGAGGAGCATAACACCCGACCGAGCTCTCCTGCCATGTCTTAACCCTTAGATACACTTAAACTGGTAATAACAATGTTAAAAGTTACTGACCAATATAAGAAGAAAAAGAAAAACTACTCACCAATCACTTACCCCCTAGGCTGTGACGTCACCTTTGTATCTTTGCCTTCTCCCTGTAGCTGCACCGGTACGCCTCTCGCCGACCCCGGACTCGCGCTGCTCCGAGCACCCGCCTCCTCGACTGACTGCTCGAACTGCTCGACTCCCGCTGGCCTTTATAGGCCTCTCGCCGACCCCGGACTCGCGCTGCTCCGAGCACCCGCCTCCTCGACTGACTGCTCGAACTGCTCGACTCCCGCTGGCCTTTATAGGCCTCTCGCCGACCCCGGACTCGCGCTGCTCCGAGCTCCCGCCTCCTCGACTGACTGCTCGAACTGCTCGACTCCCGCTGGCCTTTATAGGCCTCTCGCCGACCCCGGACTCGCGCTGCTCCGAGCTCCCGCCTCCTCGACTGACTGCTCCACGACGGGGGCAACTCTCCTATTCTTTTTCGAGTAATGCACTGGGAACTTTCATATCCACCCGAGGGTGCAGACGGAGCTTCAATTGAACATTTCATCCGAAAGTCAACAGCTTCAACATTGCAAAATTCCCCAAGTGCTGCACTTGAGTGTTAGCCAAGATGATAATGCTCAAGTCTCAGAAGTGCGACTTGAACACATAAACCTCCGATTCTGTCGAGAATGCTGCCACTGAAACAAAGCGGATACAAAACTTCACAACCTTATTATTTCCCCCAAGTCTGTTTTATATGTTCCAGGACATACCAAATTCATGGTGATGATTCCACAGACAGTTGCACAAACACAGAGACATATATAGAGATAGACAGACACAGAGACACACACACACATAACCAAAAATTTGCACGCACCAACGGGCATGCACAGATGCCTTCGTCATCTCGAGGGATAGACAAGCTAAATCACTGTCGCAATTTTGACTGATGTTTGCGATTTTTGAAACGGATGTATCGTGAATATTGCAGATGAATAAAAATGAGAAAAAAATTTCAGTGTTGAAAGGTGTGGGACGTTATTCCATCTATCTCAGGATCAGTTTGGCAGAGAACCGGTTAAATTGTGCAATGGAATGAAAAATGCTGAGAATCGTAGTCGGCAGGATTCGAACCTGGGCGGGATAACCCAATGGCTTTTTATTCCATCGCCTTAACCACTCCGCCACGACTACTGTGTCGCTGCCATTTTAAACGTTACTCAGAAAAAACTCAGTCATCCATCTCTGTGCAGCAGACGGCCAAAGACTCCTGAAAAATTCTCCGTTTGCTAAAACTCTGGACGAGGCAATCTCCTCTACCTGTATTTTTACAGTTCGATATTGCTCTGGAACTTTTTAATATGAATCTCTTCCAAGAAACAGAAGTAAAATTCTACATTTTGAAACAAATGCCTCTTCGTCGGGGAATTGAACCCCGGTCTCCGGCATGACAGGCGGGGATACTCACCACTATACTAACGAGGAACTGACGTGTACCAATCCTGTCAGAGCAGGAATCGAGTCACTGTGAACAGAACTGGACACCATGAGCAGTCGACAGACACATTGAGATGCAGAGACAAATCGACAAACAGGGAGAGACAGACAGCGAGATAGAGACAATGAGAGACATAAAGTGTGAGAATGAGAAGGAGAGGCAGACTGAGTGAGAAAAAGACTCAAAGATTTCCATATACAGAGATGTGTGTGTGTGATCTATTATGAGAGCGAGAGGGAAAGAGTGATAGAAAGACAATGATAAAGACAGTTACAAGGAAAGAGACAGATAGAGAGAGAGCGATAGAGACTAAAACAGAAAATGATGGACATACTTCTCAGCTTACAGGCAGGGACTCACAGAGACAGGCAAAGACATGGACAGACCGAAATGATGGGAAAGAGAGAGCCAGTCAGACAAAGAGTCTGAGAGAATCCCATTGGAACAGACGTGGCACCGTGAGAAAGAGACAGATTGAGAGACAGAGACAAACAGAGAAACAGGGACAGACAGAGTAGTCAGACTGAGAGAGACAAAGACTCAAACACACAAACACATGCACAACTCTCTGAAGAGAGAGAGAGGGAGAGACCGAGCGACGCAGATGCATTTCACAATTTCATTTCATTATCGGTTCAGAGTGTCACATTGTTACAGAAAATTGCTGATTCAACCGATGAAAATCCGGTCTCACTGATCAGAATGGGAGGAAATCCGTGTTAAATTAAAGAGATACCAGGAGTGGTGTGCGAACCCACGCGGGAAAAATCCATTAAAATTCAAGGCCAACGCCTCAAACACTCGGCTATCCTGGTTCTGTGAAAGCCCGCATTCTGTCTCGGTGAGAATCTGGGCTTCAACCCCAACCCCACATACAAACACATGCACATCGGCTTTCAGTGAGCATTTACGAACATTTTTAGTGATATTGAGACGGGGGCAACTCTCCTAATCTTTTTCGAGTAATGCACTGGGAACTTTCATATCCACCCGAGGGTGCAGACGGAGCTTCAATTGAACATTTCATCCGAAAGTCAACAGCTTCATCATTGCAAAATTCCCCAAGTGCTGCACTTGAGTGTTAGCTAAGATAATAATGCTCAAGTCTCAGAAGTGCGACTTGAACACACAAACACCCGATTCAGTCGAGAATGCTGCCACTGAAACAAAGCCGATACAAAATTCACAACCTTATTATTTCCCCCAAGTCTGTTTTATAATTTCCAGGACATACCAAATTCATGGTGATGATTCCACAGACAGTTGCACATACACAGAGACATATATAGAGATAGACAGACACAGAGACACACACACATAACAAAAAATGTGCACGCACCAACGGGCATGCACAGATGCCTTCGTCATCTCGAGGGATAGACAGGCTGAATCACTGTCGCAACTTTGACTGATGTTTGCGATTTTTGAAACGGATGTATCGTGAATATTGCAGATTAATAAAATAGAGAAAAAAATGTCAGTGTTGAAAGGTGTGGGACGTTATTCCATCTATCTCAGGATCAGTTTGGCAGAAAACCGGTTAAATTGTGAAATGGAATGAAAAATGCTGAGAATCGTAGTCGGCAGGATTCGAACCTGCGCGGGATGAACCAATGGATTTCTAGTCCATCGCCTTAACCACTCGGCCACGACTACTGGATCGCTGCCGTTTTCAACGTTACTCAGAAAAAACTCAGTCATCCATCTCTGTGCAGCAGACGGCCAAATACTCCTGAATAATTCTCCGTTTGCTAAAAATCTGGACGAGGCAATCTCCTCTACCTGTATTTTTACAGTTCGATATTGCTCTGAAACATTTTCATATGAATCTCTTCCAAGAAACAGAAGTAAAATTCTACGATTTGAAACAACTGCCTCTCCATCGGGGAATTGAACCCCGGTCTCCCACGTGACAGGCGGGGATACTCACCACTATACTAACGAGGAACTGACGTGTGCAAATTCTGTCAAAGCAGTAATCGAGCCACTGTGAACAGAACTGGACACAATGAGAAGTCGACAGACACATTGAGAGACAGAGACAAACCGACAAACAGGGAGAGACAGACAGCGAGATAGAGACAACGAGAGACAGAAAGTGTGAGACTGAGAAGGAGAGGCAGACTGAGTGAGAAAAAGACTCAAACATTTGCATATACAGAGATGTGTGTGTGTGATCTATTATGAGAGAGAGAGGGAAAGAGTGATAGAAAGACAATGATAAAGACAGTTACAAGGAGAGAGACAGATGGAGAGAGAGCGATAGAGACTAAAACAGAAAAGGATGGAAATACTTCTCCGCTTACAGGCAGGGACTCACAGAGACAGGCAAAGACATGGACAGACCGAAATGATGGGAAAGATAGATCCAGTCCGACAAAGATTCTGAGAGAATCCCATTGGAACCGACGTGGCACCGTGAGAAAGAGACAGATTGAGAGACAGAGACAAACAGAGAAACAGGGACAGACAGAGTAGTCAGACTGAGAGAGACAAAGACTCAAACATACAAACACATACACAACTCACTGAAGAGAGAGAGAGAGAGTTAGAGACCGAGCGACGCAGATGCATTTCACAATTTCATTTCATTATCGGTTCAGAGTGTCACATTGTTACAGAAAATTGCTGATTCAACCGATGAAAATCCGGTCTCACTGATCAGAATGGGAGGAAATCCGTGTTAAATTAAAGAGATACCAGGAGTGGTGTGCGAACCCACGCGGGAAAAAACCATTAAAATTCAAGGCCAACGCCTCAACCACTCGGCTATCCTGGTTCTGTGAAAGCCCGCATTCTGTCTCGGTGAGAATCTGGGCTTCAACCCCAACCCCACATACAAACACATGCACATCGGCTTTCAGTGAGCATTTACGAACATTTTTAGTGATATTGAGACGGGGGCAACTCTCCTCATCTTTTTCGAGTAATGCACTGGGAACTTTCATATCCACCCGAGGGTGCAGACCGAGCTTCAATTTAACATTTCATCCGAAAGTCAACAGCTTCAACATTGCAAAATTCCCCAAGTGCTGCACTTGAGTGTTTGCCAAGATGATAATGCTCAAGTCTCAGAAGTGAGACTTGAACACACAAACTCCCGATTCAGTCGAGAATGCTGCCACTGAAACAAAGCCGATACAAAATTCACAACCTTATTATTTCCCCCAAGTCTGTTTTATAAGTTCCAGGACATACCAAATTCATGGTGATGATTCCACAGACGGTTGCACAGACGCAGAGACAGAAATAGAGATAGTCAGACACAGAGACACACACACATAACCAAAAATGTGCACGCACCAACGGGCATGCACAGATGCCTTCGTCGTCTCGAGGGATAGACAGGCTGAATCACTGTCGAAACTTTGACTGATGTTTGCGATTTTTGAAACGGATGTATCGTGAATATTGCAGATTAATAAAAATGAGAAAAAAATTTCAGTGTTGAAAGGTGTGGGACGTTATTCCATCTATCTCAGGATCAGTTTGGCAGAGAACCGATTAAATTGTGAAATGGAATGAAAAATGCTGAGAATCGTAGTCGGCAGGATTCAAACCTGCGCGGGATAACCCAATGGATTTCTAGTCCATCGCCTCAACCACTCGGCCACGACTACTGTGTCGCTGCCATTTCAAACGTCAATCAGAAAAAACTCAGTCATCCATCTCTGTGCAGCAGACGGCCAAAGACGCCTGAAAAATTCTCCGTTTGCTAAAAATCTGGACGAGGCAATGTCCTCTATCTGTATTTTTACAGTTCGATATTGCTCTGGAACTTTTAATATGAATCTCTTCCAAGAAACAGAAGTAAAGTTCTATATTTTGAAACAACTGCCTCCCCGTCGGGGAATTGAACCCCGGTCTCCCGCGTGACAGGCGGGGATACTCACCACGAAACTAACAAGGAACTGACGTGTACCAGTTCTGCCAGAGCATAATCGAGCCACTGTGAACAGAACTGGACACCATGAGAAGTCGACAGACACATTGAGAGGCAGAGACAAACCAACAAACAGGGAGAGACAGACAGCGACATAGAGACAACGAGAGACAGAAAGTGTGAGACTGAGAAGGAGAGGCAGACTGAGTGAGAAAAAGACTCAAACATATACATATACAGAGATGTGTGTGTGTGTGATCTATTAAGAGAGAGAGAGGGAAAGAGTGATAGAAAGACAATGATAAAGACAGTTACAAGGAAAGAGACAGATGGAGAGAGAGCGATAGAGACTGAAACAGAAAATGATGGAAATACTTCTCAGCTTACAGGCAGGGACTAACAGAGACAGGCAAAGACATGGACAGACCGAAATGATGGGAAAGAGAGAGCCAGTCAGACAAAGAATCTGAGAGAATCCCATTGGAACATACGTGGCACCGTGAGAAAGAGCCAGATTGAGAGACAGAGACAAACAGAGAAACAGGGACAGGCAGAGTGAGTCAGACTGAGAGAGACAAAGACTCAAACACACAAACACATACACAACTCTCTGAAGAGAGAGAGAGGGAGAGACCGAGCGACGCAGATACATTTCACAATTTCATTTCATTATCGGTTCAGAGTGTCACATTGTTACAGAAAATTGCTGATTCAACCGATGAAAATCCGGTCTCATTGATCAGAATGGGAGGAAATCCGTGTTAAATTAAAGAGATACCAGGAGTGGTGTGCGAACCCACACGGGAAAAATCCATTAAAATTCAAGGCCAACGCCTCAACTACTCGGCTATCCTCGTCCTGTGAGAGCCTGCATTCCGTCTCTGTGAGAATCTGGGCTTCAACCCCAACCCCACATACAAACACAAACACATCGGCTTTCAGTGAGCATTAACGAACATTTTAATGATATTGAGACGGGGGCAACTCTCCTATTCTTTTTCGAGTAATGCACTGGGAACTTTCATATCCACCCGAAGGTGCAGACGGAGATTCAATTTAACATTTCATCCGAAAGTCAACAGCTTCAACATTGCAAAATTCCCCAAGTGCTGCACTTGAGTGTTAGCCAGGATGATAATGCGCAAGTCTCAGAAGTGCGACTTGAAAACACAAACTCCCGATTCAGTCGAGAGTGCTGCCACTGAACCAAAGCCGATACAAAAGTTCACAACCTTATTATTTCCCCCAAGTCTTTTTTATATGTTCCAGGACATACCAAATTCATGGTGATGATTTCCACAGACAGTTGCACATACACAGAGACATATATAGAGATAGACAGACACAGAGACACGCACACACATAACCAAAAATGTGCACGCTCCAACGGGCATGCACAGATGCCTTCGTCATGTCGAGGGATAGACAGGCTGAATCACTGTCGCAACTTTGACTGATGTTTGCGATTTTTGAAACGGATGTATCGTGAATATTGCAGATTATTAAAAATGAGAAAAAAATGTCAGTGTTGAAAGGTGTGGGACGTTATTCCATCTATCTCAGGATCAGTTTGGCAGAGAACCGGTTAAATTGTGAAATGGAATGAAAAAAGCTGAGAATCGTAGTCGGCAGGATTCGAACATGCGCGGGATAACCCAATGGATTTCTAGTCCATCGACTTAAGCACTCGGCCACGACTACTGTGTCGCTGCCTTTTTAAACGTGACTCAGAAAAAACTCAGTCATCCACTCTGTGCAGCAGACGGCCAAAGACGCCTGAAAAATTCTCCGTTTGCGAAAAATCTGGACGAGGCAATCTCCTCTATCTGTATTTTTACAGTTCGATATTGCTCTGGAACTTTTTAATATGAATCTCTTCCAAGAAACAGAAGTAAAATTCTATATTTTGAAACAACTGCCTCCCCGTCGGGGAATTGAACCCCGGTCTCCCGCGTAACAGGCGGGATACTCACCACTATACTAACAAGGAACTGACGTGTACCAGTTCTGCCAGAGCATAATCAAGCCACTGTGAACAGAACTGGACACCATGAGAAGTCGACAGACACATTGAGAGGCAGAGACAAACCAACAAACAGGGAGAGACAGACAGCGACATAGAGACAACGAGAGACAGAAAGTGTGAGACTGAGAAGGAGAGGCAGACTGAGTGAGAAAAAGACTCAAACATATACATATACAGAGATGTGTGTGTGTGTGATCTATTAAGAGAGAGAGAGGGAAAGAGTGATAGAAAGACAATGATAAAGACAGTTACAAGGAAAGAGACAGATGGAGAGAGAGCGATAGAGACTGAAACAGAAAATGATGGAAATACTTCTCAGCTTACAGGCAGGGACTAACAGAGACAGGCAAAGACATGGACAGACCGAAATGATGGGAAAGAGAGAGCCAGTCAGACAAAGAATCTGAGAGAATCCCATTGGAACAGACGTGGCACCGTTAGAAAGAGACAGATTGAGAGACAGAGACAAACAGAGAAACAGGGACTGGCAGAGTGAGTCAGACTGAGAGAGACAAAGACTCAAACATACAAACACATACACAACTCTCTGAAGAGAGAGAGAGGGAGAGACCGAGCGACGCAGATACATTTCACAATTTCATTTCATTATCGGTTCAGAGTGTCACATTGTTACAGAAAATTGCTGATTCAACCGATGAAAATCCGGTCTCACTGATCAGAATGGGAGGAAATCCGTGTTAATTTAAAGAGATACCAGGAGTGGTGTGCGAACCCACGCGGGAAAAATCCATTAAAATTCAAGGCCAACGCCTCAACTACTCGGCTATCCTCGTCCTGTGAGAGCCTGCATTCCGTCTCTGTGAGAATCTGGGCTTCAACCCCAACCCCACATACAAACACAAACACATCGGCTTTCAGTGAGCATTAACGAACATTTTTAGTGATATTGAGACGGGGGCAACTCTCCTATTCTTTTTCGAGTAATGCACTGGGAACTTTCATATCCAACCGAGGGTGCAGACGGAGATTCAATTTAACATTTCATCCGAAAGTCAACAGCTTCAACATTGCAAAATTTTCCAAGTGCTGCACTTGAGTGTTAGCCAAGATGATAATGCGCAAGTCTCAGAAGTGCGACTTGAAAACACAAACTCCCGATTCAGTCGAGAGTGCTGCCACTGAACCAAAGCCGATACAAAAGTTCACAACCTTATTATTTCCCCCAAGTCTTTTTTATAAGTTCCAGGACATACCAAATTCATGGTGATGATTTCCACAGACAGTTGCACATACACAGAGACATATATAGAGATAGACAGACACAGAGACACGCACACACATAACCAAAAATGTGCACGCACCAACGGGCATGCACAGATGCCTTCGTCATCTCGAGGGATCGACAGGCTGAATCACTGTCGCAACTTTGACTGATGTTTGCGATTTTTGAAACGAATGAATCGTGAATATTGCAGATTATTAAAAATGAGAAAAAAATGTCAGTGTTGAAAGGTGTGGGACGTTATTCCATCTATCTCAGGATCAGTTTGGCAGAGAACCGGTTAAATTGTGAAATGGAATGAAAAATGCTGAGAATCGTAGTCGGCAGGATTCGAACCTGCGCGGGATAACCCAATGGATTTCTAGTCCATCGACTTAAGCACTCGGCCACGACTACTGGGTCGCTGCCTTTTTAAACGTGACTCAGAAAAAACACAGTCATCCATCTCTGTGCAGCAGACGGCCAAAATCGCCTGAAAAATTCTCCGTTTGCTAAAAATCTGGACGAGGCAATCTCATCTATCTGTATTTTTACAGTTCGATATTGCTCTGGAACTTTTTAATATGAATCTCTTCCAAGAAACAGAAGTAAAATTCTATATTTTGAAACAACTTCCTCCCCGTCGGGGAATTGAACCCCGGCCTCCCGCGTGACAAGCCGGAATACTCACCACTATACTAACGAGGAACTGACGTGCACCAGTTCTGCCAGAGCAGTAATCGAGCCACTGTGAACTAACTGGACATCATGAGAAGTCGACAGACACATTGAGAGACAGAGACAAACCGACAAACAAGGAGAGTCAGACAGCGAGATAGAGACAACGAGAGACAGAAAGTGTGAGACTGAGAAGGAGATGCAGACTGAGTGAAAAAAAGACTCAAACATATACATATACAGAGATGTGTGTGTGTTTGATCTATTAAGAGAGAGAGAGGGAAAGAGTGATAGAAAGACAATGATAAAGACAGTTACAAGGAAAGAGACAGATGGAGAGAGAGCGATAGAGACTGAAACAGAAAATGATGGACATACTTCTCAGCTTACAGGCAGGGACTAACAGAGACAGGCAAAGACATGGACAGACCGAAATGATGGGAAAGAGAGAGCCAGTCAGACAAAGAGTCTGAGAGAATCCCATTGGAACAGACGTGGCACCGTGAGAAAGAGACAGATTGAGAGACAGAGACAAACAGAGAAACAGGGACAGCCAGAGTGAGTCAGACTGAGAGAGACAAAGACTCAAACATACAAACACATACACAACTCTCTGAAGAGAGAGAGAGGGAGAGACCGAGCGACGCATATACATTTCACAATTTCATTTCATTATCGGTTCAGAGTGTCACATTGTTACAGAAAATTGCTGATTCAACCGATGAAAATCCCGTCTCACTGATCAGAATGGGAGGAAATCCGTGTTAAATTAAAGAGATACCAGGAGTGGTGTGCGAACCCACGCGGGAAAAATCCATTAAAATTCAAGGCCAACGCCTCAACCACTCGGCGATCCTCGTCCTGTGAGAGCCTGCATTCCGTCTCTGTGAGAATCTGGGCTTCAACCCCGACCCGACATACAAACACATACACATCGGCTTTCAGTGAGCATTTAGGAACATTTTTAGGAATATTGAGACGGGGGCAACTCTCCTATTCTTTTTCGAGTAGTGCACTGGGAACTTTCATATCCACCCGAAGGTGCAGACGGAGATTCAATTTAACATTTCATCCGAAAGTCAACAGCTTCAACATTGCAGAATTCCCCAAGTGCTGCACTTGAGTGTTAGCCAAGATGATAATGCTCAAGTCTCAGAAGTGCGACTTGAACACACAAACACCCGATTCAGTCGACAGTGCTGCCACTGAACCAAAGCCGATACAAAAGTTCACAACCTTATTATTTCCCCCAATTCTTTTTTATAAGATCCAGGACATACCAAATTCATGGTGATGATTTCCGCAGACAGTTGCACATACACAGAGACATATATAGAGATAGACAGACACAGAGACACGCACACACATAACCAAAAATGTGCACGCACCAACAGGCATGCACAGATGCCTGCGTCATCTCGAGGGATTGACAGGCTGAATCACTGTCGCAACTTTGACTGATGCTTGCGATTTTTGAAACGGATGTATCGTGAATATTGTAGATTAATAAAAATGAGAAAAAAATGTCAGTGTTGAAAGGTGTGGGACGTTATTCCATCTATCTCAGGATCAGTTTGGCACAGAACCGGTTAAATTGTGAAATGGAATGAAAAATGCTGAGAATCGTAGTCTGCAGGTTTCGACCGTTGCAGGATAACGCAATGCATTGTTGGCCCATCGCCTTAACCACTCGGCCACGATTACTGTCCTTTTCAGCTGCAGACAGAGTGAGTCAGACTGAGAGAGACAAAGACTCAAACATCTGAACAATGCACTGTTCTCTGAAGAGAGAGAGAGGCAGAGACCGAGCGACACGGATACATTTCATTATCGGTTAGATTGTCACATTGTTACAGAAAATTGCTGATTCAAACGAAGAAAATCCGGTTTTACTGATCAGAATGGGAGGAAATCCGTGTCAAATGAAAGAGATACCAGGAGTGGGGTACGAACCCACGCGGGAAAAAAAACAATTGAATTTTAACGCCAACGCGATTACCACTCGGCTATTCTGGTCCTGTGAGATCCTGGTGAGTACTTGGTAGAGATTAACTCAGAAAGAACTCAGTCATTAATCTCTGTGCAGCAGACAGCCAAAGAATCGTGAAAAAGTCTCCGTTTCCGAAAAATCTGGAAGTGGCTCTCTCCTCGACGTGTATTTTTACAGTTCTTCATTGCTGTGGAACTTTTTAATATGAAACAGAAGTAAAATTCCCCATTTTGAATTGAACTCCGGTCTCCCGCGTGACAGGCGGGGATACTCACCACTATACTAACGAGGAGCTGACAGGTAATGCAGCTGCCAGAGCAGGAATCGAGCTGAACAGAACTGGACACCATGAGAAGTCGACAGACACAATGAGAGACAGAGCCAAACCGAAAAACAGGGAGAGACAGACAACGAGATCGAGGCAACAAGAGACAGAAAGTCGAGACTGAGAAGAAGAGGAAGACTGAGTGAGAAAAATACTCAAACACTTACATATACAGAGATATGTGTGTGTGTTTGATCTCTAAAGAGAGAGAGGGAAAGAGTGAGAGAAAGACCGTGATAAAGGCAGTGACAAGGAGAGAGACAGATAGAGAGAGAGCGACAGGGCGAGAGAGAGACAAAGATATAAACAGAAAATGATGGCAATTCCCAGCAGGTTAGATACAGGAACTACCAGCCACAGGCAAAGAGAGACAGACAGGCAGAGACATAGACAGACAGAGATGATGGGACAGTCAGAAGAGAGACTGAGAGAATCCCATTGGAACAGAACTGATCACCGTGAGAATGAGACAGACACATTGAGAAACAGAGACAAACAGTGAAACAGGGAGAGGCAGACAGCGAGATAGAGACAGAGAGAGACAGAAAGCTTGAGACTGAGAGGGATGGTCAGACTGAGCGAGACAAAGACTCAAATGCATACATACACAGAGATATGTTTGCGTGCTCCATAAAGAGAGTGAGGCAAATTGTGATGGAATGACAAGAAAAAGACAGGAACAAAAAGAGAGACAAAAAGGGAGACAGATAGAGAGAAAGTCAGATAGAGAGAGAGACATAGAAATGATGGGAAAGAGAGAGCCAGTCAGACAAAGAGTCTGAGAGAATCCTATTGGAACAGAACTGGACACCGTGAGAGAGACAGATTGAGAGACAGAGACAAACGGAGAGACAGGGACAGACAGAGTGAGTCAGAGAGAGGCAGACTGAGAGAGACATAAACACATACACAGCTCGCTAAAGAGAGAGAGAGGCAGAGACTGAGCGACACAGATACATTTCACAATTTCATTTCATTGTCTGCTCAGAGTGTCACAGAGTTACAGAAAAATGCAAATGCAACAGATGAAAATCGGATATCACTGAGCAGGATGGGAAAAATCTCTGTTTAATTAAGATATTCCAGGAGTGGGGTTCGAGCTCACACGGGTATAAAGCCATTGGATTTTATGCCCAACACCTTAACCGCCCGGCCATCCTAGCCCTGTCAATGCTGGGACTCTGTCTCGATGAGAAGCTGGCCTTTAACTCCATCCGCACAGACGCACACAGACACATCGGATTTCAGGGAGCATTTTCCAACGTTTTTCGTCATATTGACACGGGCGCAACTCTCCTATTCTTCTTCGATAAGGCTCTGGGAACTTTCACATCCACCCGAAGGTGCAGACGAAGCTTCCATTTAACATTTCATCCGAAAGTCAACAGCTTCAACAATGCAAAATTCCCCAAATACTGCATTTGAGTGTCAGCCAAGATTGTGTGCTCAATTCTCAGGAGTGGGACTTACACACACAACCTCCTGATTCAGTCGAGAATGGAGCCAATGAACCATAGCCAATATCAAAGATCACAACTGTATTATTTTCCCCAAGTTTTTAAAAATGTTCCAGGACACATCAAATTCAATGTGATGATTTCCATAGACAGTTGCACATACACAGAGACATACATACAGATAGACATACACAGACACACACACACACACTTATCAAAAATATACACGCATCAACATAGAAACAAATAAATTCGTTGCAGGAGTTGGTCATTCGGCCCTTCGAGCCTGCACCGCCATTCAATTAGATCATGGCTTATCATTCAACCTCAGTACCCCTTTCCTGCTTTCTCTCCACACCCCTTGATCTCTTTAGCCGTAAGGGCCATATCTAACTCCCTTTTGAATATATCTAACGAAATGGCCTCAACAACTTTCTGCGGTAGAGAATTCCACAGGTTAACCACTCTCTGAGTGAAGAAGTTTCTCCTCATCTCTGTCTTAAATGGCTTACCCCTTATTCTTGGACTGAGACCTTGGTTCTTGAACTCCACAGCAACGGGAACATTCTTTCTGCCTCTAACCCGTCCAATCTCGTCAGAAAGTTATATATTTCTATGAGATCGCCTCTCATTCTTCTAAACTCCAGTGGATACCAGCCCAGTTGATCAAGCCTCTCCTCATATGTCAGTCCTGCCATCCCGGGAATCAAGCTGGTTAACCTTCGCTGAACTCCCTCAATCGCAAGGACGTCCTTCCTCAGATTTGGAGACCAAAACTGAACACAATATTCCAGGTGTGGCCTCACCAAGACCCTGTGTAATTGCAGTAAGACCTCCCTGCTCCTATACTCAAATCACCTCGCTATGAAGGCGAACATGCCATTTGCCTTTTTACCGCCTGCTGCCAACTTTCAATGACTCATGTACTATGACACCAGATCAAGATATACACAGAGTGCCTTAGACAAATCGAAGGATAGACATGAAGGATCACTCTCGCTACTTTGGCTGCCTTTGGTTTTTTCTATCCGTATGTATCGTGAATATTGCAGATTAATGAAAGAAATAAAAAAAATGGCAGTGTTGAAAGATGTGGTACTTTATTCAACCAACCACAGGATCAGTTTTGCGGAGACCTCGCTAAATTGTGAAATGGAAATAATTGTTGTCGGCAGGATTCGAACCTGGCGGGGAAAACCTAATGCATTTCTAGCGCATCGCCTTAATCACTGGGCCACGACTACTAGTTTGCTGCATTTTTAAATATCACTCAGATAAAACTCAGTCATCCATCGCTGTACAGCAGACGGCCACAGAATCCTGAAAAAGTTTCTGTTTGCTAAAAATCTGGAAGAGGCAATCTCCTCTATTTGTATTTTTACTCTTCTTTATTGCTCTCGAACTTTTTAACATGAATCTATACCAAGAAACAAAAGTAAAATTCTACATTTTGAAAAAGCCTTCCCCCTGTCTGGGAATTCAACTCCGGTCTCCTGCGTAACAGGCGGTGATAATCACCACTATACTAACGAGGTACTGACGGGTATGGGCTCTCTAAGAGCAGAAATCGAGCTGTGAACAGAACTGGACACCATGAGAAGTCGACAGGCACATTGAGACACAGAGATAAACAGAGAAACAGGGAGAGACAGACAGCGAGATAGAGACAAAGAGACAGATAAAGTGTGAGACTGAGAGGGAGAGAAAGACTCAGTGAGAAAAAAAACTCAAGCACATACATACAAAGATGTGTGTGTGCTCTATAAAGAGAGAAAGGGAAAGAGTGATAGAAATACAGAGATGAAGACAGGGACAAAGAGAGTCACAGAGATAGACATATAGAGAGAGAGAGACAGATAGAGTGAGAGAGACAGAGATAAAAAGAGAAAATGATAGAAATACTCAGCAGGTTAGAGACAGGGCAAAGAAAGCCAGGCAGGCAGAGACATAGACAGATAGAGTGAGACGATGGGAAAGAGAGAGACAGTCAGACAGAGAGGGATGATGGGAAAGAGAGACCCAAATAGACAGGGAGACTGAGAGAATCCCATTGAAGCAGAATTTTGACACCGTGAGAAAGTAAGAGACAGATTGAGAGACAGGGACAAACAGAGAAACATAGAAAATAGGTGCAGGAGTAGGCCATTCGGGCTTTCGAATCTGCACCACCATTCAATAAGATCATGGCTGATCATTCAGCTCAGTACCCCTTTCCTGCTTTCTCTCCAAACCTCTTGATGCCTTTAGCCATAATGGCCATATCTAACTCCCTCTTGAATATAGCCAATGAATTGGCATCAACAACTCTCTGCGATAGGGAATTCCACAGGTTAACAACTCTCTGAGTGAAGAAGTTTCTCCTCATCTCGGTCCTAAATGACCTGCCCCTTATCATTAGACTGTGTCCCCTAATTCTGGACTTCCCCAACATCGGGAATTTTCTTGCTGCATCTAACCTGTTAAGTCCCGTCAGAATTGTTCATGTTTTGATGAGATCCCCTCTCATGCTTCTTAACTCCAGTGACTACAAGCCACTGTCGATCCAGTCTCTCCTCATATGTCAGTCCTGTCATCCCGGGAATCAGTCAGGTGAACCTTCGCTGCACTCCCTCAATAGCAAGAAAGTCCATCCTCAGATTACGAGACCAAAACTGAACACAATATTCCAGGTGAGGTCTCACAAAGGCCCTGTACAACTGCAGTAAGACCTCCGTACTCCTATACCCAAAACCCCTATCTATAAAGGCCAAAATACCATTTGCCTTCTTCACCGCCTGCTGTAACTGCATCCCAACTTTCAATGACTGATGTACCACGACACGCAGCTCCCATTGCACCTCCCCTTTTCCTAATCTGCCGCCATACAGATAATATTCTACCTTCGTGTTTTTGCCACCAAAGTGGATAACCTCACATTTATTCACATTATACTGCATCTGCCATGCATTTGCCCACTCACCTAACCTGTCCAAGTCACCCTGCAGCCTCTCAGCGTCCTCCTCACAGCTCACACCCCCACCTTATTAGTATCATCTGCAAACTTGAAGATATTACACTCAATTCCTTCATCTAAATCATTAATGTATATTGCAAATAGCTGGGGTCCCAGCACTGAGCCCTGTGGCACCCCACTAGTCACTGACTGCTTTTCTGAAAAGGACCCGTTTATCCCGACTCTCTGCTTCCTGTCTGCCAACCAGTTCTCTATCCACGTCAGTACATTACCCCCAATATCATGTGCTTTAATTTTGCACACCAATACGTGTGTGGGACCTTATTGAAAGTCTTTTGAAAGTCCAAATACACCACATCCACTGGTTCCCCTTGTCCACAATACTAGTTACATCCTCAATAAATTCCAGAAGATTTGTCAAGCTTGATTTCCCTTTCATAAATTCATGCTGCTTGGACCGATCCTGTCACTGCTGTCCAAATGCACTGCTATTTCATCTTTAATAATTGATTCCTACATTTTCCCCACTACTGATGTCAGGCTAACCGGTCTATAATTATCAGTTTTTTATCTCCCTCCTTTTTTAAAATGCGGTGTTACATTAGTTACTCTCCAGTCCATACGAACTGATCTGGAGTCCATGGACTGTTGGAAAATGATCACCAATGAATCCGCTATTTCTAGGGCCACTTCCTTAAGTACTTTCCAATGCAGACTATCAGGCCCCGGGGATTTATCGGTCTTCAATCCCATCAATTTCCCTAACACAATTACCTGACTGATAAGGATTTCCTTCAGTTCCTCCTTCTCGCTAGATCCTTGGTGCCCTAGTATTTTGGAAGGCTATGCGTGTCTTCCTTCGTGAAGACAGAAACAAAGTAATTGTTCAACTGGTCTACCATTTCTTTGTTCCCCATTATAAATTCACCTGAATCTGACTGCAAGGGACCTACGTTTGTCTTCTCTAATCTTTTTGTCTTCACATATCTTTCGAACGTTATTATGTTTCCAACAAGCTTCCTCTCATAATCTATTTTCCCCTTCCTAATTAAACCCTTTGTCCTCCTCTGCTGAATTCTAAATTTCTCCCAGTCCTCAGGTTGCGGCTTTTTCTGGCCAATTTATATGTCTCTTCCTTGCATTTAACACTATCCTTAATTTCCCTTGTTAGCTACGGTTGAACCACCTTCCCCGTTTTATTTTTACTCCAGACAGGGAAATACAATTGTTGAAGTTCATCCATGTGATCTTTAATTATTTGTCATGGCCTATCCACCGTCAACCCTTTAAGTATCATTTGCAAATCTATTCTAGCCAATTCACGTCTCATACCATCGAATTTACCTTTCCTTAAGTTCAGGATCCTAGTCTCTTAATTAACTGTGTCACTTGCCACCTTAATAAAGAATTCTACCTTATTATGGTCACTCTTCCCCAAGGGGGCCTCGCACAACAAGATTGCTAATTAGTCCTTTCTCATTACACATCACCCAGTCTAGGATGGCCAGCCCTCTAGATGGTCCCTCGACATCCTCCTCCACCGTATTGCTTCCTGTTTGGTTCGCCCAATCTACATGTAGAGTAACGTCTTGATAACTGCTGTATCTTTATGGCACACATCCCTCATTTCTTGTTGGATGCTGTCCCCAACTTCACTTCTACTGTTTACTGATCTCTACAAAACTCCTCTAGCGTTTTCTTCCATTTGATATTCCGCAACTCCACCCATACATGTTCCACATCATCCAAGCTAATGTCGTTCCTTACTATTGCCTTAATTTCCTCTTTAACCAGCAACGCTACCCCACCACCTTTTCATTTCTGTCTGTGCTTCCTGAATGTTGAATTCCCAGCCTTGGTCACCCTGGAGCTGTGTCTCCATCATGCCAATTATACCATATTCAGTAATTGCTGCTGGGCAGTTAATTCGTCCACTTTATTACGAATACTCCTCGTAATGAGGCACAGAGCCTTCAGGCTTGTTATTTTAGTACATTTTGACCCTTTATAATTTTGCTGTAAAGTGGCCCGATAAGGTTTCTGCTCTCCACCTTTACTTTTATTTTTTCGCTTCTGCGCCCCTTCTACTTCCCTCTGTCTCCCGTCGCCCTGCCATATTACTTTAAACATGCCCCAACACTAGCAAACAATCCCCCTTGGACTTTGTTTCTGGTCCTGCCCAGGTGCAGATCTTCCGGTTTAGTTCTGGTCCCACTTCCCCCCCCCCAGAACCAGTTCCAAAGTCCCAGGAATTGAATCCCTCCCATCTGCACCACATTTCAAGCCACGTATTCACGTGAGCTATCCTGCGATTCCTGCTCCGACTAGCAAGTGGCACTGGTAGCAATCCTGAGTTTGCGACCTTTGAGGTCCTACTTTTTAATTTAACTCCGAGCTCCCTGAATTCAGCTTGTAGGTCCTCAGACAGAGTGAATCAGATGGTGACAGAGACTGAAACACATAAAGATATACAGGGCTCTCTAAAGACAGAGAGTGAGAGGCACAGATACATTTCACGATTCCATTTCTTTGTCAGTTGAGAGTGTGACAGGGCTACAAATTCAACGGAAGCCATTCGGGTAACACTGAGCAGGATGGTAGAAAATCGGTGTTAAATTCAAGAGTTACCAGGAGTGGGGTTCGACACCACGTGGGTATAAACCCATTAGATCTTAAATGCAACGACTTATACACTCGGCCATTCAGGACTTGTGAACCTTCACATTCTGTCTCTGTGAGAATCTGGGCTTGAGCTCCACCCTCACAGACACACGCATACACACAGGTTTTCAGTGAGCATTTCAGAATATTTATATAAAAGTGACATGGGGCAACTCACTACTCTTTATCGAATAATGCTGTTGGAACTTTAACATTCACCCGAGAGAGCAGACAGAGCTTCAATTTAACATTTCATCCGAAAGTCAACAGCTTCGACAATGAAAAATTCTGCAAGTACTGCACTCGAGTGTTAGCCAAGATTATATGCTCAAATCTCAGGAGTGGGACTTGAAGTCGAAAATACTGCCGCTGAACCAAAGCCGATATCAAATGTCACAACCGTATTATTTTCCCCAAGTCTTTTTAACAAGTTCCAGTACATACCAAATTCATGGTGATGATAGCCACAGATAGTTGCACAGACACAGTGACATACATACAGATAGGCACAAATAGAGACCTTTGAGGTCCTACTTTTTAATTCACTCCGAGTTCCCTGACCCCTCTGTGAAGGGAAATAGGTCCTTCCTATCCACTCTATCTAGGCTCCTCATAATTTTATACACCTCATTAACGTCTGCCCTCAGCCTCCTCTGTTGCAAAGAAAACAAACCATTAAGTGGGTTGATGGGCTGGAGGAGGTTACAGAGATAGGGAAGGGTGAGACCCTGGAGAGATTTGAACACTAGAATGCGTATTTTAGAGGCTGATGCCACCAGCCATCACGCCCAGCATAGAATGTGACTCACTACCAACAGGAAGGATGTTACGTTAACTACTACAAATGCATAATGAGAGGAAATCAATCTCTGTCCCTTTAATTAACAGCAACATGGAAAGAGGGAAATGAATGACCTTTAAATAGCTGGTCCACTTGGCACTGAAGTGTCTGAAACTCATAATAGGAACTCATAAATGGAAATAAAATACTGACAGATGTTAAACTGTTTTGTTGACAAAAGAAATCTCGATTTAACTTTTAAAAGATAAATAGTTTAACAGGGGTTGACACATACTCACCCGATAGGCCTACTCAGGATCCACCCCTCAAGAACCGCGATTGGTTGCAGAACACGCTGCTCCCTTGGCCCTCCGGCCTCTGATCTCTCTTCCTGTTGGTTCCCAGGGCAATCAATCACCACTCGCCAACATCCCACTGCCAGATTAAGTTGAGGGGCTCGGAGGAAGAAATAAAATGAGGCCGTGAATCTGAGTTAAGAAATAAAATTAGAAAAAACATGATTAAATGAACGAGGAGAGACAATATAAACTAAAGGGTACAATCCTAAAGGGGATGCATGAACATTGAGACCTGCGGGTATATGTGGACAAATCGCTGAAGGTGGCAGGACAGGTTCGGAAAGTAGTTAAAAAAGCTTGCAGGATCCTGGGCATCATAGAGTACAAAAGCAAGGAGGTTATGATGAACCTTTGTAAAACACTGGTTCGGCCTCAAGTGGAGCATTGTGTCCAATTCTGAGCACCGCCCATTGGGATGGGATACCCTTAGAGAGGGTGCAGAAGAGATTGTCAAGAATGATTCAGTAGATGAGGGACTTCAGTTTTGTGACTTGACTGGAGAAGCTGGGGTTGTTCTCCTTGGAGCAGAGAACGTTGAGAGGAGAATTGATAGAAATGTTCAAAATCATGAGGGTCCGGACAGAGAAGATCGAGAGATACTATTCCCATTGGCGGAAGGGTCAAGAACCAGAGGAGACGGATTTAAGGTGGATGAGCAGAAGAACCTAAGGCGATGTACGAAAAATCTATTTCATGCTACGAATCGTCAGGATCTGGAATGCACGGCCTCAAAGGATGGTGGAGGCAGACTCAATCACAGCTTTCAAAAGGGAATTGGATAATATCTGAAAGAAAACATTTGCAGGGCCGGGGGGAAAAGGCGGGGCAGTGGGACTAGCTCAGAGCCGGCAAGGGCTCGACGGGCCGAATGGCCTTCCGTACTGTAACCATTCTCTCATTGCGTGAGCAGAACCACTCTGTTCCCTGACTCAATCTAAAGCCTTCCTGTTTGTGAGCACCTCTGTTAAACCTCTTTATCTCCGCCTTAAATATATTCAATGATCCAGCCTCCACAGCTCTCTGGCAGAGAATTCCACAGATTTGCAAGAAGAAATTCCTATTGATCTCATTTTTAAATGGTCTGAGGAGAAAGGCTGCATTTGTAAATAGAACAGAATTTACTCGGATTGCTTTGGGCACTGAACCATGTTCATTCTGGCAGCTCTTGTTTGTTTCTGATTATCTTAATAACCCCTATATATGGGCTGGAGATTAATGTCGTGTATAAATGTTGAACAAATTATCTTCGTTTCAAACACAGTGTGTCGAATATTTGATTCCTCCATGATCAGAGGAGACTAATTGAATTTCTGTTACCGACTGTTCCATTTTAGTGCTTTTTCTTAATCTAACTTATATCACTTCTCACCTAGTTCATCTTCTATTATATCAAACCCCAAAATTGTCCCGTTTGAGTACATGAGTTGCAATTGTAGTAGACTTAACTGCAGTGTCTTAATTTAAAATCAGCTGAAATCCTTTGAACCACCCCTTTATTGAACTGCCTTGCAAAAGATTTGAAATCCGTTACTTTCTGTAACCTGGTTTTGGAACCGATTGAATTTTAAAATGCATCCACACATTTTGCCCGTGATAGCCTGTGAAATATTCTGATATTTGTAATTGTCATTGCCACAAACTCAGCTCTCTAGCCACCGATTCAATCCCTCTCCCCAACTTGTGTCTGTACCTGAACCGGACTGTTTGCCACCTTGGTGCCATATTTAATCCTGAAGTATGTTTTTGACCACATATCCACAGCATAATTAAGAATGCATATTTCCACCTCTGTAACATCGCCCTTGCCTCAGCTCATCCGCTGCTGACCCCTCATCCCTGCCTTTCTTCCTTCTGGATTTGACTATTACAACACACTCCTGCCACATTCTCACCTGCATAAACTAGAGTTGATCCAAAATTCGGTTGCCCGTGCCCTAACTCTCACCAAGTCCAGCTTACCCATCAGCCCTGTGCTCGTTGAACGACATTGGCTTCTGGTTCAGCAACGCCTTGATTTCAAAATTCTAATACTTATTTTCAAAACTCTCCATGGCCTCACCCCTCCCGAGCTCTGTAAACTCCTCCAGCCCCAACCAGCACCACACCGCCACCTTCCCCCCGCCCCGACCCCCCGCCGCCCACCCATGAGATATCTATCTTCCTGAGCATCCCTGATTATAATTGGTGGCTGTGCCTTCTGTTGTCCAGGCCCCAAGTTCTTGAGAACCCAGCCTAAACCTTTCTGTCTAACCTGTGCAGTACCTGCCTTGGCAGTTCTTGATGGGATACTGCAGAGCAAGCTTTTCACTCTTATCTAATCCATGCTGCATCTTTCCACGGAGTGTTTGATAGCAGAGTGTAGGGTGAACTTTACTCAGTATCTAACCCGTGTTGTTCCTCCTCTGGGTGTGTTTGATGGGATGGTGTAGAGGGAGATTTACTCTGTATCTAACCCGTGCTTTACCTGTCCTGGAAGTGTTTGATGGACAGTGTCGGGGGAGCTTTACAGTGTATGTAACCTGTGCTGTACCTGCGCTGGGAGTGTTTGATAGGACAATGTCGCAGGAGTTGTACTCTATATCTAACCCATGCCGTAACTGCGATGGGAGTGTTTGATGGATCAGTCTATGGGAGCTTTACACTCTGACTAACCCATGTGCCTATTGTGCGAGTGGTTGATGGGACAGTGTAGAGGGAGATTAACTCTATATCTAACCAATGCTGTACCTACCCTGGGACTGTTTGGGACAGGCTAGAGGGTGGTTTAACCTTCAATATCCAAGGCTGTATCTACCTGAGAATGTCTGGTGAGACATTGTAGAGGGAGCTTTACTCTGTATCTAACCTGTGTTGTCATCATCATCATCATCATCATAGGTAGTCCCTCGAAATCGAGGAAGACTTGCTTCCACTCCTGAAGTGAGTTATTTGGTGGCTGAACCGTCTAATACGAGAGCCACAGACTCTGTCACAGGTGGAACAGATAGTCGTTGAAGGAAGGGGTGGTTGGGTGCAGCACGCTCTTTCCACTATCTGCACTTGTTTTCTGCATGCCCTTGGCGATGAGACTCCTGGATGCACTTCCTCCACTTATGGTGGTCTTTGGCCAGGGACTCCGAGATGTCAGTGGGTATCTCGCACTTTATCAGGGAGGCTTTAAGGGTGTCCTTGTAACGTTTCCGCTGCCCACCTTTGGCTCATTTTCCGTGAAGAAGCTCCGCATAGAGCACTTGCTTTGGGAGTCTCATGTCTGGCATGCGAACTATGTGGTCTGCGTAGCGGAGCTAATCGAGTGTGGTCAGTGCTTCAATGCTGGGGACGTTAGCCTGGACGAGGACGCTGATGTTGGTGTGCCTGTACTGCCAGGTGATTTGTAGGATTTTGCGGAGACATCGTTGGTGATATATCTCCAGCGAGAAAAATTGTCTACTGCACATTGTCCATGCCTCTGAGCCATACAGGAGGGCGGGTATTACTACAGCCCTGGAGACCATGAGCTTGGTTGTACCTGCCCAGGGAAAGGTTAATGAGACAGTGCAGAGGAAACTTTACTCTGTCTCTAACCCGTGTTGTGTCTGTCCTGGGAGTGTTTGATGGGACAGTGTAGAGGGAGCTTTACTCTGTATCTCACCCGTGCTGCACCTGCCCCGCGAATATCCGCTGGAATAGTATAGAGGGAGATTTTCTCTATATCTAACAGGTGCTGTATCTGCCCTGGAATGGCTGGGACAAGTTAGAGGGAGATGTAGTCTGTGTCTAACCTGTGCTGTACTTGCACTGGAAACGTTTGGTGGAACAGTATAGAGGGAGCTTTATTCTATATTTAACCTGTTAAGTCCAGAAAAAGTAATGTGATTGAGTACTGTAGACGTGAGTAAGTGTGACCTGTCTCTTTATTCTAACTTCAGAGTGCACGTACAAAATGGAAGGTCTGCTTATATACAGTGCTCCCAAGGGACGCTGGGATCCCTTGAGACTCCAACAGATACGCCCTGTGGTGGTGGTAGAATTCTGGTTACATAGAGTTATATACATCACATCACTCCCTCCTAAAGTCAAAGTACACTTATTTGCAAGTTGAGACGATCTGGGGCTTTTCACTCCCGAGTCGATCGTATCGGTACAAATACAGGTGCAGGTGAGTTGGTTGGTTCTTCGCTGGGCTGCTGTGCAGCTGACCTTACTGGGCTGCTGGGGATGGATGAGTTCAATTTCGTGGTCAACCATGATGTTGGTTGCCACTTGTGTGTGTGTCAGAGGGTCGAAGTTGGTTGCTTGTGGCTGTCTGTGAATCGAAGTTTGGTTTGGTCCAAATGCTTTCTGCAAGTTAATCCATTTGCGAGTTTGACCTGAAACACCCTCCTCCCTTCTTTGTCTATGACAGTGCCAGCAAGCGATTTGGGACCATGTCCACAGTTGAGTACAAATACAGGGTCATTGACTTCAATATTGCGTGACAAATCTGTGCGATCACGGTACATGCTTTGTTGATGCCGCCTGCCCTCGGCTTGATCATGGAGATCAGGGTGAACAAGATAAAGTCTTGTTTTGAGCATCCTTTTCAGGAGCAGCTCAGTTGGGGTACCCCGGTGAGAGCATGGTGTCTGGTGCAGTGGCTGAGCAGGACTCGGGACAGGTGGGTCTGCAGGGAGCCTTTTGACATGTGTTTCAAGCTTTGCTTGATGGTTTGGACTGCACGTTCTGTCTGGTCATTGGATGCGGGCTTGAACGGGGCAGATGAGATGTGCTTGATCCCATTACGTGTCATTAAATGCTTTTATTCAGCGCTGGTGAAGTATGCACGGCCCGTTGTCGCTAAAAAGACATCAGGCAGGCCGTGCGTGGCTCGTAGGTTTTCGAGGAATGCAGTGGACGTGCTTACAGACATTATTACAGACTCAATCCAGTTAGAATAAACATCCACAAGAACGAAGAACATTTTGCCTAAAATGGGCCGGCAAAGTCAAAGTGGATCCTAGACCACGGTTTGGAGGGCCTTGACCACAAACTTGGGTGCCCTGGGTGCATTGCTCAGTTGCGAGCAAGTGGTGCATTGGCGCACGCAAGACTCCAAATCTGAGTCGATATCGGGCCACTACACATGTGGTCTGGCTATAGCTTTCATCATTACTATGCCTGGGTGGGCACAGTGTAGGTAACGTTTGAACATTTCCATCGCTTTCTTGGGCAAAACCACGTGATTACCCCACAAAAGACAGTCCGTCTGTCTGGACATTTCGTCTTTACGCTGCTGGAATAGCTTGATCTCTTCATGCATCTCCGCTGGGACGCTGGACCAACTCCCATGGAGGACACAGTTTTTACAAGGGACAGTAAAGGATCCTGGCTGGTCCAGATCCTCATCTGGCGGCCGTAACGGGTGACTTTTCATTTTCAAATGCATCCATCACCAAGAGCAAGTCTGCAGGCTGTGCCATTTCCATCCCGGTGGTGGGAAAAGTAGCCGACTGAGGGCATCAGTGCAGTTCTCTGTGCCTCGCCAGTGGTGAATTACATACTTATATGCATACAGCGTGAGCGCCCATCTTTGGATGCGAGCAAAAGCATTGGTATTCATACCTTTGCTCTCTGTGAATAGCGATATGAGCGGCTTATGGTGAGTTTCTAACTCGAACTAAAGCCCAAACAGGTACTGGTGCATTTTTTCACCCTGTAAACGCATGCGAGCGTTTCTTTTTCAATCATGCTGTAGGTCCTTTCGGCCTTGGACGAACTCCTGGTCGCATGGGCGACCGGTTGCAATGTTCCCAATTCGTTTGCTTATTGTAACACATGCCCGGCCCTGTACAAATGTGCATTGCAAGCTAGCACTAAATGTTTACATGGATCATACAGGACAAGCAGTTTGTTGGAACATAACAGATTTCGGGCTTCCTCAAAAGCAGTCTCTTTTGATCTCCCCCATGCCTAATAATCTCTCTTGCGCAGCCATATGTGTAGAGGTTCTAGCAAGGTGCTCAACCCGGGTAGGAAATGACCAAAATAATTGAGGAGCCCCAGGAAGGACCACAGCTCCGTCACGTTCTGTGGTCTCGGCGCATTCTTGATGGCCTCCGTCTTGATGTCAGTGGGTCTGATGCCATCTGCCACGATTCTTCTCCCTAAGAACTCGACCTTTGGCACCAGGAAAACACACTTCGAGCGTTTCAACCTGAGTCCCACATGATCTAGCCGACTTAGAACCTCTTCCACGTTCTGCATGTGCTCGATGGTGTTCCGACCTGTGACTAGTATATCATCCTGGAAAACCACAATGTGCAGCACAGACTTTAGCAGACTCTCCATGTCCCTCTGAAAAAAAGCCGCGGTCGATCGAATTCCAAACGTGCATCTAATGTCGATGAACAGACCTTTGTGCGTGTTGATGCAGGTGAGGCCTTTTTAAGGTTCCGCCAGCTCCTGCGTCATGTGGGCCGAGGTCAGGTCCAACTTGGTGAATGTCTTTTCTTCTGCCAGTGTCGCAAATCGTTCATCTGCCTTGGGTTGCGGGTACTGGTCCTGCAGCGAAAAATGGTTAATCATTACTTTATAGTCCCCGCAAATTCTGACCATGACATCACCCTTGAGAACCAGAACAATCTGACTGGGCCACTCGTTGAACTCCACCAGTGCGATGATGCCCTCTCGTTGCAGCCTGTCTAACTCGATCTCCACTTTCTCTCGCATCATATATGCCACTGCCCTTGCCTTGTGATGGATGGGTCATTTTCCGGGAATCAAGTGAACCTGCACCTTCACCCTCAAGAAACTTCCGATCCCTAGCTCAAACAATGACGGAAACTTGCTCAGAACCTGGGCACATGAGGCGTCATCGATGGATGAAAGCGCTCGGATGTCATCCCAGTTCCAACGTATTTTTCTCAGCCAGCTTCTGCCGAACAGTGTGGGGCCATCTCCTGACACTATCCTGAGTGGTAGTTCGTGTACTGTTCCATTATAAGAGACTTTTAATACTGTGCTGTCAATTACTGGGATCAGCTCTTTAGTGTAAGTTTTCAGTTTGGTGTCAATGGGGCTCAGCTTGGGCCTGTCGAAGGCCCTTTTCTCATGATGGACTGACTCGCACCCATGTCCAATTCCACAGACACTGGAATTCCGTTCAGTTCAACATTTAACATGATTGGTGGACATTCCGTGGTGAAGTGTGTACGCTGTACACTTCCGCCTCCTCGGTTTGAGTCTCTAGTTCAGTTTGATCCACCATGGATCGGTCTACCACTGCAATGTGGTGCTTTGCAGTGTTTGCAGCTCATCTGCACATTCGCTGGAGGTGTCCCATTGTTCCACAGCCTTTGAACGCATAGTGTTTGAAGCTGCATTAATGTGCTCGATGATCACCTCCGCAGTGCCAACAAGCTGTTAACTGCCTCGCATTAACGCTTGATGGCAGAATCTGAGTCATCTGAGATCATGCAGCTGCAGGCGTGTACATTCTGCCATATGCATTCCTGCCTGGAAACGATGTTACTTTGTGTACAGTACTTGCCGAAACATCTGTATGCTGCGAAATTTGTTTGGCTGGTGGACATAAATGCCTAGGCTATCGTTATGGCTTTTCTCAGGTGCGGTGTTTCAACAGTCAATAGTTTGCGAAGGTTATCCTCATGGCCAATGCCAAGCACAAAATATCTCTTCGCATTTACTCCAGGTGTCCATCAAATTCGCAATGTCATGCAAGGTGCCTTATTTCGTCGACGTAGCTCGCCACTTCCTGGCCTTCAGACCGTTGACATCTGTAAAATTGATACCTTACCATCAGAATGCTCTCCTTCGGATGTAGGTGCTCCTGGATCAGCGCACACAGTTCTTCATACGATTTGGTTGTTGGTTTCACCGGAGACCATATTCTTCATGAGACCATAGGTTGTTGCACTGCAGAGAGTGAGGAGGATCGCCCTTTGTTTGGCATAATTTACATTCCCTGCCAGCTCGTTGGCCATGAAGTATTAATCGAGTCGCTGCATGAAGACCTCCCAATCGTCCCCTTCTGAGAATTTCTCCAGTATATCAACAGTTCTCTGCATTTTCACATGATGGTTCATTATCTCGTCGCTAATTGTTATGTCCAGAATAAAGTAATGTGATTGAGTACTGTAGACATGAGTAAGTGTGATCTTGGTCTCTTTTTTCTAACTCCGGAGTGCACGTACAGCATGGGAGGCCTGCTTATATACAGTGCTCCCAAGAGATACTGGGATTCCTTGGGACTCCAACAGATATGCCCTCTGATGGCGGTAGATTGCTGGTTACATCGGGTTGCATACATAACATAACCCATGTTGTACTTGCCCTGGGAATGTCTGATGGGACAGTGTAGAGTGAGCTTTAATCTGTATGTACTCCATGTCCGTTGTACTCCGTAGAGGACGAAATCCTCATTGTGACTCCAGGAGAAGCTCCTCAGCCACAGGGGAAGACGGTTGAGGAGGATTCTAGTGATGACTTTCCCAGTGGCTGGTAACAGAGAGACTCATCTGTAATTGCCACAGTCGGACTTGTCCCCTTTGTTATAGATGGTCATGATTACTGCATCTCTGAGATCTCCAGGCATGCTCTCCTCCTTCCAGATGAGAGAGATGAGGTCATGCATTCATGCCAATATTGCCTCTCCACCATACTTTAGTGCCTCAGCGGGGATTCCATCCGCTCCTATTGCCTTGTTGTTCTTGAGCTGGCGGATGGCCTTTTCTATCTTGTGCAGGGCTGAGGTTTTGTTGAGATGTTGGCAGATAGCATGCTGCAGGATGGAGTCGAGGACACTCAAGTCAAAGGCAGAGTATCGGTTAAGGACATCTTCGAAGTGCTCCTTCCAGCGGGTCCTGACTGCCTCAGTGTCCTTGATGAGTGTTTCCCCATTCTTGGCCAGCATTGGGGCGGTGCCTTGGGTGCTTGGGCCATAGGAGGCCTTGACTGCGATGAAGAATCCTCGCACATCATGGCTGCCGGCCAGCTGCTGAAACTCCTGTGATTTCTCCACCCACCATTTATGCTTTATGTCACAGGTTTTTTCTTGGACATCGGCCTTAAGCCATCTGTAATGCTGCTTTGCTGCTCCCGAGTTGGGTTGTTGTTTTAGGTTCAGAATTGCCCTGTGCTTGAGATTAATTAGCTCTTGGATCTCCTGGTCATTCTCATCAAACTAGTCCTGGTGTTTCCTCGATCAGGCCAACATCCCCAGCATCGAAGCACTGACCACACTCGACCAGCTGCGTTGGGTTGGCCACATTGTTCACAACTATTTTAAGTAGAACAATAATCAAGTTCCCCCTGATTAAAGGTTGGGGGGGGGTCACACTCCAGAAACTTTCATTAAAGTGCCCCCTTATTTTTTTTAAGGAACCAAAAACACAACTTAACAATTCAACATAAAGGTAACTTTTGTCAAATCAAATCAAATGAATTAAAATTACAATTCTGTTCCCTCTTGAATGATGCACTCCAGTCTCTCTGGTGCTCACCTCTCATGGAAGGCCACGAATCTACCAGTGGACACTCCATGCTCAATCTCCATGGATACCATGGCTCAACACATTGTTCACAAGACTCCCAAAGCAAGGCTCTACTCGGAACTCCTACACGGAAAGCGAGCCTACAGTGGGCAGAGGAAACCTTTCAACGACACCCTCAAAGCCTCCTTGATGAAATTCACCAACCCCCCGATACCTAGGAGTCCCTGAAAAAAGTCCGCCCTAAATTGAGGAAGGGCATCTGGGAGGGCACTAAGCACCTCGAGTCTCATCGCTGAGTGCATGCAGAAAGCAAGCATAGGAGCATGTGGCAAACCAGTCCCACCCACTCATTCGTTCAACGACTCTCTGTCCCACCTGTGACAGAGACTCTCACTCCCATACTGGACTGTTTCGTCACCTCAGAACTCATCTTTAGAGTGTAAGCAAGTCTTTCTCGATTTTGACGGACTGCCTGTGATGATGATGATGTGTATCTCACCTGTGTTGTGCCTGTCCTGTGAATTTTTGGATTGGCTGTTTAGAGAGATGTTTACCCTGCATCTAAATTATGCTGTACTTGCCATGGGAGTGTTTGATGGGAAAGTATAGAGGGAGCTTCACTCTGTATCTAACCTATGCAGTACCTGCACTAAGAGTGTTTAATGGGACAGTGTAGAGGGAGCTTTACTCCATATCTAACCGATACTGTACCTGACCTGGGAGTGTTTCATTCCTCACTGTAGATGGAGCTTTACTCTGTATCTAACATGTGCTGTACGTGCCCTGGGAGTGTTTGATGGGACAGTGTAGAGGGAGCTTTACTCTGTATCTAACCCGTGCTGTACCTGCCCTGGGAGTGTTTGGTAGGTCACTGTAGAGGGAGCTTTACTCTGTATCTAACATGTGCTGTACCTGCCACAAGTACGCTTGCAGCCTTCTGCAAGAGGTCGGCACCGGAGGGACTGGAGTGCATCATCACCTCCAGCAACCAAATTTTAATTTGATTTAAGTTTACCGTCCAAAGTTTAATTGGTTTATTTTGCCGGTTATAGTGTTCCCTCCCCCCTTTAATCAGGGTGCATTTGATTTACAGATCAACAACAAAATAGTTGTGCTGTACCTGCCCTGTGATTTTTTCTTGGGATAAGAGAGAGGGAGCTTTATTCTGTATCTAACCTGTGCTGTGCATACCCTGGGAATACCTGGTGGGACAGTGCAGATGGATCCTTACTGTGTATTTAATATGTGCTGCACCTGCCCTGGGAGTGTTTGATGGGTCAGCGTATAGCAAGCTTTAAATTGTAACTAACCCGTGCTGTACCTGCCCTGGGATTGTTTAGGACAGTACAGAGGGAGCTTTACTCTGTATATAACCGTGCAGTATCTGGCCCACTCCGACACCGATTTAACATGGTCTTATGTACCCAGCGTGCCCCGCGGGGTAGAATGTGCTGCACGCAGACGACAGCAGCTCAGTGCGCAGGCGCAAGCCTTGCCTGGTTTGGAGCATGCGCGAGGCTTTTCATGGCGGTGAAGAAATGTTTTGGACAGGCTCCTCACAAGTGTCATTTTCAGCGGACCGGAGCGAGGTAAGGGACCAGCGGGGAGGTGGGGAAGCTTCAGAAACAACCGGTGCCCGCCGGAAGCCCGGAATAATAACCGGAATATCGGTGCTTGCAACTTCGGGTCTTTCTCCAGTTAAAGGCCCAGGCTAACGGCGGCCATCTTGGTAAAGGATGGTAGATTCCGCGTTCCACCATTTTGATTCAGTGAGTAGCACAGCGCATGTGCGGCCATCTTGGTGCAGGAACAAAGTGAAAGATGTCAGTAGAACTGAACCCAGCCAGAGTCAGTACCTTCAGGGGAGGGGAACCAGTGAGCGTAGAACTGAACCCAGCCAGAGTCAGTACCTTCAGGGGAGGGGAACCAGTGAGTGTAGACCTGAACCCAGCCAGAGTCAGTACCTTCAGGGGAGGGGAACCAGTGAGTGTAGAACTGAACCCAGCCAGAGTCAGTACCTTCAGGGGAGGGGAACCAGTGAGTGTAGAACTGAACCCAGCCAGAGTCAGTACCTTCAGGGGAGGGGAACCAGTGAGTGTAGAACTGAACCAAGCCAGAGTCAGTACCTTCACGGGAGGGGAACCAGTGAGTGTAGAACTGAACCCAGCCAGAGTCAGTACCTTCAGGGGAGGGGAACCAGTGAGTGTAGAACTGAACCCAGCCAGAGTCAGTACCTTCAGGGAAGGGGAACCAGTGAGTGTAGAACTGAACCCAGCCAGAGTCAGTACCTTCAGGGAAGGGGAACCAGTGAGTGTAGAACTGAACCCAGCCAGAGTCAGTACCTTCAGGGAAGGGGAACCAGTGAGTGTAGAACTGAACCCAGCCAGAGTCAGTACCTTCAGGGGAGGGGAACCAGTGAGTGCAGAACTGAACCCAGCCAGAGTCAGTACCTTCAGGGGAGGGGAACCAGTGAGTATAGAACTGAACCCAGCCAGAGTCAGTACCTTCAGGGGAGGGGAACCAGTGAGTGTAGAACTGAACCCAGCCAGAGTCAGTACCTTCAGGGAAGGGGAACCAGTGAGTGTAGAACTGAACCCAGCCAGAGTCAGAACCTTCAGGGAAGGGGAACCAGTGAGTGTAGAACTGAACCCAGCCAGAGTCAGTACCTTCAGGGAAGGGGAACCAGTGAGTGTGGAACTGAACCCAGCCACAGTCAGTACCTTCCGGGGAGGGGAGCCAGTGAGTGTAGAACTGAACCCAGCCAGAGTCAGTACCTTCAGGAAAGGGGAACCAGTGAGTGTAGAACTGAACCCAGCCAGAGTCAGTACCTTCAGGGGAGGGGAACCAGTGAGTGCAGAACTGAACCCAGCCAGAGTCAGTACCTTCAGGGGAGGGGAACCAGTGAGTGCAGAACTGAACCCAGCCAGACTCAGTACCTTCAGGGGAGGGGAACCAGTGAGTGTAGAACTGAACCCAGCCAGAGTCAGTACCTTCAGGGGAGGGGAACCAGTGAGTGTGGAACTGAACCCAGCCAGAGTCAGTACCTTCAGGGGAGGGGAACCAGTGAGTGTAGAACTGAACCCAGCCAGAGTCAGTACCTTTAGGGGAGGGGGACCAGTGATTGTAGAACTGAACCCAGCCAGAGTCAGTACCTTTAGGGGAGGGGAACCAGTGAGTGTGGAACTGAACCTAGCCAGAGTCAGTACCTTAAGGGGAGGGGGACCAGTGAGTGTAGAACTGAACCCAGCCAGAGTCAGTACCTTCCGGGGAGGGGAACCAGTGAGTGTAGAAATGAACCCAGCCAGAGTCAGCATCTTCAGGGGAGGGGAACCAGTGAGTGTAGAACTGAACCCAGCCAGAGTCAGTACCTTCAGGGGAGGAACATAGGAATTAGGAACAGGAGTAGGCCATCTAGCCCTTCGAGCCTGCTCCGCCATTCAATAAGATCATGGCTGATCTGGTCATGGACTCAGCTTCACTTACCCGCCCTCTCCCCGTAACCCTTATTGCTTTAAAATCTATCTATCTTTGACTTGAAAACATTCAATGAGCCACCCTCAACTGCTTCCTTGGGCAGAGAATTTCACAGACTCACAACCCTCTGGGAGAAGAAATTATTTCTCAACTTGGTTTTAAATTGGCTGCTCCATATTTTGAGGCTGTGCCCCCTAGTTCTAGTCTTCCCCCATCAATGGAAACAACCTCTCTGCCTCTATCTTGTCTATCCCTTTCATAATTTTAAATGTTTCTAAAAGATCACCCCTCATCCTTCTGAACTCCAAGGAGTAAAGACCCAGTCTACTCAATCTATCATCATAAGGTAACCCCCTCATTTCTCGAATCAGCCTCGTGAATCGTCTCTGTACCCCTTCCAAAGTTAGTATATCCTTCCTTAAGTAAGGTGACCAAAACTGCACGCAGTACTCCAGGTGCGGCCTTAACAATACCTTATACAGTTGCAGCAACACCTCCCTACTTTTTACTCCATCCCTCTCGCAATGAAGGCCAGCATTCCATTTGCCTTCCTGATTACCTGCTGCATCTGCAAACTAACCTTTTGGGATTCATGCACAAGGACCAATTGGGGAGCAGTAGAGGCGTGTCCTGCTCAGTTGGAGCTGTGAGCAGTGAGGGAAGCTGCTAGCAACTTGAGCTCCTGCCTGGAGAGCCCTGAGACCAGCCCAGGAGGAGAAGGAAGGAAGGGGCTTCAACACAACTTTTATCCAGAGGGAGAGGAGGAGAACAGAAAACATTTAACATCTTTTACCATTCTGCAAGGAGTTGGAGAGAGGGGGAAAAACCAACAACAAACCAGTGTGGAAGGAGGGAGACCCAACATTCTACAGGTGGGTGTGGGTGCATTTCCCCAAACAGACTTTGTTGTTTCGGTGGGGGGAGGAAAGAAGACCACTGAGGGCCGGAACATCGCGGGGGGGGTGTGTGTGTGTGTGGAAGTGTGCGTGGGGGCCGTGCTTACAACTAGGCCCCCCCCACAATTGGAACCCCCCCCACCCCCCCCCACATTTGCCTAGCCTGGGATAGCTGGAGCTACCAGGCTGAAGATTGTTGTTTTTCTCAATCACCCAATTAAAGATCGTTGGGAGTGCCTGGTGGCTCCAGCTACCCCAGGTGAAGACATCTTCTCCCCCCACCTGAAGACCACCCCAAAGACTTTTGTGTTTTGCCATCTGGGGAGTGCACCCACCCACAGATGCGAGGGGAGACCTGCCCTCGCAGCCCCCCCCCCCCTTCCCACCCCCCTCTCTCTTACTCTGCTACTCTGTTTCTCCCCTCTCTCTCTGAGAACCCTTTCCTTCCAAATTTAAAAAAAAAACAATTAAGACAACTGAGCAGAGGGAGCAAGGCCTCTCCCCAATTGTCAACGAGGGGAGAGGTGCCTCGTTAAGGGCTCCTCTGCTCAGTTAAATACACGAGGCCATTAAAGACCATTAAGGCCTGTGACTTTGGGGTGGGTGTAGCCCTTAAAGGGACCCCGTGATGGCGACCCCATCCACGCCGGTGGCAGGGCCAGCAAGGACGTATGCGCAGGTGGCAACCGCTTCCACAGCACCTCCTGCGCCACCCGCTGCCCTGCCACCATTTACACTTATAACAAAAAAACACGGGGTCAAGAGCTACACTCACCCCACAATGAGCATCGAGGAGTGCGTGCGGGCGATGGCTGGGGTAGTCGGCCCCTCGGCCATTGTCGCAGCCTCCAAGATGTCTGGGAAGGCTGTTTTCTTCCTGGGGTCGGAGCGGGCGGTGTCCCTGGCCCTCGAAAAGGGGCTCACGGTGGGCGGGACGTTCCTGCCGGTGGATCCTCTCGAGGCCACCGCGCAGAGGGTCATCGTGTCGAACGTCCCGCCCTTTGTTCCCGCTGGGCTCCTCCTCCCTCACCTACAACAACTGGGGGAGGTAAGGTCAGGGATCAACCCCATACCGCTCGGCCTCAGGGAGAACAGCCTGCGCCATGTGTTCTCCTTCCGCCGCCAGCTCTTTGTCCGGCTGGCGCGGGAGGACATGACAGAAGGGCACTTTAATGTGGTGCACGAGGGGACTGCCTACCGCGTCTTCTGGACGTCGGACGGCGTGCGGTGCCATGCCTGCAGGGAGGTGGGGCATGTTCGCAAGAACTGACCCGCCTCCAAGGCCGCCAAACCACCGAAGGCGGCCAAGGCTGGCGCTGCCGCCACCCCTCCCCCTAGTTGCGTCCGCGTGCCGGGAGCCATGGGTGCGCGGCCATCGTCGGAGGCCTTTGTTTTCAGGGCCTCCGGCGGGGGGGAGGGAGAGCGTCCGACCGGAAAGAAGGCGCGGAAGAAGACAAAACATCAAGAGGCGGGTCCCCTCGGTGCGCCGGATAATTTGACCACCGCGCTCAGCCCAACCCCGTCACCGGCGAGCGCGGGGTGCCCCGAGCCCGTGCCCGAGCCCTTGAACAACACCACAGAGGGGCCCGGGCGCGGGCAAGAAAAGGAAAAGGGGGGGGCGGAGCGGGAGGCCTCGGCAGACATGGAGGTCTCCCTGACTCCGCGCGCCCCCAGGAACAAAAAGAGGCACCGCCCCAATGACGCGGAGGGGGAACAATATCCCTCCGCGGAGGAGTCGGTGCCCGCCGCGTGTCCCGCGTCCCCCACCAGCGCCCCCAAATTGCGCTGCAGGCGCGAGGAGTCTTTCCCCGGGGAGGGTGAGACAGTTGAGGCTGCCCAGCCTCTGCCTCCCGGGGATGGAGTGGAAGATCTGCCTGTCGTGGGGGGCGTGGGGACCGCGGAGGAATGCGTAGCCGCCGGGCCGGGCGTCCCAGGGACTGAGGCGGGCGAGGCCGAAAAGGCCGAACCTGAGCCCGCCCAGCTATTACCCAACTTCCCCCGGGAGTTGCTCGACCCGGCAGAAACAAAATATATTGATTTTAATGAAACTGTAGACGCTGGGCCGGGGGGTGGCAGCGGGGAGGGGGAGGAACACCCACCCTCGCCCCTTACTTTGGAGCTGGAGCACTTGGAGGGCCTGGGGATTTCCTATGGCCGGGTCTCTCCTTGTTCTCCGGTTCCTGGGGCGGAGGGGGAACCCCTTCCGCTGTCATTTCCCGACCCAGCACCATTTTTAAAAGAGCCCAGTGGGGACTCCTCTGCCGACGATCCTGGGGGTGGGATCGGGGCAGTGCCAGGGCCGGTTGGAGCGGCCGGTTCATTTGCCGTACCTTGTGCGGTCGATGGGCTGGCTGCTGGCGGCCACCTCCCGGAGGAGGACGTGGACTCGGTGGGGGACGCGGGTGAAGACCTAGAGACCACCGCCAGTGAGGCGGTGGATCTGCTCGCGGCCGCCGCTGAGGCCCTCCTCATTCCTGCAAAGGAACTCCGGGACTTTTTGGCCCAGAGCCGGGGTCTCCGCGACCAAGCCCGACTGGCCCTGGAAAAATGGTCCGAGCCGGAGCTGATCAAGGGGTCCGTCCGCGCCGCCGTTAAAACCTTGGCCGCGGGCGGGCCCTTGACAAAGGAGCAGCACCTTGAGCTGCGCGAGCTCGAGGGACTCCTCGCTGGGCTGCGGAGGGAGCGGAGTTCAACAAAAGACTCCGCTCCCTCCCCCACAATAGGTTAAGGTAGAGGTTGCACTATGCTTTTGCCATGAAGATAACCATAGCCAGCCTCAACATCAACGGCGGCAGAGGGGCACGCCGTAGATTTGACAATTTTTCGCTCCTGCGGGAGGGGAAATATGCGGTGTGCTTCCTGTAAGAAACCCACACCGTTCCGGGAGACGAAGCCACGTGGCTCCTGGAATGGCAAGGAGAGGTCCGCATGAGCCACCTCACCGCCATTTCTAGTGGGGTGGCCATCTTGCTGGGCCCGCATTTTCAGCCGGAGATCTTGGGGGTCGAGGAGCCCGTGCCAGGCCGCTTGCTGCACGTAACGGTTCGCCTGGGGGACGTGCCGCTCCATCTCGTGAACGTGTACACCCCTCATCCCGGCCCGCAGCAAACGCGCTTCTTTGATGAGGTGTCCGCTCTTCTTGGCTCCGTCGACGTCGGCGACTGCATTGTCCTCGGGGGGGATTTTAACTGCACCCTCGAGGCGAGGGACCGCTCCGGTGCCCCGCAGTGCATGACGGCGATGGAGAAGTTGAGGGACCTGGTCGGGTCCTTCGACTTGGTGGACGTCTGGCGAAATCTCCACCCCGACTCCAGCGCCTTTACTTGGGTGAGGCCTGGAGTTGGATGGTCTAGAGTCGACCGCCTTTACGTGTCTCGGGCGTACGTTTCCTGCGTCCCGGCGGCCTCCATGCGGCCGGTGCCGTGTTCGGACCACCACCTGGTGTGGGCGGAGCTCGCTTCGCTCCGCGCGAGGACGGGGTCCGCGTACTGGCACTTTAACAACCGGCTGCTGGAGGACGTGCGGTTCCAGGACTCGTTCCGTCGATTCTGGTCCGACTGGAGAAGGAAGCAGGGGGGCTTCCCCTCCTTGAGGCTATGGTGGGACGTGGGCAAGGCTCACGTCCGCGTCTTCTGTCAAGAGTACGCGAGGGGGTCGACCAAGAGGCGGGCGGCCAGAGTCGGGCGCCTAGAAAAAGAGGTGCTCGACCTGGAAGCCCGTCTCGGTCAAGTCGTCCAGGACCCGGCCCTGCGGACGGTGTACGAAGCGAAGAAGGCCGCGCTGAAGGACCTGCAGCTCGTCGGGTCCCGAGGCGCGTTCGTGAGGTCGCGGATCCGGTTCCTGCGGGATCTGGACCGCGGCTCCCCCTTCTTCTACTCGCTGGAAAAAAGGCAGAGTGTCCGTAAGCAGCTCTTGACGCTGTTGGCCGACGACGGCTCTCTCGTCTCGGATCCGGAGGGCGTCAACAACAGGGTCCGTGAATATTACGGGGCTCTGTTCTCTCCGGATCCGTCCAGCGAGGAAGCGCGTAGAGTTTTGTGGGAGGACCTGCCGAAGGTCGGCCCGGAGGGCGCCGAAAATCTGGAAGCTCCGCTAAGCCTGGCGGAGCTGACCGGTGCCCTCGCCCGGCTCTCGAGGGGAAAATCCCCGGGGCTGGACGGGCTGACCGTGGAGTTCCACAGGGCGTTCTGGGACGTCCTGGGGAGCGACTACGCGCGGGTCCTGGGGGAAAGTCTGGCGACCGGGGAGATGCCCCTCTCTTGGCGCAGGGCAGTCATCGTCCTGCTGCCTAAGAAGGGCGATCTCCGCCTCCTTAAGAACTGGCGCCCGGTCTCCCTCCTCAGCACGGACTACAAAATTTTCGCCAGGGCGATGTCTGCTCGCCTTGGTGCCGTGCTGGACCACATGATCCACCCCGACCAGTCATACACGGTCCCGGGCCGGACAATCCACGATAACATCCATCTGGTCCGGGACCTCATCCATCATTCCCAGGAGGCTGGTCTGTCAGTCGCCTTCCTATCCCTCGACCAAGAGAAGGCGTTCGACAGGGTGGATCACGACTATATGCTCGGAACTCTGCGTGCTTTCGGGTTCGGGACGCATTTCGTCGCCCGGATCCGACTTTTGTATGCCGCCGCGGAGTGTCTGATTAAGGTTAACGGGTCCTTGACGGCGCCCCTTCGCTTTAGGAGAGGGGTGCGCCAGGGATGCCCCATGTCCGGCCAGTTATATGCCGTTTGCGTGGAGCCTTTCCTGCGCCTCTTGCGGACGAGGTTGACGGGACTGGCTCTGCAAGGGCCGGGCGTGGAGGTCGTCCTCTCGGCTTACGCCGATGACGTGCTCCTCGCGGTAGAGGATCCCGCTGACCTGCGGAGGATGCGTGAGTGCCACGAGATTTACTCGGCCGCGTCCTCCGCCAGGATCAACTGGGAGAAATGTTCCGGACTCCTGGTGGGTCAGTGGCGGGTGGACTCCCTGCCGGAGGAGCTCAGGCCTTTTGCCTGGAGCACGACCCATCTCCTCTATCTGGGAGTCTACCTTAGCCCCGACGAGGGAGCCTGGCCGGCGAACTGGCAGGAGCTGGAGGCCAAGGTCGCCGCTCGCCTAGGGCGCTGGACAGGACTGCTCCGAGTGCTGTCCTACAGGGGTCGAGCGCTAGTCATAAACCAGCTGGTGGCCGCAATGCTGTGGTACCGGCTGGTCACTTTGACCCCTCCCCCTGCGTTTGTCGCCAAGATACAGAAGAAGCTGGTGGACTTCTTCTGGAACAACAGGAAGCACTGGGTCTCTGCCGCGGTCTTGAGTCTCCCGCTTGAGGAGGGCGGTCAGTCGTTGGTGTGCGTCAGCGCCCAGCTCGCGACTTTCCATCTTCAGACCCTGCAGAGATACCTTTACGTCGAGCCCCCTCCTAGGTGGTGCGCTCTGGCGAGGTATTTCTTCCGCCAGCAGCTCGACCTCAATTATGACACGCAGCTCCTGTTTGTGAACTTGGGGGGTGCCAGGACCGCCCTCCGGGAGCTGCCTGTCTTTTACAGGTAACTCATCAGGGTCTGGAACAAAGTCTCCACCAAGCGCAGCTCTCCGCCGGCTGGAGTGGCGGCCGTCCTGCAGGAGCCGCTGCTCGGGAATCCGTACCTCCACGGCCGAGGCTTCATGTGGCGGTCGGAAGAGAGGGCTGTGGCTGGTGAGGTGACCAGGGTCAGGGACCTGCTCGATGGCGGAGGAGCGGGCTGGATGGCGCCAGTCACGCTGGCGCGGCGTCTAAATTCTGCCAACGTCCGCCACGCGGCCGATGCCATCGAGTCGCTAAAAAACAGCTCTGGGCCCTGACTCCGTTAGGTGTATCGAGGAGGCTCAAGCACGTGGGGAGATCCCGTCCGAACTGACCCCCGTCCGGACGGAATTCCTCATCGGCGCCAAACCCCGGAACCTCCCTCGGGGGCCGGCGCCTCACAACTTGAGCCGCCTCGGGGAAATCCCCTCCGTGCCTTTCAGTTCCGCGCGGAGGGGTTTCCTGTACGGGCTGCTCATGCACACCCTCAACTTTGCCATCCTCGCCGGCCGTCCGGACACGCCATGGCGTACCATCTTGCCGTCCGGAGGAGGCGGGGGTCCCCGATGGAGGGCACTCTACGCGGGGGTCCTCCCACTATTCATCGGGGACTTGGCCTGGAGGGTGGTGCACGGAGCAGTGCCGTGCAACAAATTTTTAAGCCGGTTCACGGACTCCCAGGCCGCCTGCAATTTCTGCGGTCTGGAGGAGTCCGTGTTCCATGTTTTTATTGGGTGCACAAGGTTGCAGCCCCTGTTCCATTATTTGAAGGGGCTGCTCCTGAAATTCTGGCTGCACTTCAGTCCCACTCTCCTGATCTTTGGGCACCCTGTGCGGAGGGGAGCGGGTAGGTCCGAAGGCCTCCTCGTAGGACTGCTCCTGGGCACGGCCAAGGGTGCCATCAGCCGGTCCAGGCAGCGGGCGGTCGAGGGGGTCGTTCAACCTGACTGCCTGCCTCTCTTCCGCTCTTACATCCGGTCCAGGGTGTCCTTGGAGATGGAGCACGCGGTGTCCACCGGTACGCTCGCGGCCTTCCGCGAGAGGTGGGCACCGGAGGGACTGGAGTGCATCATCACGCCCGGCAACCAAATTTTAATTTGATTTTACGTTTTAAAGTTAATTTGTTTTAATTGCCGGTGCTTTTAGTGTCCCCTTCCCTTTTATAGGGGGCACTGGGGAAAAATTGTGATTTTAGTACCCAAAAAAAAAAAAAAAAAAAAAAAAAAAAAAAAAAAAAAAAAGGGGGGAAAAAAAAAAAAAATGGGCCTTGTAAATGTCTGGAGTGTCACCCAGGTCGGGTGGCACCGTTTAATGTTTTATGTTTTCACAGATAAACTCAAAAGAGTTTCATGCACAAGGACCCCCAGGTCCCTCTGCACCACAGCATGTTGTAATTTCTCCCCATTCAAATAATATTCCCTTTTACTGTTTTTTTTCCCCAAGGTGGATGACCTCACACTTTTCTACATTGTATTCCATCTGCCAAACCTTAGCCCATTCGTTTAACCTATCTAAATCTCCTTGTAGCCTCTCTGAGTCCTCTACACAACCCGCTTTCCCACTAATCTTAGAGTCATCTGCAAATTTTGTTGTACTACACTCTTTCCCCTCCTCTAGGTCATCTATGTATATTGTAAACAGTTGTGGTCCCAGCACTGATCCCTGTGGCACACCACTAACCACTGATTTCCAACCGGAAAAGGACCCATTTATCCCGACTCTCTGCTTTCAGTTCGCCAGCCAATTCTCTATCCATGCTAATACATTTCCTCTGACTCCGTGTACTTTTATCTTCTGCAGTAATCTTTTGTGTGGCACCTTATCAAATGCCTTTTGGAAATCTAAATACACCACATCCATCGGTATACCTCTATCCACCATGCTCGTTATATCCTCAAAGAATTCCAGTAAGTTAGTTAAACATGATTTCCCTTTCATGAATCCATGCTGCGTCTGCTTGATTGCACTATTCCTATCCAGTTGTCCCGCTATTTCTTCCTTAATGATACTTTCAAGCATTTTCCCCACTACAGATGTTAAACTAACCGGCCTATAGTTACCTGCCTTTTGCCTGCCCTCTTTTTTAAACAGTGGCGTTACATTAGCTGCTCTCCAATCCGCTGGTACCTCCCCAGAGTCCAGAGAATTTTGGTAGATTGTAACAAGTACATCTGCTACAACTTCCGCCATCTCTTTTAATACCCTGGGATGCATTTCATCAGGACCAGGGGACTTGTCTACCTTCAATCCCATTAGTCTGTCCAGCACAACCTCCCTAGTGATAGTGATCATCTCAAGGACCTCCCTTCCCACAATCCTATGACCAGCAATTTTTGGCATGGTTTTTGTGTCTTCCACTGTGAAGACGGAAGCAAAATAATTGTTTAAGGTCTCGGCCATTTCCAAATTTCCTATTATTAAATCCCCCTTTTCATCTTCTAAGGGACCAACATTTACTTTAGTCACTCTTTTCCGTTTTATATATCTGTAAAAGCTTTTACTATGTGTTTTTATGTTTTGCGCAAGTTTACCTTCGTAATCTATCTTCCCTTTCTTTATTGCTTTTTTAGTCATTCTTTGCTGTTGCTTAAAATCTTCCCAATCCTCTAGTTTCCCACTAACCTTGGCCACCTTATGCGCATTGGTCTTTGATTTGATACTTTCCTTTATTTCCTTGGTTATCCACGGCTGGTTATCTCTTCTCTTGCCGCCCTTCTTTTTCACTGGAATATATTTTTGTTGCGCATTTTGAAAGAGCTCCTTAAAAGTCCTCCACTGTTCCTCAATTGTGCCACCATTTAGTCCTTGTTTCCAGACTACTTTAGCCAACTCTGCCCTCATCCCACTGTAGTCCTCTTTGTTTAAGCATAGTACGCTCACTTTTGACACAACTTCCTCATCCTCAATCTGTATTACAAATTCAACCATATTGTGATCACTCATTCCGAGAGGATCTTTTACAAGGAGATCGTTTATTTATTCTGTCTCGTTACACAGGACCAGATCCAAAATGGCTTGCTCCCTTGTAGGCTCTGCTACATACTGTTCTAAGAAATAATCCCGTATGCATTCTATGAATCCCTCCTCCAGGCTACCCCCTGCGATTTGATTTGACCAAGCGATATGTAGGTTAAAATCCCCCATAACTACTGCCGTTCCTTTTTCACATGCCTCCATTATTCCCTTGATTATTACCCGCCCCACCATGAAGTTATTATTTGGGGGCCTATAAACTACACCGATCAGTGACTTTTTCCCCTTACTATCTTTAATCTCCACCCACAATGATTCAACATTTTGTTCATTGGAGCCAATATCATCCCTCACAACTGCCCTGATATCATCCCTTATTAATAGAGCTACCCCACCTCCCTGGGAGGGGCACCAGTGAGTGTAGAACTGAACCCAGCCAGAGTCAGTTCCTTCAGGGACCAGTGATTGGAGCCGCGGCCCTGCCCCCCGCCACTGATTGGCGCGGAGCAGCGCGCTGGGTGGGCTGGTGACGAGAATACATGAGAACATCAGAAATAGGAGATGAGTCGGCCCTTTGGCCCCTCGAGCCTGCCGCCATTCAATAAGATGATGACTGCAGCATCTGGGGTGGTTCTCCTTGGAGCAGTGAAGGTGCAGGGCAGGTTTAACAGAGGTGCTCACAATCAGGACGGCTTTAGATTGAGTCAGGGAACAGAGTGGTTCTGCTCACAGAATCAGAGAATGGTTACAGCACGGAAGGCCGTTCGGCCCGTCGAGCCCTTGCCGGCTCCCAGCTAGTCCCACTGACCCGCCCTTTCCCTCAGCCCTGCAAATGTATTCTTTCAGATACTTATCCAACTTTTTTTTGAAAGCTGTAATTGAGTCTGCCTCCACCACCCTTTCAGGCCGTGCATTCCAGGTCCTAACCACTCGCTGCATAAAATAGATTTTCTGATGTCACCTTTTGGTTCTTTTGCCAATCACCTTAAATCCATCTCCTCTGGTTCTCGACCCTTCCGCCAGTGGGAACAGTATCTATCTATCTACTCTGTTCGGACCCCTCATGATTTTGAACACTTCTCTGCTCCAAGGAGAACAACCCCAGCTTCTCCAGTCAATCCACGGAACTGAAGTCCCTCATCTCATGAATCATTCTTGTTAATCTTTTCTGCACCCACTCTAAGGCCATCACATCCTAATGTGTGGTGCCCAGAATTGGACTGAATGCTCCAGTTGAGACCGAACCAGTGTTTTGCAAAGGTTCATCATAACCTCCTTGCTTTTGTACTCTGTGATGCCCAGGAGCCTGTCAGCTTTTTTAACTGCTTTCTCAACCTGTCCTGCCACCTTCAGTGATTTGTCCACATATACCCGCAGGTCTCACTGTTCATGCACCCCCTTTAGGATTTTACCCTTTAGTTTATATTGTCTCTCCTCGTTCATCTAATCATGCTTTTCTAATTTTATTTCTTAACTCAGATTCACGGCCTCATTTTATTTCTTCCTCCGAGCCTCTCAACTTGTTGTGGCAGCGTAATGTTGGCGAGTGGTGATTGATTGCCATGGGAACCAACAGGAAGAGAGCTCAGAGGCCGGAGGGCCCAGGGAGCAGCCTGTTCTGCAACCAATCACGGTGCTTGAGGGGTGGATCCTGAGTCAGCCTGTCAGGTGAGTCTGTGTGAACCCCTGTTAAACAATTCACCTTTTAAAGTTAAATCGAGATTTCTTTTGTCCACAAAACAGTTTAACATTTGTCAGTATTTTATTTCTATTTATGAGTTCCTATTATGAGTTTCAGACACTTCAGTGCCAAGTGGACCAGGTGTTTAAAGGTCATTCATTTCCCTCTTTCCATGTCGCTGTTAGTTGAAGGGACAGATTGATTTCCCCGCATTATGCATTTGTAGTAGTTAAAGTAACATCCTTCCTGTTGGTAGTGTGTTACATTCTGTGCTGGGCGAGATGGCTGGTGATATCAGCCTTTAAAATATGCATCCTCTTGTTCAAATCTCTCCAGGGTCTCACCCTTCTCTATCTCTGTAACCTCCTCCAACCCTCTTAAATAGTTTGTTTTCTTTGGAACAGAGGAGACTGAGGGGAGAGCTTAATGAGGTGTATAAAATTATGAGGGGCCCAGATAGAGTGGATAGGAAGGACCTATGTCCCTTCACAGAGGGGTCAGCAAACAGCAGAACATTTTAGCCAGTACGTAGCAAGCCCAACAAGAGAGGAGGAAGTTCTGGACTTAGCACTATGGACTGAAACTGGGCAGGTGGAAGGGGTATCGATGGGACAGCATTTTGCTGCTAGTGATCGTAATTCAGTTAGATTTAGGGTAGTTATGGAAAAGGACAAAGATAGACCAGGAATAAAAGTTCTCAATTGGGAAAAAGCCAATTTTACTAAGCTGAGATGTGGTTTAGCCAAAGGGGACTGGAAACAGCTACTTGAAATGGTGAGAGATTGGGAAATGCTGGTGTTTAGAGGGACCTCGGTGTCCTTGTACACGAATCATTGAAAGTTAACATGTAGGTGCATCAAGCAATGAATAAACCAAATGGTATGTTGGCCTTTATTACAAAAGGATTTGAGTACAAGTGTAAGGATATATAGGGCCCTGGTGAGACTACACCTGGAGTATTGGCTGTTTACCAAAGGAAGGATGTACTTGCCATTGATGATGGCAATGAATGTTCACCAAACTGAATTCATGGGATGGGCGGATTGTACTATGAGTAGAGATTGCGTAGACTAGGCATTTATCCTTTAGAGTTTAGAAGAATGAGAGATGATCTCATTGAAACATACAAAATGCTTACAAGGCTTGAGAGGATAGATGCAGGAAGGATGTTTCCTCTGGCTGAGGAGTCTAGAACCAGGGGTCACAGTCTCAAAATAAGGGGTTGGCCATTTAGGACTGAGATGAGCAGAAACTTATTCACTCATTCATCTTTGTAATTCTCTATCCCCAGAGGGCTGTGGAGGCTCTGTCTTTCAGTATATTTCAGACAGAGATCGATAGATTTTTGTAAATTAAGGGAATCAAGGGATATGGAATAGTGCAGGAAAGTGAAGTTGAGGTAGAAGATCAGCCATGATCTCATTGAATGGCAGAGCAGGCTCGAGGGGCAGAATGGCATACTCCTGCTCTGAAATCTTATGTTCTTATGTTGAAGTTAAATCAGTCTCAGAGCAGTGGGAGGCATTCAATGAGAAGATAATGAGGGTTTAGAGGAAGTATGTTACCTTCAAGAAAAAGGGTGGGACTAATAAATCTGGAGCCCCCTGGATATCAGCATAAGAAATAGGAGCAGGAGTAGGCCATAAGGTCCCTCGAGCCTTCTCTGCCATTCAATGAGATCATGGCTGATCATCGCCCTCAACTCCACTTTCCTGCCTGATCTCCATATCCCTTGATTCACCTCGAGCCAAAATATCGATCTGTCTCAACCTTGAATAAACTGAGCATCCACAGCCCTCTGGTGGGGAGAATGCCAAAGATTCACAACACTCTGAGTGAAGAAATTCCTCCTCATCTCTGTCTTAAATGTCCTAACCCTTATCCTGAGACGGTGCCCCCTAGTTCTAGAGAGTCCAGCCAGGTGAATCAACCTCTCCGCATCTCACCTGTCAGTCCCCTTCAGAACCTTGTATGTTTCAATGAGATCACACCTCATTATTCTAAACTCGAGTGTGTCTCGGCCTATTCTACACTATCTCATCATCAGACAGCCCACTCATCCCAGGAATCAATCTTGTGAACCTTTGTAGCACTGTCTCCAAGGCAAGTATATCCTTCCTCAGATAAGGAGACCAAAACTGTGCCCACTACTCCAGGTGTGGTCTCACCAAGGCCCTGTACAATTGAAGTAAGACCTCCTTACTCTTATACTCCAACCCCCTTGCAATAAAGGACAAACCATTTGCTTTCCTTATTGCTTGCGTACCTGCATGCTCACTTTCTGTGTGTCTTGTACGAGGACACCCCAAATCTCTCTGAACACCGATGTTTAAAAGTTTCTCATCATTTAAAAGATACTCTGTTTTTTATTCTTCCTACCAAAGTGAATAACCTCACATTTCCCTACATTATGCTCCATCTGTCACCTTACTGCCGACTCACATAGTCTATCTATGTATATCTTGCAGACTCTTGTGGTTCTCACAGCTTACTGTCCCACCTAGTTTTGTATCATCAGCAAATGTGGATACACTACACTCGGTCCCTTCATCTAGGTCATTAATCATAAAATCATCGAAATTTACAGCACGGCAGGAGATCATTTCAGCCCAACGTGTCCGTGCCGGCAGATAAACAGCTATCCAGCCTAATCCCACTCTCCAGCTCTCGGTCCGTAGCCCTGTAGGTGATGGCACTTGAAGTGCACATCCAAGTATTTTTCAAATGTGGTGAGTGTTTCTGCCTCTACCACCCTTTCAGCCAGTAAGTTCCAGACCCCCACCATCCTCTGGGTGAAGATATTTCCCTTCGTATCTCCTCTAAACCAGTTACTTTAAATCTATGCCCCTGGTTGTTGACCCCTCTGCCAAGGGAAACAGGCCCTTCCTATCCACTCTATCCAGGCCCCTCTTAATTTTATAGACTTCCATCAGGTCTCCCCTCAGCCTCCGCTGTTCCAAAGAAAACACATGCAGCATCTCCAATCTTTCCTCATAGCCAAAATTCTCCAGTCCAGGTAACATTTTTGTAAATCTCCTCTGCACCCTTTTCAGTACAATCACATCTTTCCTGTAATGTGGTGACCAGAACTGCACACAGTATTCCAACTGCGGCCTAACCAGTTCAAGCATAACCTCCTAGCTCTTGTATTCCATGCCTCGACTAATAAAGGTAAGTATTCCATATGTCGCCTTAACCACCTTATCTACCTGGCCTGCCACCTTCAGGAATCTGTGGACCTACACTCCAAGGTCCCTTTGTTCCTCTACAATTTTCAGTGTTGTACCATTTAATGTGTATTCCCTTGCCTTGTTAGACCTCCCCAAATGCATTACCTCACACTTATCCGGATTGAATTCCATTTACCACTTTACTGCCCACCTGACCAGTACATTGATATCTTCCTACAGTCCGCAGCTTTCTTCTTAATTCTCAACCACACAGCCTATTTGAGTGTCACCTTCAAACTTCTTAATCATACCCCCAACATTCAAGTCCAAGTCATTGATATATACCACTAAAAACAAGGGACCCAGCACTGAGCCCTGCAGGACCCCACTGGAAACAGCCTTCCAGTCACAAAAACACCCATCTACCATTACCTTTTGCTTCCAGCCTAAGCCAAGTTTTGATCCAACTTGTCACTTAGCCCTGGATCCCATGGGCTTTTACTTTTGTGACCAGTCTGCCATGTGGGAATTTATCTAAAGCATTGTTAAAATCCATATACACTACATCATACACACTACCCTCATCGACCCTCACGTTTACCTCCTCTCAAAATTCAATCAAGTTAGTCACACACGACCTTCCCTTAACAAATCCATGCTGACTGTCCTTAATTAATCCATGTCTTTCCAAATGAAGATTTATCCTGTCCCTCAGGAATTGTTTCAAATAATTTTCCCACCACTGAGGTTCCGGGGTGATGTCAGGAAGCACTTCCTCACACAAATGGTGAGAATCTGTTTTTCGTGGCTCGAGAGTCGAGAACTAAGGGTTATTGTCTCAGGATACGGGCTCGGCCATTTAGGACTGAGCTGATGAGAAATTTCTGCACTCAGAGGGTCGGGAATCTTTAGAATTCTCTTCCCCAGAGGATTGTGGATGCTGAGTCATTGAGTATATTCAGAGGTGAGATAGAAAGCTGTTTGGACACTAAAGGAATCGAGGGATATGGGGATAGTGCGGGAAGTGGAGCTGAAGTACAATATCATCCTGGATCTCATTGAATGGTGCAGTAGGCTCGAGGGGCCGTATGGCCTACTCCTGCTCCTGCTTCTCATGTTCTTAAAGGTTGTGGAAATCTGGAACTCTGTTCCCCATAAAACTCAGGCTGGGGCCCAATTGAAAATTCCAAAACTGTGATTGATAGATGCTTCTTGGGCAAGGGTATTAAGAGTGATGGAACCAAGGCAGGTAGACGGAGTTAAGATACTGATCAGTCACGATTGAATTGAATGGTGGAACTATGACTCAGTCACACTGGGTGGTGCCTGTGAGAGATTCGGTAAACCCTCACCAACAGTTCTTGACTTCAGGATTTATAAGAACAAAATACACTCGGCACAGGGTTTTGGCTCAACCTTAAACTTGTATGTTTATTGAACTTGTGTTATTCCCCAGTACACAACCTCCCTGAGATTCTGACCGGAATAACACCGAACCCATAATACAAACCCCCCACACTAGGTTACCTGAAACCTAACAGGAAATATCACAGTTTAACACCCTTCCGCAATTCGACTGCGATTATAAAACGACTGGGACAAATTCCCCGACGGTTTGACTGAAACTTATAATCACCCACACAGCTGGTGGTTGTGGTGTGGATTGTAGGCCGGGACCAGGTGACCACCCTGCATCCTCATTCACTGCACTGCCCTCGCTCCGAAGTGGTTCTCTTTTTATGGGGCTTCATAATCATAGCATCAAACATATTTCCTTCTGTTCCCCTGTCGACTCTTCCGATGGTTAATAACCTCTTGATCATCAGTGTATTCCACTCCCTGGCCCAGACAGGGGCACGATCAGCTCTCCTGCTGTGTAGTACAATGCAAACCTTCCTTGGGAACATGTCTGACTCCACAGTTGAGGAATGAATGAATGTCCCTCTTCCTTCTTGACAGGGACCAGGGACCATTGATGGTGTGCATGGCCGGCGTCTGCTGCTATTGCCTGTGTTGATTAGATCGATGGCAGGTATCCTGTATCATTGTCTCTGAGGATGTCCTTCCAGTCTCTCAATGAATCATCGTTTCGCTGCAATGTTTGAATGAACCCCTTACTGTATAGCACACCCTTTGGGTGTTTGTACTGAGGTTTGTTTTTTATTAACCAGTCCCACTGTTTATCGATTTTATATTCCATTCGACAGTCCATTCTAAAGTTGGGGAGGGGAATTGGGGAACAGATCCTACATGCCTTTATCCACTGAGCCATTGGGAGGAGGGTCCGGTGCCTCTGCTGGAAAATGCACGTGTGAGGCCTCAGGTGAGGACACTCACTGTCGAGGTTCACACATGGAGTTTGGGCACATGGGTCACATGTTGGAGAGAAACTGGTGAGTTTAGAACTGAACTCAGCCAGAGTCAGTACCTTCAGGGGAGGGGAACCAGTGAGTGTAGAACTGAACCCAGCCGGAGTCAGCACCTTCAGGGGAGGGGAACCAGTGAGTGTAGAACTGAACCCAGCCAGAAGCAGTACCTTCAGGGGAGGGGAACCAGTGAGCATAGAACTGAACCCAGCCGGAGTCAGCACCTTCAGGGGAGGGGAACCAGTGAGTGTAGAACTGAACCCAGCCGGAGTCAGCACCTTCAGGGGAGGGGAACCAGTGAATGCAGAACTTAACCCAGCCAGAGTCAGTACCTTCCGGGGAGGGGAACCAGTGAGTGTAGAACTGAAGCCAGCCAGAATCAGCACCTTCAGGGGAGGGGAACCAGTGAGTGTCGAACTGAACCCAGCCAGTCAGTACCTTCTGGGGTGGAGAACCAGTGAGTGTAGAACTGAACCCAGCCAGAGTCAGCACCTTCAGGGGAGGGGAACCAAAGGGAAAAAAACGTTCGTGGGAGTTGTGTACAGACCTCCAAACATTAGTTGTGATGTTGGGGAGGGCATCAAACAGGAAATTAGAGGTGCATGCAATAAATGTGCAGCAGTTAGCATGGGTGACTTTAATATGCATATAGATTGGGCTAACCAAACTGGAAGCAATTCGGTGGAGGAGGATTTCCTGGAGTGCATAAGGGATGGTTTTCTAGACCAATATGTCGAGGAACCAACTCGGAGGGAGACCAGGCCATCTCAGACTGGGTGTTGTGTAATGAGAGAGGATTAATTAGCAATCTCGTTGTGCGAGGCCTCTGGGGAAAGAGTGACCATAATATGGTGGAATTCTACATTAGGATGGAGAATGAAACAGTTAATTCAGAGACCATGGTCCAGAACTTAAAGAAGGGTAACTTTGAAGGTATGAGGCGTGAATTGGCTAGGATAGATTGACGAATGATACTTAAGGGGTTGACTGTGGATGGGCAATGGCAGACATTTAGAGACCGCATGGATGAATTATAACAATTGTTCATTTCTGTCTGGCGTAAAAATAAAAAAGGGAAGTTGGCTCAACCGTGGCTATCTAGGGAAATCAGGGATTGTATTAAAGCCAAGGAAGTGGCATAAAATTGGCCAGAAATAGCAGCGAACCCGGGGACTGGGAGAAATTTGGAACTCCACAGCTGAGGACAAAGGGTTTGATTAGGACAGGGAAAATGGAGTACGAGAAGAAGCTTGCAGGGAACATTAAGACGGACTGCAAAAGTTTCGATAGATATGTAAAGAGAAAAAGGTTAGTGAAGACAAATGTAGGTCCCCTGCAGTCAGAATCAGGGAAAGTCATAACGGGGAACAAAGAAATGGCAGACCAATTGAACAAGTACTTTGGTTCGGTATTCACTAAAGACGACACAAACTACCTTCCGGATATAAAAGGGGTCAGAGGGTCTAGTAAAGAGGAGGAACTGAGGGAAATCCTTATTAGTCAGGAAATTGTGTTGGGGAAATTGATGGGATTGAAGGACGATAAATCCCCAGGGCCTGATGGACTGCATCCCAGAGTACTTAAGGAGGTGGCCTTGGAAATTGCGGAGGCATTGACAGTCATTTTCCAACATTCCATAGACACCGGATCAGTTCCTATTGGAGTGGAGGGTAGCCAATGTAACCCCACTTTTTAATAAAAGGAGGGAGAGAGAAAACAGGGAATTACAGACCGGTCAGCCTGAACTCAGTAGTGGGTAAAATGATGGAATCAATTATTAAGGATGTCATAGCAGTGCATTTGGAAAGAGGTGACATGATAGGTTCAAGTCAGCATGGATTTGTGAAAGGAAAATCATGCTCGACAAATCTTCTGGAATTTTTTGAGTATGTTTCCAGTAGAGTGGACAAGGGAGAACCAGTTGATGTGGTGTATTTGGACTTTCAAAAGGCTTTCGACAAGGTCCCACACAAGAGATTAATGTGCAAAGTTAAAGCACATGGGATTGGGGGTAGTGTGCTGACTTGGATTGAGAACTGGTTGTCAGACAGGAAGCAAAGAGTCGGAGTAAATGGGTACTTTTCAGAATGGCAGACAGTGACTAGTGGGGTACCGCAAGGTTCTGTGCTGGGGCTCCAACTGTTTGCATTGTATATTAATGATTTAGACGAGGGGATTAAATGCAGTGTCTCTAAATTTGCAGATGACACTAAGTTGGATGGCAGTGTGAGCTGCGAGGAGGATGCTATGAGGCAGCAGAGTGAGTTGGATAGGTTAGGTGACTGGGCAAATGCATGGCAGATGAAGTATAATGTGGATAAATGTGAGGTTATCCACTTTGGTGGTAAAAATAGAGAGACAGGCTATTATCTGAATGATGACAGATTAGGAAAAGGGGAGGTGCAACGCGACCTGGGTGTCATGGTACATCAGTCATTGAAGGTTGGCATGCAGGTACATCAGGCGGTTAAGAAAGCAAATGGCATGTTGGCCTTCATAGCGAGGGGATTTGAGTACAGGGGCAGGGAGGTGTTACTATAGTTGTACAGGGCCTTGGTGAGGCCACACCTGGAGTATTGTGTGCAGTTTTGTTCTCCGAACCTGAGGAACGACATTCTTGCTATTGAGCGAGTGCAGCGAAGGTTCACCACCCTGATTCCCGGTATGGCGGGAATGACCTATCAAGAAAGACTGGATCAACTGGGTTTGTATTCACTGGAGTTCAGAAGAATGAGAGGGGATCTCATAGAAACGTTTAAAATTCTGATGGGTTTTGACAGGTTAGATGCAGGAATAATGTTCCCAATGTTGGGGAAGTCCAGAACCAGGGGTCACAGTCGAAGGATAAGGAGTAAGCCATTTAGGACCGAGATTAGGAGAAACGTCTTCAGCCAGAGAGTGGCGAACCTGTGGAATTCTCTACCACAGAATGTTGTTGAGGCCAATTCACTAAATATATTCAAAAAGGAGTTAGATGTAGTCCTTCCTACTAGGGGGATCAAGGGGTATGGTGAGAAAGCAGGAATGGGGTACTGAAGTTGCAGGTTCAGCCATTAACTCATTGAATGGCGGTGCAGGCTCGAAGAGCCGAATGGCCTACTCCTGCACCTATTTTCTATGTTTCTATATTTGGAGAACTGAACCCAGCCAGAGTGAGCACCGTCAGGGGAGGGGAACCAGTGAATTGGGAACTGAACCCAGCCAGAGTCAGCACCTTCAGGGGAGGAGAGGGAGGGGAACCAGTGAGTGTAGAACTGAACCCAACCAGAGTCAATACCTTTTAGTGGAGGAGAGGGAGGCGAACCAGTGAGTGTCGAACTGAACCCAGCCAGAGTCAGTACTTCAGGGGAGGAGAGGGAGGGGAACGAGTGAGTGCAGAACTGAACCCAACCAGAGTCAATAACTTCAAGGGAGGAGATGGAAGGAAACCAGTGAGTGTAGAACGGAAACCAGTGAGTGTAGATCTGAACCCAGCATAGGATATCAAGGGAATTGAGGGAGATGGGGATAGTACAGGACAGTGGAGTTGTGGTAGAAAATCAGCCGTGATCTTATTGAATGTCGGAGCAGGCTCGAGGGACCGTATGACCTACTCCTGCTCCTAGTTCTTATATATGTTCTTGTGTTCATTCAGGACTGGATGTGGGAGGACTGCAGAGCTTTGATCTGATTCATTGATTGTGGGATTGCTTAGCCCTGTTTATACCATGCTGCTCTCGCTGCTTAGTATACATGTCGTCCTGTGTTGCAGCTTCCCCAGGCTGGTACCTCATTTCTCGGTATGCCTGGTGCTGCTCCTGGCATGCTCTTCTGCACTCCTAATTGAACCAGGCTTGATGGTACTGTTAGAGTGAGCGATATGCCGGACCATGAGGTTACAGATTGTGGTGGAATACAATGCTGCTGCTGCTGATGGCCCACAGCACCCTGAGGATGCCTCGTTTTCAGCTGCTAGATCTGTTCTGCATCTATCCCGTTTAGCACGGTGATGGTGCCACACAACACATTTGAGAGTGTGTTCGGTGTGACTTAGTCTCCACAATGACTGTGTGCGGTGGTCACTGCTACGAATGCTGTCATAGACAGAGGCAGCTCCATGTGGGACAGGCTCGATGTTCCCGATGGTATTTACCTGTCCGTCATTATTCGTATCTGTGACAGGTAGATTGGTGAGGACCAGCTAAAGTAGGTTTTTTCCTCGTGTTGGTTCTCTCACCATCTGCTGCAGGGCCAGTCTGGCAGATATGTCCTTCAGGACTCGGCCAGCTCAGTCAGTAGTGGTACTTCTGAGTCACTCTTGGTGATGGACATTGAAGTTCCCCACCCAGAGTACATTCTGTGCCCTTGCTACACTCAGTGCTTCTTCCAAGCTTAAACCAGTGTGAGTAATAGAATAGATTAGATTATAATGTGAGATGTTTTCATCTATAATTATGAAACTATAAGAACTAACAGCAGGCAGTGTAGTTTAGGCATAATGAGAAAATTACTGAAGAAAAGTACATGCTGGGAACCAGGGAAAGTGTCCTTGTAAATCACAGATTAGAGAAGTTCCAGCTGTCTTTTCCTCACTTCCTGCCCAAACCCAGCAGAGAAGACAAAGAAGAGTCCGGTGCCAGAGGTGGATCAGTGCAGGGTATAAAAGTGAGGGGAGACTGATGTAAGGGGGCAGTGGGGACTGGAGACACCGGAGATCAAGCTCAGGGCACCCGAGGTTCCATCCAGCGGGCTGACCTGGTGTCAGTTACTGTGGACACGCGGGACTTGCATCTTTACTCTGATTGGTGGATCAGTGGATGACGGAGAAACTGCTCATCTTATATTTCTTATTAAGGTATTAAAGTTGCTGACACTGGACTCTGGAACTTGCTAATTAATAAGACAAGGGATTAGCTCGACCTTTACATCCCCAAATCTCTCTACCCCTCCACTCCTTTTAAAATGTTACCATTTAATGTACATTTCCTCCATTTTTCTTCCAAAATGTTTTGCATCAGATTTCTCTGCACTAAATTTCAGCTGCCATCCATCCAGCCCATTTACAAACCTGTGCATTCAGACTGAGCTCACTTACAGTCCTCTTCACAGAGCCCCACGCTCCCCATTTTTGGCGTCATCTGGAGATTTTGATCACACTGCAGGTCTGATCACCGATTTTTAAAATAATTTATTTATTATTATTTATTATCCCTCTGGCCCCAATCTCGATAGCATGACAAAATAAAATTCAGTTCCCCCAATTTGGACTTTGAATTATTGGAACAAATTCTGAGGGACAGGATAAATCTTCATTCAGAAAGAGCCGGATTAATCAGGGACATTCAGTACGGATTTGTTAATGGAAGGTCGTGTCTTACTTACCTGATTGCATTTTTTGAGAAGGTCACACGGAGGGTCGATGACAGTGTTGTGTTTGACGTTGTGTATATGGATTTTAACAAGGCTTTTGATAAGATTCCACATGGCAGACTGGTCATGAAAGTAATAGCCCATGGGATACAAGGCAAAGTGGCAACTTGGATCCAAAATTGGCTGAGGTCGGAAGCAAAGGTTAATGGTCAATGGGTGTTTTTGTGACTGGAAAGATGTTTCTGGTATAAATCAATGATTTAGACTTGAATGTCAGGGGTATGACTACGAAGTTTGTAGATGATAGGAAAATTGTCCGTGTGGTTGATAATGAAGAAGAAAGCTGTAGACTGCAGGAAGGTATCAATGGACCTGTCAGGTGGGCAGAGCAGTGGCAAATGGAATTCAATCTGCAGAAGTGTGAGGTAATGCATTTGGTGAGGGCTAACAAGGAAAGAGAATACACAATAGATGGTAGGACACTGAGAAGTGTGGAGGAACAGGGGGTCCTTGGCGTGCTTGTCCACTGATCCCTGAAGGTAGCAGGACAAGTCGATAAAGTGGTCAAGAAGGCATACGGGCTACTAGACTTTATTCGCCGAGGCATAGAATACAAGAGCTTGAACTGTATAAAACATTAGTTAGGCCACAGCTAGAATACTGCGTGCAATTCTGGTCATCACATTACAGAAAAGACAGGGTATAGAAGAGTTTACCAGGATGATGCCTGGACTGGAGAATTTTAGGTCTGAGGAAAGATTGGATAGGCTGGGGTTATTTTCTTTGGAACAGAGGAGGCTAAGGGGAGTCCTGATTGAGGTTTATAAAATTATGAGGGGCCTAGATGGAGTGGTTAGGAGGGACCTATTCCCCTTAGCAGAGGGGTCAATAACTAGGGGCATAGATTGAAAGTAATTGGTAGAAACGTAGAAATTTACAGCGCAGGAGGACATTTCGGGCCATTGTGTCCACGCCGACCGATAAAGAGCCGCACGGCCCTCGGTCAGCAGCCCTGAAGGTTACTAGAAACCTATGAGCAATGAACAATGACAGAAAGGTAAAGAGCACCCGGGCCAAACAGTCTGCCTCAAACAACTGCGACACCCCTTACACTGAAACATTCCACAATCCACCCCAACCGGAGCCATGTGATCTCCTGGGAGAGGCAAAAACCAGATAAAACCCAGGCCAATTGGGGAAATAAATCTGGGAAAATTCCTCTCTGACCCATGGAGGAGATCACTCTGGCCATATTCGATTCGCTGCAGTACTTACCATCGTATCTGCGGCAGCCAACAGGAAGTTATCCAGTCTAATCCCAATTACTAGCTCTAGGTCCATAACCCTGCAGATTACGGCACTTCAAGTGCCCATCCAAGCACCTTTTAAATGTGGTGAGCGTTTCTGCATCCACCATCCTTCCAGGCAGTGAGTTCCAGACCCCCACAACCCTCTGCGTGAAGAAGCCTCCCCTCAAATCCCCTCTGAGCCTTCCACCAACCACCTTAAACTATTCCCCCTCGTAATTGACCCCTCTACCAAGGAAAATAGACCCTTGCTGTCCACCAATATCCAGGCCCCTCAAAATTGTCACCTCAATGAGGTCTCCTCTCAGCCTCCACTGTTCCAATGAGAGCAAACGCAGCCTATCCAATCTGTTCTCACAGCTAAGATGCTGCATGCCAGGCAGCATCCTAGTAAATCTCCTCTGCACCCTCTCTCGTCCAATCACATCCTTCCTGTAATACAGCAACTAGAACTCCAGCTGTCGCCTAAACAGAGTATTATACAATTGAAGCATAACCTCCGTGCTCTTGTATTCTGTGCTTCGGCCAATAAAGGCAAGCATTCTGTCTGCCTTCTTAACCACCTGATCCACCTGGCCGGCTACTTTCAGGGATCTGTGGACAAGCACTCCAAGATCCCTTTGATCATCTACCGCTTTACTGTGTATCATCGTGTCATCAGCATCATCATCACCGGCAGTCCCTCGGGATCGAGGAAGACTTGCTTCCACAATTAGCCTGAGTTCTTAGGTGGCTGTACAGTCCAATACAAGACCCACAGTTTCTGTCGCAGGTGGGACAGATAGTCATTGAGGGAAAGGGTGGGCAGGGAGCCTGGTTTGTCGCACGCTCCTTCCGCTGCCTGCGCTTGATTTTTGCATGCTTTCTGCGACGATACTCGAGGAGCTCAGCACCCTCCCAAATGCACTTCCTCCACTTAGGGCGGTCTATGGCCAAGGACTCCCAGTGTCAGAGGGCAAGTCGCACTTTATCAGGGAGGCTTTGAGGGTGTCCTTGTAACGTTTCCTCTGCCCGCCTTTGGCTCGTTTGCCGTGGACGAGTTCCGAGTGGAGCGCTTGCTTTGGGAGTCTCGTGTCTGGCATGCGAACTATGTGGTCTGCCCAGCGGAGCTGATCAATTGTGGTCAGTGCTTCAATGCTGGGGATGTTGGCCTGGACGAGGAAGCTAATGTTTGTGCGTCTGTCCTCCCAGGGGATTTGCAGAATCTTGCGGAGACATCGCTGGTGGTATTTCTCCAGTGACTTGAGGTGTCTACTGTACATGGTCCACGTCTCTGAGCCATACAGGAGGGTGAGTATTACTATGGCCCTGTAGACAATGAGCTTGGTGACAGTTTTGAGGGACTGATCTTCAAACATTAATGTGTATACCCGTTCCTTATTAGCCTTCCCAAAGTGCATTACCTCACACTTCTCAGAATTAAATTCCATTTGCCACTGCTCTGCCAACCTGACCAGTAGATTGATATCCTCCTGCAGTCCATGACTTTCCTCTTCATTATCAACCACACAGCCAATTTTAGTGTCATCTGCAAATGTCTTAATCTTACTCCCTGGATTCAAATCTAGATCATTGATATATTCCACAAAAAGGAAGGAACCCATGACTGAGCCCTGCAGAACCCCACTGGAAACATCCTTCCAGTCACACAAACATCCATCAATCATTACCTTTTGCTTCCCACCTCAAAGACAATTTTGGATCCAACTTGCCACTTTGCTCTGGATCCCATGGGCTTTAACCATTGTGACTGGTCTACCATGTGGGACCTTATCAAAAGCTTTGCTACAGGCCATATACACTGCATTGTGTGCACTACCCTCATCGACCCTCTTCGTTGAATTTTTTGAGGAGGTAATCCGGTCAGTCAAACACGATCTTCCCTTAAGAAATCTGTGCTGACTGTCCCCAATTTATCCTTGCCTTTCCAAATGTAGATTTATCCTCTCACAGGATTTTTCCCAATAATTTTCCACCACTGAGGTTAGGCTGACAGGCCTGTAATTACTCGGCCTATCCCTTGCTCCTTCCTTTAACAAGGGTACCACATTAGCAGTCCTCTGGCATCATGCCCAAATCCAAATAGGACTGGAAAATGATGGTCAAGGGATCTGCTATTTCCTCTTTTACTTCACTCAACAGCCTGGGATGCATTTCATCTGGGCCTGGGGACTGAGCTACTTCCAAAGCTGCTAAACCCCTTAATACTCCTCTCTCACTGTTTATTTCATCCAGAATTTCACACTCCTCCTCGATACCAGTTTCTGCATTGCCCCTTTCCTTTGTGAGACAGACGCAAAAAATTCATTTAAAATCATAACAACATCTTCTGCCTCCACACAAAGATTACCCTCATGGTCTCTAATAGGCCCTACCTTTTCTTTAGTTATCCTCTTGCTCTTAATATATTTATTGAACATATTTGGGTTTTAATTTTACGAGCCAATAATATTTCATGCTCTCTCTTAACATTCTTAATATCATTTTAATTTTACCTCTTTACTTTCTATATTCGTCCAAAGATGCTACAATATTTAGCCGTTGGTGTATGACACAAGCTTCTCGTTTTTTCTTTATCCTCCCCTGTAAGTCCCAGAACATCCAGCGGGTTCTAGAATTGTTATTCCACCCTTTTTCTTTAAAGTCACATGTTTGGCCTGAGCCTTCCAGGCCTCCTCCTTGAATGTCTCCCACTTTTCCGACACTGATTTACCTGCAAGTAGCAGTTTCCAGTCCACTGTGGCCAAATCACTGCTCAACTTAGCAAAGTTAGCTTTTCCCCAATTTGCAACTTTTATTCGAGGCCGATCGTTGTCCTTATCCATAACTAACTTGCATCTGACTGAATTATGGTCATTGGCACCCAAGTGCTCTCCCACTAATACCCCTTCAACCTGCCCAGCTTCATTCCCCAAAACTAAATTCAAAACCGCCCCCTCTCGTGTTAGGCGTGTTACATACTGACTAAAAAAGTTCTCTTGAATTCAGTTTAAGAATTCCGCACCCTCTATACCCTTTACAGCATATTTGCCCCAATCAATATTACGATAGTTAAAATCCCCTACTATTACTGACCTATGGTTTTTGGACTTCACTTGGCCTGTATTCACTGGAGTTTAGAAGGATGAGAGGATATCTCATAGAAACACATAAATTCTGACGGGACTGGACAGGTTAGATGCAGGAAGAATGTTCCCGATGTTGGGGAAGTGCAGAACCAGGGGACATAGTCAAGGATAGAGAAATGTCTTCAGAGAATTGTTAACCTGTGGAATTCCCTACCACAAAGAGCTGTTGATGCCAGTTCATTGGATATATTCAAGAGGGAGTTAGATATGGCTCTTTCGGCTAAAGGGATCAAAGGGTATGGAGAGAAAGCAGGAAAGGGGTACTGAGGTGAATGATCAGCCACGATCTTATTGAATGGTGGTGCAGGCTAGAAGGGCCGAATGGCCTACTCCTGCACCTATTTTCTATGTAATAATCAATCAATCAATAACAAATAAAAAGGTCGGAGAATCGGTTCTTTCTCACTGTGTAGATCTGCTCCTGGTGATATACCCTCATCCTCCGACTGACTGCAACTCAACTTGCATGTATGTGCAGTCAAAACTCAGAAAAAGCTCAAAATCTATTTAGTGAACTTAAACTGGGGTCCCAAGAGATCTCTTGCAACCCAGAAAGCAAAAAGAAAAATAGACCACAATCAATCAATAAATAAATAAACACACAAAAAATAGAAGTCCTACCTTCAGCGGGCCGCCGATGAGGGAGCCCACTCGGCCAGGGATAGGGGCGGCACGCTTCGGGCCCCTCCCACACAGCCTGCAGAGCACACGCAGAGATTCTGGTGACGAGGAGCTACTGCACGTGCGTGCACACTCTAGCGTGCATGTGCAGAGGTCCTGGCACTGTTTTCAGCTCCGGGACCTGGCTGCGCCTCTATCGAGGCGAGGCTGGGGAGCGGCCAAACTCGGCCTGAAGATTTTTGGCACCCGAATCGGTACAGAAAAGCGGCGCACCTCTGGTGAGTTCGACAGAAATCTCTACTGGTCAAATTTGGGCCCCAAGAGTGGGACTGTTTCAAATTTACCAATTTAGCACTTTGTTCTCAGCAATGTGCGTGGTCCCTTTAAATCTGCTGCACGGTGTCTCTTCCAGCGGTGGGAGCTGGTGAGCGGTTCCTTTAAATCTGTTGCACCGTGTCTCTTCCAGCGGTGGGAGCTGGTGAGCGGTCCCGTTAAATCTGCTGCACGGTGTCTCTTCCAGTGGTGGGAGCTGGTGAGCGGTCCCTTTAAATCTGCTGCACAGTGTCTCTTCCAGCGGTGGGAGCTGGTGAGCACCCTGCGCGGGACCCCGCGATTGATGCGTGACCGTGCGGCCGTCCACCTAAGGGGGTACATTGGTGGGCGGCCCTCAACAGCTCAGCAAAACTTGTTCAGTGGCCCTCCAGCCCAAATAATGGCCCACCCCTGCACTAAACCATCTTTAACCATCTTCTGCCTCCTGACGTAGCTGGAAAAGCTTTTGCAATGATTACCATAATTGAGCACTCTCTTTTCCAAAGATCTCTGAGCTTCTCTAATGGCTGCTTTTGTCTCCCTCAGTTGGGGGTGATATTTCTCTCTATTCTTCTGTAAACTGAATTCATCTGGATCTGAACTGGGTTCAATGTGAAACAGTTCAGTGAATCAGGCATCATTCACCCCGAGGCGTACGCTGGATGGTTCCTCAGCAGAGAATCAGAGTGGTTACAGCACAGAAGGAGGCCATTTGGCCCATCAAGTTTGTGCCAGTTCTTTGCAAGAGCCCTTCAGCGAGTCCCACTCCCCCGCCCTTTCCCCGGAGCCCTGCAAATCTTTTTCTGTCAGGCACTTATACAATTCCCTTTTGAAAGCCGCGATTGAGTATGCCTCCACCACCCTCTCAGGCCGTGCATTCCAGATCCTAACCAGTAAGGATTCCTCTGGTACCGCGCCATATATTTGTCAGGATACTGAAACCCAGCTTTCTTACACTCCACTCCTGGAGGTCCCACTCCCTGAGCTCACAACCTTCAGCGAGGTCAGCGGAGTTCCACAGTGGAATGAACATGGTTCAGTCCTGGATGTGATTAACAGCAGAATCCAAACCCTGCAGTCACTTGTGAACTCGCTGGTGTCTCAGCAGGCTGAATGATCGAGTGAATCCCTTCCCACACATGGAGCAAGTGAATGACCTCTCCCCGGTATGATCTCGCTGGTGTCTCAGAAGGTGATAATTGTTGTGCGAGTATATACCCTGTACACTCAATGTACAGTTACATAAGACCTTTGATTGTATCTTTACACTGTATACAATATGCCTGTACAACCAGAGGGTGCAACAGGTGGAGACCTCGAGGTCACCTGCACACTGCAGGTATAAAAGGGAGCCCACCTTACTGTTACCTCATTCAGGAGCTGCAATAAAAGGACTAAGGTCACAACAGTGCAAGTGCAATACCTTACCTCGTGGAGTCATTACTCGAGTGCTGGCAAACACTACAGTAGTTACTGTTGAATGTGTTTCCACACACGGAGCAGGTGAACGGCCACTCCCCAGTGTGAGTGCGCTGGTGTGCCAGCAGTTCCTTTTTGCTTTTAAAGCTCTTCTCACAGGCAGAACATTTAAAAGGTCTCACATTGGTGTGAACAAGTTGGTGTGTCAGTCGGTGGGTTGAGGAAATGAATCCTGACCCACACACGGAGCAGGCGAAGTTCTCTCCCCAGTGTGAACTTGCTGGTGTGTTAGCAGCTCACATGACCGAGTGAATCTCTTCCCACACACGGAGCAGCTGAACAGCCTCCCTCCCCCCAGTGTGATTGTGTTGATGAGTTTCCAGCTCAGATGGGTAATTGAATCCTTTCCCACAGTCCCCGCATTTTCACGGTTTCTCCCCAGTGCGACTGCGTTTGTGTTTGGCCAGGCCACAGGATCAGCTGAATCCTCGTCCACACACACAACACGTGTACGGTTTCTCCCCGCTGTCAACTCTGCTTTTTGCTTACATGTTATGTTTGATGATATTCAGGTCCCGATGAATAGACTGGCCGATCTTGATGTGACGTTGGAGTTAAATCTCCCGCCCACAAGTCCTCTCGTTCTAATAACCTGTAAAATGAATATAAAACAGATAAAAGGGAGTGAGAGAGAACCCAGAAAAACACAAAGGCTTGTTGTAAAATTGAGTTTAAAAAATCGGGGAATTTGTGTGGCAGGCTCTAGAAAAACAGTCTCCATGAAAGCTGCCGGATTGTCACTAAAATCCCAACTGGCGCAGTAATGTCCTCCAGCGATGTGGGGATCGGGTGGGAGAGTCAAGTTGAGGTCGAAGATCAGCCATGGTCGTATTGACCGGCGGAGAAGGCTCGAAGGACCATATGGCTGACTCCTGCTCCTAATTCTTATGTTCTGACGGAAGAGAACCTGGCACCCAACCTGTCCCACGGCTTTTACCACCCAGAAGGAAAAGGGCAGCAGGTGAATGGGAACACCATCATCTGCAAGTTCCCCTCCAAGTCACACACCATCCGGACTTGGTCATATATCGCCGTTCCTTCATCGTCACTGGGTCAAAATCCTGGAACTGGCTCCCTAACAGCACTGTGGGAGCACCTTCCCCACACGGACTGCAGCGGCTCAAGTAGGTGACTCCCCACCACCTTCTCCAGTGTAACTAGGAATGGCCAATAAATGCCGGCCTTGGCAGAGACGGCCACAGCCCGGAACACATTTAAAAATCTGCAAATGTTCAATGGATTAAAAGTCTCTCCAGAAATACTTGTTCCTCAAACACTTTCCCATTGTGTGGACAGGGTGTGTTTAACAATCAAATCACCCCCAGAGCCCACCTCCCCGGGGGCCCCGCACGGGCCCAGAGCCCACCTCCCCGGGGGCCCCGCACGGGCCGAGAGCCCACCTCCCCGGGGGCCCCGAGCCCAGAGCCCACCTCCCCGGGGTCCCCGCACGGGCCCAGAGCCCACCTCCCCGGGGGCCCCGAGCCCAGAGCCCACCTCCCCGGGGGCCCCGCACGGGCCCAGAGCCCACCTCCCCGGGGGCCCCGCACGGGCCCAGAGCCCACCTCCCCGGGGGCCCCGCACGGGCCCAGAGCCCACCACCCCGGGGGCCCCGCACGGGCCCAGAGCCCACCTCCCCGGGGGCCCCGAGCTCAGAGCCCACCTCCCCGGGGTCCCCGCACGGGCCCAGAGCCCACCTCCCCGGGGGCCACGAGCCCAGAGCCCACCTCCCCGGGGGACCCGCACGGGCCCAGAGCCCACCTCCCCGGGGGCCCCGCACGGGCCCAGAGCCCACCTCCCCGGGGGCCCCGCACGGGCCCAGAGCCCACCTCCCCGGGGGCCCCGCACGGGCCCAGAGCCCACCTCCCCGGGGGCCCCGAGCTCAGAGCCCACCTCCCCGGGGGCCCCGCACGGGCCCAGAGCCCACCTCCCCGGGGTCCCAGAGCCCAACTCCCCGGGGGACCCGCACGGGCCCAGAGCCCACCTCCCCGGGGGCCCAGAGCCCACCTCCCCGGGGGCCCCGCACGGGGAAAGGCCGGAGCCGCAGGTTGTTGTTCGGGGCCTGAGGCCTACAGCGGGTGTGTGTGAAGCGGATAATGCGGAGTGTTGTCTCTCGGGCGGGCGGGGCCTGGGCCCGCACTCGGTGTGTGTGAAGCCCGCGGCCCCCCGGGGTTTATTAACCCGCTCCCTCCCTCCGCCCATCTCTCAGACACAGCCGCCCCACCGCGCATGCTCGGCTCAAACTGCCCGGGTGATTGACGGCGGCACCGGGCCAATAGGAAGAGCGGAGGCGGGACTGGAGGACTCACTGGTTCCCCTCCCCTGAAGGTACTGACTCTGGCTGGGTTCAGTTCTACACTCACTGGTTCCCCTCCCCTGAAGGTACTGACTCTGGGTGTCTGTGCTCTCGTCACCTCTTTATACACTCTGACCCTCCCGATATATCTGTAATATCTCCCTGTTTTGGTAATGGGCTCTCCCTGACCACTCACTCCCTGACTCTCACCATTTCAGGGAATCATACAGCACAGAATGAGGCCATTCGGTCCATCGAGCCTGTCCGACTCACTGAAAGTCCCACTCCCTGCACCTGCCCCAAAACACCAGAAAATGTTCCCTTTGACCATTGCTGGTTTTGAAAGTTATTATTGATGTCCCAGAATTGTGGCCAACCCTCAATATCTGAGTCTAACTAGTGAGTGATAAAGGTTGACCAGAACTTGCTTGTTGTACTCTATACTGCTATTAATGCTGGAACAGATTGATCAGCGGACCCTGCCCCTCACAGCTTTGTGTTCACCTGCAAATTGCACCATTTGCTTTAGAATGTCTCCCATTTTTCCTCCTTCCCAAATCCCAGCTGGCGGCCGGTGACCCCGCTGACCCCGGGTCTGTCACCGCGGGTCAAGCCCGGGGTCAGCCTCTGGGCTGTGATTGGCCCTGGGCCCTACACCACGTGTTTATGACGCTCACCAGCCCCACGCGCGGCTCCAATTCCTGCCCTGCGCCGACAACCGACATCATCCGGGCACCTCCAACTGTCGCCGCCGCCGCCCGCACATGCTCAGTGCGGGAGATCCGGGCTCAGCCCCGCCCCTCGCACACGCCGAGTACCTTCAGGGGAGGGGAACCAGTGAGTGTCGAACTGAACCCAGCCACAGTCAGTACCTTCAGTGGAGGGGAACCAGTGAGTGTAGAACTGAACCCAGCCACAGTCAGTACCTTCAGGGGAGGGGAACCAGTGAGTGTAGAACTGAACCCAGCCACAGTCAGTACCTTCAGGGGAGGGGAACCAGTGAGTGTAGAACTGAACACAGCCAGAGTCAGTACCTTCAGGGGAGGGGAACCAGTGAATGTAGAACTGAACCCAGCCAGAGTCAGCACCTTCAGGGGAGGGGAACCAGTGAGTGTAGAACTGAACCCAGCCAGAGTCAGTACCTTCAGGGGAGTGGAACCAGTGAGTGTAGAACTGAACCCAGCCACAGTCAGTACCTTCAGGGGAGGGGAACCAGTGAGTGTAGAACTGAACCCAGCCAGAGTCAGTACCTTCAGGGGAGGGGGACCAGTGAGTGTAGAACTGAACCCAGCCAGAGTCAGTATCTTCAGGGGAGGGGAACCAGTGAGTGTAGAACTGAACCCAGCCAGAGTCAGTGCTTTCAGGGGAGGGGAACCAGTGAGTGTAGAACTGAACCCAGCCAGATTCAGTACCTTCAGGGGAGGGGAACCAGTGAGTGTAGAACTGAACACAGCCAGAGCCAGTACCTTCAGGGGAGGGGAACCAGTGAGTGTAGAACTGAACCCAGCCAGAGTCAGCACCTTCAGGGGAGGGGAACCAGTGAGTGTAGAACTGAACCCAGCCAGAATCAGCAGCTTCAGGGGAGGGGAACCAGTGAGTGTAGAACTGAAACCAGCACCTTCAGGGGAGGGGAAACAGTGAGTGCAGAACTGAACCCAGCCAGAGTCAGTACCTTCAGGAGAGGGGAACCAGTGAGTGTAGAACTGAACCCAGCCAGATTCAGTGCTTTCAGGGGAGGGGAACCAGTGAGTGTAGAACTGAACCCAGCCAGATTTAATACCTTCAGGGGAGGGGAACCAGTGAGTGTAGAACTGAACCCAGCCAGAGTCAGCACCTTCAGGGGAGGTGAACTAGTGAGTGAAGAACTGAACCCAGCCAGAGTCAGCACCTTCAGGGGAGGGGAACCAGTGAGTGTAGAACTGAACCCAGCCAGAGTCAGCACCTTCAGGGGAGGGGAACCAGTGAGTGTAGAACTGAACCCAGCCAGAGTCAGTGCTTTTAGGGATGAGGCACAGAGGTTCAGGGAGGGAGTTCCAGAACTTGGGGTCTCGGCAACAGAAGACAAGGCCACCAATGGTTGAGCGATTATAATCAGGGATGCTCAGGAGGGCAGAATGAGAGGAGCACAGACATCTCTGGGGGTTGTGGGGCTGTAGGAGATTACAGAGATAGGGAGGGGCGAGGCCAAGAAGGGATTTGTAAACAAGGATGAGAATTTTGAAATCGAAGCGTTGCTTAACCGGGAGCCAATGTAGGTCAGTGAGCACAGGAGGTGATGGGTGAACGAGACTTGGTGCGAGTTAGGACATGGGGAGCCGAGTTTTAGATGAGGTGAAGATTACGTGGGGTAGAATGTAGGAAGCCAGCCAGGAGTGTGTTGGGATAGTCAAGTCTAGAGGTAACCGAGGAATGGACAAGGGTTTCAGCAGAGGGTGAGCTGAGGCAGCGATGGAGACGGCCGATATTACACAGGTGGAAATAGGTGGTCTTGGTTTTCTGGGGATATGTGGTCGCAGCATTCTGGATGAGATCATCCGCCATTTTCATAGTATGAAAGGGCAGGAGGCCATTCGGCCCATCGTGCCTGTGCTGGCTCTATGGTGGAGCTATCTAGTTAGTTCCACTCCCCTGCTCTTTCTCCATAGCTCTGCAAATATTGTCCCTTTAGTATGTATCCAATTCACTTTTGAAAGCCACTATTGAATCTGCTTCCACCGCCCTATCGGGCAGTGCATTCCAGATTGCAACAACTCGCTGCTTATACAATGGTTGCTCATGTCGCCTCTGCTTCTTTTGCCACTCTGTGTCCTCTGGTTAACGATCCTTCTGCCACTGGAAAGTGTTTCTCCTTATTTAATCTATCAACACTGTTCATGATTTTGAACACTCTATAAAACCTCCTCTTAACCTTTTCTGCTCCAAGGAGAATTACCGCAGCTTCTCCACTATCTCCGCATAACTGAAGTCCCTCCTCCTTCGTACCATTCTCGTAAATCTCTTCTGGTCCCTCTCTAAGGCGCAGATCCCCTTCTGAATGTGTGGTGCCCAGAATTGAGCACAATGTGTCAGCTGAGGCCTAACCAGTGTTTATAAAGGTTGAGCAGAACTAAACATCAAATGCTGCTATTTGTGTGATGGGGTTTAGACGGGCGAGGTTTATCCAGTCAGTTGGATGTGAGCTGAATCATGTGCACTTGGAGCGGGGAGCCAGGGACACTCTGTGTAACCGGGCACAGACACTCTGCACAGCCCACACATCACTTGTTTCCCACTTGGCCCAGAAGGATGTATTAAATGCAACAATTCATTTGATTTGACTTTAAATAGTTTTGTTTATAATCATGCTTCTCTAATTTTAATTCTTAACTCAGATTCACGGCCCCATTTTATTTCTTCCTCTGAGCCCCTCAACTTAATCTGGCAGCGTAATGTTGGCGAGTGGTGATTGATTGTCCTGGGAACCAACAGGAAGAGAGGTCAGAGGCCGGAGGGCCCAGGGAGCAGCGTGTTCTGCAACCAATCGCGGTGCTTGAGGGGTGGATCCTGAGTCGGCCTGTCAGGTGAGTCTGTGTGAACCCCTGTTAAACTATTCATATTTTAAAGTTAAATCGAGATTTCTTTTGTCAGCAAAACAGTTTAACACTTGTCAGTATTTTGTTTCCCTGGAGTTCCTATTATGAGTTTCAGACACTTCAGTGCCAAGTGGACCAGGTGTTTAAAGATCATTCATTTCCCTCATGTCGCTGTTAGTTAAAGATACAGAGATTGATTTCCCTCCATTATGCATCTTTTGTAAGTAAACAAAAATCCTTTCTGTTAGCAGTGAGTCACATTCTGCACTGGGGGAGACGGCTGGTGGCTTCAGGCTTTAAAATTCTCATCCTCTTGTTCAAATCCCTCCAAGGCCTCGCCCCTCCCTATCTCTGTAACCTCCTCCAGCCCGCCAATCCTCTTAATAAGGAGAAACAATTTTCAGTGTCAGAAAGTTCAGTAACCAGAGGCACAGATTTAATGTGATTGGCAAATGAACCAGATGCTACATGAGGGGACTAATGAAGCAGCGAGATGTTCTGGCCTGGAACGCACTGCCTGTTCGGGTGCTGGAAGCAGATTCACTTGTAACTTTCGAAATAGATAAACATGAGTTGAAAAAATTTTCAGCGCTATGGGGCAAGAGTAGGACAGGAGTCCCCTGAGTGCATCTCGCTCGCTAACCGGTTTTCAGTTCTGGATACTGATGATGGCGATGGTTTCTCTGGGGATTACAGCCAGAGCCATGTCCACGACACCGTGGGTGGCTCAGCTGCACAGGGCGGGGAGGAAGAAGAGTGGAAGAGCAATAGTGGTGGTGGATTTGATAGTTAGGGGAACAAACAAGCGCTTCTGCAGGCACTGACATGATTCCAGGATGGGATGTTGCCTCACTGGTGCCAGGGTCAAGGATGTCACTGAGCGGCTGCAGGACATTGTTGAGGGGGGAGGATGAACATCCAGAGGTTGTGGTCCAGATCGGGAAAATGACATCGGTAGAAAGAGGGATGAGATCCTGCAGGCAGATTTTAGGGAGGTGGGAAAGAGATCAAAAAACAGGACCTCAAAAGTAGTAATGTCCGGATTACTCCCGGTGCCACGTGCTGGTGAGTACAGAAATAAGAGGATAGAGCAGATGAATGCATGGCTGGAGTTTGGTGCAGGAGGGAGGACTTTAGATTCCTGAGGCATTGGGAGTGTTTCTGGGGAAGGTGGGACCAGTACAAGCCGGACAGGTTGCACCTCAACAGAACCGGACAATATCCTCACTGGGGGTTTTGCTAGTGTTTGGAAGGCAGAGGAAACAAAGGCTAGAAAATAGACAATAAGGGAGTTTGGCAGCGCTAAATGCCAGTGCCAGTGTGTTTCAATGAGATCAACTCTCATTCGTCTAAACTCCAGAGAGTATAGGCCCATTCTACACAAACTCTCATCATAAGACAGCTCTCTCATCACAGGAATCAATCTAGAAATACTTCAATGCCAGTGCAAGGAGTCTCGGGATTAAGGCAGATAAGCTGAGGGTACAGACAGACATGAGGGGGTATGATATTGTAACTATTGGTGAAACACAGCTAAAAGAACTGCAGGAATGGCAGCTCAACATTTCTGGTTACAGGGTTTTAAGAGGAGATAGAGACGGGGATAAAAAAAGGCGGGCACGTCGCAGTGTTGATTAAAGAAACAATTCCAGCTGTGGGGAGGGATGATATGTTTGAAGGATCATCAACTGAGGCCACATGGGAGAAGTGAAGAACAAAAAAGGGCGATCACACTGCTGGGGATGTACTATAGACCCCCAAACAGTCAGAGGGAGACAGAAGAGGAAATATGTCTACACATTTCTGATACGTGCAAAAATAATAGGGCAGTAATAGTCGGGGATTTCAACTCCCCAAATATTAACTGGGATAGAATTAATACGAAAGATATAGAAGGAGCAGAATTCTTAAAATGCATTCAGGAGTACTTTTTTCGCCATTTTTACGCAGCAAGCCCAACAAGAGAGGGGGTGGTTCTGGACTTGGGTTTAATGAATGAAGCTTGGGCAGGTGGAAGGGGTATCAGTGGGAGAGCATTTTGATGCTGGTGATCATAATTCAGTTAGATTTAGGGTCGTTATGGAAAAGGACAAAGATGGACCAGGAATAAAAGTTCTCAATTGGGGTAAAGCTAATGTTACGAAGCAGAGATGTGATTTAACCAAAGTGGACTGGAAACAGCTACTTGAAGGTAAATTCGTGTCAGAGCAGTGGGAGGCATTCAAGGAGGAGATAGCGAGGGTTCAGAGCAAGTATGTTCCCTTAAGATAAAGGGTGGGACTAATAAATCTAGAGCCCCTTAGATGTCAATATTAGAATATCAGAGATAGGAGCAGGAGTAGGTCATACGCCCCCTCGAGCCTGTTCCGCCATTCAATAAGATCATCGCCCTGAACTCCACTTTCCCACCTGATCTCCATATCCCTTGATTCCCCGAGAGTCCAAAAATCTATCCATCTCAGCGTTGAATAGACTGAGCATCCACAGCCCTCTGGGGCAGAGAATTCCAAAGATTCACAGCCTCAGTGAAGAAATTTCCCATCTCTGTCTTAAATGGCCTGCCCCTTATCTTGAGCCCCCGAGTTCTAGTCACTCCAGCCCGGGGGAATTGACCTCTCAGCATCTACCCTGTCAATACCCTTCAGAATCTTGTATGTTTCAATGAGATCCCCTCTCATTCTTCTAAACTCCAGATAGTATCGGTCCATTCTACACAATCTCTCATCGTAAGACAGCTCTCTCATCCCAGGAATCAATCTTGTGAACCTCCGTTGCACCATCTCCAAGGCAAGTATATCTTTCCTTAGATAAGGAGACTGAAACTGCCCAGTACTCCAGGTGTGGTCTCACCAAGGCCCTGTACAATTGTAGCAATAGATCCTTACTCTTATACTCCACCCCCTTACTGCTTGCTGTCCCTGCATGCTCGCTTTCTGTGTTTCTTGCACAAGGACACCCAAATCTCTCTCAACACCAACATTTAAAGTTTCTCACCATTTAAAAGATATTCTGTTTTTTTTATTCTTCCTACCAAAGTGAATAACCTCACATTTCCCGACATCATACTCAATCTGCCACCTTACTGCCCATTCACATCGTCGATCTATATATCTTTGCACTGTTGTGTTCTGCTCACAGCTTACTGTCTCACCGAGCTTTGTATCGTCAGCAAATATTACACTGGGTCCCTTTATCTAGGTCATTAATATGGATTGTAAATAGCTGAGGCCCCAGCACTGATCCTTGCTGCACCCCACTAGTTACAGCCTGCCGGAAGCCCCACCCCTCACACACTCCAATTGGTTGGAGGACCAACCGCCCATTCGGTCCTCCAGCCCCGCCCCACTCTTCCTATTGGTGGGGAAATGCCGTCAGGCAGTGACTAGTGGAGTGCCGCAAGGTTCTGTGCTGGGGCCCCAGCTGTTTACATTGTACATTAATGATTTAGACGAGGGGATTAAATGCAGTATCTCCAAATTTGCGGATGATACTAAGTTGGGTGGCAGTGTGAGCTGCGAGGAGGATGCTATTAGGCTGCAGAGTGACTTGGATAGGTTAGGTGAGTGGGCAAATGCATGGCAGATGAAGTATAATGTGGATAAATGTGAGGTTATCCACTTTGGTGGTAAAAACAGAGAGACAGACTATTATCTGAATGGTGACAGATTAGGAAAAGGGAAGGTGCAACGAGACCTGGGTGTCATGGTACATCAGTCATTGAAGGTTGGCATGCAGGTACAGCAGGCGGTTAAGAAAGCAAATGGCATGTTGGCCTTCATAGCGAGGGGATTTGAATACAGGGGCAGGGAGGTGTTGCTACAGTTGTACAGGGCCTTGGTGAGGCCACACCTGGAGTATTGTGTACAGTTTTGGTCTCCTAACTTGAGGAAGGACATTCTTGCTATTGAGGGAGTGCAGCGAAGGTTCACCAGACTGATTCCCGGGATGGCGGGACTGACCTATCAAGAAAGATTGGATCAATTGGGCTTGTATTCACTGGAGTTCAGAAGAATGAGAGGGGACCTCATAGAAACGTTTAAAATTCTGACGGGTTTAGACAGGTTAGATGCAGAAAGAATGTTCCCAAATTTGGGGAAGTCCATAACCAGGGGTCACAGTCTGAGGATAAGGGGTAAGCCATTTAGGACCGAGATGAGGAGAAACTTCTTCACCCAGAGAGTGGTGAACCTGTGGAATTCTCTACCACAGAAAGTAGTTGAGGCCAATTCACTAAATATATTCAAAAGGGAGTTAGATGAAGTCCTTACTACTCGGGGGATCAAGGGTTATGGCGAGAAAGCAGGAAGGGGGTACTGAAGTTTCATGTTCAGCCATGAACTCATTGAATGGCGGTGCAGGCTAGAAGGGCTGAATGGCCTGCTCCTGCACCTATTTTCTATGTTTCTATGTTTCTATGTCAATCACACGGGCATTGTGAGCTGAGCATGTGCAGGCGGCGGTGGGAGACGCTGACGCAGGAGGTGAGAGAGATCCAGGGAGCGGGTTAAAGAAACGCTGGGGGCAACAACACCGAGTGCAGCCCCGGACCCGGATATAAACCGGGGAACATTCTCCCCACACAGCGGGGGGGATATAAACCGGGGAACATTCTCCCCACACCGGGGGGGGGGGTATAAACCGGGGAACATTCTCCCCACACCGGGGGGGGGGGGTATAAACCGGGGAACATTCTCCCCACACCGGGGGGGGATATAAACCGGGGAACATTCTCCCCACACCGGGGGGGGGGGGGGGATATAAACCGGGGAACATTCTCCCCACACCGGGGGGGGATATAAACCGGGGAACATTCTCCCCACACCGGGGGGGATATAAACCGGGGAACATTCTCCCCACACCGGGGGGGGGATATAAACCGGGGAACATTCTCCCCACACCGGGGGGGGGGATATATACCGGGGAACATTCTCCCCACACCGGGGGGGGGATATAAACCGGGGAACATTCTCCCCACACCGGGGGAGGGATATAAACCGGGGAACATTCTCCCCACACCGGGGGGGGGATATAAACCGGGGAACATTCTCCCCACACCAGGGGAGGATATAAACCGGGGAACATTCTCCCCACACCGGGGGGGGGGGGGATATAAACCGGGGAACATTCTCCCCACACCGGGGGGGGGGATATAAACCGGGGAACATTCTCCCCACACCGGGGGGGGGATATAAACCGGGGAACATTCTCCCCACACCGGGGTGGATATAAACCGGGGAACTTTCTCCCCACACCGGGGGGGGGTGATATAAACCGGGGAACATTCTCCCCACACCGTGGGGGGAGGGATATAAACCGGGGAACATTCTCCCTACACCGGGGGGGGAGGGATATAAACCGGGGAACATTCTCCCCACATCGGGGGGGGGGATATAAACCGGGGAACATTCTCCCCACACCGGGGGGGAGGGATATAAACCGGGGAACATTCTCCCCACACCGGGGTGGATATAAACCGGGGAACTTTCTCCCCACACCGGGGGGGGATATAAACCGGGGAACATTCTCCCCACACCGGGGGGGGGGGAATATAAACCGGGGAACATTCTCCCCACACCGGGGGGAGCGTATATAAACCGGGGAACATTCTCCCCACACCGGGGGGGGGTATAAACTGGGGAACATTCTCCCCACACCGGAGGGGGGGATATAAACCGGGGAACATTCTCCCCACACCGGGGGGGGATATAAACCGGGGAACATTCTCCCCACACCGGGGGGGGGGTATATAAACCGGGGAACATTCTCCCCACACCGGGGGGGGGATATAAACCGGGGAACATTCTCCCCACACCGGGGGGGGGGGATATAAACCGGGGAACATTCTCCCCACACCGGGGGGGGGGGATATAAACCGGGGAACATTCTCCCCACACAGGGGGGAGGGATATAAACCGGGGAACATTCTACCCACACCGGGGGAGGATATAAACCGGGGAACATTCTCCCCACACCGGGGGGGGGGGGAATAAACCGGGGAACATTCTCCCCACACCGGGGGGGGATATAAACCGGGGAACATTCTCCCCACACCGGGGGGGGGGGGGGATATAAACCGGGGAACATTCTCCCCACACCGGGGGGGGATATAAACCGGGGAACATTCTCCCCACACCGGGGGGGGATATAAACCGGGGAACATTCTCCCCACACCGGGGGGGGGATATAAACCGGGGAACATTCTCCCCACACCGGGGGGGGGGGGATATATACCGGGGAACATTCTCCCCACACCGGGGGGGGGATATAAACCGGGGAACATTCTCCCCACACCGGGGGAGGGATATAAACCGGGGAACATTCTCCCCACACCGGGGGGGGGGATATAAACCGGGGAACATTCTCCCCACACCAGGGGAGGATATAAACCGGGGAACATTCTCCCCACACCGGGGGGGGGGGGATATAAACCGGGGAACATTCTCCCCACACCGGGGGGGGGGATATAAACCGGGGAACATTCTCCCCACACCGGGGGGGGGATATAAACCGGGGAACATTCTCCCCACACCGGGGTGGATATAAACCGGGGAACTTTCTCCCCACACCGGGGGGGGGTGATATAAACCGGGGAACATTCTCCCCACACCGTGGGGGGAGGGATATAAACCGGGGAACATTCTCCCTACACCGGGGGGGGAGGGATATAAACCGGGGAACATTCTCCCCACATCGGGGGGGGGATATAAACCGGGGAACATTCTCCCCACACCGGGGGGGAGGGATATAAACCGGGGAACATTCTCCCCACACCGGGGTGGATATAAACCGGGGAACTTTCTCCCCACACCGGGGGGGCATATAAACCGGGGAACATTCTCCCCACACCGGGAGGGGGGGATATAAACCGGGGAACATTCTCCCCACACCGGGGGGAGCGTATATAAACCGGGGAACATTCTCCCCACACCGGGGGGGGGTATAAACTGGGGAACATTCTCCCCACACCGGGGGGGGGGATATAAACCGGGGAACATTCTCCCCACACCGGGGGGGGATATAAACCGGGGAACATTCTCCCCACACCGGGGGGGGGATATAAACCAGGGAACATTCTCCCCACACCGGGGGGGGGATATAAACCGGGGAACATTCTCCCCACACCGGGGGGGGGGGATATAAACCGGGGAACATTCTCCCCACACCGGGGGGGGGGATATAAACCAGGGAACATTCTCCCCACACCGAGGGGGGGGATATAAACCGGGGAACATTCTCCCCACACCGGGGGGAGGGATATAAACCGGGGAACATTCTCCCCACACCGGGGGGGGGGATATAAACCGGGGAACATTCTCCCCACACCAGGGGAGGATATAAACCGGGGAACATTCTCCCCACACCGGGGGGGGGGATATAAACCGGGGAACATTCTCCCCACACCGGGGGTGGATATAAACCGGGGAACATTCTCCCCACACCGGGGGATATAAACCGGGGAACATTCTCCCCACACCGGGGGGGGGGGGATATATACCGGGGAACATTCTCCCCACACCGGGGGGGGGGGATATATACCGGGGAACATTCTCCCCACACCGGGGGGGGATATAAACCGGAGAACATTCTCCCCACACCGGGGGGGATATAAACCGGGGAACTTTCTCCCCACACCGGGGGGGTATATAAACGGGGGAACATTCTCCCCACACCGGGGGGGGGGATATAAACCGGGGAACATTCTTCCCACACCGTGGGGGGAGGGATATGAACCGGGGAACATTTTCCCCACACCGCGGGGGGAGGGATATAAACCGGGGAACATTCTCCCCACATCGGGTGGGGGGATATAAACCGGGGAACATTCTCCCCACACCGGGGGGGAGGGATATAAACCGGGGAACATTCTCCCCACACCGGGGTGGATATAAACCGGGGAACTTTCTCCCCACACCGGGGGGGGATATAAACCGGGGAACATTCTCCCCACACCGGGGGGGGGGATATAAACCGGGGAACATTCTCCCCACACCGGGGGGAGCGTATATAAACCGGGGAACATTCTCCCCACACCGAGGAGGGGTATAAACTGGGGAACATTCTCCCCACACCGGGGGGGGGGATATAAACCGGGGAACATTCTCCCCACACCGGGGGGGGGATATAAACCGGGGAACATTCTGCCCACTCCGGGGGGAGGGCGGGGGATATAAACCGGGGAACATTCTCCCCACACCGGGGGGAGGGGATATAAACCGGGGAACCACACCGGGGGGAGGGCATATAAACCGGGGAACATTCTCCCCACACCGGGGGGGGATATAAACCGGGGAACATTCTCCCCACACCGGGAGGGGGGATATAAACCGGGGAACATTCTCCCCACACCGGGGGGGGGATATAAACCGGGGAACATTCTCCCCACACCGGGGGGTGGATATAAACCGGGGAACATTCTCCCCACACCGGGGGGGATATAAACCGGGGAACATTCTCCCCACACCGGGAGGAGGGGGGTGTATATAAACCGGGGAACATTCTGCCCACACCGGGGGGATGGGGGGGATATAAACCGGGGAACATTCTTCCCAACACCGGGGGATATAAACCGGGGAACATTCTCCCCACACTGGGGGGGGGGATATAAACCGGGGAACATTCTCCCCACACCGGGGGGCGGATATAAACCGGGGAACATTCTCCCCACACCGGGGGGGGATATAAACCGGGGAACATTCTCCCCACACCGGGGGGGGGGGATATAAACCGGGGAACATTCTCCCCACACCGGGGTGGATATAAACCGGGGAACTTTCTCCCCACACCGGGGGGGGGGGGGGATATATACCGGGGAACATTCTCCCCACACCGGGGGGGGGATATAAACCGGGGAACATTCTCCCCACACCGGGGGGGATATAAACCGGGGAACTTTCTCCCCACACCGGGGGGGTATATAAACCGGGGAACATTCTCCCCACACCGGGGGGGGGGGGATATAAACCGGGGAACATTCTTCCCACACCGTGGGGGGAGGGATATAAACCGGGGAACATTCTCCCCACACCGGGGGGGGAGGGATATAAACCGGGGAACATTCTCCCCACATCGGGTGGGGGGATATAAACCGGGGAACATTCTCCCCACACCGGGGGGGAGGGATATAAACCGGGGAACATTCTCCCCACACCGGGGTGGATATAAACCGGGGAACTTTCTCCCCACACCGGGGGGGGATATAAACCGGGGAACATTCTCCCCACACCGGGGGGGGGATATAAACCGGGGAACATTCTCCCCACACCGGGGGGAGCGTATATAAACCGGGGAACATTCTCCCCACACCGAGGGGGGGTATAAACTGGGGAACATTCTCCCCACACCGGGGGGGGGATATAAACCGGGGAACATTCTCCCCACACCGGGGGGGGGATATAAACCGGGGAACATTCTGCCCACACCGGGGGGAGGGTGGGGGATATAAACCGGGGAACATTCTCCCCACACCGGGGGGAGGGGATATAAACCGGGGAACCACACCGGGGGGAGGGGATATAAACCGGGGAACATTCTCCCCACACCGGGGGGGGATATAAACCGGGGAACATTCTCCCCACACCGGGAGGGGGGATATAAACCGGGGAACATTCTCCCCACACCGGGGGGGGGATATAAACCGGGGAACATTCTCCCCACACCGGGGGGTGGATATAAACCGGGGAACATTCTCCCCACACCGGGGGGGATATAAACCGGGGAACATTCTCCCCACACCGGGAGGAGGGGGGTGTATATAAACCGGGGAACATTCTGCCCACACCGGGGGGATGGGGGGGATATAAACCGGGGAACATTCTTCCCAACACCGGGGGATATAAACCGGGGAACATTCTCCCCACACTGGGGGGGGGATATAAACCGGGGAACATTCTCCCCACACCAGGGGAGGGGAGGGGTGATATAAACTGGGGAGAATTCTCCCCACACCGGGGGGGGGATATAAACCGGGGACCATTCTCCCCCTGCCTGCCGGGACCTGGGTCCACTCCAGCCCGAAGGAGCGGTCAGTGCATGCGCTGTGTCTGCGTCAAACTCTCAAGGAGCGTCTGTAAATCGACGAGAAATAGTAATGGACCAGGGAGCGTCTGTAAATGAAGGAGCATTGGTGACTGAGCAGGGAGCGTCTGTAAAGAATTCTAGAATCACAGAATATTGCAGCACAGAAGGGGGCCATTCGGCCCATCGAGTCTGCGCCGATACTTTCGGGGAGCAATCCGGTTATCCCGCTTCCCCCGCTCTTTCCCCAAATCCCTGTAATATCATTCTGCTTCAAGTGTTTGTCCAATTCACTTTTGAAGGCTACTATTGACTCTGTCTCCACCGCTCCGTCAGGCAGTGCATTCCAAACCCTAACCACTCCTTGTGTGAAAATGGTTTTCCTCATGTGACCTCTGTTTTTGCCAATCGCCTCAAATCTGTGCCCTCTGGTTATCAGCCGTTAGAAACAGTTTCTCTATTTATTCTATCTCATCTTCATGATTTTTAACACCTCTATCAAATCTCGTCTTAGCCTTCTCTGCCCCAAGGAGAACAATCCCAGCTTCTCCAGTCTCTATATAAATGAAGTTCCTCATCCCTGGCACCATTCCAGTAAATCTCTTCTGTCCCCTCTCCAAAGCCTTTGTGTCCTTCCTATAGTGTGCCCAGAATTGGATCCAATCCTCCAGCTGGGGTCGAGCTAGTGTTTTATATCGCTTTGGCATAACTTCCCGGCTTTAGTACTCTGTGCCTCGATTTATAAAGCCCAGGATCCTTTACGCTTTATTAACAGCTTTGTTAACCTGTCCTGCCACCTTCAAAGACTTGTTAAAATCTTTCAATATTTCAAAAATGTAGCAGAAATGGAGAGTGGTCAGGGAGCGTCTGTAAAGGAAGGAGAAATGGAGAGTGGTCAGGGAGCGTCTGTAAAGGAAGGAGAAATGGAGAGTGGTCAGGGAGCGTCTGTAAACGAAGGAGAAATGGAGAGTGGTCAGGGAGCGTCTGTAAAGGAAGGAGAAATGGAGAGTGGTCAGGGAGCGTCTGTAAAGGAAGGAGAAATGGAGAGTGGTCAGGGAGCGTCTGTAAAGGAAGGAGAAATGGAGAGTGGTCAGGGAGCGTCTGTAAAGGAAGGGGAAATGGAGAGCGGTCAGGGAGCGTCTGTTAAGGGAGGAGAAATGGAGAGTGTCAGGGAGCGTCTGTAAAGGAAGGAAAAATGGAAAGTGGTCAGGGAGCGTCTGTAAAGGAAGGAGAAATGGTGAATGGTAAGGGAGCGTCTGTAAAGAAAGGAGAAATGGAGAGTGGTCAGGGCGTGTGTATAAAGGAAGGAGAAATGGAGCGTGGTCAGGGAGCGTCTGTAAAGGAAGGAGAAATGGAGAGTGGTCAGGGAGCGTCTGTAAAGGAAGGAGAAATGGAGAGTGGTCAGGGAGCGTCTGTAAAGGAAGGAGAAATGGAGAGTGGTCAGGGAGCGTCTGTAAAGGAAGGAGAAATGGAGAGTGGTTAGGGAGCGTCTGTAAACGAAGGAGAAATGGTGACTGGGCACGAAGCTTCAATTTTAAAATTCTCATCCTTGTTTTCAAATCCCTCTGTGGCCTCGCCCCTCCCTATCTCTGTAACCTCCTCCAGCCCTACAACCCTCCAGGATCTCTGGCCTCCTGCACATTCCTGGTTTTAATCACACCACCATTGCTGGCCATGCCTTCAGCTGCCTAGGCCCTAAGCTCCAAAATTCCCTCCCTCCTCCTTTAACACCCGAAGAACGTAAGAAATAGGAGCAGGAGTAGGCCATTTGGCCCCTCGAGCCTGCTCCGCCATTCCATAAGATTTTGGCTGATCTGATCATGGACTCAGCTCCACTTCCCTGCCCGCTCCCCATAACCCTTTACTCCCTTATCGTTCAAAAATCTGTCTATCTCCACCTTAAATATATTCAATGCCCCAGCCTTTACAGCTCTCTGGGGCAGAGAATTTCACAGATTTACAACCCTCTGAGAGAATAAATTTCTCCTCATCTCAGTGCTAAATGGAAGGCCCCTTATTCTAAGACTATGTCCTTTACTTTTAGTTTCCCCTATGAGTGCAAATATCCTCTCTGAATCCACCTTATCGAGCCCCCTCATTATCTTACATGTTTCAATAAAATCACCTCTTATTCTTCTGAACTCCAATGAGTATCGGCCCAACCTATTCAACCTATCTTCATAAGACAACCCCCTCATATCCGGAATCAACCGTGCGAACCTTCTCTGACAGCCTCCAATGCAAGTATATCCCTACTTAAATAAGGAGACTAAAACTGTACGCAGTACTCCAGGTGTGGCCTCACCAATACCCTGTACCGTTGTAGCAGGACTTCTGCTTTTATACTCTAACCCCCTTGCAATAAAGGCCAACATTCCATTGGCCTTCCTGATTACTTGCTGTACCAACATACTAACTTTTTGTGTTCCATGCACAAGGACCCCCAGGTCTCTCTGTACTGCAGCACTTTGCAATTTTTCTTCATTTAAATTATAATTTGCTTTCCTATTATTTCAGCCAAAAGTGGATAACCTCACAGTTTCCCACATTATACTCCATCTGCCAAATTTTTGCCCACTCACTGAGCCTTTGCAGATTTTTTGTGTCCTCCTCACAATTTGCTTTCCCACCCATCTTTGTATCATCAGCAAACTTGGCTACATTACACTCTGTCCCTTCATTCAAGTCATTAATATGGATTGTAAATAGTTGAGGACCCAGCACCGATCCCTGCGGCACCCCACTAGTCACTGTTTGCCAACTGGAAAAAGACCCATGTACCCTAACTCTGTGGTTTCTGTTAGTTAGCCAATCCTCTATCCATGCTAATATATTACCCCCAACCCAGTGAGCTTTTGTCTTGTGCAGTAACCTCTTATGTGGCACCTTATCGAATGCCTTCTGGAAATCCAAATACACCACATCCACTGGTCCCCCCTCATCCATCCTGCTCATTACATCCTCAAAGAACTCCAGCAAATTTGTCAAACCTGATTTCCCTTTCATAAAACCATGCTGACTCTGCTTGATTGAATCATGATTTTCCAAATGTCCCATTACTGCTTCCTTAATAATGGACTCCAGCATTTTCCCAACGACAGATGTTAGGGTAACTGCTCTGTAGTTTCCTGCTTTTGCTCTGCCTCCTTTTTTAAATAGGGGCGTTACATTTGTGGTTTTCAAATCTGCTGGGACCGCCCCAGAATCCAGGGAATTTTGGTAGATTACAACCAATGCTTCAACTATCTCTGCAGCCATTTCTCTTCAGACCCTGGGATGTAAGGCGTCAGGTCCGGGGACTTGTCCGCCTTTAGTCCCATTATTTTACCTCATACCACTTCATTACTGATAGTGATTGTATTAAGTTCCTCCCTACCTATCGCCCCTTGATTATCCACTATTGGGATGTTTTTAGTGTCTTCTACCGTGAAGACCATTACAAAATATTTGTTCAACGTCTCTGCCATTTCCCTGTTCTCCATTATTAATTCCCCAGTCTCCTCCTCCAGGGGACCAACATTTACTTGATCCACTCTTTTCCTTTTTAACACTCTTTGAAATGTGCCTCTTTGACCCTCGGAGTCAAATTCTATCTGATAATGTTCCTGTGAAGCACCAGGGGCCATTTTACAAAGTTATTTCAAGGCTGAGATAGATACATTATTGGTGTTTGGGGAATCGAGGGATATGGAGATCGGGCGGGAAAGTGGAGTTGAGGTTGATGATCAGCCATGATGTTATTGAATGGTGGAGCAGGCTCGAGGGGCCGTATGGCCGACTCCTGCTCATAACTCTTATGTTCTTAAAGGCGCTATATAAATGAAAGTTGTTGTTGTTGATAAAGAAAGGAGAAATGGTGATGGGTCAGGGAGAGCATTTGATCAGAACTGGGAGATAGGCAGATGGACAGCTTATAGGGAGCAATAGAGTGAGGGAAAGGAGAGAGAGAGAGAGAGAGAGAGAGAGAGACCATGTACACAAGAAATGAACTGTAAAGTTGGGTGGGGAAGAGGAGGTGGGGAAGTGACAGCAGACAAAAGGAGGCACAATGGGAGAAGGGAGAGTAATAAAAGACACATAGAAAATAAAAAGACTTGCATTTATTTTGCACCTTTCACCACCACCAGATGCCCCAAAGCCCTTTACAGCCAATTAAGTTATTTTTGAAGTGTAGTCAGTATCGCAATGTAGGAAACGCAGCAACCAATTTACAATGTGATAATGACCAGATAATCTGCTTTACTGATGTTAAGGGAAAATATTGGCCAGGACGTCGGGGATAACTCCCCTGTTCTGCTTGAAATAGTGCAATGGGATCTTTTACGTCCACCTGAGAGAGCAGACGGGGCCTCGGTTTAACATCTTATCCAAAAGACAGCACCTCCGACAGTACAGCAGTCCCTCAGCACTGCACTGGAGCATCAGCCGAGATTTTTGTGTTCATGTCTCTGGAGTGCGACATCAACCCACAACCTTGTGACCCAGAGGCAAGTGTGTTACCCACTGAGTCACAGCTGACACAAATACTGACATAGTTAGAGCAGGTTAGCTCAGTTGGAGATGTTAGATGATGCATTTATCGATGATGCATTTATCAATGCTTAGATATTTTGTCTATTCCTCAAAATCAGTAACATTTTGGAACGTTCAGGTCAAGTTTCACAGATTAACAATAAGAAATAGGAGCAGGAGGAGGCCATTGGATCCCTCGAGCCTGCTCTGCCATTCAATAAAATCATGGCTGATCTGATCTTGACCCCAAGTCCACTTTCCTGCCTGCTCCCCATAACTCTTGACTCCCCTATATTTCAAAAATCTGTCTATCTCCCCTTTAAATATATTGACTGACTCAGCCTCCACAGCTCTCTGGGGTAGAGAATTCCAAAGATTCACGACCCTCAGGGAAGAAATTCCTCCGCATCTCCGTTTTAAATGGGCGAACCCTTATTCTGAAACTATGCACCCGAGTCCGAGATTCCCCCACGAGGGGAAACATCCTCTCTGCATCTACCCTGTCAAGCTCCCTCAGAATCTTACACGTTTCAATAAGTTCACCTCTCATTCTTCGAAACTCCAATGAGTACAGGCCCAACCTGCTCAAGCTTACTTCACAAGACAACCCCTTCATCTCAGGAATCAACCTCGTGAGCCTTCTCTGAACTGCTTCCAATGCAAGTATATCCCTCCTTAAATAAGGAGACCAAAACTGTACGCAGTACTCCAGGTGTGGTCTCACGAATACCCTGTACAGTTGTAGCAATACTTCTCTACTTTTATACTCCATTCCCCTTCAATAAAGGCCAACATTCCATTTACCTTCCTGATCACTTGCTGTACCTGCATGCTAACTTTTTGTGTTTCATGCACAAGGACCCCCAGATCCCTCTGTACCGCAGCATTTTATAGTCTCCATTTAATAATAGTTTGCTTTTTTATTCTTCCTACCAAAGTGCATAACCTCACATTTTCCCACATTGTACTCCATCTGCCAAATTTTTGCCCACTCACTGAGCCTGTCCATAACCCTTTGCTGATTATTTGTGTCCTCCTCACAACTTGCTTTCCCACCTATCTTTGTATCAGCAGCATATTTGGCTGCAGTGCACTCCGTCCCTTCATCCAAGTCATTAATATAGATTGTAAATAGTTGAGGCCCCAGCACTGATCCCTGTGGCACCCCACTAGTTACAGTTTGCCAACCTGAAAATGACCCATTTATCCTGACTCTCTGTTTTCTGTTAGTTAGCCAATCCTACATCGATGCTAATATATTACCCCCAACCCTGTGAGCTCTTATATTGTGCAGTAACCTTTTATCTGGCACCTTATCGAATACCTTCTGGAAATGTAAATACACAACTGCTACTGGTTCCTCTTCATCCACCCTGCTCGTTACATCCTCAATGAATTCGAGAAAATTTGTCAAACGTGATTTCCTTTTCATAAAACCATGCTGTCTCTGCTTGACGATTATGATTTTCTAAATGTCCTGCTATTTCCTTAATAATGGACTCCAGCATTTTCCAAATGATAAATGTTCGGCTAACTGCTCTATAGTTTCCTGCTTTCTCTCTCCCTCCCTCCCTTGTTGAATAGGGGTGTTACATTTGAGGTTTTCCAATCCACTGGGACCTTGCCAGAATCCAGGGAATTTTGGTCGATTACAACCAATCCATCCACTTTCTCTGCAGCCATTTCTTTTAAGACCCCAGGATGCAGGCCATCAGATCCAGGGGACGTCCACCTTTAGTCCCAATAGTTTGTCTAGTACTTTTTCTCTCGTGATAGTGATTGTTTTAAGTTCCTCACTCCCTGTGACCCCTTGATTATCTATTATTATTGGGATGCTTTTAGTGTCTTCCACCGTGAAGACCACACACAATATTTGTTTAAAGTCTCTGCCATTTCCCTGTTTCCCATTATTAATTCCCTGTCTCATCCTCGAAGGGACCGATGTTTATTTTAGCTATCTCTTCCTTTTTATATATCTGTAGAAGCTGTGACTGTATTTATATTTATTGTCAGTTTACTCTCAATCTATCTTCTCCCTCTTTATTATTTTTATTAAGTCAATACTTAAAACCACACAGCAGAAGGAAAGAATGTTCCATAGAAACTAGAATTGTCTCTTCTGAATTTCGATCCTGTACTTACAGTGACGACTTTTGTAAACTCCTTTTGCAGAGTGTTAGAAGGGGAGGATTTGAAGAAGGGAAACTCGAACAAACATCACGTCAAGATCTGATAGAGTCACTCGATTCATCAGGACTTGAATATCATCGGCCTTTGAATGTGGAAGGAGAAATGTTGGTTTATTCTGTCTGTGTGGAAAGATTACAAACATCAATGTGACTGAAAAAGCAGAGACCCACACACCCGAGTGAGAGTGTATCAGTGCACTGATTGTGGAAAGAGCTTTAACCAGTTTCACAGCCTGAAAAAGCATCGCATCATTCACAGCGGGGAGAAACTGTAAACGTGTTGTGTGTGGAGGAGGCTTCAACTGATCATCCAACCTGGAGAGACGGAAGCTCACCCGTACCACGGAGAAACCGTGGAAATGTGGGGACTGTGGGAAGGGATTCAGCTACCCTTCTGCACTGGAAATTCATCAACACATTCACACGAGGGAGAGGCCATTCACCTGCTCAGAGTGTGGGAAGCGATTTACTCAGCCATCCAGCCTGGTGAAACACCAGCGAGTTCACACAGGGGAGAGGCCGTTCACCTGCCCCGTGTGTGGGAAGCGATTCATTCAGTCATCCGACCTGCGGAAACACCAGCGAGTTCACACCGGGGAGAGGTCGTTCACCTGCCCCGTGTGTGGGAAGCGATTCACTGGGTCATCTCACCTGCTCAAACACCAGCGAGTTCACACTGGGGAGAGGCCATTCACCTGCTCAAAGTGTGGGAACGGATTCACTCAGTCATCTCACCTGCTGCAACACGACCGAGTTCACACGAGGGAGAGGCCATTCACCTGCTCAGAGTGTGGGAAGCGATTCACTCAGCCATCCAGCCTGGTGGCACACCAGCGAGTTCACACTGGGGAGAGGCCGTTCACCTGTTCTGAGTGCGGGAAGGGATTCACTGTGTCATCCAGCCTGCTGAGTCACCAGCGAGTTCACACTGGGGAGAGGCCGTTCACCTGTTCTGAGTGCGGGAAGGGATTCACTGTGTCATCCAGCCTGCTGAGTCACCAGCGAGGTCACACTGGGGAGAGGCCGTTCACCTGTTCTGAGTGTGGGAAGGGATTCGCTCGGTCATCAAACCTGCTGAAACACCAGCGAGTTCACAAGTGACTGCAGGGGTTGGATTCTGCTGTCATTGCTGCTGTTAATCACAGCCCGACTGAATCATGTCTATTCCAACAGTTGAAGTTTGTTTCTGATGATAATAACCCCTATAACTGGGCTGGAATATAATATTTTGATGTTTCAATAACAGAGTGTGTCGATAGTTAATGTTCCAAGATAAGAGGAGACTAATTGATGTCCTGTTGTTGAGTGCACCATTTTGGAGCCTTTCCTCCTTTGTAACTCTGGATTATTTCAGTTCTCATACCTTTGGTTACTCTCGTGGAAAAGTGCCAGTTCCCCATACCTTCCAGAGTGCCTCTCCGAGCCTTGGTATTGAGGGAACATGTCGATAACATGCCTGGGATCACTGAACACAAAACCCAGTCTGTGAATCACTTTCAGATACTGGACTTAGCATGTGCCCCACAGCATCTCTCTCACCTTCGATGTGTGAATGGAGCATCACGCCTGCAAACCTGGGTTCAATGTAAATTTGAATCCACTCAGGAAATGTATATAAGAAAATACAGATCACATCAAATAATTGGCAATGTTTTCGAGTCAACAAGATGAACAAGTAAATACATCCCGGCCCAATATTCCAGCTCTACATTCACAGGAGAAAGTCTGTTATCAAACTCCTCGAGTAGACAGAATAGAGAACAATGCTAACTCTAAAAATATCTAGCATCTGTTGTAAATATCTTTCAAATCCCAACTGATGCAATCTAGTTTTCCTTTCAGTTGAAGTGAATGGAAGATGTGAGGGGTGTTGGCATAGGAAACTAGGTTAATTCAGCTTCTGAAAGGTGTTCATGTTTAGTTCGTTCCATATCGGGGAAAATGTGGTTGTTATCATTAGAGAGAAATTTCACTGAGCAACAGTTGGTGTTTCCAACCAACTGGCCGTGGATATTTTCATCATAGAATGTTTAGATTAGAAATATTGTGTTAGAATAAGAAAAGTTCAGAGACTAGTGGTTTGTGCTTGCCACAGGAAGACCAGTATTTTACGTGCTTCTAACATTGTTGATGTCTGTTGAAGAAAATGCAGACTCGTGTTTCTGGACTATGCCGGAGCCAAAGACTACCATATTCGGCAATGCCAGTTCTTGTTGGATAAGAGGTTGATGGAATAGCAAAAGATCCAGCAGTTGAAACAAAATTATCTCCAGTTATCTGCAAACATCGAATGTCGCAGCATGCTGACAAAGTTGGACTTAAGAATTTAAAGTATTGAGTTAAATTATTGGGATCCATTGTTATAGAATTGAATTGTTATAGAATGGAAAAGTAGTGAAGTTATGCTAAACTTGTATCGAACCTTGGTTAGACTTTGTGTGTGCAATTCTGGTCACCATATTATAAAAAGGATACGGAGGCACTGGAGAGGGTGCAGAGAAGATTTACAAGGATGATACCAGGAAGGCGATCGTATACCTATCGGGAAAGGATGGACAGGTCGGGTTTCTCTCTGTTGAAAAAAGAAGGCTGAGGGGTGAGCTAATGTCTTTAAAATGATGAAAGGTTTTGATAGAGTATACACAGTGTTTCCACTTGTGGGGACCAGCATAATTACAGGTCACCAAGAAATCAAATGGGGAATTCAGAAGAAACCTCGACCCAGAGAGTGGTGAGAATGTGAAACTCGCTGCCACAGGGAGTGGTTGAAGCGAATAGTATCGATGCATTTAAGGGGAGGCTAGACAAGTATATGAGGGAGAAGGGAATCGAGGGTTATGTGGATATAGTTAGATGAGGAAAGAAGGGAGGAGGCTCGAGTGGAGCATAAACGCCGGCATGGACTGGTTGGGCTGAATGGCCTGTTTCTGTGTCGTATATCTGATGTAATCCTATTGTCCAAGTCACACTGCTCGAAGGGGAAGATAAATGACTTGCATCCAAACGCAATTGTTACTTTTGTCTTCTTTGTAAAATGACAAAGTCTGGGCATAATTAGTTTGTGAAATTAAAACATTTTCTCAATATGCTAAGCGTTGCTGGTCAAACACATGGGAAGGAAAATTTAGCTGTAAATTGTGATAATTAAGTTTTATTTTTGAAAAAGCCCCGTCTCTGTGGTTCTTTCCAAACTATGTATTCAGAAATAAGTTTTTGGGGGCGACTGTTATGCTAAAGGTAACTAACATCCTTCCTCTTGTAGACTGAATTGCTCTCTGGCATATTTTGGAGAATAAAAGATCCAAGAAGAGGTTTGGTTAAATAAAATTAAACAAAGAAACTGGGTCAAAACTTGGTGGGAATGTTTGATCGATGTTTTAAAGACAGTATGATACATAGAAACATAAACATCGAAAATAGGTGCAGGAGTAGGCTATTCGGCCTTTCGGCCCTTCTAGCCTGCACCGCCATTCAATGAGTTCATGGCTGAACATGCAACTTCAGTACCCCATTCCTGCTTTAATGATAATATTGTGTTAGACAGTAAAGTTCCTCCGGGCTCATGAATGAAATGGTGAACACTGTATAAAATTTAATGAGAGGAAATGAGTGAGGATATAAGAGGAAAACAGGAAAGTTACACCTTGTGAAAATATAGTTACAATGTTCGATTGGGATATGACTTGGCCAACTTAGAATTTAATAAAAACCAAAACTTTTGTCAGCAACTAGAATTAAATCAAGGCATCAGTAGTTGAAACCACATGCTGTGTTATCGTTATCCTGTGACATAGTTACACAAAGGTCAGAAAGGGGAAGATAAAGGACGACAGTTTGTAAGGCAGACTCAGAATGACCGAAAATACGGGAAACTGCAATCAGACAACTAAGGCTGACAGAGATAAGCGCAGATCTAAAACCTATGGCCTTGCGATATGTAAAGAATTTATTGTTTTTAACTTAATCAACTAACCTGAGATCCTGTGAGACTTTGTAACAATGTGACTTATTCCTGCAACTAACTGATGACATTAATTTCATTACACTTAATACACGGAGCCTGTTTACTAGTGTGTATAAATATGTGCGACATCTTGTCTTGGGGGAGTGACCAGCTCATCCGGTGATTGAGCAGCTGCTACCCCTTTCGCAAGGAAATAAAGAAACTGCGACAAGCGAAGAAAGTGCGAGAGGAAGGCGAATGGAATGTTGGCCTTCATTGCGAGAGGGATGGAGTACAAAAGCAGGGAGGTCCTTCTGCAACTGTATAGGGTATTGGTGAGGCCGCACCTGGAGTACTGCATGCAGTTTTGGTCACCTTACTTAAAGAAGGATATACGAGCTTTGGAGGGGGTACAGAGACGATTCACTCGGCTAATTCCGGAGATGAGGGGGTTACCTTATGATGATAGATTGAGTAGACTGGGTCTTTACTCAATGGAGTTCAGAAGGATGAGGGGTGATCTTATAGAAACATTTAAAATAATGAAAGGGATAGACAAGATAGAGGCAGAGAGGTTGTTTCCACTGGTCGGGGAGACTAGAACTCGTGGGCTCAGCCTCAAAATACGGGGGAGCCAATTTAAAACCGAGTTGAGAAGGAATTTCTTCTCCCACAGAGTTGTGAATCTGTGGAATTCTCTGCCCAAGGAAGCAGTTGAGGCGAGCTCATTGAATGTATTCAAATCACAGATCGATAGATTTTTAACCAATAAGGGAATTAAGGGTTATGGGGAGCGGGTGGGCTAGTGGAGCTGAGTCCACGGCCAGATCAGCCATGATCTTATTGAATGGCGGAGCAGGCTCGAGGGGCTCGATGGCCTACTCCTGTTCCTAATTCTTATGTTCTTAATTGTCTGAGTCCAACTCGGGGTCGAGGAAATTACAACACCGGACAGCCCTGCACGGTCCCAGAGCCCACCTCCCCGGGGGCCCCGCACGGGCCCAGAGCCCACCTCCCCGGGGGCCCCGCACGGGCCCAGAGCCCACCTCCCCGGGTGCCCTGAGCCCAGAGCCCACCTCCCCGGGAGCCCCGCACGGGCCCAGAGCCCACCTCCCCGGGGGTCCCGCACGGGCCCAGTGCCCAGAGCCCACCTCCCCGGGGGCCCAGCACGGGCCCAGAGCCCACCTCCCCGGGGGCCCCGCACGGGCCCAGAGCCCACCTCCCCGGGGGCCCCGCACGGGCCCAGAGCCCACCTCCCCGGGGGCAACGAGCCCAGAGCCCACCTCCCCGGGTGTGTGAAGCGGATAATGCGGAGTGTTGTCTCTCGGGCGGGCGGGGCCTGGGCCCACACTCGGTGTGTGTGAAGCCCGCGGCCCCCCGGGGTTTATTAACCCGCTCCCTCCCTCCGCCCATCTCTCAGCCGCTGCCTCAGACACAGCTGCCCCTCCGCGCATGCTCGGTTCACGCTGCCCGGGTGATTGACGAGCGGGCGGTGGGTCATCCAACCAATCAGAGTGTGCGAGAGGCGTGGCTTGCGGCCACAGAGTTGGCGGAGCTGGAAGACCGAGCTGGAGGTGAGTTCTCCAACCAATCGGAGTGTGCGAGGGGCGGGGCTGAGCCCGGATCTCCTGCACTGATCATGTGCGGGCGGCGGCGACAGTTGGTGGAGCCCGGATGATGTGAGTGTAGAACTGAACCCAGCCAGAGTCAGTACCTTCAGGGGAGGGGAACCAGTGAGTGTAGAACTGAACCCAGCCAGAGTCAGTACCTTCAGGGGAGGGGAACCAGTGAGTGTAGAACTGAACCCAGCCAGAGTCAGTACCTTCAGGGGAGGGGAACCAGTGAGTGTAGAACTGAACCCAGCCAGAGTCAGTACCTTCAGGGGAGGGGAACCAGTGAGTGTAGAACTGAACCCAGCCAGAGTCAGTACCTTCAGGGGAGGGGAACCAGTGAGTGTAGAACTGAACCCAGCCAGAGTCAGTACCTTCAGGGGAGGGGAACCAGTGAGTGTAGAACTGAACCCAGCCAGAGTCAGTACCTTCAGGGGAGGGGAACCAGTGAGTGTAGAACTGAACCCAGCCAGAGTCAGTACCTTCAGGGGAGGGGAACCAGTGAGTGTAGAACTGAACCCAGACAGAGTCAGTACCTTCAGGGGAGGGGAACCAGTGAGTGTAGAACTGAACACAGCCAGAGTCAGCACCTTCAAGGGAGGGGAACCAGTGAGTGTAGAACTGAACCCAGCCAGAGTCAGTACCTTCAGGGATGAGACACAGAGTTTTCGGGAGGGAGTTCCAGAGCTTGGGGCCTCAGCAACAGAAGGCACAGCCACCAATGGTTGAGCGATTATAATCAGGGATGCTCAGGAGGCAGAATTAGAGGAGCACAGACATCTCTGGGGGTTGTGGGGCTGGTGGAGATTACAGAGATAGGGAGGGGCGAGGCCATGGAGGTATTGGTAAACAAGGATGAGAATTTTGAAATCGAAGTGTTGCTTAACCGGGAGCCAATGTAGGTCAGCGAGCACAGGGGGTGATGGGTGAACGAGACTTGGTGCGATTTAGGACACGGGAAGCCGAGTTTTAGATGAGGTGAAGATTACGTAGGGTAGAATGTGGGAGGCCAACCAGGAGTGTGTTGGAATAGACAAGTCTAGAGGTAACCAAGGAATGGATGAGGGTTTCAGCAGAGGGCGAGCTGAGGCAGTGGTGGAGACGGCCGATATTACACAGGTGGAAATAGGCGGTCTTGGTTTTCTGGGGATATGTGGTCGCAGCATTCTGGATAAGAACATCCGCCATTTTCATAGAATGAAAGCGCAGGAGGCCATTCGGCCCATCGTGCCTGTGCTGGCTCTATGGTAGAGCTATCCAGTTAGTTCCACTCCCCTGCTCTTTCCCCATAGCTCTGCAAATACTGTCCCTTTAGTATTTATCCAATTCACTTTTGAAAGCCACTATTGAATCTGCTTCCACCGCCCTGTCAGGCAGTGCATTCCAGATTGCAACAACTCGCTGCTTATACAATGGATCGTCATGTCGCCTCTGCTTCTTTTGCCAATCACCTGAACTCTGTGTCCTCTGGTTACCGACCCTTCTGCCACTGGAAAGTGTTTCTCCTTATTTAGTCTATTAAAACCGTTCATGATTTTGAACACTCTATCAAATCTCCTCTTAACCTCTTCTGTTCCAAGGAGAATTACCGCAGCTTCTCCAGTATCTCCACATAACTGAAGTCCCTCCTCCTTCGTACGATTCTAGTAAATCTCTTCTGGTCCCTCTCTAAGGTGCAGATACCCTTCTGAAAGTGTGGTGCCCAGAATTGAGCACAATGTGTCAGCTGAGGCCTAACCTATGTTTTATAAAGGTTGGGCATAACTAAACATCAAATGCTGCTATTTGTGTGATGGGGTTTAGACGGGCGAGGTTTATCCAGTCAGTTGGATGTGAGCTGAAACATGTGCACTTGGAGCGGGGAGCCAGGGACACGCTGTGTAACCGGGCACAGACACTCTGCACAGCACACACATCACTTGTTTCCCACTTGGCCCAGAAGGATGTATTAAATGCAACAATTAATTTGATTTTACTTTAAATAGTTTTGTTTATAAATTTAATTATGCTTCTTTAATTTTATTTCTGAACTCAGATTCACGGCCCCATTTTATTTCTTCCTCTGAGCCTCTCAACTTAATGTGGCAGCGTAATGTTGGCGAGTGGTGATTGATTGTTCTGGGAACCAACAGGAAGAGAGCTCAGAGACCGGAGGGCCCAGGGAGCAGCGTGTTCTGCAACCAATCGCGGTGCTTGAGGGGTGGATCCTGAGTCAGCCTATCAGGTGAGTCTGTGTGAACCCCTGTTAAACTATTTATTTTTTAAAGTTCATCGAGATTTCTTTTGTCAGCAAAACAGTTTAACATTTGTCAGTATTTTATTTCCCTGGAGTTCCTATTATGAGTTTCAGACACTTCAGTGCCAAGTGGACCAGGTGTTTAAAGGTCATTCATTTCCCTCATGTCGCTGTCAGTTGAAGATACAGAGATTGATTTCCCTCCATTATGCATCTTTTGTAAGTAAACAAAAATCCTTTCTGTTAGCAGTGAGTCACATTCTGCACTGGGGGAGACGGCTGGTGGCTTCAGGCTTTCAAATTCTCATCCTCTTGTTCAAATCCCTCCAAGGCCTCGCCCCTCCCTAATTCTGGAACCTCCTCCAGCCCGCCAATCCTCTTAATAAGGAGAAACAATTTTCAGTGTCAGAAAGTTCAGTAACCAGAGGCACAGATTGAATGTGATTGGCAAATGAACCAGATGCTACATGAGGGGACTAATGAAGCAGCGAGATGTTCTGGCCTGGAACGCACTGCCTGTTAGGGTGCTGGAAGCAGATTCACTTGTAACTTTCGAAAGAGATAAACATGAGTTTAAAAAACTTTCAGCGTTATGGGGCAAGAGTATGACAGGAGTCCCCTGAGTGCATCTCGCTCGCTAACCGGTTTTCAGTTCTGGATACTGATGGTTTCTCTGGGGAGTGCAGCCAGAGCCATGTCCACGACACCGTGGGTGGCTCAGCTGCACAGGGCGGGGAGGAAGAAGAGTGGAAGAGCAATAGTGGTGGTGGATTTGATAGTTCGGGGAACAAACAAGCGCTTCTGCAGGCACAGACATGATTCCAGGATGGTATGTTGCCTCCCTGGTGCCAGGGTCAAGGATGTCACTGAGCGGCTGCAGGACATTGTTGAGGGGGGAGGATGAACATCCAGAGGTTGTGGTCCATATCGGGACCAATGACATCGTTAAAAAGAGGGATGAGATCCTGCAGGCAGTATTTAGTGAGCGAGGAAAGAGATTAAAAAACAGGACCTCAAAGGTAGTAATGTTCGGATTACTCCCTGTGTCCCGTGCGGTGAGTACAGAAATAAGAGGATAGAGCACATGAATGCATGGCTGGAGTTTGGTGCAGGATGGAGGGCTTTAGATTCCTGAGGCATTGGGAGCGTTTCTGGGTGAGGTGGGACCTGTACAAGCCGGACAGGTTGCACCTCAACAGGACCAGACAATATCCTCACTGGATAGAGAGAGGGGACAGTGTGGATATAGAGAGGGGACAGTGTGGATAGAGAGAGGGGACAGTGTGGATAGAGAGAGGGGACAGTGTGGATAGAGAGAGGGGACAGTGTGGATATAGAGAGGGGACAGTGAGGATAGAGAGAGGGGACAGTGTGGATAGAGAGAGGGGACAGTGTGGATAGAGAGGGGGGACAGTGTGGATAGAGAGAGGGGACAGTCTGGATAGAGAGAGGGGACAGTGTGGATAGAGAGGGGGGACAGTGTGGATAGAGAGAGGGAACAGCGTGGAGAGAGAGAGGGGACAGTGTGGATAGAGAGAGGGGACAGTGTGGATAGAGAGAGGGGACAGTGTGGATAGAGAGGGGGGACAGTGTGGATAGAGAGAGGGGACAGTCTGGATAGAGAGAGGGGACAGTGTGGATAGAGAGAGGGGACAGTGTGGATAGAGAGAGGGAACAGTGTGGATAGAGAGAGGGGACAGTGAGGATAGAGAGGGGGACAGTGTGGATAGAGAGAGGGGACAGTGTGGATAGAGAGAGGGGACAGTGTGGGTAGAGAGAGGGGACAGTGTGGATAGAGAGAGGGGACAGTGTGGATAGAGAGAGGGGACAGCGTGGAGAGAGAGAGGGGACAGTGTGGATAGAGAGAGGGGACAGTGTGGATAGAGAGAGGGGACAGTATGGATAGAGAGGGGGGACAGTCTGGATAGAGAGAGGGGACAGTGTGGATAGAGAGAGGGGACAGTGTGGATAGAGAGAGGGAACAGTGTGGATAGAGAGAGGGGACAGTGAGGATAGAGAGGGGGACAGTGTGGATAGAGAGAGGGGACAGTGTGGATAGAGAGAGGGGACAGTGTGGGTAGAGAGAGGGGACAGTGTGGATAGAGAGAGGGGACAGCGTGGAGAGAGAGAGGGGACAGTGTGGATAGAGAGAGGGGACAGTGTGGATAGAGAGAGGGGACAGTGTGGATAGAGAGGGGACAGTGTGGATAGAGAGGGGGACAGTGTGGATAGAGAGGGGGGACAGTGTGGATAGAGAGAGGGGACAGTGTGGATAGAGAGAGGGGACAGTGTGGAGAGAGAGAGGGGACAGTGTGGATAGAGAGAGGGGACAGTGTGGATAGAGAGAGGGGACAGTGTGGACAGAGAGAGGGGACAGTGTGGATAGAGAGAGGGGACAGTGTGGACAGAGAGAGGGGACGGTGTGGACAGAGAGAGGGGACGGTGTGGACAGAGAGAGGGGACAGTGTGGATAGAGAGAGGGGACAGTGTGGACAGAGAGAGGGGACAGTGTGGACAGAGAGAGGGGACAGTGTGGACAGAGAGAGGGGACAGTGTGGATAGAGAGAGGGGACAGTCTGGACAGAGAGAGGGGACGGTATGGACAGAGAGAGGGGACAGTGTGGACAGAGAGAGGGGACAGTGTGGACAGAGAGAGGGGACAGTGTGGATAGAGAGAGGGGACAGTGTGGACAGAGAGAGGGGACAGTGTGGACAGAGAGAGGGGACGGTGTGGATAGAGAGAGGGGACAGTGTGGACAGAGAGAAGGGACGGTGTGGACAGAGAGAGGGGACGGTGTGGACAGAGAGAGGGGACAGTGTGGACAGAGAGAGGGGACAGTGTGGATAGAGAGAGGGGACAGTCTGGACAGAGAGAGGGGACGGTATGGACAGAGAGAGGGGACAGTGTGGACAGAGAGAGGGGACGGTGTGGACAGAGAGAGGGGACAGTGTGGACAGAGAGAGGGGAAAGTGTGGACAGAGAGAGGGGACAGTGTGGACAGAGAGAGGGGACTGTGTGGACAGAGAGAGGGGACAGTGTGGATAGAGAGAGGGGACAGTGTGGAGAGAGAGAGGGGACAGTGTGGAGAGAGAGAGGGGACAGTGTGGACAGAGAGAGGTGACGGTGTGGACAGAGAGAGGGGACAGTGTGGACAGAGAGAGGGGACAGTGTGGAGAGAGAGAGGGGACGGTGTGGATAGAGAGAGGGGACGGTGTGGAGAGAGAGAGGGGACGGTGTGGAGAGAGAGAGGGGACAGTGTGGACAGAGAGAGGGGACAGTGTGGAGAGAGAGAGGGGACGGTGTGGAAAGAGAGAGGGGACGGTGTGGAGAGAGAGAGGGGACAGTGTGGACAGAGAGAGGGGACAGTGTGGAGAGAGAGAGGGGACGGTGTGGATAGAGAGAGTTGACGGTGTAGAGAGAGAGAGGGGACAGTGTGGACAGAGAGGGGGGACAGTGTGGACAGAGAGAGGGGACAGTGTGGATAGAGAGAGGGGACAGTGTGGACAGAGAGGGGGGACAGTGTGGACAGAGAGAGGGGACAGTGTGGACAGAGAGAGGGGACAGTGTGGACAGAGAGAAGGGACGGTGTGGACAGAGAGAGGGGACAGTGTGGATAGATAGAGGGGACAGTGTGGACAGAGAGGGGGGACAGTGTGGACAGAGAGGGGGGACAGTGTGGATAGAGAGAGGGGACAGTGTGGACAGAGAGGGGGGACAGTGTGGACAGAGAGGGGGGACAGTGTGGACAGAGAGGGGGGACAGTGTGGACAGAGAGGGGGGACAGTGTGGACAGAGAAGGGGGACAGTGTGGACAGAGAGGGGGGACAGTGTGGACAGAGAGGGGGGACACTGTGGACAGAGAGGGGGACAGTGTGGACAGAGAGGGGGGACAGTGTGGACAGAGAGGGGGGACAGTGTGGACAGAGAGGGGGGACATTGTGGACAGAGAGGGGGGACAGTGTGGACAGAGAGGGGGACAGTGTGGACAGAGAGGGCGGACAGTGTGGACAGAGAGGGGGGACAGTGTGGACAGAGAGGGGGGACAGTGTGGACAGAGAGGGGGGACAGTGTGGACAGAGAGGGGGGACAGTGTGGACAGAGAGGGGGGCAGTGTGGACAGAGAGGGGGGACAGTGTGGACAGAGAGGGGGGACAGTGTGGACAGAGAGGGGGGACAGTGTGGACAGAGAGGGGGGACAGTGTGGACAGAGAGGGGGGACAATGTGGACAGAGAGGGGGGAAAGTGTGGACAGAGAGGGGTGACAGTGTGGACAGAGAGGGGGGACAGTGTGGACAGAGAGGGGGGACAGTGTGGACAGAGAGGGGGGACAGTAGGTATCATGTTTGGAAGGCAGTGGAAACAAAAGCTAGAAAATAGACAATAGGGGAGTTTGGCAGCACTAAATGCCAGTGCCAGTGTTTTTCAATGAGATCACCTCTCATTCGTCTAAACTCCAGAGAGTATAGGCCCATTCTACACAAACTCTCATCATAAGACAGTCCTCTCATCACAGGAATCAATCTAGAAATACTTCAATGCCAGTGCAAGGAGTCTAGGGATTAAGGCAGATAAGCTGAGGGCACAGACAGACATGGGGGGGTATGATATTGTAACTATTAGTGAAACACGGCTAAAAGAATTGCAGGAATGGCAGCTCAACATTCCTGATTACTGGGTTTTAAGACGAGACAGAGACAGGGATAAAAAAAGGAGAGCGCGTCGCAGTGTTGATTAAAGAAACAATTCCTGCTGTGGGGAGGGATGATATGTTCGAAGGATCATCAAATGAGGCCACATGGGAGAACTGAAGAACAAAAAAGGGGCAATCACACTGCTGGGGATGTACTATAGACCCCCAAACAGTCAGAGGGAGACAGAAGAGCAAATATGTCGGCACATTTCTGCTACGTGCAAAAATAATAGGACAGTAATAGTCGGGGATTTAACTACCCAAATATTAACTGGGATATAATTAGTATGAAAGATATCGAAGGAGCAGAATTCTTAAAATGCATTCAGGAGAACTTTTTTGGCCATTACGTAGCAAGCCCAACAAGAGAGGGGGTGGTTCTGGACTTAGGTTTAATGAATGAAGCTTGGGCAGGTGGAAGGGGTATCAGTGGGAGAGCATTTTGGTGCTGGTGATCATAATTCAGTTAGATTTAGAGTAGTTATGGAAAAGGACAAAGATGGACCAGGAATAAAAGTTCTCAATTGGGGTAAAGCTAATTTTACTAAGCAGAGAGGTGATTTAACCAAAGTGGACTGGAAACAGCTACTTGAAGGTAAATTAGTGTCAGAGCAGTGGGAGGCATTCAAGGAGGAGATAGCGAGGGTTCAGAGCAAGTATGTTCCCTTAAGATAAAGGGTGGGACTAATAAATCTAGAGCCCCATGGATGTCAATATTAGAATATCAGAGTAGGAGAAGGAGTAGATCATACGGCCCCTCGAGCCTGCTCCACCATTCAATAACATCATCGCCTTCAACTCCACTTTCCCACCTGATCTCCATATCCCTTGATTCCCCGAGAGTCCAAAAATCTAACTATCTCAGCCTTGAATAGACTGAGCATCCACAGCCCTCTGGGGCAGAGAATTACAAAGATTCACAACCCTCTGAGTGAAGACATTTCTTATCTCTGTCTTAAATGACCTCCCCCTTATCTTGAGCCCCGAGTTCCAGTCACTCCAGCCCGGGGGAATCGAGCTCTCAGCATCGACCCTGTCAATACCCTTCAGAATCTTGTATGTTTCAATGAGATCACCTCTCATTCTTCCAAACTCCAGAGAGTATAGGTCCATTCTACACAATCTCTCATCGTAAGACAGCTCTCTCATCCCAGGAATCAATCTTGTGAACCTCCGTTGCACCATCTCCAAGGCAGGTATATCTTTCCTTAGATAAGGAGACCGAAACTGCCCAGTACTCCAGGTGTGGTCTCACCAAGGCCCTGTACAATTGTAGCAATAGATCCTTACTCTTATACTCCACCCCCTTACTGCTTGCTGTCCCTGCATGCTCGCTTTCTGTGTTTCTTGCACAAGGACACCCAAATCTCTCTCAACACCAACATTTAAAGTTTCTCACCATTTAAAAGATATTCTGTTTTTTTTATTCTTCCTACCAAAGTGAATTACCTCACATTTCCCGACATTATACTCAATCTGCCACCTTACTGTCCATTCACATCGTCTATCTATATATCTTTGCACTCTTGTGTTCAGCTCACAGTTTACTGTCTCACCTAGCTTTGTATCGTCAGCAAATATTACACTCGGTCCCTTTATCTAGGTCATTAATATAGATTGTGAATAGCTGAGGCCCCAGCACTGATCCTTGCTGCACCCCACCAGTTACAGCCTGCCGGAAGCCCCGCCCCTCACACACTCCAATTGGTTGGAGGACCAACCGCCCATTTGGTCTTCCAGCCCCGCCCCGTTCTTCCTATTGGTGGGGAGCTGCCGTCAATCACCCGGGCAGTGTGAGCTGAGCATGTGCAGGCGGCGGTGACAGACGCTGACGTAGGAGGTGAGCGAGCTCCAGGGAGCGGGTTAAAGAAACGCTGGGGACAACAACACCGAGTGCAGCCCCGGGCCCGGATATAAACCGGGGAACATTCTCCCCACACCGGGGGATATAAACCGGGGAACATTCTCCCCACACCGGGGGATAAAAACCGGGGAACATTCTCCCCACACCGGGGGGGGGGGGATATAAACCGGGGAACATTCTCCCCACACCGGGGGATATAAAACGGTGAACATTCTCCCCACACCGAGGGGGGGGATATAAACCAGGGAACATTCTCCCCACACCGGGGGGGGGGGGATATAAACCGGGGAACATTCTCCCCACACCGGGGGGGGGATATAAACCGGGGAACATTCTCCCCACACCGGGGGATATAAACCGGGGAACATTCTCCCCACACCGGGGGGGGGGGATATAAACCGGGGAACAATCTCCCCACACCGGGGGGGGGGGATATAAACCGGGGAACATTCTCCCCACACCGGGGGGGGGGGATTTAAACCGGGGAACAATCTCCCCACACCGGGGGGAGGGGGGATATAAACCGGGGAACATTGTCCCCACACCGGGGGGGGGGGGATATAAACCGGGGAACATTCTCCTCACACCGGGGGGGGGGATATAAACCGGGGAACATTCACTGCACACCGGGGGGGGAGATATCAACCTGGGAACATTCTCCCCACACCGGGGAGGGGGGAGAGGGGGGACATAAACCGGGGAACATTCTCCCCACACCGGGGTGGGGTGGGGTGGGGTGGGGTGGTGCGGGGGGGGGGATATAAACCAGGGAACATTCTCCTCCTGCCTGCCGGGTCCTGGGTCCGTTCCAGCCCGAAGGAGCGGTCAGTGCACGCGCTGTGTCTGCGTCAAACTCTCAGGGAGCGTCTGTAACTCAACGAGAAATAGTAATGGACCAGGGAGCGTCTGTAAATGAAGGAGCAATGGTGACTGAGCAGGGAGCATCTGTAAAGAATTCTAGAATCACAGAATATTACAGCAAAGATGGGGGCCATTCGGCCCATCGAGTCTGCGCCGATACTTTCGGGGAGCAATCCGGTTATCCCACTTCCTCCGCTCTTTCCCCAAATCCCTGCAATATCATTCTGCTTCAAGTGTTTGTCCAGTTCACTTTTGAAGGCAACTATTGACTCTGTCCCCACCGCTCCGTCAGGCAGTGCATTCCAAACCCTAACCACTCCTTGTGGGAAAATGGTTTTCCTCATGTGACCTCTGTTTTTGCCAATCGCCTCAAATCTGTGCCCTCTGGTTATCAGCCGATAGAAACAGTGTCTCTATTTATTCTATCTCATCTTCATGATTTTTAACACCTCTATCAAATCCCGTCTTTACCTTCTCTGCTCCAAGGAGAACAATCCCAGCTTCTCCAGTCTCCACATAAATGAAGTTCCTCATCCCTGGCACCATTCCAGTAAATCTCTTCTGTCCCCTCTCCAAAGCCTTTGTGTCCTTCCTGAAGTGTGCCCAGAATTGGACCCAATCCTCCAGCTGGGCTCGAGCTAGTGTTTTATATCGCTTTAGCATAACTTCCCGGCTTAATACTCTGTGCCTCGATTTATAAAGCCAGGATCCTTTACGCTTTATTAACAGCTTTGTTAACCTGTCCTGCGACCTTCAAAGATTTATTAAAATCTTTAAATATTTCAAAAAATGTAGCAGAAATGGAGAGTGGCCAGGGAGCGTCTGTAAAGGAAGGAGAAATGGAGAGTGGTCAGGGAGCGTCCGTAAAGAAAGGTGAAATGGTGACTGGGCATGAAGCTCAATTTTAAAATTCTCATCCTTGTTTTCAAATTCCTCCGTAGCCTCGCCCCTCCCTATCTCTGTAACCTCCTCCAGCCCGACAACCCTCCAGGATCTCTGGCCTCCCTCGCATTCCTGGTTTTAATCACACCACCATTGGTGGCCATGCCTTCAGCTGCCTAGGCCCGAAGCTCCAGAATTCCCTCCCTAAACCTCTCCTTCCTCCTTTAAGACCCTAAGAACATAAGAAATAGGAGCAGGAGTCGGCCATTTGGCCCCTCGAGCCTGCTCCGCCATTCAATAAGATCATGGCTCAACTGATCATGGACTCAGCTCCACTTCCCTGCCCACTCCCCATAACCCTTTACTCCCTTATTGTTCAAAAATCTGTCTATCTCCACCTTAAATATATTCAATGACACAGCCTCCACAGCTCTCTGGGGCAGAGAATTCCACAGATTTACAACCCTCAGAGAAGAAATTTCTCCCCATCTCAGTTCTAAATGGGCGGCCCCTTATTCTAAGACTATGTCCTCTAGTTTTAGTTTCCCCTATGAGTGGATGCAAATATCCTCTCTGCATCCACCTTATCGAGCTGCCTCATTATCTTATATGTTTCAATAAGATCACCTCTCATTCTTCTGAACTCCAATGAGTATAAGCCCAACCTATTCAACCTATCTTCATAAGACAGCCCCCTCATATCCGGAATCAACCTAGTGAACTTTCTCTGACAGCCTCCAATGCAAGTATATCCCTCCTTAAATAAGGAGACCAAAACTGTACGCAGTACTCCAGGTGTGGCCTCACCAATACCCTGTACAGGTGTAGCAGGACTTCTCTGCTTTTATACTCTATCCCCCTTGCAAAAAAGGCCAACATTCCATTGGCCTTCCTGATTACTTGCTGTACCTACATACTAACTTTTTGTGTTTCATGCACAAGGACCCCCAGGTCTCTCTGTACTGCAGCACTTTGCAATTTTTCTCCATTTAAATTATAATTTGTTTTTCTATTATTTCTGCCAACGTGGATAATCTCACAGTTTCCCACATTATACTCCATCTGCCAAATATTTGCCCACTCACTGAGCCTTTGCAGATTTTTTGTGTCCTCCTCACAATTTGCTTTCCCACCCATCTTTGTATCATCAGCAAACTTGGCTACATTACACTCTGTTCTTCATCCATGTCATTAATATAAATTGTTAATAGCTGAGGACCCAGCACCGATCCCTGCGGCACCCCACTAGTCACTGTTTGCCAACTGGAAAAAGACCCATTTATCCCGACTCTGTTTTCTGTTAGTTCGCCAATTCTCTATCCATTCTAATATATTACCCCCAACCCAGTGAGCTTTTATCTTGTGTAGTAACCTGTAATGTGGCACCTTATCGAATGCCTTCTGGAAGTCCAAATACATCACATCCACTGGTTCCCCCTGATCCACTCTGCTTGTTACATCCTCAAAGAACTCCAGCAAATTTGTCAAACATGATTTCCCTTTCATAAAACCATGCTGACTCTGCTTGATTGAATCATGCTTTTCCAAATGTCCCATTACTGCTTCCTTAATAATGGACTCCAACATTTTCCCAACGACAGATGTTAGGCAAACTGATCTGTAGTTTACTGCTTTTTGTCTGCCTCCTTTTTTAAATCGGGGCGTTATTTGTGGTTTTCCAATCTGTTGGGACCGCCCCAGAATCCAGGGAATTTTGGTAGATTACAACCAATGCATCCACTATCTCTGCAGCCATTTCTCTTAAGACCGTGGGATGTAAGGCATCAGGTCCGGGGACTTGTCCAGCTTTAGTCCCATTATTTTACCTAGTACCACTTCATTACTGATAGTGATTGTATTAAGTTCCTCCCTACCTATCGCCCCTTGATTATCCACTATTGGGATGTTTTTAGTGTCTTCTACCGTGAAGACCGATGCAAAACATTTGTTCAACGTCTCTGCCATTTTCCTGTTCTCCATTATTAATTCCCCAGTCTCATCATCCAGGGGACCAACATTTACTTTAGCCACTCTTTTCCTTTTTAACCCTCTTTAAAATGTGCCTCTTTGACCCTCTGTGTCATGCTATCTGATGATGCTCCTGTGAAGTACCAGGGGCCATTTTACAGAGTTATTTCAAGGCTGAGATAGATACATTTTTGGTGTTTTGGAGAATCGAGGGATATGGAGATCGGGCGGGAAAGTGGAGTTGAGGTTGTTGTTCAGTCATGATGTTATTGAATGGTGGAGCAGGCTCGAGGGGCCGTATGGCCTACTCCTGCTCATAACTCTTATGTTCTTAAAGGTGCTATATAAATAAAAGTTGTTGTTGTTGATAAAGGAAGGAGAAATGGTGATGGGTCAGGGAGAGCATTTGATCAGAACTGGGAGATATGGCAAATGGACAGCTTATCGGGAGCGATACAGTGAGGGAAAGGAGAGATAGAGAGAGAGAGACCATGTACACAAGAAATGAACTGTAAAGTTGGGTGGGGAAGAAGAGGTGGGGAAGTGACAGCAGACAAAAGGAGGCACAATGGGAGAAGGGAGAGTAATAAAAGACACATAGAAAATAAAAAGACTTGCATTTATTTCGCACCTTTCACCACCACCAGATGCCCCAAAGCGCTTTACAGTCAATTAAGTTATTTTTGATGTGTAGTCACTATCGTAATGTAGGAAACGCAGCAACCAATTTACAATGTGATAATGACCAGATAATCTGCTTCACTGATAAGGGAAAATATTGGCCAGGACATCGGGGATAACTCCCCTGTTCTGCTTGAAATAGTGCAATGGGACCTTTTACATCCACCTGAGGGAGCAGATGGGGTCTCGGTTTAACATCTTATCAAAAAGACAGCACCTCCGCCAGTACAGCAGTCCCTCAGCACTGCACTGGAGCATCAGCTGAGATTTTTGTGTTCATGTCTCTGGAGTGCGACATCAACCCACAACCTTGTGACCCAGAGGCAAGTGTGTTACCCACTGAGTCACAGCTGACACAAATACTGACATAGTTACAGCAGGTTAGCTCAGTTGGAGATGTTTGATGATGCATTTATCAATGCTTAGATATTTTGTCTATTCCTCAAAATCAGTAACATTTTGGAAGGTTCAGGTCAAGGTTCACAGATTAACAATAAGAAATAGGAGCAGGAGGAGGCCATTGGATCCCTCGAGCCTGCTCTGCCTTTCAATAAAATCATGGCTGATCTGATCTTGACTTCAACTCCACTTTCCTGCCTGCTCCCCATAACTCTTGATTCCCCGATAATTCAAAAATCTGTCTATCTCCCTTTTAAATATATTGACTGACTCAGCCTCCACAGCTCTCTGGGGTAGAGAATTCCAAAGATTCACGACCCTCAGAGAAGAAATTCCTCCGCATCTCCGTTTTAAATGGGCGACCCCTTATTCTGAAACTAAGCATCCTAGTTCTAGATTCCCCCACGAGGGGAAACATCCTCTCTGCATCTACCCTGTCAAGCTCCCTCAGAATCTTACACGTTTCAATAAGATCACCACTCATTCTTCGAAACTCCAATGAGTACAGGCCCAACCTGCTCAATCTTACTTCATAAGACAACCCCTTCATCTCAGGAATCAACCTCGTGAGCCTTCTGTGAACTGCCTCCAATACAAGTATATCCCTCCTTAAATAAGGAGACCAAAACTGTACGCAGTACTCCAGGTGTGGTCTCACGGACACCCTGTACAATTGTAGCAAGATTTCTCTACTTTTATACTCCATTCCCCTTCAATAAATGCCAACATTCCATTTGCCTTCCTGATTACTTGCTGTACCTGCATGCTAACTTTTTGTGTTTCATGCACAAGGACCCCCAGATCCCTCTGTACCGCAGCATTTGGCAGTCGCTATTTAAATAATAATTTGCTTTTTTATTCTTCCTACCAAAGTGCATAACCTCACATTTTCCCACATTATACTCCATCTGCCAAATTTTTACCCACTCACTGAGCTTGTCTATAACCCTTTGCAGATTCTTTGTGTCCTCCTCATAACTTGCTTTCCCACTTGTATCAGCAGCATATTTGGCTGCAGTGCACTCCGTCCCTTCATCCAAGTCATTAATATAGATTGTAAATAGTTGAGGCCCCAGCACTGATCCCTGTGGCACCCCACTAGTTACAGTTTGCCAACCTGAAAATGACCCATTTATCCCGACTCTGTGTTTTCTGTTAGTTCGCCAATCCTACATCTATGCTAATATATTACCCCCAACCCTGTGAGCTCTTATATTGTGCAGTACCCTTTTATCTGGCACCTTATCGAATGACTTCTGGAAATCCAAATACACAACTGCTACTGGTTCCTCTTCATCCACCCTGCTCGTTACATCCTCAAAGAACTCCAGCAAATTTGTCAAACCTGATTTCCCTTTCATAAAACCATGCTGTCTCTGCTTGACTATTATGGTTTTCTAAATGTCCTGCTACTATTTCCTTAATAATGAACTCCAGCATTTTCCCAATGATAGATGTTCAGCTAACTGCTCTATAGTTTCCTGCTTTCTCTCTCTCTCCCTCCCTTGTTGAATAGAGGTGTTGCATTTGAGGTTTTCCAATTCACTGGGACCTTGCCAGAATCCAGGGAATTTTGGTAGATTACAACCAATCCATCCACTTTCTCTGCAGCCACTTTTAAGACCCCAGGATGCAGGCCATCAGGTCCAGGGGACGTCCACCTTTAGTCCCAATAGTTTGTCTCGTACTTTTTCTCCAGTGATAGTGATTGTTTTAAGTTCCTCGCTCCCTGTGAACCCTTGATTATCTATTATTATTGGGATGCTTTTAGTGTCTTCCACCGTGAAGACCACACAAAATATTTGTTTAAAGTCTCTGCCATTTCCCCGTTTAATTCTCTCAGGGACCAACGTTTATTTTTGCTATCTCTTCCTTTTTATATATCTGTAGAAGCTCTGACTGTATTTATGTTCCTTGTCAGTTTACCCTCAATATATCTTCTCCCTCTTTATTATTTTTATTAAGTCAATACTTAAAGCCACACAGCAGAAGGAAAGAATGTTCCATAGAAACTAGAATTGTCTCTTCTGAATTTCGATCCTGTACTTAGTGATGACTTTTGTAAACTCCTTTTGCAGGGTGTTAGAAGGGGAGGATTTGAAGGAGGGAAACTCAAACTAAACATCACGTCATGATCAGATAGAGTCACTCGATTCAGCAGGACTTGAATATCATCGGCCTTTGAATGTGGAAGGAGAAATGTTTGTTTATTCTGTCTGTGGGGAAAGATTACAAACATCAATGTGACTGAAAAAAGCACTGAGACACACACACCCGAGTGAGAGTGTTTCAGTGCACTGATTGTGGAAAGAGCTTTAACCAGTTACACAGCCTGAAAAACCCTCGAACCATTCACAGCGGGGGAAAACTGTAAACGTGTTGTCTGTGGAGGAGGCTTCAACTGATCATCCAACCTGGAGAGACAGAACCACACCCGCACCACGGAGAAACCGTGGAAATGTGGGGACTGTGAGAAGGGATTCAGCTACCCGTCTGCGCTGCAAATTCATCAACACATTCACACTGGGGAGAAGCCGTTCACCTGCCCCGTGTGTGGGAAGCCATTCACTCAGTCATCCAGCCTGGTGAAACACCAGCTTGTTCACACTGGGGAGAGGCCGTTCACCTGCCCTGAATGTGGGAAAGGATTCATTCAGTCATCCGACCTGCTGGCACACCAGCGAGTTCACACTGGGGAGAGGCCGTTTACCTGCTCTGAGTGCGGGAAGGGATTCACTGTGTCATCCAGCCCGCTGAGTCACCAGCGAGTTCACACTAGAGAGAGGCCGTTCATCTGCTCCGTGTGTGGGAAGGGATTCACTGTTTCATCCAACCTGCTGGCACACCAGCGAGTTCACACCGGGGAGAGGCCGTTCACCTGCTCGGAGTGTGGGAAAGGATTGACTCTGTCATCCAATCTGCTCAAACACCAGCGAGTTCACACTGGGGAGAGGCCGTTCACCTGCTCCGTGTGTGGGAAGCGATTCACTCGGTCATCCCACCTGCTGGCACACCAGCGAGTTCACACTGGGGAGAGGCCGTTCATCTGCTCCGTGTGTGGGAAGGGATTCACTGTGTCATCCAATCTGCTGGCACACCAGCGAGTTCACACTGGGGAGAGGCCGTTCATCTGCTCCGTGTGTGGGAAGGGATTCACTGTGTCATCCCGCCTGCTGACACACCAGCGAGTTCACAAGTGACTGCAGTGGTTGGATTCTGCTATCATTGCTGCTGTTAATCACATCCCGACTGAATCGTGTCCATTCCGACAGTTGAAGTTTGTTTCTGATGATAATAACCCCTATAACTGGGCTGGAATATAATATTTTGATGTTTCAATAACAGCGTGTGTCGACATTTAATATTCCAAGATAAGAGGAGACTAATTGATGTCCTGTTACTGACTCCACCATTTTGGGGCCTTTTCTCCTTTCTAACTCTGGATTATTTCAGTTCTCATACCTTTGGTTACTCTCGTGGACAAATGCCAGTTCCCCATACCTTCCAGAGTACCTCTCCTCCCCTTGGAATTGTGGGAAGGTGTCGGTAACATGCCCCGGATCACTAAACACAAAACCCAGTCTGTGAATCACTTTCAGATACTGGACTTAGCGTGTGCCCCACAGCATCTCTCTCACCTTCGATGTGTGAATGGAGCTTCACGCCTGCAAACCTGGGTTCAATTTAAATTTGAATTTATTCAGCAAATGTATTTAAGAAAATACAGATCACATCAAATAATTGCCAACGGTTTAGAGTCAACAAGATGAACAAGTAAATACATTCCGGCCCAAGATTCCAGCTCTACATTCACAGGAGAAAGCCTGTTATCAAACTCCTCGATTAGACAGAATAGAGAACAATGCTAACTCGAAGAATATCTAGCATCTGTTGTAAATATCTTTCAAATCCCGACTGATACAATCTGGCGTTTTCCTTTCAGTTGAAGTGAATGGAAGATGAGAGGGGTGTTGGCATAGGGAACTCGGTTAATTCAGCTTCTGAAAGGTGTTCATGTTTAGTTCATTGCATATCGGGGAAAATGTGGTTGTTATCATTAGAGAGAGATTTCACTGAGCAGCAGTTGGTGTTTGCAAACAACTGGCCGTGGATATTTTCATCATAGAATGTTTAGATTAGAAATATTATGTTTGAAAAAGAAGAGTTCAGAGACTAGTGGTTTGTGCTTGCCACAGGAAGACCAGTGTTTTACGTACTTCTAACATTGTTGATGCATGGTGAAGAAAATGCAGACTTGTGTCTCTGGACTATGCCGTAGCCAAAGACTACCATATTAGACAATGCCAGTTCCAGTTGGATAAGAGGTTGATGGAATAGCAAAAGATCCAGCAGTTAAGACAACATTATCTCCAGTTATCTGCAGCATGCTGACACAGTTGGACTTAAGAATTTAAAGTATTGAGTTAAATTATTGCGATCGATTGTTATAGAATTGAATTGTTGTGGAATGGAAAAGTAGCGAAGTTATGCTAAACTTGTATCGAACCTTGGTTAGACTTTGTGTGTGCAATTCTGGTCACCATATTATAAAAAGGGTATGGTGGCACTGGAGAGGGTGCAGAGAAGATTTACAAGGATGATGCCAGAAAGGCGAGCGTGTACCTATCGGGAAAGGATGGACAGGCCGGGTCTCTTTTCTCTTGAAAAAAGAAGGCTGAGGGGTGACCAAATGTTTTTAAAATGATGAAAGGTTTTGATAGAGTAGACACAGTGTTTCCACTTGTGGGGACCAGCATAATTAGAGGCCATCAACATAAGATAGTCACCAAGAAATCAAATGGGGCATTCAGAAGAAACCTCTACCCAGAGAGTGGTGAGAATGTGGAACTCACTGCCACAGGGAGTGGTTGAAGCGAATAGTATCGATGCATTTAAGGGGAGGCTAGACAAGTATATGAGGGAGAAGGGAATCGAGGGTTATGTGGATATCGTTAGATGAGGAAAGAAGGGAGGAGGCTCGAGTGGAGCATAAACGCCGGCATGGACTGGTTGGGCCGAATGGCCTGTTTCTGTGTCCTATATCCGATGTAATCCTATTGTCCAAGTCACACTGCTCGAAGGGGAAGATAAATGACTTGCATCCAAACGCGATTGTTACTTTTGTCTTCTTTGTAAAATGACAAAGTCTGGGCATAATTTGTTTGTGAAATTAAAACTGATTTTATATATATATATATATATATATATATATATATATATTGCTAAGCATCACTGGTCAAACCCATGGGAAGGAAAATTTAGCTGAAAATTGAGATAATTAAGTTTTATTTTTGAAAAAGTCCTGTCTCTGTGGTTCTGTCCAAACTATGTATTCAGAAATAAGTTTTTGGGGGCGACTGTTATGCTAAAGGTAACTAACATCCTTCCTCTTGGATACTGAATTGCTCTCTGGCATATTTTGGAGAATAAAAGGTCCAAGAAGAGGTTCGGTTAAATAAAATTAAACAAAGAAACTGGGTCAAAACTTGGACCAAGTGGGAATGTTTGATCGATGTTTAAAGACAGTATGATAATATTGTATTCGACAGAAAAGTTCCTCTGTGCTCATGAATGAAATGGTGAACACTGTATAAAATGTAATGAGAGGAAATGAGTGAGGATATAAGAAGAAAACAGGAAAGTTACATCTCCAAATAGAAATGTTTCTTAACTCATTGTTCCTGGGTGAATTGTCATAAATCACCTGGGTACAATCTGGTGTTAATGTAAATTCTTGTTAAAGTCAGGGATGTGTAGGAAATTGCTAAGATTTCTCTGAGATGTTTGTGTCATTGCCTACACTGAACAATAAGAAAACTGAATTTGATCATCTGGTCACTACCCGAGACATCGGGACCGTGCAGAGTGAGATGAGCAAAGATCTTCAGACACCCCACGATCTTTTGATAAGATCACCTCAAATGGCTTGGATCAGATGTCACATGTGGCATGATACTGGGATACCGCTGCGTGTGTGTGTGAACGAGTCTCAGGCATGCTCAGTTATCGACAACAGCACAACATGAAATGGCTAATGTGGCACAGGAGAGTGAGAGAACTTTTTAAACCATCAAGGTCGTCACACATTCTCCATAGAGAAAGCGACTTTGAAATAATCCGGATAGAGTTAAACACACTGCTACTTGTCAGAGGCATTAGAATTAACAGGAGCGAGAATGCTGACCAAATTAGGATTTCCTTACAGCTGGAATGGTCATCAGTTTCAAGGCCTCCACTAAGTACTGAACAAAGAAAGCTTGTAGAGAGGCTAAAAACAAAAAAAGTCAGCCTGTCTCTGTCTGGAAAAGGTGGCCATGGCTGTGTACAGATCCGCTACAAGCTGAAGGTGGGAGATAAGGAGGCCAGACCTTACAAGCTCCATAAAAAAACATGGATCCAAGTGAGAGGCGATCTCCAGTAGGAAACAGAGGACCTCAAAAGAGTTAGTTTTGGAATCCGTGATAAACCGAGGTATAGACCCTCAAAAGCATACTTTTAGTGGTAATAGAGAAAGAACCCTAAAGCGTGCTCCTTGGGAAGATTAGGAGACCAGGAAGACTCCCCTGAACCAGGTGGGTTGGAACACATCCTGACCCCAAACACTAAATTAATAGTGTTCACTTAAAGAGTTAGTATCACTCCAGGACAATAAGTAATTCAAGACCATTATAACATACTTCAATACAAACTTAAAAGGTAATGACGGCAGGTTATTTTAAAGTAAGAAATATTGTATGTTGATCAGTAATGTTAACTATTGGTTTGCCAAGTACAAACGCTGATCGTGTTCATCATATGTGGGACTTAAATAAAATGACATCCCACCTCACAAAAAGAACTCGACCTGACCCATCCAGTAAAAGAACCCACATTTAATGGACTAGAAGTAACTGAATCAGGAAATGTATTATATAACAATGTGTGTTTTTAAATTGTTCATTGAAATCAAAAGTTTTAAACATGAGCTTGAATCTATCAACTAGATTATGTGAAGGGAGATATTCACAATTAATAGACAAAATGGGAAGAGAATTAGTAAATAATGTGTTAGTAAAGAAGAGAAAACAGGAACCAAGGGATGAGGAAGATGGAGAACACAAGGAGAATCAGTTTAAATCACAAGGAAAGTGAGAGCTGACAGGATAGCTCAGAATAGGAGCCACAGCAAGGTTAGCAGGAGTAAACAGAATAGATATAGAAAGTGAATGGGAACACGATGTGGCTTACTGGAGGTATCATGTGTAGCCTCTGTGACATTTATGATGAATGTGATACAGAAGGGACTGGACAAGAGAGAGAGTAATCAAATCCCTTTGTTTATTCATGAAGAACAACTGAGAAAATGGTTTAGGGCAACCAAGTCATAGGCTTTGATGTGATGCCGACAATAGGATTGGAGATTTTGGCTCGTAGGGAAGAAGAAAGAAGTGAAGATATTAGACCATTGGGATTGGTCTTGCCTTTGCTAAGGAAAAATGGAAATGAAACGAAATCTTGGCCGGTGTATAGGGTAGAACTGTTTGCAAGGGTGGAAGACTGAGCTCGGTCCGATCCATAAGCAGTATGAGGAATATCCAAGATATCTGATTAAGAAGGGAGGAACTTGGATAGCACCAGATATGCAGTGTTGTACTCTGAAAGGGACAACATGGGTTTATAGATGCTCCAGCTTGTGGGTTCAACCTCGACAAAGAATCTCCAGAATGCCAGATTGAAGTAAGTAAATGGGGTGAAGGCCAAACTAATACCGTGTGTAAAGGAAAAGGACAGTATTGTGTGACTACTACTGTCACGTATATGACTGTGGGTTAAACCGATGCCCCATACTAGAACATCACTTTAGCTTGATTCCACCGAGGAGCACATGTATCGCTGCTAAACATTGGTTCTGGCACATCAGCATGACGCAACTTATCTGCAGACAAGACTGCCTCTGGAGGATGAAGCCATTCAAGTCATTCCACATATAGGACACTATATTCTCCTTGTTTCTGGCTTTAAAGCTCATAATTCAGCGAATTAGGACATCCCAGAAACACACAGTGCAAATGATATAGACGAATAGAAAGACAGAACAGGCAATCCCGAGACATGAGAATCAGGAATGGAGGAAAGTAGTATCTAATTAGATTGTTCCAGCTGGGATTGGTGATAGCACGGATAATAGCTTCAGGGAATCTGGGCATTGCATTATGCTGTAAGGAAGTCAATAAGAGACATTGAAAATATAAGGAAAGGGAAGGACACTGAGAGGAAACCAGGATTAGTAAAGACAAAGAAGGATATAAAACACTTTGTCAACATGTAATGTAACCCATAAAAAAAAACCTCTGGGACAGGTTGACACGTGGACCCTGGTTAATTCAGCTTCTGAAAGGGGTTTATGTTTAATTCATTCGATAGTGGGAAAATGTAGTTCATATTATTAGGGAGAGAGAGACAGATTTCACTGAGCAACAGCTGGTGTTTTGTGACCAACCAGGCTTCGATATTCATAATAGAATGGATTAGAAATATTGTTAGGATAAGTAAAGTCCAGAACTAGTGGTTTATGATCACCTTGGCCAGGCCGCAATGCTTCTAAATGTGTTGCTGTTGTAAACTTGTGTCTCTGAACTATGCAGTAGCCAGAGACTACCATATTAGGCAATGCCGGCTCCAGTTTGATAAGAAAACAGTCTATAAATGTAAGCTTTTTCCTTTGTTCGTTAGCATGGAGATACCCGTGCCTGGTTACACGTGCTCCATCTGTGACTATATTCCACTTGTAAATTGCTTTTCATGCTGATGGTAAAGAATAAATTGATTATAAACAGAAGACTGAATTCGTTACTACTCAAGTGAACAAACAGAAGTTTGTTTTAAATCAACACTTGGTTATTTTTTTTTAAGTTTGGAACTTCATAACTTCCTTAAGAATTAAAAATCCGTTAAAACAGCAAAATCATTAGTAAAGCTATCATTATTATCCTTGAATAAAACATAGCGTAGTTAATTTCAATAGCTCCAATTTAATTCAGACCAATATTTTATTAACTAAACAATACAGAACAGATAAAATGAAACAAAATAGCACATGCTTACAGAACACAGTAAATTACATCATTGTTACCTTCAGGTGCTTTTCCAAATGACTAAAAATACTGACTATGAGTAGACAAATATTGATTTAATTTGTTTAAATGTGAAAAAACAAAGTGCTATGGAAATTTCAAACCATGCATCAGGCACATGGCAACCGTAACTTCAAGGCTGAAGCTTATCTTTTGTAAAACAAACTCGCCTGACTTTCAGAGTTGCACTGCTTGCCCCAGTCAAAATATATCCACAGCAGCGTCTTTAACTTCAAAATGTAAATCACAAAGATCCAATGCTACTAGTTCCACAATCTGAATTGAAATGAACATACTCAACACATCCACACTTCTGTAAAACTCCCAACATCCAAGACAACAAAGGGTTAAATGGCTTTGAGCTCCATGCAGAGAAAAGTGGGTGAAGCTAAAACAAACATAACAGATGCTTTTTTCAAAGACAGACTTTCAGACAAAAGGAATACTGTAAATTCTTAAACAGTCATGGTCAGGAAAACTTCCACTCTAATATAATTCACCCAAACTTAAATTCCAGCATCCTTTCAGGTTCCTTTCACTCAGTAATCTTGTGCTTTATTTTTCTCGGCACAGACACTGACAGCTTCAGTGTTGGTTTCAACTTTAAGTTCCCCTTTTTCACCTTTTAAATTGTCATCTCAGTAACTTATTCTCTAATTCTGTTTTGTCCTTCCTTTGCTGAGTTCTCGGCTGGGTTAACTTGCACCTTAGATCTTTTCCCCTCTCTGTCTCGCCTGCTCCTTATGCTTCTCCTCTCTCACCTGTTAATTTCTCAAGTCTGTGCACAGAGGTGGGTTGCGTAAACCAATATACGCTTCCCTTTGTCAAATTGGAACTTGCCCTCGTCAATTTGACTCTGGACCCAATCGACCGAGTTTCAGTACGAGTCACCTTGTGGACTCGCAAGGAATGATGTCAAGTGAGTGGTATGGAGCAGCTTCACATGTTCATTGTTCCTGGCACACTCTGTCAGGTTAGCCATGCTTAGCAAACCCATCGCTCAATTACTGGTAGATTAGTCCTACATCTCCCAGAAATTCTCCATCCTGGATTGATAGCCTGGCTGAGTAAAACGAGATGGCCAGAGATCTACGGACCCCAGTTCCACTGAACAAAATATTGATTAATTACTATCTGTCAAGTCAATTTGTTGAGTTTTTGGGTCTGTGCCAATTCGCCCTTTCACACCTAAGTTCAGAAAGCTTTCACTTAACTCGTATTGGTGACAGTAATTATATTTTATTCAGTGAAATTGAGACACTACTCTTCACCAAACCCCGCATCCCAACTCCCCTTGCACATCTGTCTCCAACCATCTTCATCCCAACTCCTTTCACCCTTATTCTCCACCCTCACTGACCACTCCTCTTAAACCCCTCTCATCTTAGTCATTTCAATTGAAAGGAAACAGAGAGATTGTACCAGTCAGGATTTGAAAGATATTTACAACAGATTCTACAGGTTCTTGGACTTATGGTCTTTCTATATTCTGTCCACGCGATCAGTTAGATAACAGACATTCTCCTGTGAATACAGAGCTGGACTATTGGGCTCTGATGTGTTTATTTGTTCATTTTGGTGAATCTAAAGCTTTGCCAATTAATTTATATGATCGGTCTACTTGTTCATCTTTTGTCAAATACATTTCCTGAGTGGATTCAAATTTAAATTAAAACCAGGTTTGCAGCCATGATGCTCTATTCACACATCGAAGGTGAGAGAGATGCTATGGGGCACACGCTAAGTTCAGCAGTGGAAAGCCTCTCCCCAGTGTGAACTCGCTGGTGTGTCAGCAAGTGGGATGACCAAGTGAATCCCCTGCCACACTGGGCGCAGGTGAACGGCCTCTTCCCGGTGTGAACTCCCTGGTGTGTTCGCAGGCTGGATGGCTGAGTGAATCCCTTCCCCCGGTGTGACTGTGCTGATGAATATCGAGGTTAGACGGTGAACTAAATCCCCTCCCACAGTCTCCACATTTCCACGGTTTGTCCATGGTGTGGGTATCCTTGTGTCTCTCCAGGTTGGACGCTCAGTTGAAGCCTGGTCCACACACACAACACGTGTACGGTTCTCCCCGATGTGAACGCTGCGATGTTTTTTCAGGCTGTGTAACTGGTTAAAGCTCTTTTCACAGTCAGTGCACTGGAACACTCACTCGGGTGTGTGTGCCTCGGTGCTTCTCCAGTCACACTGATGTTTGCAATTTTTCCCACAGGCAGAAGAGACAAACATTTCTCCTTCTATATTGAAAGGCCGATGATATTCAGGTCCTGAGGAATCGAGTGACTCCATCAGATCTTGGTGTGATGTTTGGTTTGAGTTTTCCATCTTCAAATCCTTTGAATACCTTGTAAAAGGAGTTTACAGATCTCATCACCATAAGTACACAAAAAAAATTCAGAACAGTAAATTCTAGTTATTATGGAACATTTTTTCCTCTCTTGTTCCTCCAAGGCTGTAAATCGCTGCCTCCTCCTTCTGCTGAAATCCAAACACATCGCACTTCTCAAGACATTTTATCCTCCATTCCCAGTTTTCCCCACCAACTATGGCTGGTTTCAGTTCTACACTCCCTCTCCTACTCTGATGGTGCTGACTCTGGCTGGGTTCCGTTCTCCTTCACTGGTTCCTCTCCCTCTCTTCCCCTAATGGTGCAGACTCTGGCTGGGTTCAGTACGACACTCACTGGTTCCACTCCCTCTCCTCCCCTTATGGTGCTGACACTGACTGGGTTAACTTCTGCACTCACTGGTTCCCCTCCCTCTCCTCCCCTGATGGTGCTGAATCTGGATGAGGCCCTGAAGTTCCAAGCACTCTGTGTTCATTTAAAAGGTGACCACACATGCGCTCTATGGCTCGACGAACAGTGATAGCGGTGCACAGATCTGCATCGTACCTTTACAAAGGCTGCCAACCTGGGCCTGTTCCCGTGAAAAAGTCCCAGAGCTGCAAACGTGGGACCTCTAGGTTCTTAGTCAGGGTTTAGCACCAACACCAGTTACAAATGGATATGGTCTCATAGCCATTACAGAGACATGGTTGCAAGGTGACCAAGACTGGGAACTTAACATTTCGGGGTACTTGACAATCCAGAAGGAAAGACAGAAAAGAAAAGGAGGTGGGGTAGCTCTGATGATAAAGGATGGAATCACCGCCATAGTGAGAAACGATATTGGCTCAAATGATCAGGATGCTGAAACACGTTTAGTTACCAACGGATTGCTATCTTTTCTCTTACACCCTTTCCTCCTCACTGAAATATATTTTTCTTGAGAGTTGTGAAATATCTCCTGAAATGTACACCAACCATCCTACACTTTAATCTATTTTCCCAGTCCACTTTAGCCAACTCAGCCCTCATCCCTTCATAGTCCCCTTTATTTAAGCTTAGTACGCTGGTTAGAGATCATAGAAACATAGAAAATAGGTGCATGATTAGGCCATTTGGCTCTTCGAGCCTGCACCGCAATTCAATGAGGTCATAAGAACATAACATAAGAATTAGGAACAGGAGTAGGCCATCTAGCCCCTCGAGCCTGCTCCGCCATTCAACAAGATCATGGCTGATCTGGCCGTGGACTCAGCTCCACTTACCCGCCTGCTCCCCATAACCCTTAATTCCCTTATTAATTAAAAATCTATCTATCTGTGACTTGAATACATTCAATGAGCTAGCCTCAACTGCTTCCTTGGGCAGATAATTCCACAGATTCACAACCCTCTGGGAGAAGAAATTCCTTCTCAACTCGGTTTTAAATTGGCTCCCCCGTATTTTGAGGCTGTGCCCCCTAGTTCTAGTCTCCCCGACCAGTGGAAACAACCTCTCTGCCTCTATCTTGTCTATCTCTTTCATTATTTTAAATGTTTCTATAAGATCACCCCTCATCCTTCTTAAACTCCAACGAGTAAAGACCCAGTCTACTCAATCTATCATCATAAGGTAAACCTGTCATCTCCGGAATCAACCTAGTGAATCGTTTCTGTACCCCCTCCAAAGCCAGTATATCCTTCCTTAAGTAAGGCGACCAAAACTGCACGCAGTACTCCAGGTGCGGCCTCACCAATACCCTATACAGTTGCAGAAGGACCTCCCTGCTTTTGTACTTCATCCCTCTCGCAATGAAGGCCAACATTCCATTCGCCTTCCTGATTACCTGCTGCACCTGCAAACTAACTTATTGGGATACATGCACAAGGACCCCCAGGTCCCTCTGCACCGCAGCATGTTGTAATTTCTCCCCATTCAAATAATATTCCCAATTTTTGTTTTTTTTCCCCAAGGTGGATGACCTCACACTTTCCGACATTGTATTCCATCATGGCTGAACATGCAACTTCAGTACCTCATTCCTACTTTCTCGCCATACCCCTTGATCCCCCTAGCAGTAAGAACTACATCTAACTCCTTTTTGAATATATTGAGTGAATTGGCCTCAATAACTTTCTGTGGTGGAGAATTCCATAGTTTCGCCACTCTGAGTGAAGAAGTTTCTCCTCATCTCTGTCGTAAGTGGCTTACCCCTTATCCTTAGACTGTGATCCCTGGTTCTGGACTTCCCCAACATTTTTGAACATTCTTCCTGCATCTAACCTGTCTAAACCCGTCAGAATTTTAAACGTTTCTATGAGATCCCCTCTCATTCTTCTGAACTCCAGTGAATAGAAGCCCAGTTGATCCAATCTTTCTTGATATGTCAGTCTCGCCATCCCGGGAATCAGTCTGGTGAACCTTCGCTGCACTCCATCAATAGCAAGAATGTCCTTCCTCAAGTTAGGAGACCAAACTGTACACAATACTCCAGTGTGGCCTCACCAAGGCCCTGTACACTGTAGTAACACATCCCTGCCCAGTACTCAAATCCCCTAGCTATGAAGGCCAACATGCCAGTAGCTTTCTTAACCGCCTGCTGTATCTGCATGCCAAACTTCAATGACTGATGTACCATGACACTCAGGACTCGTTGCACCTCCCCTTTTCCTAATCTGTCACCATTCAGATAATTGTCTGTCTCTCTGTTTTTACCACCAAAGTGGATAACCTCACATTTATCCACATTATATTTCATCTGCCATGCATTTGCCCACTCACCTAACCTATCCAAGTCACTCTGCAGCCTCATAGCATCCTCCTCGCAGCTCACACTGCCACCCAACTTAGTGTCATCCGCAAATGTGGAGATACTACATTTAATCCCCTCGTCTAAATCATTAATGTACAATGTAAACAGATGGGGCCCCAGCACAGAACCTTGCGGTTCCCCACTAGTCACTGCCTGCCATTCTGAAAAATATCCATTTACTCCTACTCTTTGCTTACTGTCTGCCAACCAGTTCTCAATCCACGTCAGCACACTATCGCCAATCCCATGTGCTTTAACTTTGTACATTAATCTCTTGTGTTGGACCTTGTCGAAAAGCTTCTGAAAGTTCAAATACACCACATCAACTAGTTCTCCCTTGTCCACTCTACTGGAAACATCCTCAAAGAATTCCAGAAGATTTGTCAAGCATGATTTCCCTTTCACAAATCCATGCTGACTTGGACCTATCATGTCACCTCTTTCCAAATGCGCTGCTAAGAAATCCTTAATAATTGATTCCATCATTTTACCCACTATCGATGTCAGACTGACTGTTCGATAATTCCCTGTTCTCCCTCCCTCATTTTTTAAAAAGTGGGGTTACGTTGGCTACCATCCATTCCATAGGAACTGATCCAGAGTCTATGGAATGTTGGAAAATGACTGTCAATGCATCCGCTATTTCCAAGGCAACCTCCTTACATACTCTGGGATGCAATCCATCAGGCACTGGGGATTTATCGGCCTTCAATCCAATCAATGTGCCCAACCCAATTTCCCAACTAATAAGAATTTCCCTCAGTTCGTGCTTCTTACTAGACCCTCTGACCCCTTTGATATCCGGAAGGTTGTTTGTGTCCTCCTTAGTGAATACCGAACCAAAGTACTCGTTCAATTGTTCTGCGATTTCTTTGTTTCCCGTTATGACTACCCCTGATTCTGAGTGCAGGGGACCTACGTTTGTCTTTACTAATCTTTTTCTCATTACATATCGATAGAAGCTTTTGCAGTGCGTTTTAATGTTCCCTGCAAGCTTCTTCTCGTACTATATTTTCCCTGCCCTAATCAAACCTTTTGTCCTCCTCTGCTGAGTGCTAAATTTAGCCCAGTCCCTGTGTTCGCTGCTATTTCTGGCCAATTTGCATGCCACTTCCTTGGCTTTAATACTGTCCCTGATTTCCCTTGATAGCCACGGTTGAGCCACCTTCCCTTTTTATTTTTATGCCAGGCAGGGATGTACAATTGTTGTAGTTCATCCATGCAGTCTCTAAATGTCTGCCATTGCCCATCCACTGTCAACTCCTTAAGTATCATTCGCCAATCTATCCTAGCCAATTCACGCCTCATACCTTCAAAGTTACCCTTCGTTAAGTTCTGGACCATGGTCTCTGAATTAACTGTTTCATTCTCCATCCTAATGTCGAATTCCACCATATTATGGTCTTCCCCAAGGGGCCTCACATTACACATTCCTCGCTCATTACACAACACCCAGTCTAAGATGGCCTCCCCCCTAGTTGGTTCCTCGACATATTGGTCCAGAAAACCATCCCTTATGCACTCCAGGAAATCCTCCTCCACCGTATTGTTTCCAGTTTGGTTAGCCCAATCTATATGCATATTAAAGTCACCCATGATAACTGCTGCACCTTAATTGCATGCACCCCTAATTTCCTGTTTGATGCCTTCCCCAACATCACTACTACTGTTTGGAGGTCTGTACACAACTCCCACTAACGTTTTTTGCCATTTGGTGTTCTGCAGCTCTACCCATATAGATTCCACATCATCCAAGCTAATGTCCTTCCTAACTATTGCATTAATCGCCTCTTTAACCAGCAATGCTACCCCACCTCCTTTTCCTTTTATTCTATCCTTCCTGAATGTTGAATACCCGTGGATGTTGAGTTCCCAGCCCTGATCATCCTGGAGCCACGTCTCTGTAATCCCAATCACACCATATCTGTTAACATCTATTTGCACAGTTAATTCATCCACCTTTTTACGGATACTCCTTGCATTAAGACACAGAGCCTTCAGCTTTGTCTTTTTAACACACATTGTCGATTTATAATTTTGCTGTAATGTGGCCCTTGGGATTCTCTGCCCTCCACTTTTACTATTCTCCTTTCTCTCTTTTGCCTCTGTCTCCCTTTTATTTCCCTCTGCCTCCCTACATAGGTTCCCATCCCCCTGCCATCTGAATTTGAAATTGAATCATGCTACTGATTCCAAGGGGATCTTTTACTTGGAGATTGTTTATTAATCCTGTCTCATTACACAGGACCAGAACTAAGATAGCTTGCCCCTTGGTTGGTTCCGTTATATACTGTTCAAGGAACCCATCCCTTATGCACTCGATGAACACTTCCTCAAGGCTACCTGACCAACTTGATTTGTCCAATCATAATGGAGATTAAAATTACCCATGATTATTGCTGTTCCCTTTTTACTAGCCCCCACTATTTCGTGGTTTATACTCTGACCAACAGAGTTGCTGCTGTTCGGCGGCCTATAGAATACACCCACCAAGTGACTTTTTCCCTTTATTATTCCTTATCTCCACCCAAACTGTTTCAGCACACAGCCGATTTAATCAACTGGTTCTCCTTAGATAATAAAGATCACATATATTTAATTGCAGTTCCAAACCTACAACAATACCAAAGATTTCTTAAAGAAAATAAAGTCACATATCCACCAGCCAATCACTTACCTGCTTGGCTGTGACGTCACACTTCGATTTCGATTTTTTTTCACTTTATGTTCCTGCTGCAGCTGGCCTCCTCCTGACTGCTGCCCTTTGTACTCCCGCGTCCGCTCAGGTCTCGCGATGCTGGCCTCCTCCTGACTGCTGCCCTTTGTACTCCCGCGTCCGCTCAGGTCTCGCGACGCTGGCCTCCTCCTGACTGCTTCCCTTTGTACTCCCGCATCCAATCAAGTCTCGTGATGCTGGCCTCCTCCTGACTGCCGCTGCTCCAAGCTGCCACTACCCTTTGTACTCCCACGTCCGCTCAGGTCTCGCGATGCTGGTCTCCTCCCGACTATTCCACAGAAGCACGGGGTTTGTCTGCTTTTATTGATGAATTTAACAAGTCTATATTAAAAGGATGAATTTTAAAAATCTGCATTAAAATGTGAGCCAGTGGGTTGTGAGCCCCAGAGCCTTGTGTCCACGGCAAACGAGCCAAATGTGGGCAGCAGAAATGTTACAAGGACACCCTCACAGCTTCCCTGATAAAGTGCGACATCACCACTGACACCTGGGAGTCCCTGGCCAAAGACTGCCCTGGATGGAGAAAGTGCATCCAGGAGGGCATTGAGTACTTTGAGTCTCAATGCCGAGAGCATGAAGAGGTCAAGTTCAGGCACGGAAGGAGTGTGCAGCAAACCTGTCCCGCCCACCAGTGACACAGTCTGTGGTTCTCGTATTGGACTGTTTAGCCACCACATAACTCACTTCAGGAGTGGAAGCAAGTCTTCCTCGATTCCGAAGGACTGCCTATGATGATGATGATGATGTGTCCAAAAGGGCGCACAATAAAGGCCCATAGCCTCCCCTGGCCCCAGGCCCTGAAACTCTTTTGAGTTAACCTGCAAAACATAAAACATGTATCCGTGCCACCCGACCTGGATGACACACACAAGACAGTTACAAGGCCCTTTTTTTTTGGGGGGGGGGGTTTTTTTGTGTTTTTTTTTTGGGCACTAAAATCAAATTGTTCCTTTTTCCAGTGCCCCCTATAAAAGGAGAGGGGGACACTAAAAGCACCGGCAATTAAAACAAATTAAACTTTAAAACGTAAAATCAAATTAAAATTTGGTTGCCGGGCGTGATGATGCACTCCAGTCCCTCCGGTGCCCACCTCTCGCGGAAGGCCGCGAGCGTACCGGTGGACACTGCGTGCTCCATCTCCAAGGACACCAGGCCCTGAACAAGGGACTGCACAAGGTCGCGCCCTGTGGCTCAGACAATCAGTGGCACAAATCCCGCCCCTCGGGCTCCCCAATTGGTTGGAGGACCTGTCGCTGGCTCGTTCCTCCAACCCCGACCCGCTCGCTCCGCATTGGTTGGAAGCTCCCGTCAATCAGTACCGGTCACATGTCCCTCGAGCGCGCTCCGCCAAACTGCTGAAAACTGGTCTCGGGGACCCGGATGGGCGGCTCTCGGGTTTGGATTTCCCTTTATTCTCTCCCTATCCCCCCCGCTCCCCCGCGCAAATCTCTACCCAATCAGAGTGGAGGAAAGTCGCTTTGCATCACCGCTCGAGGCACTTTAACGGACACAAACGCCTTTCCCCAGAAGGCGCCGCGCCGACTCCACACCACAGGATCCGAGTGCAGAGGCGCAGCTCCGAGTGTGGGGGGGAGGAGTTGGTTGGTGTCCCCTGGGCATGCGCGGCTATTACCGATGGCGATCGCGAGGGGGGCGCTGTGCCGGACGCTTTTCCCGGTGTGCATGCGCAGACTCTCGGCTGTCAATCACCAATCAGGCAGCTCAGCTGCTGGTGAGACCTGTGACATCATCGAATCCCAGACATTGACAGCACAGAAGGAGGCCATTCAGCCCACCGTGTCCCTGCCGGCTGGCACATAGCTCTGCAGCCTAATCCCACTGTACAGCTCTTGGTCTGTAGCTCTGTAGGTTATGGCACATTAAAGAAAGCCGTACATTTATATAGCGCCTTTCACGAACACCGGACGTCTCAAAGCTATTCACAGAGAATGAAGTACTTTTGGAGTGTAGTCACTGTTGTAATGTGGGAAAGGCGGCAGCTAATTTGTGACCAGCAAACTCCCACAGACAGCAATGTGATAAAGACCAGATAAACTGTTTTTGTTATTTTGATTAAAGGACAAATATTGGCCACGACGCCGGGGGTAGCTTCCCTCCTCTTTTTCGAAATAGTGCCATGAGATCTTTTATGTCCACCAGAGAGAGAGTTGACCAGGCTTCGGTTTAAAGCCTCATCCGAAAGATGGCTCCTCCGACAGTGCAGTGACACTGGAGTGTCAGCGTAGATTTTTTGTGCTCAAGTCTCTGGAGTGGGACTTGAACCCACAACCTTCTGACTCACTGAGCCACAGGTGACACCTCTGCTAAGGCAAATAGGTCCTTCGTATCCACTCTATCTAGGCCCGTCAAGTGCATATCCAAGTACTTTTAAATGTTATGAGGTTTTCTGCCGCTACCATCCTTTCAGGCAGTCAGTTCCAGACTCCCACCATCCTCTCGGTGAAAAGATTTCTCAAATCCCATCTAAACATTTCACCAATTACTTTAAATCTATGCACCCCCAGCGATTGACCCTCTGCTAAGGGAAATAGATCCTTCCTATCTACTCTATCTAGGCCCCTCATAATTTTATACACCTCAATGAGGTCTCCCCTCAGCGTCCTCTTTTCCTAAACAAACAACCCCAGTCTATCCAATCTGTCCTCATAGCTAAAATTCTCATGTCCAGGCAACATCCTCGTAAATCTTTGTACCCTGAGTGGTGCAATCACATCTTTCTTGTAATGTGGTGACCAGAACTGCACACAGTACTCTAGCTGTGGCCTAACTAGAACCTCGCCAGAGTCAGCAGCTTCAGGGGAGGGGAACCAGTGAGTGTAGAAATGAAACCAGCCAGAGTCAGCACCTTCAGGGAAGGAGAGGGAGGGGAACCATTGAGTGTAGAACTGAATCCAACCAGTGTCAGCACCTTCAGGGGACGAGAGGGAGAGGAACCATTGAGTGTAGAACTGAATCCAACCAGTGTCAGCACCTTCAGGGGAGGAGAGGGAGAGGACCCAGTGAATGTAGAACTGAACCCAGCCAGAGTCAATAACTTCAGCAAGAAGGAAAAAATATTGGCAATGATGTAATGGGTTTGGATTTCAACATGGGGAGTAGGGATGACATTTGTAAACTCCTTTTTCAGGGGATTAGAAGGGGAAGATTTGCAGATGGGAAACTGGAACCAAACATCACCAAGATCTCACAGAGTCACTTGATCCACCGCAACATGAATATCATTGGCCTTTGAATGTGGAAGGAGAAATGTTTGTCTCTTCTGCCTGCAGGCAAATATTCCAAACATCAGTGTGACTGCAAAAGCACTGAGACACACACAGCCGAGTGAGAGTGTTCCATGGCACTGCCTTTGGAAAGAGCTTTAACCAGTCACACAGCCTGAAAAAACATCGCACCATTCACAGCGCAGAGAATTTGTAAACGTATTGTGTGTGGGCGAGGCTTCAACTGATCATCCAATCTGGAGAGATACCAGCAGCATGGAGAAACCGTGGGAATGTGGAGACTGTGGGAAGGGATTCAGTTACCCGTTCTGAGCTGGAAATTCACAAGCGCATTCACACTGGGGAGAGGCTGTTCACCTGTTCAGAGTATGGGAAAGGATTCACTCGGCCATCCCACCTGCTGAGACACCAGCGAATACATACCGGGGAGAGGCAGTTCATCTGCTCCATGTGTGGGAAGGGATTCAGTGATTCATCCAGCCTACTGGCACACCAGCCAGTTCACACTGGGGAGTGGCCATTCACCTGTGTCCGTGTGTGGGAAGGGATTCACTTGTTCATCCAACCTACTGGCACACCAACTTGTTCACACCAATAAGAAACCGTTTAAATGTTCTGACTGTGAGAAGAGCTTTAAAAGCAGAAATGACCTGAGGAAACACCAATGCACTCACACTGGGGAGAGGCCGTTCACTTGCTCCGTCTGTGGGAAGCGATTTACTGCTCCATACAACCTGCTGACACACCAGCGAGTTCACACTGGGGAGAGGCCGTTCACTTGCTCAGAGTGTGGGAAGCGATTCACTCAGAAATCCAACCTGCTGACACACCAGCGGGTTCGCACTGGGGAGAGGCCATTCACCTTTCCATCTGTTGGAAGGGATTCACTGCCCCATACAACCTGCTGAGACACCTGCGAGTTCACAAGTGACTGCAGGGTTGGATTCTGCTGTGAATCACATCAGGACTGAATCGTGTTCATTCTGACAGTCGGGCTGTGTTTCCCCTGTAACTGGGCTGGATTTAATGTTCTGGATATCTGACAAATAAATCAGCTTTGGTTCCAACACACAGTGTGTCGATTCCTTGAATTCTCCAATATAAGAAGAGACTAATTGTTGTACTGTTACTAACTGTTCCTTTTTTGGAACTTTTCTCCTTCATTTAACAAAGACCTGTCCTTATGCAACACCTCACATGACCTCAAAGTGCTTTACAGCCAATGAAGTGCAACAACACCAAAGTACATTTGAAGTGCATTCACTGTTGTAGTATAGGAAATGCAGCAGATGATTTGCACACAGCAAGCTGCCATGAACAGCAATGGCCAGAGAATCTGTTTGAGTGATATTGGTTGAGAGCTGATGGGGCCTCGGTTGAACGACTCATCTGAAAGATGGCAACACTGACAGTGCAGCAATCCTGTGCAGTACCTGTCCTGGGAGTGTTTGATGGGACAGTGTAGAGGGAGCTTTACTCTGTATCTGACCCGTTCTGTACCTGCCCTGGGAGTGTTTGATGGGACAGTGTAGAGGTAGCTTTACACTGTATCTAACCAGTACTGTACCTGCCCTGGGCGTTTTGATGATACCGTGTAGAGAGAGCTTTACTCTGTATCTAACCCGTGCTGTACCTGCCCTGGGAGTGTTTGTTGGGAAAGTGTAGAGAGACCTTTACTCTGTATCTAACCCCGTGCTTTACCTGCCCTGGAAGTGCTTTATGCAGACACAAGGTGCTCAGAATGACCCATTCCCAAACACTGACATCCATCACATCGATGAGAACATCATTTAACCCAAAGATAAGGAAAACCCATCGGTTCCTCCCCTGGACACAGATCCGGAGGGACAGTGAGTCTCCCGAACATTGTTGTACAGTGTGTTCGATAGCTCACCCCTGGGTCTGAGCCTTTTAGTGATGATTTGAATTTGATGCCCTCGAGTTGCTGACTCACCGACTGGTATAAATAGTTTTTCCTCACTTACCGATCAAACTTTGAACACCTCCCTCAGATCTCCAATGACCCTTTGTTATAATGAAAAGAGTTCCAGTTTCTCCAATCTGCCCTGATAACTAAATCCTCTCTTCCCTGGTATCATCTCAGTGAATCTCTCTGCACCCTCTCCATGGCCTCGATATCCTTCCTGGTGTAAGATCCCCAAAACCTGACACAATACTCGAACTGCAGCCTAACCAATGATTTGTGCACGTTTACATGACCTCTGCCCTTTTGTACTACACAGCCCTATTTATAAACCATAGGACCCTTTGTGCTTCTTTAACCACGTTATCAACATAAAATGGCTAAAATACATTGACTTTGACTTAAATGTGCATCATGGGAAAGATACGTTTAGTCTGAGTTAGAAACTCAAACAATCGATTCACTGCAGACAGGTCACCATGGCAACACTGATAAGACATTCCATTCACTGAATCCACAGTTGCAATCTGTAATCAGATCAGGGAAAAGAACAGGGTTTGTCTGTGAGTAACCAGAATGTAAGCTTAAACCAGAGTGAGTAACACAATAGATTAGAATATAACGCGTGATGCTTATACCTATAATTGTGAAACTATAAGAACTAACAACTAACAGCAGGCAGGGGAGTTTAGGGATAATGAGAAAATTATTGAAGAAAAGTAACTGCTGGGAACCAGGGAAAGTGTCCTTGTAAATCACGGATTAGAGACGTTCTAGCTGTCTTTTCCTCGTATCCTGCCCAAACCCAGCAGACAAGACAAAGAAGAGTCCAGTGCCAGAGATGGACCAGTGCAGGGCATAAAAGTGAGGGGTGACTGATGTACGAGGGCAGTGGGGACTAGAGACACCGGAGATCAAGCTCAGGGCACCCGAGGTACCATCCAGCAAACTGACCTGGTGTAAGTTACTGTGGACACGCGGGACTTGCATCTTTACTCTGATGTGGTAGAGCACAGAGAATCTGCTCAAATTACAGTTCTTAAAATCTTAATGTTTCTAATAATAATCATTGAATATATTTAAGGTGGAGATAGACATATTTTTGAGCGATCAGGGAGTGAAGGGTTATGGGCAGCGGGCAAGGAAGTTGATTAGAGGCCAGGATCAGATCAGCCATGATCTTATTGAATGACGGAGCAGACTCGAGGAGCCAGATGGCCTACTCCTGCTCCTATTTATTATGTTCTTGTGTTCTAACACTCGTCTCTCGATCCTCAATAAGACATGGAATTAGCTGGAATCCTACAATCCTAAATCTCTCTGATCCTCTACTCCATTGAAAGTTTTACCATTTAATATACATTTCCTCCCTTTTTCTTCCTCCCAAAATCTATCGCAGCACATTTCTCTGCATTAACTTTCATTTCACATCTACCTGCCCAATTATTAACCTGTGTATTGACAATGAAGGCACTTAAAGTCCTCTTCACAGTTAGCCATGGGCCCTTTTTGGTGTTCCCTGGAGATTTTGATTGTGTGCCCCATATACCCAAGCCCAGATCATTTCTCTATATTGAGCAGAGCAATGGTTCCAACACTGACCCTGGGCTCACCACTGTTTACATCCCCCCAGTCTGAAGAACCTCCATTAACCGCCACTCTCTGTTTTCTGCCCTTGACCCAACTTCCTCTCCACGCTGCCCCACTCCCTTTAATACTGTGAGCATTAATTTGGTCAACAAGCCTCCTGTCCGGCATCTTATCAAACACCTTTTGACAATCCATCTACACTACATTTATTTCCTTTCTCACTGCACTGTGTGATTTCCTGAAACCCTGCTGATTGTCCTGAATGAATCCCTTTCACTAACAGATGATCCAATGTTTACTCCACCCCACAGGGTTCCATCTGTTTAAGCCACAACACAAAATCCCGATTCCTCCTGGAGTTTAAGAGACAACACGCCGCATTATCCGCTGCACCACAACCACCCGCCAGTTTCAGACACAGACTCTGGGACCAGCAGGAAGTGCTGGGAAATCCCCAGCGAGTTAGGGAGTGTCTATAATGGAGGAGAAATGGGGAGTGGTCAGGGAGTGTCTGTAAATGGAGGAGAAATAGCAACTGGTCAGGGAGCGTCCGTAAATGGAGAAATGGGGACTGGTCAGGGAGCATCTGTAAATGGAGGAGGAATGGGGACTGATCAGGGAGTGTCTGTAAATGGAGGAGAAATGAGGACCGGTCAGGGAGTGTCTGTAAATGGAGGAGAAATGAGGACCGGTCTGGGAGTGTCTTTAAATGGAGGAGAAATGAGGACCGGTCATGGAGTGTCTGTTAATGGAGAAATGGGGACCTGTTAGGGAGCGTCTGTAAATGGAGGAGAAATGGGGACTGGTCAGGAAGCATCTGTAAATTTGGGAGAAATGGGGACTGGACAGGGAGTGTCCGTAAATGGAGAAATGGGTACCGATCAGGGAGCGTTTGCAAATGGAGGGAAAATGGGGATTGTTCAGGGAGCGTCTGTAAATTAAGTAGAAATTACTATTTTTAGTGAACAAATGTATAATTTCCCGTGTCCCAGCTCCTGTAAATACTGGCCGTAAAGGGATCGAATCCTCAGGAGGCTCAACACTGCTGGCTGTTCAAGAGTCAGTGATCTAGCATCACATTCATGGGCTTCTGCTGTGTGTGTTTAATAAAGTGTCAGGAGCATTTCACAAACAGTGAGGAACCAGTGAGTGTAGAACTGAACCCAGCCAGAGTCAGTACCTTCAGGGGAAGGGAACCAGTGAGTGTAGAACTGAACCCAGCCAGAGTCAGTACATTCAGGGGAGGGGAGCCAGTGACTGTAAAACTGAACCCAGCCAGAGTCAGTACCTTCAGGTGGGAGGGGGCGAGCCCGAGTTGGGGTAGGGGGAGAGACGGGGTTGGGGGAGCCGGAGTTGGTGGAGAGGGGAAGGGAGAAAGAACGAGTTGGGTGAGAGGGGTGGAGAGGGAGAGCCTGAGTTGGGGGAGGGGGGATGGGGAGAGCACAAGTTGGGGGAGAGGGGGAGGGGAAGAGCCCGAGTTGGGGTAGAGGGTTAGAGCCCGATTGAGGGGGAGGGGGGATCCCGGGTTGCGGGGGAGGGGGAGGAGGAAATCTCGTGTTGGGGGAGAGAGGATGGGGAGCCCGAGTTTGGGGAGAGGGGGAGGGGGAGCCCGAGTTGAGGGAGAGGTGGAAGGGGAGAGTCCGAGTTGGGGGAGAGCCCGAATTGGGGGAGAGAGGGAGGGGGAGAGCCCGTGTTGGGGGAGAGGGTGAGGGAGGGGGAGAGCCCGAGTTGGGGGAGTGGGGGAGGGGGAATGCCCAAGTTTTTTGGGGAGAGGGGGAAGGGGAGGAGCCTGAGTTGTGGGGAGGAGAGGAGCCCGAGTTGGGGGGTGGGGAGGAACCCCAGTTGGGGGAGGTGAGAAGCCCCAGTTGTGGGGGAGAGGAGTAGCCTGAGTTGCGGGGGGGTGGGTGTGGTGATAGCTCGAGTCGGGGGGGAGGGGAGGATGTAGGAGCTCGAGTCGGTAGGAGAGGGGAGGGTGAAGGAGCCCGAGTCGGGAGGGGAGGGAGCCCGAGCCAGATTGTGGTTGGTGGGAGGGGAGGGAGCCCGAGTTGTGGGGGGAGGGTAGGGAGCCCGAGTTGAGCTGGGAGAGAGCCCGAGTTGGGGAGAGGAGGGGTGGGAGCCCGAGTTGGGGGAGGGGTGTGTTCTGTATCTGTAAAGCATGCACTCCCATGTTCTGCCAACAGGTATCACATCCCCTGAAGTCCCAAGGGATCCCAGCATCCCTTGGGAGCACTGTATATAAGCCGGCCCCTAAGGCCTGTTCCTCATTCTGGAGTGCCTTAATAAAGACTGAGGTCACTGTTACTTTAACCTCCCTGTGTGCAGTCTCATCTCTGTTAGGAACACAATAACTGGCGACGACTATGCAAATCCAATGGAAAGATGCAGCAAACTGTGGGCGTCCTGGAGAAGGTCTTGGAGGATGGGGACTAGGAAGCCTATGTCGAACGGCTAAACCAGTACTTTGTAACCAATGAGCTGGATGGAGAAGGAGGTGCTGCGAAAAGGAGAGCAGTCCTCCTCACGGTTTGCGTGGCACCGACCTACAGCCTCATGAGGAATCTTCTGGCTTCAGTGAAACTCACAGATAAGTCGTATGAGGAGCTGTGTGCACTGATTCGGGAGCATCTTAACCCGAGGGAGAGCGTGCTGATGGCGTGGTATCGGTTCTACATGTGCCAGCGATCTGAAGGTCAGGAAGTGGCGAGCTACATCGCCGAGCTAAGGCGACTTGCAGGACAATGTGAATATGATGGCTACCTGGAGCAGCTGCTCGGAGACTTTTTTGTACTGGGCATTGGCCACGAGACCATCTGACGAAAACTTTTGACTGAAGAGACACCGACCCTCAGTAAGTCCATTGAAATAGCACAGGCGTTTATGTCCGTCAGTGATAACACCAAACAAATCTCTCAGCACACAAGTGCTTGCAATGTTCACAAATTAATTGGAACTGTGTTTGTGAGCAGAAATGTACAGGGCAGAAACCACGAGTTTGCAACAGCCAGAAGGCCTCAGGTGACCCAGATGACTCAGAGTCCGCAACAAAGGATGAATGCAAGGTAATTCACACCTTGTTGGCGTTGTGCAGGCTTCCATTCAGCCTAATCATGCCGCTCCAAAGGGTATGTTTGCAACAGCTGTGGAACAATGGGGCTCCTCCAACGAGCTTGTAACCTGCTGACCACCACGTGGCAGAGTAAGATCAGTCCATGGTGGATAAAAGCAATTTCGAGCCTCAGAGAGAGGAGGCAGATGCTGAAGTAGACGGGCTGTACACATTTTCGACAAAATGTCCACCTATAATGCTAAATGTTAAATTCAATGGCTTACACGTAGCCATGGAACTGGACACTAGCGCTTGCCAATCCATCATGGGTAAAAAGATGTTTGAGAGACTGTGGTGCAACAAGACTCTCATACCAGCCCTGAGCCCCATGCACACGAAACTGAGAACGTACACCAAAGAGCTCATCACTGTCCTGCGCAGCGCCATGGTCAAGGTCACCTATGAGGGCACGGTGCATGAACTGCCACTCTGGATTGTCCCGGGCGATGACCCCACACTGTTTGGAAGGAGTTGGCTGGGCAAAATCCGCTGGAACTGGGATGACATCCGAGCGCTATCACATGTCGATGAGGCCTCATGTACCCAGGTTCTTAAAAATATCCTTCCCTTTTTGAGCCAGGCATTAGACATTTTTACCGGGGCGAAGGTGCTCATCCACTTGGTCCCAGAGGTACGGCCCATTCACCACAAGGTGCGAGCGGTACCTCACATGATGAGGGAGAGAGTGGAAATCGACTTGGACAGGCTGCAACGCGAGGACATCATCTCCCCAGTGGAATTCAGTAAGTGGGCCAGCCCGATTGTTCCTAAGTGATGGCACAGTCAGGATTTGCGGCGATTATAAAGTAACTATTAATTATTTCTCGCTACAGGACCAATACCCACTACCTAAGGCAGACTACGTATTTGCGATGCTGACAGGAGGCAAGACGTTCACCAAGCTCGACTAAACTTCGGCCTACATGATGCAGGAGCTGGAGGAGACTTCGAAGGGCCTCACCTGCATCAACACGCACAAGGGACTGTTCATCTCCAACAGATGCCCGTTTGGAATTCGGTTGGCGGCAGCGATCTTCCAGAGAAACATGGAGAGCCTACTCAAGTCGGTACCATGCACAGTGGTCTTTCAGGACGACATATTGGTCATGGGTCGGGACACTGTGGAGCACCTACAAACCTAGAGGGGGTCCTCCAGCGAATGGATAGCGTAGGGCCGCGGCTGAAGAGGTCGAAATACGTTTTCATGGCAATAGAAGTGGAGTTTTTGGGGAGAAAGATTGCGGCGGACGGCATTCGGCCCACAGACGCCAAGACTGGGGCTATCAGGAACGCGCCCAGGCCACAGAACATCATGGAGCTGCGGTCGTTCCTGGGACTTCTCAACTATTTTGGCAAATTTCTACCGGGGTTAAGCACCCTCTTAGAGCCCTTACATGTGTTATTGCGTAAAGGTGAGAACTGGGTATGGGGGAAAAAAACAAGTAATTGCTTTTGAGAAAGCTAGAAACATTTTATGCTCCAACAAGCTGCTTGTATTGTATAACCTGTGTAAAAGACTTGTGCGAGCATGTGTTTTGGATCGATAATAATAGATCCAGATTCGGGATCTGGATGAATGTTAAATAAGAGACAAGACAAATGAAGTAAAGATAAAACACCATTTACTGAGAGAAAGGAAACATCATACAGTTTACGAAGAAAAGGGAAGTATGATAAGATGCAACAAAGCTCACAGCCTTCGACCCGTCGGGAACTCCGCAACGACGGCTGGTCTGGAGCCTTAGGGGTCCTGGCACCACTCGCGAATCACGGTCTAAGGTGAAATTCAAAGAGCTACTGGACAGTTCCGTTCCTTTATACTATTGAATAAACATGGGTGCATGTGGCTTATGGACAACTCCTAATCTGTAAGGCCCCAGATGTTCTTCCACAAAGCATGAGGCCTCGAGGCGCTGATCGTCCCACAAACAAGATGGTGTGCGCATCAAGGTCTCTCTCTCTCTGGATCAACAACATTCCACGAGGCATGAAGCAGAATACACACTGTAAGTGTCGGAATATCATAATTAACCCTATGTGATTAACCCTATACAATAACATCCAATCTTGATATTTAGACATTCTAAGTAATATAATCGAGTTGAAAGCGTAATGCATCAGTTACATATTGTGTATGCGCGAACAACGCCCACAATCTACATCAAAGAATACATAAATATCAGTAATAACGCGATGAGTAAAACAACGATAGGATGTAGTAACAGCTTCAAAGCGGCAGATGTCTTTGGGGACCATTCGTAAAAGATGTCCCACCAATGGTGTACAGTAAGGTCATTGACCGTTGTCGCAACTCTGACCAAGGCGCCTTCACTGTAACTCATAGCAACTTGCAGAGTATGAAGAGTACGCCCTCGTTTGCTCAATTCGTCAGTGACCTTTTGATTATCTTTTAGAAATTGAGCTTAACGAGTTAGGTCTACAGTGTGGAGGAAGGTTAGTAATTGTCTTGCATACGATCAGTGTTAGCTATCCGCCACCCCATGCTGTGTTTGAGGATGGAAGTAGCACAGTCACAGATAACGAGACACAGAGGCTGGCCAGCACGAGTTGGTAAGTCGCCATTTTGGGCTGAATTCCTGTGGGAGGAAGCATAATTATATTAATTCAACCCCGTTTAGTCAATTTACCCTTGTCAACAGAGGGAGGAACATCTTGACCGGTCAGGAGCACCCAATAAGTGTTTTGTTCTTCTTTCACAAAGATTTCCCCTGCTTGTAAGCGTTTCTGGGGGTACTGCACCCACACTTTTCCTCCTTCACAAACTGTGCTCTGAGTCTGATTTTCTTTTTCAATAGTAGGGACACTAACTTTGCCTAACATGTGGCTTATGGGAGTTTCCCCCCACAATGGTCAGTGATTCAGATTGCGCACTGCTTGTGGGAAAATCTTTAACCACCCTTGCAATGTGTTAGTGGGAGTTAATATTTTAATCTGTTGTTTAAGTAATCCATTCATGCGTTCCATTAAACCTGCAGCTTGCGGATAGTGAGGTATGTGAAACATCCAATAAATCTCGTTATCTACCGCCCACTGTTGCACTGTTTGACCTGTGAAGTGCGACCCATTATCGGACTGTACTTCTGCTGGTTCACCGTAGTATGTGATTAAATTCTCCAGTCCTTTAATCGTACTTGGTTGATTCGCTTTAGTCACAGGATAAGCGATCAAAAGTATAGAATAGGTATCAACAACAGTGAGAAAATATTGGAACCGTTGTTGCAATGGTAAAGGTTCTACATAATCAACTTGCCATATTTGTGCTGGTTGAGTCCCTCTCTTAATTGTCGTTGTAGGGGGAAATGCTTCACCTTTTGACAAATTTCACAGGTGTTTATGATCTGATTAACACCGTCCGTAGTCAAATGTAACCCCCCATTTCGTGCCCAATGTATCGTACCCTGAATGCCAAAATGTCCAGATTTGTATTGGGCCCACTTGCCTATGCCATATTCTTCCTCTTCCGCCTCTTTGACAGCCCGTACCCGGGCTATATTATCAACTGTGTTATTATATTCAGAAGTCTTTGAAGTGTTTTTCATGTGGGTGTCCACATGATATACAGTTATTTTCATTTTCTGGGCTTTGGAACATATTTGTTCCCATAGGTACTTTCCCCACAAGTCTTTCCCAGTTATTTGCCAGTTATGTTCATGCCAGTTTCGCATTCAGCCCGCCATGCCATTGGCTACTGCCCATGAGTCAGTATATATGTGTATTTGTTGCTGTTCCTCTTCTGGCGAAGGGACTACAGCTGCTAGTTCTGCTTGCTGGCTGGAGCCTCCCACGCCCTCATCATGCACAATTGTCTGGTTTTTTGGATTGAAGGCAGCGGCTCGCCATCACCGAAGGCCATTTCGCCAGACCGCTGAGCCACCTGTGAACCAGGCATGGCTACGTTCTTCGGGTGTTAACTGTTCAAAAGACACATCCCAGGAGATCGGTGACTCTTTGGTTAAACTGACAGACGACTGCGTAAGTTCACTCTCAGCTGTTTGTGGGTATCCAGCCACATGCTCATGTAGTCGGGTGATTCCTTCTTTCCCTTTACTTGCTCTGTCTGCGATATACCATTTCCAGCGCACTATGGAGCTTTGCTGCACTCGCCCGACCTTGTGTGTCTCATTTTCTGAGAGAACCCAGGATAATATGGGTAGGTCTTGTCTTAAACTGAATTTGTCGTCCCCTGTCTGTCCTTCTGTTTCTGTTAGGAACCAATAACATGCTAATAATTGTTTCTCAAATGGAGTGTAACGAGCAGCAGCATCTGTCAATGTTCTAGACCATAACCCTAACGGTATACGAGTGCCATGTTGAACCTGCCACAAACTTTATACTGCAGTATCATTGGTAACGGATACCTGGAGCTCAAAAGGCTGTCTAGGCACTCGCGGGGCTAGGGGTAAAGCTTGAGCTACGGCTTCTTTGGCTGCATCAAAAGCCACCTGTTGTTCCTTTCCCCACTCGAAGTGGGCCTTTTTTCGTGTTACGGCATACAACGATTTTAATAGCAACGTGAGGTGAGGTATGTGTCTCCTCCAGTAACCCAATAGTCCCACGAACCGTTGTGTCTCAGTTTTATTCGTGGAGGTGACCATTTATTGAATTTTATTCTTCACAGGCTCGGGTATGATGCGCTCACCGCGAGTCCATTGGATCCCCACAAACTGGACAATCTGGCTAGGGCCCTACACCTTCTTCGGATTTATCTCCAAGCCCAGATCTCGCATGTGTTGGACTAAAGTAGCTAGGGCTTCTGACACCACAGCCTCGGTGGGACCCCTTATTAGTACCTCATCGATGTAGTGTGCCAGTGAGATATTAGGAGCCAACGTGCACATGTCCAGTTCCCGGGCCACCAATCCATGGCATAGGGTAGGGCTATGTAGGTAACCTTGAGGTAGGCGTTTAAACGTGTATTGCCTCCCTTCCCAAGTGAGTGCAAACTGGTCCTGGGATTCTTCCGCTATTAGAATGGCGAAACTGGCATTGGCCAGGTCGGTTACCGCATACCACTCCGCACCTTCTTCAGACAGCCGCTCTGTTATAGTTACTACATCTGGGACAGCGGTTGCCAGGGGAGGGGCACATTTGTTCAGTTGTCGGTAATCCACAGTCATCCTCCAACTTTTGTCGGGTTTCTGCACACGCCAAACAGGGCTTTTGTAGGGGACACCACATGTCTAATGATTCCCGTTTCCAAGAGCCCTTGTATGGTTTCCCCTATTTCTTTGTGTCCCCCAGGTATTTGGTACTGTTTTATAGTCACTATACGCAATGGCCGTGGTATTACCACTGGTTCCCACTTTGCTTCCTCTGCAATCTCAATGATCGCCCATATCCCGAATGAGAATCGCCCGAACGAGATGTTGTGTGTGGTTCCCTTTAAAAGGTCCATCCCAATAATATGCTCCTTTACTGTCGATATTAAGACCGTTACGCAGCGCGGAGGCCCATTTCCCAACGCCATTCTGATAGTTGTTCGGACAGCGGGCGTTTCTGCCCCCTCCGACCCATTAATCATCATACAGGTCCCTGTGTGTTTCCTAGGGTTTCCATGGATAATAGTAACTTCTGCCCCTGTGTCTAGTAAAGCAACATCTCTTTGTATGTTCGCCCCCACCCCGCCAATGTATCGTAATCGGAATGTGTGGCCTCAGATCCCCGGGAGCTTGGGTTGATGTGGTTCTAACGGGGAGTACTCCCGGATCCAGGCCACACCCCAGTCGAGGGGATTACTAGCCTTCCACAGCTCTTCTACGCTGGGATATCGACTAGTGGGAGATGGTTTCTCCGCATCCGCAGACTTGACGCTATCCGACTTAGTCTCCCTTACCTCCCTCCTTTTACCCTTCCCTGTTCCCGGGACGCAGTGTTGCTTCCACATAGAATACATTGCTCCTGTTGGGATTGCATCAATTTTTTTCCTTGGGGACCCCTGCTTTCAATAAAGCCGCGTACATGTCCCTCTGCGCAATTCTTTTTTTTTGACTTTCCTGACCTTATATCTTTCCCAGAGGTCGAACGTTGTCGCTGGTCCCGATCCCCCTCTACATTAGCCGTTCTCGACTCTCGCACACTATCTTCTACATCCTCTAACTGTCCTAACAACAGGATAGCATCCCCTACCCGCTGCTCTTGGGCTGGTCCCAATAATGCACGTAGCGCACCCCTCAGCATAGGAGGGTCACTCTTCATCAGCCTGCTCTGCATTCCTGCCGTAAAGAGCTCCTGATCTGGCCCCCCATATTGTTGGTGATATGTTCCTCCCTGTGTTTCCATGTTGTGCATTTGTATCGGACCCTCCACCACAGTACTCCAAGGTTTTACCTCCCCTTCCCAATCAACGGCAGAGGGATATTTTGCTGGACCCCTATAGTAACCATGTCCCATAGCGAACTTGTGCCCTGGACATTTCGTAGCACTGCTGTAATATGGTAGTCCGTAATCATAGTCCTCATTTTTATTAACTCTTCAGGGTTAAGTATTACGCCTGATGTTCCCTGATCCCAAATCCGGGTTAGCCATTCTGACAATGATTCCTCGGGTTTTTTGCGAAATCGAGACCCTATTTCTTGTAACTCACAAGTGGTGAAGTCACGCACCCCTCTAGTGGTTACTGGCTGTTCCCCATCTTGCTGTTTCACCTTATTTGTCATAAGGGGTCTAGCTTTCTTGCTCGGAGCGTATGGGGGAGAGTTTTTAGTTTCCTCCCGTTCCCACCCTCTCCATCTGACCATTCATATTCTGAGTCAGAGGAGTACCAGATGTCTCCTTCCCAATGAGCCGGATCCCAAGTGGGTCCAGCTACGAATGCACGTACCTTTGACCGATCTATCTGTAATTTCCGTCGTCTGGCTTTTTAATAATGATGTACTGTCACCAGATGGCATATTAAAGTTTCTGATTGTTCATTGAGCTTGTCCACCCGTTATTGTGCAGTGTGGACCGCTTCAGTCAGAGTCGAGTTTTGACTTTCGAAAAACCTTAACAGCTGTTTTTAACTCTAGGTTTTCTGCCTCACTTTCCTTAAGTTGTTTACACATCGTCTTTAATGCTGTCAACAAAATCCATCCCATTTGTGAGGGATTACTTTTCTCCTGTGGGAAGCCCGCTTCCTCCAGGAGAGACAGTACCGCGTGGGCTACGGTTCTATCTTTGCTCTGTTCCAATAACTGCATATCCCAATACTGCGGGGGTGCAAACTGGGCTAGCACATTGGCAAGAGAGCCAAAACACTCATCCCTCATGCTCCACCCTGGTATTCTATACTTCTCTCCCGCAGGAGGAGACTGCTCCTTGTCTTTTCTCTTAAACATTTTACCAGATCCTGTTCGTGATGCCAACATTTTTTGGATCGATAATAATAGACCCAGGTTCGGGATCTGGATGAATGTTAAATAAGAGACAAGACAAATGAAGTAAAGATAAAACACCGTTTACTGAGGGAAAAGAAACATAATACAGTTTATGAAGAAAAGAGAAGTATGATAAGATGTAACAAAGCTCAAAGCCTTCGGCCCGTCGGGAACTCCGCAACGACGGCTAGTCTGGAGCCTTGGGGGTCCCGGCACCGCTCGTGAATCATGGTCCAAGGTGAAGTTAAAAGAGCTACTGGACAGTTCCATTCCTTTATACTATTGAACAAACATGGGTGCATGTGGCTTATGGCCAACTCCTAATCAGTAAGGCCCCAGCTGTTCTTTCACAAAGCATGAGACCTCGAGGCGCCGACTGTCCCATAAACAAGATGGTGTGCGCATCAAGGTCTCTCTCTCTCTCTCTCTCTGCATCAACAACATTCCACGAGGCATGAAGCAGAAACACACTGTAAATGTCGAAATATCATAATTAACCCTATGTGATTAACCCTATACAATACAGCAAGCCGCACCCCTTGCACACGCCGATTGGTTGGAAGACTAACCGCCCACCCAGACCACCAGCTCCACAACTGCTCTCCCTATTGGGCGGGAGCTGCCGTCAATCAGCCAGGCAGTGTGAGCTGAGCATGCGCGGTGGGTGAGACAGGGGGTCAGAGATGGGTGGAGGGAGGGAGCGATTTAATAAAGGATGTGCTTATTTGTACTGCAAAAATGGCCGCCATGCTCCAACCTTTTTGCATGATTGGATCCTTTGGAGGATAAGCCACAGCCTGAGGTTTCACTCGAATGTGTAACTGAAACCACCCATCCCAACGTCTCACTGACTTTGCAAATTGTAACTTGATCCACTTTGACTTCCTGAAACAACAGAGGCAGAACTCCCAGAAGACAGCGACTGCAAGCCAAAGTGCCTTGCTCCAGTCGCAGTGCATCCCTCCCCAGCCGAAGTGCCTTACTCCAGTCCTAGTATATGCCTCCCCGGCCAAAGTGCCTTAACCCGATCCAGTGCATGCATCCAGTGCCAAAGTGCCTTACAACAGACCCAGTGCATGCCTCCCCCAGCAAAAGTGCCTTACCCCAGTCCCAGTATATGCCTCCCACAGGCGAAGTGCCTTACCCCAGTATATGCCTCCCCCAGCCAAAGTGCCTTACCCCAGTCGCAGTACACGCCTCCCGCAGCCAACGTGCCTTACCCCAGTCCCAGTGGAAGTCTCCTCCAGCCGAAGTGCATTATCCCACTCCGAGTGCATGCCCCCACCAGACGAAGTGACTTATCCCAGTCCAAGTGCAGGCTTCCCCCAGCTGGAGTGCTTTATACCAGTCCCAGTGCATGCCTCCCCCAGCCGAAGTGCCTTACCCCAGTCCCAGTGCATGCATCTCCCAGCCGAAGTGCCTTACCTCATTCCAAGTGCATGCCCCCACCCCAGCTAAAGTGCCTTAACCCAGTCCCAGTGCATGCCTCCCCCAGCCCAAGTGCCTTACCCCAGTCCCAGTGCACGCCTCCCCCAGCTGAAGTGCCCTAGCCAGTCCAAGTGTATGCCTCCCCCAGCCGAAGTGCCTTACCCTAGTTCCAGTGCAAGCCTCCCCCATCCAAAGTGCATTACTGCAGTCCGAGTGCCTTACCCCAGTCCCAGTGCACGCCTCCCCCAGCCCAAGTGCCTTACCCGAGTTTTATTTCTCTGCACCACATGCATGGAATGATTCGTGCCCGGATGGGGCGGGGCTTGTCGCCTGTCTGTCAAAAAGTGCAGAATCAATCGATTCCTGCGTTAATAAACCCCAGGCGGGACACGCAGCCCGAGTGCGGGCCCAGGCCCGAGAGGCAACACACCGCACCATCTGCTTTACACACACCCGGGCTCGTCCCCAAGAACCGAATCACAGCCCGGTTCCAGGCCCAGTCAGTGAGCTTCCCAGGGGAGCGGGCTCAGTGGCCGCCATCTTGGTCAGGGCGAGTATGGCGGTGTTTGCGCGGCCCTTTCGGCAGGGATAATGGATGGGCGGGGCTTCAGCGTGTCTGACAGTTAGATTGAACACATGTTTGTGCCCAGGTCAGTGGCCCCTGACAGGGAGTCTAGTTGTGCTGACTGTTGTATGGTGACCCTGGGCCAGCCCGGCTCAACCTATTGGGCCAGCCCGGGCTCGCCCTATTGGGCCAGCCCGGGCTCGCCCTATTGGGCCAGCCCGGCTCACACTATTGGGCCAGCCTGAGCTCACCCTATTGGGCCAACACTGGCTCATCCTATTGGGCCAGCATGGGCTCACCCTATTGGGACTGCCTGGGCTCATCCAATTGGACTAGCACAGGCACAACCTATTGGACCAGCATGGGCTCACCCTATTGGGCCAGCCTGGCTCATCCTATTGAGCCAGCCTGGGCTCACCCGATTGAGCCAGCCTGGGCTCGCCCTATTGGACCAACCCGGCTCACCCTATTGGGCCAGCATGGGCTCACCCGATTGGGCCAGCATGGGCTCACGCTATTGGGCTAGCCCGGGCTCACCCTATTAGGACAGCTCGGGCTCACCCTATTGGGCCAGCATGGGCTCACCCTATTGGGCCAGCCTGGCTCATCCTATTGGGCCAGCATAGGCTCACCCTATTACGCCAGCACAGGCTCACCCTATTGGGGGCCATTCTCCGGTGTTGTGCTACCTTGGGCGTTTGTGTCAGATTTCTAACCCGTGCTGTACCTGCCCTGGGAGAGTTTGATGGGACAGTGAAAGGGAGACTTACTCTGCCGTGTACTGAACTGTGAAAATCTGTGACGGGACAGAGACCTGTTTTTTCACAGAACCTGCCATGTGACTGTGACAGATCATAATATTAGTGGAGACTGCATGGTGCACCTGGTCGTTGTGCCGCAATTCCGCTTCTGGGACCAGATACAACAAGGCTGCGGTAGAGATGTCTTTTCTCCGATGGGACACTGGGTGGCGCCAATGGAACTTTGGGTTCAATCACAACCCAGATAGAACGGGTGAAACATACCTGTCAGGCAAATAAAACACAGTGTGACAGGGAAAATGGAGCAGTGTACAGGAGCCGTGGAGAAAGGAATACAGCAAAGTCCAAGTTACTTCATTTGTCATTCGAGATTAATTAACAATTTCACAGAAAACAATTTACAGGGAAGTGTAAAAAAGTGAACATAAAGTGAATATAACTGAGCAATACTTTGAGAACCGAATACAGGCGGATGGGCCTGTACTCTCTGGAGTTTAGAATAATGAGAGGTGATCTGATTGAAACATAACATTCTGAGGGCGCATGACAAGTTAAATGCTGAAGGTTTGTTTTCCCCGGCTGGACACTCTAGAACTAGGGAGCACTCTCTCCGGATAAAGGATCGGCCATTTAAGACGGAGATGAGGAGGAATTTCTTCACTCAGAGGGTTGTGAATGTTTGGAATTCCCTGCCCCAGTCGGCTGTGGATGCTGAGTCTCTAAATAAATTCAAAGGCTCAAATAGTTAGATTTTTGGACTCTAGGTGAAGCAACGGATATGCTATCGGGCGGGAAAGTGGAGTTGAGGTCGATAATGAGCCCGGATCTTATTGAATGGCGGAGCAGACTCGAGGGTCCGTCGGGCCGACTCCTTCTCCTATTTCTCATGTCAGAGCTGCCGCTATCTGTACAGTTGTGACAGACATCAGAGCGAGTGAACAGGGGCTCAGCATAAAGGGAAGGGAACACTTGTGAATAAGAATGAGAAAAGTTATTTATTTACACATGAAATGTACAAGGCACGGTGAAACTCTGAGATGCAGTTACATTACAGCCACAATTATCGCACACATTTCAAACAGAAAGATGGAAATCCCAGTTATATATTTCTCAGATACTGATTCGGATCTAGTAAATGAAGGCATTTTACTCTGAGAATCACCAAGAGGATATATTTTATTTTTAGTGACACAGACATGATAAACAGATGAGGAACATCCACGGCGGCCGAAATTCAGATCATCACTTGAGCTGCAAAAGTGAGATAAAAGAATTAAGCGGAAGTTTAGTGGTCTGGGGCATTTATCTCAGGGTTTTTATTAATGAAACATCCAGAGATTTGTCAAACGGCTTCAGTCAGATGGAAGTGTGAGCGGATTGAATTTTCCAACCTTCACCAGAGTGACGGCAGTGCTGTAGGAAATGCTCAGGAAGAACAGGATGATGAATGTGGAAGCGGTTGTCCAGATGTTGCCGCTCTCGTCCTCATAGTCTTCATTCCAGATGTGGTCTGAGGAATCTACGGGGATGTACGGAGGAAATATATTCAGATCGTTTATTAATCCCGGGTATCATGCTATGATTTTATATTCTCTTTTTTCCCTTAAGGTATTAGTTTGTTCTTTAATTGGACTTTCAATGTATATTTTGTGTTAAGTTAATCACTCTCAACAATCTCTCACTGTTCCTCACTCCACAGCCGCTCTTCCTTTACGATCCCCCTGTCGTCCGTTTTGGAAAAAATGATAGTTTTGCTTCCATGTCAGAGGCTAATTGATTTTGGATGACATAGCAACGATCTATCATTCGGAAATAAGACGATGAAACATCGCGGAAGGTTTACAGCAGGATATCGATTATTTTTCCGCTAGGTTAACGTAGTTACTTAGTTGGAGGCTGCCAAGGAGGCTAGGTAAGAGATCAGTTGTGAGTTATAACCTTGTTTTTTTATTTGTTACGGCAATGCTCTGAACATAAATAACATGTCAGTTTGCAACAACTACATTGATCCAGTGTATGTGTAAGACCAGAATAGTGAATTGTGAGATATTATGGTATCAGGAATTATTTATTCAGGCCAAGCGTTGGATACATTGTCCGTCATAAAAATGCATCTTAGTTCTACATTCTTCTAAAGCCTGACGTTTTTGTTTGTGCTCTTTAATGTCTATATCACTGTATGACTATCTCTTGTTCTGGATTAGTCAGTGTTTGTGTTTCCCTGTGAGGGTGTTGATCTGTGAGGTTGTGCGTGTGTGTATTTGTAAGATTGTGTATGTGTGTGTATATCTTTGTTTATGTTTTGTTTAAGAATGCATGTAAGTGTGTGTTTTTATATTTAGTTGCGAGTGTGCGATTTGGTGTAGGTGAGTGTGTGTACTTTTATGTGTAAGCATGTTCATATCTAAGTGTTTGTGTGTGTCTGTGTGTGGGGTGTGTGTGTGTGTGTGTGTGCAAGGGTGTTCATGTGTGTGCTTATGTGTATGTGTATCCTTGTGTATATGTATGTTCATGTGTGTGTTTCCCTACAAGTGTATGTGTATGGTTATTTATAAGTGTTTGTTTTTGTTGAGGTGTAAGTGTGCGTGTGTGAGTTTTCGTGTAACATTGTGTATACCTATAAGTTTGTGTGTGTTTGTTTTGTGTTAGTTTGTGTTTGGATTTATATGCATGTTCATGCTTGTGTAAGTCTGTTCAGTTGTGTGTTTTTCTGTAAGTGTATGGCTATGTATCAGTGTTGTTCATGTTTAGGTTTAAGCGTGTGTGTGTTTATGTGTAACAATGGGTTTGCAGGTAAATTTGTGTGTGTGTGTTTTGTGAAAGTGTGTGTTTTGATTGATGTATGTGTCTAAGTGCAATAGTATGTTTGCATGTAAGTGTATGTGTGTTTAGTGTAAATGTGTGTTTGGATTGATGCGTTTGTTTACGAGTGTGTGTGTGTTTTGTGTAAGTGTGTGTGTGGATTGATGTATGCATTTATGTGTGTATAAGTGGTGTTTTGTAAGTGTATGTGTATGGATTGGTGCGTATGTCTGTGTGTGAAAGTGTGTTTTGTGTAAGTGTGTGTGTGGATTGATGTATGTGTTTATGTGTGTGTAGGTGTGCTTTATGTCAGTGTCTGTGTGGATTGATGTGTTTGTCTGTGTGTGTGTAAGTGTGTGTAAGTATCCGTTGTGTAAGTGTGCGTTTAGATTGACGTGTATTATTGCTATTGTTAAAATATTCAGAGAGCATCAAGAACTGGATTTGACAATGATGGTTTTCATTATATTCTAGTTATGTATAATATTATGTGTCAGAGTGTTAATGTATGTCTTTATATGTAAGTCTATGTGTGTTTGTGTGTAATTGTGCACTTACACAAAAACACACACACTTATAAAAAATCATCAACACACTTACATATGAACACAGACAAACTCACTTTCACAAGTATTCTCCCTGCTCTGTGTAAATGTGTCCTGTGTGAGGCGCAATGTGATGTCAGCCGAAGGAATGCAACAATTCAACCGATGGGCCTCAGAAACATCAGGGACACAACTGTGAGAAACTAGCAGAGGATTAAATCACCAGTTTAGATATGGCCCATTAGAATTCAGCATGTTAGTTTACAATTAACAGGGACTGTTGCACCCCAACCCTATTTAAAAATATTACGTGGAATAAACAGTTATTTCAGAAGATAATACTCATGTGGCAAGTTTAAAATCTTTAGACCATGGGTTAGAATGTGACATTGTACTGATAACAACTTAGTGCATTTAAAAGAGAGTGGTTCACTTCCCATCTCCCTGCAGGAGGGGCAGTGGGGGTTACGTGAATTACACATTTCCCATTCCCCTCTCGCTGGTGGCTGTGAGAGGTACAGTGAATTAAAATTAGCCTTTACTCTCTCTCTGCTGAAGTTACTTTCAGGAATTCTGTAATAAGAGAACTTCACCCAGTCTCCAACCCATGGTGTATCTGAGCTGGGAGCGCTGGCTGTACAAGCATTGGGACCGAGGCGCGCAAACACCCTACTTCAGATAAACAGCCCTCACATTGGCAAAAATAGGAAACATAGTTAATTGAGCGGCTGTGTGTTTAACTCACGATTGGACAAAAAACCCTTTATTGTTTTTAATTTAAGAACGAAAATGCAATCGAGAGATTCTCATTGACAAGAATTGATGGTGTCCATCAGAATAAGGGAAATGTTGACGAAACTGGGTTTACCGCTGGATTTATTGACGGTTCTGTTGGTGATCTTCAAGGGGATCGCTTCATGTCCCACCACACAGGAGTAAGAAGCGCCGCTGGCCCACTCCTCGGCTGCAATGGATAGCAGGCTGTACATGAAGAAGGATCTGCTGCCGTTCTCCGCCATCACCTCGGTGTTCTTGTAGTTGCCCGAATCCACCGGCTTGTCATTCACGGTCCATTTGACGAAGATCTCTCGGGGGGAGAAACCTCTCACTAAGCAGGTGAGGCTGACCAACCTCTGAGCGGAGACTTCTTCTGCCGAGGGCAGGAGGACAGACACGGCTGGTTCCCGTGGATCTTTCGCTGTAGAAGAGTTACAATAAAGACCAATGAACTGGACAGTTCCAGAGACAATGGAGGAACTTTAAACGAATACAGCGGGCGGGTTTTGGGCGTGGAGGTATTTAAATTGTTAAAAATCGTAATCCCGACATCAACTAGCCCACTCCCAGTTGTAATATTATATTTGAGTAATGTATTTAAATTAGGCTGAATGCTCTTTTTTAGCCACCATTTGGTGTTTAACTGTCGCTGGTCCGGTTGGACACACTGTGTAAATCCCTGCAGTTACAGCGAGGCGGGGACTTCTGCAACCAGGTGATAATTGCCCTTACACATACTCCCTGGATCCAGGATCCCTATAAAACCCACCCCCCGTGATATGAGACCTCCTCACTCGGCTTCCAATCCTCCCATTCTCCCGGGTGACCAGTGAGACCACCGCCCACAACTCGCCTTCCTCATTAAAATTCAGCCAATTTCAGGTGGTTAGATGTGAAAGAAATGGAAACTGCGTTGAATTTTAAAGCTTTTCATTTTCCCCTCTGGGGCCCCTCTGGTTTTCCATCCCGCAGCAGAGGGAACACAATCTTTCACTCTGAAATCTTGAAGGATTGGTGTGGAAAATTAAATACAATTTACTGCACATAACAAGGAGATTTGGCCAACTGGTCTATGCCGGTGTGTATGTTCCACACAAGCCTCCTCCTAGCTAACTTAATCTAACCCTAATACCATACCCTTTCTCGCTCATGGACTTATCCAGTTTCCCCTAACATACACAACATCAGGTCCCAGAGTGCTGAGTTCGTGGAATTAGCAAACTGAATGATCAGATTAGCCCATTAAACACTTTAAATAATGAATTGGCCCTTGCACATGCAGCAGAAATAGTCACTTATTGCAACAATCTCCCCGCTCACCCTTCTCCTTGTGGATGGATTCTCTGATCGGTGTCGGCATATCCTGATGGCTCACCACGCAGTAGAATTTATCCCCACTCAGCCAGTCTTGTGTCGAGATTTTTAAGTTGCTGATCACGCTGTTGGGATCCTCTCCCGGTTGGACGGCAATTTCTGATTTCAAAGCCTCCTTTTCTCGAGTCCAGGTCACAGTGAGCCCATAAGGAGCGTCTGACACGACGCAGGTTAAGGTCACCGTTGCCTCCAGTAATATCTGTTCCAGTGATGGTGAGCGAAGAGTGATTTTTGAATCGCTGCATGGGACATCCACTGCAAAACAGGAATGATAGTCAAGAAAAGCTGCAGCTTCAGAATCAGGATACCAATATTTAGCCTTAACTCTTTAAGGGGAATAAATCACTTTTTAGATATCAACCTCTTGCTGTTGCCTCAACACCAGCGTTATTGGAAGACAATGAATTGGCAACGATTCCGGTAGACCTGTAACATTTCCTGTGTATTTTCAGCCAGAGCCACCTGTAATGGGCTGTGAAGCAAATACCCGGCGTAAAATGGGAATAGATGGGGTGCAATTGTGTTAGGCATTGAATTGCGCTCTTCCTGAAATCCCTTGCTCCTTTACACCCGTCTATAGATCCTTGCACCCAAATGCATCTCCACTGGTTATAAAAGCTGAAGCCCGAATAGCCCGAAGTTCAAGAGGTCTACACCAGCATTATACTGGTTCAAAACCAGTGTCAAATTAATTTCAGGATTTATAGGTCAACAGGAAACAAAGTTAAATTTCTGGTCTCTTGCTGCGTTTTTTGTTGCGGTGAAAATGTGCAGGTACCAGTCACATCCCCCGTCAGAGGAGAAGTGCAATATCGGGAGAATGGAGTTCCAAGGAATCTTTGTGGTCGGGCGTCATTTGTAATGATGTGAGGTAGTTTGTCAATTTCTGTAATTACTGAACATTTATCATGTTTGGTGAGAGAGAGTCAGGGTGAAATATGACCTCAGGGCATTAATAGCAACAGAGGAACAGGAGGAGGCCATTCAGCCCATCCATCCTGTCCTGCCATCCAGTTAGATCATCAACACCATCTTCACGCCTTGGTTATGTAACCCTTGCTAATTTTGACGAACAAAAATCTATCAATCTCAATTTTCAACTTTTCAATTGAAAGCAACCGTCAGCAGCTTTTGGGGAGGGAAATCCCGACTTGCACTAGTCTTCCTGTGAGAAAATCCTTTCTGACATCACCTCTGCACGGCCTAGCTCTAATTTTAAGGTTCTGCTACTTCTTCACGATTCTTTCATCAAACTAAATAATTTTTTCTGTATCTACTCGATCAATTCCATTTATCAACTTAAACATGTCAATTGGATCATCTCTTAACGTTCTATATTCGTCTCCTGCTCATTTTATATTATTAGTCGCGGTATAATTCAGGTAAACATGCACTTTACCGCCTCCACGACCAGTATATCCTTCCTGAGTTGCGCAACCCAGAATTGGGCTCAGTGCTCTGAATAGGGTAAATGCCCATTCTAGCAGTGGGTTCCTGGACAGTTAGCGGTAAAGGGTTCCAGACTCCGACTGCCACTCTGTATATGATCAGCCAACTCAGGATATACCTGAGACTAAGGACACTTCACTCACTGCCTGGCGTTAGAGCAGGGAGAAATCTTCTTTGGCGAGGTTAATATATCCTGAACAATGAGGAATCATGAACCAGAAGATCGTGGGTTGAAGTCCCACTCCAGATACTTGATCACAAAATGTAAGCTGAGTCTCCCAGTGCAGTACTGGGGGCGTGGTGCACTATCGGAGGTTCCGGCTTTCAGATCAGGTGTTAAACCGAGGATCCGTCTGGCCTCTCAGGTGGACATAAACGTTCCCCTTGAAATATTTCAATGAAAAGCAGAGGAGTTCTCCCTGGTGGCCTGGAAATATTTATCCCTCAAGAAATACTACTAAACAAAAAAAATGGTCATTATCACACTGCTGTTTGTGGGAGCTTGCTGTGCACTAAATGACTGCCGCACTTTGTACATTACAACTGTGACCACATTTCACAACTTAATTCATTGGCTGGCAAGCGCTTTGCGTCAGTCTGTGGTCGCTGAAGGCGCTGTATAAAGGCAAGTTTGTATCACAAGAATACACAAACTGCATGATTGGAAATTAGGAATAGTTCTGTGCTTTTTACTAATTCCAGTAAAAGTCTTGACTGAGATCAGCGCTCAGAAAGGTCTGGAACCTCCCGGGATTGTGCCTCTTACCCTGAGATCTGCTGAAGTTATGGTTTTGCATGACCCCTTGATGAGTGACCTGGCAGGTGTAGACCGAGCCGGTGAACCATTCCTCGGCGGGGACTGTCAGCCGACTGGCCGTCGAGAAGTTCCCGTTCACCTCAAAGACGGGAGAGGTGACGAAGCCCGAATCCATGAGTTGTCCACTCTTCAGCCAATTCACAGTCAGTGACTTTGGCCTGAAATCGATGATTGAACACACGGCGCTTGCATATCTGCTGCTGGTGATTTGTTCAGTGGAACTCAGTGTGAGGAGAACAGTTGGAGGAACGATGTCCCGTTCAGGATCTTCAAGAGAAGACATATTACTGACATTGCTTGCAAAATAAATGATTAAGAAATGCAAAGTGTCCTTATATTTTAACGGGTTCTTTGCTGTCAGACTAACACAAACCTGGCAGTTACAGAGAGCAGGACTGTGCACAGAATTCTCAGTGTAATATGCAGCCCGGAACTGTGCACAATATTCTAAGTGCGATATGGGGACCAGAACCATGCACAGTACTCTAAGTGTGATATGGAGACCAGAATTATGCATAATATTCTAAGTACGAGATGGAAACCAGAACTTTAAACAATATTCTAAATGTGATAAGGAGACTAGAACTGTGCACAGCATTATAACTATGATACAGAGAGCAGAATTGTACACAGTACTCTAAGTGTTGTCTGATCAAGTTCCGATGCAAGTTAAACATAATTTCTCATCTTATCACAGTTTGCCCTGTATCCCACACCACTAACCTGGTATTGTGATGGCCCAGACCGACACACCACGTCGAACCTCGCAGTTGATTGTGCTGCTCCCCACCTCTGACTCGGTGATGGTTAACTGGCTGCTCTAGGTGTAGGTTCCCTTCTTGTTGAGCACTGGCGGGTAGGTCTTCAATCCAGTGGTGATCGGCACTTTATCTTTCTTCCAGGAAAGGCTGGTGATGTCGTGGGAGTAGTCCATTGCCAAACAGCCGTACGTGATGGAGCCATCGGCGCTGGGTTGTTCACAGGAGGAGAGCAGGGCGTAGAGGGTGGGGGGAGACGGTGTTACTGGGAAGGAATGGCCCATTGAACAAGTTAGACTCTGTAATCCGTGCTTATAAAAGAAATAAACAACTCGAAATTTGACTGCAGAATAAACTAATTCCACCATTTCCCCATCAAAGACTACACGGGCATTTGAGCTTCTGTCAGTTCCGTCATAAGCACCTGTCGATGCCCCTGTCAGGAACACACCTCTCTATCCCCGAGCTCTATCACATTACACAACAAGAACTTTTACATAACTCGTCAATAAAGAATCCTTCATTGGATCATACAATCGAAGAACAGAGACGTGTTCCTGCTTTTTCGGCCATCATTTATTTCTCAATCAGCACCATTTTTGGTCCTTTATTGCAGTTTGGGGAAATTTACTCTGTGCACATTGCCTGCGGCGTATCCCTACAAAACAACAGTGACTGCACTTCAAAGTAACAGCGGAATTCCTGCCTCGCACGTCAGCAAAAAACCCTCTAAATTTGCCTGCCACATAATTCAACAGGTAGCATTTCCATAGTCTAGTTTCTAAGATTCAGTCTGTAGATGAATCGCGATTGAGTTGAATCTCTCCCTTTCTTTCTCAGTATTTGAGGGAGAGCGATGTCCTTCAGCGCACTGTGATCTGGACTCTATCCCATCCTATTGAATGCATGTCTCTTGAGTTTCCTCCTCCCTGCCACTCAATTATTAATCCGAATAAAATACCATTCCAAATTCCGGTTAATTGGAAGTTTCTCCTTAAATGGCCCATTTCAATTCCCATTGTTGTTCTTGTTATGTAACAATGACCTGGACTTGGGTATAGGGAATGCAATTTCGAATTTAGCAACGTAGCCAATAGTGAACATGATAGCAGCAGACTCCATGAGGAGACAGATGGTCCAGTGAAATGGGCCGGAACATGGCAATTGCAATTTAATGCGAATCATTGAGAAGGCGATGCACATTGGATGGAAGATGGAGAGGCAGTATAATCTAAATAGTATTATTTTGAGGGGATGCACGAACAGAGATATCTAGATGTACATATTCACAAATCTTTTAAGGGGGCAGGGCAAACTGGTTAGACTATTATGAAAGCGTATGGGATACTTGACTTTGTAAATGGGACATTGACTACAAAAACAAGGCGGTTATGCTAAACTTACAGATCACGTGTTAGACCTCAGCTGGAGTATTGTGCACAATTCTGGAACAACAATGTAGGAAGGATGTCAAGCCCTTGGGGAGTGTAGAGGGGAGGCTTTTACCAGGATGATGCCAGGGATGGGATCTTCAGTTATGTGGAGAGATTGGAGAAGCTGGGATGTTCTCCTTAGAGCAGAGGTTAAGAGGAGACCTAAGTGAGATATTCAACATTATGACAGGTTTTGATAGAGCAAGTAGGGAGAAACAGCTTTCGATGGAAAGAAGGTGCGTAACCAAAGGTCACAGATTTAAAATAATTGGTAGAAGATCGAAAGGGGAAATTGGGGAAATTTTTTCACACAGAGGGTTGGTAATTTCAGGAATGCTCCAGCAGTTCATCCTTTACGTCAGGATTCATTTGCACGTTTACAAGGAAAACCCTGGGGAGTTGGACTAAATTGGACAGCTCTTTCAGAGCCGGCACAGGCACGATGCCTGAATGGTCTTTCAGTGTTGTGAGATGCTATCATTCTATACGAGTCAGTGGGAATAGTTCTTCTAGATTTAATGGAAGGAAACGCTTCATATTTTGGACACCTCTACCAGATCTACTTTTATTGTTCATTAGAATGAAAGAGGATATTTCAGAAAAGGATCTTATAAATCTGACGCAAATTAGTCATTCGCATGCTGTTATAAAGGCTTAAAGTTCATTGTGAATGATGACGTATTGCAGGTTGTCTCTATCTCTTTAAATGTTTCACAGAATTGCAGATCAGTGACTGTGTGCCTTGTCTTGTGACCCAGGCCAATAGCTGCATCTCGTCATAGTTTGTCCCTGCCTTTAACCTTCTCAGGAAGAATTGAACAACATAATGTTTCTAAACATGAGGTCCTCATGACGGTCATTTGAAGCGGCAGTCCCGATATTCTCCATTTAAATTGTGAAAATATCTTACAGCCTCCCAACAGATCAGAACAGGCACTGCTTTCTGGAGCGTTATTCACTTCCTGAAACGGTTTGTTCTGAAAGTGAGCTGAGGATCAGGCCAATCGTGTTCAATAGTAATCTGATGCTCAAAATGTTCAAACATTAATAACTCATTAAAAATTGGGCATTTTTTTCAGAAAGAATATAAACATCAATGAATGTGCGTTGTTTAATCTGGGCAATGGGACGATTTATTGTATATATCTGGCACGAGCAGTTTATCTGCTATCTGTTAGACGCAGATAACGGTGCCTTGAACACTGCCTGACCAAGCACTCTCAGGTCAGATATAGTACGGATAAGAGAGCAAAGCTCCCGCTATGCTGCCGTGTGGGTCAGGACAGGTATAGCAAGGGTTGCACACAGTGTAATACGTTATCTGTGCTATCCCGTCAAACATTCCCAGCTGAAGTACTGCAGAGATGTGCTACGAAATGTCTTATCTTAAAATGCGTTATCAAATTGACCGATTAGATTAAGCACAATTATCACAAGTACAAATAAAAGCTTCCGATACACTGATCCATTAAAGCGCACCAGCTCATCTAGAGCTCTGATTAAATAGAAGATCAATCTATATTGAAGGAACCAATTAAGCTCCACGTCCTTGTAAATAAAAGTTGAAATACTGATTAAGCTATCTCTGCAATGTCCCATCAAGCACTGCCATTTAAGGTAAAGCACGGGTTAGTTGCAGAATAAAGCTCCCTCTTCACTGTCCCATCAAACACTCCCAAGACAGGTACAGAGTAAAGCTCCCTCTACAGTGTCCCATTAAACATTCTCAGGGCAGGTACAACATGGGTCAAGATACAGAGTAAAGCTCCATCTACACTGTCCCATCAACACTCCTAGGGCACATAGAGCATGGGCTAAATACAGAGTAACACTCCCTCTACACTGTCCCATCAAACACTCCCAGGGCACGTATAGCATGGGCTAGATACAGAGTAAAGCTCCTTCTGCCCTGTCCCATCAAACACTCCCAGGGCAGGTACTACCGGGTTAGAAACTGATTAAAGCTCCTTCTACTGTCTCCCCATGGTGTTTCGGAACTGCTTCTTCTGACTATCATAATCTGGATTAACGATCTCATTTCTGCGGAGACTCTACAACCTCAAAGTCAATCTTTCACGTTTCTCACCTATGCCAGTTTCTTAAATAACTGAGTTAAATGACACTCCCCGCAATACAGGATCACAATCCAGAAGTTTTACAACCCGTCAGGAGGACTCCTGATTCTCACACAGTGAGCAGGCGCACATAAACAGAACAGACGAAACTGTGCTCCAGGCAGAGGGACCAGTTCAATCTATTAATTTCAATGAAGTTGTTTGATTTCTAATTTATTTCTTGCCAATTTCCAACCACCGCAACTCTGCAGATTCTTTGAAATTAAACTGATATTAATTTGAGAGACTCTTCAACATCCAGCCATTTTTCCATCTCTGTCAACTATCTTGTAAACCGTGTAAAAATTAACTTCCCTGAAAGTAAGTATCTGGAAATAATTCGCATTCCACGGGAATTTGCTGCCCGTCACACTGGACTCGGTGACATATTCAGAATGTCACAATCCAGGGGACATCTACATTGAAACCTGATCACCCACTGATTTTATATATTTTCATCAGTAAATATAACCTGTAAAATCATCGAGGCAAAACAAGAAGTTAATTCACTAAAATCTGCAGCGACACCTTATCAAACTCAGCACAGCCGGGTTATACATGCATTGTTTTGTAAATTAACTTATGAATTAATTAAACATTATCTGCAACCATTGAGATTTTGCAATAATTGTAATAGTGACCAGTATGCAACACAATTGTAATGGATCGTTTATGTTTAATGAATTAGCACTGATGTTACTGTCTAAGTTAATGTTCATGTTAGCTGATTATTGAAAATAATCTGAGTGACTATCTGGCTCTTCCTGCTCAGAAGCACACGTACCTGGAACTTTTGAAATTAAATTAACGTTGTTGAATTTCAGCCTTACTAATGCAATTAATTAATAATAATATTAAAACCTTTTTCTGCCTGGTAACTTGTGATATATTAAGATTAACTTAACTTACAATAACAATTCATGAATATTAAAAGATTAAGCAGCATATTAATACATAAATTCTCAGAAAAATACCTTATATTTACTTAAATCGAATCAAATTTGAATAATTGACAATAATCACGCAGTTCTACCACTGTCCCGCTCTCGACCGACATCTTTTTAAACTCTGCATGTTTCTGATATAGCAAAAACTGCGTCTATTCGCAGAGAACATTTCACATGATGGATTTAGGGGTGGACTATTTTGAATAGTTCTCTGTCCAGCCGAGGTCACAACTCCGATGGTTGTAAACCGCTTGTTTACTAATACTGGAATCTCAAGCTGAAATATTCTCCTCAATCTTAAACCCCCAAAATGGTTTTATTAATTAAAACCCACCCGTGCAGCTTAAAGTCAATAGCAGAGCCTCCGCTGTTTAATAACACAGACAATCTTTTATAGTTCACTCCCGTTATTCACATAATGCCCGCAAATTAATGATTAAATATATTCTGCTACTTCTTGAAAATAGTTTCCAGAATGGTCAGTGTAAAACTGGAGGATAACACATCATTCAGACCATATGCGACACTGAAACTGAATGAGGTGAGACTTTGTTCATCAATTTAACATTCATAAGAATTAAACATAACTCTCAGATATTATCTGTGCTTTGTCTACCGTTCTATTCCGCATACATCAGCGTTTTGGGAGAATAGATTTTGTTTTAAATTCAAAATAAGGAAAACCTTTTGTAAGTAAATTAATCTGCTTGTATTTCAATGGATTATTTGCCTGTCTCCAGCCATACGCAGTCGGAACCTGCCTTGAACTTAAATATAATTACATGAAAAATTCTTTGACTGCCAGCGACGCCTGTCTCTCAGCTTTTGGTCTTGCAAAGTGTTCAAGATTAATTTAGTAATAATTCTATCAAACAACACACAATATTGATTCAATAACAATTTTCGGCTGCACAGTGAGAATGTCATACCCCGGCAGATATATTAAATTGACAAAATGCAATTTGCAACACGGCTTTAAGTTATAATTAATTGCACTCAGTCATTCATCTGTGTATACAGGAGGTAGCAAGTAATTGAACTCCCGACTCAAACTGAACACAGCGGTGGAATGAGTATGTTGTTAATGAAATAATTGCAGGCATAATTAATAACTGTATCCAGCCTCTAAAAGTTTCTGCTTCCTTTAATGGAGCCCAGTGTAGAGCAGGATTTTGGAAGGCGAATAATATTAAATAAATTAACATTGGACTTATAGCATATTTTAATAACACTGGGAGATATTATCGCATTATAATCGGTTGTTAATATTAATTTAATTCAACTACATACTGAACACATTAATTATTCAGATGGCAATTAGTTACATTTCGCACAATAAAATATCAGCATCGTAAACATAAATTAATAGTTGAATATATAATTATCACTTGTACAATTGTTATGTTAAAATACCTTTCAATGATTTCTGATTTCTAAACCCGTCCTGTTCTCTGCCTATAAACTGTTTTCAAACAGTTTCAAACACATATCGTGTTTGCATTCGAGCACAAACCTGCTGCTGCCCGCTGACACCGATATTGAACATTGTAGAAACGCCTAGATTCACAAATTCTAGGTATTCTGAGTAACACAGGCACATCTCTCCTCAGCAGATCAACACTAAATCACATCACTGAGGGGCGGAATCCCTCGACAGAACCTTTCATGGAGCAGATCCTTCATTTCATCAACCCTTTCAACAGAATCAAATGTATCATTGCAAAAAATCTCATTACAAAATCACTGAACCCGCCTAACACTGAAATAACTAAAGATTGAATTCAACAGAAATATAAAATAATGAGAGCAGAATTGTGATTAGACAGATCATGTTAAATACATTAATGTTGATATTATAGCATATTTAATAAAACGTGATGATATTGCTACATTATAATAATGTTAATAATATTAATTTAATTTGTCCCAGCGTGAAATATGTTAATTGTTCAGTACTTAATTACAGTAACAGCTCACGTATTGAATCTGAGATTTCGGGAACATTCGGTCAGTAGATGACAATCCAATTTTCATTAAAAAACTTAAAATTCCTTAAGAATATTTACTGGTCGCTAAGCTTTCTGTTTTGTGCCTACAATGTTCTTTTAAACACATTTAAACACAATGTTTGCATTCGATCAGAAAAACTGCAGCAATTAATGGTCACCAAAATTAAACATTGCAGAAACATCAAACAGTGTAAAAACCATAATGTATTTAGAGTAACCCAGGCACATGTCTCGTCAGCAAATAAACACCAAATCACATCAACAACATTTTCTGTGGAGAAACAGTTGAATTCTATAATCACTTTGCAGCAGAATCACATTGAACATTGCAAAAAATCTCAAAACAAAATCCACTGAACCTAAGTTTCAGTGAACGAAATAATTATTAAAATAAACAGAAATATAAAATAAAGACACAAATACAAGAGTTACTGAATGAGTGAATGTTCCTTACCTGCAGTCACCGTCACCATGGTCCCTTGTCCCCAGTAGTCCTTGGCAATGTACCCACTCCCGCAGTCCCACAGTGACAGGAACCCGCACACATACTGCACTCACTCTCTGCTCAGTACTGACTCTCAACATTCACGTCAAATAGACATTCACTTCCAATACACATTCGCTTCTGATCAAATTTAGAATTTAGCCAACAGTTTACATAGCACAATTGAAAGTGAACACAGTTCTAACCAGCTCCCTGCATGTACCAGGCACAGTGAATCGAGCATCACCTCCAGCTCTGCAATTGCTGACACGGTTAACATTAAACAGGAGCATAATCAAAACCTCCCCTCAGTACATGGGTTAGTGTGTTATATTTTCACCATTGAATTCTCAGTGTGTTAGTTTTGTAAGAAGCGGTTTATGGTCTTGTTCTGTACATTGCCGGTAACATTGCATTTGACACAATTAATGACCATCAGGTTATGATGTCAGTTGTTGAATTCCCCCTCGATCTGTTCTTGTACAGGTCCAGCCCTGGTTCCTCTCGCTGTGGTACCTTGCACAGTAATAGATGGCGGTGTCTTCGCTCTTCAGATTCTTCATGTCCAGCGCAAAGATGTTGTTTGAAGTGTCTTTGGATGCAGTAAATCGGCTCGCAATCCCTGCGGCGTAATACTTGTTCGATGGACTGTAATACTGAACCAGCCACTCCAGCCCCTGTCCGGGATTCTGGCGGATCCAGTACATGTAGCTGCCACCAAGATCGAAGCCGCTGGTTTTACAGGTCAGTCTCAGGGAGCTTCCGGGAATCCTGATCTCTGCCTCGGGCTGAGTCAACACCACATCCGACTGGACACCTGTAAAAATAATCAAAATACCCGAAGATTCAATCCTGGTGAAATGATTCCTGACTCTGTAACATTCCAGAGAGAGACTAACACTGAGACAGTAACAGTGAGAGATTGGACAATAAAAACTACTCACGGGAAAAGAAAGCCAGTAACAGACTGAGAGAAATCGCCGACCTCATCCTCCTGGCAATGTGTGGTGAATGGTTCCGGCAAGAACTCACTGAACAAACCCACTCCCAGACTGTTGTATTGCGGTCCCAGTGACCGGCAGTTAAATACCCGGGAGATGGGGGCGAGGTTGCAGGCGCCGCCCATTGATTCACTGATAGTGGCGGTTTCTGGATTCACATCACACCTTCCACATCACCAACAGAATGGACTCACATCTGGACTGTAAATTAAATCCCTTTATTTCCTCACTCCTTCACAGAGGATGTGAATCTCTGAGAATGAATTACATTATCAGGGTCTAAAGATACTGCCAGTTTCTGTTTCTCCATCTCCCGCTATCTATCCATGCATCTGTACCAATAAAGTATCCCCTATAATCTGAATTGTTATCACCTATGTAACCGAGTGCGGGAGATGGGTAATGTGATTCTATTTACGGTGTACTTGGCTAAAGCTACACACTTTTGGTCTGGAGATGAGATCATCCTCCTCACATTACACAATTGTCTCTCATTGCATTTCAATAACTGCCCCTGAGTCTGTGACCCGACGACAGCCGTTTGTAAATTTAGCTGTAAAATAAGTCCGCTTGACTGATGATTCAGGAGTGAGTTGTTGACGGAGACACATAAGAAAGTGGGTCCGTCCCGCTTCAGACCTGCGTTTTATGAGAGAAACTTGTGAATCAGAACCGATAATGTGATCAGCAAACCTCGATATCCAAATCCTTGCAGCTAACTTTAATAGCGACCGACTATGTAACAGACACGGGTAACAGGAACACGGTGTATCCTGTACTGAATAAAGGGACTGAATGGTCCAGAATGGTCTTTATTTGGAAATAGTTTTCATTAGATACCGTGTTGATCAATTCATTATTTTCCGATCCTATTTTTAATGTGGTGAGCATGGAATTTACGGAAAATCATTCTAGTGATAACCTATAATTTCCTGTTTGATGCGTTCCCCAACATCACTGCTACTGTTTGGAGGTCTGTACACAACTCGCACTAACGTTTTTTGCCCTTTGATGTTCTGTTGCTCTACCCATATGTATTCCACATCATCCAAGCTGATGTGCTTCCTAACTATTGCATTAATCTCCTCTTTAACCAGCAATGCTACCCCAGCTCCTTTTCCTTTTACTCTTTCCTTCCTGAATGTTGAATACCCATGGATGTTGAGTTCCCAGCCCTGATCATCCTGGAGCCACGTCTCCGTAATCACAATCATATCATATCCGTTAACATCTATTTGCACAGTTAATTCATCCACCTTATTCATCCATCACTTCCACAGTACTGGCACCAGGCGTGCCGGTTTCGATTATCGGCTCAGCTCTCTCGAGCGGGGTTTAGTATCTGTGACCTTCTGCATCAGAGGCGAGAGTGATCCCACTGAGCCGAATCTTGAACATATCACAGCTTGTATTTTAAAATGCTGCCATTCAGCTCATCATGTCTGAAGTTCAGGGTCTGAGCCCAGTCTTACAACGCTCCATTTATCATCAGGAGCGAGTTCTCTCATCTTGCCTGAGATATCATTACCACACTGTGATTTTCACTGGGTTCATATAAAAGTGTCAGTGATTCCACAGGGAACATCTGGAAGTGCCCCAGGCAGAACGACTCACAGACTTAAGAGATTTGTATTGTGTGAGCTGCACCATCAGAGCAGCTGGAAGCTGGGACTGTTCTCCTCAGAGCCGAGCAAGTTATGGGCCATTTAATAGAGGTGTTCAAAATCAGGAAAAGTTTTGATCGGGTAAATTGGGAGATAATTCATCATTCCCTCTGACCACTCGCCTCTCCTTCTCTCCATTCCTTCATCACTCCATTTCTCTATCCCTCTCGCCCTCCATACCTGCCTCCATCAATCGCTCCCTCCTTGGACACACCTCTCCCTCCCTCCGTCCGCACTCCACCCGTCCAATACACTACACCTTCCTTGCTCCACTCCTCCATTCCTCCATCGCTCCCTCCATCAATCGCTCACTCCGTGCACCCATCCCTACCTCCGTCTCAGTTTATATTAAACTCGACCATGTCTCTGTTTATATTACACGAGGCACTGCATCAGTTATTCCTGCCATAGACCATGGCTGAAATATATTATAATAAATGCCTGTCTCTCTTCATATTACATTAGATCTTGTCTAAACTATTAGTGCGCTGGACCCTGTCTGTATTTCTTATACTATCGACCCTGCCTCAGTTATTTCAGCACTTGCACATGCGTCTGTTACATAGGCAGGAGATATAAAGAGGGATTGACAGATATTAATATAAATAAAGATGTATATATGTGTGGGTGTGAGGATGCAATACTTTTTTGTTTGGAAGTATATGCTTAGATTTGTTAACAGCTATCAGCACGTGTGTGCAATCTCTAATTGATCTGTTATTATGACGGTAATAAATGTGTTGAAAGGATGAGTGAATCTTGTAACAATCTTCCAGTAATGGACTGGGATTGAGGGACAGGACGGAAGGTGAGCAATTCACTGCACTTTGAACTACTAGCAAAATCTGTGGGTTTGAGGTTACTAATTCACACTTGTGTTGTCCTGTGCCTATTTCTCCAAGTTCTTTAACGTTAAGGATTGTTTTTCATCCAGTATTTGACGTGACCCACTGATTATGTAGGACAGAGCCTGGAACCGTGATCTCAGAGCACCGCCGGATGGGCGGCCACAGTGTCCTAATATCCACCGGAAAATATGTTCTCACCTTGTGAAATGAACAACTGAAAAGAGAACACAAAAGTGTTTGGTATATGTTTATGTGTGTTTGTGTGTCTGTGCGTTTGTGTGTTTATGTGTGTGTGTGTGTGTTTATGTGTGTGTGTGTGTGTGTGTGCGTGTGTCTGTGTGTGTGTGTGTGTGTGAGTGTATGTGTGTGTGTGTGTACGAAACACTTGCACACATTCATAATGTCTGCAAGTGCACTCCACAAAGACAAATGATTAGCTTCAGCCAATATTTTTCAGCGTTTTACTTCATTCAAAATGCAATTGCAGGTCGTTTAATAGCTTTAACATTTATTGTTAACACATTCTCTTGCGTGCTCTTGTTTAGAATGATGTCACTCTGGCCATTCTGTTACCAAGGTGACCATTTCTGTCCGCAGTATTCAGTGTGAAACGGGATTAAATCACACCGAGGATAATGAGCAACCAAACGCCAGTCTCTGCGCTTTATCGTCTAGTGATCACCTCAGCATCACCCAGAAAGCTCTGATATATACCTTGAGGGAGTGCAGCCAAAGTTCACCAGACTGAATCGCGGGATGGCAGGACTGACATATGCAGAAATATTGGATTGACTAGCCTTATATTCGCTGAAATTTAGAAGAATGAGAGGGGATCTCAGAGAAGCATATGAAATTCTGACGGGATTGGACAGGTTAGATCTTGAAAGAATGTTCCTGATGTTGGGGAAGTCCAGAACCAGGAGTCACAGTCTAAGGATAAGGGGTAAGTCATTTACGACAGAGATGAGGAAAAACATCTTCACCCAGAGAAGTGTGAACCTGTGGAATTCTCTACCACAGAAATTTGTTGAGTCCAGTTCGTTGCATATATTCAAAAGGGAGTTAGATGTGGACTTTACGGCTAAAGGGATCAGGGGGTATGGAGAGAAGACAGGAGTGGGGTACTGAAGTTGTATGATCAGCCATGATCATATTCAATGGTGCTGCAGGCTCGAAGGGCCGAATTGCCTGCTCCTGCACATATTTTCTATGTTTCTATGATTAGTGCCCATGATGGTAAAAAATGAAACTGCACCTGTACCTGGCAGAAGGTTAATAAATCTCTAATTATCTGGCATTATTTCTTTCACTACACCAGACCCCGTCGCAGTATTTACCCAGTCGTAGTTTATAAGGTTGATGTGGTGGACTTCTAAAAGTTGTTTGATAAAGTGCCTTAATAATATCCTTGCCATAAAAATTTAAACCCACAGAATAAAGAGAACAGTGGCAGCATGGTATACATAATTGGCGGAGTGACAGGAACCACAGTGTAGTGGTGACCAGTTATTTTGTGTTGGACTGGGGGAAGGTACACTGTGGTATTCTGCAGCGATTGGTACCAGGAACACTGCGTTTCTTCATTTATATTGATGACTGAGACTTAGGAGTATAGGGTAAAATTTCGAAATTTGTAGATGATACAAAATTTGGAAGTAGAGTGAACAGTGAGGAGGATAGTGATGACTTCAAGATGACGTAGACATGCTGGTAGAATGGGCACACTCGTGGCAAATGAAACGGAGAAAAGTGTGAAATGAATCACTTTGATAAGACGAATGAGGAGAGGAAAAATAAACTAAAGTGTACAATGCTAAAGTAGGTGCATGAACACAGTGACCTGATGGTATATGTGCACAAATCATTGAAGGTGGCAGGGCCGGTTGAGACAATGGTCAATAGATTACATGATGCTGGGCTTCGTAAATACACGCATAGAGTACAAAAGAAAGGAAGTTATGATGAACGTTTATAAAACACTGTTTAAGCCTCACCTGGAATATTGTGTCCAATTCTTTAGCAAGGATGTGAGGCCTTAGAGAGGATTCAGAAAAGATTTACAATTGTGGTTCCAAGGATACGGTACTTCGGTTATGTGGATAGCCTGGAGAAGTTGGAACTTTTCTCCTTAGAGCAGAAAGGTAGAGATGAGATTTCATAGAAGTGTTCAGAATCATAAGGGGTCTAGATAGAGTAGGTAGAGAGAAACTGTTCCCATTGGTGGGAAGATCGAGAACAAAGGACACAGATTTAAGGTGATTAGCAGATTGGAAAACTACAAATTTAATGCTCCTATTTGCAAAAGGATGCAGGCAAAAAGCAGGAAACTATAAACCAGTTAGTCTAACATCTGCGCTTGGGAAAATGTTGGAGTCCATTATTAAAGAAGCAGTGGCAGGATATTTGGAAAAGCAAAATTCGGTCAGACAAAGTCAGCGTGGATTTATGAAGGGGAAGTCATGTTTGACAAATTTTCAGGAATTCTTTGAGGAGGTAACAAACAGGGTGGGTAAAACGGAACCAGTGGATGTGATGTATTTGGGCTTCTAGAAGGCATTTGATAAGGTGCCACATAAAAGGTTACTGCACAAGATAAACATTCACGGGGTTCGGGCTGATATATTAGCATGGATAGAGGATTAGCTGACTAACAGAAAACCGAGAGTCAGGATCAAAGGTTCATTCTCGGGTTGGCATTCAGTAACTAGTGGGATGCTGCAGGAATCAGTGCTGGGAACCCCTCTATGTACAATCTACCGACGTTGAAGAATGCATCGAGAGCAACATAGCCAGGTTTTCTGATGATACAAAGATGGGAGAAAAAGCAATGTGTGACGAGGACACAAAAAGACTCCACTACACTACAGTAGACCCATCTCAAGTTTATTTTACTCCATCCACCACATTAAATAATCCCTCCCACCCCCAACGGCGCACCATGTCTGCAGTGATTAAAACCCCCAAGATGCTTTGCAGCAACTCGCCAAGATATCCTCGACAGCCCTTTCCACACCTGCGACCTCTTCCACCAAGAAGAACAAGGGCAGCGTGCTCATGGGAACACCATCACCTCCGTGTATCCCTCCAAATCACACATCATCCTGACCTAGGAACTTATTACCGTTCCTTCATAGTCACTGGGTCAAATTTTGGAACCCGCTACCAAACAATGTGGAGGTCCGTTCATAACATGGACTGCAGCGGTTCAAGGGGCAGCTTACCATCTGCTTATCAAGGCCAATTAAGAATAGACCATCAATGTTTGCCTTGCCAGCGACACCCACACCCATATGCCAGAAGCGAATAAAGAAATGTCCCTGCATCAGTAATTACTGCACGGAGCCCTATCTCAGTTATTACTGCACTAGAACTATTAATATTGTACTAGGCCCGATATCAGATATTACTGCAATATGGCATGCCTTTATTCCTATTACACAAGACCCTGTCTCTGTTTATATTAAACTAGACCAGGACATGGATTATGTTACACTAGCCCCAACCTTTTCCATTACTAAACTAGACCATTTCTCTGTTTATATTACACTGGACCCGGTCTCAGTTATTACTGCACTAAACTCTGTAACTTCCAGGCCAGGTTCAGCATGTGTTAGATACAGAGTAAAGCGCTCTCTACATCGCACCATCAAACATTCTCATGCCAGGTACAGCATGTGTCAGGTACAGAGTCAAGTGCCCTCTATACTACCCCATCACATACACCCAGGGCAGGTAGAGTGTGGGTTAGATACAGAGAAAAACTCCCTCAACACTACCCCATCAAACACTCCCAGGGCAGGTACATCATATGTCAGATACAGAGTAAAACTCCATCTACAATCTCCCATCACACACTCCCAGGGCAGGTACACCTTTAAGCATAAACCTCCTCTATCACATTAGTGATTTTGCTGTACATGCTGACGAGAAGGAGTATTTCCCCATTCTGTCCGTGGGTATCATCTTTCCTTTATTCCAATAAAATTTAGTGAAATATACCAAAACACAATTGTTGCTGGTGTCTGTTGGGAGATTTGCATTTCTGTCTATCTTTATTTCAATGCTGTGTTGGTGAAGAAACATTCATGGTGTCTCTGATGCTCAATACTCTAATCTGGGACATCTATTTCTGTGATTATTTGCATAAAGGCCTCAATGGTTCCTACGAAGTGTTCATGGCAGCAAAATCATGACAACAGAGTCACTTATTGATTAGTCTCAACTCACAACAATGGCTTATTTGAAGAATATTGACAGTGGGTACACAGAAGTAGCAATATGTCGAAAAGTGACGTTGGCTTCAGTTTTGTTCAATTAGAACAGATGTGATTTATATCAAGGAAATAAATATTAAAATGAATAATTCAGTTCTGAAAGTTCTGCAGCTGAAATCAGTGGAACATCTCTGAACATGCTGCTATTCCACTGGATCTCCATTTCGTGGAAGATTTAACCCATTGAAACTAAACAAGTTCAACCAGTGACCATCAGTAATATCTGAGCGTTTCACATATCACACCTTGTATTTAAAAATATTAACATTTAGAAAGAACTAGCATTTATATCGCGCCCTTCGTGACCTCATAATGTCCCAAATGCTTTAAAGCCAATTAATTATTTTGGAAGTGTTGTAATGTAGGAAATGTGGCAGCCAATTTGTGCAGAGCAGGATCCCATACACAGCAATGAAATAATGATCAGATAATCTGTTTTGCAGAAATTGTTTGAGGGACAAATGTTTTCCGTGGAAACCCTGAAGAACTCCTCAGCTGTTTAAGATAGTGCAATGAATCCTTTAAATCCACCTGAGTGGGAAAATGGGGCCGCAGTTTAATGTTTGCCCCGAAAGACGGCAGCTCTGACCGTGCAGCACTCCCTCAGTACTTGCAGCGGTCATGTCGGCATAGATTATGGGCTCAGTTCTCTGGAGTGTGGTTTAGTATCTGTGACATTCTGAGTCAGAGGCGAGAGTGATCCCACTGAGCCAAGGCTTGAACATATCACAGCTTGCATTTTAAAGTGTTGTCATTCAGTTCATCCTGCCTGAATTTCAGGGCATGAGCCTAGTCTTACTTCGATCCGCTTATTATCACGGGCGAGTTCCCTGATCTTGCCTGGGATGTCATTCCCACACTGGGGTTTCCACCGGGTCGATATAAAAGTGACTGCGATTCCACAAGGAACATCTGGAAGTGCCCGAGGCAGAAGGAGTCACGGAACTTGAGTTTTACACTGTGTGAGCTGCACCATCATGGCAGCTGGAAGCTAGGATTGTTCTCCTTAGAGCCGAGCAGGTTATGGGCCACTTATCAGAGGTGCTCAAGAATATGAAGAGTTTTGATCGGGTAAAATGGGAGATACTCCATCACTCTCTCCCAATATACTTCCCTCCCACCACACGTCTCTCCTTCCCTCCCATCCATCATCCCTCCCTCCCTCCATCCCTCCCACCCTCCACCAGTCTCACCTTCCCTCCCTCCCTTCATCACTCCCTCCCACCATCCGTGTCACGCTCATTCCATTTCCAGCCCTCCATACCTCCATCCCTCCCTCCATCAATCTCTCCCTCCCCGCACCCATCCCTCCCACTCTCCGACCATCCCTCCACCTCATTATGTTATGATGATAGATTGAGTACACTGGGTATTTACTCATTGGAGTTCAGAAGGATGAGGGGTGATCTTCTAGAAACATTTAAAATAATGAAAGGGATAGAAAAGATAGAGGCGGAGAGGTTGTTTCCACTGGTCGGGGAGACTAGAACTAGGGGGCACAGCCTCAAAATAAGGGGGAGCCCATTTAAAACCGCGTTGAGAAGGGATTTCTTCTCCCAGAGGGTTGTGAGTCTGTGGAATTCTCTACCCAAGGAAGCAGTTGAGGCTAGCTCATTGAATGTATTCAAGTCACAGATAGATAGATTTTTAACCAATAAGGGAATTAAGGGTTACGGGAAGCGGGCGGGTAAGTGGAGCTGAGTCCACGGCCAGAGCAGCCATTATCTTATTGAATAGCGGAGCAGGCTCGAAGGGCTAGATGGCCTACTCCTGTTCATAATTCTTATGTTCTTATGTTCACCCCTCCATCACACCACCCCTTCCTTGCTCCCCTCCTCCCTACCTCCATCCTTCTCTCAGCTCAGCCGTTTCTTATTTTCCCTTTGCAGATTTTCTGCTCCCATCGATGAGGATTCCTCAGCTTGAATTTTCTGCACCCAATTTCTTATATTAACAAATAAGAGAGAAAGCGACAGCAAATGGATATATTTCATCCACCTGCCGAAAAACAAACTGATGAGAAATAAAATGGTGACCTTTCCGGAGAGGGAGTTGGCTGGGGAACTGGCACTGGGTAGAAATTCTCGTTGGGTCAGTCGGGATATTTTTCCTTTTCATAAATAAAAAATAGAAGGGTAACATCTTTAAAATTGTTTTAAATCATCGCCGACTTTCAGCTTCTCGTTTTCACTCCCCATTCTCGCTGTTGAGAATGGGCCAGTGCCCGCCTGGAGCTTGTTGCCATTGTGTGTACGGTATGGTAGCTCGCAAGCTCTCGCTACACGGACAGACTTGGAGAGGCTGGGGCTGTACTCCATACAGCAGAGAAGGGTGAGGGGTGATTCAGTAGATTGGTACCTGCATGAGGGACTTCAGTTAAAGTGGAGATTGGAGAAGATGTGATTGCTCTCCTTGGAGGGGGCACGGTTGAGGGCATGTGTAAGAGAATGGTACCAGGGATGAGGGACTTCAGTTAATGTGAAGAGACAGGAGAAGATGGGATTCTGTTCTTTAGAGGAGAGAAGTCGAAGAGAAGATTTGATAGACTTTTTTGAAAATGTCAATCATTCGACAGAGTAAATAAACAGAAACTGTTTCAGATGGATGGTGATTGACAAAAGGACAAGAAGCGATATGTAGACGAAATTCTCTATGCAACCACTGGTTAGGATTTAGAGTGTACTGCATAATAGGGTGGTAGATACAGATTCAATAGTACTCTTCAAAAGGAAATTGTGTAAGTATTTGAAGGAGAAAAAATGCAGGGATATAGGGAACGAGCGGGGGATTGACATTAATGGGATTGCTCTTCGAAAGAGCTGGCACAGAATCTATGGGCTGAATGCCACCCTGTGTGCCGTACTAATCTATGAGTGACCATAACATGGTTGAATTTCAAATTCAGTTGCGGCGGGGGGAAGGGGGGGGCGGTGGTCGGTGAGAATCGATTCACAAACCAGTGTCCTAAGTTTAAATGAAGGACACTATGAGGGCAAAGTTGGCTAAAGTAGACTGGGAAAATAAATAAAAGGATGGACAGCTGATGAGCCGTGGCCGACATTTAAGGAGATATTTCATAACTCGAAACAAAAATATATCCCAATGAGAAGGCAACATTGCATGAGAAGGGATAACCATCCGGGGCTAACTAAGGAAACAAGGGATGGTATCAAATTGCAAACAAATGCATACAATTTGGCCAAGAGGAGTGGGAGGTCAGAGGATTAGGAAACTTTAAAAACCTAGCAAAGAAATAATGAAACATAAAGAGAGGGAAGATAGATTATGAAAGTAAACTAGCCCGAAATATAAAAACAGGTAGTAAAAGATTCTACAGGTACATAAAAAGGAAAAGATTGGCTAAAGTAAATATTCGTCACCGAGAGGATGAGACTGGGCAATTAATAATGGAGACCAAAGAAATGGCAAAGTCGTTGAAGAAATATTTTGTATTTGTCTTCACGGTAGAATACATTAAAAACATTAATATATTGGAACATCAAGGGGCTATAGGGAGGGAGGAGCGTATTACAATCACGATCACTAATGAAGTAGTACTCGGTAAAATAATGGGACTCAAGACGGACAAGTCCCCTGGACCTGACGGCTTATATCCTAGGGTCCTAAAATAAGTGGCTGCAGAGATAGTGGATGCTTTGGCTGTAATCTACCAAAATTCCCTGGATTCTGGGGCGGACCCAGTAGATTGGAAAACTGCAAATATAACGCCCCCTATTTAAACAAGAAGACGGAAAAAAAGCAAGGAACTATAGTTCAATAAGCCGAACGTCAGCCATTGGAATAAAGCTGGATTCCATTCAGTAAGCAGTAGCGGGACATTAAGAAAAGCATCAAGCAGAGTCAGCATGGTTTAATGAAGGGGAAATCATGTTTGACAAATTTGCCGGAGTTATTTGAAGATGTAACAAGCAGGGTGGATAGTGCGTGACCAGTGGATGTGGTGTATTTGGATTTCCAGAATGCATTCGATAAGATGCCACATAAAAGGTTACTGCACAAGATAAAAGTTCACAGGATTGGTGTTAATATACTAGCATGGGTAGAGTGTTGGCTAACTAGCAGATCGGCGAGTCGGGATAGTTGGGTCATTTTCCGGTTGGCAAACAGTGACTAGTGGGGTGCCGCAGGGATCGGTGCTTGGTCCTCAACTATTTACAATCTATAGTCATGACTTTGGATGAAGGCACTGAGTGTAATGTAGCCTAGGTTGCTGATGATATAAAGATGGGTGAGAAAATTGTGAGGACACAAAAAATCTGCAAAGGGATATAGACAGGCTAAGTGAGTGGGCAGAACTGTACACGATATTGTACTAGAGTACTGCAATAAGGTTTTGGTCTCCCTATTTAAGGAAGGATATACTTACATTGGAGACTGTCCAGAGAAGGTTTACTAGCATGAGTCTGGAGAGGAGGTAGTTGACTTATTAAGATAGGTTGAGTCGGTTGGGCCTATACAGATTGGAGTTCAGAAGAATGAGAGCTGATTTTACTGAAAGATTGGAAAACGATGGGGCTCAACAAGATGAATTCAGAGTGGATATTTCCACTCAAAGGGGAGAAAGAAACTAGGGGACATAGTCTCAGAATAAGGGGCAGTACATTTAAAACTGAAATGAGGAGGAATTTCTTCTCTGCGAGGATTGCATATCTATGGAACTCTATGCCCCAGAGAGCTGTGGAGGCTAGACATTCAATATATTTAAGGCGGAGACAGACAGATCTTTGAGCGATAAGGGAATAAAAAATTATTGGGAGCGGGCAGGGAAGTGGGGCTGACTCCATGAACAGATCAGCTATGACCTTACTATATGACTGAGCAGATTAGAGCGGCCAGTTGGCCTACTCCTGCTCCTAGTTCTTATGTACTTATATTTTTATATTTATATTGCACTGGGCACTGTAGCTATTTATATTACACTAGGCCCTGCCTCTGTTTATATTACACTAGACCCGGTCTCCCTTTATGTTGGAATAGGTCACGTATCATTGCACTTCACAAGAAAACCCAGCAGATTGGAAAACTGCAAATGTAAGGCCCCTATTTAAAAACAGGAGACAGCCAGAAAGCAGGTAACCATAGATCAGATAGCCTAAAATCTGTGTTTGGGAAATTGTTGGAGTTCATTTTTAAAGAAGCTGTAGCATGATATTTGGAAAATCATAATTCGCTCAGGCAGACTCAGCATAGATTTATGGAGAGGAAGTCTTGTTTGCCAAATTTGGTGGAAATCTTTGAGGATGTCACGAACAGCGTGGATAAAGGGGAACCAGTAAATGTGGTGTATTTCGATTTCCAGAAGGCATTTGACATGTTGCCACATTAAAGATAACTTCACAAGATAAACCTTCACGGGGTTGGGGTAATATATTAGCATTGATAGAGGATTGTCTAATTAACAGAAAACAGAGTGTCGGGCTAAATTGTTCATTCTCGGTTTGGCAATCAGTAAATGGTGGCGTGCCGCAGGGATCAGTGCTGGGGCCCCAGCTATTTACAATCTATACTAACAAATTGAATGAATGGACCGAGTATAACACAGAGAAGTTTGTTGACGATACAAAGTACAAAGATGTGAGGAAAAGCAATGTGTAAGGAAGACACAACAAATCTGCAAAAGGACGCAGACAGGCCATGTGAGTGGGGAAAAATTGACAGATGGAGTATAATGTAAGAACGTGTGAGATCATGCACTTTGGCAGAACAAATCAAAGAGCAACTTTTTAATTAAATGGAGAAAAATTGCAAAGTGCTGCACTACACCGGGACCTAGGGGTACTTGTGCATGAAACACAAAAGGTTAATATGCAGGGAACGGAAGTGATCATGAAGGCCAATGGAATTTTGGCCTTTATTGCAAAGGGGATGGAGTATAAAAGCAGGTTGGTCTTGCTACAGTTATACAGAGTATTGGTGAGGCCACACCTGGAAAACTGCGTACAGCTTTGTTTTCCACATTTACGAAAGGTTATACTTCCTTTGTAGGAAGTCCAGAGAATGTTCACTAGGTTGATTGCGGAGATGAGGGGCTTGACTTACGAGGAAGGGTTGAGGAGGTTGGGCATCTACTCATTGGAATTCAGAAGAATGAGAGGTGATCTTATCGAAAAGGTGGATGCAGAAAGGATGTTTCCACTGATAGGGTAGACTAAAACTAGGGGCATAATCTTAGAATAAGGGACCGTCCATTTAACACTGGAATGAGGAGGAACTTATTTTCTCATAGGGTTGTAAATCTGTGGAATGCACTGCCTCCGAGAGCTGTGGATGCCGGGAAATTGAATAAATTTAAGACAGAGATAGACAGTTTCTTATGCGATAAGGGATTAATGTGTTACGGCGAGCGTGCAAGGAAGTGGATCTGAGTCCATGATCGGATCAGCCATCTTCGTATTGTATGGCTGAGCAGGCTCGAGGGGCCGTATGGTCTACTCCTGCTTCTATTTCTTATATTCTTATGGTCTTATAATGTTACAATGTCTGTTTGTGTCAGCCGAGGCTCAGCGTGTCTCACTTCGCTCCGGTCTCAGATGGTTTTGGGATAAACTCCCACTCCAATGAATATATCTCTATTTATTGCACAACATACCCTGTCTCCGTTATTTCTGCGACTGTTAGATAAGCAGAAGATATATAGACGGTGGATAGATATTAATAAAAATAAAGATATATATGTGTGTGGGTGGGAATATTCAATACTTTTTTGGTTAAAACATATGTTTAGTTTCACTAATAGGTAACAAGAGTTGTGGGCAATGTCGAAATGATCTGGCATTGTGTCGGTAATATTTGTGTTGAGAGGATGGGGTGAATCTTGTAACAATCTCCCAGAGATGGACTGGGATTGAGGGACAGGACTGAAGGTGAGCAATTCACTGCACTTTGCAATACTTAGTGGCACTCTGTGTGTTAACGGTTACTAATTCACACTTGTGTTGTACTGTGCCAATTGCTCCCAGTTCTTTAATTTTAAGGATTGTTTTTCCTGCAGTATTTTCTATTGAGCTTTCACATGGCACACTGATTGTGACAGACAGAGCCTGGAACCGTGACCTCACATCACCGCCGGATGGGCGGCCGCAGGGTCCAAACATCCACCAGAAGAACAACTCATCTGCTTAAGACGAACAACTGAAAAGAGCACACACTCAGTGTTTTCTATATGTATGTGTGTGTGTGCATGTGTGTGTGTGTGTTTATGTGTGTGCATATGTATGTGTGTGTGTGTATGTGTGTTGTATGTCTGTGTATGTATGTGTGTGCATGTGTGTGCGTGTATATGTGTGTGTGTGTGTATATATATGTGTGTGTGTGTATTTACAATGCACATCATTCATAAGGTGTGCAAGTGCATTTCACAAAGATAAACTATTAGCTCCAACCATTATTTTTCAGCATTTTATTTTATTCAACAGCTAATTGCAGATCGTTTAATACCTTTAACATTTATTGATAACACATTGTCTTGAGTGCTCTTCTTTAGAAAGTGATGTCACACTGACTATTCCATTACCAAGGTGACCATGTCTGTCCGCAGTATTCAGTGGGAAAGTGGATTAAATCACACCGAGAATAATGAGCAGCCAGGCACCAGTCTCTGCGCTTTATTGTCCAGTGATCACCTCACCATCACACAGAATCCGCTGATATACACCTCAAGTGTATGATTATTGGTGCAAGTGATGGTAAACATGAAACTGCACCTGTACCTGGCATGAGGTTAATAAATCTGTAATTATCTGAATATTGTCTCTCTCATTACACTAGACCCCATCGCAGTTTTTACTGCAGTAGACCCAGTCTCAGTTTATATAGTTGATGTGATGGACTTCCAAAAGGCATTTGATAAAGTGCTTTGATAATATCCTTGCCAGAAAAGTTAAATCCCATAGAATAAAAGGGACAGTGGCTTCATGGATATGAAATTGGCTGAGTGACAGGAATCAGAGAGCTGTGGTTTTTTTTGGTCTGGAGGAAGGAATACAGTGGTGTTTCTCAGCGGTTGGTACTAGGAACACTGCTTTTCTTGATTTATAATTATGACCTAGTTTCGGGTGTACTCGGTACAATTTCAACATTTTCAAACGATTCAAAGCTTGGAAGTTTAGTGAACAGTGAGGAGAGGAGGATAGTGATGACTTCAAGAGGACAGCGACATGCTGGTGGAATAGACGGACACGTGGCAAATGGAATGCAGAAAAGTGTGAAGTTATACATTTTGGAAGGAAGAACGAGGAGATTAAAATTAACTAAAGGGTACAGTACTAAAAGCTGTGATGAACTCAGGGACCTGGGGGTATATATGCAAAATTATTTGAAGGTGGCAGGGCTGGTTGAGAAAGTGTTTTAAAAAACATATGGGATCCTGGGCTTCATAAATAGAGGCATATAATATATAAGCAAGGAAATTATGATGAACCTGTGTAAAACACGGTTTCGGCCTCAAGCTATTACTGTGTCAAATTCTGGGCACCGTACTTTAGGAAGGATGTGAACGTCTTAGAGAGGGTGCAGAAAAGATTTCCCTGTGGTTCCAGGGATAAGGTACTTCAGTTATGTGGATTGACTGGAGTAGCTGGGGTTGTTCTCCTTAGAGCAGAGAAGTTTGAGATGAGACTTGATAGAGGTGTTCAGAATCATAAGGGGTCGAGACAGAGCAACTGGAGAGAAACTGTTCCCATTGGCGGAAGGGTCGAGAACAGAGGATACAGATTTGTCGCATTGGCAGAACAACCTAAATCGACACGAGGAAAACTTAGGATCTGGAATGCACTGCCTGAAAGAGTGGTGGAGACAGATTCAATCATGGCATGGAATTGGATAAGTTCCTGAAGGAAGAACAATCACAGGGCTACGGAAAAGGGCGGGGGAGTGGACTAGCTGAAATACTCTTGCAGAGAGCGGCATGGTCTATATGGGCCGAATGACTCTCACACCTGCATTACAGGAACGAATAAAACAATGTCCCTGTATCGGTACTTACTGCACTAGGCCCTACCTCAGTCATTACAGTAATAGAACTATTAATATTGTACTAGGCCCTGTCTCATATATTACTGGAATAGGCAATGCCTTTATTCCTATTACACAAGTCCCTGTCTCTGTTTATATTAAACTCGACAAGGACACTGTTTATATTACTCTAGCCCCATCATTTCACTTTACTAAACGAGACAATGTCTCTGTTTATGTTAATTTAGACCCTGTCACCGTTATTAATGCACTAAACACTGTAACTCACGGGTCAGGTACAGCATGCGTCAGATACAGAGTAAACCGACCTCTACATTTTAATCAAACATTCCCAGGACAGGTACAGTACGGGTTAGATACAGTTTAAAGCTCCCTCGACTCTGTCCCATCAAACACTCCCATGACAGGTGCAGAATGTGCCAGATCCAGAGTAAAGCGACCTCTACAGTGTCCCATCAAACACTCCCAGGGACACTGTAGAGCACAGTTTAAATACAGAGTAAAGCTCTCCCTACACTGTCCTATCAAACGCTCCCAGATCGTTTAATGCACAGGTCACATCCTGGATTAAATCTCCCTCTGCGCATTCCAATCAAGTTGGTTCGAGGCGTATCATTAGGGTTCAAGGAAAACTTTTGTTAGATTTTAATATCTAGTTGTGGGAGATGGCCAATTATCCATTCGTGAGAGACAATACAAAAAGTGGAAATAGGAGATGGAGAGGATACAGGGAATCTCCACTGACACATTTGTAATGTTACTAGAGACGGCGAATCGAATCTTTCACCATTCTGTCCCTGGGTATCATCTTTACTTTATTCTCCTATAATTTAAGAAATGTCCCCCCAAACATTGCTACTGGAATCCGTTGAGAAATTTCATTTCTTTCTCGGTTTATTTCTATGCTGTATTGGTGGGGAAACATTTAAATTGTTTCTGTCACTCAATATTCTAATCTGGGACTTCTATTTCTGTGTTTATTTACATAACCGCCTCACTGGTTCCCATGAAGTGTTCATGGCAGCAAAATCAGATCAACAGAGTCACTTATTGATTCGTCTCCTCTCACAACAATTGTTTATTTTAAAATTATTAAATGTTGGTACAACATTAATAGAAACATCCACAACAGTGAGGTTTGCTTCAGTTTTGTTCAATTAGAACAGATGTCATTTATATCAAAGAAATACATAGTAAGATTAATAATTCAGTTTTGAAAGATCTACTGCCGAAATTAATGCAACATCTCTGAACAGGCTGCTATTCCACTGGATCTCCACTTAGTGTAAGATTTAAACCATTGAAACTAAACAAGTAAAACCAGTGAATAGAGGAGTGTCCTACAATCACATTAATATCTGAGCTTTTCACATATATCAACTTGTATTTACAAGTGTTGACATTTAGAAATACCCTGCATTTATATAGTGCCTTTCTTGACCTCATGATGTCCCAAAGTGCTTTACAGCCAATGAATTACTTTGGAAGTGTGCTCACTGTTGTAATGTAGGAAACATGGCAGCCAATGTGTGCACAGCAAGCTCCCACAAAGAGCATGACATATTGATCAAATAATTTGTTTTTCAGATGTTGGTTGAAGTATAAATATTTGCGCTGGAAACCCTGGAGAACTCATCTGCTCTTCAATATAGTGCCATGAATCCCTTAAATCCAACTGAGCAGAAAGATGAGGCCTCATCTTATTGCCTGCCCTGAAAGACGGTATCTCGGACCGTGCAGCACTCCCTCAGAACTGGCACCGGGCTTGTCGGCATAGATTATTGGCTCAGGTCTCTGGAATGTGGTTTAGTATCTGTGACGTTCTGAATCACAGGCGAGAGTCATCCCACTGTGCCGAGGCTTGAACATATCACAGCTTCTTTTTAAAATGTTCACTTTCAGCTCATCGTGTCTGACGTTCAGTGCCTGCGCCCAGTCTTACACTGATCGATTTATTATCAGGGCGAGTTCTCTTATCTTGCCCGGGATGTCATTCCCACACTGGTATTTTCACTGGATCCATATAAAAGTGACACCGACTCCGCAAGGAACATCTGGATGTGCCCTAGGCAGAAGGGCTCACGGAACTTGAGTTTTACACTGTGTGAGCTGCACCATCAAAGCAGCTGAAAACTGGGATTGTTCTCCTTAGAGCCGAGCGCGTTATGGGCCACTTAATAGAGGTGTTTGAAATCATGAAGAGTTTTGATCGGGTAAATTGGGAGATACTCCATCACTCCCCCCACCATCCCTCTCGCCCTCCACCCGTCTCTCCTTACTTCTCTCCCTTTATTCTTACCTCCGTTCATACCTCCATCCATCCCTCCATCAATCGCTCCCTCCCTGCAGCCATCCCTCCCTCCCTCTGTCCATCCCTCCACCATTCCTCCATACTCCACCATACTTCATCCCTCCCTTGTTCCACTCCACCCTCCACTCTTTCCTCCCTCAGCCCAAACGATTATTATTGTTCCCTTTGCAATGTTTCAGCTTCATCGATGACGATTCCTCAGCTGGAATTTTCTGCACCCAATTCCTTCAGCGGGGTTTCATATGTATTAATAAGTAAGAGAGAGCGCGATGGCAAATATATATATTGAAGCCCCCACGCTAAATAAAACTGACAAGAAATGAAATGTTTACCTTTCAGGAGAGGGAGTTGGCTGGGGAACCGGCACTGGGTAGAAATTCTCGTTGGGGCAGTCGCGATATCTTTCCTTTTTTAAATAAAAAAAATAAGATAACAATTTAAAAAAATTTCAAGACATCGTCGGCTTTCAGCTGCTCTTTTTTCCTCCGCCTTCTCGCGGTTGAGGACGGGCCTGTGCCCGCCTGGAGCTCGCTTCATTGTGTGTACGGGACGGTAGGATTGAAGCTCTCACTACGTGGCCAGACTTGGAGAAGCTGGGGCTGTTCTCCTTACAGCAGAGAATGGTGAGGGGATATTTACCAGATTGGTACCAGGGATGAATGACTAGAAACATTAGTTCAGCCCCAGCTGGAGTATTGTATCTAATTCTGGGCACCACACTTTAGGAAGGACGTGAAGACTTTCGATGGAGTACAGAAGAGATTTACTGGAAATGTATCAGGGATGGGGGATTGAAATTATGTGGAGAGACTGGTGAAACTGGAGCTGTTCTCCTTCGATTAGAAAAGGTTAAGAGGAGATTTAGTAAATTATAAGAACATAAGAACATAATAAAGAGGAGCAGGAGTGGGCCATACGACCCCTCGAGCCTACTGCGCCATTCAGTGTGATCATGGCTGATCTGACAATGGACTCAGCTCCACTTCCACGTCCGCTCCCCATAGACCCTTATCCCCTTATCGTTTCAGAAACGGTCTATCTCTGCCTTAAATTTATTCAATATCCCACCTTCCACAGCTCTCTGAGGCAGCGAATTCCACAGATGTACAACCTCTGAGAGGAGAAATCGCTCCTCATCTCAGTTTTAAATGGGTGGCCCCTTCTTCTAAGATCGTGCCCTCGAGTTCTAGTCTCACCCATCAGTGGAAACATCCTCTCTTCATCCACCTTGTCAAGCCCCTTCATAATCTAATAAGTTTCGATAAGATCACCTCTCATTCTTCTGAATTCCAATGAGTAGAGGCCCAAACTACTCATCCTTTCCTCATAAGTCAAACCCTTCATCCCATGAATCAACCTAGTAAATCTTCTCTGAACTGCCTCCAAAGCACGTATATCCTTTTGTAAATATGGACTCCAAAACTGCATGCAGTATTCCAGATGTGGCCTCAGCAATACCTTATATAGCTGTAGCAAGGCTTACCTGCTTTTATACTCCATCCCCTTTGCAATGAAGACCAAAATACCATTGGCCTTCCTAATCACTTGCTGTACCTGCGTACTGTCCTTTTGTGTTTCATGCACAATACCCCCAGGTCCCGCTGTACTGCGGCACTTTGCAATCTTTCTACATTTAAACAATAATGCTCTTGGATTTTTTTCGGCCAAAGTGCATGCCCTCACACTTTACAACATTATACTCCATCTGCCAATTTTTTTCTCACTTACTTAGCCTGTCTATGTCTTTTTGCAGATTTCTTGTGTCCTCCTCACACACTACTTTTACTCCCATCTTTTTATCGCCAGCAAACCTGGCTACGTTACACTCAGTCCCTTCTCCAAGTAGTTAATGTAGATTGTAATTAGTTGGGGTCGCAGCACTGATCCCTGCGGCATGCCATTAGTTACTGGTTGCCAATCAGAGAATGGACCATTTATCCTGATTCTCTGTTCTTTGCTCCAATCCTCTATCCATGTTAATATATTAACCCCAGCCCCGTGAACTTTTATCTTGTGCAGTAACCTTTTATGTGGCACCTTGTCAAATGTCTTCTGGAAGTCCAAAGCACCCGATCCAATGGTTCCCCTTTATCCACCCTGTTCGCTACATACTCAAGGAACTCCAGCAAATTTGTCAAACATGACTTCCCCTTCATAAATCCATGCTGACTTTGCCTCACCGAATTTTGCTTTTCCAAATGTCCTGCTACTGCTTCTTTAATAATGAACTCCGACATTTTCCCAACCAATATTATTACCAGGCATGAGGGACTTCAGTTAATATGTAGAAAGTGGAGAATATGGGATTGTTCTCCTTGGAGGAGAGAAGTCTAAGAGGAGATTTGATAGATCTGTTTAAATTCATCAACGGTTTAGATAGAGTAAATAACTAGAAACTGTTTCAGATGTAAGGTGATTAACAAAAGAACCAGAGGCGATATTTGGACGCAATTTTCTATGCAACCACTGGTTAAGATTTGTATTGTACTGCCTGGTAGGGTGGTAGATATAGATTCAATAGTTTCCTTCAAAAAGAAATTGTACAAATACTACAAGGAGGAAAAAATGCAGTGATATAGGGAAAGTGCACGGGAGTGGGAGTAACTGGATTGTTCTTCGAAAGAGCCGGCGCAGACTCTGTGGGCTGAATTATCACCTTCTGTGCCATACTAATCTATGAATGACTATAACACGGTTGAATTTCAAATTCAGTTGGAGAGCGCGAGAGTTGATTTTCAAACCACTGTCCAAAGCTTCAATAAAGGAGCCTACAAAGGTATGAGGGCAGTTGTGGCTAAAGCGGACTAGGAAAATAGATAAAAGTATGGGATGGTTGATGAGCAGTGGCAGACATTTAAGTAGATAATTCATAACTCGCAACAAAAATACATCCCAATGAGAAGGCAAGACTGTAAGAGAGGGGATAACCATTCGTGGCTAACTAAGGAAATAAGGATGGTTTCAAATTGGAAATAAAGGCATACAGTGTGGCCAAGACTAGTGGGAGGCCAAAGGACTGGGAAACTTTTAAAAGCCAGCAATGAACAACGAAACAAATGATGAAGAGAGGGAAGATAGATTATGAAAGTAAACTAGCGCGAAATATAAAAACAGATAGTAAGAGTTTCTACAGGTACATAACAAGCAAAAGAGCGGTTAAGGTAAATGTTGGTTATCAAGCGGATGAGACTGGGGAACGAATAATGGAGAACAGGGAAATGACAGAAACGTTGAACAAATATTTTGTATCGGTCTTCATGGTAGCAGACACTAAAAACATCCAAATTGTGGAAAATCAAGGGGCTATATGGAGGGAGGAATTTATTACAATCACTATTACTAATGAAGTTGTACTCGGTAACATAATGGGACTAAAGACGGACAAGTCCCCAAGGCCTGATGGGTTACATCCTATGGCCCTAAAAGAAGTGGCTGCAGAGATAGTGGATGCTTTGGTTGTAATCTACCAAACTTCCTTGAATTCTGGGGCGGTCTCAGCGGATTGGAACACTGCAAATGTAGTGCCCCTATTTTAAAAAATAGGCAGACAAAAAGCAAGAAACTATAGACCAGTGAGCGGAACATCTGTCATTGGGACAATGCTGAAAACCATTAAGGAAGCAGTAGCGGGACATTTGGAAAAGCAAAATACAATCAAGCAGAATCAGCATGGTTTCATGAACGGGACGACATGATTGACAACTTTGCTGGAGATCTTTGAGGATGAAACGAGCAGGGTGAATTAGGGGGATCCAGTGGATATAGCGTATTTGGATTTCCAGAAGGTATTCGATATGGTGCCACATAAAAGTTTACTGCACAAGATAAAAGTTCTCGGGTTTGAAGGCAATATATTGGCATGGATAGAGGATTGGCTCACTAACAGATCGGAGGGTCGGGATAAATGGGTCAATTTCAGATTGGCAAACAGTATCTCGTGGTATGCCGCAGGGATCGGTGGTGGAATCTCAAATATTTACAATCGATAGTAATGACTTGGATGAAGGGACCCAGTATAATATAGCCAAATTTTCAGATGATAAAAAGAAGGGTGGGAAAGAAAATTGTGAGGAGGACACCAATAACCTGTAAAGGGATATGGACAGACTAAGTGAATGGGCAAAACTCGACAGGATATTGGTGAAGCCACATCTAGAGTACTGCGTCCAGTATTAGCCTCTGTATTTAAGGAAGGATATACCTGCATTGGAGGCATTCCGTTGAAGGTTGATTCCGGAGATGAGGGTGTTGAATTATGAAGATAGTGTGAGTAGGTTGGGCCAATAAAAATTGGAGTTCAGAAGAATGAAAGGTGATCTTATTGCAAATTATAAGATAATGAAGGCACTCGACATTGTGGATGCAGAAAGGATACTTCCACTCATAGGGGAAAATAAAACTAGGGGACATAGTCTCAGAAAAACAAGCTGCACTTTTGAAACTGAACTAACGGGGAATTTCTTCGCTCAGAGGTATGTACATCTATGGAATTTTCAGCCCCAGAGAGTTTTGCAGACTAGGTGATTGAATATATTTAAGGCGGAGATAGAAAGATCTTTGAGCGATACTTTTCAGAATGGCAGGCAGTGACTAGTGGGGTACCGCAAGGTTCTGTGCTGGGGCCCCAGCTGTTTACACTGTACATTAATGATTTAGATGAGGGGATTAAAGGTAGTATCTCCAAATTTGCGGATGACACTAAGTTGGGTGGCAGTGTGAGCTGCGAGGAGGATGCTGTGAGGCTGCAGAGCAACTTGGATAGGTTAGGTGAGTGGGCAAATGCATGGCAGATGAAATATAATGTGGATAATGTGAGGTTATCAACTTTGGTGGTAAAAACAGAGAGACAGACTATTATCTGAATGGTGACAGATTATGAAAAGGGGAGGTGCAAAGAGACCTGGGTGTCATGGTACATCAGTCATTGAAGGTTGGCATGCAGGTGCAGCAGGTGGTTAAGAAAGCAAATGGCATGTTGGCCTTCATAGCAAGGGGATTTGAGTACAGGGGCAGGGAGGTGTTGCTACAGTTGTACAGGGCATTGGTGAGGCCACACCTGGAGTATTGTGTACAATTTTGGTCTCCTAACCTGAGGAAGGACATTCTTGCTATTGAGGGAGTGCAGCGAAGGTTCACCAGACTGATTCCCGGGATGGCGGGACTGACCTATCAAGAAAGACTGGATCAACTGGGCTTGTATTCACTGGAGTTCAGAAGAATGAGAGGGGACCTCATAGAAATTTTTAAAATTCTGACGGGGTTAGACAGGTTAGATGCAGGAAGAATGTTCCCAATGTTGAGGAAGTCCAGAACCAGAGGTCACAGTCTAAGGATAAGGGGTAAGCCATTTAGGACCGAGATGCGGAGGAACTTCTTCACCCAGAGAGTGGTGAACCTGTGGAATTCTCTACCACAGAAAGTTGTTGAGGCCAATTCACTAAATATATTCAAAAAGGAGTTAGATGAGGTCCTTACTACTAGGGGGATCAAGGGGTATGGCGAGAAAGCAGGAATGGGGTACTAAAGTTGAATGTTCAGCCATGAACTCATTGAATGGCGGTGCAGGCTAGAAGGGCCGAATGGCCTACTCCTGCACCTATTTTCTATGTTTCTATGTTTCTAAGAGAATAAAGGGTTATTGGGATCGGGCAGGGAAATGCACCTGAGTCCATGATCAGATCAGCCATGATCTTATTCAATGGCGAGCAGGCTCGAGGTGGCCCACTCCTGTTCAGATTTCTAATGTTCTTTTGCTTACATTACACTTGGCACTGTCTCTCTTAAATTACACTAGACGCTGCCTCTGTTCATATTACACTAGACGCTGTCACTATTTAAATTACACTAGACCCTGTTTCTGTTTATATTACACTAGACCCTGTCTCTGTTTGTATTACACGAGACCGTGTCTCTGTTTCTTTTGCACTAGACCCTGTCTCTCCTTATATTACACTAGACCCTGTCTCTGTTTATATACACTAGACCCTGTATCTCTTTATCTTACACTAGACCCTGTCTCTCTTTATATTACACTCGACCCTGTCTCTCTTTATATTACACTAGATCCTGTCTCTCTTTCTGTTACACTAGACCCTGTCTGCAATTATGTTAAACTGGGCCATGTATCCATTGACTTCATAAGACAATGTCTGTTTGTGTCAACTGAGGCTCAGGGTGTCTCACTTTCTCCGCGGTCTCAGATAGTTTTGGGATGAACTCCCTCTCCAGGGACTATATATCTATTTATTGTACAACAGATAGTTATTTTTGCCATGCGTCTGTTAGAGAGACAGAAGCTATATAGACGGTGGATAGATATTACTATAAATAAAGATATTTATGTGTGTCGATAGGAGGATGCAATACTTTTTTTTGGTTGGAACATCAGTTTAATTTCGTTAATAGCTAACAGTAGTTTTGTGTAATGTCGTATTGATCTGGTATTGTATGGGTAATATTTGTGTTGAGAGGATGGGGTGAATCTTGTAACAATCTCCCAGAGATGGACTGGGATTGAGGGACAGGACTGAAGGTGAGCAATTCACTGCACTTTACACTACTTAGTGGCACCCTGTGTGTTAAAGGTCACTAATTCACACTTGTCTTCTCCTGTGCCAATTGCTCCCAGTTCTTTAATGTTAAGGATTGTTTTTCCTGCAGTATTTTCTTTTGAGCTTTCACGTGACCCACTGATTGTGTCAGACCGAGCCTGGAACCGTGATCTCACAACACCGCCGGATGGGCGGCTGCAGGCTCCCAATATCCACCGGAGTTCAATCTCTCATCTGGCTAAGACGATCAACTGAAAAGAGAACACACAAAGTATTTTCTATATGTGTATGTATATGTGTGTGTGTATGTGTGTGTGTTTATGTACATGTTTGTATGTGTGTGTATGTACAAATTATAATGTGTGCAAGAACATTCCACAATGTTAAATGATTATCTTCAACCATTATTTTTCAGCATTTTATTTTATTCAACAGCTAATTGCCGATCGTTTAATACCTTTAACATTTATTGATAACACATTGTCTTGCACGCTCTACTTTAGAGACTGATGTCACACTGACGATTCCCTTACCAAGGTGAACATGTCTGTCCGCTGTATTCAGTGGGAAAAGGGATTAAATTACATCGAGGATAATGAGCAGCCAGCCACCAGTCTCTGCGCTTTATTATCCAACAATCATTCACCATCACACAGAATCTCCTGATATACACCTCAAGTATATGATGATTGGTGCAAGTGATGGTAAACATGAAACTGCACCTGTACCTGGCATGAGGTTAGTATATATGTAATTACCTGACTAATTGTTTCTCTCATTACTGCACTAGACCCAGGCTCAGTTTATATCGTTGATGTGGTGGACTTAGAAAAGGTGTTTGATAAAGTGCCTTGATAATATCCGTGCCAGCAAAGTTGAAACCCATAGCATAACAGGGACAGTGGCAGCCTGGATATGGAATTGACTGAGTGACAGGAATCAGAGAGCAGTGTTTTTTTTTGGACTGGAGGAAGCTATACAGTGGTGTTCTGCAGCAGTTGGTGCGAGGAACACTGCTTTTCTTGATATATATTCATGAATTATATTGGGTGTAAGGGCACAATTTTAATATTTGCAGATGACTCAAAGCTTGGAAGTATAGTGAACAGTGAGGAGGGTTATTATATATTTCAAACAGATGTAGACTTGCTGGTAGAATAGACGGATGCCTGGAAAATGAAACACAGAAAATTTTGAAGTGATACATTTTGGTAGGAAGAACGAGGAGAGCCAAAATGAACCAAAGGGTACAATTCTAAAGGGTATGATGAACACAGAGACCTCAGGCTATATGTGGATAAATCATTGAATGTGGCAGGGCAGATTGAGAAATTGGTTTAAAAAGCATATGGGAGCATGTGCTTACTAAATAGAGGCATAGAATACAAAAGCAAGGAAATTATGTAGAACCTGTAAAAAACACTGATTAGGCTTCAACTGGAATATTGTGTCCAATTCTGGGCACCGCACTTTAGGAAGGATGTGAATGCCTTAGAGAGGGTGCAGAAAATATTAACGTGTGGTTCCAGGGATAAGGTACTTCGGTTATGTGGTCTAGTCAGGAGAAGCTGGGGTTGTTCTCCTTAGAGCAAAGACGTTTGAGGTGAGATTTGAATGAGGTGTTCAGAATCATAAGGGGTCTCGAGAGAGTAGCTGGAGATGAACTTTTCCCATTGGCAGAAGGGTCGAGAACAGAGGACACAGATTTAAAGTGATTGACACAACCAAAGGCGACATAAGGAAAACGTTTGTATGCAGCGAGTGGTTATGATCTGAAATGCAATGCCTGAAAGGCGGTGGGCGAAGATTTAATCATGGCATTCCAAAGGGAATTGGATAGGTACTTGAAGGAAGAAAATTCACATGGCTACGGGAAAGGACGGAGGACTGGACTTGTTCAAATTCTCTTGCAGAGAACGACACGGGTTATAAAGGCCGAATGGCCCTCTTCTGTGCTGCAACCATTCTATGATTCTATAATACACCAGAGCCTGTCCTCAGTTATAACTACACAAGACACTGTTCCAGTTTATATAACCCAACACACCATGTTAAATATTCACTCCCTTCACCACCGGCGTACCATGTCTGCAGTGATTACTATCCACAAGATGCATTGCAGTAACTCGCCAAGACATCTTCGACAGAACTTTCCAAATCTACGACTTCTTCCACATAGAAGGACAAGGGCAGCAGGCTCATGGGAACACCATCATCTCCACGTACCCCTCCAAATCACACACCAATCTGGCTTTGAAATGTATTATCTTTCCTTCATAGACACTCGGCCAAATTCTTAAACCCCGTCCCTAACACTGTGTGAGTACCTTCTCCACAAGGTCTGCAGCGGTTCAAGGTGGCAGCTCACCAACTGCTTCTCAATGCCAATTAGGAAAATACATTCAATGTTGGCCTTGCCAGCGACACCCACACCCACATGTCAGGAACCAATAAACAATATCCCTGTATCAGTCATTACAGTACTAGCCACTACCTCTGTTCGTACTGCATTTGAACTATTAATATTGTACTAGGCCCTGTCTCAGATATTAATGGAATAGGCCTTGCATTTGTTCCGATTACAAAAGATCCTGTCTCTGTTTATATTAAACTAGACAAGGACATTGCTTATATTACAGTAGCTCCATCCTTTAACATTACTGCATTAGAACATGTCTCTTTTTTATATTAGACTAGACCCTGTTACCGTTATTACTGCACGAGAATATGTCTCTCTTTATATTACACTACACGCAGTGTCAGGTATTACTGCTCTAGACATATAACTCCCAGGGCAGATGTAGCATGTGTCAGATACAGAGTAAAGCTCCAACTATACTGTCCCATCACACTTGCACAGAACAATAACAGCACGGGTTAGAGACAGAGTGATGCTCCCTCTATACTGTCCCATCACACACTGCCAGGGCAGGTGCAGCATGTGTCAGATACAGAGTAAAGATACCTCTAAACTGTCCCATCAAAAACTCCCATGCCATTTAATGCACAGGTCACATTTTGGACTAAAACCCCCTCTGTGCACTCCAATCAATTTGGTCCGAGGCAGATCCTTATGGCTGAAGGAAATCTTTTGTTAGATGTTGACATCTAGTTGTGGGGGAATGTCAATGATCCATTCTTAAGAGATAGGAGGAAAATGGAAAATTGAGAGGCAGAGGATACACAAATCTCCACTATCACCTTTGTGATGTTGCTGTAAATGCTGATGAGAAGCAATCTTTCCCCATTCTGTCCGTGGGTATCATCTTTACTTTATTCTCCTATAATTTAGAGAAATGTACCAAAAAACAATTGTTGCTGGAATCTGTTGAGAGATTTGCATTTCTCTCTGTCTTTATTTCTATGTTTTGTTGGTGGGGAAACTTTTATTGTGTCTCTGTTGCTCAATGCTCTAATCTGGGATTTCTATTTCTGTGTTTATTTACATAAACGCCTCACTGCTGGCCATGAAATGTCCATGGCAGCAAAATCAGATCAACATAGTCACTTATTGATTGGGCTCAACTCACAACAATGGCTTATTTTAAGAATATTGACAGAAGTAGAAATATGTCGAACAATGACGTTAACTTCAGTTTTGTTCAATTGCAACAGATGTGATTTATATCAAAGGGAATAAATATTTAAATGAATAATTCAGTTCTTAAAGGTATGTTGCTGAAATCAGTGGAACATCTCTGAACAGGCTGTTATTCCACTGCATCTCAATTTAATGGAAGATTTAACTAACTGAAACTAAATAATTTAAACCAGTAACCAGAGGAGTGCCGACAATCACAGGATTATCTGAGCATTTAACATATTGCAACTTGTATTTTGAAATGTTGATATTTAGATACACATTGCATTCATATAGCGCCTTTCATGATCTAATGATATCCCAAAATGATTTACAGACAATGAATTACTTTGGAAGTTTAGTCACTGTTGTAATGTAGGAAGTGTGGCAGCCAATTGGTGCACATCAAGATCCCACCAACAGCAATGAAATAATGATCAGATCATCTATTTTTCAGATGTTGGTTAAGGGATAAACATTCGCGCTGTGAACCCTGGAGAACTCATCTGCACTTTAACATAGTGCCATGAGACCTTTAAATCCACCTGAGTGGGAAGAAGAGGAATCAGTTTAATGTCTGTCCTGAACGACAGCACCTCTGACCGTGCTGCACTCCCTCAGTACTGGCACCGGACGTGTCGGCATAGATTATGGGCTCAGGTCACTGGAGTAGAGTTTAGTATCTGAACTTCTGAATCAAAGGTGACAGTGATCCCACTGAGCCGAGGCTCGACCATATAACAGCATGTATTTTAAAATATTGCCATTCAGCTCATCGTGTCTGAAGTTCAGGGCCTGAGCCCAGTCTTACTCCGGTCCGTTTATTATCAGGGACGAGTTCTCCTATCTTGCCTGGGATGTCATTCCCACACTGGAATTTCCACTGGATCTATGTAAAAGTGTCAGCGAATACGCAAGGAACATCTGGAAGTGCCTGAAGCACAAGGACTCACCGATTACACTGTAGTTTTACACTGTGTCAGATGCACTATCAGAGTAGCTGGAAGCTGGGACTGTTCTGCTTGGAGCCGAGCAGGTTATGGGCCATTTAATAGAGGTGCTCAAAATCAATAAGAATTTTGTTCGGGTAAATTGACATATACTCCATCACTCCGTCCCTCCATCCCTCCCACACTCCACCCGACTCTACTTCACTCCCTCCCTTCATCGCTTCCTCCCTCCATCCCTTCTATCCTCCACCTGTCTCTCCTTCCCTCCCTCCCTCCATCACTCCCTCCATCAAACTCTCCCTCCCTGCAACCATCCCTCCCTCCTTCCGTCCATTTCTCACCCCTCGAACATGCCACCCCTCCCTTGCTCCACTTCTCCCCCCCTCCATCCCTCCCTCAGCTCAACCGATTATTATTTTTTTCCTTTGCAGTTTTTCTGCTCCCATCGATGAGTATTCCTCAGATGGAATTTTCTGCACCCAATTCCTTCACCGAGCTTTAATATATATCAACAAATAAGAGAGAGAGCGATGGCTAATATTTATATTTAATACCATCCCCCCAAAAAACTGACAAGAAATAAAATGGCAACATTTCCGGAGAGGGAGTGGCTGGGGAAGTGGCACTGGATAGAAATTCTAGACAGGGCAGTCAGGATATTTTTCCGTTATGTAATTAAAAAAACAGATAATCATTTTAGAAATTCTTTTAACGCATCATCGACTTCAGCCGCTCATTTTTCCTCCCCTTTCTCGCTGTTGAGGACGGGTCAGTGCCCGCCTGGAGCTCGCTGCCATTGTGTGTACCGGACGGTAGGATGCAAGCTCTCGCTACACGGACAGATTTGGAGAAGCTGGGGATGTTCTCCTTACAGCAGAGAAGTGTGAGGGAAGATTTACCAGATTGGTACCAGGGATGAATGACTATAAACACGAGTTCGGCCCCAGCTGGAGTATTGTGTCCAATTCTGGCCAGCACACTTTAGGAAGGACATGAAGACTTTCGCTAGGGTGCAGAAGAGATTTACTGGAAATGTATCAGGGATGGGGATTATAATTATGTGGAGGGACTGGATAATCTCGGGCTGCTCTCCTTACAGCCGAGAAGTTTGCGAGGAGATTTAGTAAATTATAAGAACATAAGAACATAAGAATGAGGAGCAGGAGTAGGCCATACGGTCCCTCGAGCCTGCTGCGCTCTACAATAAGATCATGGATGATCTGATCATGGGCTCAGGTCCACTTCCGGACCCGCTCTCCATAAACCCATATCCCCTTATTATTTAAGAAACTGTCTATTTCTGTCTTAAATGTATTCAACGTCCCAGCTTCCACAGCTCTCTGAGGAAGGGAATTCCACAGATTTACCACCCTCTGAGAGAAGAAATTTGTGCTCATCTCAGTTTTTCATGAGATGAAAACTATTCTAGTATCATACCCTCTAGTTCTAGTCTCTACCATCAGTGGAAACATCCTCTCTGCATCCACCTTGACAAGCCCCCTCATAATCTTATACGTTTCGATAAGATCACCTCTCATTCTTCTGAATTCCAATGAGTAGAGGGCCAACCGACTCAAATTTTCCTCATAAGTCAGCCCCCTCATCCACGGAATCAACTGAGTGAACCTTCTCTGAATTGCCTCCAAAGCAATTTTATCCTTCATAAATAAGGAAACCAAAACTGCATGCAGTATTCCAGGTGTGGCCTCACCAATACCTTATATAGCTCTAGCAGACTTCCCCGCTTTTATACTCCATCCCCTTTGCAATAAAAGCCAAGATACCATTGGCCATCCTGATCACTTGCTATACCTGCATACTATCCTTTTGTGTTTCATGCACAAGTACCCCCACGTCCCGCTGTACGGAGGCACGTTGCCATCTTTCTCCATTTAAATAATAACATGCTGTTTGATTTTTTTTTCTGCAAGGTGCATGACCTCACATATTCCAACATTATACTCCATCTGCCAAATTTTTTCCCATTCACGTAACCTGTCTATGTCCTTTAGCAGATAGTGTGTATATTCCTCACACATTGCTTTTCCTCCAATCCTTTTATCATCAGCAAACTTGGCTACGTTACACTCAGTCCCTTTTCCAAGCTGTGAATGGAGATAGTAAATAGTTGGGGTCCCTGCACTGATCCCTGCAGCACCCCATAGTTTCTCGTTGCCAAACAGAGAATGAACCATTTATCCCGACTCTCTGTTCTCTGTTAGTTAGCCAATCCTCTGTCAATGCTAATATATTACCCCCGATCCCGTGAACTTTTATCTTGTGTAGTACCCTTTTATGTGGCACCTTGTCAAATGCCTTCTGGAAGACCAAATACACCACACGCACTGATTCCCTTTTATCCACCCTGTTCGCTACATACTCAAAGAACGCCAGCAAATTTGTCAAACATGACTTCACCTTCATAAATCCATGCTGCATCTGCCTGACCGAATTTTGTTTTTCCAAATGTCCAGCTACTTCTTCGTTAATAATGGAATCCAACATTTTTCCAACCACGATTAGTACGAGGCATTAGGGACTTCAGTTAATGTGGAGAGACTGTAGAAGATGGGATTGTTCTACTTGAAGAAGAGAAGTTAAAGTGGAGATGTGATCGACGTGTTTAAAATCATAAAGGTTTTAGATCAATGGTTCTCAACAGGTATTCCGCTGCATATTGGTGTGCCGTGAACCCTTCACAAGTGTGCCGGCAAATTGTGTAAAAGTATGGTGGACTTTAGCTGATTTCTCAATGAAACACAAACCATTTCACTCTGAAACAGAAGGGGAGGGGGAGGGAGAGAAACAGACAGACACATATGTCATCTACCTATATGTATGACGCCACTGCTGTCATAAACATTGTCAATATTGACAAATAACTATCTATTTATCTCTATTATTATTAAAAAAAACTATGTTCTAGAGTTGTACAAGTAATGATGACAAGAGATAGCACATACAAACAATTTAAATGTCCATACTCAGAACAAAATCCTTTGGCAAAATTTGTTTCCTTTGAGTACTCGACATCGCACAACCCCGCCCCCCCCCCCCCCACCCCACCTCTATCATTACCTTACTCCCTCCCATTACTGATAGAGAAGTGCGAGTGCCTACCATCGACTGAAACTGTGTGTGTAAGCGTGTGCTTGTGTGTGTATGTGCGTCTGTACCAAGGCTTAGCCAGGGGGGCAGTTGGGCCATGTCCATGCCCAATCCAAAATAATAGTATTAAATTGTTCATTTGAAAAGCTTAAAATGTAATTATTATATTGGATGAAAGAAATGAAAGATGACTCTAACACATATGCAGTAAAATGTGTAGTTTTTATACGAAAATGTCAAACCTTATTTAATTACATTCTTATTTATATTTTGTTATTTTTGTTCATTGATCTGCAGCTTGATGTGTGGCCGGGACTGGCGGCATCTTTGATGCTTTGACCTGATATAGCGCCAATTAGCTCCTCCTTTGATGTAAGCGTCATCCAATTTGACCTGGCCTCGCCATTCTAGCGGTTACTTTGATTTCTGAGCGTTCGCTTTTGGCATATTTTGACCACAGTCAAAATCAAAACTTCCTGTTCAACTCTAGTTTCGTTTCTGTCTGGACTCTCTGGAGTTTGGAAATTGGAAGACTCAGTTCGTATCTGTCCGGAGTTTGGATCATTCAGAAGAAAAATGTTGTCCTCCCAATGGACATATTCATCATAAGAAAACGTAACAATGAGCAAGGTGATATCAATCACAATGCCACTACAAGTGGCGCTAGTAGGCCTACAACCAACGCCAGTACAAGCGGCGCCAAACCGAATCCTAAAAAATCCAAAATTCATCGTCAATATATGGAGGATTATTTGAGGTTCACTTTTTCATGGACAGGAGAAGAAGAATGCCCCATTCCACTGTGTGTTTGTGCGGCAAAAAAAACTGTAGAACAGTGCAATGGTTCCCAGGACATTCAAACGTCATTGTACTACGAAACATGCACATCTTTCAACAAAAGATCAGATGTATTTTCAGAGATTGATGGCAACGCAATCAAAACAAGTGAAATATTTTGAAAAAAATGTTAAGGTAAGTTTCAAATTGCATCTTAGGAAATTGCTGAATTAATAGCGCAGAAAATGTAGTCTCATACTGTAGCTGAGTCACGTATGTTGCATACATGTCGTAAAATTGCCAAAATAATGCTTGGTGATGCAGCGGAACAAGAAATTGCAAACATTCCGCTGTCTGACGTTATAATTCGGAGAAGCATAAATGAAATGTCACCTAACATTGAAGAAAATGTAGCCAATAAACTTACAAACTCGAATTGTGCTGTGCAAATCGACGTGTCCACCAACATTAGTGATAAATGTTAGCATTTGTTCGCTTCATTCATGAAAACGAGATAGTTAACCAATTTCTGTGCTGAAGAGAACTTCCCAAAAGTATTAGAGGTCAAGACATATCTGATTCTGTGAATTCATATTTAGAAGACTTGAGAATTTCATGGGACTCATGTGTTGGAATCTGCACTGACGGTGCTCAATCTATGGTGGGATTTGTCAAAGGGTTCATTACGCTTGCAAAAAAACATAATCCAAATATATTCCCCCAATGCTTTTTGCATAGAGAAGCACTTGTTACAAAGACATTACTGCTCGAATTAAAATCTGTGTTAGATCAGGTTGATAATATTGTAAATTATATAAAATCAAGACCTTTAAAAACTTGCTTGTTAAACAGCTCTGCAAAGCTATGGATGCACAGCACGAATGTTTACTTTTGCATACAGAGGTAGGATGGCTTTCAAGGGGAAAAGTCTTATGTCGTGTATTTGAACTTAAAAAAGAATTGTCAGTATTTTTTGAAAAAGAAGGAAATGATACCATTTGCAAATACCTGAAGAGTGAAAAGTGGTGTGCTAAGTTGGCATATTTGGCAGCTGTATTTAATTGTCTAAACAGCGTTAATACCAGTATGCAAGGGCGAAATGAAAACATTCTCACCTCGACAGACAAGCTATTAGTTTTTCAGAAAAACAATTCTCCCTGGAAAAAAGAGTGCAACAGAAAAAAAATCTTAAAACCTTCCCTTTGATACCAAATCACAGTATTAAAAAGGTTGCTCCTATTGTGATAGAGCATTTGGCATCACTGGAAGACAGCATCAAAAAATATTTTCGATCTTTGTATGTAGAGAATATGATTCCATTTTCTCCAACTAATACGTCAGATTTTGATTTTACGTTGCAAGAAGAAGAAGAATTGACTTCTACTTCTACAGACCACAGTCTTAAAATGAAACATTCAGATATGTCTCTTGATGAATTCTGGATTTCTATTAAAGAAGAATATCCTGCAATATCAAAAAAAGCTTTGATAATTCTGATGCAGTTTTCTACATCTCTGCGAATTAGGATTCACATCTCTTATGAACATCAAATGCAAAAAAAGAGAAAAAATTATCGAACTTGAACACGAAATGAGAGAGGCCGTATCGGTTATATGCCCTAATATTAGTGACATATCTAAAAAAAAGTCAGACACAAGTATCACATTAAAATACTAATTAACCTATAATTAACGTGTTTATATTACACTAGGCCCGGTCTCTGTTTGTATTACTCGAGACCCTGTCTCTGTTTATATTGCACTAGACCATGTCTCTCTTTATATTGCACTGGACCCTGTCTATCTTTATATTACACTAGACGTTGTCTCTGTTTAAATTACACTAGACCCTGTCTATATTTATATTTCACTAGACCCTGTATCAGTTTATATTACACTGGGCTCTGTCTCTGATTATATTACACTAGACCCTTTCTATCTTTATATTACACTAGACCCTGTTTCTCTTTATATTACACTAGACCCTATCTCTTATTATATTACACTGGATCCTGTCTCTCTTTATATTACACTACGCCCTGTCTCTGTTTAGGTTGCAGTCGACCCTGTCTCCCTTTATGTTACACGAGGCCCAGTCTGCCTTTATGGTAAACTGGGCCATGTATCCATTGACTTCACAAGACAATGTCTGTCTGTGTCAACTGGGGCTCAATTTTTCTCACTTTTGCCTCAGTCTCAGATAGTTTTGGGATAAACTCCCACTCCAGGGACTATATCTCGATTTATTGTACAACAGACACTGTTGTCAGTTACTTCTGCGCTCGACCATGCGTCTGTTAGATAGACAGAAGCTATATAGACGGTGGATTGATGTTAATATAAATAAAGATATATATGCGTGAGGGTGGGAGGATGCAATACTTTTTTCGTTGCAAGATACGTTTAATTTTGTTACTAGCTATCAAGAGTTGTGTGCAAAGTACTTTAGATCTGGTATTGTGACGGTAATATTTGAGTTGAGAGGATGGGGTGAATCTTGTAACAATCTCCCAGAGATGGACTGGGATTGAGGGACAGGATTGAAGGTGAGCAATTCACTGCACTTTAAACTACTTAGTGGCACTCTGTGTGTTAAAGGTTACTAATTCACACTTTTGTTGTACTGTGCTCATTTCCCCCAGTTATTTAATTTTAAGGAGTGTCTTTCCTGCAGTATTTTCTATTGAGCTTTCACGTGACCAGTATGTGTCAGACAGAGTCTGGAACCGTGACCTCACAGCACCACCGGATGGGTGGCCGCAGGGTCCTAATGTCCACCGAAAGATAATCTCTTCTGGTTGAGACGATCAACTGACAAGAGTACAGACAAAGTGACTGCTATATATGTGCGTATGTATGTGTGTGTGCGTGTGTGTTTGTGTGTGTGTGTGTGTGTACGTGTGTGTGTGTGTGTGTGTGTGTGTGTGTGAATGTGCAAATGTATGTGTGTCTGTGCCTGTATGTACAAATCATAAAATGTGCAATTGCATGCCACAAAGATAAATGATTATCTTCAACCATTATTTTTCAGCATTTTATTTCAATGAACAGCTAATTGCAGATCGTTTAATACATTTAACATTTATTGATGCAACATTGTCTTGCATACTCTCCTTTAGAAAGTGATGTCACGCTGACCTTTCTGTTATCAAGGTGACCATGTCTGTCCGCAGTTTTCAGTGGGAAAGGGGATTAAATTAAACCGAGGAAAATGAGCAGCCAGCCACTAGTCTCTGCGCGTTATTGTCCAGTGATCACCTCACCATCACACAGAATCCCCTGATATGCACCTGCAGTGTGTGATGATTATTGCAAATTATGGTAAACATGAAACTGCACCTGTACCAGGCTTGAGGTTAATAAATCTGTAAATAGCTGACTCATTGTTTCTCTCATTACACCCAGACACCGTCGCAGTTTTTACTGCAATAGACCAAGTCTCAGTTTATATCGTTGTTGTGGGTGACTTGCAAAAGGTGTTTGAAAAAGTGCCCTGACAATATCTTGGCCAGCAAAGTTGAAGCCGATAGAATAAAAGGGACAGTGGCAGCATGGATACGAAATTGACTGAGTGACAGGAATCAGAGAGCAGTGATTTTTTTGGACTGGAGGAAGGTATACAGTGGTGCTCTCAGCAGTTGGTGCCAGGAACACTCCTTTTCTTGATTTATATTCATGACTTAGATTCAGGTGTAAGGGCACAATTTCAAAAGTTGCAGATGACTCAAGCTTGGAAGTATAGTGAACAGTGAGGAGGATTGTAGGAGACTTCAATAGGACATAGACATGCTGGTGGAATAGACGGACACGTGGCAAATAAAAAGCAGAAAATTGTGAAGTGATACATTTTGGAAGGAAGAATGAGGAGAGGCAAAATAAACAAAAGGATATAATTCTAAAGGGTGCAATGAACACAGAGATCTGGGGTTATATGTGCACAAATCATTAAATGGGCAGGTTGAGAAAGTGTTTTAAAAAGCATACGACATCCTTGGCTTCATAAATAGAGCCATAGAATACAAAAGCAAGGAAATTATGATGAACCTGTATAAAACACTGATTAGGCCGCAAATGGAGTATTGTCTCCAATTCTGGGCACCGCGCTTTAGTAAAGATATGAAGGCTTTAGAGAGGGTGCAGAAAAGATTTACGTGTGGTTCCAGGGATAAGGTACTTCAGTTATGTGGTTAGAGTGGAGAAGCTGGGGTTTTTCTCCTCAGAGCAGAGAAGGGTGACATGAGATTTGATCGAGGTGTTCAGAATCATAAGGGGTCTAGACAGAGTAGCTGGCAAAAAACTTTTCCCAATTGGCGGAAGGGTTGAGAAAATAGGACACAGATTTAAGGTGATTGACAGAAGAACCAAAGGCGACAAAACAGAAATATTTTTATGCAGCGAGTGTTTAGAATCTGAAATGTGATAGGGGCAGATTCAATCATGGCATTGCAAAGGGAATTCGATCAGAACATGAAGTAAGAAAATTCACAGGGCTTCGCGAAAGGGCGGGGCAGTGGACTAGCTGAAATGCTCTTGCAGAGCACGGTACGGGCTATATGGACCGAAAGACCCTCTTCTGTGCTGTAACCATTCTATGGTTTTATAATACACCAGAGCCTGTCTCAGTTGTTATTGAACTAGACACTATTCCAGTTTATATAACTCCACATACCAAGTTAAATATTCACTTCCTCCACCACCAGCGCACCATGTCTGCAGTGATTACTATCCACAAGATGCGTTGCAGTAGCTCGCCAAGACATCTTCGACAGCTCTTTCCAAACCTACGACCTCTTCCAACTAGAAGGGCGAGGGCAGCAGGCTCATGAGAACACCATCATCTCCACGTACCCGTCCAAATCACACACCTTCCTGATTTGGAAATTGATTATCGTTCCTTCAGAGTCGCTGGGTCAAATTCGTGGAACCCCCTCCCTAACACTGTGCAAGTACCTTCACCACACGGTCTGCAGCAGATCAAGGTGGCAGCTCACCACCTGCTTCTCAAGGCCAATTATGGATAGACCATCAATGATGGCCTTGCCAGCGACACCCAAATTTCAGGGACCAATAAAACAATGTCCCTTTATAGAACTACTAATATTGTACTCAGCGCTCTCTCGGATATTACTGGAATATGCCATGCGTTTTGTCCTATTGCTAAAAACCCTGCATCTGTTTATATTAAACTAGACAAGGACATTGCTGATATTACATTAACCCCATCTTTTCACATTACTGCACGAGACCATGTCTCTGTTTATATTAAACTAGACCCTGTCACCGTTATCACTGCATTAGGTTATGTCCTTGTTTATATTAAACTAGACGCTGTCTCAATTATTACTGCTCTAGACCATGTAACTCCCAGGTCAGGTACAGCATGTGTCAGATACAAGAAAACTTCCTCTTTCCTGTCCCATCACACACTGCCCGGGCAGGTACAGCACGGTTGAGGCATAGAATAATGCTCCCTCTAAAAAGTCCCATCAAACAATCCCAGGGCAGGTACAGCACTGGTTAGATACAGAGTAAAGCTATCCCGACAAAGTCCCATCAAAGAATCCCAGGGCAGGTACAGCACTGGTTAGACACAGAGTTCAAGCTCCCCCTACAAAGTCCCATCAAACAATCTCAGGGCAATTACAGCACGGGTTAGATACAGAGTAAAGATCCCTCTACACTTTCCCATCAAATACTCGCATGTCATTTAATGCACAGTTCACATTTTGGATTAAAGCTTCCTCTGTGCACTCCAATCAATTTGGTCCGAGGCATATCCTTATGGCTGAGGGAAATCTTTTGTTATCTGTTGACATTTATTTGTGGGGAAATGTCAACGAACAATTCTTGACAGATGGAACAGAAAATGGAAAAAGGAGAGGGAGACGGTACATGTGATATTGTTCTATATGCTGACGAGAAGGAATCTTTCCCCATTCTGTCCGTGGGTTTCATCTTTACTTTATTCTAATATAATTTAGTAAAATGCACCGAAAAACAATTTTACTGGAATCTGTTGAGACATTTCCATTTCTCTCTATCTTTATTTCGATGCTGTATTGGTGGGGAAACATTTATTGTGTCTCTGTCGCTCAATACTCTAATCTGGGACTTCTATGTTTGTGTCTGTTTACATAAACGCCTCACTGGTTGCCATGAAGTGTTCATGGCAGCAAAATCAGAACAACAGAGTCACTTATTGATTAGTCTCAACTCAGAACAATGTCTCATTTTAAGCATATTGACAGTGGGTACACATAAGTAGAAAGATGTCGAACAGTCACCTTGGCTTCAGTTTTGTTCAATTACAACAGATGTGATTTATATCAAAGGGAATAAATATTAAAATTTGTAATTCAGTTCTGAAAGTTCTGCTTAATCAGTGGAACATCTCTGAACAGGTTCGTATTCCACTGGATCTCCATTCAATGGAAGATTTAACCAACTAAAATTAAATTAGTTTAACGAGTGAGCAGAGGCGTGTTCGACAATCACAGTAATATCTAAGCTGTTCACATATTGCAACTTGTATTTTGAAATGTTGACATTTAGAAATACCTTGCATGATATAGCGCCTTTCATGGCCTCATGATGTCCCAAAGTGATTTACAGCCAATGATTTACTGTGGAAGTGCGGTCACTATTGTAATGTAGGAAACGTGGCTGTCAATTGGTGCGCAGCAAGATCCCGCAAACAGCAATGAAATAATGATCAGATAATCTATTTTTCAAATGTTGGTTGAGGGATAAGTATTTGCGCTGGAAACCCTGGAGAACTCCTCTGCTCTTTAATATCGTGCCATGAGTCCTTTAAAGCCAACTGAGTGGGAAGATGGACTTCAGTTTAATGTCTGCCCTGAAAGATGGCACCTCTGACCGTGCAGCACTCCCTGAGTACTGGCACCGGGCGAGTCAGCGTAGATTATGGATCAGGTTTCTGGAGTGGGGTTTATTATCTGTGACCTTCTGAGTTAGAGGCGAGAGCGATCCCACTGAGCCGAGGCTTGAATATATCACATCTTGTATTTTAGAATGCTGCCATTAAACTCATTGTGTCTGAAGTTCAGGGCCTGAGCACAGTCTTACACCGCTCCATTTATTATCAGGGGCCAGTTCTCTTTTCTTGCATGGGATGTCATTCCCACACTGGGATTTACATTGGGTCCATAGAAAAATGTCAGCGATTCCACGGGGAACATCTGGAAGTGCCCGAGGCAGAAGGAGTCACCGAACTTCAGTTTTACACTGTGTGAGCTGCATCATCAGAGCAGCTGGAAGCTGGGACTGTGCTCGTTAGAACCGAGCAGGTTATGGGCCACTTAATAGAGGTGTTCAAAATGATGAAGTGTTTTGATCGGCTATAAGGGGAGATACTCCATCACTCCCTCCCACCATCCCTCCCTCCCTCCACCAGTATCTCCTTCTCTCCCACCCTTCATTCTTCCCTCCATTAATTTCACCCTCCCTACACCCAACCCTCCATCCCGCTGTCCCTCACTACAACCCTGCTTCACTCCACCCCGCCCTTGCTCCACTCCTTCCACCCTCCATCCATCCCAAATGATTCGTATTTTTCCCTTTGCAGTGTTTCTGCTTCCATCGATGGGGATTCCTCAGCTGGAATTTTCTGTGCCCAATTACTTCACCGGGCTTTCATATATTTTAACAAATAAGAGAGAGCGAAAGATGCTAAATCTATACATTTAATCCCTCCATGCTCCCCTAAAAAAGTGACGTGAAATAACATGTTGACCTTTCCGTAGTGGGAGTTGGTTGGAAACTGGTGTTGGGTAGAAATTCTAGTTGGGGCAGTCAGGAAATTTTTACTATTTTTAAATAAAAAGAATAAATTGTTACAAGACATCGTCGACTTTCAGCTGCCCTTTTTCCCACCCCCATCTCGCTGTTGGGGACGGACCAGTTCCCGCCTCGATCTCGCTGCCATTGTTTATGTGGGACGGTAGGACACAAGCTCTCACTACGCGGACAGACTTTGAGAAGCTGGGGCTGTTCTCCTTACAGCAGAGAAGGCTGACGGGAGATTTACCAGATTGGTACCAGGGATGAATGACTAGAAACACTAGTTCAGCCCCAGCTAGAGTATTGTGTCCAATTCTGGGCACCACACTATCGGACGTCCATGAAGTCTTTCGAGAGGGTGCAGAAGAGATTTACTGGAAACGCATCAGGGATGGGCGATAACAAATATGTGGAGAGACTGGAGAAGCCGGTGCTGTTCTCCTTAGAGCAGAAATGGTTAAGAGGAGATGTAGTAGATTAGTATCAGGCATGAGAGACTTCGGTTAATGTTGAGTTGAGGTCGAAGACCAGCCACAATGGCGGAGCAGGCTTGAGGGGCCGAATGGCCTATTCTTGCTCCTAATTGTTATGTCCTTATTTTCTTAAACTGAGACAGTGTGTAGTGCAGTATAACTCAGACAGGACCGAGTATAATATAAACCAGGTCATGAATTTTATAAACAGAAAAATATCTGTTTCAGTAATAATTGATAAAGGGACTTATGTAATATAAACAGAGATATTGTCAGATATAATTTAAATTAAACATGTTCTGGTGCAGGAATAACTGGGACTGGGCCATGTGTAATATAAACAGGGACATGGTCCAGTACAATATAAACGAAGACCAGGTTAACTACACTAATAACTTAGACAGTTGTGCCCTGCCTCAGTTATATTGATCTAGAGAATGCCTCTGTTAGAAGTACAGTAGGGCATATCTTAGTTTTTGTTGCAATAGAACTTGTCTCTGTTTATATTACAGTAGGTCCAGTCTCTGTTTATATTACAGTAGACAATATCTCAGTTTATATTTAAGTAGACAATGACTCAATTTATAATACACTGGACAATATCTCTGTTTATATTACACTGGACAATGTCTCAGTTCATGTTACACTAGACAATGTCTAAGTTTATATTACAGTAGACAATGTCTCAGTTTATATTACACTAGCCAATATCTCTGTTTATATTACACCAGACAATGTCTCTGTTTATATTACACTAGCCAATATCTCTGTTTATATTACACCAGACAATGTCTCTGTTTATATTTTACTAGACAATGTCTCTGTTTATATTGCACAAGAAAATTTTTCTATTTTTATTACGCAAGACAATGTGCATGTTTACATTGTCCTCGACAATGTTTCTGTTTATATTACACAAGACAATGTCCCTGTTTACATTACACGAGACAATGTCTCAGTTATTACTTCACCAGACCATATCGCTGGTATATTACATTAGGTCCTGTCTCCATTAGTACTGTACTAGACTCTGTTTCTGTTAATATTGCACAATGTCCAGCCTCATTCATCATTGCACTAGACCCTGTCACTAGTTATATTACACTATGTTCTGCATCTGTTCATATTACACTGGGCCATATCTCAGTTATTGCTGTACTAAGCCATGTCTCTCTTTATATTACACAAGGCTCTCTCTGTTAGTGCATGAGAACACGTGTCTCTTTATATTACACTAGGCTCTGTCTCAGTTATCGCTCCACTAGACCATGCATGTGATTAAATTTCACTCAGCCTTGTCTCAGTTTATATTACACGATGCCCTCTCTCAGTTTATTATTGTAATGGACCGTGCCTGTATTCATATAGTCTAAGATTAAATACTGTCTCATTTATTGCTGCACTCGGCTATGTATCTCTCATATTACACGAAATCTTGCCTCAGTTATAATGCACTAGGCAATGTTATTCTTATAGTACACTGGGCACTCTCAGTTATTACAATCTATACCATGTCTCTATATATGTTACACTAGGCACTGTCACAGTTTTTACTACACTAGACGATGTCTCCTCTTTATATTGCTCTAGGTGTTGTCTCTGTTATTAATGGATTAGAACATTCCTCAGTTTAAATTTCACGATACGCTTTCTCAATTAGTACTGAACTATACCATTCTTCTACTCAATTAGATGACGGATGATCGGCATCTTAATTCCATCGACCAGGATTAGTTCCGTCACACGTAACATCCTAACGGAACCAAAATCTACCAATCAATCTCTGGAGCAATCAGAAAATAATGCCTCTGCCAGTTATAGCCTTCCCTTTATGACGTGATTTGATACGGTTAATAATGAGACACTGTTTACACTGTCAGGAGTGTCGGTAACCAGAGGGCACAGATTTAAGATCCTTTGCAAAAAAATAACAGAAGGGAGATGAGGAGATGTTTTGATATAGCAAGTTGTTCTGATCTGAATTGCAGAATGTATACCTTATCTTTCGTTTTTATAAATAGAGATAAAGGGTGCAAATGCAAGGAACATATTGCTAAGCATCTGGAAGGCATTGTTTTTTGTGAGCGCCATATTTAGGAACGATTGAACGGCCTTGGCAATGGTGCAGCGGAAAGTTACTAGAATAGTACTTTGGATTAAAGACTTCAGTAAAGTGAAGACACTCGGGACATTGGTATTGCTGTAATTCGCGCAGAGAAGGCTAAAGTGAGCTTGACAAACATGTTCAAGATCGGGAATGGGTCTGACACTATAAATAAGAAGCTAATTTTTCATTGGCTGACCGGTCTGTAACTAGAGGATACAGATTTAAGGAACTTGGCAAAAGAGCCAGAGGCGAAATGAGGAAAAAGAAATACACAACGAGCTGTTATGATCTTGAATCCACTACCTGATAGGGTGCTGGAAGCAGTTCCGGTAATAAGTTTCAAAGGGGAATTGGGTAAATAATGGTATTTGAAAAAATGCAGGGATATTGGGAAACAGCAAGGGGAGTGGGACTAATTGCTTAGCTGTTTCAGCTTAGTGCCGGCGCAGGCACAAGTGGACTGAATGTGCACGTTATCTACTGTATCATTCTCTATTCTGTTATTCTATAACTACATCATGTCTAGGTTCATATTACACTAAGACCCGTCTCTATTTATAAAACACTAGATCCTGCCGCACTTATTATTGCAATGGACAAGGAATATTTTTAAATCACGCTAGGACATAAGAATATTAGAAAATAAGAAATAGGAGCAGGACGAGGCCATTTGGCTCCTTGAGCCTGCATTGCCATTTAGTCATGGCTGATCTGATCATGGACCCAGCTCCACTTCCCTGCCAGTTCCCATAACCCTTTATTCCCTTATCGCTCTAAGATCTGTCCATCTCCGCCTCACATATATTCAATGACCCAGCCTCCACAGCTCTTTCTGGCACAAAATTCCACAGCTTCACAACCCTCCAAGAGAAGAAATGCCTCCTTATCTCAATTTGAACTGGGTAGCCCCATATTCTGAGAATAAGACCCCTAGGTTTAGTTTCCCCTATGAGTGGAAATATCCTCTCTTCATCCATCTTGTCGAACCCCTTCATTACCTTATATGTTTCGATAAAAACACCTCTCATTCTTCTGAATTCCAACAAGTATAGGCCCAACCTACTCAACCTTTCTTCATAAGACAACCACCTCATCTTTGGAATTAACCTAGTGAACCTTATCTGAACAGCCTCCAATGCAAGTATATCCCTCCTTAAATGCGGAGATCCAAACTGTAAGCAGTACTCCAGGTTTGGCCTCACCAATACAGTGTACAGTTGTAGCAGGACATCTCTGCTTTTATACTCTATCCCCCTTGAAAAAAACGCCAAAATTCCATTTGCCTTCCTGATTATTTGCTTTATCTGCATACTAACTTTTTGTGGTTCATGCACAAGGACCCTCAGGGTCCTTCTTTACCGCAGCACTTAGCAATTTTTCTCCATTTAAATTATAATTGTATTTTTTATTTTTTCTGCCAAAGTGGACAACCTCACATTTTCCCACATTATACATCGTGAGACAAATTTTTGCCCACTCACTTAGCTCGTCTAGATCCTCTTGCAGATTTTTTAGTGTCTTCCTCACAATTTGCTTTCCCACCCAACATTTCGTTTTGCTCCCCCACTTGAATGGCCCCCTTACCTCGGTTCTGTGGTCAGTTTACTCTTCCACCCTGCAGTCCCTGTCTTGGTAATTGAGACCCTGGACCCTGTTACAGTTATTACTGCAATGCACTGTCTGAAAGGGTGGTGGAGGCAGAGTCAATCATGGCATTACAAATGGATTTGGATATGTAGCTGAAGGAAGAAAATTCACATGGCTACGGGAAAGGACGTGGGAATAGACGAACTGAAATAATCTTGCAGAGAGCGGCACGGGCTATATGGGTCCAATGGCACTTTTATGTGCTATGACCATTCTATGATTGTATAATTACGCCAGAGCCTGTCTCAGTTATTAGTATACTAGACACTGTTCCTGTTTATATTGCACCATCCATTAAAAATTCACTACCTCAACCATCGGCGGACCTTGTCTGCAGTGAGTATTATCTACAAGATGCATTGCAGCAACTCGCCAAGACATCTTCGACAGCACTTTCCAAACCTACGACCTCTTCCACCTAGAAGGACAAGAGCAGCGGGCTCATGGGAACACCATCACCTCCACGTACCCCTCCAAGTCACACCATTCTGACTTGGAAATTTATTACGGTTCCTTCATAATTGCTGGGTCAAATTCGTGGAACCCCCTCCTTAACACTGTGGAAGTACCTTCACCACACGGACTGCAAGCGGTTCAAGGTCGCAGTTCAACACCTGATTTTCAAGTCCAATTCGGGTTAGGCATTCAATGTTGGCCTTGCCATCAACACCCACATGCCAGGCATGAATAAAACACTGTCCCTGTATCAATAATTACTGCACTATGTCCTATCTCAGTTATTATTGCACTAGAGCTATTAATATTGTACTATGCCGTGTCTCAGATATTACTGGAATATGTCATGCCTTTGTTCCTATTACTCAGAACCATGTCTCTGCTTATAATAAACGAGACAAAGACACTGTTTTTATTACACTAGCCCCATTCTTTCATGTTAAAAAACTAGGCCATGCCTCTGTTTATATTCAATTAGACCCTGTCTCCGTTATTACTGTACTAAACTCTGTAACTCACAGGGCGCGTACAGCATGTGTCAGATCCAGAGTAATGCTAACGCTACACCTTTCCATCAAACATTGCCAGGGCAGGTACGGCACGGGTTAGATACAGAGTAAAGCTCCCTCTACACCGTCCCATCAAACATTCACAGCGCCGGTACAGCACGGGTTAGATACAGTGTAAAGATCTCTCTACTTTGTCCCATCAAAAACTCCCAGATCATTTCATACACATGTCACATTTTGGATTAAATCTCCCTCTGCGCACTATCATCAACATGGTTCGAAGCATTTCAGTAGGGCTCAAGGAAAACGTTTGTTAGATATTGACATCTAGTTGTGGGGGGGAGGCCAATTATCCATTCTTGAGAGACAAGACATAAAGTGGAAATACGGGAGGGAGAGGGCACAGGAAATCTCCACTGTCACATTTGTGATGTCACTATATATGGTGACTAGAATCTTTCCCAATTCTGACCGTGGGGATCATCTTTACTTTATTCTCCTATAATTTAGAGAATGTACCAAAAAAACAATTGTTGCTGGAATCTGTTGAGAGATTTGCATTTCTCTCTATCTTTATTTCTGTGCTGTGCTGGTGGGGAAACATTTATTGTGTTTCTGTCGCTCAATGCTCTAATCTGGGATTTCTATTTCTGTGTTTATTTACATAAACGCCTCACTGATTCCCATGAAGTGTTCATGGCAGCAAAATCAAATCAACAGAGTCAATTATTGATTCGTTTCATCTCACAACAAGGGCTTATTTTAAGAATATTGACATTTGGTACACAGATATATACATATCTCGATCTGTGACTTTGGCTTCAGTTTTGTTCAATTAGAGCAGATGTGTTTCATATCAAAGGGAATAAATTGCAAAATGAATAATTCGGTTCTGAAAGTTCTGCAGCTGAAATCAGTGGAACATCCCTGAACAGGCTGCTATTCCACTGGATCTCCATTTATTGGAAGATTTAACCCATTGAAACTAAATAAGTTAAACCAGTGACCAGAGGAGTGCCCGACAATCACAGTAATATCTGAGCTTTTCACAAATCGGAACGTCTATTTTCAAATGTTGACATTTAGAAACACCTTGCAGCGTCTTTCCTGACCTCATGTTGTCCCAAACAGCTTTACAGCCAATGAGTTTTTCCGGAAATGTGGTCACTGTTGTAATGTAGGAAATGTGGCAGCCAATTTATGCACAGCAAGATCCCACAAACACCAATGAAATAATGATCGGATAATCTATTTTTCAGGTGTTGGTTGAGGGATAATTTTTTGCGCGGGAAACCGTGGAGAACTCCTCTGCTCTTTAGGATAGTACCATTAGTCCTTTATATCCAGCTGAGTGGGAAGCTGGGGCCTCAGTTTAATGCCTGCCCCAAAAGACGGCACATCTGACCATGCAGCATTCCCTCAGTACTGGCACCGGATGTGTCAGCACAGCTTAAGGGCTCAGGTCTCTGGAGTGGGGTTTAGTATCTGTGAGCTTCTGAGTCAGAGGCGAAAGTGATCCCACTGAACCGAGGCTTAAACATATCACAGATTGTATTTTAAAATGTTGCCATTCAGCTCATCGTGTCTGAAGTTCAAGACCTGAGCCCAGTCTTACACCGCTCCATTTATTATCAGGGGCGAGTTATCTTATCATGCCTGGGATGTCATTCCCACACTGGGATTTCCACTGGGTCGAAATAAAAGTGTCAGCGATTCCGCAGGGTACATCTGGAAGTGCCCGAAGCAAAAGGACTCACGGAACTTGAGTTTTACAATGTGTGAGCTGCACAATCAAAGTAGCTAAAAGCTGGGAGTGTTCTCCTTAGAGCCGAGCAGGTTATGTGCCACTTAATTGAGGTGCTAAAAATTATGAAGAGTTTTGATCGGGTAAACTGGGAGATATTACATCACTCCCTCCTACCATCCCTTCCTCCATCCACCCGTATCTCCTTCCCTCCCTCCCTTCATCCCTCCTTCCCTTCTTCCCACCATCCCCCTTCCCATCAATCGCTCCCTCCCTGGACCCACCGCTCCCTGCCTCTGTCCACACTAAACCCATTCTTCACATCAATCCTCCCTTGCTCCACTCCCCCCTTCCTCAATCCCTCCCTACATCAATCACTCTCTCCCTGCACCCATCCCTCCCTCCGTCCATTCCTCCACCCATCCATCACCCCACCCCTACTTGTTCCACTCGTCCGTCCCTCCATCCCTCCCTCAGCCCAACAGATTCTTATTTTTCCCTTTTGAGTGTTTCTGATTCCATCGATGAGGATTCCTCACCTGGAATTTTCTGCACCCAATTCCTTCACCGGGCTTCCATATATATTAACAAATAAAAGAGCGAGCGATGGCAAATATTTATATTTAACCTCCCAACCCCTCCCCACCTAAAAAGACTGACAAGAAATAAAATGGTGACCTTTTCGGAGAGGGAGTTGGCTGGGGAACTGGCTTTGGGTAGAAGTTCTAGCTGGGGCAGTGAGGATACTTTTTCTGCTTATAAATTAAATAAATAAGGGTAACAGTTTGAAAAATTGTTTTTAGACATCCGCGACTTTCAGTTGCTCCTTTTTCTTGCCCCTTCTCGCTATTGAAGTTGGGCCAGTTCCTGCCTGGAGCTCGATGACATTGTGTGTACTGGAAGGTAGGACGCAAGCTCTCGTTACACGGACATCTTGTAGAATCTGGGACTGTTCTTCTTACAGCAGAGAAGGGTGAGGGGAGATTTACCAGATTGGCACCAAGGATGAAAGACTAGATGCACGAGTTCGGCCCCAGCTGGAGGATTGTGTCCAATTCTGGGCACCACACTTTAGGAAGGACGTGAAGACTTTCGAGAGGGTGCAGAAGAGAATTACTGGAAACGCATCAGGGATGGGGGATTAAAATTATGTGGAAAGACTGGAGAAGCTGGGGTTGTTTTCCTTGGAGTAGAGAAGTTTAAGAGGGAATTCAGTGGAATAGCAGCGGGAATGAAGCACTTCAATTAATGTGGAGAGACAGGAGTAGATGGGATTGTTCTCCTTGGATTGGACAAGGTTAAGGGCATCTTTAATAGAATGTTACCAGGGATGAGGGACTTCAGTTAATGTGGAGAGATAGGAAAAGATGCGATTCTCCACCTTAGAGGAGAGAAGTCTAAGAGCAGATTTGAAAGACCAGATTAAAATCATCAAGAGTTTAGATAGAGTAAATAAATAGAAGCTGTTGCAGGTGTGAGGTGATTGACAAAAGAACCAAAGGCGATATGTGGACAAACTTCTTTACGCGGCCACTGGTTAGGATTTGGAGTGTACTGCCTGATAGGGTGGTAGATATAGATTGAATAGTAGCCTTCAAAAGTAAATTGTGTAAATACTTGAAGGAGTTAAAAATGCAGTGATATAGCGAAAGAGCGGGTGAGTGAAACTAACTGGATTGTTCTTCAAAAGAACCGGCACAGACTCTATGGGCTGAATTGTCACCTTCTGTGCTCTACTAATCAACAAATGACCATCACAATCACTAAGGAGGTGGTACTCAGTAGGATATTGGGACTAAAGGAAGATAATTCCCCTGGACCTGATGATTTGCAGCCTAGAGTCTTAAGAAAAGTAGCGGCAGGGTTTGTGGATGCATTGCTTGTAATTTACCAAAATTGCCCGGAGTTTGAGGAGGTCCCCGCAGATTGCAAAGCTGCAAATGTAACGCCACTATTTAAAAAAGGAATCAGACAAAAAACAGGAAACTATAGACCAGTTAGCCTAACATCTGTGGTTGGGAAAATGTTGGAACTCATTATTAAAGAAGCAGTAGCAGGACATTTGGAAAAGGAAACTTCGGTCAGGCAGAGTCAGCATGGATTTATGATTGATAAATTTGCTGGAGTTCTTTGAGGATGTAACGAACAGGGAGGATAAAGCGCAACGAGTGGATGTGGTGCGTTTGGACTTCCAGAAGGCATTTGACAAGGTGCCACCTAAAAGGTTACTGCACAAGATAAAAGTTCACGGGGTTGGGGGTAATATATTAGCATGGATAGCGGATTGGCTAACTAACAGAAAACAGAGAGTCTGGATAAATGGTTCATTCTCTGTTTGGCAACCAGTAACTAGTGTGGGGCCGCAGGGATCAGTATACAATCTAAATAAATGATTTGGAAGAAGGGACTGAGTGTAACGATGCCAAGTTTGTTGATGATACAAAGATGGGAGGAAAAGCAATGTGTGATGAGGACACAAGAAATCTGCAAAAGTTCACAGACAGGCTAAGTTAGTGGTCAAAAATTTAGCAGATGGTGTATAATGTTGGAAAGTGCGAGGTCATGCACTTTGGCAGAAAAAAACAAAGGGCAAGTTATTATTTAAATGGAGAAAAATTGCAAATTGTCGCAGGACTGCGGGACCGGGGGGTACTTGTGCATGAAAGACAAAAGGATACTATGCAGGTACAGCAAGTGATCAGGAAGGCCAATAGTATCTTGGCCTTTATTGCAAAGGGGATGGAGTATAAAAGCAGGGACGGCTTTCCACAGCTATATCTATCTTAAGATTTGAACACGGATCGTTGAATTTAAAGTCCAGAGTGCTCACCATTACACCATTGAACCAACACCATAAGGTATCGGTGATGCCACACCTGGAATACTGCGTGCAGTTTTGGTTTCCATATTTAAGAAACGATTTACTTGCTTCGGAGCCCGTTCAGAAAACGTTCACTAGGTTGATTTCGGGGAAGAGGGGTTTGACTTATGAGCAAAGGTTGAGTAGGTTGGGCCTCTATTCATTGGAATTCAGAAGAATGAGAGGTGATCTTATCGAAACGTATAAGATAATCAGGGGGCTTGGCAGAGTGGATGCAGAGAGGATGTTTCCACTCACAGGGCAACATAAAACAAGGGGACATAGTCTCAGAATAAGGGGCCGCCTATTTAAAATTGAGATGAGGAGGAATTTCTTCTCTCAGTGGGTTGTAAATCTATGAAATGTTCTGTCCCAGTGAGCTGTGGAGGCTAGGTTATTGAATATATTTAAGGCGGTGATAGACAGATCTTTGCGCGATAAGGGAATAAAGGGTTATGGGGGGCAGGCAGAGAAGTGGAGCTGAGTCAATGATCTGATCAGCCATGAGCTTATTCAATGGCGGAGCAGGCTCGAGCGGTCAGGTGGTCTCTTGCTGCTCCTATTTCTTATGTTCTTGTGTTCTTAAGTTTATATTACACGAGGCAGTGTCTCCGTTTTTAATACACTATACCTTGTCCATGTTTATATTACTCTAGACCCTGTCTTTGTTTAAATTTCACTACATCATGTCTCTGTTTATATTACACTACGCCTTGTCTGCTTAAATTTCACTGGGCTCTGTCTCTGTTTAAATGGCACTATAACCTGTCTCTGTTTATATTACACGAGGCCCTGTATCCTTTGATGTTACACTAGGCCCTGTGTCGCTTTATGTTACACTGGGCCATATATCCATTGCGCTTCACAGGACAATGTTTGTTTGTGTGAGACGATGCTCAGTATGTCTCACTTTTGTCTCGGTCTCAGATATTTTTTGAATAAACACCCACTCCAGGCTCTATATTTCAATTTATTGCACAACGGACCCTGTCTCAGTTATTTCGGCACTTGACCATGCGTCTGTTAGCTAGACAGAAGACCATCATTATAGGCAATTGCTCGGAATCAAGGAAGACTTGCTTCCACTCTTAAAATCAGTTCTTAGGTGGCTGAACAGTCCAATTACAGGAATTACAGTCTCTGTCACAGTGGGACAGATAGTCATTGAAGGAAGAGATGGGTGGGAATGGTTTGCCATGCGCTCTTTCCACTGCCTGCACTTGATTTCTGCATGCTCTCCGCGATGAGACTCCAGTAGCTCAGCACCCTCCCGGATGCACTTTCTCCACTTAGCACGGTTTTTGGCCTGGGACTCTCAGGTGTCAGTGGGGATGTTGCACCTTATCAGGGAGGCTTTGAGCATGTCCTTGTAACGTCCGCGACCAGGCCAACATCCCCAACATTGAAGAACTGACCACACTTGATCAGCTCCGCTGGGCAGGCCACATAGTTTGCATGCCAGGACACGAGAATGCCAAAGCAACACAGAAGATATATAGACGCTGGAGAGATATTAATATAAATAAAGATATACATGTGTGTGGGTAGGAGGATGCAATACTTTTTTGGTTGGAACATATGTTTCGATTCCTTAACAGCTATCAAAGGTTGTGTGCAATGCCTAATTGATCTGGTGCCATGTCGTTAATATTTGTGCTGAAAGGATGGAGTGAATCTTGTAACAATCTCCCAGAGATGGACTGGTATTGAGGGACAAGTCTGAATGTGGGCAATAGTGCACTGCACTTTGCACTACTTAGTGGCACACTGTGTGTTAAAGGTTACTAATTCACACTTGTGGTGTGCTGTGCCAATTTCTCTCAGTTAATTAATGATAAGAATTGTTTTTCCTGCAATATTTTCTCTGGAGCTGTCACGTGACCCACTGGTTATGTCAGAAGGAGCCTGGAACCGTGACCTCACAGCACCACTGGATGGGCGGCCTCAGGGTCCTAATGTCTTCAAAAACTGTATCGCTCATTTGGTTAAGACGAACAACTGAAAATAGCATACACAAAGTGTTCGCTATATGTGTCTGTGTGTGTGTACCTTTTCAGAGAGGCGTTGAGGGTGTCCTTGTAACGCTTCCAGTGCCCACCTTTCGCTCGTTTGACGTGAGTTCCGAGCAGAGTGCATGCTTTGGGAGTCTAGTGTCTGGCATGCGAACAGTGTGGCCTGCCCAGCGGAGCTGATCAAGTGTGGTCAGTGCTGCAATGATGGGGATGTTGACCTGGTCGAGGACGCTAACGTTGGTGCGTCTGTCCTCTTAAGAGATTTTCAGGATCTTGCGGAGACATCGTTGGTGGTATTTCTCCAGCGGCTTGAGGGTTGTACTCGACATGGTCCATGTCTCTGAGGCATACAGCAGGGCCAAAGACAAAAGACTGCCCTATGTGGAGGAAGTGCATGCGGGAATGTGCCGAGCACCTCGAGTCTTATCGCTGAGAGCATGCAGAAAGCAAGCACAGGCAGCGGAAAGAACGTGCGGCAAACCTGTCCCACACCACGTCGCCCCTTTCCCTCAACGGCTCTCTGTCCCACCAGTGACAGGAACTGTGGTTCTCGTATTGGACTGTTCAGCCACCTAAGGTCTCATTTTTAAAGTGAATGCAAGTCTTCCTCGATTCCGAGGGACTGCCTATGATGTGTGTGTGTATGTGTGCGTGTGTGTGTGTCTGTGTATGTGTGTGTGTGTATAAGACACATCATTTATAATACGTGCAAGTGCTATCAACAAAGATAAATGATTAGCTTCAACCATTACTTTTTTTCCTTTAAATGTTATTCTGCAGCTAATGGTAGGTCGTTTATTACCTTTAATATTTATTGATAACACATTGTCTTGCGTGTTCTGCTTTAGAAAGTGATGTCACACTGACCATTCCGTTACCAAGGTGACCATGTCTGTTTGCAGTGTTCAGTGGGAAAGGGGATTAATTCACACCGAGGATAATGAGCAGACCACCACCAGTCTCTGAGCTTCTTTGACCAGTGATCACCTCACCGCCAGACAGAATGCCCTGTTATACACCTCGAGTGTATGATTATTGGTGCAAGTGATGGCCAACATGAAACTGCACCTGTACCTGGCATACGGTTAATAAATCTGCAATTATTGTTTCTCTCATTACACCAGACTCTGTCGCAGTTTTTACTGCACAAGACCGAGTCTCAGTTTATATGGTTGATGTGGTGGACTTCCAAAAGGCGTTTGATAAAGTATCTTGAAAATATCATTTGCAGAAAAGTTGAATCCTATAGAATAAAAGGGACAGTGGCGGCAGGGTATGAAATTGGCTGAGTGACAGGAATCAGAGAGTAGTGGTTTTTTTTGGGGATTGGAGGAAGGTATATAGTGGAGTTCCGCAGCGGTTGTCATTAGGAACACTGTTTTTCATGATTCATATTCATTACTTAGACTTGGGTGTAGGGGCACAATTTTAAAATTTATAGATGGCATCAAACTTGAAAGCATAGTGAACAGTGAGGAGGATAATAATGACTGCAAGATGGCATTGACATGCTGGTGGAATGGGTGGACACGTGGCAAATTAAACGCAGAAAATTGTGAAGTGATAAAGTTTGGTAAGAAGAACGAGGAGAGGCAAAATAAACTAAAGGATACGATTCTAAAGGATGCATGAACGCAGTGAACTGGGGGTATACATGCACAACTCATTGAATGTGGCAGAGGCGGCTGAGAATGTGGCTAAAAAGCATACGGTACCCTGGGCTTCATAATTAGAGGCATAGAATACAAATGAAAGGATGTTATGATGAATATTTATAAAACACTGGTTCAGCCTCAACTAGAGTATTGGGTCCAATTCTGGGCACCTCATTTTAGGAAAGATGTGAAGGCCTTAGAGAGGGTTCATAAAAGATTTACAAGTGTGAGTCCAGGGATAAAGGACTTCGGTTACGTGGTAGTCTTGGGAAGCTGGAGTTGTTCTCTGTAGAATAGAAAAGATTGAGAGGAGATTTGATAAAGGTGTTCAGAAAAATAAACTGTCAAGACAGAATAGCTAGAGAGAAACTGTTCCCATTGGTGGAAGGGTCGAGAACAGAGGACCACAGATTTAAGGTGATTGGCAGCAGAGCCAAAGGCGACATGAGGAAAACGTTTTTAAACAGCGAGCGGTTAGGATCTGGAATGCACTACCTGAAAGGGTGGTGGAGGCAGAGTCAATCATGGCATTGCAAAGAGAACTGGGTAAGTACCTGCAGGAAGAAAATTCACAGGGCTACGGGAAAGGGTGGAGTGTGGACTAGCTGAAATACTCTCGCAGAGAGCGGCACGGGCAACTTGGGCCTAATGGCCCTCTTCTGTGCTGTAACTATTCTATGATTTTGTAATACATCAGAGCCTGTCTCAGTTATTAATACCCTAGACCCTGCTCCAGTTTATATTACCCCATCCACCACGTTAAATATTTATTCCCTCCACCACCGGCACACCATGTCTGCAGGGATTACTATCTACACGATATATTGCAACAACTCGCAAAGACATCTTCGACAGCAGTTTCCAAACCTACGATTTCTTCAACCTACAAGGACAAGTGCAGCAGCCTCGTGGGAACACCACCACCTCAAAGTTCACTCCAAATCACACAACATCCTGACTAGGAAATTTATTACCGTCCCTCATAGTCGCTGGGTATAATTCATGGAACCCACTCCCTAACACTGTGGGGGTCCCTTCACCACACGGAGAGCAGCGGTTCAAGGTGGCCGCACATGACCTCCTTCTCAAGGCCAATTATGGATAGAGAATCAATGTTAGCCTCGTCAGCGGCACCCACACCCACATGCCAGGAACCAATTAAAGTATCACTGTATCAGTAATTACGACACAAGGCTCCACCTCAGTTATTATTGCAGTAGAGCTACTAATATTATTCTAGACTCTGACTCAGATATTGCTGGAATGTGCCATGCCTTTGTTTCTATTACACAATAAGCTGAATCTGTTTATATTAAACTAGACAAGGACACTGTTTATATTACACTGGCCCCATCCTTTCACATTACTAAACTAGACCATGTCTCTGTTTATGTTAGTCGAGACCCTGTCACCATTATTACTGCACGAGACCATGCCTCTGTTTCTATTCAACTAGACCCTGTTTCTGCTTTTATTATAATTCACCATGTCAGTGTTTATATTACACTGCACCCTGTCTCAGCTATTACTACACTCAACCCAGTAATTCCCAGGGCAGGTACAGCAGATGTCAGATACAGAGTAATTCTCCCTCTACACCGTCCCATCAAACATTCCCAGCGCCGGTGCAGCACGGGTTGCAAACAGAGTAAATCTTCCTCTGCATGTTCCCATCAAACACACCCAGGGCAGGTACAACACGGTGTTAGAAACAGAGTAAAGCTCCCTCTACACGGTCCCATCAAACACACCCAGGGCAGGTATAGCACGGGTTAAATACAGTGTAAAGATCCCTCTGCACTGTTCCATCAAACAATGCCAGATAATTTAATACACGTGTCATATTTTGGATTAATGCTCCTTCTGTGCAACCCAATCAATTTGTTCCGAGGCATATCATTGGGGCTCAAGGAAAACATTTGTTAGATGTTGACATCTAGTTGTGCGGGAAGGCCAATTATCTCTTCTTGAGAGACAAGATGGAAAGTGGAAATAGGAGAGGGAGAGATACAGGAAATCTCCACTGTCACACTTGTGATGTTGCTGTGTACGGTGATTAGAATCTTTCCCCATTTTGTCCGTGGGTATCATCTTTATTTTATTCTCCTATAATTTAGTGAAATGTACCAAAAAACAATTGTTGCTGGAATCTGTTGAGAGATTTGCATTTCTCTCTATCTTTATTTCTGTGCTGTGTTGGTGGGGACACATTTATTGTGTTTCCATCGCTCAATACTCTAATCTGGGACTTCTTTTTATCTGATTATTTACATAAACGACTCACTGGTTCCCATGAAGTGTTCATGGCAGCAGAATCAGATTAACAGAGTCAGTTATTGATTAGTTTCAACTCACAACAAGCAATTATTTTAAGAATATTGACAGTTGATACAACATTAATAGAAATATGTCGAACAGTGAAGTTGGCTTCAGTTTTGTTCAATTAAAACAGATGTGATTTTTATCAAAGCGAATAAATATTAAAATGAATAATTCAGTTCTAAATATTCTGCTGCTGGGATCATCTATGAACAGGCTGCTATTCCACTGGATCTCCATTTAGTGGAGGATTTAACCTTTTGAAACTAAACAAGTTACACCAGTGACCAGAGGAGTGTCCTACAATCACTTTAATATCTGAACGTTTCACATAATGCAAATTGTATTTTCAAATGTTGAAATTTAGCAACAGCGTGCATTTATATATCGCCTATCACGACTTCATGTTGTCACAAAGTGCTTTACAGCCAATTAATTACTTTGGAAGTGTGGTAACTGTTGCAATGTAGGAAATGGGGCAGCCATTTTGTGCACAGCAAGAGACCAGAAAAAGCAATGGAATAATGATCAGATAATCAATTTTTCAGAAGTTGCTTGAGGGTTACATATTTGACCTTGAAACCATGGAGAACTCCTCTGCTCTTTAACAGAGTGCCATGAGTCCTTTAAATCCAACTGAGTTGGAATATGGGCCTCAGTTTAATGTCTGCCCCGAAAGATGGCACATATGATCGTGCAGCACGACCTCAGTACTGGCACTGCGCATGTCGGCATAGATTTTGTGCTCAGGTCTCTGGAGTGGGTTTAGTATCTGTGACATTCTGAGTCAGGAGCCGAGAGCGACCACACTGAGCCGAGGCTTGAACATATCACAGCTTGTATTTTTTTAAATTTCCATTCAGCTCATCGTGTCTGAAGTTGAGGGCCTGAGACCAGAATTACACTGATCCATTTATTATCAGGGGCCAGTTCTCTTTTCTTGCCTTGGATGTCATTCCCACACTAGGATTTACACTGGGTCCATATAAAAGTGTCGGCAATTCCGCAAGGAACATCTCAAAGTGCCCCAGGCAGAAGGACTCAAGGAACCTGAGTTTTACCCTCTGTGAGCTACACCATCAGAGCAGCTGGAAGCTGGGACTGTTCTCCTTAGAGCCGAGCAGGTTTGGGCCACTTAATAGAAGTGTTCAAAATCATGGAGAGTTTTGCTCAGGTTAATTGGGAGATAGCCCATCACTCCCTCTCACCATCCCTCTCACCCTCCATCCATCTCTCCATCCCTCTCTCCCTTCATCGCTCCCATCCTCCATACCTCCAACACTCCCTCCATCACTCGCTCCTTACCTGCACCCATCCCTCCCTCCCTCCATCGCTCCCTCCATCAATCGCTCCTTACCTGCACCCACCCCTCCCTCCCTCCATCACTCCACTCTTCGCTTGCTCCAGTCCTCCCTCCCTTCATCATTCTCTCAGCCAAAGTGATTCCTATTTTTCCCTTTGCAGTGTTTCTGTTTCCATCGATGAGGATTCCTCAGCTGGAATTTTCTGCACCCAATTCCTTCACCGGGCGTTCATATATTCTGAAACTGGATAAGCTGTGGTTATGCTCCGTGGAGAAGAGAAGGTTAAGAGGTGATTCACGAGTTGAGTACCAGGCATGAAGGAGTTCAGTCATTGTGGAGAGACAGGAGAAGATGGGATTCTACTCCTTAGAGGAGAGAAGTAAGAGGAGATTTGATAGATGTGTTTAAAATCATCAAGGGTTTAGATAGAGTAAATAAATAGAAACTGTTTCAGATGTAAGGTGATTGACAAAAGAACCAGAGGCAATATATGGACAAACTTATTTTTGCAACCACTGATTAGGATTTGGAGTGTACTGCCTGATAGGGTGGTAGATACAGATTCAAGACTAACTTTCAAAATGAAATTGTATAAATACCTGAAGGAGAAAAATGCAGGGATATAGCAAAAGAGTGGTGGAGTGAGACTAATTTGATTGGTTTTGGGAAGAACCGGCTCAGACTCTATTGGCTGAATTGCCACTGACCGTGCTGTACTAATCTATGGGCCCGAGTTTGGTCAAAGCTAAATACCGCCCATGTAACGTTGAAAGGACTACGAATTTCCTCACGGTGCAGGGTGAAAGTTTGGTGGAAAAATGGGAAAATAATGCCCAGTGGATAAAAATTGGCCTTACACGCCGATTCTAGGCAGCAGCGGGCCGTGGTTCGGATCCTGGCTGGTAAATGCGATCCTTAGCAAAGCAACGCCGTGGATAGAGTCCAGCCCACGGAGGGGGTAACGGGACAAAAACATTTCAACAAATTCTTCAGAGGACCAACAAAATGGCTACAAAAGCAATGAAGAAAACAAGTGCACTATCTTCTGCTGCCGCAGTGGAGGACTGGCTGGACCAATCTCGGGAGGGAGCGGGCAGGAAGTCTTTTGTTGGTGTTGCGACCTCATCAAAATCGCTCGGAGAGGAGGGCACTCAAAATACAGGGAGAGCGCGGAGAAAACGCGGTGGCAGCTGGCAATAAGTCCAACAAATTCGGGCACTGTGATTCTGTGAAAATGTTTCCACGTGCAGCAGGGCCATTAAACAAAGGGCACAGCTATGACTGCGCAAGGCCATGTCTCAGTTTCTGCTATTCTAGGCACTGTCTCTGTTTATATTGTATTAAGCCCTGTCTCTGTTTAAATTACACTAGACCCTGTCTCTGTTTATATTAGACGGGGCCCTGTCTCTGTTTATATTACACTAGACCCTGTCTTTGTTTATATTACACAGGGCCCTGTCTCTGTTTATATTACACTAGACCCTGTCTCTGTTTATATTACACTGGACCCTGTCTCTGTTTAAATTACACTGGACCCTGTCTCTGTTTATATTAACCTGGGCCCTGTCTCTGTTTATATTACACTAGACCCTGTCTCTGTTTATATTACCCTGGGCCCTGTCTCTGTTTATATTACACTAGACTCTGTCTCTGTTTATATTACACTAGACTCTGGCTCTGTGTATATTACACGAGACCCTGTCTCTGTTTATATTACACGAGACCCTATCTCTGTTTATATTCCACAAGACCCTGTCTCTGTTTATATTACACTAGACCCTATCAATGTTTATATTACACTAGACCCTGTCAATGTTTATATTACACTACAACCTGTCTCTGTTTATATTATACTGGACCCTGTCTCTGTTTATATTACACTAGACTCTGCCTCTGTTTATATTACACTAGACCCTGTCACTGTTTAATTTACACTACAAGCTGTCTCTGTTTATATTATATTGTACCCTGTTACTGTTTATGTTACACTAGACCCTGTCCCTGTTTATATTAAACTGGACCTTATCCATGTTTATATTACACTAGACCCTGTCTCTGTTTATATTACGTTAGACCCTGTCTCTGTTTATATTACCCGGGGGCATGTATTCATTGCATTGCACAGGGCAACGTCTGTTTGTGTCAGCCGAGGCTCAGTGTATCTCACTTTCCCCTTGGTCTAAGATAGTTTTGGGATAAACTCACAATCCATAGACTTGAGCGCAAAGTCCAGGCACATCACTCCTGGTGCCAGTATTGAGGGAGTGCAGCACTGTCGGAGTTGCCGTCTTTGGGTTGAGAAGTTAACCCGAGGCCCCATCTGCCCCCTCAGATCTACTTAAAAGGTCCCATGGCATGATTGTGCAGAAGAACAGGTGATTTCTCCCCAGTGTCCAGTTCAATAACTTCCAGTCAACGAACTACACAGAGAAAATCGATTATCTGCTCAATGATCACTTGCAGCTTGTGTGAGCTTGCTGCACTCATTTTGGCTGCCATGTTTCCTGCATTACAACAGTGACTACACTTCAAGTAATTTCATTGGCGGTAAAGCGCTTTGGGACGTGCTCAGGTGGTGAAAGGACCTGTGTAAATGCAAGTCTTTCTTTCTAATTGATGCATTTTCTTTTGAATGATGTTCAAACGATGCATTTCCACGCCGAAGAAGGAGAAATATCAGCACATGGACAGCAACACACACATCAATGTGAACCACACACATCAGCATGATCAACACACACAATAATGTTCCCTGCACACATCAATGTGTTCCACACACACATCAATGCGCTCCATACACAAACATTAAAGTGCTCCACACACACATATCAACGTGCTCCACACACACATCAATGTGCTCCACCGACACATCAATCTGTCACAAAGACACATCAATATTTCCACACATACATATCAATGTACTTCACACACACATCAATGTGCCCCACACACACATATCAATGTGTTGCATACACATATCAATGTGCTCCACACACACATCAACGTGTTCCACACACACACATCAGTGTGCTCCACAAACACATCAATGTGCTCCACATACAAGAAATGGTGTTAAAATGTTGGTAATTAACACAAGCGAAAGTCCAGTTATTCACGGGTGTAGTGAAATAAATTATTTTGCGCTGGGAGAGCGAGAGGTCTTAATCGGGATGTCCAAATACGTCCCTTCCCTTCCTCATATTGTACCATAGAATCTTAGTAGCTCACTGCGCAGAAATAGGCCATTTGGCCCACCGCATCTGTACTGGACCTGTACTGGAATAACCCAAATCTAATTATGCTGGTCCACTCTTTCTGCATAGCTTGGTATCATACTTGCTTCAGACAATTGTTCCACCGTCCCCTTGAAAGATGTTCTGATGAAGGGTCATCGACCTGAAACGTTAACTCTGTTTCTCTCTCCTGCCTGACCCACTGAGATTTCCAGTATTTTCTGTTTTTGTTTTAATCCTTAAAACATGTAGCGGCCTTTGTCTCAAAGAGTGCCTCACGCGCATATCCTCTCTCCTCTCTGCCTCAGACTTAACACATCTCCTCTCTGTCTTCCTCTCTCGGACATCACCGAACTCACACAACCTCTCTCCTCTCTCTGAACCGTTAACTCTGTTTCTCTCTCCACAGATGCTGCCTGACCAGCTGAGATTTAAAGTGTTTTCTGTTTTTATTTTGTCCCTTAAAAGATGTAGCGGCCTTTGCCTCAGAGAACACCTAACGCACTCTACCTCTCGCCTATCTCTCCCTCTCTATCTCTCAGAGAGTATCTAAATTACCAAAAACCTTCTATTTTCCAATAGCACTGTTTGGGGTAAGTTCATTTTTATCTCCCCTCTTTTATCCCAGTGATCACATTCAGTCCATCTCGCTCCTTGGTGAACGTGTTAAACCCCAAATAAGTGCTTGGGTGTTAATCTTCAAAATGAGAATAGAGGTGAATGCAATGTTGAGATGAATGGCAATCTGTGCTGTGGGTCTTGGTGCTGTCAGGGTGAGGCCTCCCTCACAGACCGGAAGCCTGTTCATGGTGATAACATCAAATTGACGTTATTTCAGTCTCAGGCAACACAACTTCCTGTTTCTGTGCTGCAGGCTCCAAACCGCACATCTCACTTCTGGGCAGTAAATAAACACACGGGCCGCAATCTGGTGGAAACATCTGACAAGAGACCTATACTTGGCCAGGGAGTCGGTGCAGAGCCACACATTGCGGTGACATTTGCAAATGAGCCTGTTGTTCAGAGTGTCCATTCTGGAAATGACTGGCGGTGTGTGTGGATCGGTCACTGAGCTCCCTCTGCTCTCTGAAGCCTGGAGATGGTGACTCGCTCCCTTTCATTTTATATGGTGATGTTTTTCTTTACGCGGCAAGTTGTTGTGAAATGTAACGCACTGCCTGACAGGGTGGTGGAAGCAGATTCACTAATAACTCTCGAATGGAAATTGGACAGATACATGAAGGGAGAACATCACAGGGCTATGGGGAAAGAGCAGGGGAGGGGGACTAATTGGATCGCTCTTTCAAAGAGCCGGCACAGGCACGATTTTTCATGCATTCAACCTGTGCATTCTCTTCAGAATTTTATGTTTCTATGAGATCCCCTCTGATCCTTCTAAACTCCAGTGAATACAGGCTCAGTCTATCAAGTCTCTCCTCATATGTCAGTCCTGTCAACCCGGGAATCAGTCTGGTGAAGCTTCGCTGCACTCCCTCAATAGCAAAAAACGTCCTTCCTCAGATTAGGAGAACAAAACTGAACACAATATTCCAGATGAGGCCTCACCAAGGCCCTGTACAACTGCGCTAAGACCTCCCTGCTCCTGTTCACAAATCCCCTCGCTATGAAGGCCAACGTACCATTTGCCTTCTTCACCACCTGCTGTACCTGCATGCAAACTTTCAATGACAGACGTACCATGACACCCAGGTCTCGTTGCAACTCCCCTTTTCCTAATCCCCCGCCGTTCAGATGATATTCTGCCTTCGTGTTTTTGACACCAAAGTGGATAACCTCACATTTATCCACATTATACTGCATCTGCCATGCACTTGCCCACTTACCTAACCTGTCCAAGTCACCCTGTCGTCTTTTGGCATCCTCCTCACAGTTCAAGCCGCCACCCACCTTAGTATCATCTGCAAACTTGGAGATATTACACTCAATTCCTTCATCTAAATCATTGATGTATATTGTAAATTGTTGGGGTCCCACCACTGAGCCCTGCAGCACCCCACTAGTCACTGCCTGCGATTCTGAAAAAGACCATTTATTCCGACTCTCTGCTTCCTGTCTGCCAACGAGTTCTCTATCCACGTCAGTACATTACCCCCAATACCATGCACTTTAATTTTACGCCCCAATCTCTTGTGTGGGACCTTGTCAAAAGCCTTTTGAAATTCCAAATACACAACATACACTGGTTCTTCCTTGTCTACTCTATTGTTACATCCTCAAAAAATTCTAGAAAATTTGTCAAGCATGATTTCCCTTTCCTAAATCCATGCTGACTTGTACCGATCCTGACACTGCTTTCCAAATGCGCTGCTATTTCATCTTTAATGATTCATTCCAACATTTTCTCCACGACTGATGTCATGCTAACCGGTCCATAATTACCCGTTTTCTCTCCCCTACTTTGTTAAAAAGTGTTATTACATTAGCTACTCTCCAGTCCATAGGAATTGATCCAAAGTCGATAGACTGTTGGAAAATGATCACCAATGCACCCACTATTTCGAGGGCCACTTCCTTAAGTACTCCAGGATGCAGTCTATCAGGCCCCGGGAACTTATCGGCCTTCAACACCATCAATTTCCCCAACACAATTTCCCGCCTAATAACCTTCTCACTAGACCCTCGTTCCCCCAATATTTCATGAAGGTTATTTGTGTCTTCCTTCTTGAAGACAGAATGAAAGCATTTGTCGAACTGGTCTGCCATTTCTTTGTTCCCCATTATGAATTCACCTGAATCTGACTGCAAGGGATCTACATTTGTCTTAACTATTTTTTTTCTCTTCACCTATCGATAGAAGCTTTTGCAGTCAGTTTTCACTACTGACTGAAAACCGCTAGTTCCAATTCTAGACTCCCCTATCAGTGGAAACATCTTCTCTGCATCCACTATGTCAAACCCCCCATAATCTTATACGTTTCGATAAGATCACCTCTCATTCTTCTGAACTCCAATGAGTAGAGGCCCAAACTACTCAACCTTTCCTGATAATCAACCCCTCATCTCCGGAATCAACCTTGTGAACCTTCTCTGAACTGCCTCCAAAGCAAGTTCATCTGGTCGTAAATATGGAAACCAAAACTGCACACAGTATTCCAGGTGTGGCCTCACCAATACCCTGTACAACTGCAGCAAGCCTTCCCTGCTTTTATACTCCATTGCCTTTGCGACAAAGACCAAGATTCGATTGCCTTCCTGATCACTTGCTCTACCTGCATACTAATCTTCTGCGTTTCTTGCACAAGTGCCCCCAGGTCCCGCTGTACGGCGGCACTTTGCAATTTTTCTTCATTTAAATAATAACTTGATCTTTGATTTTTTTCCCGCCAAACTAGAACTAAAGCGCAAGATCTTAGAATAAGAGGCAGCCCATTTAAAATTGAGATGAGGAGGAATTTCTTCCCTCAGATGGCTGTAAATCTGTGGAATTCGCTGCCTCAGAGAGCTGTGGAAGCCGGGACATTGAATACATTTAAGACAGAAATACACAGTTTCTTAAACGATAAGGGAATAAGGGTATATTGGGAGTGGACAGGGAAGTGGACCTCAGTCCATGATCCGATCAGCCATGATCTTATTGAATGGCAGAGCAGGCGCGATGGGCCGTAAGATCATAAGAAATAGAAGTAGGAGCAGTCTATTTGGCCCCTCGAGCCCGCTCCGCCATTTAATAAGATCATGGCTGATCTGCTGCTAGCTCAGCTCCACCTCCCTGCCCGCTTCCCAAAACCCTTCACACCCTTATCATTCAAAAATCTATCTAGTTCCACCTTAAATATATTAAGTCGTAGCAGGATATTTAGAAAATCATAATTGCAATCAATCAGCATAAGCATGGTTTTATGAAAGGGAAATCGTGTTTGATAAATTTATTAGAGTTATTTGAGATATAACGAGCAGGGTGGATGAAGGGGAATTGGTAGATGGAGTGTATTTGGATTTCCAAAAGGCATTCGATAAGGTGCCACATCAATGTTACGACGCAAGATAAGAGGTAATGGTTTTGGGGGTAATATGGATGGAGGATTTGCTAACTAACTGAAAACAGGGTTGGGATAAAATGGTAATTTTCAGGTTGGCAACTGTAACTAGTGAGGTCCCACAGGGATCAATGCCGGGGCCGCAAATATTTACAATCTATATTAATGACATGGATTAAATGACAGTGTAATGTTGCCAAATTTGCTGATTATACAAAGATGGGTGGGAATGCAAGTTTTAAAGAGGACACAAAGCGTCTGCAAAGGGATATAGACAAGCTCAGTGAGCGGACCAAAAAAATGGCAGCTGGCGTATAATGTGGGAAAATGTGAGGATACCAACTTAGGTAGGAAGAATAGAAAAGGAAAATATTGTTTAAATGGAGAGAGACTACAGAATTCTGCGCGACAGAGGGATTTTGCTGTCCTTGTGCATGAAACACAAACAGTTAGCATGTAGGTACAGCAAGTAATCAGGAAGGCAAATGGAATGTTGAGCTTTGTTGCAAGGGGGATGGAGTATAAAAGTAGGAAAGTCCTGCTCCAACTGCACAGGGTGTTGGTGAGACCACACCTGGAGTTCTGCCTACAGTTGTCGTCTCCTTATTTAAGAAAGTACATACATGCATTGGAGGCAGTTCAGAGAAGATTCATGAGGTTAATTCCTGAATTGAAAGTGTTGCCTTATGAGGAAATTTTGAGCAGGTTGGGTCTGTACTCATTGGTGTTTAGAAGAATATGAGGTGATCTTATTGGTGGATATACGATTCTGAGGGGGCTTGACAGGGCAGATGCTGAGAGGATATTGCCCCTCGTTGGGGAATCAGGAACTCGGGGGCACAGTTTCAGAATAAGGGGTCACCCATTTATCACGGAGATGAGGAGGAATTTCTTCTATCAGAGGATCGTGGATCTGAGGAATTCTCTACCTCAGAAAGTTGTAGAAGCTGGGTCATTGAATACATTCAAGGCTGAGACAGACGGATTATTGAACTACAGAGGAGTCAAGGGTTATGGGTACAGGCAGGAAAGTGGAGTTGAGGCCAATATCAGATCAGCCATAAGCTGATTGAATGGCGGCGCAGGCTTGAGGGGCCGAATGGCCCACTCCTGCTCCTAGTTCTTATGTTCTTATATAGCAAACACCTTGTGTGTGTTTTTTATGTTCCTCTCAACAAACTGAGAGCTGTTGAACTGAGTGCACGTTAGGACTCTGCGGCTGCCCATCCGGCGGTGCTGTGAGGTCACGATTCAAGGCTCTGTCTGACACAATCAGTGGGCCATGTGAAAGCTGAATGGAAAATACTGCAGGAAAAACAATCCTTAACATTAAAAACTGTGAGCAATTGGCACAGGGCAACACACGTGTGAATTAGTAACATTTAACACACAGAGTGCCACTAAGTAGTGCAAAGTGCAGTGAATTGCTCACCTTCAGTCCTGTCCCTCAATCCCGGACCATCTCTGGGAGATTGTTACGAGATTCACCCCATCCTCTCAACACAAATATTACCGTCACAATACAAGATCAATAGGACATTGCCCACTGCTGCTGATAGCTGTTAACAAGAATAAATGTGCTCCTAAGTAAAAAAAACAATTATTGCATCCTCTCACACACGCAAATATATATCTTGACGATTATCAGTATCTATCTATCATCTGTCTCTCTATCTTACGGAGACAGGGTCTAGTGTAATATAAACAGAGACATCTTATATTGCAGTAATAACTGAGACAGGGTCTAGTGTAATATAAACAGAGACACGTTCTAGTGCAGTAATAACTGAGACAGGGTCTCGTGTAATATAAACAGAGACGGGGTCTAGTGTCATATAAACAGAGACACGTTCTAGTGCAGTAATAACAGAGACAAGGTCTAGTGTAATATAAGCAGAGACAGGGTCTAGAATAATATAAAGAGACAGTGTCTAGAATAATATAAAGAGACAGGGCCTAGTGTAATATAAACAGAGATACGGTATAGTGTAGTAATAACTGAGACAGGTACTGCTGTATAATAAATATCATTTTGCTGTAATCACTGAGGTACTGCCTAATGTAATCATTTTTATTTCTTCGTCATGGGGTCTGGATTTCACTGGCAAGGCTAGCATTTATTGCCCATCCCTATTTGCCCTTGAGAAGGTGGTGCTGAGCCGCCTTCTTGAACCGCTGCAGTGCGTGTGGTGAAAGTACTCAGTGCTGACTTTGTTCTAGCGGTTTGATACAACTGAGTGGCTTGCTGGGTCATTCCAGAAGGCATTTAAGAGACCCTTACTGTGGGTCACATATAGGCCAGACCGGGTAAGGATGGCAGATTTCATTCCCTAAAGGACAATCTGGTAGTTTCATGGTCAGCATTACTCATATTAGCTTATGATTCCAATTTTATATTCATTTAACTGAATTTAAATTCGCCCAGCTGTTGTGGCTGGATTTGAAATCACGTCTCTGGATTATTCTTCTAGATCTGTGGATTAGTCCAGTATCATATCCACTATACTATCGCACACTGTATAAACAGAGTCATGTTATAGTGCAGTAATAACTGGGACAGGTTTTCTTGTAAGATAAACAGAGAGAGAGTGTTTAGTGTAATGTAAACAGAGACATGGTCTAGTGTTTTGTAAACGTCTATGAATCTATCACCACGTCTCATCATTTTAATCACCTCAGTAAATGTAACTAAGACACAGCCTTGCATATTATAAATAGATGCATTGTCTAGTGCAGTAATAACTAGGACAAGGTCGAGTGCAATATGAACAGGGGCAGGTTATACTGTAAAATATTTCACTCTTGGTCTAGGGCAGTAAAACTGATACAGGTTCCAGTGTAATTTAAACAGAGACAGCGTCTAGTGTATTATAAACAGAGACAAGATGTTGTGTAATATAAACAGTGATAGGGTCTAGTATCATATAAACAGAGACAGTGTCTAGTGTAATATAAACAGTGTCAGGGCCGAGTGTAAAATAAACCGAGACAGAGTCTAGTGTAATATAAACAGTGTCAGGGCCTAGTGTAAAATAAACAGAGACAGGGTCTAGTGTATTATAAACAGAGACAGGGTCTAGTAGAATATAAACAGAGTCAAGGTCTAGTGTATTAAACCAGAGACAGGGTCAAGTGGAATATAAATAGAGACAGGGTCTAATGTGATGTAAACGTCTATGATTCTATCGCCACCTTTCAGCATTTTAATCACCTCTATTAAATCAACCTTTAACCTTCCCTGCTCAATCACAATTTCTCTAGTCTCTGCATAACTGAAATACCTCATTCCTGGTAGAATTCTAGTCGAGGATGACTTGCTTCCACTCTAAAAGTTAGTTCTCGGGTGACTGGAAATTCCGATGCGGGACCTACAGTCTCTGTCGCAGGTGGTCAGACAGTGGTTGAAGGAAAGGCTGGGTAAGGAGTCTGGTTTGCCGCATGCTCTTTCCACTGTCCACGCTTGGTTTCTACATGCTCTCGGCGATGAGACTCGAGGTGCTCAGCGCCCTCCCGAATGCTCTTCCTCCACTTAGGGTGGTCTTTGGCCAGAGAGTTCCAGGTGCTGGTGGGGATGTTGCACTTCATCAAGGAGGCCTTTTGGGTGTCCTTGAAATGTTTCCTCTGCTCGCTTGCCGTGTTGCAGCTCCATGTAGGAACCGCTGTGTTATGCCCCACAACACTCCAAGGAGCTCCGCGCTCCTCCAATATTTGACTCTTGAGCATCCGTGATTTTAATCACCCCACCATCGCCGTGCCTTCAGCTGCCAAGTCCCTAACCTCTGGAATTCCCTCCCTAACACTCTCCACCTGTCTTCCCTTCTTTAAGACGCTCCGTAAAACCTACCTCTTTGACGAAGCTTTTGATCACCTGTCCCAATATCTCATTCTGTGGCTCGGTGCCACAATTTGTTTGATAACGCTCCTGTGAAGCAATTTTAGGGCATGAAGTTACCCCAATTCTGAAGTGATGGGACAGGTTAGATGCGGGTAGAATGTTCCCGATGTTGGGGAAGTCCAGAACCAGGAGACAAAGTCTTAGGATAAGGGGTAAACCACTTAGGACTGAGATGAGGAAAAATTTATTCACTCAGAGAATTGTTAACCTGTGGAATTCCCTGCCGCAGAGAGTTGTTGATGCCAGTTCATTGGCTATATTCAAGAGGGGGTTAGATATGACCCTTACAGTTAAGGGAATCTGGAGGTATGGAGAGAAAGCAGGAAAGGGGTACTGAGGTGAACGATCAGCCATGATCTTATTGAATGGTGGTGCAGGCTCGAAGGGCCGAAAGGCCCACTCCTGCACCTATTTTCTATGTTTCTATGTTTAATCTGTTCTGCACCGTCTTCAAGGCCGTGACACATTTCCCAAAGTCTGGACTGAAATTAATTCAATCTCTATTGTTCCATTAGATTAATTATAAGGATTCTTGCTCTCTTAAAATTGGACTGAGCAGTAATCTGAGTATTAGTAATTATTGATTGATAGCAATTATATAACATGTTCTAACAATGCAGATTGTGACTTATCTGCTCAGCAACAGCAGCCTCTGCATGAATAATGTTTCAATAAGCTCATTGTCGCCATCTGCTGATGATAAACATCTACTGCAGGGGCCAGAGTTTTTTTTAAACATGATTATCTAATTCTACACACAACAACTTACATTTTCCCAGTGACGTTGATCCAGAGGAGTTTCTCAGAGAAAACCACAAGAGGGTCAAGAGATCAGGGGGAGTTAAGGGAGAAAGGACACAATTCGTGTTATCAATTCTGAGGGGGTTTTCTTGGGAGGGTGTTAAGTTATATGGAACATAAGATTTAGGAGCAGGATTAGGCCATACGGCCCCACGAGCCTGCTCCAGCATTCAATCAGATCATGGCTGATCATCAACCTCAACTCCACCTTGCTGCATTATCCCCATTTCCCTTGATTCTCCTACAGTCCAAATATCTATCTATCTCAGCCTTGAATATACTCAACGACTCAGCATCCACAGTCCTTTGGATTGAGAATTTCAAAGATTCACAACGCTCTGAGTGATGTAATTCATCCTCTTCTCTGTCTTAATTGGCCCGCCCCTTATCCTGAAACTATGCCCTCTCGATGTAGACTCTCCAGCCAGGGGAAACAACCTCTCAGCATCTAACCTGTCAATCCCCTTCGGAATCCTGTATCTTTCAATGAGAGCACCACTCATTCTTTTAAACTGCAGAGAGCAGAGGCCCATTCTGTAAAATCTCTCATCATAACACAGCTCTCTCATCCCAGGATTCAATCTAGTGAACCTCAGTTGCACCACCACCAAGGCAAGTATATCCTTCCTTAGATAAGGAGACCCAAACTGCCCCAGTATTCCAGGACCTTGGAGTACAGGTTCACAGATCCCTGAAAGTAGTAGGCTAGACAGATAAGTTGTTTTAAAAAGGAATACAGAATACGTGCCTTTAGCGGTCATGGCATAGAATATAAGAGCGGCGTGGTCCGCCATTAACACTACAAAATACCATTTCGGCCACAGTGTGCAGTTCTGGTCACCACATTACAGGAAAGATGTGATTCCACTATAGAGGGTACAGAGGAGATTGAAGAGGATGTTGCCAGGACTGGAGGATTTTAGCCATGAGGAAAGATTGGACAGGCTGGAGTTGTTTCGTTTGGAACAGAAGAGGCTGAGGGGAGATTTAATTGACGTGTACAAGATTATTGTGGTGGGAAAATTATTGGAAAAAAGTCCTAAAAGACAGGATGAATCTACACTTGGAAGGCAAGGATTAGTTAGGGACAGTCAGCACGGATTGCTTAAGGGAAGATCGACCCTTTTGGTTACCTCCTCAAAAAATGCAATGAGGTATAAAGAGCATGGCAATTCAGGGCAAAGTGGCAAGTTGAAAGCAAAATTGGCTTGGAGGTAGGAAGCAAAGGGTAATGATTGATGGATTTCATTTGACTGGAGGGATGTTTCCAGTGGGTTTCCGCTGGGCTCAGTACTCGGTCCCTTGGTTTTTGTGGTATATATCTGTTATATATGTGGACTTGTATTTACTCTGTACAGCCACCAGAGGGCTCATTCCCCGGAGTCCCAAGGGATCTCATAATCCCTTGGGAACACAGGTATTTAAGAAGGCTTCACAGGTTGGAGAGGCATTCTGCAATAACAGACTAAGGTCACACATCATTTTGAGCTCACAGTGTTCAGTCTGACTCTTTCTCCACACACTAAACTGGCGACGAGATACAGTTTGTGCTGCTACAAGTATGATGAACAAAGTCACGTTGTTTTCGAATCGGAACGTACAGGACAGGTCACACATACCTGCAGCTACACGTCGGCAGATGTCTCAGAGTCTAACATCAAGGGTGATGAATGCAAGGCCATTAACACCTTGTGGCACTGCGGGGGTGATCATCGTTTCCATTCATGCCGATTCAAATGATAAGTTTGCAAGGGCTGTGGAACAATGGGACACGTCCGACGAGTATGCAGGCGAGCTGCTCAGCCTGTTAAACCTGCAAACCACCAGGTTACAGAGGAGGATCATGACGAAACAGAGCTTCAGATAGAGGAGGCAGAGGTACATGAGGTATACACATTCACCACGAATTGTCCCCCGATAACGCTGAATGTTGAACTAAATGGGCTCCCGGTGTCAAGGGAGCTGGACGCGGGTGCAAGCCAGTCCATTATGGGCAAAATGACTTTTGAAAGGTTGTGGTGCAACAAGGCCTCAAGGTCAGTCTTAACTCTAATTCGCAGGAAACTAAGAACTTACACAAAAGAATAGATTCCTGTAATCGGCAGTGCTACCGTAAAGGTCTCTTACGATTGAGCTGTGCACAAACTACCACTCTGGCGATGGTACCACGCTGCTTGGCAGGAGCTGGCTGGCAAAGATATGTTGGAAGTGGGACGACATCCGAGCGCTATCACCCGCTGACGACAATTCCTGTGCCCAGGTCTTAAACAAATATCCTTCGTTGTTCGAACCAGGCATCGGGAAATTCCAAAGAGCAAAAATGCAGATCCACCTAATTCCGGGGGCGCGACCCATCCATCACAAGTCGAGAGAAGTACCATACATGATGAGAGAAAGGGGAGAGATCGAGCTAGACAGTCCACAAAGAGAGGGCATCATTTCATCGATCGAGTTCAGTGCGTGGGCCAGTCCTATTCTCCCAGTCCTCAAGGGGGATGGCACCGTCAGAATCTATGGTGATTACAAAGTAACTATCAATCGTTTCTCCCTGCAGGACCAATACCACTACCAAAAGCCGACGACCTCTTTGCAGTGCTGGCGGCAGGAAAGACGTTCACGAAGCTGGATCGGACTTCAGCCTACATGATGCAGGAACTGGAGGAATTATCGAAGGCCCTCACCTGCATCAACACGCGCAAAGGTCTTTTTGTTTATAACAGATGTCCGTTTGGAATTCTATCAGCGCCAGCAATATTCCAGAGAAACATGGAAAGTTTACTGAAGTCGGTCCCGCAAACCTTCGTCTTCCAGGACGAAATCTTGGTCACAGGTCGGAACACAGTCGAGCACCTGCAGAACCTGGAGGAGGTTCTTCGTCGACTCAACCGTGTGGGGCTCAGGTTAAAACGCTCGAAGTGAGTGCAATCGAGAATGCACCGAGCCCACAGAACGTGACCGAACTGCGGTCGTTTTTGGAACTCTTGAACTACTTTGATAACTTCCTACCGGGTCTCACCACACTGCTAAAACCATTACAGTTCTTCCTACGAAAAGGTGGCGAATGGGTTTGGGGCAAAAGCCAAGAAAATGCCTTCGTAAAAGCGAGAGAATTATTGTGCTCAAACAAATTGCTTGTGTTGTTTGATCCATGTAAGCATTTGGTACTAGCATGTGATGCGTCGTCATATGGCGTCGGGTGTGTATTGCAACAAGCTAATGATTTCGGGAAACTGCAAACAGTTGCTTATGCATCCAGAAATCTGTCTAAGGCCGAGAGACGCTACAGCATGATTAAAAAGGAAGCGTTAGCATGTGTCAATGGTAAAGAAAAAGCAGCAAAACATGTCTGGGCTAAAATTCGAATTGGAAACTGCCCATAAGCCACTTATATCCATGGTTTCCGAGAGTAATGGGATAAATACCAACGCATCGGCCCGCATCCAGAGATGGGCGCTCACGTTGTCCGCAACCAATTACGCCATTCGCCACAGACCAGGCACAGAAAACTGCGCCGATGATCTCAGTAGGCTGCCGTTGCCCACCACGGGGGTGGAAATGGTGCAGCCTGAAGATCCAGCCATGGTAATGGAAGCATTTGAGAGAGCAATCACCCGTCACTGCCCGGCAGATCAAAACCTGGACAAGCCAGAACCCCTTATCATCTCTAGTCAAAAGCTGTGTCCTTCACGGGAGCTGGTCCAGTGTCCCAGTGGAAATGCAGGAAGAGATAAAGCCATTCCAGCAGCGCGAAGATGAAATGTCTATACAGGCAGACTGCCTTCTGTGGGGCAATCGAGTAGTAGTCCCTAAGAAGGACAGAGACACCTTCATCAATGACCTTCACAGTACCCACCCAGGCATCATAATGATGAAAGCGATAGCCAGATCTCACGTGTGGTGGCCCGGTATCGATGCGGATTTAGAATCCTGAGTTCACAGATGTAATACATGCTCGCAGTTGAGCAATGTACCCAGGGATGCGCCGCTAAGTTTATGGTCTTGGCCCTCCAAACCGTGGTCCAGGGTACACGTCGACTACGCAGGCCTGTTCTTGGTTAAAATGTTCCATGTGGTTGTAGATGTGTACTCCAAGTGGATTGAATGTGAGATAATGTCGGCTAGCACGTCCGCCGCCACCACTGAAAGCCTGCAGGCCATGTTTGTCACTCACGGCTGACCCGATGTTCTGGTGAGCGACAACGGGCCATGTTTTACCAGTGCTGAGTTCAAATAATTAAAGACCCGTAACGGGATCAAATATGTCACATCTGCCACGTTCAAACCAGCGTCCAATGGTCAGGCAGAGAGAGCAGTGCAAACCATCAAGCAAGGCTTGAAGAGAGTAACTGAAGGCTTACTGCAGACTCGCCTATCCCGAGTCCTGCTTAGCGACTGCACGCGACCCCACTCACTCACTGGGATCCCACCTGCTGAACTGCTCATGAAAAGAGCACTTAAGACAAGGCTCTCGTTCGTTCACCCTGATCTACATGAAGAGGTAGAGAGCAGGCGGCTTCAACAAAGTGCAAACCATGATAGTGGAAATGTGTCACGCGAGATTGAAGTCAATGATGCTGTATTTGTATTACATTATAGACAAGGTCCCAAGTGGCTTTCCGTAACTGTCGTGACCAAAGAGGGGAGCAGTGTGTTTCGGGTCAAACTTTCAAATGGACTCATTCACCGGAAACACTTGGACCAAATCAAACTCACATTCACGGACTACCCTGAGCAACCCACCTTAGACCCTGCATTTTTAGATCCCTAACATAAACACCAGTGACAAATGACACCACGGTTGACCACGAAGCAGAACCCATCATCCACACCAGCCCTGCAGAGCCCAACACACCAGGCATCCCAGCAAGGCCAGCTGCACAGAGCCCAGCGAGGGCCCAACAAATTATTCAGCAACAACAACACCAGCTTTCACACCGAGATGTTCAACCAGGGCAACAAGAGACCCATATCGACTCACATTGTAAATAGTTACCCTATTGACTTTGGGCGGGAGTGTTGTTATATTTGTGGACTTGTATCTACACTGTACAACCAACAGAGGGCTCATTCCCCGGAGTCCCAAGGGATCCCATATTTAAGAAAGCTTCACAGGTTGGAGAAGCACTCTGGAGACCTGCAATAAAAGATTAAGTTCACACTTTACTTTGAGCTCACAGTGTTCAGTCTGACTCTTTCTCCATACACTACACTATCAACGATTTAGATTTGAATATAGGGAGTATGATTAAGAATTTTTCAGCCGACACTAAAATTGTGGTTAATAATGTACAGGAAAGTCATGTGCTGCAGGGGGATATCATTCTACTGGTCAGGTGGGCAGAGCAGTGGCAAATGGAATTTATTTCAGAGAAGTGTGAGGTGATGCACTTTGGGAGAGCTAATAAGGAAAGGGTATACACATTAAGCGGTAGGCCACTTAATAGTGTAGATGAACAAAGGGACCATGGAGTGCTTGTCTACAGACCCTTGAAAGTAGCAGGCCAGGTGGATAAGGTGGTCAATAAGGCATACGGAATGCTTGCCTTTATTGGCCAAGGCATAGAATATAAGAGCAGGGAGGTTATGCTTAAAGTGTATACTACTTTGGTTAGGCCACAGCTGGAGTACGATGTGAAGTTCTAGTAGCTATATTATAGGAAGGACGTGATTTCTGATTTCACTGGAGAGGGTGCAGGTGAGATTTACTAGTTTGCTGCCTGGAATGGAGAATCTTAGTTATGAGAACAGATTAGATAGGCTGGATTTGTTCTCATTGGAACAGAGGTTGTTGAGTGGAGACCTCATTGAAGTGTACAAAATATTGAGGGGCCTGGACATAGTGGATAGTAAGGGCCTATTTCAATTGGTGGAGCAATCTATTACGAGGAGGCATACTTTTAAGATGGTTGGTGGAATGTTTAAAGGGGATTTGAAAGGGGGGTTTCTTTACATAGAGGGTTCTGGGGATCGGGAAATCTATGCCTGGGAGAGTGGTGAATGAAGAGAACCTCTCCACTTTTAAGAGATGGTTGGATGGGCACTTAAAGTGCCGTTATCTGCAGGGTTACAGACCGAGAGCTGATAGTTTGGAGTAGACTGGACGACCTTTTGTTGGACGGAGCAGATATAATGGTAAGTACTGTGGGGAACAGAATTCGGCCAGGGTGATCTCTCCGAATAATTTCGATCACCTGGATGGGTCAGAGAGTAATTTTCCCAGAATTTTTCTCCCTAAATTGGCCTAAGATTGTATCTGTTTTTTGCCTCTTGTTTTGAGATCACATGGCTCCTGTTGAGGTGGAGTGTAGAATGTTTTAGTATAAGGGGTTTCACAGTTGTGTGGGGCGGACTGGTTGGGCTGGGTGCTCTTTGCCTTTCGATCATTCTTCATAGGTTTATATGTAAACTTTAGGACTGCTGACCAAGGCCTGTGCAGCTCTTTGTCGATCGGCGTGGACACGATGGGCCGAAATGGCCTCCATCTGCGCTGTAAATTTCTACGTTTCTATGTTTCTAGTATAAGGGGCTGAGATAGAGTTGCTCGGAAGGAACTATTTCCCTGAGCAGAGTGGTCAATAACCTGGGAAAATAGATGGAAAGTAATTGCTGGAAGGATTAGAGCGGATGGAGGAGAATTCCTTTTCATCCAGAGGGTGGTGGGGGTCTGGAAGTCACTGCCAAAAATGGAGGTACAGGCAGAAATCTCCATCTCATTGAAAAAGTACCTGCATATGCACTTGAGGTGCCATAACATACAGAGCTATGGAACAATGAAAAATGTGATTCGGCCGGATCGTTGTATTTCGGCCGGCACGGACATGATGGCACAAAGAGCTCCCTCTGTGTCGTAAACCTCGATGATTCTGTCACAACTTTTCATCATTTTAATCACCTTTATTAAATCATCCTTTAACCTTCTCTGCTCAATTCCAGTTTCCCTCGTCTCTGCATGACTGAAATACCACATTCCTGGCAGAATTCTAGTAAATCTTTTCTGCACCATCTTCACGGCCTTGATACCATGCAGACTGTGACACATCTGCTCAGCAACAGCAGCCTCTGCATGATTCCTGTTTCAATAAGCTCACTGTCGCCACCTGCTGATCATAAACATATACTAAACATAAAAACATAAGAACATAAGAATTAGGAACAGGAGTAGGCTATCTAGCCCCTCGAGCCTGCTCTGCTATTCAACAAGATCATGGCTGAACTGGCCGTGGACTCAGCTCCACTTACCCGCCCGCTCCCCATAACCCTTAATTCTCTTATTGGTTAAAAATCTATCTACCTGAGATTTGAATACATTCAATGAGCTAGCCTCAACTGCTTCCTTGGGCAGAGAATTCCACAGATTCACAACCCTCTTGGAGAAGAAATTCCTTCTCAACTCGGTTTTAAATTGGCTCCCCCGTATTTTGAGGCTGTGCCCCCTAGTTCTAGTCTCCCCGACCATTGGAAACAACCTCTCTGCCTCTATCTTGTCTATCCCTTTCATTATTTTAAATGTTTCTATAAGATCATCCCTCATCCTTCTGAACTCCAACGAGTAAAGACCCAGTCTACTCAATCTATCATCATAAGATAACCCTCTCATCTCCAGAATCAGCCGAGTGAACCGTCTCTGTATCCCCTCCAAAGCTAGTATATCCTTCCTTAAGTAAGGTGACCAAAACTACACGCAGTACTCCAGGCCTCACTAATACCCTATACAGTTGCAGCAGGAGCTCGCTGCTTTTGTACTCCATCCCACTCGCAATGAAGGCCAACATTCCATTCGCATTCCTGATTACCTGCTGCACCTGCAAACTAACTTTTTGGGATTCATGCACAAGGACCCCCAGATCCCTCTGCACCGCAACATGTTGTAATTTATCCCCATTCAAATAATATTCCCTTTTACTGTTTTTTTAACAAGGTGGATGACCTCACATTATCCGACATTATATACCATCTGCCAAACCTTAGCCCATTCGCTTAACCGATCTAAATCTCTTTGCAGCCTCTCATGTTTCCGCTACACAACCCGCTTTCCATACTAATCTTTGTGTCTTCTGCACATTTTGTTACACTACACTCTGTCCCCTCTTCCAGGTCATCTATGTATATTGTAAACAGTTGTGGTCCCAGCACCGATCCATGTGGCACACCACTAACCATCGATTTCCAACTCGAAAAGGACCCAATTATCCCGACTCTCTGCTTCCTGTTCGCCAGCCAATTCTCGATCCATGCTAATACATTTCCTCTGACTCCAGGTGCCTTTATCTTCTGCAGTAACCTTTTGTGTGCCAACTTATCGAATGCCTTTTGGAAATCTAAAAACATCACATCCATCAGTACACCTCTATCCACCATGCTCGTTATATCCTCAAAGAATTCCAGTAATTTAGTTATACATGATTTCTCCTCCATGAATCCATGTTCCGTCTGCTTGATTGCACTATTCCTATACTGCAGGCGCCAGCGTTTTGTAAACATGATTATATAATTCCACACACAACAACTTGCATTCTCCCAGTGACGGTCCGCCAGAGGAGTTTCTCAGAGCAAATCACAAGAAGGCCAAGAGATCAGGGGGAGTTAAGCGACAAAGGACACAATTAGTGTTCTCAATTCTGAGGAGGTTTTCATGGGAAGGTGTGAAGTTAGATAAGAACATAAGAATTAGGAATAGGAGTAGGCCATACGGCCCCTCGAGCCTGCTCCGCCATTCAATAAGATCATGGTTGATCATCTACCGCAACTGCACTTTGCTGCAATATCCCCATATCCCTTGATTATCCTGCAGTCCAAACATCTATCTATCACAGCCTTGAATATACTCAACAACTCAACATCCACAGGCCTTTGGATTGAAAATTTCAAAGATTCACAACGCTCTGAGTGATGAAATTTTTCCTCTTCTCTGTCTTAAATGGCCCGCCCCTTATCCTGGAACTATGCCCTCTAGATGTAGACTCTCCAGCCAGGGGAAAGATCCTCTCGGCATCCAACATGTCAACCCCCTCAGAATCATTTAGCTTTCAATGAGATCTGAATTGCTCATTCTGTGTTTCCAGATTTGGATCTTGAGCAACGCGGGCAATAAAACACAAGCAAAATAGTGTTGGCGGGCGGGAGCGGGTGATTAATAAACTGCGGGTAGGCCGCACCACACGATTTATAATGTTGGAGAACAGGCTCAAGGCCTGAAAGTGAACCAGCGGCCCGGTCTATGTTCCATCCGACGGCGCCCGTGAGGCTTTTTATTGGTGACAGGCCCGTTACGGACAGCCATCTTGGTGAAGGAAAGAGCTAATGGTTCCCCTCGCAGTGCGGCCATCTTGGTACTGGAATGAAGAGAGGGCAGGGATTTCGTGTCCCAGTGACCAGGAGATAAAATCATTGACTCATTGATCTTATTCTCGCTCTGCACACAGCGGGTGAAGAACGGAACCCATCCAGAGCAGAGGGAAGGAAAAAACTGGGAGTGCAGGAAAGAAACGTCGGAGATGGTGAAATGGGTTTGGATTTCAGCACAGGGAAGAAGGAGAGTGTGTGTGACGGGGATTTACAGGTTTGGGGGAATAAGAGAGGAAAGAATGTTCCATAGAAACGAGAATTGTCTGTTCTGAATTTATATCCTGTCCTTACAGTGATGTATTTTGAAAACTCCTTTTACAGGGTATTAGAAGGAGAGGATTTGGAGAAAGGGAACTCGAACCAAACATCGCGTCAAGAGTCACTCGAGTAATCAGGATCTGAATATAATCGGCCTGTGAATGTGGAAGGATAAATATGTGTGTGTTCTGTCTGTGAGTATCCTGGAATGTCACGTCCTGAACTGTTCTGTCCTGGAATCTGAAATAAAAACAGAAAATGCTGATAATCTCAGCGGGTCAGGCAGCCTTTTTGGAGAGAAACAGAGTTAAAGCTTCAGTTTGATGACTGTTCCTCAGAATGCTCTTCAGAAATGTGTTTACAACTAAATTTATAAACTTTTCCTTCAATCCTAAATTGATCTTTGGTACAATATCTATAATTCAGTGTCTGAAAGGTTTCACTGATGCACATCTCCAATTAGAAAGTGCTGATTAATCCTTGCTGACAATGCTTACTGACTTGTACATTACACACAGCGGCCCCTCCATTATCTACCAGAAAGAAGGGAAATGGGAATTGATGGAGAATCAATGTCCCAAATGTTGCCCCTCCGTCTGGTGCATCAATCTTCTCGGCAGGGGAAAAGAAACATAGAAACATAGAAAATAGGTGCAGGAGTAGGCCATTCGGCCCTTCGATCCTGCACCGCAATTCAATGAGTTCATAGCTGAACATGCAACTTCAGTACCCCATTCCTGTTTTCTCGCTTTATACCTTTTTCCCAAAAGTAGTAAGGACTACATCTAACACCTTTTTGAGTATATTTAGTGAATTGGCCTCAACAACTTTCTCTGGTAGAGAATTCCACAGGTTCACCACTCTTTAGGTGAAGACGTTGCTTCTCATCTCGGTCCTAAATGGCTTACCCCTTATCCTTAGACTGTGACCCCTGGTTCTGGACTTCCCCAACATTTTTGAACATTCTTCCTGCATCCAACCTGTTTTAACCCGTCAACAGTTTAAACATTTCTATGAGATCCCCTCTCATTCTTCTGAACTTCAGTGAATACAAGCCCAGTTGATCCAGTCTTTCTTGATATGTCAGTCCCGCCATCCCAGGAATCAGTCTGGTGAATCTTCGCTGCACTCCCTCAATAGCAAGAATGTCCTTCCTCAAGTTTGGAGACCAAAACTGTACACAATACTCCAGGTGTGGCCTCACCAAAGCCCTGTGCAACTATAGTAACACATTCCTGCCCCTGTACTCAAATCCCCTCGCTATGAAGGCCAACATGCCATTTGCTTTCTTAACCGCCTTCTGTACCTGCATGCCAACCTTCAATGACTGATGTACCATGCCACACAAGTCTCGTTGCACCTCCCCTTTTCCTAATCTGTCACCATTCAGATAATAGTCTGTCTCTCTGATTTTACCACCAAAGTGGATAATCTCACATTTATGCACATTGTACTTCATCTGCCATGCATTTGCCCACTCACCAAACCTATCCAAGTAACTCTGCAGCCTCATAGCATCCTCCTCACAGCTCACACTGCCACCCAACTTAGTATGATCCGCAAAATTGGAGATACGACATTTAATCCCCTCGTCTAAATCATTAATGTACAATTTAAACAGCTGGAGCCCCAGCACAGAACCTTGCGGTACCCCACTAGTCACTGCATGCCATACTGAAAAGTACCCATTTACTCCTACTCTTTGCTTCCTGTCTGGCAACCAGTTCTCAGTGCACGTCAGCTCACTACCCTCAATCCCATGTGCTTTAACTTTGCTCTTGTGTGGGACCTTGTTGTAAGCCTTCTGAAAGACCAAATACACCACATCAACTCGTTCTCCCTTGTCCACTCTACTGGGAATATCCTCACAAAATTCCAGAAGATTTGTCAAGCATGATTTCCCTTTCACAAATCCATGCTGACTTGGACCTATCATGTCACCTCTTTCCAAATGCGCTGTTATGACATCCTTAATAATTGAGTCCATCATTTTACACACTACCGATGTCAGGCTGACTGGTCTACAATTCCCTGTTTTCTCTCTCCCTCCTTTTTTAAAAAGTGGGGTTACATTGGCTACCCTCCATTCCATAGGAACTGATCCTGAGTCTATGGAAGTTGGAAAATATCTGTCAATGCATCCGCTATTTCCAAGGCCACCTCTTTAAGTACTCTGGGATGCAGTCCATCAGGTCCTGGGAATTTATCTGCCTTCAATCCCATCAATTTCCCCAACACAATTTCCCGACTAATAAGGATTTCCCTCAGTTCCTCCTTCTTACTAGATCATCTGACCCCGTTTATATCCGGAAGGTTGTTTGTGTACTCCTTAGTGAATACCAAACCAAAGTACTTGTTCTATAGCAGGAAGGGGTACTGAAGTTTCATTTACAGCCATGAACTCATTGAATGGCGGTGCAGGCTAGAAGGGCCGAATGGCCTACTCCTGCACCTATTTTCTTTCTTTCTATGTTTCAATTGATCTGCCATTTCTTTGTTCCCCGTTATGACTTCCCCTGATTCTGACTGCAGGGTACCTACGCTTGTCTTTACTAACCTTTTTCTCGTTACATATCTAGAGACGTGTTTGCAGTCCGCCTTAATGTTCCTTGTAAGCTTCCTCGTGTACTCTATTTTACCTACCCTAATCAAACCCTTTGTCCTCCTCTGCTGAGTTCTAAATTTCTCCCAGTCCCGGGTTCGCTACTATTTCTGGCCAATTTGTGTGCCACATCTTTGGCTTTAATACTATCCCTGATTTCCCTTGACAGCCACGGTTGAGCCACCTTCCCTTTTTTATTTTTATGCCAGACAGGGATGTACTATTGTTGCAGTTCATCCATGTGGTCTCTAAATGTCTGCCATTGCCCATCCACAGTCAACCCCTTAAGTATAATTTGCCAATCTAGCCCAGCCAATTCACGCCTCATACCTTCAAAGTTACCCTTCTTTAAGTTCTGCACAATGGTCTCTGAATTAACTGTTTTATTCTCCATCCTAATGTAGAATTCCACCATATTATGGTCACTCTTTCTCAAAGGGCCTCGCACAACGAGATTGCTAATTAATCCTCTCTCATTACACAACATCAAGTCTAAGATGGCCTCCCCCCTAGTCGGTTCCTCGACATATAGGTCTAGAAAACCATCCCTTATGCATGCCAGGAAATCTTCCTCCACCGTATTGCTTCCAGTTTGGTTAGCTCAATATATATGCATATTAAAGTTACCCATGATAACTGCTGCACCTTTATTGCATGCACCCCTAATTTCCTGTTTGAATCCCTCCCCAACATCACTGCTACTGTTTGGAGGTCTGTAGACAACTCCCACGAATATATATTGCCCTTTGGTGTTCTGCAGCTCTAATCATATAGATTCCACATCACAAGCTAATGTCCTTCCTAACTATTGCATTAATCTCCTCTTTGACCAGCAATTCTACCCCACCACCTTTTCCTTTTATTCTATCCTTCCTGAATGTTGAATACCCTTGGAAGTTGAGTTCCCAGCTCTGATCATTCTGGAGCCACGGCTCTGTAATCCCAATCACATCATATCCGTTAACATCTATTTGCACAGTTAATTCATCCACTTTATTACGGATACTCCTTGCATTAAAACACAAAGCCTTCACGCTGGTTATTTGTAACACCCTTTGTCCTTTTAGAATTATGATGTAGTGTGGCCCTTTTTCTTTCTTGCCTTTATTTACTCGGCCTTCCACTATTGCTTTTTACCTTTCTACCGTCTGTTTCTGGCTCCATATTAATTCGCCCTGTCTCGCTGCATAAGTTCCCATCCCCCTTCTATATTAGTTTAAACACTCCCGAATTGCATTAGCAAATGTTACCCCTAGAACATCAGTTCCAGTCCTGCCCAAGTGCAGACTGTCCCTTTTGTACAGGTCCCACTTCCCCCAGAACTGGTTCCAAAGTCCCAGGATTTTGAATCCCTCCCTCTTGCACCACTGCTCAAGCCACGTATTTATTCTAACTATCCTGCTCCCTCTACTCTGATTAGCACGTGGCACTGGTAGCAATCCAGAGATTCCTACCTTTGAGGTCCTACTTTTTAATTTAACTCCTAGCTCCCGAAATTCAGCTTGTAGGACCTCTTCCTGCTTCTTAACTATATCCTTGGTGCCTACATGCACCACGACAACTGGTGTTCACCCTCCCTCTCCAGAAAGCTCTGCAGCCGCTCCGAGACATCCTTGACCCTTGCACCAGGGAGGCAACATACAATCCTGGAGTCTCAATTGCAGCCGCAGAAACTCCTATCTATTCCCATAGAGTTCCCTATCACTTTAGCACTCCCACTCTTTTTCCCGCCTTTCTGTGCAGCAGAGCCACCCAGGGTGCCATGAACCTGGCTGCTGGTGCCTTCCCCTGGTAAGTCATCTCCCCCAACATTATTCAACATGGTATATTTTTTTTGGAGGAGATGACCGCACGGGACTCCTGCAGTACCTTCCTGCTCTTGCCTTGTCTCTTGGTCACCCATTCACTATCTATCCTAACCCTTACCTGCAGTGTGACGAACTCACTAAATGTGCTATCCACAACATTCTCAGCATCGCGCATGCTCCAGAGTGAGTCCATCCGCAGCTCCAATGCCATCATGTGGTCTGTCAGGAGCTGCAGCTGGACACACTTCCTGCACACATAGTAGTCAGGGACACTGGAAGCGCCCCTGATTTCCCACATAGCACAGGAGGAGCATGACACGGGTCCGAGCTCTCCTGCCATGACTTAACCCTTAAATTAATTTACTTACTAAAATTTACTTAAAGACCAAACAGCTGCTTAGCAGTTCGCTGCCAATTAAACCAATCTAAAAGTTAGTCTAAAAGAGAGTTATACTTACCAGTCGAACAGCCAATCACTTACCAGCTAGGCTGTGACGTCACCTTTCGATTTCACACCATTGTATCTTTATCTGCAGCTGGTTGGGCTTGACTCTGGGCCTCCGTCTCCTATTCTCGCACTCCTTGTCAGCTGCACTAGTGTCAGCACTGGTAGGAAAAATAAGACAAAACAGCACCAGCCACCCCAAATTGCCCGAACTCACCCAGTTACCAAACTCACAAATGCCACTCTATGCTGCTGCACTCGGTGCACTGCACGAGCTGCCTCTTTTTAAACTGTATCCAGGTCAGATGACTCACTACTGGTCAGTCGTTTGTAGAACTGATTTTAACTAACTGCGAATTGCCTCCTACTGGACAGTTACCTTGTTTTTCTCTGCCGAAATCTGAAAGATTCCCAACTGTTTAACGTTTCCCTTTTAAATTAAACTGCTACTTACTTAGAAGCTACTGGCAATTGCCACTAAAAATTTACTCCAGCCTCCAAATGATTTAAAGAGAATAACCCTTAAAACTCACCCAATTACCAAACTCACAAATGCCATTTTATGCTGCAGCACTCCAAGCTCTGGAGACAAGTACAATCCAAGTAACGGGCTGAGTTTAATCCTTCTGGGCCTGTGGGGCTCGTTTATATCAGACAGGAGGGGATTGATGTCAGTGACCGTGGGGCAAGTTTATATCAGACAGGAGGGGATTGGTGTCAGTGACTGTGGGGTTGGTTTATATCAGACAGGAGGAGATTGGTGTCAGTGACTGTGAGGTGGGTTTATATCAGACAGGAAGGGATTGGTGTCAGTGACTGTGGAGTGGGTTTATATCAGACAGTAGGGGATTGGTGTCAGTGACTGTGGGGTTGGTTTATATCAGATAGGAGGAGATTGCTGTCAGTGACTGTGGGGTTGGTTTATATCAGACAGGAGGGGATTGGTGTTAGTGACTGTGGGTTGGGTTTATATCAGACAGGAGGGGATTAGTGTCAGTGACTGTGGGGTTGGTTTATATCAGGCAGGAGAGGATTGGTGTCAGTGACTGTGGGGTTGGTATATATCAGACAGGAGGGGATTGGTGTCAGTGACTGTGGGGATGGTTTATATCAGACAGGAGGGGATTGGTGTCAGTGACTGTAGGGTTGATTTATATCGAACAGGAGGGGGTTGTTATCAGTGACTGTGGGGTGGGTTTATACCAGACAGGAGTGGATTGGTGTCAGTGACTGTGGGGTGGGTTTATATCAGACAGGAGGGGATTGGTGTCAGTGACTGTGAGGTTGGTTTATCAGACAAAAGGTGATTGGTGTCAGTGACAGTGGGGTGGGTTTATATCAGACAGGAGGGGATTGGTGTCAGTGACTGTGGGGTTGGTTTATATCAGACAGGTGGGGATTGGTGTCAGTATCTAACCCGTGCAGTAGCTTTCCTGGGAGTGTTTGATGGGACAGTGCAGAGGGAACTTTACTCTGTATCTAACCCCGTGCTGTACCTGCCCAGGGAATGTTTGTTGGGGCAGTGTAGATGGAGCTTTGCTTTGTATCTAATGCGTGCTGTACCTGCCCTGGTTAGTGTTTCATGGGCCAGTGTATATGGAGTTTTGCTCTGTATCTAACCCGTGCTGTACCTGCCGTGGGAGTGTTTGATGGGACAGTGTAGAGGGAGTTTTACTCTGTATCTAATCCCGTGCTGTATGTGTCTTGGAAGTTTCGATGGTGCAGTGTAGAGGGAGCTGTACTCTGTATCTAACCCCGTGCTGTACCAGCCCTGGGATGTCCGATGGGACATTGCAGATTGATTTTTACTCTGTATCTAAACCCGTGCTGTTCGTGTCCTTGGAGTGTTTGATGGGACAGTGTAGAGGAGCTTTACTCCGTATCTAACACGTGCTGTACCGACCCTGGGAGTGTTTGATGTGGTAGTGTAGAGGGAGTTTTACTCTGTATCTAACTCCGTGCTTACCTGCCCTGGGAGTGTTTGATGGGACAGAGTAGAGGGAGCTTTATCTGTACCTAGCCCCGTGCTGTACGTACCCTGGTTGTGTTTGCTGGGGCAGTGAAGATGGAGCTTTACTCTCTATCTAACATTATCCACCCCTCAGCCGCCAGTTCCCGGTTTCTCCTGCAATGTTTCAGCCCGAAGCTCAAAAAAGCGGCCCCATGGCAAACTCCAGGACAGGAAGGGAATCATGGACAGTCTGTAAATAACCGCACATTGGTGATTAGTTGAGGAGAGCACCTCACCAAAATTACAGAGCGAAAGCTTATAGTGAAAGACAGAGTATTGGGAAGAGGAATGGAGACAGAGCCGGCACCTTCAGGGGCAAAGAGGGAGGGGAACCAGTGATTGTTGAGCTGAACCCAGCCAGAGTCAGCACCTTCAGGGGAGGGGAGCCAGTGAGTGTAGAACTGAACCCAGCCAGAGTCAGTACCTTCAGGGGAGGGGAACCAGTGAGTGTAGAACTGAAACCAGCCAGAGTCAGTACCTTCAGGGGAGGGGAACCAGTGAGTGTAGAACTGAACCCAGTCAGAGTCAGTACCTTCAGGGGAGGGGAACCCGTGAGTGTAGAACTGAACCCAGCCAGAGTCAGTACCTTCAGGGGAGGGGAACCAGTGAGTGTAGAACTGAACCCAGCCAGAGTCAGTACCCTCAGGGGAGGGGAACCAGTGAGTGCAGAACTGAACCCAGCCAGAGTGAGTACATTCAGGGGAGGGGAACCAGTGAGTGTAGAACTCCCCGCTGCGAATGGTGGAATATTTCTCAGACACTTTAAAAGATTAAAACTCTTTCCACAGTCATTTCATTTGAACATTCTCACTCGGGTGTGTGTGCATGTCTCGGTGATTTTCCAGTCACACTGATGTTTGAAATATTTTCCCACGGACAGAACAGGCAAACATTTCTTCTTCCACATTCAAAGGCTCATGATATTCAGGTCCTGATGAATCGAGTGACTGTCAGATCTTGATTGGTTTCAATTTCTCGTCAGTAAATCCTCCCCTTCTAACACGCGAAAAAGGAGTTTACAAAAGTCCAGGATAGAAAATCAAAACAGACAATTCTAGTTCCTATGGAATATTCTTTCCTCTCTCGTTCTCACAAACATGTGTTCCAATCAAACTAGAATAAGGCAACATAAGCAACAAAAGCAAAGGGAACCTTCCCAATGAAACCTGAATGTAATTCCCAGTATGTATGAGACCCTCCATACCCTGAGGTACCACTGGTCGCAGAAGGGATTAAGGAACAAGTGCACAATGCATGCTCTCTGTCCAGGGCCATCCGGGCACCGACAACACAAAAGACCACAAGAATTTGGCACAGGAATAGGCCATACAGCCCCTCGAGCCTGCTCCGTCATTTAATAAGATCATGGTTGATCATTGACCATAACTCCACTTTCTTGCCCTCTCTCTATATCTTTTGATTTCCCGAGATTCCAAAATTCTACCTGTCTCATTCTTGACTATATTCAACACCTCAGCACTCACAATCCTTTGGGGTAGATAATTCCAAATATGTGCAAATCTCTGAGTGCGGACATTCCTCCTCATCTCAGTCTTATATGGCCTACCCCTTATCCTGAGACTATGCCTCCTAGTTCCAGCCTTTCCAGCCGGAGGAAACAACCTCTCAGCACTACCCTTTCAACCCCCCTCAGAATTGTATATGTTTCAATGAAATCACCTCTCGTTCATATTAACACCAGAGAGTATAGGCCCGTTATTCTCAATCTCTCCTCATAGGAGAATCCCCCATCCCGTTAATCAATCTGACAAACCTTTGTTGCACTCCCTCAGAATAAGGAGACCAGAAATGTGCACTACACTGCAGGTGTGGTCTCACCAAGGCCTTTTACAATTGTATCAAGACTTTGTAATTCTTGTACTCCAACCACCTGGCAATCAAGGCCAACATGCCTTCCTAATTGCTTGCTGGACCTGCATGCCAGCTCTCTGAGTTTTCTGTGCAAGGACACCTAAATCTCTCTGAACACTAACATTTATTAGTTTTTCACCATTAATAAAATATTCTGTTTTTCTATTCTTGCTAACAAAGTGAATAACCTCACATTTCCCCACATTATACTCCATCTGCCACCTTACTGCCCACTCACTTAACCTGTCCATATCCCTCTGCAGCTCTTTGCGTCCTCCTCACAACGTACTTTCCCTTCTGGCTTTGAATCGTCAGCAATCATGTATACAATGCACTTGGTCATTAATATAGACTGTAAATAGTTCAAGTAAAGCGCTGGCACCCCACTAGTCACAGCCTCCCAACTGGAAAATGACCCGTTTATCCCTACTCTCTGTTTTCCATCCGTTAACCAATCCTCTAACCATATTAATATATTACCCCCAACTCCATCAGCTCTTAAGTTGCATTTCATGTGGCACATCAAATGCTTTTTGGAAATTCTAAAATATTACATCCACTGGTTCCTCTTCATCCACCCTGCTAGTTACATCCTCAAAAAAATTAATAACTGTATTAAACACGATTACCTTTCATAAATTCATGTTGACTCTGCCTAATCATACCATGATTTTCTAAAAGCTCTGTTACCACTTCTGTAGTAATGGATTCCAGGATTTTCCCAAGGACTGATGTCAGGTTAACTGTTCTGTAGTTTCCCGTTTTCTCTCTCCCTCCTTTCTTGACCGTGGAAGAGAGGCAGGCAGCTAGAGTGATCCACCTGTGGGCCTCGCCCACGCCGGACCTACAAGTTGCTGTTTGAGCCAGGCCCAAGAACAGGTCCAGGAGAAGATCCTCCGTCTTACCCACCCCCCTCTGCACCAGGCGGACAAAGATTTGGAACACGGGGCTAAAGTGTAACCAAGAGTTGAGGAGCAGCCACTTCAGGTAACTATTCAGGGGCTGCAACCTCTCACACTGAATATATACATGGCCCATGGACTTATCTAGGCCGCGAACATCACATGTGGCCTGGGAGTAAGGTGAAGCCGAAGAAGAGCGCGTATGACAGATGTCAGGTCGAGAATACATCTGAGAGCTCTAACGGTTTATGTGCACAGATCGTTGAAGGTGGCAGGACAGGTTATGAAAGCAGTTAAAAAAACTTATGGGAGCTTGGGCTTCATGAATAGAGGGATAGAGTACAAAAGTGTGGAAATTAAAATGAACATGTATGAAACATTCATTCGGCCTCAACTGGAGTAGTGTGTCCAATTCTGGGCACCGCACTTTAGGAAGGATGTGAAGGGCTTAGAGAGGGTGTAGAAAAGATGTACGATAATGTTTCCAGGAATGAGGGCCTTCAGTAACGTGGATAAACTGGAGAAGCTGGGGCTTTCTCCTTAGAGCAGAGAAGATTTGATAGAGGTGTTCAAAATCATGAGTGGTCTGGACAGAGTAGTTAGAGGGAAACTGTTCCCATTGGTGGAAGGTTAGAGAACCAGAGGACACAGATTTAAGGTGATTGGCAAAACAACCACAGGCAACATGAGAAAAATCATTTTTACACAGCGAGTGGTTAGGATCTGGAATGCACTGCCTGAAGGGATGGTGGAGGTTCACTCAGTCACTGGTTTCAAAAGGGAGTTAGATATGTATCTGATGGAGATAAATTTTTCGGGCTACAGTGAAAAGGCAGGTGAGTGGGACTAGCTGAAGTGCTCTTGCAGAGAGCCGGCATGGGTTCGACAGGCCGAATGGCCTCCTTCTCTGCTGTAACCATTCTATGATTCTAACGAGGCCCAGATGTAACTCACCACCACTTCTCTCGACCCCTCCACAGTCTCTAAATTGTCAGACTGCTTGTACAACATCCAGTACCAGGTGAGCAGAAATCTTCCCCAATTAAATATTGGGAAGACTGAAGCCATTGTCTTTTGTCCCCATCACAAACTCCATTCACTCCTCACTGACTGCATCCCTCTCTCTAGCATCTGGCCGAGGCTGAACGAGACTGTTCGCAAACTTTCACCCTGAAATGAGCTTCCGAGCACATATCCGCACCTTAACCAAAACCACCTATTTCCACCCCCAAAACATTGTCCGTCTCCGCCACTGCCACAGCTCATCTGCTGCAGAAGCCCTCAACCATGCCTTTGTTACCTCTCGACTTGACTATTCCAACACACTCCTGGCTGGCCTCCCATGTTCTACACTAAGTAAACCCGAGCTCATCCAAAACTCTGCAGCCGTGTTCTAACTCGCACCAAATCCTGTTCACCCATCATCCATGTGACATACATTGGCTCCCTGGTATGCAACATATCAATTTCAAAATTCTCAGCTTATTTTCAAATCCCTCCGTGGCCTCGTCCCTCCCTATCTCAGTAATATCCGTCAGCCTCAAAAGCCCACCCCCCTCCCCATATATCTGTGCTTCTCAAATTCTGCCCTCTTGAGGATCCGTAATTATAATCGCGTAACCATCGGTGATCCTGCCTTCTGCTGCCTAGGCCCAAAGCTCCAGAACTCCTTTCCTCTGCAGGTAGGAGGTTTAGAGGGGATTTGAGGGGAAATGTCTTCAACCAGAGACTGGTGGGGGTCTGGAACTCACTGCCTGAAAATTTGGTAGAAGCAGAAACACTCAGCACATTTAAAAAGTACTTGGATGTGCACTTAAAGTGCCATAAGCTACAGGGCAACGGACCAAGAGCAGGAGAGTGGGATTAGGCTGCATAGCTCTGTGTCGGCCGGCACGGACACGGTGGGCTGAAATGGCCCCCTTCCGTGCTGTAAATTTCTATGATTCTATGATTCTAAATCTATGATTCTAAATGGGCAGGTTTTAAACTAAAATGGCAGGGGAATGGGAATCTGTGCAGGGGGGCAGAGGGAAATAAAAAGGGGGCAGAAGCAAAAGGTAGGAAGGGGAAAGGCAAGAGTGGAGGGCAGAGAAATCAAGGACAAAAATCAAAAAAGGCCTACAAAAGGGCACACTACAACATGATTCTAAAAGGACAAAGACTGTTAAAAAACAAGCCTGAATGCTCGGATTCTCAGTGCGAGAAGCATTCGTAATAAGGTGGATGAATTGACTGCGCAGGTAGCTGTGAACAGATATGATGTAATTGGGATTACGGAGACATGGCTCCAGGGTAACCAAGGCTGGGAACTCAACATCCATGGGTAATCAATATTCAGGAAGGACAGACAGGAAGGAAAAGGAGGTGGGGTAGTGTTACTGGTTAAAGAGGAGATTAACGCAATAGTAAGGAAGGATATTAGCGTGGATGATGTTTTATCTATATGGATACAGCTGCGAAACACCAAAGGGCAGAAAACATTAGTGGGAGTTGTGTGCAGACAGTCAAACAGTAGTAGGGAGTTTGGGGATGGCACCAAACAGGAAATTAGGGACACGTGCAATAAGGGTACAGAAGTTATCATGGGTGACATTAAGCCATAATTTGATTGGGCTAACCAAACTGGTAGCAATACTGTGGAGGAGGATTTCCTGGAGTGTATCATCACCATAGGCAGTCCCTCGAAGCGAGGATGACTTGTTTCTGCGCCAAAAAGGGCTGAGTTCACAGGTGTTTCAATGAAGGACCTAATATTCCAGATCACGAACTACACTTTGGAGGGTGTACGATGCCTGTGGTTGGATATTTTTAACGTGTAATGGCCGTTGCACACCAGCCACCACACAGGCTTGTTACAGCTAGGTCTTGGTCCAATGGCAATGATTCCCTCAGACGACTGGAGAACAGCTCTGCTGCACGGACCTAGCATACACGCATATAGCAGTGTGGGCAGGTCCATGCTGCCTCTGGGCACTCGCCTCTTCTGGGCCCCAGACTCACGCCTTCCCTGGGCCCGGGTCACTTCCCTCTACAATCTCTTGCAGCTCCTAGGCCCCTCGTGCTGTGCCTGCTCATACTGCAATGAGCGACCTGGCTTCACAGCCGTCGACCTCCTGCAGTGGTATGCCACTGCCGCACGCAGTTACATCTGATGGCCCCGGCCTGCTGATGGTCTTGCAGGCCGGGACCGCGCCGCCGCACCCTGCTCCCTCGAATGCAGCCTTTCAATCACAGTAAATCCTCTGGAGTGTATAAGGGATGGTTTTCTAGACCAACATGTCGAGGAACCCACTGGAGAGCAGGCCATCCTAGACTGGGTGATGTGTAGCGAGAGAGGATTAATTAGCAATCTGGTCGTGACGGGCCCCTTGGGGAAGAGTGACCATAATATGGTAGAAATCTTTATTAAGATGGAGAGTGACACAGTTAATTCAGAGGCTAGGATCCTGAACTTAATGAAAGGAAACTTCGACGGTATGAGACGTGAACTTGCTGGGATAGACTGGAAAATTATACTTAAAGGGTTGACGGTGGATAGGCAATGGCAGACATTTAAATATCACATAGATGAACTTAAACAATTGTACATCCCTGTCTGGAGTAAAAATAAAACAGCGAAGGTGGCTCTACCGTGGCTAGCAAGGGACATTAAGGATAGGGTTAAATCCAAGGAAGATGCATCTAAATTGGCCAGAAAAAACAGCAAACCTGATGACTGGGAGAAATTTAGAATTCAGCAGAGGAGGACCAAGGGTTTAATTAGGAGGGGTGAAATAGAGTATGAGAGTAAGCTTGCAGAGAACATAAAAACTGACTGTAAAAGCTTCTGTAGATTAGTGAAGAGAAAAAGATTAGTGAAGACAGAATCAAGTGATTTCATAATGTGGAAAAAGGAAATGGCAGACGAACTGAACACATACTTTGGTTTTGTCTGTACAAAGGAAGACACGAAAAACCTCACGAAAATACTAGGGAACCGAGGGTCTAGCGAGAAGGGGGAACTGAGGGAAATCCTTAATAGTCAGGAAATGGTGTTAGGGAAATTGAAGGGACTGAAGGCCGACAAATCCACATGGCCTGATAATCTGCATCCCAGAGTACTTAAGGAAGTGGCCCTAGAAAATGTTGATGTATTGGTGGTCATTTTCCGATATTCCATTGACTCTGGTTCAGTTCCTATGGATTGGAGGGTAGCTAATGTAACCTCATTTTTTAAAAAAGGAAGGAGCGAGAAAACAGGGAATTATAGATCGGTTAGCCTGACATCGTTGGTGGGGACAATGCTGGAATCAATTATTAAAGATGTAATAGCAGCGCATTTGGAAAGCAGTGACAGGATGAATCCAAGTCAGCATGGATTTATGAAAGGGAAATCATGCTTGACAAATCTTCTAGAGTTTTTTGAAGATGTAACTCGCAGAGTGGACAAGGGAGAACCAGTGGATGTAATGTATTTGGACTTTCAAGAGGCTTTTGACAAAGTCACACACAAGAGATTAGTGTCCAAAATTAAGGCATATGGTATTGGGGGTAATGCATTGACGTGGAAAGAGAACTGGTTGGCAGACAGGAAGCAAAGAGTGGGAATAAACGAGTCATTTTTAAAATTGTAAGCAGTGACTAGTGGGGTGTCACAGGGTTCAGTGATGGTACCCCAGCTATTTACAATATACATTAATGATTTAGACGAAGGAATTGAATGTAATATCTCCAAGTTTGCAGATGACACTAAGCTGGGTGGCAGTGCGAGCTGCGAGGAGGAAGCTATGAGGCTGCAGGGGACTGGGGCAGGTTCGGTGAATGGGCAAATGCATGTCAGATGAAGTATAATGGGGATACATTTAAGGCTATCCACTTTGGTAGCAAAAACAGGAAGGCAGATTATTATCTGAATGGTGACAGATCAGTAAAAGGGTAGGTGTAAAAAGACCTGGGTGTCATTGTTCATCCGTCATTGAAGGTAGGCATGCAGGTACAGCAGGCAGTAAAGAAAGCAAATGGTATGCTGGCCTTCATAGCGAGGGGATTTGAATATTGGAGCAGTGGGGTCTTACTGCAGTTGTACAGGGACTTGGTGAGACCATATCTTGACTATTGTGTGCAGTGTTGGTCTCCTAATCTGAGGAAAAACGTTTTTGCTATTGACGGAGTGCAGAAAAGGTCCACCAGACTGATTCCCGGGATGGCAGGACTGACATAAGAGGAAAGACTGGATCGGCTCGGCTTATACTCACTGAAATTTAGAAGAATGAGAGGGGATCTCATAGAAACATATAAAAATCTGACTGGACTGGACAGGTTAGATTTAGGAAGAATGTTCCCGATGTTGGGGAAGTCCAGAAGCAGGGGGCACAGTCTAAGGATAATGGGTAAGCTGGAAAATGTGAAGTAATCCACCTTGGAAAAAAAAACAGTAAAAGGGAATATTATTTGAATGGGGAGAAATTACAACATGCTGCGGTGCAGAGGGACCTGTGGGTCCTTGTGCATGAAACTCTTTTTGGAGCTTATCTGCAAAACAAAAAACATTAAACCGTGCCACCCGACCTGGGTGACACACCAGACATTTACAAGGCCCTTTTTTTTTTCTCCTTTTTTTTTTTCTTTCTGTGTTTTTCTTCTTTTGGTTTTTTTTTTGGCACTAAAATCACAATTTTTCCCCAGTGCCCCCTATAAAAGGGAAGGGGGACACTAAAAGCACCGGCAATTAAATCAAATTAAACTTTAAAACGTAAAATCAAATTAAAATTTGGTTGCCGGGCTTGATGATGCACTCCAGTCCCTCCTGTGCCCAACTCTCACGGAAGGCTGCGAGCGTACCGTTGGACACCGCGTGCTCCATCTCCAAGGACACCCTGGACCGGATGTAAGAGCGGAAGAGAGGCAGGCAGTCAGGTTGAACGACCCCCTCGACCGCCCGCTGCCTGGACCGGCTGATGGCACCCTTGGCCGCGCCCAGGAGCAGTCCTAAGAGGAGGCCTTCAGACCTACCCGCTCCCCTCCGCACAGGGTGCCGAAAGATCAGGAGAGTGGGACTGAAGTGCAGCCAGAATTTCAGGAGCAGCCCCTTCAAATAATGGAACAGGGGCTGCAACCTCGTGCATTCAATAAAAACATGGAACACGGACTCCTCCAGACCGCAGAAATTGCAGGCGGCCTGGGAGTCCGTGAACTGGCTTAAAAATTTATTGCTGTGCACTGCTCCGTGCACCACCCTCCAGGCCAACTCCCCGTTGAATAGTGGGAGGACCCCTGCGTAGAGTGCCCTCCATCGGGGACCCCCGCCTCCTCCGGACGGCAGGATGGTATGCCATGGCGTGTCCGGACGGCAGGCGAGGATGGCAAAGTTGAGAGTGTGCAGGAGCATCCCGTACAGGAAACCCCTCCGCGCGGAACTGAAAGGCACGGAGGGGATTTCCTCGAGTTGGCTCAAGTTGTGAGGCGCCGGCCCCCGAGGGAGGTTCCGGGGTTTGGCGCCAATGAGGAATTCCGTCCAGACGGGGGTCAGTTCGGACGGGATCTCCCCACGTGCTTGAGCCTCCTCGATGCACCTAACGGAGTCAGGGCCCAGAGCTGTTTTTAGCGACTCGATGGCATCGGCCGCGTGGCGGACGTTGGCAGAATTTAGGCGCCGCGCCAGCGTGTCTGGCGCCATCCAGCCCGCTCCTCCTCCATCGAGCAGGTCCCTGACCCTGGTCACCTCACCAGCCACAGCCCTCTCTTCCGACCGCCACATAAAACCTCGGTCGTGGAGGTACGGATTCCCGAGCAGCGGCTCCTGCAGGACGGCCGCCACTGCAGCCGGCGGAGAGCTGCGCTTGGTGGAGACTTTGTTCCAGACCCTGATGAGTTCCTTGTAAAAGACAGGCAGCTCCCGGAGGGCCGTCCTGACACCCCCCAAGTTCACAAACAGGAGCTGCGTGTCATAATTGAGGTCGCGCTGCTGGCGGAAGAAATACGTCGCCAGAGCACACCACCTAGGAGGGAGCTCGATGTAAAGGTATCTCTGCAGGGTCTGAAGACGGAAAGTCGCGAGCTGGGCGCTGACGCACACCAACGACTGACCGCCCTCCTCAAGCGGGAGACTCAAGACCGCGGCAGAGACCCAGTGCTCCCTGTTGTTCCAGAAGAAGTCCACCAGCTTCTTCTGTATCTTGGCGACAAACGCAGGGGGATGGGTCAAAGTGACCAGCCGGTACCACAACATTGCGGCCACCAGCTGGTTTATGACTAGCGCTCGACCCCTGTAGGACAGCACTCGGAGCAGTCCTGTCCAGCGCCCTAGGCGAGCGGCGACCTTGGCCTCCAGCTCCTGCCAGTTCGCCGGCCAGGCTCCCTCGTCGGGGCTAAGGTAGACTCCCAGATAGAGGAGATGGGTCGTGCTCCAGGCAGAAGGCCTGAGCTCCTCCGGCAGGGGGTCCACCCGCCACTGACCCACCAGGAGTCCGGAACATTTCCCCCAGTTGATCCTGGCGGAGGACGGGGCCGAGTAAATCTCCTGGCACTCACGCATCCTCCGCTGGTCAGCAGGATCCTCTACCGCGAGGAGCTCGTCATCGGCGTAAGCCGAGAGGACGACCTCCACACCCGGCCCTTGCAGAGCCAGTCCCGTCAACCTCGTCCACAAGAGGCGCAGGAAAGTCTCCACGCAAACGGCGTATAACTGGCCGGACATGGGGCATCCCTGGCGCACCCCTCTCCTAAAGCGAAGGGGCGCCGTCAAGGACCCGTTAACCTTAATCAGACACTCCGCGGCGGTGTACAAAATGCGTCCCGAACCCGAAAGCGCGCAGCGTTCCGAGCAGATAGTCGTGATCCACCCTGTCGAACGCCTTCTCTTGGTCGAGTGATGGGAAGGCGACCGACAGACCAGCCTCCTGGGAACAATGGATGAGGTCTCGGACCAGATGGATGTTATCGTGGATTGTCTGGCCCGGGACCGTGTAGGACTGGTCGGGGTGGATCATGTGGTCCAGCACGGCACCAAGGCGAGCAGACATCGCCCTGGCGAAGATTTTGTAGTCCGTGCTGAGGAGGGAGACCGGGCGCCAGTTCTTAAGGAGGCGGAGATCGCCCTTCTTAGGCAGCAGGACGATGACTGCCCTGCGCCAAGAGAGGGGCATCTCCCCGGTCGCCAGACTTTCCCCCAGGACCCGCGCGTAGTCGCTCCCCAGGACGTCCCAGAACGCCCTGTGGAACTCCACGGTCAGCCCGTCCAGCCCCGGGGATTTTCCCCTCGTGAGCCGGTCGAGGGCGTCGGTCAGCTCCGCCAGGTTTAGCGGAGCTTCCAGATTTTCGGCGCCCTCCGGGCTGACCTTCGGCAGGTCCTCCCACAAAACTCTACGCACTTCCTCGCTGGACGGATCCGGAGAGAACAGAGCCCCGTAATATTCACGGGCCCTGTTGTTGACGCCCTCCGGATCCGAGATGAGAGAGCCGTCGTCGGCCAGCAGCGTCAAGAGCTGCTTACGGACACTCTGCCTTTTTTCCAGCGAGTAGAAGAAGGGGGAGCCGCGGTCCAGATCCCGCAGGAACCGGATCCGCGATCTCACGAACGCGCCTCGGGACCCGACGAGCTGCAGGTCCTTCAGCGCGGCCTTCTTCACTTCGTACACCGTCCGCAGGGCCGGGTCCTGGACGACTTGACCGAGACGGGATTCCAGGTCGAGCACCTCTTTTTCTAGGCGCCCGACCCTGGCCGCCCGCCTCTTGGTCGACCCCCTCGCGTATCCTGACAGAAGACGCGGACGTGAGCCTTGCCCACGTCCCACCATCGCCTCAAGGAGGGGAAGCCCCCCTGCTTCTTTCTCCAGTCGGACCAGAATCGACGGAACGAGTCCTGGAACCGCACGTCCTCCAGCAGCCGGTTGTTAAAGTGCCAGTACGCAGACCCCGTCCTCGCGCGGAGCGAAGCGAGCTCCGCCCACACCAGGTGGTGGTCCGAACACGGCACCGGCCGCATGGAGGCCGCCGGGATGCAGGAAACGTACGCCCAAGACACGTAAAGGCGGTCGACTCTGGACCATCCTACTCCAGGCCTCACCCAAGTAAAGGCGCTGGAGTCTGGGTGGAGATTTCGTCAGACGTCCACCAATCGAAGGACCCGACCAGGTCCCTCAACTTCTCCATCGCCGTCATGCACTGCGGGGCACCGGAGCGGTCCCTCGCCTCGAGGGTGCAGTTAAAATCCCGCCCGAGGACAATGCAGTCGCCGACGTCGACGGAGCCAAGAAGAGCGGACACCTCTTCAAAGAAGCGCGTTTGCTGCGGGCCGGGCTGAGGGGCGTACATGCTCACGAGATGGAGCGGCACGTCCCCCAGGCGAACCGTTACGTGCAGCAAGCGGCCTGGCACGGGCTCCTCGACCTCCAAGATCTCCGGCTGAAAATGCGGGCCCAGCAAGATGGCCACCCCACTAGAAATGGCGGTGAGGTGGCTCATGCGGACCTCTCCTTGCCATTCCAGGAGCCACATGGCTTCGTCTCCCGGAACGGTGTGGGTTTCTTGCAGGAAGCACACCGCATATTTCCCCTCCCGCAGGAACGAAAAATTGTCAAATCTATGGCGTGCCTCTCTGCTGCCGTTGATGTTGAGTTTGGCTATGGGTATCTTCATGGCAAAAGCATAGTGCAACCTCTACCTTAACCTATTGTGGGAGAGGGAGCGGAGTCTTTTGTTGAACACCCCTCCCTCTCATTGTGCATGAATCCCCAAAAAATGTTAGTTTGCAGGTGCTGCAGGTAATCAGGAAGGCGAATGTAATGTTGGCCTTCATTGCGAGAGGGATGAAGTACAAAAGCAGGGAGGTCCTGCTCACACTGTGTAGGGTATTGGTGAGGCTTCACCTGGAGTACTGCGAGCAGTTTTGGTCACCTTACTTAAGGAAGGATATACTACCTTTGGAGGGGGTAAAGAGACGATTCACTCGGCTGATTCCGGAGATGAGGGGGTTACCCTATGATTATAGATTGAGTAGACTGGGTCTGTACTCGTTGCAGTTCCGAAGGATGAGGTGTGATCTTATAGAAACATTAAAGACAATGAAAGGGATAGACAAGATAGAGGCAGAGAGGTTGTTTCCACTGTTCGGGGAGACTAGAACTAGGGGCACAGCATCAAAATACGGGGGAGACAATTTAAAACTGAGTTGAGAGGGAATTTCTTCTCCCAGAGTATTGTGAATCTGTGGAGTTCTCTGCCCAAGGAAGCAGTTGAGGCTAGCTCATTGAATGTATTCAAATCACAGATAGATAGATCTTTAACCAATAAGGGAATTAAGGGTTACTGGGAGCGAGCGGGTAAGTGGAGCTGAGTCCACGGCCAGATCAGCCATGATCTTGTTGAATGGCGGAGCAGGCTCGAGGGGCTAGATGGCCTACTCCTATTCCTAATTCTTATGTTCTTTTGTTCCTCTGAGATGAGAAGAACCTTTTTCACCCAGAGAGTTGTGAACGTGTGGAATTGTCTCCCACAGAAAGTTTTGAATCCGATTCGTTGGACATATTGAAAATGGAGTTAGATGTGGTCCTTATGGCTAAAGGGATCAAGAAATATGGAGAGAATGCAGGAATGGGGTACTGAAGTTGCATGATCAGCCATGATCATATTGAATGGAGCTGCAGGCTCAAAGAGGCGAATGGCCTACTCCCGCACCTACTTTCTATATTTCTACGCTTCGGTATCAAATTATTCTCCAATAACGTCCCTATGAAGTGCCCTTGGACGATTTTCTACGTAGAAGGCACTATATAATTAGAGGCTAATGTTGTAACTGTTGAACAGGATGGTGTTGTGAGGTTATGACTCGCTTGTTGCCCAGGTTACTGTTGTGAGGTGATGAAGAGCCTCTTGCCCAGGTTACTGTTGTGCGGGGATGAAGAGCCTGTTGCCTAGGTCATTGTGGTGAGGGGATGAAGAGCCTGTTGCCTAGGTTATTGTTGTGACCGGATGAAGAGCCTGTTGCCTAGATCATTGTTGTGAGGGGATGAAGAGCCTGTTGCCTAGGTTACTGTTGTGAGGGGATGAAGAGCCTGTTGACTAGGTTATTGTTGTGAGGAGATGAAGAGCCTGTTGCCTAGGTTACTGTTGTGAGGGGATGAAGAGCCTGTTGCCTAGGTTATTGTTGTGAGGGGTGAAGAGCCTGTTGCCTAGGTTATTGTTGTGAGGGGATGAAGAGCCTGTTGCCTTGGTTATTGTTGCGAGGTGATGAAGAGCCTGATGCCCAGGTTGCTCCATCTCGCGGGCACTGGGACCTTGAAGCCCCGCCAACTTATTGTTCCTGGGCAAGGTGGTCGCGCATGCACTGTGACCCCGCCCTGTGCAAGACGGCGGCCAGTGACCCCGCTGAGCCGGGCCTGTCACAGCCGCGCATACCCGGGGCCTGTGGGCTGTGATTGGGGCCTGAGGCCAACAACGGATGTGTGTGAGGCTCCCCGGCCCACACGCGGATACACATCCTTCCCCGCCCCTACAATCTCCGACCGCCTCCGTGAAGCATCTGACACACTCGAGCTCTGGGCAAACGCCGGAGCTGCATGTTCCTGCTTGGGGCCTGAGGCCTAACTCGGGTGTTTAGAAAGACCCACCCCCGGCCAGGTCCAGGGCTCCCCTGAGCTGCCCGACGCTTCCCCGTTCCGGAATCTTCTCTCCGCCTCCAGCCTTTGGGCATGTGACCAGAACCCACGACCTGATTGACAGGAGCTTCCACCCAATGGGGACTGAGATCGCCGGAACAGTGGGGGCCGAGTGTGACGCGCGCTGGAAAGTGATGACAACATGACGTTGTTGCAACTTGATTCTCCTGAGGTAGAGAGGCTGGAGGTCAACGTTGATGAAATTCTGTGCTGACCCTTGACCTCCCTTGCTCCCCAGTGCAGACCAGGAGAGGTTGCACATTCCAGCTGCTCACTGTGGGGGTTGTCAGCTGACCCAGGATGGGCTGCTGGTGGGCAGACTGCAGTTAACCTCACCGCCCTGGGCTCCTTCCACTGGTCACTGTACACTCACCACAGCAGCAAAGGCCAAGTCTGCAAAGGGACTATGATGCCCCAAAGGTTGAATAGGCTGCCAACAATCACTGCATACCCTCACACATTGGCCCTTTGGATAGGCACTGGAAGGCAACCAGTGAATGTGGAACTGCTCAATGTAGGGGAGTAGGAGGGTATGTTGATAGTTTGAGAGGAGGGTCGTGTGGCATTTAAACCCCGACGTGGACCAGTTCGGCCAAATGGCTTGTTTCTGAGCTGCACGTTCTATAAAATACCGTGAAAGGTCAAATCAAGGGTATCAGCAACAACAAAAACAAAACTTGTATTTATATAATGCCTTTAATGTGTAAAACGTCCCAAGGAATTTTACAGAGTATTATAAGACAAAAAACTTGACACAAGCCACATAAGCAGATATTAGGACAGGTGATCAAAAGCTTGGTCAAAGATATGGGTTTTAAGGAGCATCTTAAAGGAAGAATGAGAGGCAGAGAGGTTTAGGGAACGAGTTTTAGAGCTTGGGGCCAAGGCAACAGAAGGTTGGGCGATGATCATCAGGGCTGCTCAAGAAGGCAGCATTAGAGGAGAGCAGATATCTCAGGGGTTGTGGGGCTGTGGAGGAGATTACAGAGATAGGGAGGAGCGAGGCCTTGCAGGGATCTGATAACAAGCATGAACATTTTGAAATCGAGGCATTGCTTAACCGGGAATTATGTAGGTCAGCGATGCTTCCCCAGCATTCTAGGCACACACACCTTCCCTCGTTCACCTGGCCCTTGCTGGTTGCGATATTGCATCCTGCGCCCTCGCTTCCACTTGCTTCTGCAAGAAAAAGAAACAAAGGAAAAACATCACCGCTCTGTGAGAGGTCTTCCCTCCATAGGTCAAACTTAGCTTATCTGAATTAGATTTCCTGTCCCGAATGCTTGAGCAGGAGCTCCTATCTATTTAGCTCATCAATTTTATTTTCACAAAAACCTGTGTCCAGCCTTTGTGATTTAACAATACAAAAGCTATCTGCAATGCGTTTACAGCAAGTCTGTTATCTTCCCCCTCGAGCAGTCTGTCGTAGAAGATAACACATGACTCCAAATCATTCATTCCAAGCATTTGTTTTTAAAGTCTTAAGTTCAATTTTGTTACCATGCTGTGGCATTCAAGATTCATTGCTGCATATAAGAAGCTGGACATTACTGGAGTTCTTCTCTTTTGTTCCAGCAAAGTTCAAGGTCGGTAACACCTTGAAGTTATTTCCATTTTAAACAAGCCTCTTGGTAATCTTGCACCATTATCATCGTCTTCATAGGCGGTCCCTCGAAACGAGGATGACTTGCTTCCACCCCGAAAAGGGATGAGTTCACAGGTGTTTCAATGAAGGTCCTAATATTCCGGATCCTGAACTACATGTTGAAGGGTGGAAGATGCCTGTGCGTGTAATAATTTATCTCTGTGCAATTGATTAGCAAATATTAAGAATGATGTGCTTTGTAGACACACACACATATATACATACATGCATATATACATTCACATATACATATATATATATATATACATAAAGGGACAGGGACTCCCGTTTCTCTACCTCTTTATAGTTAAAGGGACAGTCCAGTTTATATTGTGTCGGAGGACTTTACGAACCGAGCTACCATTACCTGTCGCTCCCTTCTGTACTGTGCAATGATTGTAAAGCTATATCAGTGACTTGAGCCATTCAAAAATGTCTCACTGTTTTTGATGATCCATTTCACTTGCTTGTCGACTTTGGAAAGAGTTCAGAATTGTGCATTGTGATGAAGGTTTCATTTACAGGTAGAGTCAAATTTGTTTCAAAATATTCTGTTCCCACCCTTCTCCAACTCCCCCCCCCCCGCGCCCCCCCGCAAATTTTAAAATACTGCAGTACTGAATGGGAATTTCCCAAGTTCGATCCTTGATCTGGGCTGTTAGTTGAGCTCAGCCAAGGCAGCAGTTCACAGGTTATAATTATCCTCAGTACAACTGGGAAGTGTGTGGATGTCATTTGACGACAGGAGTTGAGGCTGTGATGCCTAACACAGTGGAAATCCTGCTGGCACTCACTGAATCGACTGACCGTGAGGCACTAGAGGTTAACTAATCTCTGTGGCATTGCACTGAGCCAGATTCAGCACTTTCTGGAGATAATAAAGCTCAGGCGATGAAATGAAAGTTGATTTTAGACAGTAAATGTCTAGAATAAGGAATTTACAGTTTAGGAGGGACAGGAGGGGACAGAAAGATCTATAGATTCTAGAATTGTCTGTTCTGAATTTATATCCTGTACTTAAAGTAACAACGTTTGTAACCACCATTTATTTGCAGGGTATTAGAAGGGGAGGATCTGCAACTGGGAAACGCAATCCAGACATCGCGTTAAGATTTGACAGATTCGCCGGATTGATCAGGATCATCTTATCATTAGCCTTTGTAAAAACACCAATCACAGCGGGAAGAAACAGGACACGTGTTCTGTGTGTGGATGCTCCTACAACTAATCGTTCAGCCTGTGAGACTCGTGCGCCCACCTGACTCAACTCTCAATGTGGGGACAGTGGGAATGTATGCTGTTGAGCGTGGATAGTGATTCGATCGCTCATCTCACCCACTGCCATTCGAGGAGATAGATAACAGACTTTCTCCTGTGAATATAGAGCTGGGTTATTGGGCCGTGATGTGTTTACTTATTCATCTTGGTGACTCTAAACCTTTGCCAATTATTTCATGTGATCAGTTTACATGTACATATTTTTTAAAAATACATTTGCTGAGTGGATTCAAATTTAAATTGAAACCAAGTTTGCAGGCGGGGTGTTCCATTCACACATCGAAGGTTAGAGAGATGCTGCGGGGCACACGCTAAGTCCAGTATCTGAAAGTGATTAATAGACTGGTAACTTGTCCCGGAGAGTAACCGATGGTATGAGAACTGTAATAATCCAGAGTTAGAAAGGAGAAAAGGCCCAAAATGGTGCAGTCAGTAAAAGGACATCAATTAATCCCCTCTTATCTTGGAGATATCAAACATCGACACACTGTGTTATTTGAAACATGAAAATATTAAACTCTAGCCCAGTTATAGGTTTATCACATCAACAGAAACAAACCCCAACTGATACAACAAACATGTTTCAATCAGGATGCGATTACCAGCAGCAGAAACAATAGAATCCAACCCCTGCAGTCATTTGTGAACTCGCTGGTATCTCAGCAGGTGGGATGACTGAATGAATCCCTTCCCACACTCAGAACAGGAGAACGGCCTTTCCCCGGTGTGAATTCGCTGGTGTGTCAGCAGGTGGGATGACTGAGTGAATCCATTCCCACACTCAGAGCAGCTGAACGGCCTCTCCCCGGTGTGACTGTGACGATGCATTTCCAGCTTACGAGATTGGGTTCAGTTCTGCATCCACTATGCGCAGAGTGAGAATAAAATCAATGAGCTGCTGATTCTCTCCGCTGGACAATGGGTCTTTTGTGCTGGCCCAATAGGGTGACCCGGGCTGGCCTAATAGGGTGAGATGGGCTGGCCCATTGTGGTGAGCCCAGGCTGGCCCAATAGGTGAGCCCGGGCTGGCCCAATAGTGTGAGCCGGGCTGGCCCAATAGGGTGAGCCCAGGCTGGCTCTATAGGTGAGTCTGGGATGGCCCAATAGTGTGAGCTGGGCAGGCGCAATAGTGTGAGCCAGGCTGGCCTAATAGGGCGTGCCCAGACTGGCCCAATAGGCGAGCGCGGGCTGGCCCAATAGTGTGAGCTGGGCTGGCCCAATAGGGTGAGATGGGCTGGCCCAATAGGGTGAGACGTGGTAGCGCAATAGGGTGAGCACAGGCTGGCCCAATAGGTGAGTCCGGGCTGGTCCAATAGTGTGAGCCGGGCTGGCCCAATCGTGTGAGCCGGGCTGGCCTAATAGGGCGTGCCCAGGCTGGCCAATAGGTGAGCGCGGGCTGGCCCAATAGTGTGAGCCAGGCTGGCCAAATAGGGTGAGCCTGGGATGGCCTGTAAGAGGTGAGCCAAGGCTAGCCCAATAGGGTGATCACGGGCTGGTCCAATAGGGTGAGCTGGGCGGGCCCAATAGTGTGAGCCGGGCTGGCCTAATAGGGCGTGCCCAGGCTGGCCAATAGGTGAGCGCGGGCTCACCCTATAGTGTGAGTCAGGCTGGCCCAATGAGGTGAGCCTGGGATGGCCTGGGCCAGGTGAGCCAAGGCTAGCCCAATAGGGTGATAACGGGCTGACCCAATTGGGTGAGCCAATTTGGCCCAGAGTCACCAGACAACAATCATCAGAACAACAAGGTTCCCTTTCAGGGGCCACTGACCTGGGCACAAACATGTGGTCCAATCAAACTGACAGACATGCTGAAGCCCCGCCCACGCATTGTCACTGCCATGTCGAAACTCCGAGTAGAGCACTTGCTTTAGGAGGCTTGTATTGGGAATATGGACAGCAGAAATTGTAGAGTACACTCCATAACCCCTCAGTCACTGACACCAAATTCCTCCCATGTGATATAAACCAACCCTTGTCACTGACAACAAGTGGACTGGGAAAATATGTTAGAGGGTAGGACTGTAGAAATGCAATGGCAAACATTTAAGGAGATATTTCATAACTCTCAGCAAAGATTTATTCAAGTGAGAAATTAAGATGGTAAGAGAAGGATGAACCATCCCACCCTAACTAAGGAAGTAAAGGATGGTATCAAATTGAAAAAAGGCATACAATGTTGCGAACGACAGTGGAAAGCCTGAGGATTGGGAAATTTTAAGAAAGCAGCAAAGGACGACGAAAAAAATGATGAAGACAGTGAAGATAGCAGATGAGAGCAAGTTAGCAAGGAATATGGAAACAGTAAATAAGAGCTTCCACAGGGATATAAAACGGAAACGAGCAGCTGAAGAAAACGTTGGTCCCTTAGAAGATGAAATTGGAGAATTAATAATAGGAAACATGGAAATGGCAGAGACTTTAAAAGAATAATTTTGAATCGGTCTTCACGGTAGAGGGCACCTAAAAACTTCCTAATAGTTAATAACCAAGGAGCTATTGCGGGGGGGCGGGGGAGCGGGGGAGCAATCACTATCACGAGAGATCAAGTACTAATCAAACTAATGGGTCTAAAGACGGACAAGTCCCCTGGACTTGATGACAAGCATTCTAGGGTTTGAAAAAAGTGGCTGCAGAGATAGTCGGTGCATCGGTTGTAATCTAACAAAATTCCCTAAATTCTGGCGAGTCCCCAATCGACAGGAATACCGCAAATGTAACACCCCTAATTAAGAAAAGAGTGAGACAGAGAGCAGGAACCTATAGACCAGTTAGCCTACCATCTGTCAGTGGGACAATACTGGAGTCTATCATTAAGGATAAGTAGCAGGACATTTAGAAAATCATATTGCAGTCAAGCAGAGTCAGCATGGTTTTATGACAGAGAAATCATGTTGACAAATTTCCTGGAGTTGTTTGAGGATGTAACGAGCGGAGTGAATAAAGGAGATCAGTTGATGTTGTATATTTGGATTTCCAGAAAGCATTCCATATGGTGCTGCACAAAAGGCTACTGCACAAGCTAAGAGCTCATGGGGTTGGCGGTAATGTATCACCGTGGATAGAGGATTGGCAAACTAACAGAAAACAGAGAGTCGGGATAAATGGATCATTTTCAGGTTGGCAAACTGTAACTAGTGGAGTGCCACAGGGATCAGTGCTGGGGCCTCAACTATTTACAATTTATATTAATAACTTGGATGAAGGGACCGAGTGTAACATAATCAAATTTGCTGATGATACAAAGATAGTTGGGAAAGCAAGCTGTGAGGAGGACGCAAATAATCTACGAAAGGATATAGCCAGGATCAGTGAGTTGGCAAAATCTGACAGATGGACTGTAATGTGTTAAAATTTCAGCTTATCCCCTTTGGTAGTACAAATAAAAAAGCAAATTATTCTTTAAATGGGGACGATTACAAAATGCTGTAGTACGGAGGGATCTGGGGGTTCTTGTACATGAAATGCAAAACGTTAGCATGCAGGTAGAGCAATAATCAGGAAAGCAAATGGTATGCTGGCCTTTATTGCAAGGGGGGTGGAATATAAAAGTAGGGAAGTCCTGCTACAACTGTACAGGGCGTTGGTAAGACCACACCTGGAGTACTACACACAGTTTTGGTTTGGACTTGACTCCATTCCCATGCCAGGGGTTTTGCTGCACCAGATGGGGGAAACCATTTGGGGACAATGATTCCCCACCAATTCCCATTCTCCTTCTTTCTGGTGGATAATGGAGGGGCCGCTGTGTTTAATGTGCAAGTCAGTAAGCATTGTCAGCAAGCTCTTTCTAATTGGAGATTATATTCAGTACAAACGTTTATATTATTGTAGATTGTGCACCAAAGATCAAGGTAGGATTAAAGTAAAAGTTCATAATTTTATTGTTGAGAGTTGCTGAATTAAGGGGAAAGATAACACACAGGGTTTTTAAATGGACACTGCAGCCCCGAGAACACAATCAGCAATATATCCAGAATATTAAGATCCAGCCCAGTTTCAGGGTTATTATCAGCAGAAACAAATCCCAACTATGAGAATGAACATGGTTCAGTCGGGATGTGATTAACAGCAGCAATAACAGCAGATTCTAACCCCTTGAGTCACTTGTTAACTCGCTGGTATATCAGCAGGGTGGATCACTGAGTGAATCCCTTCCCACACTCTGAGCAGGTGAACAGCCTCTCCCCAGTGTGACCTCGCTGGTCTGTCAGCAAGTCGGATGACTGAGTGAATCCCTTCCCACACTCATAGCAGGTGAACGGCCTCTCCCCAGTGTGAACTCACTGGTGTGTCAGCAGGTGGGATGACCGAGTGAATCGCTTCCCACATTCAGAGCAGGTGAACGTGTTCTCCCATGCGGGAACTCGCTGGATTTCAACTGGTGGGATGATGCAGTGAATACCTTTTCACACAGAGAGCAAGTGAATGGCCTCTCCCCAATGTGACTACGTCGATGAATTTCCAGTTCTGACGGCGATCTGAGTCTCTTCCCACAGTCACCACATTTCCACGATTTCTCCGCGGTGCGGGTGTCCTTGTGAATCTCCACGGTTGGTCGATCAGTTGAAGCCTAACCCATGTGCACAAAACGTTTACAGTTTCTCGGTGCTTTGTATGCTGCGATGTTTTCTTCAGGCTGTGTAACTGGTTAAAGCTCTTTCCACAGTCCGTGCACTGGAACACTCACTCGGGAGTGTGTGTCTCTGTGCTTTTCCAGTCACACTGATGTTTGAAATCTTTTCCCACAGGCAAGACAGACAAACAATTCTCCTTCCACTCTGAAAGGCCGATGATATTCAGGTCCTGATGCATCGAGTGACTGTCAGATCTTGACATGATGTTTGGTTTGTGTTACCTGTCTGAAAATCTCCCCTTCTAATACACTGTAAAAGGGGACAACAAAACTCATCGCTGTCAGTACAGGACCGAAATTCAGGATAGACTCATCTAGTTTCCATTGAACATGCTTATCTCCCTTGTCCTTCCAAAGCTATAAATCCCTGTCCCACACGTTGGCCCACCTGCTGTGCTGAAATCCAAATCAACACAAATTTCGAGACAGTTTCTCCTCCGCTCCCAGTTTTCACTACCAATTTTGGTTGGGTTCAGGTTTACACTCACTGGTTCCCCTCCTTCCCCTTCCCAGCATGTGCTGACACTGGCTGGATTCAGTTCGACACTCACAGGTACACTTCCTTCTCCTAAAGGTGCTGACTCTGGCTGGGTTCAGTTCTACACTCAGAGACCATGGTCCAGAACTTAAAGAAGGCTAACTTTGAAGGTATGAGGCGTGAATTGGCTGCGATGGATTGGCGAATCATACTTAAGTGGTTGACTGTGGATGGGCAATGGCAGACATTTAGAGACCGCATGGATGAAGTACAACAATTGTACATTCCTGTCTGGCATAAAAATGTAAAAGGGAAGGTGGCTCAACCGTGGCTATCAAGGGAAATCAGGGATAGTATTAAAGCCAAGGAAGTGGCATACAAATTGGCCAGAAATAGCAGCGAACCTGGGGACTGGGAGAAATTTAGAACTCAGCAGAGGATGACAAAGGGTTTGATTAGGGCAGGGAAAATGGAGTATGAGAAGAAGCTTGCAGGGAACATTAAGACGGATTGCAAAACTTTCTATAGATATGTAAAGAGAAAAAGGTTAGTAAAGACAAACGTAGGTCCCCTGCAGTCAGAATCAGGGGAAGTCATAACGGGGAACAAAGAAATGGCGGACCAATTGAACAAGTACTTTGGTTCGGTATTCACGAAGGAGGACACAAACAACCTTCCGGTTATGAAATGGGTTGGGGGGTCTAGTAAGGAGGAGGAACTGAGGGAAATCCTTATTAGCTGGGAAATTGTGTTGCGGAAATTGATGGGATTGAAGGTTGATAAATCCCCAGGGCCTGATGGACTGCATCCCAGAGTACTTAAGGAGGTGGCCTTGGAAATAATGGATGCATTGACAGTCATTTTCCAACATTCCATTGACTCTGGATCAGTTCCTATAGAGTGGAGGGTAGCCAATGTAAACCCACTTTTTAAAAAAGGAGGGAGAGAGAAAACAGGGAATTATAGACCGGTTAGCCTCACATCGGTCGTGGGTAAAATGATGGAATCAATTATTAAGGATATCATAGCAGTGCATTTGGAAAGAGGTGAAATGATAGGTGCAAGTCAGCATGGATTTGTGAAAGGGAAATCATGCTTGACAAATCTACTGGAATTTTTTGAGGATGTTTCCAGTAGAGTGGACAAGGGAGAACCAGTTGATGTGGTATATTTGAACTTTCAGAAGGCGTTCGACAAGGTCCCACACAAGAGATTGATGTCCAAAGTTAGAGCACATGGGATTGGGGGTAGTGTGCTGATATGGATTGAGAACTGGTTGTCAGACAGGAAGCAAAGAGTAAGAGTAAATGGGTACTTTTCAGAATGGCAGGCAGTGACTCGTGGGGTACCGCAAGGTTCTGTGCTGGGGCCCCAGCTGATTCCATTGTACATTAATGATTTAGATGAGGGGATTAAATGTAGTATCTCCAAATTTGCGGATGACACTAAGTTGGGTGGCAGTGTGAGCTGCGAGGAGGATGCTGTGAGGCTGCAGAGCGACTTGGATAGGTTAGGTGAGTGGGCAAATGCGTGGCAGATGAAGTATAATGTGGATAAATGTGAGGTTATCCACATTGGTGGTAAAAACAGAGAGACAGACTATTATCTGAATGGTGACAGATTAGGAAAATGGGAGGTGCAAAGAGACCTGGGTGTCGTGGTACATCAGTCATTGAAGGTTGGCATGCAGGTGCAGCAGGCGGTTAAGAAAGCAAATGGCATGTTGGCCTTCATAGCAAGGGGATTTGAGTACAGGGGCAGGGAGGTGTTGCTACAGTTGTACAGGGCATTGGTGAGGCCACACCTGGAGTATTGTGTACAGTTTTGGTCTCCTAACCTGAGGAAGGACATTCTTGCTATTGAGGGAGTGCAGCGAAGGTTCACCAGACTGATTCCCGGGATGGCGGGACTGACCTATCAAGAAAGACTGGATCAACTGGGCTTGTATTCACTGGAGTTCAGAAGAATGAGAGGGGACCTCATAGAAACATTTAAAATTCTGATGGGGTTAGACAGGATAGATGCAGGAAGAATGTTCCCAATGTTGGGGAAGTCCAGAACCAGAGGTCACAGTCTAAGGACAAGGGGTAAGCCATTTAGGACCGAGATGCGGAGGAACTTCTTCACCCAGAGAGTGGTGAACCTGTGGAATTCTCTACCACAGCAAGATGTTGAGGCAAATTCACTAAATATATTCAAAAAGGAGTTAGATGAGGTCCTTACTGCTAGGGGGATCACGGATATGGCGAGAAAGCAGGAATGGGGTACTGAAGTTGAATGTTCAGCCATGAACTCATTGAATGGCGGTGCAGGCTAGAAGGGCCGAATGGCCTACTTCTGCATTTATTTTCTATTTTTCTATGTTTCTATGTACACTCACTGTTTCCCCTCCCCTGCAGGTGCTGACTCTGGCTGGGTTCAGTTCTACACTCACTGGTTCCCCTCCCCTGAATGTGTTGACTGTGGCTGGGTTCAGTTCTGCACTCACTGTTTCCCCTCCCCTGAAGTTGCTTGCTCTTGCTGGGTTCAGTTCCAGACACTGATATCATTCACTTTGTTCCTGCACCAAGATGGCCGCACATTGCACTGTGCTACTAAGTGAATCAAGATGGCGGAGCGCTGAACCTGCTTTCCTGCACCAAGATGCCCGCTGTTAGCCTGGGCCTGTGATTGGGAAAAAGCGCCGAAGCTGCAATCGCCGATATTCTGGTTACTATTCCGGGCTTGCGGCGGGTACTGGTTGTTGATGAAGCCTCCCTTACTCCCCGGTGGTCCATTATTCCCCTTCGTCCCACTGAAAAGGATACTTCTGTGGAGCCTGCCCGAAATGTGTCTCCTCCACTATTACACGCACCGCGCATACTCCAAACACAGCCAGGACCAGCACCTGCACACTGAGCTCCTGCAGTCTGAGTGCGGCACATTCTCCCCCATAAGAAATATGAGCAGGAGGGGGCCACCCGGCCCCCGGAGCCTGCTCCCCATTCAATAACATTGGACGGGACAGTCTAGGGCGGGGTTTACTCCATATCTACCCGTGCTGTACTTGCTGTGGGAGTCTTTGATGCGACAGTATAGAGGGAGCTTTACTCTGTATCTCATCCGTGCTGTACCTGCCCTGGGAGTGTTTGATGGGACAGTGTAGAAGGAGCTTTAATCTGTATCTAACCAATGCAGTATCTGCTCTGGAATGCTTGGGGTAGGGTTGAGGAAGATATACTCTGTCTCTAACCTGCTTTGTACCTGCCCTTGCAATGTATGGTGGGAGAGTGTTGAGGGAGCTTTACTCTGTTTCTAAGCAAGGCAAATATATCCTTCTTTAGCTAAGGCGACCAAAACTGTGCAGAATTCTAGAAAGATTAGAGAGAGAATTACACTGTATCTACATTGTGCTGTAGCTGTCCTAGGAGTGTTTATTTCGACAGTGTAGAGGGAGCTTTACTTAGTGTATAACCAATGCAGTACCTGCTGTGGGAGTGGTTGATCGAACAGTGTAGAGGGAGATTTACTTAATATGAAACAAATGCTGTATTTGCAACGGAATTGCTGGATCAGGGTAGAAGAAGATGTACTCCGTGTAACCTGTGCTGTACCTATCCTGGGAGTGTTTGATGGGGCAGTGTAGATGGAGCTTTACTCTGTATCTAACCACGTGCTGTATCTGCACTGGGAGTGTTTGATGGGACAGTGTAGAGGGAGCTTTACTCTGCATCTAATCATGTGCTGTAGCTGCCCTGGGAGTGTTTCATGGGACAGTGCAGAGGCAGCATTACTCTGTATCTAACCCGTGCTGTACCTGCCCTGAGAATGTTTTGTGGCAGGGTTGAGGAAAAGATACTCCATGTCTAACCTGTACTGCACCTGCCCTGGGACTGGTTAATGGCAAAGTGTAGAGGGAGCTTTACTCTGTATCTAAAACATGTTGCACCTGCCCTGGGAGTATTTGGGATATTGTAGTCTAAGATTTACTCTGTATCAACCCTGATAGTGTTTGGGACAGGATGGAGTGAGATTTACTCTGTATCTAACCCGTGCAATACTGATAGTTCTGATATCAGTAGTAGTGAAAATGCTAAAATATATTATTAAGCACGTAGTAAGTAATAACACGATTGGGCAGAATGAACACGGATTTATAAGAGGGAAATTGTACTTGACAAATCTGTTAGTATTTCTTGAGGTTGTCACTCGCAGGATAGAAAAGGGCGAACCACTTGATGTGATTTATTTAGATTTACAAAAGGCATTCAATGAGGTGCCACACAAGGGATTATTAAACAAAATTATCGCTCGTGAGATTAGAGGTAATATATGAACAAGGATTGGATAACGGTCAGAAAACAGAGAGTAGGAATAAACGGGCGATTTTCGGGTTGGCAGGCTGTAACTGGTGGGGTGCTGCAAGGATCGGTGCTTGGGCCCCAGCAATTCACAAACTATATCGATAATTTGGATGAGGGGACCAAATGTAATATATCGAAGTTTGCTGAGGCTACAAAGCTAGTTGGGAATATAAGTTGTGAGGAGGATGAAAAGAGGTTTCAAGGGGATATATACAGGCTCAGTGAGTGGGCAAGAACATGGTAAATGGAATATAATGTGAAGAAATGTTAAGTTATAAACTGAGAGTAGAAATAGAAAGGCAGAGTATTTATTTTAAATGGTGAGTGATTGGGAAATGTTGGTGATCAGAGGGACCTGGGTGTTCTTGTATACAAAACGCTAAAAGTTTACATGCAAGCAATTAAGAAAGCAAATGGTATATTGGCCTTTATTACAAAAAGATTTGAGTATAAGAGTAAATACATCTTACTGCAATTATAAAGGACTCCGGTGAGGCCACACCTGGCGTATTGTGTACAGTTTTGGTCTCCTTATGTAAGGAAAGATAAACTTGCTATAGAGGGAGTGCAATGAAGGTTCGCCAGACTGATTTCTGGGATGGGGGGATTGTCCTATGAGAGATTGAGTAGACGAGACCTATATTCGCTCTCGTACAGAAGAATGCGAGATGAGAGACGACGCCCACATCCCATGAACGAATTTTGAAAAAGAGATGCGAGGTGTTTAAATTTGATCAAGGATACCAGCCAAATTATTAGAGACACTCCCTGTCCTTCAGGACCTGTGTCCAGAGGTGAAGCTCATGGGTTTATCTGATCATCTTTGGATTAAATGTTATGCTCATTAAGCTGTGCACCTCGTGCCAGCATCAAACACTCTCCAGTCGTGCACAGCGCGGGTTAGATACAGAGTGAACCCATCGGTCGCTCCCCGACACAGATACTGAGGGACAAGGAGTGTCTGGGACAATGACATTTCGCACTCAATAAGGTATAAATTGATCCTGTACCTCTCCCCGTTAATCCTGGGCTTCACACGGGTCAATTCCTGCTCCTGTTTCCCTTCCTGTAACAGCACTGAGCTCAACCCAGCCCAAAATGATCAGGGCTCAGGGAGGTTGGTTGTTAGGCACTGCGGTGATGTCATAAAGCAGGGCCATCAGCCCAACTGATCCTCTCCATTTCCCTTTAAAGGAGGAGAGCAGTAACATCCTGTTTCAACACACATCCCCCTGTTCATACTGAGAATCCCCGGGGAAGGTCCAAGGCCCAGAGTGTGGAACACAACCAAGGGGGAAAGAGGAGGAGAGAAGCGGAGGTAAATCAAGGAGTAGGGACTGAGGGCCACCAAGCTTCAGTTTTAGAGCCTGGAGATCAGTGAGTTCTGTAGTTTCAGGATCCAGGGAGAGAAGAAGGAGCAGATCGGGAGACTGGTGTGGATTCCAGCACAGTGAGGATGTAGGAGGAGGGAGATTGTTTCGGGTTAGGGGTGTGGGAGGGACAAGAGAGCAAAGGTTAGAGGAGCAATTACTGCAGCAGTGTCCATCAATAGTGAGAGAGAGAAGGTGGGGGTCAGAGTGGGCCCTGGGCAGGCCATTAAACTGTTCGTTTGCTGTGTCCAGCTTTCCTTCTGTCACAAGTAGCCTCCTGTAGCCCAGTGACACAAACATCCCATTAAACGCCCAATGTCCTTTCGTCTGGTGAGGTCTCCCTTTGTGAAACATGGGTTGTTGTTAAAGCTTCTCATTCTGACACGCTCACAGTGAGACAGTATCCACTGTCCCTTTTATTCCATGGGCTTCATCTTTGCCGGCATTGGTAACACGCCCGGGATCATTAAACACAAAACCCAGTCTGTAAATCACTTTCAGCTGCTTGACTTAGTGTGTGCCCCACAGCATCTATCTCACCTTCAATGTGTGAATAGAGCATCATGCCCGCAAAGCTGGTTTAAGTTTATTTCCACGCAGCAAATCTATTTAAGGAAAGCCTGTAGGCTAATGAGACACTGTTCAGGTGCTAGTATGCTGCTGGTTTGTCTGGCATTTTTGCTGTAATGGAAAATAACTGAACATTTCTCCCAGTGTAACCTTTGCTGTAATGAAATGTGTCTTTTAATAAGCCTCACGTCCTTGCTCATGTCTGCTGCAATTGTGCATAAAGGGGATGTGTGAAGAGATGGTCCTTGTATTGAGATGTGAAACAAGGAAACGGTATCTGTGTGTGGCAGTGTGAAGGAAGGAAGGGGCTTCACCACCAACTTTCACCCAGAGGGAGAGGAGGAAGGCAGAAAGCGTTTAACATCTTTACCTTTTCTACAAAGAGTTGGAGAGAGGGGGAAAGATCAACAACAACATCCAGTGTGGAAGGAGGGAGACTACCATTCTACATGTGGGTGTGGGTGCATTTCCCAAATAGATTTTGTTGTATCGGTGGGGGGAGGAAAGAAGACCACTAAGGGCCGGAACATCGCGCGGGGTGTGTGTGTGTGGAAAGTGTGTGTGGGGGACTTGCCTACAACTAGGCCCCACACACAATTGAACCCCCCCCCCCCCCCCCAATTGCCTAGCCTGGGATAGCTGGAGCTACCAGGCTGAAGATTTCATTTCTTTAATCACCCATTTAACATCGTTAGGAGTGTGTGCCTGGTGGCTCGAGCTGCCCCAGGTGAAGACATCTTCTCCCCTCACCCGAAGACCAACCCAAAGACTATTTGTGTTTTGCCATCTGGGGATTGCACCCACCCACAGCTGCGAGGGGAGACCTGCCCTCGCAGTTCCCCCCCTTCCCACCCCCCTCTCTCTTTCTCTGTTACTCTCTGTTTCTCCCCTCTCTCTCTGAGACCCCTTCCTCCCAATTTAAAAATAGAAAAAAATTAAGAGAACTGAGCAGAGGGAGCAAGGCCCCTCCCCAATTGCCAACTAGGGGAGAGGTGTGCCTCGTTAAGAGCTCCTCTGCTCAGTCTAATCAAACGAGGCCAATTAAGACCTTTGAGGCCTGTGATTATGGGGTGGGTGTAGCCCTTAATGGGACCCCGTGATGGCGACCCCATCCACGCCGGTGGCGGGGCCAGCGAGGACATATGCGCAGGCAGTGTCCACATCCACGGCACCTCTTGCGCCACCTGCTGCCCTGCCACCTTTTCAACTCATCACAAAAAAACACGGGGTCAAGAGCTACACTCACCCCACAATGACCATCGAGGAGTGCGTGCGGGCGATGGCTGGGGTAGTCGGCCCCTCGGCCATTGTCGCAGCCTCCAAGATGTCTGGGAAGGTCATGTTCTTCCTGGGGTCGGAGCGGGTGGTGTCCCTGGCCATCGAAAAGGGGCTCACGGTGGGCGGGACGTTCCTGCCGGTGGACCCTCTCGAGGCCACCGCGCAGAGGGTCATCGTGTCAAACGTCCCGCCCTTTGTTCCCGCTGAGCTCCCCTCCCTCATCTACACCAACTGGGGGAGGTAAGGTCGTGGATCAACCCCATACCGCTCGGCCTCAGAGAGAACAGCCTGCGCCACGTGTTCTCCTTCCGCCGCCAGCTCTTTGTCCGGTTGGCGCGGGAGGACACGACGGAAGGGCACTTTAATGTGGTGCACGAGGGGACTGCCTACCGCATCTTCTGGACGTCGAACGGCGTGTGGTGCCATGCCTGTAGGGAGGTGGGGCATGTTTGGAAGAACTGCTCCACCTCCAAGGCCGCCAAACCACCAAAGGCGGCCAAGGCTGGCGCCGCCGCCACCCCTCCCCCTAGTTGCGTCCGCGTGCCTGGAGCCATAGGTGCACGGGCATCGTCGGGGGCCTTTGTTTTCACGGCCTCCGGCGGGGGGAGGTAGAGCGTCCGACCGGAAAGAAGGCGCGGAACAAGGTGAAACATCTAGAGGCGGGTCCCTTCAGTGCGCCGGAAGGATTGACCACTGCGCTCAGCCCAACCCAGTCACCGGCGAGCGCGGTGTGCCCTGAGCCCGTGCCCGAGCCCTTGACGAATACCGCTGAGGGGCTCGGGCGAGGGCAAGAAAAGGAAAAGGGGGGGCGGAGCGGGAGGCCTCGGCAGACATGGAGGTCTCCCTGCCTCAGCGCACCCCCAGCAACAAAAGGAGGCGCCGCCCCGATGAGGTGGAGGGGGAACAACATCCCTACGCGGAGGAGTCGTTGCCCGCCGCGTGTCCCGCGTCCACCACCAGCGCCCCCAAGCAGCGCCGTAGGCGGGAGGAGTCTGTCCCTGGGGAGGGTGAGACAGTCGAGGCTGCCCAGCCTCTGCCTCCCGGGGATGGCGTGGAGTACCTGCCTGTCGTGGGGGGCGTGGGGATCGCGGAGGAAAGCATTGCCGCTGGGCCGGGCGTCCCGGGGACTGAGGCGGGGGGGGCCGAAAAGGCCGAACCTGAGCCCGCCCAGCCAATATCCAACTTCCCCCGGGAGTCGCTCGACCCGGCAGAAAATGAAATGAATGATTTTAATGACACTGTAGATGCTGGGCCGGGGGCTCGCAGCGGGGAGGGGGAGGAACACCCATCCTCGCCCCCTACTTTGGAGCTGGAGCTCTTGGGGAGCCTGGGGATTTCCTATGGCCGGGTCTTTCCTTGTTCCCCGGTTCCGGGGGCGGAGGGGAAGCCCCTTCCGCTGTCGTTTCCCGACCCAGCACCATTTTTAAAAGAGCCCAGTGGGGACTCCTCTGTCGATGTTCCTGGGGGTGGGATCGGGGCAGAACCAGGGCCGGTTGGAGCGGCCGGGTCATTTGCCATACCTTGTGCGGTCGATGGGCCGGCTGCTGGCGGCCACCTCCCGGAGGAGGACGGGGACTCGGTGGGGGACGCGGGAGGTAAAATCTAGAGACCACCGCCAGCGAGGCGGAGGATCTGCTCGCGACCGCCGCCAAGACCATCCTCATTCCTGCAAAGGAACTCCGGGATTTTTGGACCAGAGCCGGGGTCGCTGCAACCAAGCCCGACTGGCCCTGGAAAAATGGTCCGAGCCAGAGCTGATCAAGGGGTCCGTCCGCGCCACCACTAAAACCTTGGCCGCAGGCAGGCCCTTGACAAAGGCGCAACACCTTGAGCAGCGTGAGCTCGAGGGACTCCTCACTGGGCTGCGGAGTGAGCGGAGTTCAACAAAAGACTCCGCTGCCTCCCCCACAATAGGTTAAGGTAGAGGTTGCACTATGCTTTTGCCATGAAGATAACCATAGTCAGCCTCAACATCAACGGCGGCAGAGGGGCACGCCATAGATTTGACAATTTTTCGCTCCTGCGGGAGGGGAAATATGCGGTGTGCTTCCTGCAAGAATCCCACACCGTTCCGGGAGACGAAGCCACGTGGCTCCTGAAATGGCAAGGAGAGGTCCGCATGAGCCACCTCACCGCCATTTCTAGTGGGGTGGCCATCTTGCTGGGCCCGCATTTTCAACCGGAGATCTTGGGGGTCAAGGAGCCCGTGCCAGGCCGCTTGCTGCACGTAACGGTTCGCCTGGGGGACGTGCCGCTCCATCTCGTGAACATGTACGCCCCTCAGCCCGGCCCGCAGCCAACGTGCTTCTTTGAAGAGGTGTCCGCTCTTCTTGGCTCCGTCGATGTCGGCGACTGCATTGTCCTCGGGGGGGATTTTAACTGCACCCTCGAGGCGAGGAACGGCTCCGGTGCCCCGCAGTGCATGACAGCGATGGAGAAGTTGAGGGAGCTGGTCGGGTCCTTCGACTTGGTGGACGTAGCGAAATCTCCACCCCGACTCCAGCGCCTTTACTTGGGTGAGGCCTGGAGTAGGATGGTCCAGAGTCAACCGCCTTTACGTGTCTCGGGCGTATGTTTCCTGCGTCCCGGCGGCCTCCATGCGGCCGGTGCCGTGTTCGGACCACCACCTGATGTGGGCGGAGCTCGCTTCGCTCCGTGCGAGGACGGGGTCCGCGTACTGGCACATTAACAACCGGCTGCTGGAGGACGTGCGGTTCCAGGACTCGTTCCGTCGATTCTGCTCCGACTGGAGAAGGAAGCAGGGGGGCTTCCCCTCCTTGAGGCTGTGGTGGGACGTGGGCAAGGCTCACGTCCGCGTCTGCTGTCAAAGGTACGCGAGGATTTCGACCAAGAGGCGGGCGGCCAGGGTCGGGCGCCTAGAAAAAGAGGTGCTCGACCTGGAAGCCCGTCTCGGTCAAGTCGTCCAGGACCCGGCCCTGCGGACGGTGTACGAAGCGAAGAAGGCCGCGCTGAAGGACCTGCAACTCGTTGGGTCCCGAGGCGCGTTCGTGAGGTCGCGGATCCGGTTCCTGCGGGATCTGGACCATGGCTCCCCCTTCTTCTACTCGCTGGATAAAAGGCAGAGTGTCCGTAAGCAGCTCTTGACGCTGCTGGCCAACGACGGCTCTCTCGTCTCGGATCCGGAGGGCGTCAACAACAGGGCCCGTGAATATTACGGGGCTCTGTTCTCTCCGGATCCGTCCAGCGAGGAAGCGCGTAGAGTTTTGTGGGAGGACCTGCCGAAGGTCAGCCCGGAGGGCGCCGAAAATTTGGAAGCTCCGCTAAGCCTGGCGGAACTGACCGGTGCCCTGGACCGGCTCTCGAGGGGAAAATCCCCGGGGCTGGACGGGCTGACCGTGGAGTTCCACAGGGCGTTCTGGGACGCCCTGGGGAGCGACTACGCGCGGGTCCTGGGGGAAAGTCTGGCGACCGGGGAGATGCCCCTCTCTTGGCGCAGGGCAGTCATCGTCTTGCTGCCGAAGAAGGGCGATCTCCGCCTCCTTAAGAACTGGCGCCCGGTCTCCCTCCTCAGCACGGACTACAAAATCTTCGCCAGGGCAATGTCTGCTGGACCACAGGATCCACCCCGACCAGTCCTACACGGACGCGGGCCGGACAATCCACGATAACATCCATCTGGTCCGGGACCTCATCCATTGTTCCTAGTAGGCTGGTCTGTCGGTCGCCTTCCTATCCCTCGACCAAGTGAAGGCGTTCGGCAGGGTGGATCATGACTATCTGCTCGGAACTCTGTGCGTTTTCGGGTTCGGGACGCATTTCGTCGCCCGGATCCGACTTTTGTCTGCCGCCGCGGAGTGTCTGATTAAGGTTAACGGATCCTTGATGGCGCCACTTCGCTTTAGGAGAGGGGTGCGCCAGGGATGCCCAATGTCCGGCCAGTTATACGCCGTTTGCGTGGAGCCTTTCCTGCGCCTCTTGCGATCGAGGTTGACAGTACTGGCTCTGCAAGGGCCGGGTGTGGGGGTCGTCCTCTCGGCTTACGCCGATGACGTGCTCCTCGCGATAGAGGATCCCGCTGACCTGCGGAGGATGCGTGAGTGCCAAGAGATTTACTCGGCCACATCCTCCGCCAGAATCAACTGGGAGAAATGTTCCGGACTCCTGGTGGGTCAGTGGCGGGTGGACTCCCTGCCGGAGGAGCTCAGGCCTTTTGCCTGGAACACGACCCATCTCCTCTATCTGGGAGTTTACCTTAGCCCCGACGAGAGAGCCTGGCCGGCGAACTGGCAGGAGCTGGAGGCCAAGGTCGACGCTCGACTAGGGCGCTGGACAGGACTGCTCCGAGTGCTGTCCTACAGGGGTCGAGCGCTAGTCATAAACCAGCTGGTGGCCGCAATGTTGTGGTACCGGCTGGTCACTTTGACCCCTCCCCCTGCATTTGTCGCCAAAATACAGAAGAAGCTGGTGGACTTCTTCTGGAACAACAGGAAGCACTGGATCTCTGCAGCAGTCTTGAGTCTCCCGCTTGAGGAGGGCGGTTAGTCGTTGGTGTGCGTCAGCGCCCAGCTCGCGACTTTCCGTCTTCAGACCCTGCAGAGATACCTTTACGTCGAGCCCCCTCCTAGGTGGTGTGCTCTGGCGACGTATTTCTTCCGCCAGCAGCGCGACCTCAATTATGACACGCAGCTCCTGTTTGTGAACTTGGGGAGTGCCAGGACCGCCCTCCGGGAGCTGCCTGTCTTTTACAAGGAACTCATCAGTGCCTGGAACAAAGTCTCCACCAAGCGCAGCTCTCCGCCGGCTGGAGTGGCGGCCGTCCTGCAGGAGCCGCTGCTCGGGAATCCGTACCTCCACGACCGAGGTTTTATGTGGCGGTCGGAAGAGAGGGCTGTGGCTGGTGAGGTGACCAGGTTCAGGGACCTGCTCGATGGCGGAGGAGCGGGCTGGATGGCGCCAGACAATCTGGCGCAGCGCCTAAATTCAGCCGACGTCCGCCACGCGGCGGAAGCCATCGAGTCGCTATAAACAGCTTTGGGCCCTGACTCCGTTAGGTGCATCGAGGAGGCTCAAGCACGTGGGGAGATCCCGTCCGAACTGACCCCCGTCCGGACGGAATTCCTCATCGGCGCCAAAACCCGGAACCTCCCTCGGGGTCCGGCGCCTCACAACTTGAGCCGCCTCGGGGAAATCCCCTCCGTACCTTTCAGTTCCGCGCGGAGGGGTTTCCTGTATGGGCTGCTCCTGCACAGTCTCAACTTTGCCATCCTCACCTGCCGTCCGGACACGCCATGGCGTACCATCCTGCCATCCGGAGGAGGCGGGGGTCCCCGATGGAGGGCACTCTACGCAGGCGTCCTCCCATTATTCATCGGGGACTTGGCCTGGAGGGTGGTGCATGGAGCAGTGCCGTGCAATAAATTTTTAAGCCGGTTCAAGGACTCCCAGTCCGCCTGCAATTTCTGCGGTCTGGAGGAGTCCGTTTTCCATGTTTTTATTGAGTGCACAAGGTTGCAGCCCCTGTTCCATTATTTGAAGGGGCTGCTCCTGAAATTCTGGCTGCACTTCAGTCCCACTCTCCTGATCTTTGGGCACCCTGTGTGGAGGGGTGCGTGTAGGTCCGAAGGCCTCCTCGTAGGACTGCTCCTGGGCACGGCCAAAGGTGCCATCAGTCGGTCCAGGCAGCGGGCGGTCGAGGGGGTCATTCAACCTGACTGCCTGCCTCTCTTCCGCTCTTACATCCGGTCCAGGGTGTCCTTGGAGATGGAGCACGCGGTGTCCACCGGTACGCTCGCGGCCTTCCGCGAGAGGTGGGCACCGGAGGGACTGGAGTGCATCATCACGCCCGGCAACCAAATTTTAATTTGATTTTACGTTTTAAAGTTTCATTTATTTTAATTGCCGGTGCTTTTAGTGTCCCCCTCCCCTGTTATAGGGGGCACTGGAAAAATTTGATTTTTGCGCCCCAAAAAAAAACCAAGAAAAAGAAACAAAATGGCCTTGTAAATGTCTGCTGTGTCATCCAGGGCGGGTGGCACGGTTTAATGCCTTTTTATGTTCACAGATAAACTCAAAAAGACTTTCATTGCTCCAAGGAATTTTAGCGCCCAAAAAAAAACCAAAAAAAAAGAAAAACAAAAAAAAACACATAAAAAGGAAAAAAAAAAGGTGCCTTGAAAATGTCTGCTGTGTCACCCAGGTGGGTGGCACGGTTTAATGTTGATGTTTTTTTTCAGGTAAACTCAAAAGAGTTTCATTGCTCCAATGAGAACCACCCCAGATGCTGCAGCCATCATCTTATTGAATGGCGGCAGGCTCGAGGGGCCAAAGGGCCGACTCATCTCCTATTTCTGATATTCTCATGTATTCATGGCACTGGTCCCCATCCTGCACCTGCTTCCTGCAGTAAGGCGGCCGCCACGCATGCTCCCTGCCTTGCAGTGGGACAATGGAAATATTGTGATGTCGAGGAAGCCCCGCCCCTGTTGCTCCCTGCTCCCCGTGGCGGGCGGACCCGTGCTGCCCAAAGCTGGCGGCCGAACTCCCGGCAACCCCCGACAATAACCAAGGCCCGTCCCTGCCCGAAGGCGCCCCACAGCCGCCACCCAAATCTCACCGCACGCTCGTGTCCGTGAGTCCTCAGGCAGCCTGGGCGCACTGCCCGGGCTGCTCATCCAATCTCCGCGGGGGTGGGGGCAAAACGTCGTCCGTCTACAGCTAATCTCCCACAATAGGCTGGCCCCGCGCCTGCGCACAACTCCGCCCCGCCTCACATGGGCTCCGAGCTCAAAGTCTGCGAGCGGAGCCCACCAACAAATCCCTCCACACTGTCTCACCAGACATTCCCATGTCGGTACAGCGTGGGTTATTAAAGGTTAAATCTCACTCTAGCCTGTCCCAAACACTCCCAGGGTAGGTACAGCATAGGTTAGATACAGAGTTAATCTCCCTCTACGCCGTCCGATCAAACAGTCGCACAACAGACACAGCACGGGTTAGTCAGAGAGTGAAGCTCTCCATCGACTGATCCATCAAACACTCCCATCGCAGGTACAGCACGAGTTAGATACAGAGTAAAGCTCACTCTACACTGTCCCATCAAACACTCCGAGGGAAGATACAGCACGGATTAGATAAGAGAGAAAAGCTTGCTCTACACTATCCCATCAAAAACTGCCAGAGCAGGTACAGCATGGGTTCGACAGAAAGGTTTAGGCTCGGTTTTCCAGGACTTGGGACCTGGGCAACAGGAGGCACAGTCACCAATTATAATCAGGGATGCTCAGGAAGACAGATATCTCATGGGTGGGGGGCAGGATGGTGGTTGTGGGGCTGGAGGAATTTACAGAGCTAGAGCGGGGCGAGGCAATTTAGGGGTTTGAAAATATTAGAATTTTTAAATCAAGGCGTTGCTTAACTAGAAGCCAATGTAGGTCAGTGAGGACAGGGGTGGTGGGGAGCTCGACTTGGTGCGAGTTAGGGCATGGGCAGCAGAATTTTTGATTAACTCTAGTTTATGTAGAGTCGAATGTGGGAGGAGTGCATTGGAATAGTCAAGTCCAGAAGTAACAAAAGCATGGATGAGGGCTTCAGCAGTGGATGAGCTGAGGCAAGAGCGGAGATGGATGATGTTACAGAGATGGAAATAGGCAGTCTTAATTATGCCGTGGGTATCTGGTTAAAAAACCTATTTCAGGATTATGTATGACACCAAGGTTGCAAAAAGTCTGGTTCAGGCTCAGACAGAAGTTGAGGAGAGGGACGGAGTCTGTGGCTAGGGAACGGAGTTTGTGGCAATGACAAGTACAAATATCAGAATATTTGACAGGCTATCATGTGCAAAATGTGTGGATGAGTTTGTAAAATTCAATCGGTTACAAAAACGGGTTACAGAAAGTAACGGATTTCGAACCTTATGCAAGATGGTTCAATAAAGGGGTGGTTCAAAGGATTTCAGTTGAGTTTAAACTGACACACTGCAGTTAAGTCTACTACAACTACAATTCGTACTCAAATGGAACAAGTTTGGAGTTTGATAGAAGGTGAACTAGATGATAAATGACATAAGTTAGATTAAGAAAAAGCACTAAAATGGAACAGTCAGTAACAGAACATCAATTAGTCTCCTCTGATCATGGAGGAATCAAATATTCGACACACTTTGTTTGAAATAAAGATAATTTATTCAACATTTATACACAATATTAATCTCCAGCTCAGGTATAGGGGTTATTAAAATCATCAGAAACAAAGTATAGCTGCCAGAGTGAACATGTTTCAGTGCCCAATGCAATCACAGTAAATCCTGTTCTATTTACAAATGCAGCCTTTCTCCTCAGCCCATTCAAAACTGAGATAAGGAGAAATGTCTTCTCTCAGAGGGTTGTAAATCTTTGGAATTCTCTGCCCCAGAGAGCAGTGGAGACTGGGTCATTGAATATATTTAAGGCGGAGATAGCCATATTTTTGAGCGATAATGGAGTATAGGGTTCTGGGGAGCGGGCAGAGAAGTGGAGCTGAGTCTATGATCAGACCAGCCATGATCTTATTGAATGGGGAGCAGGCTCGGGGGTCCGGGTTGCCCACTCCTGCTCCAATTTCTCATGGTCTCATGTCGCCAGCATGCCCCGCGCGGAAGAATGTGCCGCATCCAGACTACAGGAGCTTGTTTGGAGCATGCGCGGTGCGTGTAATGGCGGAGGAGACACGGTTTGGACAGGCTCCTTAGAAGTATCCTTTTCAGCGGGACGGAGCAGAATAATGGACCAGCGGGGAGCCGGCGAGGCTTCATAAACATCCGGTGCCCGCCGCAAGCCCGGAATAATAACCGGAATATCAGCGGTTGCAGCTTCGGGTCGCTCTCCCGGTCACAGGCCCAGGCTAACGGCGGCCATCTTCGTACAGGAAGGCAGATTCATCGCTCCGCCATCTTGGTTCAGTGAGTAGCATAGCGCATTCGCTGATATCTTGGTGTCGGAACAAAGTGAATGATGTCAGTGTCTGGAAATGCACCCAAACAGAGTCAGTACCTTCAGGGGAGGGGAACCAGTGAGTGCAGAACTGAACGCAGCCAGAGTCAGCACCTTAAGGAGAGGGGAACCAGTGAGTGTAGAACTGAACCCAACCAGAGTCAGCACCTTCAGGGGAGGGGATGCAGTGAGTGCAGAACTAAACCCAGCCAGAGTCAGCACCTTCAGGGGAGGAGGGGAACCAGTGAGTGTAGAACTGAACCCAACCAGAGTCAGCACCTTCAGGGGAGGGGATGCAGTGAGTGCAGAACTAAACCCAGCCAGAGTCAGCACCTTCAGGGGAGGAGGGGAACCAGTGAGTGTCGAACTGAACCCAGGCAGAGTCAGCACCTTCAGGGGAGGTGAGCTAGTGGAACCAGTGAGTGTGGAACTGAACCCAGCCAGCCAACACCCTCTGGTAATGAGAGGGAGGGGAACAAGTGAGTGCAGAACTGAACCCAGCCACGGTCAGCACCATCAGCGGAGGTGAGCTAGGGGAACCAGTGAGTTTGGAACTGAACCCAGACAGAACCAGAGTCTTCAGGGGAGGAGAGGGGAACCAGTGTGTGTGGAACTGTTCCCAGCTACAGTCAGCATCTTGAAGGAAGTGAGGAGAACCAGTTAGTGTAGAACTGAACCCAGCCATGAGCCAGCACTTTCAGGGAAGGAGATGGAGGGGAGCCAGTGAGTGTCGAACTGAACGCAGCCAGAATTGGTGGTGAAAATTGGGAGTGGAGGAAAAACAGTCTATAAGATAAGAAATAGGAGCAGGTGCAGGCCATTTGGCCCCTCGAACCTGCTCCCCATTCAATAAGATCATGGCTGATCTGATCATGGACTCGGCTCCACTTCCCTGCCCTCTCCCCATAACCCTTTATTCCCTTATCGTTCAAAATTGTGTCTATCTCCACCTTAAATTATTCAATGACTCTGCTTGCACAGCTCTTTGGGTCAGAGAATTCCAGGGATTTGCCACCCTCAGAGAGGAAATTCCTCCTCATCTCACTTTTAAATGGGCGGCTCCTTATTCTGAGACTATGTCCCCCTAGTTTTAGTTTCCCCTATGAGTGGAAATATCCTCTCTGCATCCACCTTAGCGAGTCCCCTCATTATCATTAAGTTTCAATAAGATCACCTCTCATTCTTCGAAACTCCAATGTGTATAGGCCCAACCTACTCAGCCTATCCTCAGAAGTCAACCCCCCATCTCCGGAATCAACCTAGTGAACCTTCTCTGAACAGCCTTCAATGCAAGTTTATCCTTCCTTCAATACGGAGACCAAAGCTGTACGCAGTGCTCCAGGTGTGGCCTCACCAATACTCTTTACAGTTGCAGCAGGACTTCTCTGCTTTTATACTCTATCCCCCTTGCAATACAGGCCAACATTCCATTTGCCTTCCTGATTACTTGCCGTACCTGCATACTAACTTTTTGTGTTTCATGCACAAGACCCCCAAGTCTCTCTGTAATGCAGCTCTTTGCAATTTTTCTCCATTTAAATTATAATTTGCTTTTCTATTATTTCTGCCAAAGTGGATAACTTCATATTTTCCCACATTATACTCCATCTGCCAAATGTTTGCCCTCTCACTTAACCTGGCTATATCCCTTTGCAGATTTTTTGTGTCCTCCGCACAATTTTTGTAACAACAGCAAACTCGGTCCCTTCATCCAAGTCATTATTATGGATTGTAATTAGTTGAAGACCCAACACCGATCCCTGCGGCACTCCACTAGTCATGTTTGCCATCTGGAAAATGACCATTTATCCAGACATTCTGTTGGTTTTCCAATCCTCTATCCACATTAATACATAACCTCCAACCCTGTGAGCTTTTATCTTGTGCAGTAACCTCTTATGTGGCACCTTATCGAATGCCTTCTGGAAATCCAAATACACCACACCCACTGCTTCCCCCTTATCCACCCTGCTCGTTACATCCTCAAAGTACTCCAGCGAATTTGTCAAACATGATTTCCCTTTCATAAAACCATGTTGAATCTGCTTGATTGAATCATGCTTTTCCAAATGTCCTGCTACTGCTTCCTTAATAATGGACTCCAGCATTTTCCCAATGACAGATGTTAGACTAACTGGTCTAAATTGTCCTGCTTTTTGTCTGCTTCCTTTTTCAAATAGGCACGTTACATTTGCGGTTTTCCAATCTGTTGGGACCGCCCTAGAATCCAGGGAATTTTGGTAGATTACAACCAGTGCATCCACTATCTCTGCAGCCACTTCTCTTAAGACCCTAGGATGCAAGCCATCAGGTCCAGGGGACTTGTCTGCCTTTAGTCCTATTATTTTACCTAGTACTACGTCATTAGTGATCGTGATTGTATTGCGTTCCTCCCTATCTATAGCCCCTCGCTTATCCACTGATGGGATGTTTTTACCATGAAGGACTCTTAATATCTGTTTTTATATTTTGTGCTAGTTTTCTTTCATAATCTATCTTCCCTCTCAATCATTTTTTTAGCCGTTCTCTGCTGGCTTTTAAAAATGTCATAAACCTCTGGCCTCCCACTAGACTTGGCCACACTGTATGCCTTTGTTTTCAATTTGATACCTCCTTTATTTCCTTAGTTAGCCACGGATGGTTATCCTGTCTCTTACAGTCTTTGCTTCTCATTGGGATATATTTTTCTTGCAGGTTATGAAATATCTCCTTAAATGTCTGCCACTGCTCATCAACCATCCCATTCTTTAATCTATTTTCCCAGTCCACTTTAGCCAACTCTGCCCTCATACCATTGTAGTCTCCTTTATTTCAGCTTGGGACCCTGGTTTGAGAACCAACTTTCTCACCAACCATAATATGGTTGAATTTGAAATTCAACCATATTATGGTCACTCATTCCGAGAGGATCTTTTAGTACCAGATCATTTATTAATCCTGCCTCATTACGCAGTACTAGATCTAAGATAGCCTGCTCCCTGGTTGGTTCCACAACATACTGTTCAAGGAAACTATCCCAGATACACTCTATGGACTCCTCCACAAGGCTACCCTGGCCAATTTGCTTTGTCCAATAAATATGAAGTTTAAAATCACCCATAATTATTGCCATTCCTTTATTACAAGCCTCCATTATTTCTTGATTTATACTCCGTCCAACAGTGTAGCTACTGTTAGGGGCCTATAGACTCTGCCCACCAGTGACTTTCCCTTTATTATTCCCCATCTCCACCCAAACTGATTCAATATCTTGATCCTCTGAGCAAATATCGTTTCTCACTAACGCACTGATCTCATCCTTTATTAACAGAGCTACCCCATCTCCTTTTCCTTTCTGTCTATCCTTCCGAATTGTCAAATATCCCTGAATATTTAGTTCCCAGTCCTGGTCACCTTGCAACCACGTCTCTGTAATCGGTATCAGATCGTACCCATTTGTATGTATTTGTGCCGTCAACTCATCTATTTTGTTACAAATGTTATGTGCGTTTCGACAAAGAGCTTTTAAATTTGTTTTTTTACCTGTTTTTCCTGTTTTTTTCCTCCGTCCTTCCAACTCACTTTCTACATTTTTGCTTTCTAATTCCAGCTTTACTTCCCTCCCAACTGAAACTATTCTCAGGTTCCAATCCCCTGCCAAGCTAGTTTAAACCCTCCCCAACAGCACTAACAAACCCCCCCCCCCCCCCGCCCCCGGACGAGGATATTGGTCCCGGCTCTGTTGAGGTGCAACCCGTCCGACTTGTACTGGTCCCACCTCCCTCCAGAAGTGGTCCCAATGCATCAGGAATCTAAAGCCCTCCCTCCTGCACCATCTCTCCAGCCAGGCATTCATCTGCTCTGTCCTCCTATTTCTGTACTCACTAGTTCATGGCACCAGGAGTCATTTTAAATATTACCCTAGACCATGTCACTGTTTATAATTACACATGACCCAGTCTCGGTTTATATTACATTCGACCCTGCCTCTGTTTATATTACACTAGACCCTGTCCCTGTTTATTCTACACTTGACAGTATCTCTGTTTACAAATAGAAGTATAGAGTACAAACGCATGGATAGTATGATGAACCTGTACAAAACAGGAGCAGCTGGGGTTACAAGGGGGATAGAGTATAAAAGCAGAGAAGTCCTGCTACAACTGTACAGGGTATTGGTGAGGCCACACCTGGAGTACTGCGTACAGTTTTGGTCTCTGTATTTAAGGAAGGATATACTTTCATTGGAGGCAGATCAGAGAAGATTTACGAGGTTGATTCCTGAAATGAGGGCATTGACTTATGAAGAAAGGTTGAGTAGTTTGGACCTATACTCATTGAAGTTCAGAAGAATGAGAGGTGATCTTATTGAAACTTAAAACTTACTGGAGGGCTTGACAAGGTGGATGCAGAGAGGATATTTCCACTCATAGGAGAATTTAGAACTAGGGTGCATAGTTTCAGAATAAGGGGTTGCCCATTTAAAACTGAGATGAGGGGCAATTTCTTCTCTCAGATGGTTCTAATTCTGTGGAATTCTCTGCCTCAGAAAGCTGTGGAGGCTGGATCATTGAATATATTTAAGGCGGAGATAGACAGATTTTTTGAGCGATATGGGAGTAAAGATTTATGGGAGCGAGGGGGAAGTGAATTGGAGTTGAGTCCATGATCAGATCAGCCATGATTTTATTGAATGATGGAGCAGACTCGAGGGGCCAAATGGCCTACTCCCGCTCTTATTTCTTGTGTTCTCCTTAGAGCAGGGAAGATTGAGAGGACATTTGATCAAGGTGTTCAAAATCATGAGTGGTCTTGCCAGAGTAGATCGAGAGATACTGTTCCCATTGGCAGAAGGGTCGAGAACCAGAGGACACAGATTTAAGGTGATTGGCAAAAGAACCAGAGGCGATACAAGAAGAAACCTTTTTGCATAGTGAGTGTTTAATATCCGGATTGCACGGCCTGAAAGGGTGGTGGAGGCAGACTCAATCATGGCTTTCAAAAGGGAGTTGGATAAGTATCTGAAAGAAAAACATTTGCAGGGCGGGGGAGTGGGAGGAGCTGAGGTGCTCTTGCAGAGAGCTGGCACGGGCTCGACGGGCCGAATGGTCTTGTTCTGTGCTGTAACCGTTCTCTGATTCTATGGTTCTACCTCTCTCAGCATAAGCCTCTATTCCCTTCTCCCTCATATGCTGATCTTCAGTGCATCGATACTGGAAACACAGAGCGACCAATCCAGAGCCGCTCTATCAGGGTGGGTGCTGGTTACGGAAGTCGCCTCCTGTGTGCGTCTGTTTGTTGCATCAGTTTGACCTGGAGTGAAGAGGGGGAGAAGCTGCTGGGTTTAACCCCCAGAACCTCTGGGCCCAGTCGGAACAACAATTTCCGATGAGAGACTGTCAATGGCGGTGGATTCTAGTGGAGATTAGGTTGTGAAACAGACACTGCCCGCACAATGTAGAAGCGTATTGTTTTAGGAACAAGTATTTCTGCAGAGGCTTTCAATATACAGATTTGTTTTAATCCATTCTTAGGATGTGGGTGTCGCTCGTAGGGCCAGAATATATTTCCAATTTCCATTTGCCCCTTGACAAGGTGATGGTGGGCCTTCTCGAACCGCTGCAGTCCGTGTGGTGAAGGCCCTCCCACAATGCTGTTAGGTGAGGAGTTCCAGGATTTTCACCCAGTGACGATGTAGGAACGGTGATATTTGCCCAAGTCAGGATGGTGTGAGATTTGGAGGGGAACTTGGATGTGATGGATTTCGATGCACCTGCTGCCCTGGTCCATCTAAGCGGGAGAGGTTGCAGGTTTGGGAGGTTCTGTCAAAGTTCTGGTCGAGTTGCAGATGTTTAAATTCCCTCCCCTTCGCCCTGCCCACCTCTCCCTCCTCCCATAGAGGCCAGAGTCTTGTGTCGGCCCAGACCGGTTGGTGGGTTCCCTTCCCTGCAGGACATTAGTGACCAGTTGGGTTATTACGACAATCCGTCAGCTTTCATGGTCACTTTTCTTCTGCTGATGGCCGCACAAATAGCCAGGTTCATTCAGCTCAATTTCACAACCTGCCTTTGTGTTTTTGTGGGTTCTCTCTCACCCACCCTTTTTCCTGTTTGAAATTCACTTTACAGGGTATTAAAAGGGGAGGATTTGTCAACCAGTGGCTCAAACCAAACATCACATTAAGATCTGACGGAGTCACTCGATTCATCGGGAACGGAATATCATCGCCTTTGACCATGGAAGCAAAAAGCACCGTTCACAGCGGGGAGAAACAGTACACGTGCTCTGTGTGTGGACAAGGCTTCAGCTGATCATCCAACCTGGAGAAACACAAGTGCAGTCACACTGGGGAGAAACTGTGTAAATGTGGGGACTGTGGGAAATGTTTCAACTACCCATCCCAGCTGGAAACACATCAGCGAGTTCACACTGGGGAGAAGCCATTCAGCTGCTCCGAGTGTGGGAAGGGATTCACTCAATTTTCCAACCTGCTGATACACCAGCGAGTTCACACTGGGGCGAGACCGTAAAGCTGCTCCGATTGTGGGAAGGGATTCACTCGGTCAGCCGACCTGCTGAGGCACCAGCGAGTTCACACTGGGGAGAGGCCATTCACCTGCTCCGAGTGTGGGGAAGGATTCACTCAGTCATCCAACCTGCTGATACACTAGTGAGTTCACACTGGGGAGAGGCCGTTCACCTGCTCAGAGTGTGGGAAGGGATTCACTCAGTCATCCCACCTGCTGAGACACCAGCGAGTACACACTCGGGAGAGGCCGTTCACCTGCTCAGAGTGTGGGAAGGGATTCACTCAGTCATCCCACCTGCTGACACACCAGCGAGTTCACACCGGGGAGAGGCCGTTCACCTGCTCTGAGTGTGGGAGGGGATTCACTCAGTCATCCACCCTGCTGAAACACCAGAGAGTTCACAAGTGACTGCAGGGGTGGGATTCTGCTGTTATTGCTGCTGTTAATCACATGTGGTCTGAACCATGTTCATTCTGACAGTTGGGGTTTGTTTCCGCTGATGTCAATAACTCCTGTAACTGGACTGCAGTTTAATATTTGGGAAAAAGACAAATAAATTCTTGTTGCTTTCAACACATTGGTGTGGATTTCTTTCTTTCCCACCCGAGAGTTTAGCATCACCTGGCTGGAGCTCAGTGAGGACAATCTGGGCGGAGGATCGTATGGGGAGAGAAATTCAGCCTGGACACAGTCTTTCAGGGTCACACTGAGAGGGGCAAATGGCACTTTGGTCTTTCTAATCACTCTTCATTGACAGCGAAGTCGCCATGCGGGTTCACCTTGACATTGTAAGGTATGGATGATATCCACCCAAGGGTGTTTAAAGAGATGGGACGGCTGCTCTGTCAGCCCCTTGCCCATATATCCATCAGCTCAGTAGAGTCATGGGTTGTTCCCCGAGATTGGAAGGTAGCACACATAGTTCAAATTTTGTAAATTGGCCACAAGTTGGGAACTGAAGGCCCATCAACGTGACCTCGATCACTGGGAAGGTGCTTGAAGGGATCCTGCAAAATGCTGTTTTCGATCATGGGGAAAGGGAAGGGCCCATTACAGATACTGAACATGGATTCCGGGAAACATGGTCACGTCTTACAAACTAGCTTGAGTTTGTAAAGAAGTTGTTAGGTTGGTGAATGGGGGAATCCGGTTGACATTGTCTACCTCAAGGTGTCAAATTCATTTTCTATGGTGGGCCTGATCCAATATCCTGGCACTTGGCATGGGCCACATTCAGCAAAAGCTATTAAAATAGGAATAAATGAAGAAAAACTGCATCGAAATTTACATTTAGATTTTATTTACTGCCGCTGCTCCCGATCCCTGGCACCTCTTAGCTTGAGCATTCATGAACTGACCCTGCTCAAACCATAAGCTCAAGGATATCGGTGCATGGTTCTGCCTCTGACCACAAGGCTGTGTCACTGCCACACAACGATACCGTTTCCTCATTTCACATCTCCATACAAACACCATCACTTCACACATCCTCTTTCTACACAATTGCAGCAGACATGAGCAAGGACATGAGGCTTATTAAAAGACACATTTCATTGCACTGGGAGAAATGTTCAGTTACTTTGCATTACAGGCAAATACCGGACAAACCAGCAGCACACTTGCACCTGAGCAGGTTCTCATCGGCCTTCAGGCTTTTTTAAAATAGATTTGCTGCCTGGATACAAACTTAAACCAGCTTTGCAGGCGTGATGCTCTATTCACACATTGAAGGTGAGAGAAATGCTGTGGGGCACACACTAAGTCCAGTAGCTGAAAGTGATTAACAGACTGGGTTTTGTGTTTAGTGATCCCGGGCATGTTACCAATACCGGCAAAGATGAAGCCCATGGAATAAAAGGGACAGTGGATAGTGTCTCACTTTGAGCGAGTCAGAATGAGAAGCTTTAACAACAGCCGATGTTTCACAAAGGGAGACCTCACCAGACCAAAGGACATTGATGGCGTTTAATGGACTGTTTGTGTCACTAGGCTACAGGAGGCTATTTGTGACAGAAGGAAAGCTGGTCACAGCAAACAAACAGTTTACCGGCCTGTCCAGGGCCCACTCTGACCCCCACCTTCTCTCTCTCACTATTGATGGACACTGCTGCAGTAATTGCTCCTCTGACCTTTCCTCTCTTGTCCCTCCTACACCCCTAATACACGGCCCGCCACAATCTCCCTCCCCCTGCATCCTCACTGTGCTGGAATCCACAGCAGTCTCCCCATCTGTTCCTTTTTCTCTCCCTGGATCCTGAAACTACAATCTGCATCCCACTGTACTTAAGGAAATGGCCCTCGAAATACTGAATGCATTGGTGATCATTTTCCAACGGTCTATCGACTCTGGATCAGTTCCTATGGACTGGAGGGTAGCTAATGTAACACTACTTTCTGAAAAAGTCGAGAGAGTGAAAATGGGGAATTATGGACTGGTTAGCCTGACATCCGTAGTGGGGAAAATGTTGGAATCAATTCTTAAAGATGAAATAGCAGCACATTTGGAAAGCAGTGACCGGATCGGTCCAAGTCAGCATGGATTTATGACAAGTCTTCGAAAAACTTTTGAGGATGTAACTTGTAGAGTGGACAAGGGAGAACCAGTGGATGTGGTGTATTTGGACTTTCAAAGGTTTTTGACAAGGTCCCACACAGGAGATTGGTGTGCAAAATTAAAGCACAGGGTATTGGGGGTAGATAGAGACGTGGATAGAGAACTGGTTGGCAGACAGGAAGCAGAGAATTTGGATAAACAAGTCCTTTTCAGAATGGCAAGCAGTGACTAGTGGGAAGCCGCAGGGCTCAGTGCTGGGACTCCAGATATTTAAAATATACATCAATGATTTAGATGAAGGAATTGAGTGTAATATCTCCAAGTTTGCAGATGACACTAAGCTGGATGGCGGTGTGAGCTGTGAGGAGGATGCTAAAAGGCTGCAGGGTGACTTGGACAGGTTAGGTGAGTGGGCAAATGCATGGCAGATGCAGTATAATGTGGATAAATGTGAGGCTATCCACTTTGGTGGCTAAAACATGAAGACAGAATATTATCTGAATGGCGACAGATTAAGAAAAGGGGAGGTGCAATGAGACAAGGGTGTCATGGTACATCAGTCATTGAAAGCTAGCATGCAGGTCCAGCAGGTGGTGAAGAAGGCAAATGGCATGTTGGCCTTCATAGCTAGGGGATTTGAGTGTAGGAGCAGGGAGGTCTTACTGCAGTTGTATCGACTTTTGCTGAAGCCTCACCTGGAATATTGTGTTCAGTTTTGGTCCCCTAATCTGAGGAAGGACGTTCTTGCTATTGAGGGAGTGCAGTGAAGGTTCAACAGATTGATTCTCGGGATGGCAGGACTGACCTATGTTGAGAGACTGGTTCGACTGGGCCTGTATTCACTGCAGTTTAGAAGAATGAGAGAGGATCTCATAGAAACATATAAAATTTTGACGGGACTGGACAAGTTAGATGTGGGAAGAATGTTCCCAATGTTGGGGAAGTCCAGAACCAGGGGTCACAGTCTAACGAAAAGGGGTAAGCCATTTAGGACCGAGTTGAGGAGAAACTTCTTCACTCAGAGACTTGTTAACCTGTGGAATTCTCTACTGCAGAGAGTTGTTCATGCCAGTTCGTTAGATATATTCAAGAGTGGGTTAGATATGGCCCTTATGGCTAAAGGGATCAAGGCGTATGGAGAGAAAGCAGGAAAGGGGTACTGAGGTGAATGATCAGCCATGATCTTATTGAATGGTGCTGCATGCTCGAAGGGCCGAATGGCCTACTCCTGCACCTATTTTCTTTGTTTCTTACTCACTCTTCCCCTCCTGAAGCCGACAAACTCTAAAACTGAAGCTTGATGGCCCTCAGTCACCACTCCTCGATTTATCTCCACTTCTCTCCTCCTCTTTCCCCCTTGGTTCTGTTCCACACTGTGGGACTTGGGCCATCCCTGGGGATTCTCAGAATGAACAGGGGGATGTGTGTTGAGACAGGATGTCTCAGCTCTCCTCCTCTTTTCCCTTTGGTTGTGTCCCACACTCTGGACCTTGGGCCTTCTCCGCGGATTCTCAGTATGAACAGGGGGATGTGTGTTGAGACAGGATGCCCCAGCTCTCCACCTTTAAAGGGACAAGGAGAGGACCAGCTGGGCTGAATGGCCCTGCTTTATGACATCACTGCAGTGCCTAGCAAACAAACTCCCTGAGCCCTGCTCATTATGGGCTGGGTTGGGCTCAGTGCTGTTCCAGGAAGGGAACCAGGAGCAGGATTCGACCCGTGTGAAGCCCAGCATTAATGGGGAGAGGTACAGGATCAATTTATACCTTATTGAATGAGAAATGTCAGTGTCCCTGACACTCCCTGTCCCTCAGTATCTGTGTCGGGGAGCGACCAATGGGTTCACTCTGTATCTAACCTGTGCTGTGCCCGACTGGAGAGTGTTTGATGCTGGCACGAGGTGCTCAGCTCGATAAGCACAACATTTAACCCAAAGATGATCAGATAACCCATCACCTTGTCATTGGACACAGGTCCTGAATGACAGGAAGTGTTTCTAATAATTTGGCTGGTGTCCTTGATCAAATTGAACCACCTCCGATCTCTCTTTAAAAATTTGTTTATGGGATGTGCGTGTCACCTCTCACCTCTCCTTCTAAATGCTGGGGAATATAGGCCATGTCTACTCATTCTCGCAGGACAATCCCCCCATCCCAGGAATCAGTCTGATGAACTTTCATTGCACTCCCTCTGCAGCAAGTTTATCTTTCCTTAGGTAAGGAGACCACTCAGCAGGGCCCTGTATAATTGTAGTAAGACGTAAGTACTCAAATCTTTTTGTACAAAGGCCATTATAGCATTTGCTTTCTTAATTGCTTGCTGGACTTCATATTAACTTTTAGCGATTTCTGTACAAGAACACCCAGGTCCCTCTGAACACCAACATTTCCCAATTTCTCACCATTTTAAAAAATACTCTGCCTTCCTATTTTTACTATCAGTGTCTAACTTAACATTTCTTCACATTATATTCCATTTACCATGTTCTTGCCCACTCACTGAGCCTGTATATATCCCTTTGAAACCTCTTTTCATCCTTCTCACACTTACATTACCAACTAGCTTTGTATCCTCAGCAAACTTCGCTATATTACATTTGGTCCCCTCATCCAAATTATTGATATAGATTGTGAATAGCTGGGGCCCAAGCACCGATCCTTGCAGCACCCCACCAGTTACAGCCTGCCAACCCGAAAATCACCCGTTTATTCCTACTCTCTGTTTTCTGTCCGTTAACCAATCCTTAATCCTTGCTCGTATATTACTTTCAATCTCATGAGTCTAATTTTGTTTAATAATCTCTTGTGTGGCACCTCATTGAATGCCTTCAGTAAATCTAAATACACCACATCCAGTGGTCCTCCCTTATCTATCCTACTCGTTACAACCTCAAAAAACACTAACAGATTTGTCAAGAACAATTTCCCTTTAATAAATCCGTGTTAATTCTGCCCAATCCTGTTATCTCTTCCGAAGTGTCCTGTTACCACGTGCTTAATAATAGATTGAACATTTTCCCGCTACTGATGTCAGGATTACCGGTACTGTACGAGTTAGATACAAAGTAAATCTCACTCCAGCCTGTCCCAAACACTACCAGGATTGATGTCGAGTAAATCTCAGTCTACAACATCCTAAACATTCCCAGGGCAGGTACAGCACTTGTTACATATAGAGTAAATCTCCCTCTGCACAGTCCCATCAAACTCTCCCAAGGCAGGTACCGCATAATTTAGATAGAGGGTAATTCTCTCTCTAACCTTGCTCTACAATTGCACAGGACCTTGGTGAGACCACACCTGGAGTACTGTGCACAGTTTTGGCCTCTTTATCTCAGGAAGGGTATACTTGAGTTGCTTAGATACAGAGTACAGCTTCCTCATCACTGTCCCACCAGACATTCCAAGGGCAGGAGAAGGCCACCTGGCCCCTCGAGCCTGCTCCATCATTTAATAGGATCATGGCTGATTTCATCATGGACTCAGCTCCAGATCCCTGCCCGCTGCATATAAACCTTTATTCCCTTATCGCTCAAAAATCAGTCGTTCTCCGCCTTAAATATATTCAATGAACCAGACTCCACAGCGCTCTGGGCAGAGAATTCCATAGATTTACAACCATCTGAGAGAATAAATTCTTCCTCATCTCACTTTTAAATGGGCAGCCTCTTATTCTGATACTATGTCTCCTAGTTTTAGTTTCCCTGATGAATGGAAATATCCTCTCTGCATCCACCTTGTCGAGGCCCCTTATTTTCTTATCTGTTTCGATAAGATCAGGTCTCATTCTTCTGAACTCCAATGGGTATAGGCGAACCTACTCAAACTATCTTCATCAATCAACCCCCTCATTTCTGGAATCAACCTAGTGTCCCTTCTCTGAACAGCCTCCAATGCAAGTATATCCTTCCTTAAATACGGAGACCAAAACTATACGCAGTACTCTAGATGTGGCCTCACCAACACCCTGTAAAGTTGTAGAAATACTTCTCTGCTTTTATACTCCATCCCCCTTGCAATAAGGGCTAATATTCCATTTGCCTTCCTGATAACCTGCTGTACCTGCATACTAACTTTTTGTGTTTCATGCACAAGGACCCCCAGGTCCCACTATAATGCAGCACTTTGCAATTTTTCACCATTTAAACTATAATTTGCCTTTCTTTTTTTTCTGCCAAGGTGGATTACCTTACATTTTCCTACATTGTACAACATTTGCCAAATTTTTGCCCACTCACTTAGCCTGTCTATCACTTTGCACATTTTTTGTGACCTCTTCACAATTTGCTTTCTCACCCATCTTTGTATCATCAGCAAACTTGACTACATTACAGTTAGTCCCTTCATCGAAGTCATTAATATAGATTGTAAATAGTTGAGGACCCAGCACCGATCCCTGCAGCTCTCCACTAGTCACTGTTTGCCAAAAGAAAAATGACCCATTTATCTTGACGCAGATACAAAGTAAATCTTCGTCTACACTGCTCCATCAAACACTCCCAGGACAGGTATAGTACAGGTTAACTACAGCAAAAATTTCTCTCTCGACTCTCCCATCAAACACACCCAGGGCAGGTATGGCACGGGTTGGATACAGAGTAAAGCTGCCTCTACACTGTCCCATCAACCACTCCCAGGGCAAGTGCTGCATTGGTTATATACTAAGTAAAGCTCCCTCTACACTTTCCAAATAAACACTCCTAGGGCAGGTACAGCATAATTTAGATTAAGGGTTACCCTCTCTCGAACTTCACTCTACAATTGTACAGGGTTTTGGTGAGACTACACCTGGAGTACTGTGCACAGTTTTGCTCTCCTTATCTAAGGAAGGATATAGTTGCCTTGCTTAGATACAGAGTAAAGCTCCCTCAACACTGTCCCACCAGACATTCCAAGGTCAGGAACAACACAGGTTAGATACGGATTATATCTCCCTCTACTCTGTCCCAAGCATTCCAGAGTAGATGCTGCATTGGTTAGATACAGAATAAAGCTCCTTCGACAGTGTCCCATCCATCACTACCAGGGCAGGTACAAAACGGGTTAGATACAGAAATAAAGCTCCTTCTACACTGTCCCATCAAACACTGCCAGGTCAGGTACAGCACGGGTTAGCTACAAAATAAAGCTGCCTCCACACTGTCCAATCAATTCATAGGGCAGGTACAGAATGGGATAATACAGAGTAAAGCGCCCTCTACACTGTCCCATCAAACACTCCCAGGGCAGGTCCAGCACGGGTTAGAAATCTGACACAAACACCCCAGAGGTGCCACATAAAAAGTTACTGCACAAGATAAAGTTCACGGGGTTGGGGGTAATATATTAGCATGGATAGAGGATTGGCTAACGAAAAGAATACAGAGACGGGATAAATGGTTCATTCTTGGGTTGGCAACCAGTAACTAGTGGGCTGCTGCAGGGATCAGTGCTGGGCTCTCAAATATTGACTATCTATATTAACGATTTGGAAAAAGGTACTGAGTGTAACGAAGCCAAGTTTGCTGACGATACAATTATGGGAGGAAAAGCAATCTGTGAGGACACAAAACACCTGACAAAGGAAATAGACAGCCTAAATGAATGGGCAAAACTTTGTCAGATGGAGTATAATGTTAGAAAGTGTGAAGTCATGCACTTCGGCAGAAAAAATTCGAAGAGCAAGTTATTGTTTAAATCGAGAAACATTGCACAGTGCTGCAGGACAGCGGGATCTGGGAGTACTTGTGCAGGAAACACAAACAGAGAGTATGGAGGTACAGCAAGTGATCTGGAAGGCCTTGGCATTTATTGCAAAGGGGATGTAGTATAAAAGCAGGGAAGTTTTGCTACGGCTACATAAGGCCACACCTGGAATACTGCGTGCAGTTTTCGTTCCATATTTAAGAAAGGATATACCTGCTTTGGAGGCAGTTCAGAGAAGATTCACCAGGTTGACTCCGGGGAGGAGGGGTTGACTTATGAAGAAAGGTTGAGTAGGCTGGGCCTCTCTACTCATTGGAATTCAGAAGAATGAGAGGTGATCTTATCGAAACGTATAAGATTATGATGGGGCTTGACAGGGTGGATGCTTCCACTGATGTGGGAGACTAGAACTAGAGGGCACGATCTTAGAATAAGGGGCCACCCATTTAAAACAGAGATGAAGAGAAATTTCTTCTCTCAGTGGGTTATAAATCTGTGGAATGCGCTGACCCAGAGAGCTATGGGAGCTGGGACATTGAATCAATTTAATAGACAGAAATAGACAGTTTCTTAAACGATAAGCGGATAAGGGGTTATGGGGAGCGGGCAGGGAAGTGGAGCTGAGTCCATGATCAGATCAGCCATGATCTTATTGAATGGCGGAGCAGGCTCGAGGGCCGTATGGCCTAATCCTGTTCTTATGTTCTTATGTTCTACTCTGCTCCGTTCCCTCTGATAACATCTCCCTGAACTCACTGATCATCACCCTGGGGATCCTGTCTCCCTGCTCTGCGCCATTCCCTCTGATACAATCTCCCTGAACTCACTGAAGATCACACAGGGATCCACCAGTGACATTCGCTCCCTGTTTCCCTGAAGTTTGGGAAAACTGTCCTTCACCATCTGAACTTTCATTCGGAGCCACCCGACCATGGAACACCTACTGCGGTTTCTGGTCACACCCGAGTATCTTCCGGAATTTTCCATTGATGCCACACTGCTCTTCCTCTAAGCTCATGGGGTCCAGGCCTGAGGCCTCCTGTAGTAGAATAGTGCTTCGGGTTGGCGGGAGGGAAGAATCATCGGTGCTGCTGAAGAGGCTTGCAAGTGAATTTGGGAATGTGTGGAGTTGGTGAATATTGTTATATATCACCTATTGACAGATGTTAGAAGTTAGTATTAAGAAGCTTATTTTACACATCTTTAATTAATGAATGTTCTTTATGTTTGTAACCTCCTGTATATGCATTGATTGTCTGTAAAACTAGTTTTTAAATGATAGAAAATGGCAGTAAAACATAAAATGGGGTTTAAAATGGCCAAAGGCTGAGAAGCAAAGCATCATGGTAAATTGAGCCATTATTATGTTATCCATTTTTGTAATTGCTGATACAGCTTCACTTAGAACTGGGAGGATCATGGCCAAAATTATTAATAGTTAAGATAAAGGAATGCAGCATGTACCATTTATTTTCATAATTTTGTAAAGCCAAGCTCAGTAATGAATTCTGTGTGACATGTTCTGTATAACTGTTCTCAGAGAACTGATTCCTGCCACAGAGAGGGAGGGGAGATAGAGATAACAAGGAAGGTCAAAGCCATTAGATAATATGATCTATTGTAAGGCAACAACAGCTACAGATTTTCACAGCATTTGAATGGGAGAAAAGGGGTATAAAGTAACAGCTCTTCTACTCAGAAGGCAGTGCGAATCAAGAGAACAGGAGATAAGGAGTCGGCACCACGGTCAGCTCGAGAGGACGCTATCGATAATTAGGCTGTGACTATAATTTGTTAAGTATTACTTTTTATAACAGAAGGTATTTATTTGATAAAACTCTGTTGTTTTTACTCACTATACCTGTATAAACATAGAAACATAGAAAAAACGTGCAGGAGTAGGCCATTAGGCCCTTCTAGCCTGCACCACCATTCAATGAGTTCACAGCTGAACATTCAACTTCAGTACCCCATTCCTGCTTTCTCGCCATACCCCTTGATCCCCCTAGTAGTAAGGACCTCACCTAACTCCTTTTTGAATATATTTAGTGAATTGGCCTCAACAACTTTCTGTGGTAGAGAATTCCACAGGTTCACCACTCTCTGGGTGAAGAAGTTCCTCCGCATCTCGGTCCTAAATGGCTTACCCATTATCCTTAGACTGTGCCCTCTGGTTCTGGACTTCCCCAAAATTGGGAACATTCTTCCTGCATTTAACCTGTCTAACCCCGTCAGAATTTTAAATGTTTCTAATAGGTCCCCTCTCATTCTTCTGAACTCCAGTGAATACAAGCCCAGTTGATCCAATCTTTCTTGATAGGTCAGTCCCGCCATCCCGGGAATCAGTCTGGTGAACCTTCGCTGCACTCCCTCAATAGCAAGAATGTCCTTCCTCAGGTTAGGAGACCAAAACTGCACACAATACTCCAGGTGTGGCCTTACCAATGCCCTGTACAACTGTAGCAACACCTCCCTGCCCCTGTACTCAAATCCCCTTGCTATGAAGGCCAACATGCCATTTGCTTTCTTAACCGCCTGCTGCACCTGCATGCCAACCTTCAATGACTGGTGTACCATGACACCCAGGTCTCTTTGCACCTCCCCTTTTCCTAATCTGTCACCATTCAGATAATAGTCTGTCTCTCTGTTTTTACCACCAAAGTGGATAACCTCACATTTATCCACATTATACTTCATCTGCCATGCATTTGCCCACTCATCTAACCTATCCAAGTCGCTCTGAAGCCTCACAGCATCCTCCTCGCAGCTCACACTGCCACCCAACTTAGTGTCATCCGCAAATTTGGAGATACTACATTTAATCCCCTCATCTAAATCATTAATGTACAGTGTAAACAGCTGGGGCCCCAGCACAGAACCTTGCGGTACCCCACTAGTCACTGCCTGCCATTCTGAAAAGTACCCATTTACTCGTACTCTTTACTTCCTGTCTGACAACCAGTTCTCAATCCATATCAGCACACTACCCCCAATCCCATGTGCTCTAACTTTCCACATTAATCTCGTGTGTGGGACCTTGTTGAACGCCTTCTGAAAGTCCAAATATACCACATCAACTGGTTCTCCCTTGTCCACTCTACTGGAAACATCCTCAAATGATTCCAGAAGATTTGTATTAAAAGCAATTGGTATGATCTGAACAAGAGTATCCTAGTTTGAATTATATATAAACCCTGAGAATAGTTGAATTGCTATAGTTAGCAAAGCGGCAAAAAGCTGCTAAGTAGTTAAAAACTACGTCTGGCCACCACGAAGGGACAAAACAAAGAGATAGCTGACAAAATACAATATACTTATTAAACAAGTTAATTGGGGACTCTTGTATTTTTTTCTCTCCATTTAAAAACAGATTGTTGTGTATAAACAGCAGACGCAAGGCAGCTAGTTTGATAACCGATCGAACCTTAGGTGGGTTGATTTACGTCAACTGATAGTGACTATTATCTTCGTTAAGGAAGCTTAATTAAAAATAATTAATTTTAAAATTCCAGAGGAGTGTCTTTGGGAAGAGTATCAGAAAAAGTTAGAAAAAAGATGTGGCGAGTCGCAAGTGTAGACACTTTTGGTAGATTGCCTAGGGAGAAACCCGAAAGTGTCCCTTAAGGATGCGGTCATTTTTGTTGATGAACAGATTAAAGCTAAGAAATGGAAGCTGGGTAAGGCGATGAATCTAGTAACCTATGCAGCTTCATACTGCGCAGAACGTGAATCAAAGGCCGAGAAACATAGAAAAAAGCCCATAGAAACATAGAACTTCGGTGCAGGAGTTGGCCATTCGGACCTTCAAGCCTGCTCCACCATTCAATAATATCATGGCTGACCATTCGCCTCAGTACATTTTCCTGCTTTTTCTCCATACCCCTTGATCCCTTTAGCCGTAAGGGCCATATCTAACTCCCTCTTGAATATATCCAATGAACTGGCATCAACAACTCTCTATGGCAGGGAATTCCACAGTTAACAACTCTGAGTGAAGAAGTTTCTCCTCATCTCAGTCCTAAATGGCCTACCCCTTATCCTAAGACTGTGTCCCCGAGTTCTGGACTTACCCAACATCGGGAACATTCTTCCCGCATCTAACCTGTCCCGTCCCATCAGAATCTTATACATTTCCATGAGATTCCCTCTCATCCTTCTAAACTCCAATGTATAAAGGCCCAGTTGATCCAGTCTCTCAACATAGGTCAGTCCAGCCATCCCGGGAATCAGTCTAGTGAACCTTCGCTGCACTCCCTCAATAGCAAGAACCGTCCTTCCTCAGATTAGGAGACCAAAACTGAACACAATATTCCAGGTGAGGCCTCACCAAGGCCCTGTACAATTGCAGTAAGACCTCCCTGCTCCTATATTCAAATCCCTTAGCTATGAAGGCCAACATGCCATTTGCCTTTTTCACTGCCTGCTATACCTGCATTCTAACTTTCAATGACTGATGAACCATGACACCCAGGTCCCATTGCACCTCCCCTTTTCCTAATCTGCCGCCATTGAGATAATATTCTGCCTTCGTGTTTTTGCCACCAAACTGGATAACCTCACATTTATCCACATTATACTGCATCTGCAATGCATTTGCGTACTCACCTAAGCTGTCCAAATCAACCTGCAGCCTCTTAGCATCCTCCCCACAGCTCACACCGCCACCCAGTTTAGTGTCATTTGCAAACTCCAAGTTGCACTCAATTCCTTCATCCAAATCATTAATGTATACTGTAAAGAGCTGGGGTCCCAGCCCTGAGCCCTGCGGCACTCCACTAGTCACTGCCTCGCATTCCGAAAAGGACCTGTTTATCCTGACTCTCTGCTTCCTGTCTGCCAACCAATTCTCTATCCACACCAGTACATTACCCCGAATACCATGTGCTTTGATTTTGCACACCAAACTCTTATGTGGGACCTTGTCAAAGGCCTTTTGAAAGTCCAAATACACCACATCCACTGTTTCTCCCTTGTCCACTCTACTAGTTACTTCCTCAAAAAATTCCAGAGGATTTGCCAAGCCTGATTTCCCTTTCATAAATCCATGCTGACTTGGACCGATCCTGTCATTGCTTTCCAAATGCGCTGCTATTTCATCCTTAATAATTGATTCCACCATTTTCCATACTACTGATGTCAGGCTAACCAGTCTATAATTACCCGTTTTCTCTCTCCCTCCTTTTTTAAAAAGTGGTGTTACATTAGCTACCTTCCAGTCCATAGGAACTGATCCAGAGTCGAAAGACTGTTGGAAAATGATCACCAATGCATCCACTATTTCTCGGGCCACTTCCGTAAGTACTCTGGGATGCAGACAATCAGGCCCCAAGCATTTATCAGCCTTCAATCCCATCAATTTCTCCAACACAATTTCCCGCCTAATAAGGATATCCTTCAGTTCCTCCTTCTTACTCGACCTTCAGTCCCCTAGTACCTCCGGAAGGTTATTTGTGTCTTCCTTTGTGAAGACAGAACCAAAGTATTTGTTCAATTGGTCTGCCATTTCTTTGTTCTCCATTATAAATTCACTAAGTCCGACACAAGGGACCTACGTTTGTCTGCACTAATCTTTTTCTCTTCACATATCTATAGAAGCTTTTGCAGTCAGTTTTTATGTTCCCGGCAAGCTTCCTCTCATACTCTATTTTCCCCCTCCGAATCAAATACTTTGTCCTCCTCTGTTGAATTCTTAATTTCTCCCAGTCCTCAGGTTTGCTGTTTTTTCTGGCCAATTAATATGCCTCTTCCTTGGATCTAACACTATCCTTAATTTCCCTTGTTAGACATGGTTGAGCCACATTCCCCGTTTAATTTTTACTCCAGACAGGGATGTACACTTGTTGAAGTTCATCATGTGATCTATAAATGTTTGGCATAGCCTATTCACCGTCAACCCTTAAAGTATCATTTGCCAGTCTAGTCTAGCCAATTCACACCTCGTGCCATCGAAGTTAGCTTTCCTTCAGTTCAGGACCCGAGTTACAGAATTAACTGCATCATTCTCCATCTCAATAAAGAATTCTACCAGATTATGGTCACTCTTCCCCAAGGGGCCTCGCACAACAAGATTGTTAATTAGTCGCTTCTCATTACACATCACCCAGTCTAGGATGGCCAGCTCCCTTGTTGGTTCCTCGATATATTGGTCGAGAAAACCATCCCTAATACACTCCAGGAAATCCTCCTCCACCGCATTGCTACCAGTTTGTTTAGCCCAATCTATATGTAAATTAAAGTCGCCCATGATAACTGCTCTACCTTTATTGCGCACATCCCTTATTTCTTGTTTGATGCTGTCCCTAACCTCACTACTACTGTTTGGTGATCTTTACACAACCTCCACCAGCGTTTTCTGCCCGTCGGTATTCCGTAGGTCTACCCATACCGATTCCACATTATCCAAGCAAATGTCCTTCCTTACTTTTGCATCAATTTCCTCTTTAACCAGCAACGCCACCCCACATACTTTTCCTTTCTGTCTATCCTTCGTAAATGTTGAATACTCCTGGATGTTGAGTTCCCAGCCTTGGTCACCCTGGAGCAATGTCTCTGTGATGCCAATTACATCATATCCATTAACTGCTATCTGCACAGTTAATTCATCCACCTTATTCTGAATACTCGTCGCATTGAGGCACAGAGCCTGAGGCTTGTCTTTTTAACACACTTTGCCCCTTTAGAATTTTGCTGTAATGTGGTCCTCTTTGTTTTTTGCCTTGGATTTCTCTGCTCTCCACTTTTACTATTCTCCTTTCTATCTTTTGCCTCTGTCTCCCTTTTATTTCCATCCCCCTGCTATATTAGTTTAAATCCTCCCCAACAACACTAGCAAACACTCCCCCGAGGACATTGGTTCTGCTCCTGCCCAGGTGCAGACTATCCGGTATTTACTGGTCCCACCTCCCCCCAGAACCGGTTCCAATGTCCCAGGAATTTGAATCCCTCCCTTCTGCACCACTCCTCAAGCCACATATTCATCTGAGCTATCCTGCGCTTCCTGCACTGACTAGCACGTGGCACTGGTAGCAATCCTGAGATTACTACTTTTGAGGTCCGACTTTTTAATTTAGCTCCGAGCTCCCTAACTTCGTCTCGTAGGACTTCATCCCGTTTTTTACCTATATCTTTGGAATCTATATCTTTGGTACCTATATGCACCACGACAACTGGCTGTTCACCCTCTCTTATCAGAATGTCCTGTACCCGCACTGAGACATCCTGGAGTCTCGGGTGCGGCCGCAGAAACGCCTATCTATTCCCTTTACAATTGAATCCCCTATAACTATAGCTCTCCCAATCTTTTTCCTGCCCTCCTGTGCAGCAGGAGCACCCATGATGCCATGAACTTGGCTGCTGCTGCCTTCCCCTGATGAGTCAATAGTAGCCAAAGCGGTGTATCTGTTTTGCAGGGCGAAGACCGTAGGGGTCCCCTGCACTTCCTTGCTTGCACTGCTCTTCCTGTTGATCTTCCATTCCCTATCTGGCTGTGGACCCTGTACCTGCGGTAAGACCAACTCGCTAAACCTGCTATTCACATGATGGATGCTCCAGAGTGAATCCACCCACAGCTCAGGTGCCACAATGCGGTCTGTCATGATCTGCAGTCAGATACACTTCCCGCACATGTAGTCGTCAGGGACACCAGAAGCATCCCTGAGTTCCCACATAGTACAGGAGGAGCATAACACGTGCCCGAGCTCTCCTGCCATGACTTAATCCTTGGATTAACTTAATTAGGCAACAACAATGTTAAAAGGTTACTCACTGATAAAAGAAAGAAAAAGAAAAACTATCCCTTACCTCCTTGGTTGTGACATCACCTTTCGATTTCTTTCTACTTCTTTTTTGCTGCCCTGCTGCAGCTGCACTGGCTGGGCCTTTATAGGCCTCAGTGATCTCCTGCTCCACCTCTCCGACACTGCCGCCGATCCCCGATCTCCCGCTGGACCTTTATAGGCCTCAGTGATCTCCTGCTCCGCCTCTCCGACACTGCCGCCGATCCCCGATCTCCCGCTGGACCTTTATAGGCCTCAGTGATCTCCTGCTCCACCTCTCCGACACTGCCGCCAATCCCCGATCTCCCGCTGGACATTTATAGGCCTCAGTGATCTCCTGCTCCACCTCTCCGACACTGCCGCCGGTCCCCGATCTCCCGCTGGGCCTTTATTTTCCTCAGTGATCTCCTGCTCCACCTCTCCGACACTGCCGCCGATCCCCGGTCTCCCGCTGGGCCTTTATAGGCCTCAGTGATCTCCTGCTCCACCTCTCCGACACTGCCACCGATCCCCGGACTCCCGTTGGGCCTTTATGGGCCTCAGCGATCTCCTGCTCTGCCTCTCCGACACTGCCGCCGGTCCCCGGATTCCTGCTAAGCCTTTATAGGCCTCCCGAACTCCTACTCCGCCTCTCAACGCTGCCGCCGGAATTGGAGGATAAGATATCAGCATTGAGAAAACAAAATTCGGCTAAGAATGAAGAATTGCAGAAAATAGATTCAGACAGTAAACAAATTGAGAATTTGCAGAGTCAATTTGCCTCAGCTACTGCATTAATGCAACAGCAGAATATCAATGCAAATCACGCAGGACTGCAATGCAAAAATTACGCAATCTTGAGATTCAAAACGAAGATCTAAGCAGAGAGAATAGCCATCTCACCAAACAATTAGAGAACTCATGGGGAGCAATGAGGGAGGCTTTGCATCGACCCCAAAGAGAGGCAGACCATCAACCTTGTCAGGCTACGATCCGACAGTTTTTCAACTAGTTGGGAGTAAAAACATGCAGTTGTAGCCGCAGTAACGATGGACCATACCTGCTCAGATCTTAATGAGAGTCTGGCTCATTCTGGTTGAAATTTGGAGCCATTCCTCCTCGCTCTCTTACTGCTAAATACCACATCATGTGGTAATAATGACACAAAAATTAAAAAGGATGAGAAAAAGGCTCCACTCAAACCCCCGGCTATCGAAAACCAGTAAGTATTGTGTCTTGAACTGATGTCACCTCAACTCAACACCAGATGACACTGGGGCAGATACTGATTGAGTTGCACCACCGGCACTCCTGTTTGGTAGGAGCTTATCAGCGTTCTCAGCCTTCAAAAATTAAACTAAAAAAGCCAGTTAGAAACCAGAAAACACAACATACCTCTGCGCGTAGCATAGAAACTTGTGAAAAAGGATAAGCATGAAGTGCAGGAGAGAGAGTAGGAAGATCTAAGAACTCAGCAAAGGAAGGAAAAAACGGAACTAGAAAATATGTTGCTGAAATAAAATAATTGAAAAAAAATGCAAGTATGAATAAATTGAGCGTTAAAATATTCAATGTGTACTTAAAATTGAATTACATTTTAAGTTAGAAACGCAGGTGCCTAGTTAGTTTAATTATGATTTATGCAGCAATGGGTTTGTAAAAAGGATGGGTTTGTTTAACAAAAGATAAAATTTAAGCCTCGAAGTTATAGTTGCTAAAAAAATGATTTGGAAGTTTTAATTGGATTACAGTAAAAAAAATAAATGCGTGGTCTCATTTTAAATTAATTCAGATTGTAACAAAGCACTGTCTTTTCAATTTTGTTATTACAAGCTGAAAAATTCCGAGATGCTCACTTACCTGTCAAAAGAAAACTTAAAAATTGATTACATTGGTTTGAAAGATAAGTGCCTTTAAAAAAAGCCTGCATAAATTTCTCGAAGCTACAAGCTAAGGGAAGATTCCCTCTCTTTTGCCTTTTGTGTAGAATGTGTTTCTGATGTTTGTTAAATACAAAAACGATTGTTTCTCCAGTTACATTCAGAATTTTAAAATTAACCTGGTCAGCACAAAGTCGACACCATTTGGACACTTCCGCTGCCTGTGTCAAAGACAGTGCTGTGATCCTTCTTGAGACTGATAGGATATCAAAGGAATTTAATTCTGCATTTTGCAAATAAAACAGAACCTCTGTATGAACAGTTGAAAAATGAGTATGGGGCAGACTTTCGACCGGCCTGGGGAGATATCCAGACAAATTCAGTAAAATGCTTTAAAACAAGCTATAATACAGGCAACTGCTCTTATCTCTCTGGATGGGATTCAGAGTGAACACCCACTCATCTCAGCAAGCAGAATTGGTAGCCATTATTCGCGCCACCCACTACACAGTATCTGAAGCAATAAACATTTGGTCCGACAGAAGCTATGTATGCCATGCAGTTATGGCCTTGCACCGATACCAAAAACTGCGTACTATTTGTTAGATAGTAAAATTTTAATACATTCTGGTCTCCTCCGTAAACTTTGGAAAGTGCTCCAGAAACGACTCGCCCTTGTCATATAGGCCACCAGAAAGATTCCTCACCCCATAACAATGGCCATACTGCAGCTGGTCAGTTGGCTAAAGAATCTGCAATAACCGGATTAAATGTACCAGGTTGCATTTTTGAAACTCCCCAGATATCTGCTGTAGCGGCTGCCACTAAAACACAAGCCATTGACTTGCATAAACTCCAGTCCGAGCACGACACTACATGCGACGACGAGTAAGTCCATATGAGGCTATGACTGGGAACCAAATGTGGATACCAATAGACATAAACCTGGGGAATAACATACCACTCAAATGGACGGGTCCACATCAAATAATTGATAAATTAAATCCAGTTATGTGCCTATTGAAACATACATAGAAACATAGAAAATAAGTGCAGGAGTAGGCCATTTGGCCCTTCGAGCCTGCACTGCCATTAAATAATATCATGGTTGATCTTTCCCTTAGTACACCTTTCCTGCTTTCTCTACGTACACATTGATCCCCTTAGCCGTAAGCGCCATATCTACCTTCCTCTTGAATATATCCCATGAACTGGCATCAACAAATCTCAGCGGCAGGGAATTCAATACGTTAACAACTCTCTGAGTGAAGAAGTTTGTCCTCATCTCAGTCCTAAATGGCCTACCTCTTATCCTAAGACTATGTCCCCTGGTTCTGGACTTCCCCAACATCGGGAACATTGTTCCCACATCGAACCTGTCCAGTCCCATCAGAATATTATACATTTTTATGAGTTCCCCTCTCATCCTTCTACACTTCAGTGAATAAAGGCCCAGTTGATCCAGTCTCTCCTCATATGACAGTTCAGCCATCCATGGAATCAGTCTTGTGAACCTTCGCTACACTACCTCAATAGCAAAAATGTCCTTCCTCCGATAAGGACACCAAAACTGAACACAATATTCCAGGTGAGGCCTCATTAAGGTCCTGTACAACTGCAGTAAAACTTCCCTGCTCCTATACTCAAATATCCGAGCTATGAAGGCCAACATACCATTTGTCTTCTTCACTGCCTGCTGCACCTGCGTGCCAACTTTCAATTTCTGATGGACCATGACACCCAGGTCTCGTTGCACCTCCCCCTTTCCTAATCTTCCACCATTCAGATAAAATTCTGCCTTCGTATTTTTGCCCCCAAAATGGATAACCTCAAATTTATCCACATTATAGTGCATCTGCCATGCATTTGCCTACTCACCTAAGCTGTCCAAATCACCCTGCCGCCTCTTAGCGTTCTCCTCAAAGCTCACACCGCCATCCAGCTTTGTGTCATCTGCAAACTTGGAGATATTACACTCAATTCCTTCATCTAAATCGTAAATGTATATTGTAAAGAGCTGGGGTCCGAGCACTGAGCCCTGCGGCACTCCACTAGTTACTGCCTGCCATTCTGAAAAGGACCCATTTAACCTGACTCTCTGCTTCCTGTCTGCCAACCAGGTCTCTATCCACGTCAGTACATTACCCCCAATACCATGTGCTTTGATTTTGTACATCAATTTCTTGTTCGGGATCTTGTCAAAAGCCTTTTGAAAGTCGAAGTACACCACATCCACTGGTTCTCCCTTGTCCACTCTACTAGTTACATCCTCAAAAAATTCCAGAAGATTCGTCACGCATGATTTCCCTTTCTTAAATCCATGCTGCCGTGAACTGATCCTGTCACTGCTTTCCAAATGCGCTGCTATTTCATCCTTAATAGAAACATAGAAACATAGAAAATAGGTGCAGGAGTAGGCCATTCGGCCCTTCGAGCCTGCACCGCCATTCAACAAAATCATGGCTGATCACCCACCCCAGCACCTACCCCCACGACCCCTCCACCCCCTCCCCCGACCCCCCCCCAGCCGCAAGGACCACATCCAACTCCCTCCCGAACACATCCAATGAACTGGCATCAACAACTCTCCGCGGAAGGGAACCCCACAGGCCAACAACTCCCTGAGTGAAGAAGTCCCCCCCAATCCCAGCCCCAAACAGCGTGCCCCACTGGCTCCGGACCCACCCAACACCGGGAACACTCCCCCCGCACCCAACCCGCCCCGTCCCGTCAGAATCCTTCCCAAACACCCCAGGATGTCGAGCCCCCAGCCCCGGCCACCCCGGAGCCACGCCCCCGCAACGCCAACCACACCACATCCACGAACCGCCATCTGCGCAGTCAACCCGTCCACCCCACTCCAAACACTCCCCGCACCGAGGCACAGACCCCCCAGGCCCGCTCCTCCAACACACTTCGCCCCCCCAGACCTCCGCTGCAATATGGCCCCTCCTGTCCCCCGCCCTAGATTTCTCTGCCCCCAACTCCACCACTCTCCCCACCATCCTCCGCCCCCGTCTCCCCTCAACTTCCGTCTGCCTCCCCGCACAGGCTCTCATCTTGGGGGCGATAACCTTCTGGGGCAGGGAATTTTAGCCCCCAGCGTGGAAGTCCTGCTCCTGCCGCAGAATTGGCCTTACCGCCCCTCAATGGAAGCGGAGTGCAATTTCCCACACTCCACTTCCTTTGGGGGCAGTTACCGGGGCACGATTGGATGCTCCTGTGACAGTTGGAACTGGTGCTCTCCACTCTCTCGTCCTGTGACAGTTTGAACTGGTGATTGATTCCAATTAATGATTGATTCCAACATTTTCCCCAATGCTGATGTCAGGCTAACCGGTCTATAATTACCTGTTTTCTCTCTCCCTCCCTTTTTAAAACGTGGTGTTGCATTAGCTGCCCTCCAGTCGATAGGAACTGATCCAGAGTCGATAGACTGTTGGAAAATGATCACCATTGCACCCACTATTTCTAGGACCACTTCCTTAAGTACTCTGGGATGCAGACCTTCAGGCCCCAGGGGTTTGTTGGCCTTCAATCCCATAAATTTCCCTAACACAATTTCCCGCCTAATAAGGATATCCTTCAGTTCCTCCTACTGACTAGACCCACTCTCCCCGAGTACATTCGGAAGGTTATTTGTGTCTTCCTTCGTGAAGACAGAACCAAAGTCTTTGTTCAATTGGTCTGCCATTTCTTTCTTCCCCATTATAAATTCACCTGAATCCGACTGCAAGGGACCTACGTTTCTTTTCACTAATCTTTTTTCCCTTCACATGTATATAGAAGCTTTTACAGCCAGTTTGTCTGTTCCCTGCAAGCTTCCTCTTGTACTCTATCTTCCCCTCTTAATTAAACCCTTCGAACTCCTCTGTTGAATTCTAAATTTCTTCCAGTCCTCAGGCTCGTTGCTTTTCTAACCAATTTATATGCCTCTTGCTTGGTTTTAACACTATCCTCAATTTCCCTTGTTAGCTACAGTTGAGCCACCTTCCCCGTTTTATGTTTACTCCAGACAGGGATATACAATTGCTGAAGTTCATCCTTGTGATCTTTAAATGTTTGCCATTGCTTATCCACCATCAACCCTTTAAGTATGATTTGCCAGTCTATTCTAGCCAATTCATGCCTCATACCGTCGTAATTATCTTTCCTTACGTTCAGGATCCTGGTTTCTGAATTAACTCTGTCACTCTCCATCTTAATAAGGGATTCTACCATATTATGGTCACTCTTCCCTAAGGGGCCTTACACAACAAGATTGCTAATTTGTCCCTTCTCATTACACATCACCCAATCTAGGATGGCCAGCTCTCTGGTTGGTTCCTCGACATATTGGTCTAGAAAACCATCCCCAATACACTCCAGAAAATCCTCCTCCACTGTATTGCTACCAGTTTGGTTCACCCAATCAACATGTAGATTAAAGTCGCCAATGATAACTGCTGTACCTTTATTGCACACATCCATTATTTCTTGTTTGATGCTGTCCCCAAACTCACTACTACTGTTTGGTGGTTTGTACACAACTCCCACTAAAGTTTTCTGCCTTTTGCTATTCCGCAGCTCCACCCATACCAATTCTACATCGTCCAGGCTAATGTCCCTCCTAACTATTGATTTAATTTTCTCTTTAACCAGCAACGTCACCCCGCCTCCTCTTCCTCTCTGCCTATCCTTCCTAAAGGTTGAGTTCCCAGCCTGGAGCCATGTCTCCATGAAGCCAATTACTTCATACCCGTTAACTGCTGTCTGTGCAGTTAATTCGTCCACCTTATTACGAATACTCTTCGCATTGAGGCACAGAGTCTTCAGGTTTGTCTTTTTAGAATTTTGCTGCAATGTGTCCCTGTTTATTTTTTGCCTTGGGTTTCTCTGTCCTCCACTTTTCCTATTCTCCTTTCTATCTTTTTCTTCTGCCACCATTTTATTTCCATCTGTCTCACTGCATAGGTTCCCATCCCCCTGCCATGTTAGTTTTACTTCTCCCCAACAGCACTAGCAAACACTTCCCCTCGGACATTGGTTCCGGTCCTGCCCAGGTGCAGACTGTCTGGTTTGTACTGGTCCCACCTCCCCCAGAACCGCTTCCTATGCCCCAGGAATTTGATTCGCTCCCTTTTGCACAACGCCACGTATTCATCTGAGCTATCTTGCGATTCCTACTCTGACTTGCATGTGGCACGGGTAGCAATCATGAGATTACTACTTTTGAGGTCCTACTTTTTAATTTAGCAACTAGCTCCCTAAATTCATCTCATAGGACCTCATCCCGTTTTTTACCGATATCATTGATACCTATATGCACCACGACAACTGGCTATTCACCCTCCCTTTTCAGAATGTCCTGCACCCGCTCCAAGACATACTTGACCCTTGCACCAGGGAGGCAACATACCATCCTGGAGTCTCGGTTGCTCCCGCAGAAACGCTTATATATTCCCCTTACAATTGAATCCCCTATCACTATAGCTCTCCCACTCTTTTTCTTGCCCTCCTGTGCAGCAGAGCCACCCACGGTACCATGAACTTGGCTGCTGCTGCTCCCCTCTGATGAGTCATCCCCCTCAACAGTAACCAAAGCAATGCATCTGTTTTGAATGTTCCGCATGGCCTAAAGGAAGAACCAAAACTGAAATGGTTCCATATCAATCAGATGAAACCTGTTCAGAACGAAAAAATATTATGCTTGGTTTTCTTGCACGTGAATGATGTGGATCTATACGCTTCTATTGCTACTAGGAAGTTTGGGATAGACAACGAAAGAAGAGCAGGACTGCAGAACACTCTCAGACGATAAATGTACTCAGCTCCTCTTTTTTGGAACATTTCCATTGGTTCTTGGTGGACTTAAAAAAAGTCATAATGAATCATATGGATGGCATTTCCCATTGTGGATGAAGCAGGATAATAATGTAACAACAGAATACACGGCAGGTTGTGGTGCTATAACGGAAGGTGTAGATCAGTGGGACATAAAAGAAGTATACGGAGTATGTATGAGATGTCCGTTTAGAGATAGGGAAGGCCGACAGGTATGGAGATTTCTGAAAAAGAGTGGGGGATTGTGGGGAGAAAAAAAAACAAGGCACAATAGCATCAGAAAAGAAAGCATACAACCAATTGTTTTGTCCTAGATGGTGGAAAAAACATGAAGGGCAGTACTCATGCATTGGGACACATATTAAACCTACCCACCCGGAAAATAAACCTGTCATGACTACATTCAAGGCTTGTGGAAAATATACCTACCTCACACGTGACAGAAGTGGGATAGGTGCACAGATGGTGAAATTTGAGGATGCTGTCGAAAGTGGTTTAAATGATAGAGGGGAATTCTGTAGTATTAGGTTTGAATCGTAAAATGAAAGCAATGACTCAGATCAGGATCAGAGATGCGGAACTATGTAAAATTTAAAGTTTGATTAAAGTATATTCAGTCAAGCACGAATGCCACAAAGTAGGGAACCAAAGGTTATAGGGATTAATATAGAAAATCTTCCCTGGATTAGAATAATTTCACATTTATTGTTAATTGTTCAACTCACATTGTTAATATGATTAATAGTGCACATCTTCAATTTAAAGCATCTCATACGCCAGACACAAACATGACTTAACGTTATAACCGCCCAAAACCTATTAGACAAAAGTCAAAATGAAAACTTAGGAAGTCCCTCCACCTCAAGGTAGGGATTGTAAGATATCAGCTATTGACAGATGTTAGAAGTTAGAATGAATAAGCTTATTTTACACGTCTTTAAATAATGCACAGCCTTTACGTTTGTAACTTCCTGTATGTGCATTGATTGTCTATAAAACTAGTTTATAAATGATAGAAAATGGCCATGTAATATAACGTGTTTCAAAATGGCCAAAGTCTGAGAAGCAAAGCATCATGGTAAATTGAGCCATTATTATGTTATTCATTTTTATAACTGCTGATAGAGCTTCATTTAGAACTGGAAGGATCATTGCCAAAATTATTAATAGGTAAGATAAAAGTATGCAGCATGTACCAATTCTTATCATAATTTTGCAAAGCCAAGCTCAGTATAATTGTGTGTGTGAAGGTCTGTATAACTGTTCTCAGAGAAGTGAGCCCTACCACAGAGAACGAGGAAAGATAAAGATAACATAGTAGGTCAAAGGCAGTAGTCAATATGATCTATTGTAAGCTAAAAACGGCTGCAGATTTTCACAGCATTTGAATGGGAGGAAAGGGATATAAAGCAACAGCTCTTCTACCAGGAATGCAGTGCGAATCAAGACAACAGGAAAAAATCATCTTCAGAAGGAAAAGAGGATAACGGGTCGGCACCACGGTCTCTCAAGAGGACGCAATGGAGAACAGGATGTGACGATCATTTGTTAAGTATTGCTTTTTGTAACAATGTAATTTACTTGAAAAATCTCTCTTGTTTTTACACAATATCCATGTAATAAAAACATTTGTTCTCATCGGAACAAGATTCTCCTAGTTTGAACTGAATATAAACCATGAGAATAGTTGAATTTCTATAACTTGCAAAGTGGCAAAAAGCTGCTAAGTAATTAAACATGTGAACGGCCTCTCATCAGTGTGAACAAACTCGTGGCCCTTCAGCTTCCCAGAGCTTTTAAAGCTCTTCCCACAGTCAGAACACAGTCAGTGTGAACTCGCTGGTGTATCTGCAGGCAGGATGAATAAACAAGTCCCTTCCCACACACAGAATAGGCGAACGGACTGTCCCCGGTGTGACTGCACCGATTAACTTTCAACAGAGACGAGGAACTGAATCCCTTCCCGCCGTGCCCACCTTCACCCGGTTTCTCCCCAGTGTGACGGTGCACGTGTCTCGCCAGGTCAGGCGATCGGGTGAATCCGGGTCCACACTCGGGACACGTGTTTGATTTGTACGTGCTGCGATCGCTGCCCTCCCGTTCCATGAGCAAAGCCGATGATATTCACGTCCGAATGAATGACGTTACCCTGTCAGATCCTGACGTAATGTTTGGTTTCAGCTTTCTGTCTGTAAATGCTCCACTTCTAAAACCTTTCAAATACCAGTTTCGAAAAGTGATAAATGTTACTAAATGTCCCCACCTCCCAGTCCGGGGGCAGTGAAGCTGATTTTCAGCCGCAGCTGCTGCACAGGTTGGTTGAAAGGACCAACAGTAATGGCGGCTACACTACCCACAAGCCCCCGCGCTCCGGCCACCGCCCGGAGTTGTGACTGACGCCGCGCATGCGCCCCTTGCCCCGCCCACTCCTCCAAAGGCACCGGGTCCGCACCGCGCATGCTCAGCACACACACAAACACACACACACACACACACTGGGACCCTATCAATCATCCTCCGCCCCCTCCCCCCATCCCCCGCCTGCTCGCTGGGCCCCTGAGTTTCAGGCTGCCGCGCCGGCATTTCTTTGTAAACATAGAAACAAAGTAATTTACAGCGCAGAAGGAGGCCATTTCGGCCCATCGTGTCCACGCTGGCCGACAAAGAGCCACACAGCCCGGTCATCAGCCCTGAAGTTACATATAAACATATGTACAATGAACAATGGTGGACAGATAAAGAGTACCCGGTCCAACCAGTACGCCCCCCACAACTGCGATACTCCATGTATCGCAACATTCTACTCTCCACAACTCCCAGAGCCATACGCTCTCCAGGGAGAGGCAAAAAAAACAGGTAAAAACTCAGGCCAATTGTAGATCAGAAAGAAATCTGGGAAAATTCCTCTCCGACTGCTCCAGGCAATCAAACCGATTCCAGGAGATCACTCTGGCCATATTCGATTCCCTGAAGTACTTACTATTGTATCTGCACCAGCCAACAAGAGGTTATCCAGTCGAATCCCACTTACCAGCTCAAGTTCCTTAACCCTGCAGGTTATGCTACCTCAAGTGCCCATCCATGCACCTTTTAAATGTGGTGAGGGTTTCTGCCTCTACCTCATTTCCAGGCAGTGATGTCCAGACCCCCACAACCCTCTGCGTGAAGAAGCTTTCTTTAAATCCCCTCTAAACCTTCGGTACTGGTGAAGAGCCGCAATCAGAGAGGGAAAGTGAGTTTTCTCCAATATAGATACATAGAAAATAGGAACAGGAGTATGCCGTTCGGCCCATCGAGCCTGCAACGCCATGCAATATGATCATGGCTGATCCTATTATTCAACACCTTATTCCCGCTTTCTCTCATTATCCTTTGATGCCTTTTGCGCGTAGAAATCTATCTATCTCCTTCTTAAATATATTCAGTGCCTTGGCCTCCACAGCCATCTGTGGTCGGGAATTCCACAGGTTCACCACCCTGTGAGTAAAGAAATTTCTCCTCATCTCAATCCTAAATTTCCTATCCCGTATCCTGAGAGTGTGACCCCTTGTTCTAGACTTCCCAGCCAGGGGAAACCTCTTCCCCGCATTCGGTGTGTCCAGCCCTGTCAGAATTGTAAATGTTTCAATGAGATCCCCTCTCATTCTTCTAAACTCGAGTGCATACAGGCCTAGTCGACCCAATCGCTCCTCATACGACAGTCCTGCCATCCCAGGAATCAGTCTGGTGAACATTCGTTGCACTCCCTCTAGGACAAGTATATCCTTTCTTGGATAAGGAGGCAAAACTGCACACAATACTCCAGCTGTGGTCTCACCAAAACCCTGTATAACTGTAGTAAGAGATCCTTGCACCTTTACTCAAATCCTGTTGCTGCTTATTGCACCTGCATGTTTGCTTTCAATAACTGGTGTACAAGGACACCCAGGTCCCTTTGTACATTGATATTTCCCAAGCTATCACCATTTAAATAATACGTTGTCTTTATGTTTTTCCTACCAATGAGGATAACGTCACATTTATCCACTTTATAATGCATCTGCCAAGTGTTTGCCCACTCACTAAACCTATCTAAATTGCCTTGCAGCGTCTCTGCATCCTCCTCACAACTCACAACCCCATCTAGTTTTGTGTCGTCAGCAAATTGGAAATATTACATTGATTCCCTCATCCAAACCATTTATATATATATTGTGAATAACTGGGGCCCAAGCACTGATCCCTGTGGTACCCCTCTAGTCACTGCCCATTACGCCGAAAAAGAACTGTTTATTCATACTCACTGATTCTTGTCAGTTAACCAATCTTCAATCTATGTCAGGATATTACCCCCAATCCTATGTGTTTTAATTTTGTACACTAATCTCAAATTGGCAATTTATCAAAGTCCTTCTGAATATCCAACTCCACTGCATCACCTGGTTCTCGCTTATCTATTCTCAGTTACTTCCTGAAAAACACCAGTAGGTTTGTCAAGCACGATTTTCCTTTCATAAATCCATGTTGACGTTATCTAATCCCGTTGATATTATCAAAGTGTCCCGTTATCTAATCCTTTATAATAGACTCTAGCATTTTCCACACGACTGATGTTAGACTAACTGGTCTGTACTTCCCTGTTTTCACTCTCCCACTTTTTTAAATAGTGGGGTTACATTTGCCACACTCCAATCTGCAGGAACTGTTCCATAATCTGTAGAATTTTGGAAGATGTCAACCAATGCATCCCTTATTTCCATGGCTACCTCTTTTAGTATTCTGGGATGCAGACCATCAGGCACTGGGGATTTATCTACCTTCCGTCCCATTAGTTTCTCCTGCAATATTTTCTTACTAATAATCATTTCCTTTAATTCCTCTTGCTCCCTAGACCCTTGGTTCCCTAGTATGTCTGGGACGTTATTTGTCTCCTCTTCTGGGAAGACAGAATCGAAGCCTTTATTTAGTTGTTCTGCCGTTTCCTTTTTCCGCATTATAAATTCTCCGGTTTCTGACTTTAAAGGACCTACATTTGTCTTCACTAATCTTTTTTTCTTTTTACATACTTGTAGAAACGTTTGCAGTCGGTTTTTATGTTTCTTGCAATTTACTCCCATACTTTAGTTTTATGCTCTTAAATCAATCTTTTGGTCCTTTTTTGTTGAATGCTAAACTTTTCCCAATCCTCAGGCTTGCTACTTTTTCTGGCAACTTCGTATGACTTCTTTTTAGATCTAATACCATCCTTAATTTCTTTTGTTAGCCATGGTTGGGTCACTTTTACTTTTGTGTTGATGCGCCAGAAAGGAATGTATAAATGTGACAAATCATGCATTCGTTCCTTAAATGATAGACATTGCATATCCACCACCATGCCTTTTAATGAATCTGCACATTCTATCATAGCCAATTCATTTCTCATACCTTCGTAGTTTGCTTTGTTTAGATTTAGGACCCTAATTTCGGATTGGACTACTTCACTTTCCATTTAATAAAGAATTAAATCATGTTATAGAAACACAGAAACATAGCAAATCGGTGCAGGAGTAGGCCATTCGGCCGTTCGAACCTGCACCATCATTGAATAAGATCATGGCTGATCATTCTCCTCAGTACCCCTTTCCCGCTTTCTCTCCATACCCCTTGCTCCATTTAGCCGTAAGGACCATATCTAACTCCCTCTTGAATATATCCAATGAACTGTCATGAACAACTCTCTGCTTTAGAGAATTCCGCAGATCAACAACTCTCTGAGTGAAGACGTTTCTCCTCATCTCAGTCCTAAATGGCTTACCTCTTATCCTTAGACTGTGTACCCCTGGTTCTGGACTTTCCCAACATCGGTAACAGTCTTCCTGCATCTAACCTGTCCAGTCCCGTCAGCATTTTATATATTTCCATGAGATCCACTCTCATCCTCTAAACTCCAGTGAATACAGGCCTGGACGATCCAGTCTATCCTCATATGTCTGTCCTGCCATCCCGGGAATCAGTCTGGTGACTCTTTGCTACACTCTCTCAATAGCAAGAACGTCCTTCCTCAGATTAGGAAACCGAAACTGAACACAATATTCCAGGTGAAACCTCACCAAGGCCCTGTACAAGTGCAGTAAGACCTCCCTGCTCCTATACTCAAATCCCCTAGCTATGAAGGCCAACATGGCATTTACCTTCTTCACCGCCTGCTGTTCCTGCATGCCAGCTTTCAATGACTGATGTACCAAGACACCCATGTCTCGTTGCACCTCCACTTTTCCTAATCTGCCGCCATACAGATAACATTCTGCCTTCGTGTTCTTGCCACCAAAGTGCATTACCTCACATTTATCCAAATGATACTGCATCTGCCGTGCATTTGCCCACTCACCTAACCAGTCTAAGTCAGCCTGCAGCCTCTTAGCATTCTCCACAAATCTCACACCGCCACCCAGCTTAGTGTCATCTGCAAACTTGGAGATATTACACTCAATTCGTTCATCTAATCATTGATGTACACTGTAAATAGCTGGGGTCCCAGCACTGAGCCCTGCGACATCCCACCAGTCACTGCCTGCTATTCTGAAAAGGACCCGTTTATCCCGACTCTTTGCTTCCTGTCTGGAAACGAGTTCTCTATCCACATCAGTACATTACCTCCAATACCTTGTGCTTTAATTTCGCACACGAATCTCTTGTGTGGGACTTTGTCAAAATCTTTTGAAAGTCCAAATACACCACGTCCACTGGTTCTCCCTTGTCCACTCTACTAGTTACATCCTCAAAAGATCCAGAAGATTTGTCAAGCCTGATTTCCCTTTCATAAATCCATGCTGACTTGGACCGATCCTATCATTGCTTTCCAAATGCGCTGCTATTTCATCTTTAATAATTGATTCCAACATTTCCCCCACTACTGATGTCAGGCTAACCGGTTTATCATTACCTGTTTTCTCTCTCCCCGTCACTCTTCCCTAAAGGACTCCGCACAACAAGACTTAATTAATCGCTTCTCATTGCACAATACCTAATCTGTTGTGATGGTAAATGGTATGTTGGCCTTCATAGCTAGGGGATTTGAGTATAGGAGCAGGGAGGTCTTATTGCACTTGTACAGGGCCTTGGTGAGGTTTCTCCTGGAATATTGTGTTCAGTTTCGGTCTCCTAATCTGAGGAAGGAAGTTCTTGCTATTGAGAGAGTGCAGCGAAGGTTCACCAGACTGATTCCCGGGATGACAGGACAGACATATAAGGAGAGACTGGATCGTCCGGGCCTGTATTCACTGGAGTTTAGACGGATGAGAGTGGATCTCATGGAAATATATAAAATTGGGTATGGTGCCTGTTTCCGCATAGGCTGCTCAACATACAGGTCGAAAGAAAACACCTCGTATACACTCCAGGAATTTATCTTCCACGGTATTATTGCTAATTTGGTTTGGCCAGTCTAAATGCAGGTTAAAGTCACCTACGTTTACTGTAGTACCCTTGTTACACGCATCTCTAATATCCCGTTTGATGCCATCCCCGACATTACCACCATTGTTTAGAGGCCTATAGATAACTTCCACCAATGTTTCCTGCCCCTTGGTGTTGCCTAGCTCCACCTAGACTGATTCTACATCTTGATTTTCTGAGCCAATATCCTTTCTCATTCTTAATCAGATTTCATCCTTTATAACAACGCCACACCACCCCCTTTTCCATTTTGCGAAATATCAAATATCCTGGGCGATCGAATTCACAGCCCTGATCACCCTGCAACCATGTGCCGTAATTGCAACTATATCGTATCCACTTACATCTATTTGCGCTGCTAATTCATGTACCTTATTACGGATGCTTCGTGCACTCAGATACAGTGCTTTTAGATTAGTAATTTTAGCATCATTAGACATCTTAACATTATTTTGTACTATAGCCCTATTTGTCTCATCGCTATTTTTTCTTACCTGGACCCTATTTGCGAGATCAGTTTTTTGTTTGTATGCGCTATCCCTTCCTGACGTAAACTGTGTATCATTACCACAGTCAGTTTCCTGCATTGCTTCCTTTTCTTTTCTCTAGCATTCTGGATTTCACTTTATTGTGAACCTCTCCCCCATTATGTACTTTAAAGCCCTATCTACCTCCCTGGTTATTCGATTCACGAGAATTGTGCTCCCAGCATAGTTCAGGTGTAGTCTGTCCCCACGGAACAGCTCTCTTTCTCGAGTATTGGTGCCAGTGCCCCAAGAATCGAAACCCACTTCTTCGACACCAACCTCTGAGCCACGTATTCATCTCCCTGATTCGACTGAACCTATGCCAGTTTGCTCGTGGCTCAGGTAATAATGCAGAGATTATTAGCTTTGTGGTTCTGTTTTCCGATTTAGAACCTAGCTGTTCAAACTCTCTCAGCAGAAACTCTTTCTTAGTCCTACCTATGTCATTAGTACCGACGTGCAACACGACAAATGGACCCTCCCCCTCCCACTAAAACTACTTCTCCAGCCCGGAAGAGTTGTCCGTTATCCTAGCACCGGGTATGAAACAAAATCTTCGGGACCCATGCTCTAGGTTGCAGAGAACCCTCTCTATCCCCCTAAAATTAATGTTCCCTACCACAACCACTTTCATAGAATAATAGAAACATAGAAAATAGGTGCAGGAGTAGGCCATTCGTCCCTTCTAGCCTGCACCACCATTCAATGAGTTCATGGCTGAACATGCAACTTCTGTACCCCATTCCTGTTTTCTCGCCAAACCCCTTGATCCCCCGAGTAGTAAGGACTACATCTAACTCCTTTTTGAATATATTTAGTGAATTGGCCTCAACAACCTTTTGTGGTAGAGAATTCCACAGGTTCGCCACTCTCTGGGTGAAGAAGTTTCTCATCATCTCGGTCCTAAATGGCTTACTGCTTATCCTGAGACTGTGACCATTGGTTCTGGACATCCCCAACATTGGAAACATTCTTCCTGCATCTAACCTGTCTAAACACATCAGAATTTTAAACGTTTCTATGAGGTCCCCTCTCATTCTTCTGAACTCCAGTGAATACAAAGCCCAGTTGATCCAGTCTTTCTTGATAGGTCAGTCCAGCCATCCCGGGAATCAGTCTGGTGAACCTTCGCTGCACTCCCTCAATAGCAAGAATGTCCTTCCTCAAGTTTGGAGACCAAAACTGTACACAATACTCCAGGTGTGCCCTCACCAAGGCCTTGTACAGCTGTAGCAACACCTCACTGCCCCTGTACTCAAATCACCTCGCTATGAAGGCCAACATGCTATTTGATTTCTTAACCGCCTGCTGTACCTGCATGCTAACCTTCAATAACTGATGTATCATGACACCCACTTCTCGTTGCACCTCCCCTTTTCCTAATCTGTCACCATTCAGATAATAGTCTATCTCTCTGTTTTTTCCACCAAAGTGGATAACCTCACACTTATCCACATTATACTTCATCTGCCATGCATTTGCCCACTCACCTATCCTATCCAGGTCGCTCTGCAGCCTCATAGCATCCTCCTCACAGCTCACACTGCCACCCAGCTTAGTGTCATCCGCAAATTTGGAGATATTACATTTAATCCCCTCGTCCAAATCATTAATGTACAATGTAAACAGCTGGGGCCCCAGCACAGAAACTTCCCTCCCTCCCCCTTCCTCCCTCCCTCCCCCTTCCTCCCTCCCTCCCTCTTCCTCCCTCCCTCTTCCTCCCTCCCTCTTCCTCCCTCCCTCTGCCCCGCTCCCGCTCCCTCCCTCTGCCCGCTCCTGCTCCCTCCCTCTGTCCTGCATCTTCCCTCCTACCCCGCTCCCTCCCTCTGCCGCGCTCTCTGATGTTGCCCCGCACAAAGATGGCGTGTTCTTTCCTCTTTACTCACCTGACTTGAACGGCGTTATGCACCACGGTGCCTTGGTCAATCTGCTATTCCACCCCGCAGTCTGCACCCTTGTCCACAAGCGTTTCAAGAACTTCAAATCTATTGGAGAAGTGCAGGGACTGAGGCTCCAGCAATACTAACTCCTGGATCCCCGTACCTGCCTCACTCGCAGTCACACCCTCCTGTCCCTGACTACGTGCCAATTCTAAAGTATTTAATTTACACGGTGTAGCTGCCTCCTGGAGGAAAAGGTCCTGGTAACTTGCTCCTGCCCTGATGTCTCGCGATGTCTGCAGCTCGGACTCCAGCTCCTCAACTTGGAGTTGAATTTTGTCGATTCGCAGACACTTACCGCAGATGTAATCGCCCTGGACCTAAACTTCCAGAAGCTCCCACATATTGCAGCAGCTCCTGTTTCACCATTACTTAATTTAATGAATTAGTTTAATGTTAATCAAATTATTTACCATATATTCTTTATTCAATTAGTTAAACAAATATAGTCAGTTTTTAGAATGCAGTTATATGCTATATGTTAATTCAAAAGAAAAATTTATCCCGCTATCACTACCAATCATGTACCTGCCTTACCTGTGATGTCACATAGCAGAGTTCTCCCCATCCGGAGCCGTGCAATCTCCTGGGAGAGGCAAAAAAACAGATAAAAACCCAGGCCAATTGCGGAATAAATCTGGGAAAATTCCTCTCGGTCCAGAACAGGTGATGTAAATGAGCCCAGGAAATCACACTGGCCGTCTTAAATTCCTTGAATTTGCAGATCTGCTTTTCTCCCCACTCCCGGGACTCAGTCTACTCCCGCAAATGAAATTGCCCAAGGTAGCCTTGAAGAAATGTTGATAGAGTATTTTCATTCAACAGTATGTTACAGAACCAATCAGGTAGCAAGCTATCCTGGATCTGGTACTGTGTAATGAGTTAGGATTAATAAATGATCTCGTAGTAAGGGATCCTCGAGGAAAGAGTGATCATGGAAGGGTTGAATTTTAAATTCAGTTGGAGGGTGAGCAAGTTGGATATCAAACCAATATCCTGAAGTTAAAATAAGGCGATTAGAATGGTATGAAGGCAGAATTGGAAAAGTGGACTGGAAAAATAGATTAAAATGTAAGATGGTTGATAAGCAGTGGCAGACATTTAAGGAGATATTTCATAAGTCTCAAGAAAAATTTATTCCCGTGAAAAGAAAAGACATTAAGAGAAGGGAGAAGCATCGTGTCTAATTAAGGCAGTAAAGGACGGTATAAAATTGAAAACAATGGTATACAAAGTGGCCAAGATTGGTGGGAGGCGAGAGGATTGGGTATTTAAAAATCCAAGAAAGTACGATTAAAAAATTAATAAAGAAAGGGAAGATAGAATATGAGAGTAAACTAGCAAGACATGTTAAATCAGATAGTAAGAGCTCCTACAGGTACATAAAAAGTAAGAGAGTAGCTAAAGTAAACGTTGTCCCTCAGAGGATGAGACTGGGGAATTAATAATCGGGAACAGGGAAATAGTGCAGATTTTAAATATATATTTTGTATCGGTCTTCACGGTAGCAAACAATAAAAACATCGCAATGATGGACAATCAAGGGGCTCCGGGGAGGGAGGAACTTAAAACAATCTCTATCACTAAAGAAAAAGTATTTGGTAAAATAATGGGACTAAAGGTAGACAAGTTACCTGGAACTGATGGCTTGCATCCTAGGGTCTTAAAATAAGTGTCTGCAGAGATAGTGGATATATTGGTGGTAATCTACGAACATTCCCTCGAATGCAGAGAGGTCCCAATGGATTTGAAAACTGCAAATATAACGCCCCTATTTTAAAAAGGAGATACACAGAAAGCAGGAAACTATGGACCATTCAGTCTAACATCTGTCGTTGGGAAAATGCTGGAGTCCATTATTAAGGAAGCACGAGCAGGACATTTGGAAAAGCATAATATGGTCATGCAGAGTCAGCATGGTTTCATGAAAGGGAAATCACATTTGACAAATGTGCTGGAGCTCTTTGAGGGTGCAACACGCAGGGTAGAAGGCTGGATAATGGGGAACCAGTGGATGTCATGTATTTGAATTTCCAGAAGACATTCGATAAGGTTACTGCATAAGGGGCTGGGGCAATGTATAATCCGGTTGGCAAACGGTACCTAGTGGGGTGCCTCAAGGATCAGTGTCGGGGCCTCAAATATTTACAATTTACATTATTGACGTGGATGAAGGGACCGAGTGTAATGTAGCCAAGTTTGCTGATGATACAAAGGTGTTTGGAAAAGCAAGTTGTGAGGAGGATACAAAAGATCTGCAAAAGGACATAGACAGACTAACTGCGTGGGCAAGCATTTGTTGAATGGAGTATAACATGGGTAAGTGTGAGGCGATCCACTTTGGCAGGAAAAAAAAAAATAAAAAATTACTATTTAAATGGTGAGAAGTTACAAAATTCTGCAGGAGAGCGGGACCTGGGGTCCATGTGCATGAAACAAAAAAGATAAGTATACAACTGCACAGGTTACAGTGAGGCCACACCTGGAGGACTGTGTCCAGTTTTATTGTCCTTATTTAATTAAGCATATTTTGCATTGGAGGCAGTTCAGAGAAGGTTCACTCGTTTTATTCCTGAGATGAAGGGGTTGACTTCTGAAGAAAGATTGAGAAGGTTGGGAATTTACTAATTGGAGTCTAGAGGAATGAAAAGTCATCTTAATGAAACGTATAGGATTTTGAGGGTCCTCGATTAGGTAAATGCAGAGAGGATGTTTCACCTCGTGGGGAAATCTACAACTAGGGGGCATACTTTTAGAATAATGATCGCCCATTTGGAAGTCAGATGAGAAGGAATTTCTTCTATCAGAGGCTTGAAAATCTGTGGCATTCTCTGCCCCAGAGAATCCAACCTTGATCTTCAAATGTAGTCACTGCAATGTTTGCAATATTAGAGGGCAGCATCGCTCCACCAATTGAACTAATGTAATACACACAGTCCAATCATCTTGGCGATGGTTCCCTTAACCGAGACCAGTATATTTTTCTGTGGCATTATATGAGCGCAGTTCATGTTGATGGAGCACCATCAACATAACAATGATTAAAGGACCATCAGACTGTTTTCCATGGGAGGCGTTTCTTGTTTTAGTTCAGTTATCTACTGGTGGAGTGCTGCAATATCAGAGGCGCCCTCCTGCACTCCAGTCCACTACTGGTGGAACGTTGCATTGTCTGAGGCGCCCTCCTTCACTGCAGTTCACTACTGGTGGAGCGCTGTACTGCCTCAGGCGCCCTTCTTCACTGCAGTTCACTACTGGTGGAGTGCTGCACTGTCAGAGGCACCCTCCTTCACTCAGGTCACTACTGGTGGAGCGCTGTACTGTCTGAGGCACCCTCCTTGACTGCAGTTCACTACTGGTGGAGAGCTGCATTGTCAGAGGCACTCTCCTTCACTCCAGTTCACCACTGGTGGAGCGCTATATTGTCGGAGTCGTCCTCTTTCCAAGTTAGTGCTTGATCAGAGATTGCCTCGACCTTCTCTTCACATTCATGGTCAGTCAAATATAGGGCTATTTCAAGGAGAACATGGTGCTCTCGGTGTCCGCACGAGTATTGCCACACCAGCCAACATCAGCAAAACAATTTACCAGCTGCTGCGTGAAAAATTGCGGCTAATTTTCCTACACGTGCTCTTTACTAAAAGTGTGTAAATGTAAAACACTTGCTACATTTCTCACAGATAGGATGCAAAGCTGTTTTAATAGATATTAAAGAGATATTTTAATTTAAAATGAGTGTTTCCAGTTCAAATATATATTGCAATACACGTTTCCACTCAAACCGGGAAAGGTTGAACGGATCAGTGCTCGGGGCACCGCTCCTACTGAATCAATGGAATTGAGAAATCAAAGGAGCAGCATTATTATAAAAAATTAAGAACATTAGAAATAGGAGCAAGAGTAGGTCCTTTGGCCCCCGACCCTGCTCCGTCATTTAATAACATCATGGATGATCTGATCATGGACTCAGCTCCGCTCATTTCCCGCTCGCCAAAACCCTGTATTCCCTTATCGCTCAAAAATTTGCCTATCTCCACCTTAAATACATTCATTAACCTAGCCCTCACAGCTCTCTGGGTCAGATAATTCCACAGATTTTCAACCTCATCTCAGTTTTTAATGATCGGTCCCTTATTCTGAGACGATGCCGCTTAGTTTTGTGCCGCAATGAGTGGAAATATCCTCTCTGCATCCTTCTTGTCGAGCCTCCTCATTGTCTGATATATTTCGATAAGATCACATCTCACTGTGGGACCCCAGCTATTTACAATCTATATTAATGACTTATGGGGTAGCGTGTGCCAATTATACCCATCTCTCTGATCATAATACAAGCAAGATTTTGGATTAGCAGAGGCACCACCTTCAAACTTCCTGGACCCGACCGTACCCATTAACACCCGAAGCTGAGGTAGAGGTCTGTCAGATAGTGCAGGAAATAGAGGAGCAAAGTGAATTGAAGCAGGTAATAGCCTCCACTAATTCACCTGTGTGGCCGCTAAAAAAAACCCGACAGGTCTTACCGACTGACTATCGATTTTGCCACGTTGAATAAGGCGACTCCCCCAGAACACACAATAGTGGCAAGTCCGGCCACAATTTTTAATGGCCTGGATCCAGACCATAAGATATTCACCGTGCTGGATATAGCGAATGGAACATGGGCCATACCCTTGGACAAAGAGTCGCAAGGAAAATTTGCCTTCATGGTAAAGAGAAAACAATACACATGGCCAGAGTACCACATGAATTCCATAACAGTCGGAGCATACTTCATCGAATATTGTCAGGGATGTTGGAATCAGTAGACGTAGGAGAAGAAAGGATCAAAGTAACATCTCTAGAATACATAATATCGTAAGGGAAGAGACAGATGCCCGCGGACAGAAAGGAAGCAATTCAATCAATTCCCAGGCCAGGAACCGTGAAAGGGGTCAGGCAGGTACTAGGGCTATTCAACTACTGCAGAAATTTTATTCCCGAATATGTCGAGATGGCTAACCTATACAGGACCAGGTAAAACCATCCCAAGAGCCAGTAAACTGAGGCCCAGATCAAGAAGCTGCATGTGTGCAGTTAAACAAGCTCTCACAAGTGCTCCAGCCCTGTGACTATCAGACCAGAATAGGCCTTTTCACGTCTATACCTACCATATTAACCATCATTATAACGCGTTAGCGATTCAATTACATGGGGACAGGCAAATACCAGTGGCATATTACTCAGATAAATCGCAACCTGTAGCTGTAGGACTGTCCAGGTGCGTTGCTGCCCCAGTCTGTGCGACTTGGGCCATCAGAGTTAGCGAACCAATAATAATGTCAGGATGCATTATTCTACATACCCAGCATACCTTTGTAGAATTACTTAACACTGGAAGGCTAAAAACGATGCACAAAGAGCAAGTTGGGAATCAATGCTCTTACTTCCCCAATGGGACGGTAACAATAATAAAAGACGCCTGTAACGCCCCTGCAGGGTGGATCATTACAGAGAGAGAGGAACATCAGTGTACCCCAACAGAAGAAGACGAGGGATATAGTCAGGCAAGTGAAACACCGCTTGAGGAGGCAGACATGGATCTATATGTAGATGGAGCTCGGTGTGATATCAATGGCACACCAAGGACGTGATGGGCCATGGTAGTTAGCAGCGGACAGGTCAAAGGGGAAGGACGGTTAGAAGAGAGTCTATCAGCTCAAGTGGTTGAATTAGTGTCTCTCACTCTGAGGATAGCTAAAGGAAAAAGTGTAAACATCTATACAGGCAGTGAATATGCTTTTGTAGTATTGCATGATTATATGATAGCCTGGAGCAGGTGTAGTTGCATGACCTTTGGAGGAGCACCGATTAAAAATGAGATTGTTAAGCACCTAGTGAAAGCCTCCCTCTTACCCCAGGAGTGTTCGATATTAACGATCAAAGAGCACATAAAAATTAATGATCAGTATCAACAGGGGAATGCATGGACAGATGAAGCAGCAAAGCGAGTGACAGAGACAGGTACACTGGCCGGGGAAGCCCAAGGCGGAGCATGTATAATCGGACCTGAGGAAGTAAACATGCTTAAGTTACAGGAACCGGAGGAGTGGAAGCAGAGATGGGCCCAACAAGGGACCGACAGGATATGGAGGAAGGATGGCAATGTGCTGGCCCGGTATGCACTCAGGGGAGCCTATTAAATTCATACTGCGGGTATTTCCATACAGGTAGAAACAACATGATAAGCTCGATCTCCAGATGCTGGTGGTGGAAGGGATTGAGTAGAGATATAGGGGGCCACTGTCGAAGGCGCTTGATAAACATAAAATACAACCCAGGGGGAAAGTAAAGATCAGAATGGGACATCAGCCCCGACCGAAAGGACCTTGGGAAAACTTGCAGTTACATTTTACTAGTCAGTTACCCAGCAACAAGGGGAAGGCATGCTGCTTAGTTATAATAGACCAGTTTACGAAGTGAGTGAAAGTTTTTGCCACTTGAAATTGTTCAGCAAAAACCATGTCCAGGATCCTAGCAGAAGAAATAATGGCACTACAGCTGAACTCACATCAAGGTACACAATTCACAGGGAAGATAATGAAACAGGCCTGCGCTTAGGGATTAGGCAAAAATAACCCATATCAAGGAGACTGGAAAGGGATGGATAGATGGCATACCCCGCGGACAAATGAAGCTCAAGGCAACCCCTAGTCGGACGACAGGACTGATACATTTTGAAGTAAATAAAATACAGGAAATGGAAATTTGTAATGGAACTCTGTAAGCAGTTACATGATGTAAAGACACAGGCTAGAGATTAGCAAATCAAGGATTTAGAGAACGATACTAAGAAACAGAAGGTCCAACCACCCCAAATAGGCAGCCAGGTGATTACTCCAGAGAGGTCCAGGCTGGCACCCAAATGGACCGGACTCTATCAGGTAATAATGGTAAGTTATGATAGTTATAAGGAGTATCGGCAAGTGGAAACACTGGAACCAATTAAAAAAGCATGCTCACTAACTAACCGGTGACGACCGGGAAATATTGCTTTTTGCTGGACTCTGGTGCTCGTGGAAACAACGTGGGGTAAGGTAGCCTCATATCAAGGACAACAGACTGAGGGGTGGCAAGGGCTGTATTACAGGAACTCGGGCGACATTAGTTTAATAAAGAATCAAAAACACTAATGGTGACGGATGGAGCAACAGTAGACTTAAATAACGGACATAAAACAAGGTAACAAGGAAACGAAATAACATTGGGTATGGGCCAATAATACGGGACCATAATTAGTGGGAATAAGACCGCGGTGTGTTTTATAATCAGGAGGGACAAACATACTGCACCCGGGGAAGGGGGTGCAGATTTCACTCAACATCTATGAATGGTGGTGGAGGGATATCTCCATAGATAAACCCACCAACACGGCCCCACCCACTACTTTAGCAACATTGAGCACTACCAGTACCTTGACCATCACACACCCAGCGCCACAAACGTGCCCAACTCTGAACGCTGGGGCAAAAGAGAAATTAATAAGGCAGACCAAGGATAAGATACACTTCAGGGTACGTCAGCTAATTATTACTGTATTCCTAAATTTAAACAATATAACTAACCCCCAACATCTGCGGGTTAAAAAGTGTAAAAAGTATAAACCTAACCCTGCGAGCGCTTAAAGGCACTGAATCAAAAACCATGAAGATTAATGTGGAAAAAGGGACAGGTAAAAAACGGGACAGGGGAAAAAGAGGGATACTAGAAATGGTACGCCGCGGGATACACTGTAGGATACCCGGCGGGATACACGGCGGGTGTAGCGACACTATAGATCTACATACGATAGATGATTGAGTTAACGCCCTATCACGAACTTTACAGGGATTGCTGGAAAGGGATCAGGATAATGAAAAGATACAGGCACAACTGGGTAATGGCGCAGAAAGGGAATTGTTACAGAGGCCCACACATTGCGAGACCACGCCAGAATTTAAATGAATAGAGAAAAACGGAAGTTAAGTAAAACCATACAGACAGAACGAGTACGTACAGGATATGGAGCATGGTTGCTCAATGGAATACAACATAACATAGAGCAGCTTCAGAATGGAAAGGTGCCGGATTGGATAACACTCGATATATTTACCAACTGGACCTTAGTCAAAAACATGACTCATGCCTGCGAGATGTAGAGAAACAGTCATGCTTGGGTCCCAAAGGCCAGCTGTGTATCCGGACATTTAAATAGATTTTGTATTATCTATACGACATATGAGATGACAAGGCAAGATCCTCTACAGCAAACAATGTAGGAGAAATAAGGAATCAAACTCGCACACGGTACCATGACAAATCAGAAATGTAACTGAGGAGAACAACAGTACGACGAGTCTCAGCAAATATAGATTGTTATAAAAATAACCAGGTTGCTTTATGTCGAGATCCACTACGAATGATCAAAGATGACTGTGGATATAACCAAGTGGACGGATGCACCTTGAGTATCACCCCGCTAACACATTACTACTAAATTACCGCTGTTCCACGAGGTTATGGAGATTGATGTGTGAGCACCACGGCAACTGAAATGAAGAAAGGAACATCTCATGCACCATTATGGATATTGACCTCGGCTTTACTTCAACTTGACGAGACAGATATAAACGTATTTATTATAACCCCTGAGCTAAAGGAGGAAAGATCGATGGGACAATGATGGACATTACCTGAGGAGGTTATGCGAAGGCCATCGGGCCATAAGGAAAACCGATAATCGAACTGAAAGAGAAACAAACTAGACTGAAATGGATATCCCAGGCGGGGCAGAAATTCGGCTTTCATCCGAAAGTCAAAATCTTTAACAATGCAAAATTCCCCAAGTACTGCATTTGAGTGTCAGCCAAGATGATGTGCTCAAGTCTGAGGAGTAGGACTTACACACACAACCTCCTGATTCAGTCGAGAATGGAGTCACTGAACCAAAGCCGATACCAAAGTTCACAACCGTATTATTTTCCACAATTCTTTTAAAAAGTTCAAAAGGACATACCAAATTCATGGTGATGATTTCCATAGACAGTTGCACATACACAGAGACATACATACAGATAGACATACACAGACACACACACAATAACCAAAAATATACACTCATCAACATAGAAACATAAAAACATAGAAATTAGGTGAAATAATCAGTCATTCGGCCCATCCAGCCTGCACCACCATTCAATAAGATCATGGCTGATCATTCAACCTCAGTTCCCCATTTCCTGCTTTCTTTCCATACCCCTTAATCCCTTTAGCCGTAAGGGCCATATCTAACTCCCTTTTGAATATATCTAACAAACTAGCCTCAACAACTTTCTGCGGTAAAGAATTCCACAGGTTAAGCACTCTCTGAATGAAGAAGTTTCTCCTCATCTCGGTCCTAAATGATTTACCCCTTATTCTTAGACTGTGATCCTTGATTCTCGAACTCCCCAACAACAGGAAGATTCTTCCCGCCTCTAAGCTGTCTAATCTCGTCATAATTTTATATGTTTCTATGAGTTGCCCTCTCATTCTTCTAAACTCCAGCCAGCCCAGTTGATCCAGTCTCTCTTCATATGTCAGTCCTGTCATCCCCATAATCAAGCTGTTGAAGCTTCGCTGTACTCCCTCAATTGCAAAAACGTCCTTCCTCAGATTTGGAGAACAAACTGACCACAATATTCCAGGAGTGGCCTCACCAAGGCCCTGTACAACTGCAGTAAAACCTCCCTGCTCCTATACTCAAATCCCCTCGCTATGAAGGCGAACATGCCATTTGCCTTCTTCACCGCCTGCTGCACCTGCATGCCCACTTTCAATGACTGATGTACCATGACACCCAGATCAATATATACACAGAGTACCTTAGACAAATAGAGGGATAGACAGGCAGGGTCATTATCGCTACTTTGGCTGGCTTTTGCTTTTTTCTATCCGTTTGTATCGTAATATTGCAGATTAATGAAAGCAAGAAATCAGCGGCTGTGTTAAAAGGTGTGGGACGTTGTTCCATCTATCTGAAAGTCACTTTTGCAGGAACCTGGTTAAATTGTCAAACAGAATGAAATATGCTGAGAAACGTAGTCGGCAGGATTCAAATCTGCACGGGGAAACCACAATGGATTTTTAGTCCATCGTCTTAACTACTCGGCCATGACTACTGGTCCGCTGCCTCTTTCAATGTTACTCAGATAAAACTCAGTCATCCATCACTGTGCAGCAGACGGCCACAGAATCCTGAAACAGTCTCCGTTTGCTAAAAATCTGGAAGAGGCAATCTGCTCTTGCTGTATTTTTACTGTTCTATATTACTCTGGAACTTTTTAACATGAATCTATACCAAGAAACAAAAATAAAATTATGCATTTTGAAAAAAACTGCCGCTTTGTTGGGGAATTGAACCTCGGTCTCTCGCGTGACAGGCAGGAATACTCACCACTATACTAACGAGGAACTGAAGAAACAAGCTCTGTCAGAGCCGGAATCGAGCTGTGAATAGAACTGGACACCATTAGAAGCCGATCGACACATTGAGAGACAGAGACAAACCGACAAACAGGGAGAGACAGACAGCGAGATCGAGACAACGAGAGACAGAAAGTGTGAATCTGAGAAGGAGAGGCAGACTGAGTGAGAAAAAGACTCAAACACACATATCCAGAGATGTGTGTGTGTGCTCTGTAAAGAGAGAGAGGGAAAGAGTGAGAGAAAGACAGTGATAAATACAATTACAAGGAGAGAGACAGATAGAGAGAGGGAGAGAGACAGATCGACAGAGAGACAGAGATAGAAACAGAAAATGATGGAAATACTCAGCAGGTTAGAGACAAGAACTAACAGAGACAGGTCAAAAGAGACAGACAGACAGAGACATAGACAGACAGAAATGATGCGGAAGAGAGAGACAGACAAACAAAGAGATTGAGAGAATGCCATTGGAACAGAATTGGACACCGTGAGAAAGAGACAGACACATTGAGAGACAGAGACAAACAGGGAAACAGGGAGAGACAGACAGTGATATAGAGAGAAAGAGAGACAGAAAGTTCAGACTGAGAGGGAGGGTCAGACTGAGTGAGACAAAAACTCAAACACATACATACACATAGATGTGTTTGCGTGCTCCATAACGAGAGGGAGGCAAATAGTTTTGGAATGACAGAGAAAAATACAGGGACAAAGAGAGAGACAAAGAGGGAGACAGAGAGAAAGACAGATAGAGAGAGAGAGATAGACACAAAAACAGAAAATGATGGAAATACTCTACAGGTTTGAGACAGGGACTAACAGAGACAGGCAAAGACATGGACAGACAGAGATGATGGGAAAGACAGAAACAGTCAGACAGAGTCTGAGAGAATCCCATTGGAACAGAACTGGACACCATGAGAAAGAGACAGATTGAGAGACAGAGACAAACAGAGGAACAGAGTGAGTCAGAGAGAGGCAGACTGAGAGAGACAAAGACTCAAACACACAAACACATACAAAGCTCTCTAAAAAGAGAGAGAGAGGCAGACACTGAGCGACACAGATACATTTCACAATTTCATTTCATTATCGGCTCAGAGTGTCACAGAGTTACAGAAAAATGCAGATTCAAAAGTTTAAAATTGGGTATCACTGAGCAGAATGGGAAGCAATCTGTGTTAAATTAAGAAGTTACCAGAACCGGGGTTTGAACCCACGCGGGCATCAAACCATCAGATCGCAAGTCCGACACATTCAACACTCATCCTTCCTCGTGCTGTCAGTAGCTGGATTCTGTGTCTATGAGGATCTGGGCTCTAACTCCACCCCCACAGGCACACACATGCACATAGGTTTTCAGTGAGCATTTTCGAACATTTTTAGTAATATTGACACGGGGGCAACTCTCCTATTCTGTTTCGACTAATGCTCTGGAAACTTTCACATCCACCCGAGTGTGCAGACGGAGCTTCAATTTAACATTTCATCCGAAGGTCAACAGCTTCAACAATGCAAAATTCCCCAAGTATTACATTTAAGTGTCAGCCAAGATTATTTGTTCAAGCCTCAGGAGTGGGACTTGAACACACAAACTCCTCATTCAGTCGAGAATGCTGCCCCTGAACCAAAGTTCACAACCGTATTATTTTACCCAATTATTTTTTTTTTTTAAGTTCCAGGACATGCCAAATTCACAGTGATGATATCCACAGACAGTTGCACATACACAGTGACATACATACAGAGAGACAGACACAGAGACACACACACACACACACACAACCAAAAATATACACGCACCGACGGACATGCACAGAGTGCCTTAGATATTTCGGGGGATAGACAGGCAGAATCAATGTCGCTAATTTGGCTGATTTTTGCGTTTTTCTATCCGTATGTATCGTGAATATTGCAGATAAATGAAAATGAGAAAAAAAATGTCCGTGTTGAAATGTGTGGGTCGTAATTCCACCTAACTCAGGAACAGTTTTGCAGGTATCTGATTAAATTGTGAAATGGAATATAAAATACTGAGATCTGTAGTTGACAGGATTTGAACCTGCACGATGAAACCCCAATAGAATTCTCGTCCATCACCTTAACCACTCGGCCACGACTACAGGTTCGCTAGCTCTTTAAATGTTACTCAGATAAAACTCAGTCATCCATCTCTATGCAGCAGACAGCCAAAGAATCCTGAAACAGTCTCCGTTTGCTCAAAAACTGGAAGAGGCAATCTGCTCTTGCTGTATTTTTACTGTTCCATATTACTCTGGAACTTTTTATCATGAATCTATGCCAAGAAACAAAAGTAAAATTCTGCATTTTGAAAAAACTGCCTCCCCGTCGGGGAATTGAACCCCCGTCTCCAGCGTGACGGACGGGGATACTCACCACTGTACTAACGAGGAACCGATAAATATGAGCTCTGTCAGAGCTGGAATCCAGCTGTGAACAGAACTGGGCACCATGAGAAGCCGACAGACACGTTGAGAGACAGAGACAAACCGACAATCAGGGAGAGACAGACAGCGAGATAGAGACAATGAGAGACAGAAAGTGTGAGTCTGAGAAGGAGAGGCAGACTGAGTGAGAAAAAGACTCAAACACACACATATCCAGGTGTGGGACGTTATTCCACCTATCTCAGGATCACTTTTACAGAAACCTGGTTAAATTGTGGAATGGAAAATGCTGAGATCCGTCGTCGGCAGGATTGGAACTTGCACTGGGAAACCCCAATGTATTTGGGGTCCATCATCGTAACCACTCGGCCACGACTACTGGGTTTCTGCCGCGTTAAATGTTACTCAGATTAAAACGCAAGCATCCGTCTCTCTGCAGCAGAAGGACACAGAGTCCTGAAAAAGTCTCCGTTTGCTAAACCTCTGAAAGAGATAATCTCCTCTTGCTGTATTTTTACTATTTGAGATTGCTCCAGAACTTTTTAACATAAATCTATACAAAGGAACAGATGTAAAATTCTACATTGTTGAAAATGCTGCCTTCACCGTCGGGGAATTGTACACCGGTCCCCCGCGGGACAGGCGTAATTATTCACCACTATACTAATGAGGAACTGACGGGCACATACTCTATCACAGCAGCAATCGAGCTGCCTGCAGAACTGGACACTGTGAGAAAAAGACAGACATATTGAGAGACAGAGACAATCAAACAAACAGAGAGAGACAGACAGCGAGATAGTAACAAAGAGAGAGAGACAGTGTGAGACTGCGAGGGAGGGTCAGTCTGAGTGAGACAAAGACTCAAACACATACATATGCAGAGATATGTGTGTGCTCCATAAAGAGAGAGGCAAAGAGTGATGAAAGGACATATGAAGACAAAGAGAAATAGAGATACAAAGAGAGAGACAGAAAATGAGAGAAATACTCAGCAGGTTAGAGACAGGGACTAACAGATAGGCAGAGAGATCGACAGAGGCAGTAATCTAAGGATTGCTACCAGTGCCACATGCTCGGCAGAGCACGAATCGCAGGATAGCTCAGATAAATACGTGGTTTGAGGAATGGTGCAAGGGGGAGGGATTCAAATTCCTGGGACATTGGAACCGGTGCAGGGGGAGAGCGGAAAGTACTTAACGGACGGTCTGCACCGGGGCAGAAACGGAACCGATGTCCTCGACAGAGTGTTTGCTAGTGCTGTTGAGGAGGATTTAAACAAAAAAGGAAGTGGGTGGGAATCTGTGCAGGGAGGCAGAGGGAAGTAAAAAGGGGGCAGGAGCAAAAGGTAGGAAGGAAAAAAGCAAGTGTGGAGGTCAGAGAAATCAAGTGCAAATTCAAAAACGGCCACATTACAACATAATTCAAAAAAGGACAAAGAATGTTTAAAAAAACAAGGCTGAAGGCTCTGAGTATCAATGCGAGTAGCATTCGTCATAAGATGGATGAATTAACTGCGCAGATAGCTGTTAACGGATATGATGTAATTTGGATTACGGAGACATGGCTCCAGGGAGACCAAGGCTGGTAACTCAACATCCAGGGGTATTCAATATTCAGGACGGACAGAGAGAAAGGAAAAGGAGGTGGGGTAGCATTACTGGTTAAAGAGGAGAATCACGCAAGAGTAAGGAAGGATATTAGCTTGGATGATGTAGAATCTATAGGGGTACAGCTGCGAAACACCAAAGGGCAGAAAACGTTAATGGGAGTTCTGTACAGGCTACGGATCAGACTGAATGAGAAAAAAAACTCAAACACATAGATACACAGAGACGTGTTTGCATTGTCCATAAACAGAGGGAGGCAAATAGTGATGGAATGTCAAGAAAAATACAGGTACAAAGAGAGAGACAGATAGAGGCAAAGACAGATAGAGAGAGCGAGACATAGAAACAATAACAAAAAATGATGGAAATACTCATCAGGGTACAGTCATAGAAACATAGAAACATAGAAAATAGGTGCAGGAGTAGGCCATTCGGCCCTTCTAGCCTGCACCGCCATTCAATGAGTTCATGGCAGAAAATTCAACTTCAGTACCCCATTCCTGCTTTCTAGCCATACCCCTTGATCCCCCTAGCAGTAAGGACCTCATCTAACTCCTTTTTGAATATATTTAGTGAATTTGCCTCAACAACTTTCTGTGGTAGAGAACTCCACAGGTTCACCACTCTCTGGGTGAAGAAGTTCCTCCGCATCTCGGTCCTAAATGGCTTACCCCTTATCCTTAGACTGTGACCTCTGGTTCTGGACTTCCCCAACATTGGGAACATTCTTCCTGCATCTAACCTGTCTAACCCCGTCAGAATTTTAAACGTTTCTATGAGGTCCCCTCTCATTCTTCTGAACTCCAGTGAATACAAGCCCAGTTGATCCAGTCTTTCTTGATAGGTCAGTCCCGCCATCCCGGGAATCAGTCTGGTGAACCTTCGCTGCACTCCCTCAATAGCAAGAATGTCCTTCCTCAGGTTAGGAGACCAAAACTGTACACAATACTCCAGGTGTGGCCTCACCAATGCCCTGTACAACTGTAGCAACACGTCCCTGCCCCTGTACTCAAATCCCCTTGCTATGAAGGCCAACATGCCATTTGCTTTCTTAACCGCCTGCTGTACCTGCATGCCAACCTTCAATGACTGATGTACCATGACACCCAGGTCTCTTTGCTCCTCCCCTTTTCCTAATCTGTCACCATTCAGATAATAGTATGTCTCTCTGTTTTTACCACCAAAGTGGATAACCTCACATTTATCCACATTATACTTCATCTGCCATGCATTTGCCCACTCACCTAACCTATCCAAGTCGCTCTGCAGTCTCACAGCATCCTCCTCGCAGCTCACACTGCCACCCAACTTAGTGTCATCCGCAAATTTGGAGATACTACATTTAATCCCTTCATCTAAATCATTAATGTACAGTGTATTCAGCTGGGGCCCCAGCACAGAACCTTGCGGTACCCCACTAATCACTGCCTGCCATTCTGAAAAGTACCCATTTACTCCTACTCTTTGCTTCCTGTCTGACAACCAGTTCTCAATCCATGTCAGTACACTACCCCCAATCCCATGTGCTCTAACTTTGCACATCAATCTCTTGTGTGGGACCTTGTCGATCGCCTTCTGAAAGTCCAAATATACCACATCAACTGGTTCTCCCTTATCCACTCTACTGGAAACATCCTCAAAACATTCTAGAAGATTTGTCAAGCATGATTTCCCTTTCACAAATCCATGCTGACTTGGACCTATCATGTCACCTCTTTCCAAATGCACTGCTATGACATCCTTAAGGGACTAACAGAGACAGGCAAAGACATGGACAGTGATGATGTGAAAATGAAAGACAGTCAGACAGAGAGTCTCAGAGAATCCCTTTGGAACAGAACTGGACACCGTGAGAAAGAGACAGAGACAAACTGAGAAACAGGGACAGAGAGAGTGAATCAGAGAGAGGCAGACTGAGAGACAAAACTCAAACACACAAACACATACACAGCTCTTTAAAGAGAGAGAGAGGCAGAGACTGAGCGACACGGATACATTTCACAATTTCATTTCATTATCTGCTCAGAGTGCCACAGAGTCACAGAAAAATGCAAATGCAACAAATGAAAATCGGGTATCACTGAGCAGGATGGGAAAAATCTCTGCTTAATTAAGAAATTACCAGGAGTGGGGTTCAAACCCATGCGGGTATAAACCCATTGGATCTTAAGCCAAAAGCCTTCAGCACTCGGCTATCCTTGTCCTGTCAACGCTTGGACTCAGCGACAGGCAAAGAGAGGCAGACAGACAGATGATGGGAAAGTGTGAGCCAGTCAAGCAGAGAGTCTGAGAGAATCCCATTGGTACTGAACTGGACAACGTGAGAAAGAGACAGATTGAGAGACAGAGACAAACAGAGAAACAGGGACAGACAGAGTGAGTCAGACTGAGAGAGACAAATACTCAAACATACAAACACATACACAGCTCTCTAAAGAGAGAGAGCGGCAGAGACCGAGCGACACAGATACATTTCACAATTTCATTTCATTATCGTTTCAGAATGTCACATAGTTACAGAAAATTGCAGATGCAACAGGTGAAAATCCGGTATCACTGATCAAAATGAGAGGAAATCCGTGTTAAATTAAAGAGATACCAGGAGTGGGGTACGAACCCACGCGGAAAAAACTCATTGAATTTTAAGGCCCACGCCTCAACCACTCGTCCATCCTCATCCTGACAGAATCTGGATCCTGGCTCTGTGAGAATCTGGGCTACAACCCCACCCCCACATACACACACAAACACATAGGTTTTCAGTGAGCATTTAAGAACATTTTTTGTAATATTACACAGGGGCAACTCTTCTATTCTTTTTCGAGTAATGCTCTGGGAACTTTCACATTCACCCGAGGGTGCAGACGGAGCATCAATTTAACATTTCATCCGAAGGTCAACAGCTTCAACAATGCAAAATTCCCAAGTGCTGCACTTGCGTGTTAGCCAACATTGCTCAAGTCTCAGGAATGGGACTTGAACACACAAACTCCTGATAGAGTCAAGAATGCTGCCACTGAACCAAAGCCGATACCAAAGTTCACAACCGTATTATTTTCCGCAAGTCTTTTTAAAAAGTTCCAGGACATACCAAATTCAAGGTGATGATTTCCATAGACAGTTGCACATACACAGAGATATATATATAGATAGACAGACACACAGACACACACACACACACATAACAAAAAATATACATGCACCAACGGACATGCACAGATGCCTCAGACATCTCGCGGGATAGAGAGGCTGAATCACTGTCGCTACTCTGGCTGATTTTTGCGTTTTTCTATCCGTATGTATCGTGAATATTGCAGATTAATAAAAATGAGAAAAAATTGTCAGTGTTGAAAGGTGTGGGACGTTATTCCATCTATCTCAGGATCAGTTTTGCAGAGACCTGGTTAAATTGTGAAATGGAATGAAAAAAAGCTGAGAATCGGAGTCGACAGGATTCAAACCTACGCAAGCATAACTCAATAGATTTTTCGTCCATTGCCTTAACCACGCGACCACGACGACTGCGTCACTGCTTCTTTTAACGTTACTCAGAAAAAATGTAGTCATCCATCTCTGTGCAGCAGACGGCACAGAATCCTGAAAAAGTTTCCGTTCGCTAAAAATTTGGAAGAGGCAATCTCCTCGTCCTGTATTTTTACTGTTCTCTATTTCTCTGTAAATTTTTAATTTGAATCTCCACCAAGAAACAGAAGTAAAATTCTACATTTTGAAAAAATGACCTACCTTCGAGGAATTGAACCCCGGTCTCCCGCGTGGCAGGTAGGGATACGCACACCTATACTAACGAGGAACCAACGTGCATAGGATCTGTCAAAGCAGGAATCGATCTGTGAACAGAACTGGACACCTTGCGAAGGAGACAGACAAATTGAGAGACGGAGACAAACCGACAAACAGGGAGAGACAGACAGCGAGATAGAGACAACAGGGGACAGAAAGTGTGAGACTGAGAAGGAGAGGCAGACTGAGTGAGAAAAAGACTCAAACACAGATATATACAGAGATGTGTGTGTGTGATCTGTAAAGAGAGAGAGGGAAAGAGTGAGAGAAAGACAGTGATAAAGACAGTAACAAGGAAAGAGACAGATAGAGAGAGAGTGACAGGTAGAGAGAGAGAGACAAAGATATAAACAGAAAATGATGGGAATACTCAGCAGGTTAAAGACAGGATCTACCAGCGATAAGCAAAGAGAGACCGACAGGGAGAGACATAGACAGACAGAGATGATGGGAAAGAGTGAGACAGTCAGACAGAGAGATTGAGAGAATCCCAATGGATCAGAACTGGACACCGTGAGAAAGAGACAGACACATTGAGAGACAGAGACAAACAGGGAAACAGGAAGTGACAGACAGCGAGATAGAGACAAAGAGAGACAGAAAGTTTGAGACTGATAGGGAGGGTCAGACTGAGTGAGACAAAGACACAAATACATACATACACAGAGATGTGTTTGCATGCTCCATAAAGAGAGGGAAGCAAATAGTAATGGAATGACAAGAAAAAGCCATGGACAAAGAGAGAGACAAAGAGGGAGAAAGATCGAGAGAGAGGCAAAGAGACAAAAACAGAAAATGATGGAAATACTCATCAGGTTAAAGACAGGGAATAACAGAGACAGGCAAAGACATGGAAAGAAAGAGATGATGGGAAAGAGAGAGACAGTCAGACAGAGAGTCTGAGAGAATCCCTTTGGAAAAGAACTGCACACCGTGAGAATGAGACAGATTGAGAGACAGAGACAAACAGAGAAAGAGTGACAGACATAGTGAGTCAGAGAGAGACAAAGGCTCAAACATACAAACACATACACAGCTCTCTAAAGAGAGAGAGAGCCAGAGACCGAGCGAAACAGATACATTTCACAATTTCATTGCCTTCTCGGCTCAGAGTGTCAAATTGTTACAGAAAATTGCAGATTTAACAGTTGAAAATCCGCTATTACTGATCATAATGGGAGGAAATGCGTGTTAAATTGAATTGATACCAGGACTGCGGTACGAATCCACACGGGAAAAATCCATTGAATTTTAAGGCCAACGCCTTAAAAACTCGGCCATCCTCGTCCTGTCAGGATCTGGATTCTGTCTCTGTGAGAACCTGGATTCTGTTTCTGTGAGGATCTGGGCTTCAACCCCAACGCCACATACAAACACATGCACATCGGCTTTCAGTGAGCATTTACGAACATTTTTAGTAATATTGACACGGGGGCAACTCTCCTACTCTGTTTCGAGTAATGCTCTGGGACCTTTCATATCCACCCGAGGGTGCAGACGGAGCTTCAATTTCACATTTCATCGAAAGTCAACAGCTTCAACAAAGCAAAATTCCCCAAGTGCTGCACTTGAGTGTTAGCCAATGTCATATGCTCAAGTCTGAGGAGTGGGACTTGAACACACAAACTTCTGATTCAGTCGAGAGTGCTGCCACTGAACCAAAGCCGATACCAAAGTTCACAGCCGTATTATTTTCCCCATTAATTTTTTATAAGTTCCAGGACATACCATATTTATGGTGATGATTTCCACAGACAGCTGCACATACACAGAGACGTATATACAGATAGACAGACACAGACACACACACATACATAACCAAAAATTTACACGCACCATCGGACATGCACAGATGCCTTAGACATATAGAGGAAGAGGCAGGCTGAATCACTGTCGCCACTTTGGCTGATTTTTGCGTTTAATATCCGGATGTATCGTGAATATTGCAGATTAATAAAAATGTGGAAAAAAATGTCAGTGTTGAAAGGTGTGGGACGTTCTTCCATCTGTCTCAGGATCACTTTTGTCGAGACATGGTTAAATTGTGAAATGGAATGAAAAATGCTAAAAAATCATAATCGGCAGGATTCGAACCCCTTCGTAGGAAAACCCAATGGATTGCTAGTCCATCGCCTTAACCACTCGGCCACGACTGCTGCATCTGTGCATCCGAAGACGTGACTGAGAAAAAAAACTCAGTCATCCATATCTGTGCAGCAGACGGTCAAAGAATCCTGAAAAATTCTCCATTTGGTAAATATCTGCAAGAGGCAATCACCTCTACCTGTATTACTCCTGTTCTATATTGCTCTGGAACTTTTTAATATGAATCTTTTCCAAGAAACATTAGTAAAATTCTACATTTTGAAAAAACTGCCCTCCATCAGGGAATTGAATCCCAGTCGCCCACGTGACAGGCGGGGATACTCACCACTATATTAACGAGGAACTGATGAAGAGCAGTTCTGTCAAAGCAATATTCGAGCTGTGAACAGAACTGGACACCATGAGAAGTCGACAGACACATTGAGAGACAGAGACAAACCAACAAACAGGGAGAGACAGACAGCGAGATAGAGACAACGAGGGACAGCAAGTGTGAGACTGAAAAGGAGAGGCAGACTGAGTGAGAAAAATATTCTCAAACACATACATATACAGAGATCTGTGTGTGTGATTTATAAAGAGAGAGACGGAAAGAGTGAGAGAAAGACAATGATAAAGACAGTGACAAGGAGAGAGACAGATAGAGAGAGAGCGACAGATAGAGAGAAAGACAAAGATATAAACAGAAAATGTTGGACATTCTCAGCAGGTTAGAGACAGGAACTACCAGCATCAGGCAAAGAGAGATAGACAAGCAGAGACATAGATAGACCGAGATGATGGGAAATAGTGAGACAGTCAGACAGAGAGATTGAGAGAATCCCATTGGAATACAACTAGACACGGTGAGAAAGAGACAGACACATGGAGCAATAGAGAAAAACAGGGAAACAGGGAGAGAAAGACAGCGAGATAGAGACAGAGAGAGACAGAAAGTTTTAGACTGAGAGGGAGGGTCAGACTGAGTGAGACAAAGACTCAAACACATACATATACAGAGTTGTGTGTGTGTGATCTATAAAGAGAGAGAGAGGGAAAGAGTGAGAGAAAGACAGGGACAAAAGAGAGACAAAGAGGGAGACAGATAGAGAGAAAGACAAATAGAGAGAGAGATACATAGAGACAAAAACATAAAATGATGAAAATACTCATCAGGTGAGAGACAGGGACTAACAGAGACAGGCAAAGGCATGGACAGACAGAGATGATGGGAAAGCGAGAGCTAGTCAGACAGAGAGTCTGAGAGAATCCCATTGGAACACAACTGGACACCATGTGAAAGAAACAGATTGAGAGACAAAGACAAACAGAGAAATAGTGACAGACAGAGTGAGACTCAAACACATACACAGCTCTCCAAAGAGAGAGTGAGGCAGAGACTGAGCGACACAGATATATTTCACAATTTTATTTCATTATCTGCTCAGAGTGTTACCGAGTTACAGAAAAATGCAAATGCAACAGATGAAAATCGGGGTTCACTGAACAGGATTGAAAAAATCTCTGTTTAACTAAGGAATTACCAGGAGTGGGGTTCGAACCCACGCGGGTATAAACCCATTGGATCTTAAGCCCAACGCCTTAACCACTCGGCCATCCTGGTCCTGTCAACACTTGGACTCTGTCTCTATGAGAATCTGGGCTTCAACTCCACCCCCACAGAAACACACAAACATACCGGGTTTCAGGGAGCATTTTCGAACATTTTTCATCATATTGACACGGGCGCAACTCTCCTATTCTTTTTCGAGTAATGCTCTGGGAACTTTCACATCCACCCGAGGGTGCAGACGGAGCTTCAATTTAACATTTCATCCGAAAGTCAACAGTTTCAACAATGTAAAATTTCCCAAGTACTGCATTTGAGTGTCAGCCAAGATAATGTGCTCAAGTCTCAGAAGTGAGGCTGACACACACAACATCCTGATCAGTCGAGAATGGAGCCACTGAAACAAAGCTGATACCAAAGATCACAACCGTATTATTTTCTCCAAGTTTTTTAATATTTCCAGGACATTCGAAATTCATGGTGATGATTTCCATCGACAGTTGCACATACACAGAGACATACATACAGATAGACATACACAGACACACACACACACAATAACCAAAAATATACACGCATCAACATAGCAATATAGAAATTAATTGCAGGATCAGGCCATAGGCCCTTCGAGCTTGCACCACCATTCAATAAGATCATGGATTATCATTCAACCTCAGTAACCCTTTCCTGTTCTCTCTCCATACCCCTTGATCCCTTTAGCCGTAAGGGCCATATCTAACTCCCTTTTGAATATATCTAACAAACTGGTCTCAACAATTTTCTGCGGTAGAGAATGCCACAGTTAACCACTCTCTGAGTGAAGAAGTGTCTCCTCATCTCGGTCCTAAATGCCTCACCCCTTATTCTTTGACTGTGACCCTTGGTTCTCTAACTCCCCAGCAATGGGAACATTCTACCTGCCTCTCAGCTGTCCAATCTCGTCAGAATTTTATATATTTCTATGAGAGCACCTCTCATTCTTCTGAACTCCAGTGGATACCAGCACAGTTGATCCAGTCTCTCCTCATATGTCAGTCCTCCCATCCCCGGAATCAGTCTGGTGAACCTTCGCTGTACTCCCTCAATAGCAAGGACGTCCTTCCTCAGATTTGGAGAACAAAACTGAACACAATATTCCAGGTGTGGCCTCACCAAGACCCTGTGTAATTGCAGTAAGACCTCCCTGCACCTATATAGAAATCCTCTTGCTCTGACGGCGAACATGCCATTTGCCTTCTTCACCGCCTGGTGCACCTGCCTGCCAACAATCAATGACTGATGCACCTTGACACCCAGATCAAGATATACACAGAGTGCTTTAGACAAATAGATGGATAGACAGGCAGGGTCACTGTTGCTACTTTGGCTGGCTTTTGCTTTTTTCTATCCGTATGTATCGTGAATATTGCAGATTAATTAAAGAAAGAAAACAGCGGCTGCGTTGAAAGGTGTGGGACGTTCTTCCATCTATCTCAGAATCAGTGTTGCATGGACCTGGTTAAATTGTCAAACAGAATGAAATATGCTGAGAAACATCGTCGGTAGGATTCAAATCTACGCGGAGAAACCCGAATGGATTTTTAGTCCATTGCCTTAGCCACTGGGCTACGACTACTGGTTCGCTGCATTGTTAAATGTTACTCAGATAGAACTCAGACGTCCATCTCTGTGCAGCAGACGGCCGCAGAATCGTGAAAAAGTCACCGTTTGCTAAAAATCTGGAAGAGGCAATCTGCTCTTGCTGTCACTGCTTTCCAAATGCACTGCTATTTCATCTTTAATAATTGATTCCTACATATTCCCCACTACTGATGTCAGGCTAACCGGTTATAATTATCCGTTTTCTATCACCCTAATGTGATGTTACATTAGCTACCATCCAGTCCATACGAACTGATCTAGAGTCGATAGACTGTTTGAAAATGATCATCAATGCATCCGCTATTTCAAGGGCCACTTCCTTAAGTACTTTCCAATGCAGACTATCAAGCCCCGGGAATTTATCGACCTTCAATCCCATTAATTTCCCCAACACAATTACCTGACTAATAAAGATTTCCTTCAGTTCCTCCTTCTCGCTAGATCCTCGGTGCCCAATATTTCTGGAAGGTTATGTGTGTCTTCCTTCGTGAAGACAGAACCAAAGTAATTGTTCAACTGGTCTACCATTTCTTTGTTCCCCATTATAAATTCGCCTGAATCTGACTGCAAGTGACCTGCGTTTGTCTGCTCTAATCTTTTTGTCTTCACATTTCTATAGAACTTTATTATGTTCCCAGCAAGCTTCCTCTCATAATCTATTTTCCCCCTCCTAATTAAACCCTTTGTCCTCCTCTGCTGAATTCCAAGTTTCTCCAAGTCCTCAGGTTGCGACTTTTTCTGGCCAATTTATTTGCTTCTTCCTTGGATTTAACACTATCCTTAATTTCCCTTGTTAGCCACGATTGAGCCACCTTCCCCGTTTTATTTTTACTCCAGACAGGGAAATACAATTGTTGAAGTTCATCCATGTGATCATTAAATGTTTGTCATTGCCTATCCACCGTCAACCCTTTAAGTATCATTCGCCAGTCTATTCTAGCCAATTCACGTCTCATACGATCGAAGTTACCTTTCCTTATGTTCAGGACCCTAGTCTCTTAATTAACTGTGTCACTCGCCACCTTAATGAAGAATCCTTCCTTATTATGGTCACTCTTCGCCAAGAGGCCTCGCACAACAAGATTGCTAATTAGTCCTTTCTCATTACACATCCCCCAGTCTAGGATGGCCAGCCCTCTAGATGGTCCCCGACATATTGGTCGAGAAAAACATCCTCAGTACGCTCGAGGAAATCCTCCTCCACCGTATTGCTTCTTGTTTGTTTCGCCCAATCTACATGTAGAGTAAGGTCACCCTTGATAACTGTTGTATCTTTAAGGCACGCATCCCTTATTTCTTGTTGGATGCTGTCCCCAACCTCACTACTACTGTTTGCTGATCTGTACACAACTCCTCTAGCGTTTTCTTCCCTTTGGTATTCAGCAGCTCCACCCACACATGTTTCCCATCATCCAAGCTAATGTTGTTCCTGACTATTGCCTTAATTTCCTCTTTAACCAGCAACGCTACCCCACCACCTTGTCATTTCTGTCAATGCTTCCTGAATGTTGAATTCCCAGCCTTGGTCACCCTGGAGCTATGTCTCCGTCATGCCAATTATATCTTATTCAGTAATAGCTGCTTGTGCAGTTAATTCGTCCACCTTATTACGAATACTCCTCGCAATGAAGCACAGAGCCTTCAGGCTTGTTATTTTAACACATTTTGACCCATAGAATTTGGCTGTAAAGTGGCCCTATTTGATTTTTGCCATGGGTTTCTCTGCCCTCCAACTTTACTTTTATTCTTTCGCTTCTGTGCCCATTCTACTTCCCACTATCTCCCGTCGCCCTGCCATATTACTTTAAACCCTCACCAACAACACTTGCAAACACTCCCCCTTGGACATTGGTTCTGGTCCTGCCCAGGTGCAGACCTTCCGGTTTAGATCTGGTCCCACCTCCCCCAGAACCGGTTCCAAAGTCCCAGGAACTTGAATCCCTCCCATCTGCAACACATTTCAAGTCATGTATTTATCTGAGCTATCCTGCGATTCCTGCTCCGACTAGCAGGTGGCACTGGTTGCAATCCTGAGTTTGCGACCTTTGAGGTCCGACTTTTTAATTTAACTCTGAGCTCCCTTAATTCAGCTTGTAGGTCCTCAGACAGAGTGAATCAGAGAGTGACAGAGTCTCAAACACATAAAGATATACAGGCCTCTCAAAGACAGAGAGTGAGAGGCACAGATACATTTCACAATCCCATTTCTTTGTCAGTTGAGAGTGTGACAGAGTTACAGATTCAACAGAAGGCATTCGGATATCACTGAGCAGGATGGGAGAAAATCGGTGTTAAATTCAAGAGTTACCAGGAGTGGGCTTCGAGCCCACGCGGGTATAAAGCCATTAAATCTTAAATGCAACGATTTATACACTCGGCAATTCTGGACTTTTGACCCTTCACATTCTGTCCCTGTGAGAATCTGGGCTTGAGCTCCACCCTCATCGACACACGCATACACACAGGTTTTCAGTGAGCATTTCACAATATTTATATAAAAGTGACACGGGGACAACTCACTGCTCTTTATCGAATAATGCTGTCGGAACTTTCACATTCACCCGAGGGTGCAGACGGTGGTTCAATTTAATATTTCATCCTAAAGTCAACAGCTTCACCAATGCAAAATTCCGCAAGTACTGCACTTGAGTGTCAGATAAGATTATATGCTCAAGTCTCAGGAGTGGGACTTGAAGTCGAAAATACTGCCGCTGAACCAAAGCCGATATCAAATGTCACAACCGTATTATTTTCCCCAAGTCTTTTTAAAAATTTCCAGGACATACCAAATTCATGGTGATGATATCCACAGACAGTTGCACATGATACACACAGATAGACAGACACAGAGACACACACACACATAACCAAAAATATACACGCACCAACGGACATACACAGAGTGCCTTCGACATAAAGAGGGATAGAAAGGCTGAATCACTGTCGCTAATTTGGCTGATTTTTACGTTTTCCTATCCGTTTGTATCGTGAATTTTGCAGATTAATGAAAATGAGAAAAAAATGTCAGTGTTGAAAGGTGTGGGACGTTATTCCAGCCAACTCATGATCCGTTTTGCATGGATCTGGTTAAATTGTAAAATGGAATGGAAAATGCTGAAATCGGTAGTTGGCAGGATCGACCCTGCGCGGGGAAACCCCAATGGGTCTTTTAGGCCATCGCCTTAACCACCCAGGCACGACTATTGGGTTTCTGCCTCTTTAAATGTTCCTCAGATAAAACTCAATCATCCATCTCTCTGCATCAGAACACCACAGAGTCCTGAAAAAGTCTCCGTTTCCTAAAAATCTTGAAGAGCCAATCTCCTCTTGCTGTATTTTTACTCTTCTATGTTGCTCTGGAACTTTTAATATGAATCTATACCGAATAACAGAAGTATAATTCTACATTTCGAAAATGCTTCCTCCCGCGTGACAGGCGGGGATACTCACGACTATACTAATGAGGTACTGACGGGTGTAGATTTTGAGATAGCAGGAATCGCGCTGTGAAAAGAGGTGGACACCATGAGAAAGAGTCAGACACGTTGAGAGACAGACACAAAAAGAGAAACAGGGAGAGACAGACAACGAGCTAGAGAAATAGAGAGAGAGCAAGTGTGAGACTGAGAGGGATAGGCAGACTGAGTGAGACAAAGACTCAAACACACACATACACAGAGATGTGTGTGTATGTGTGCTCCAAAAAGAGAGGGAGGCAAATAGTAATGGAAAACCAGAGACAAAGAAAAAGACATGGACAAAGGGAGCGACAAAGAGAGAGAGAGATAGAGAGAGAGAAGATAGAGAGAGAGAGAGACAGAGATAAACACAGAAAATGATGGAAATATTCAACAGGTTAGAGACAGGGTCGAACAGAGACAGGCAAAGAGAGACAGACAGGCAGAGACATAGACAGACAGTAATGATGGGAAAGAGAGCGACAGTCAGACAGAGAGGCTGAGAGAATCCCTTTGGAACAGAACTGGACACTGTGAGAAAGACACGGGCAGATTGAGAGACCGAGACAAACAGAGAAACAGGGAGAGACCGAGTGAGTCAGAGCGAGGCAGAGTGAGGGAGACAAAGACTCAAACACGCAAACACATGCACAGATCTCTAAAGAGACAGAGGTAGAGAGTGAGGCAGAGACTGAGAGACACAGATACATTTCACGATTCCATTTCTTTATCGGTTCAGAATGTCATAGAGTTACAGTAAAATGCAGATTCAACAGATTCTTACTGCAGTTGTACAGGGCCTTGGTGAGGCTTCATCTGGAATATTGTGTTTAGTTTTGGTCTCCTAATCTGAGGAAGGACGTTCTTGCTATTGAGGGAGTGCAGCGAAGGTTCACTAGACTGATTCCCGGGATGGCTGGACTGTGATATGGGGAGAGACTGGATCAACTGGATTTTTATACATTGGAGCTTAGAAGGATGAGAGGGGTTTCATAGAAACATAAAGATTCTGTCGGGACGGGACAGGTTCGATGCGTGTAGCTTGTTCCCGATGTTGGGAAAGTCCAGAACCAGGGACACAGCCTTCGGGCAGCCATGTCAACGTGGTGCCAATTATATCATATTCATTAATTGCTGCCTGCGCAGTTAATTCGTCCACCTTATTACGAATACTCCTCACATTGAGGCACAGAGCCTTCAGGCTTATCTTTTTAACAACTTTGTCCCTTTAGACTTTAGCGGTAATGTGGCCCTTTTTGAAAGGAATGACAAGGGTGTATGCGGTTACAGGAAGATGTGAGGGGAAACAAACATAATATGAGGGGAAGAGTACATCCGCGATGGACCAGTATGAGATCAAAAAGAATGGAAATATAAGGGGAATATCTTGATCCATATGTCGGAGAGGAGGAAGCCTAATTATAGGTCCTCACCCTCTGGGAGACGGGAGAAGGATAGATGCGGGTTTGACAATACTACGGAAGGATGTGTCATTGGAATATACACTGACCGAACCGAACCCACACATTACACCTATCAAGGGCGAGGAGAATATTGTGTGGTAACTAGCCTGGGAACTTACGTTATTCCAAGACAATCGGTGTCAGTGGGAAGAGCACGCATGACAGGCCAGGAAGACAATGACATGAAATATAAGCGGTGAGATTAAGCAAGATATTGATCTTTACATGTAAGAGCAAGCACAATCAATTCCCCTGTTACTTGAAGATTTAACTGAGCTCAAGAAATAACGTTAAAAGATATTAAGAGCTGAAGGATAAAGCAAAAGAACTGGACAGTGAAATGAAGGATAACCTGAAAAACCCGCCTTGGTACTTGAGATTAGACATCCCTGGATAACGATCCTTTCAAATAACCTAGTGGCAGTACAAATAGTAATTGCCTTGAGTTACTATCTTGTTATGTAATAAGTGCAAAGACAGGCGAGGCTTACCCGAGCAAAGTTACAAGATAGGGATCAGTATTATATCCCATGTGTTAGTCCTAGTGTAGCTGATCGTGGTGTTGATGCTCCTGGGAGACTGTGCAGGCAGATACAAGAGAAGCAGAAAGAAGAGATTGGCCAAGGCCCGTAACCAAGAATGCAGAAAGCCTTTGCGAGATCCAAAGAAGGTTAATCAATCAAAAAGACGGCATGAATACCTTATCTGAGTCGTGAGTGTCCCAATCTTATTGCCTGATCAATGAAATCGAGGCGGGAGACACACGAATCAAGACAGAATAAGGCAGGGAAAGGAAAATTGTTGTTCATGGTGGGATATGTTTAAGGGCTGTGCAGTCCTCAAATTGATGTGGCATTCAATTGTGATAATAATGGTAGTGGAAGAGATATGTATCGTGATCCAACTATATCTGATGTGTAAGATCAGAGAGATATACAACCACGTGGTTCTAGCCGAACAGCAAACAACCTTGTTAATTGTGTAATGTAGGCATGATAGCGAGGCGAATAACTTTGTAATGCATGAGGGAAACAGCCAAGACCCCCGAGCTTATGCACTGTATGTACAAAAAGAAATATAAGTGGCGTGCCAATATCCCAGGGAAATGGTCAGGGGTAGTATGTAAAGACTCCGCAAAAGATGGAACTACAATGATCCCAGGGATATTGTCTTGATATCACCATTTCCAGCAGATGGATCAGAACATATATGTGGTCAGCTGATTATTGAGAAATAATCAGGGACCAACAGGGGGGGACTGAAAGGGCAGATTACAAATTGTAATTACAATTAATAACAATAATTGTGATGTTTTAAAATGGAGTTAACAGGTTTTTAAAATGGATCCCACAGCCTGTTTTTCAGACTGTGGGAAGCATATGTGGGATGCCTTCCACAGAGGAGCAGATGTTCCAATTCATAGACCAAAGGGAGCTGGGCACGGACACAGATAACATAGAATTTGAATTTTATAGCAAGATAATAGTTAAATTTAAAAAATCATAACAACATGTATTTGCATTTAATAATTAAGGCATATAGAAGCCAGATTGGAGGAATCGCTGTACCAATCATTCATGTATTAATCAATCAGCATGTATTAATTGTAACTTGCGTAATTATGTAATGCTATAATCTGAAACTGTATAACTTAAGATGCCTTTGGCAGTATCTTCGAGGATTCCTTCAAGGATAGCTCCCCTGCCGGCTTGTATTCATAAAACCTGCATTTAGTTTAAGGCTAACAGAATCCGAGTGGTGGTTTGAAGTTAACCCTAACAAGGTTAGAGAGATAGGGAGAGTTGTTGGGGCTCGAGGAGTTTAGAGAGATATGGAGAGGTATAGGGCTGGAGGGGGTTACAGAGATATGGAGGGGTGTCAGGCTGGAGGAGGGTACAGAGATATGGAGGGGTGTAGGGGCTGGAGGAGGTTCGAGATAGGGAGGGGTGTAGGGGCGGGAGGAGGTTCGAGATAGGGAGGGGCGGGGCCATCGAGGGATTTGAACACGAGGCTGAGAATTTTAAAATCAGCGCCTCGCTGGGGCCGAGGAGGAGGAAGAAGTGCAGGAACACCCCCCCCTCATTACCTACCCTGCACTAACCCCCATCATCTTTGGACTTTCAGAAGGCTTTCGACAAGGTCCCACACAAGAGATTAATGTGCAAAGTTAAGCACATGGGATTGGGGGTAGTGTGCTGACATGGATTGAGAACTGGTTGTCAGACAGGAAGCAAAGAGTAGGAGTAAATGGGGACTTTTCAGAATGGCAGGCAGTGACTAGTGGGGTACCGCAAGGTTCTGTGCTGGGGCCCCAGCTGTTTACACTGTACATTAATGATTTAGACGAGGGGATTAAATGTAGTATCTCCAAATTTGCGGATGACACTAAGTTGGGTGGCAGTGTGAGCTGCGAGGAGGATGCTATGAGGCTGCAGAGCGACTTGGATAGGTTAGGTGAGTGGGCAAATGCATGGCAGATGAAGTATAATGTGGATAAATGTGAGGTTATCCACTTTGGTGGTAAAAGCAGAGAGACAGACTATTATCTGAATTGTGACAGATTAGGAAAAGGGGAGGTGCAAAGAGACCTGGGTGTCATGATACATCAGTCATTGAAGGTTGGCATGCAGGTACAGCAGGCGGTTAAGAAAGCAAATGGCATGTTGGCCTTCATAGCGAGGGGATTTGAGTACAGGGGCAGGGAGGTGTTGCTACAATTGTACAGGGCCTTGGTGAGGCCATACCTGGAGTATTGTGTACAGTTTTGGTCTCCTAACCTGAGGAAGGACATTCTTGCTATTGAGGGAGTGCAGCGAAGGTTCACCAGACTGATTCCCGGGATGGCGGGACTGACCTATCAAGAACGACTGCATCAACTGGGCTTGAATTCACTGGAGTTCAGAAGAATGAGAGGGGACCTCATAGAAACGTTTAAAATTCTGACGGGGTTAGACAGGTTAGATGCAGGAAGAATGTTCCCAATGTTGGGGAAGTCCAGAACCAGGGGACACAGTCTAAGGATAATGCGGAAGCCATTTAGGACCGAGATGAGGAGGAATTTCTTCACCCAGAGAGTGGTGAACCTGTGGAATTCTCTACCACAGAAAGTTGTTGAGGCCAATTCACTAAATATATTCAAAAAGGAGTTAGATGAATTCCTTACTACTAGGGGAATCAAGGGGTATGGTGAGAAAGCAGGAATGGGGTACTGAAGTTGCATGTTCAGCCATGAACTCATTGAATGGCGGTGCAGGCTAGAAGGGCCGAATGGCCTACTCATGCACCTATTTTCTATGTTTCTATGTTTCTATATGTTAAATCACCTGGAATGTCAGGGACACTCCTCCCCCTCTCTCTTGGTATTTATCTGCTCACTGCCTCACTCAAAGCTTATCTCCTATTGACAGTCCGTGTGAGAGCCCTCGTTGTCCCAGAATTACTCCCCATGGACACCGACTGACCTTCCCTGTGCCTCCGCCGCTCCCCTCCTTTTCCGTGATGGCCGACAAATTCAGGTTGTGTTCCGGTCAGCAAGCAAAAAATCGGGGCAGCGCGGGGGGAGGGCTCGTATAAATTAAAACACGTGGTGGGCCGGTTAGGGATTGGGGGGTTGGGGGGGGCGGGCCGTGTCCGGCCCACACGCCATATGTTTGACACCCCTGATCTACCCTGTTAAGCACTGTAAGAACGTTGTACGTTTTAAAATGAGATCACCTCTCATTCTTCTAAACTGCAGAGAATATAGGCCGAGTCTACTCAATCTCTGCTCACAGGACAATCCCCCATCCCAGGAATCAATCTGGTGAACCTTCGTTCCAATCCTCAATGGCAAGTACATCCGTCCTTCGGTAAGCAATCAAAAATGTATACAATAATCCAGGTGTAGTCTCACTAGGGCCCTATATAATTGCAGTAAAACGTCCAAGAGCAAGTTATTATTTAAATGGAGAAAGGTTGCAAAGTGCAATGGGACCTGGGGGTACTTGTGCATGAAACGCAAAAGGATAGTATGCAGGTACAGCAAGTGATCAGGAAGGCCAATGGTATCTTGACCTTTATTGCAAAGGGGATGGAGTATAAAAGTGGGGAAGTCTTGCTACAGCTATAAACATTTTTGGTGAGGCCACACCTGGAAAACTGCGTGCAGTTTTGGTTTCCATATTTATGAAAGGATATAATTGCTTTGGAGGCAGTTCAGAGAAGGTTCACTAAGTTGATATAAGGGATCAGCAGGTTGACTTATGAGGAAAGGTTGAGCAGTTTGGGCCTCCACTCATTGGAATTCAGAAGAATGAGAGGTGATCTTATCGAAACGTGTAAGGTTATGAGGGGGCTTGACAAGGTCGATGCAGAGCTGATGTTTCCACTGATGGGGGAGACTCAAACTAGAGGGCATGATCTTAGAAGAAGGTGCCGCTCATTTAAAACAGATGAGGAGGAATTTCTTCTCTCAGAGGGTTGTAAATCGGTGGAACTCGCTGCCTCAGACAGCTGTGGAAGCTGGGACATTAAATAAATTTAGGACAGAAATAGTTTCTTAAATGATAAGGGGATATGGGGAGCGGGCGGGTAAGTGAAGCTCAGTCTATGATCAGATCAGCCGTGATCTTATTGAATGGCGGAGCATGCTCGATGGGCCGTATGGCCTACTCCAGTTCCTATTTCTTATGTTCTTATGTTTACTATTATTCTCAAATCCTCTTGTAATAAGCAACATATCATTTGGTTTCGTAATTGCTTGCTGTACCTGCATATTAACTTTCAGTGATTCGTGTACAGGGACACCAAGGTCCCTCTGAACACAAACATTTCCCAATCTCTCACGATTTCAAGTAGCTGTTTCCACTCCAATTTGGCTAAATCACATCTCAGCATAGTAAAATTGGCTTTTCCCCAATTGAGAACTTTTATTCCTGGTCTATCTTTGTCCTTTTCCATAACTACCCTAAATCTAACTGAATTACGATCGCTAGCACCAATGCTCACCCACTGATAGCCCTTCCACCTGCCCAGCTTCAGTCCCTAATATTAAGTCCAGAACTTCCCCCTCTCTTGTTGGGCTTGCTACGTACTGGCTAAAAGGTTCAGCTGGTTGCTGACCCCTCTGCGAAGGGAAATAGATCCTTCCTATCCACTCGACCTCGGCCCCTCATTATTTGATACACCTCATTAACGTCTGCCCTCAGCCTCCTCTGTTCCAAAGAAAACAAACTATTAAGAGGGTTGATGGGCTGGAGGAGGTTACAGAGATAGGGATGGATGAGACCCTGGAGAGATTTGAACAAGAGAAGGTGTATTTTAAAGGCTGATGCCACCAGCCATCTCGCCCATCACAGAATGTGACTCACTACCAATAGGAAGGATGTTACGTTAACTACTACAAATGCATAATTTGAGGAAATTAATCTCTGTCCCTTTAACTAACAGCTACATGGAAAGAGGGAAACGAACGACCTTTAAATACCTGGTCCACTTGGCACTGAAGTGTCTGAAACTCATAATAGGAACTCATAAATAGAAATAAAATACTGACAGATGTTAAACTGTTTTGTTGACAAAATAAATCTTGATTTAACTTTTAAAAGATAAATTGTTTAACAGGGGTTCACACAGACTCACCTGATAGGCCGACTCAGGATCCACTCCTCAAGCACCGCGATTGGTTGCAGAACACGCTGCTCCCTTGGCCCTCCGGTCTCTGACCTCTCTTCCTGTTGGTTCCCAGGGCAATCATTCACCACTCATCAACATTACACTGCCAGATTAAGTTGAGGGTCTCGGAGGAAGAAATAAAATGAGGCCGTGAATCTGAGTTAAGAAATAAAATTAGAAAAGCATGATTAATTGAACGAGGAGAGACAATATAAATGAAAGGGTACAATCCAAAAGGGGCTGCATGAACAGTGAGACCTATGTGGAAAAATCGCTGAAGAGACAGGAAAGGTTGGGAAAGCAGTTTAAAAAAGCTTGCAAGATCCTGGGCATCACAGAGTAGAAAAGCAAGGAGGTTATGATGAACCTTTGTAAAACACTGGTTCGGCCTCAACTGGAGCATGTGTCCAATTCTGGGCTCCGCCCATTGGGATGGGATACCCTTAGAAAAGGTGCAGAAAAGATTGACAAGAATGATTCACGAGATGAGGGACTTCAGTTATGTGGATTGACTGGAGAAGCTGGGGTTGTTCTCCTTGGAGCAGAGAACGTTGAGAGGAGAATTGATAGAGGTTTCCAAAATCATGAGGGATCTGGACAGAGGAGATAGAGAGATACCGATCCCATTGGTGGAAGGGTCAAGAACCAGAGGAGACTGATTTAAGGTGGATGAGCAGAAGAACCAAAGGCGATGTAAGAAAAATCTATTTCATGCAGCGAATCGTCAGGATCTGGAATGCACGGCCTGAAAGGATGGTGGAGGCAGACTCAATCACAGCTTTCAAAAGGGAATTGGATAAGTATCTGAAAGAAAACATTTGCAGGACTGGGGGGAAGTGCGGGCAGTGGGACTAGCTGGGAGCCGGCAAGGGCTCGATGGGCCGAATGGCCTTCTGTGTTGTAACCATTCTCTGATTGTGTGAGCAGAACGACTCTGTTTCCTGACTCAATCTAAAGCCTTCCTGATTGTGAGCACCTCTGTTTAACCTGTCTATCTCCGCCTTAAATATATTCAATGATCCAGCCTCCACAGCTCTCTGGGGCCGAGAATTCCACAGATTTGCAAGAAGAAATTCCTCCTCATCTCGTTTTTAAATGGTCTGAGGAGAAAGGCTGCATTTGTAAATAGAACAGGATTTACTGGGATTGCTTTGGGCCCTGAACCATGTTCATTCTGGCAGCTCTTGTTTGTTTCTGATTATCTTAATAGCCCCTATATATGGGCTGGAGATTAATATCTTGTATAAATGTTGAACAAATTATCTTCGTTTCAAACACAGTGTGTCGAATATTTGATTCCTCCATGATCAGAGGAGACGAAATGATGTTCTGTTACCGACTGTTTCATTTTAGTGCTTTTTCTTAATCTAACTTATATCACTTCTCACCTAGTTCACCTTCTATTATATCAAACCCCAAACTTGTCCCGTTTGAGTACATGAGTTGTAATTGTAGTAGACTTAACTGCAGTGTCTTACTTTAATCTCAGCTGAAATCCTTTGAACCGCCCCTTTATTGAACTGCCTTGCAAAAGGTTTGAAATCCGTTACTTTCTGTAACCTGGTTTTGGAACCGATTGAATTTTAAAATGCATCCACACATTTTGCACGTGATAGCCTGTGAAATATTCTGATATTTGTAATTGTCATTGTCACAAACTCAGCTCTCTAGCCACCGACTCAATCCCTCTCCCCAACTTGTGTCTGTGCCTGAACCGGACTGTTTGCAATCTTGGTGCCATATTTAATCCTGAAGTATGTTTTTAACCACATATCCACAGCTTAATTAAGAATGCATATTCCCACCTCTGTAACACCGCCCTTGCCTCAGCTCATCCGCTGCTGACCCCTCATCCCTGCCTTTCTTACTTCGGGACTTGACTATTACAACGCACTCCTGCCACATGCTCACCTGCATAAACTAGAGTGGATCCAAAATTCGGTTGCCCGTGCCCTAACTCTCACCAAGTCCAGCTCACCCATCAGCCCTGTGCTCGCTGAACTACATTGGCTTCTGGTTCAGCAACGCCTTGATTTCAAAATTCTAAAACTTATTTTCAAAACTCTTCATGGCCTCGCCCCACCCTAGCTCTGTAAACTCCTCCAGCCCCAACCAGCACCACATCGCCCCACCCCCTCCGCCCACCCATGTGATATCTATCTTCCTGAGCATCCCTGATTATAATTGGTGGCTGTGCCTTCTGTTGTCCAGACCCCAAGTTCCTGAAAACCCAGCCTAAACCTTTCTGTCTAACCTGTGCAGTACCTGCCCTGGCAGTTCCTGATGGGATACTGCAGAGCAAGCTTTTCTCTCTTATCTAATCAATGCTGCATCTTTCCACGGAGTGTTTGATAGCAGAGTGTAGGGTGAACTTTACTCAGTATCGAACCAGTGTTGTTCCTCCTCTGGGTATGTTTGATGGGATGGTGTAGAGGGGGATTTACTCTGTATCTATCCCGTGCTTTACCTGTCCTGGAAGTGTTGTGATGGACAGTGTCGGGGGAGCTTTACAGCATATGTACACTGTACTGTACCTGCGCTGGGAGTGTTTGATGGGGCAATGTCGCAGCAGTTGTACTCGATATCTAACCCATGCCGTAACTGCGATGGGAGTGTTTGATGGATCAGTCTAGGAGCTTTACTCTCTGACTAACCCATGCTGTGCCTATTGTGCGAGTGTTTGATGGAACAGTGTAAAGGGCGATTAACTCTGTAACTAAGCAGTGCTGTACTTACCTTGGGAGTGTTTGGGACACGCTTGAGGATGATTTAACCTTCAATATCCAAAGCTTTATCTGCCTGGGAATGTCTGGTGAGACATTGTAGAGGGAGCTTTGCTCTGCATCTAACTCGTGTTGTCATCATCATCATCATCATCATAGGCAGTCCCTCGGAATCAAGGAAGACTTGCTTCCACACCTGAAGTGAGTTATTTGGTGGCTGAACAGTCTAATACGAGAGCCACAGACTCTGTCACAGGTGGGACAGATTGTCGTTGAAGGAAGGGGTAGGTGGGACTGGTTTGCAGCACGCTCTTTCCACTGCTGCACTTGTTTTCTGCATGCTCTTGGCGATGAGACTCCCGGATGCACTTCCTCCACTTAGGGTGATCTTTGGCCAGGGACTCCCAGATGTCAGTGGGGATCTCGCACTTTTTCAGGGAGGCTTTGAGGGTGTCCTTGTAACATTTCCGCTGCCCACATTTGGCTCATTTTCCGTGAAGAAGCTCCGCATAGAGCACTTGCTTTGGGAGTCTCGTGTCTGGCATGCGAACTATGTGGTCTGCGTCGCGGAGCTAATCGAGTGTGGTCAGTGCTTCAATGCTGGGGACGTGAGCCTGAACGAGGACGCTGACGTTGGTGTGCCTGTACTGCCAGGTTATTTGTAGGATTTTGCGGAGACATCGTTGGTGATATATCTCCAGCGAGAAAAAGTGTCTACTGTCCATTGTCCATGCCTCGGAGCCATACAGGAGGGCGTGTGTTGCTACAACCCTGTAGACCATGAACTTGGTTGGACCTGCCCAGGGAATGGTTAATGAGACAATGTCGAGGAAACTTTACTCTGTCTCTAACCCATGTTGTATCTGTCCTGGGAGTGTTTGATGGGACAGTGTAGAGGGAGCTTCACTCTGTATCTCACCCGTGCTGCACCTGACCCGGAAATATCCGCTGGAATAGTATAGAGGGAGTTTTTCTCTACATCTAACAGATGCTGTGTCTGCCTTGGAATGGCTGGGCCAAGTTAGAGGGAGATGTAGTCTGTGTATAACCTGTGCTATACTTGCACTGTAAACGTTTGGTGGATTAGTATAGAGGGAGCTTTATTCTATATTGAACTTGTTAAGTCCAGAAAAAGTAATGTGATTGAGTACTGTAGACGTGAGTAAGTGTGACCTGTCTCTTTATTCTAACTTCAGAGTGCACGGACAACATGGAATGTCTGCTTCTATACCCTGCTGCCAAGGGACGCTGGGATCCCTTGGGACTCCAACAGATACGTCCTGTGGTGGTGGTAGAATTCTGGTTACATAGGGTTGTATACATAACATCACTCCCTCCCAAAGTCAAGAGTACACTTATTTGCAAGTTGAGACAATCTGGGGCTTTTCGCTCCCGAGTCGATCGTCTCGGTACAAATGCAGGTGCAGGTGAGTTGCTTGGTTCTTCGCTGGTCTGCTGCGCAGCTGACCTTGCTGGGATGCTGGGGATGATGAGTTCAGCTTCGTGGTCAACCATGATGTTGGTTTCCACTTGTGTGTTTGTCGGAGGGTGGAATTTGGTTGCTTGTGGCTGCCTGTGAATCTCAGATTGGCTTGGTCCAAATGCTTTCTGCAAGTTAATCCATTTGCGAGTTTGGCCTGAAACACCCTCCTCCCTTCTTTGGCTATGACAGTGCCAGCAAGCTATTTGGAACCATGTCCATAGTTGAGTACAAATACAGGGTTATTGATTTCAATATTGCGTGACAAATTTGTGCAATCACGGTACATTTTTTGTTGATGCCGCCTGCCTTCGACTTGATCATGGAGATCAGGGTGAACGAGAGAAAGCCTTGTTTTGAGCACCCTTTTCAGGAGCTGCTCAGCTGGTGTACCCCGGTGAGAGAATGGTGTCTGGTGCAGTGGCTGAGCAGGACTCAGGATAGGTGGGTCTGCAGGGAGCCTTTTGACATGTGTATCAAGCTTTGCTTGATGGTTTGGACTGCACATTCTGTCTGGCCATTGGATGCGGGCTTGAACGGGGCAGATGAGATGTGCTTGATCCCATTGCATGTCATGAATTCCTTAAATTCAGCGCTGGTGAAGCATGGCCCGTTGTCACTGACAAGGACATCAGGCAGGCCATGCGTGGTTCGGAGGTTTTCGAGGATGGCAGTGGACGTGCTTACAGACATTATGACACACTCAATCCAGTTAGAATAAACATCCACAAGAACGAAGAACATTTTGCCTAGAAATGGGCCAGCAAAGTCAATGTCGATCCTAGACCACGGTTTGGAGAGACATGACCGCTAACTTGGGTGCCCTGGGTGCATTGCTCAGTTGCGAACAAGTGGTGCATTGGCGCACGCAAGACTCCAAATCTGAGTCGATATCGGACCACCACACATGGGGTCTGACTATAGCTTTCATCATTACTATGCCTGGGTGGGCACAGTGTAGGTCATGTTTGAACATTTACCTCGCTTTCTTGGGCAAAACCACTTGATTACCCCACAAAAGACAGTCCGTCTGTATGGACATTTCGTCTTTACGCTGCTGGAACAGTTTGATCTCTTCATGCATCTCTGCTGGGACGCTGGACGAACTCCCATGGAGGACACAGTTTTTACAAGGGACAGTAAAGGATCCTGGCTGGTCCAGGTCCTCATCTGGCGGCCGTAACGGGTGACTTTTCATTTTCAAATGCATTCATCACCAAGAGCAAGTCTGCAGGCTGTGCCATTTCCATCCCGGTGGTGGGAAAAGTAGTCGACTGAGGGCATCAGTGCAGTTCTCTGTGCCTCGCCAGTGGTGAATTACATACTTATATGCATACAGCGTGAGCGCCCATCTTTGGATGCGAGCAGATGCATTGGTATTCATACCTTTGCTCTCTGTGAATAGCGATATGAGCGGCTTATGGTGAGTTTCTAACTCGAACTAAATCCCAAACTGATACTGGTGCATTTTTTCACCCCGTAAACGCATGTCAGAGCTTCTTTTTCAATCATGCTGTCGGTCCTTTCGGCCTTGGATGAACTCCTAGACGCATAGGCGACAGGTTGCAATGTTCCCAATTCATTTGCTTATTGTAACACACGCCCGACCCTGTACAAAGATGCATCGCAAGCTAGCACTAAACATTTACATGGATCATACAGGACAAGCAGTTTGTTGGAACATAACAGATTTCGGGCTTCCTCAAAATCAGTCTCTTTTGATTTTACCCATGCCTAATAATCTCCCTTGCGCAGCCATATGTGTAGAGGTTCTAGCAAGGTGCTTAACCCGGGTAGGAAATTACCAAAATAACTGAGGAGCCCCAGGAAGGACCACAGCTCCGTCACGTTCTGTGGTCTCGGCGCATTCTTGATGGCCTCCGTCTTGGCGTCAGTGCGTCTGGTGCCATCTGCCACGATTCTTCTCCCTAAAAACTCGACCTTTGCCGCCAGGAAAACACACTTCGAACGTTTCAACCTGAGTCCCACATGATCGAGCCGACTTAGAACCTCTTCCACGTTCTGCATGTGCTCGATGGTGTCCCGACCTGTGACCAGTATATCATCCTGGAAAACCACAATGTGCAGAACCGACTTCAGCAGACTCTCCATGTCCCTTTGAAAAATAGCCGCGGTCGATCGAATTCCAAACGTGCATCTAATGTCGATGAACAGACCTTTGTGCGTGTTGATGCAGGTGAGGCCTTTTTAAGATTCCGTCAGCTCCTGCATCATGTGGGCCGAGGTCAGGTCCAACTTGGTGAATGTCTTTCCTCCTGCCAGTGTCACAAATAGTTCATCTGCCTTGGGTTGCGGGTACTGGTCCTGCAGTGAAAAATGGTTAATCATTACTTTATAGTCCCCACAAATTCTGACCGTGACATCGCCCTTGAGAACCAGAACAACCTGACTGGCCCACTCGTTGAACTCCATGAGTGCGATGATGCCCTCTCGTTTCAGCCTGTCTAACTCGATCTTCACTTTCTCTCGCATCATATATGTCACTGTCCTTGCCTTGTGATGGATGAGTCATGTACCGGGAATTGAGTGGATCTGCGCCTTCGCCCTCAAGAAACTTCCGATCCCTGGCTCAAACAACAATGGAAACCTGCTCAGAACTTGGTCACATGAGGCATCATCGATGGATGAAAGCGCTCGGATGTCATCCCAGTTTCAGCGTATTTTTCTCAGCCGGCTTCTGCCGAACAGTGTGGGGCCATCTACTGACACTATCCTTAGTGGTAGTTCGTGTACTGTTCCATCATAAGAGACTTTTTAATATGCTGTGCTGTCAGTTACAGGGATCAGCTCTTTAGTGTAAGTTTGCAGTTTGGTGTGAAAGGGGCTCAGCTTGTGCCTGTCGTAGGCCCTTTTCCCATGATGGACTGACTCGCACCCATGTCCAATTCCATGAATAGTGGAATTCCGTACAGTTCAACATTTAACATGATCGGTGGATATTTCGTGGTGAAGGCGTGTACCCCGTACACTTCTGCCTCCTCGGGTTGAGTCTCTAGTTCAGTTTGAACCACCATGGATCGGTCTTCCACTGCAATGTGCTGCTTTGCAGTGTTTGCAGCTCATCTGCACATTCGCTGGAGGTGTCCCCTTGTTCCACAGCCTTTGCACGCATAGTGTTTGAAGCTGCATTGATGGGCTCGATGATCACCTCCGCAGTGCCAACAAGCTGTTAACTGCCTCGCATTAACGCTTTATGGCAGACTCTGAGTCATCTGAGATCAGGCAGCTGCAGGCGTGCACATTCTGCCATATGCATTCCTGCCTGAAAACGATTTTACTTTGTGCACAGTATTTGCCGAAACATCTGTACACTGCGAAATTTGTTTCGTGTTATTGCTGGTGGACATAAATGCCTAGGCTATCGTTATGGCTTTGCTCAGGAGCAGTGTTTCAACAGTCAATAGTTTGCGAAGGATATCCTCATGGCCAATGCAAAGCACAAAAAATCTCTTCGCATTTACTCCAGGCATCCATCAAATTCACAATGTCCTGCAAGATGCCTTATTTCACCGACGTAGCTCGCCACTTCCTGGCCTTCAGACCGTTGACATGTGTAAAATCGATACCTTGCCATCAGAATGCTCTCCTTCGGATTTAGGTGCTCCTGGACCAGAATACATAGTTCTTCATGCGATTTGGTTGTTGGTTTCACCGGAGCATGAAAATTATTCATGAGGCCATAGGTTGTTGCCCCGCAGAGAGTGAGGAGGATCACCCTTTGTTTGGCAGCATTCACATTCCCTGCCAGCTCGTTGGCCATGAAGTATTAGTCGAGTCGCTGCATGAAGAGCTCCCAATCGTCCCCTTCTGAGAATTTCTCCAGGATATCAACAGTTCTCTGCATTTTCGCATGATGGTTCATTATCTCATCGCCAATTGTTATGTCCAGAATAAAGTAATGTGATTGAGTACTGTAGACGTCAGTAAGTGTGATCTTGGTCTCTTTTTTGTAACTCCAGAGTGCACGTACAGCATGGGAGGCCTGCTTCTATACAGTGCTCCCAAGCGATGCTGGGATCCCTTGTGACTCCAACAGATATGCCCTCTGATGGCGGTAGATTGCTGGTTACATCGGGTTGCGTACACAACATAACCCATGTTGTACTTGCCCTGGGAATGTCTGATGGGACAGTGTAGAGGGAGTTTTAATCTGTATGTACTCCATGTCCGTTGTACTCCGTAGAGGACGAAATCCACATTGTGACTCCAGGAGGAGCTCCTCAGCCACAGGGGAAGACGGTTGAGGAGGATTCTAGCGATGAATTTCCCAGTGGCTGGTAACAGGGAGACTCATCTGTAATTGCCACAGTCGGACTTGTCCCCTTTGCTAAAAATGGTCACGATTACTGCATCTCTGTGATCTCCAGGCCTGCTCTCCTCCTTCCAGATGAGAGAGATGAGATCAAGCATTCATGCCAATATTGCCTCTCCACCATACTTTAGTGCCTCAGCGGGGATTCCATCCGCTACCATTGTCTTGTTGTTCTTGAGCTGGTGGATGGCCTTTTCTATCTCGTGCAGGGCTGAGGTTTTGCTGAGATGTTGGCGGGCAGCATGCTGCAGGATGGAGTCGAGGACACTCGAGTCAAAGGCAGAGTCTCGGTTAAGGACATCTTTGAAGTGTTCCTTCCAGCGGGTCCTGACTGCCTCAGTGTCCTTGTTGAGTGTTTCCCCATTCTTGGCCAGCAGTGGAGTGGTGCCTTGGGTGCTTGAGCCATAGGTGGCCTTGACTGCAATGAAGAATCCTCGCACATCATGGCTGTCGGCCAGCTGCTGAAACTCCTGTGATTTCTCCACCCACCATTTGTGCTTTAGATCACAGGTTTTTTCTTGGACCTCGGCCTTAAGCCCTCTGTAATGATGCTTTGCTGCTCCCGAGTTGGGTTGTTGTTTTAGGTTCAGAAATGCCCTGTGCTTGCAATTAATTAGCTCTTGGATCTCTTGCTCATTCTCATCAAACCAGTCCTGGTGTTTCCTCGATCAGGCCAACATCCCCAGCATCGAAGCACTGACCACACTCGACCAGCTGCATTGGGTGGGCCACATTGTTCCCAACTATTTTAAGTAGAACGCTAATCAAGTTCCTCCTGATTAAAGGGTGTCGGGGGGTCACACTCCAGAAACTTTCAGGAAAGTGCCCACTTTTTTTTTAGCAACTAAAAACACAAATTAACAATTCAACATAAAGGTAACTTTTGTCAAATCAAATCAAATTAATTAAAATTACAACTTTGTTCCCTCTTGAATGATGCACTCCAGTCTCTCTGGTGCTCACCTCTCATGGAAGGCCACGAGTCTACCGGTGGACACTGCATGCTCAATCTCCAGGAATACCATGGCTCGACACATTGTTCACATGCCTGGCACAAGACTCCTAAAGCAAGGCTCCACTCGGAACTCCTACACGGCAAGTGAACCTACAGTGGGAAGAGGAAACCTTTCAACGACACCCTCAAAAGGCTCCTTGATCAAATTCAACAACCCCCCGATACCTAGGAGTCGCTGACAAAAGTCCGCCCTAAGTTGAGGAAGTGCATCCGGGAAGGCTCTGAGCACCTCGAGTCTCATCGCTGAGTGCATGCAGAAACCAAGCATAGGAGCATGTGGCAAACCAGTCCCACCCACCCATTCGTTCAACGACTCTCTGTCACACCTGTGACAGAGACTGTCATTCCCGTATTGAAGTGTTTGGTCACCAAATAACTCACCTTTCGAGTGTAAGCAAGTCTTCCTCGATTTCGACGGACTGCCTGTGATGATGATGATGTGTACCTAAACTGTGTTGTGCCTGTCCTGTGCGTTTTTGGATTGGCTGTTTAGAGAGACGTTTACCCTGCATCTAAATTATGCTGTACTTGCCCTGGTAATGTTTAATGGGACAGTATAGAGGGAGCTTTACTCCATATCTAACCGGTGCTGTACCTGACCTGGGAGTGTTTGATTCGTCACTGCAGATGGAGCTTTACTCTATCTAACATGTGCTGTACATTCCCTGGGAGTGTTTGATGGGACAGTGGAGAGGGAGCTTTACTCTGTATCGAACATATGCTGTACCTGCCACCAGTAGGCTTGCAGCCTTCTGTAGGAGTTTTGCACCGGAGGGACTGGAGTGCATTATCACCTCCAGCAACCAAATTTTAATTTGATTTAAGTTTACCGTCCAAAGTTTAATTAGTTTATTTTGTCGGTTATAGTATCCCCACCACCCTTTAATCAGGGTGCATTTGATTTACTGATCAACAACAAAATAATTGTGCTGTAACTGCTCTGTGATTTTATCTTGGGACAGTAGAGAGGGAGCTTTATTCTGTATCTAACCTATACTGTGCATGCCCTGGGAATACCTGGTGGGACAGTGCAGATGGATCCTTGCTGTGTATTTAATATGTGCTGTACCTGCCCTGAGAGTGTTTGATGAATCAGTGTATAGCAAGCTTTAAATTGTAACTAACCCGTGCTGTACCTGCCCTGGGATTCTTTAGGACAGTACAGAGGGAGCTTTACTCTGTGTATAACCCGTGTATTATCTGCCCCACTTCTGCTCCGGTTTCTCATGCTCTTATGTACCCAGCATGCCCCGCGGGTGAGAATGTGCCGCACCCAGACGACAGGAGCACAGTGCGCAGGCGCGGGCCCTGGCTGTGTTTGGAGCATGCGCGGTGCGTGTAATGACGGAGAAGGCATGTTTTGTCCAGGCTCCTCAGAAGTATCCTTTTCATCGGGACGGAGCGAACTAAGGGACCAGCGGGAAGCCGGGGAGGCTTCATAAACAACCGGTGCCCGCCGTAAGCCCGGAATATCGGTGGTTGCAGCTTCAGGGCTTTCTCCGGTCACAGGCCCAGGATAACGGCGGCCATCTTCGTACAGGTTCCGCGTTCGGCCATCTTGATTCAGTGAGTAGCACAGCGCATGCGCTACCATCTTGGTGCAGGATCAATGTGAACGATGTCACTGGAACTGAACCCAGCCAGAGTCAGTACCTTCAGGGGAGGGGAACCAGTGAGTGTAGAACTGAACCCAGCCAGAGTCAGTACCTTCAGGGGAGGGGAACCAGTGAGTGTAGAACTGAACCCAGCCAGAGTCAGTACCTTCAGGGGAGGGGAACCAGTGAGTGTAGAACTGAACCCAGCCAGAGTCAGTACCTTCAGGGGAGGGGAACCAGTGAGTGTAGAACTGAACCCAGCCAGAGTCAGTGCCTTCAGGGGAGGGGAACCAGTGAGTGTAGAACTGAACCCAGCCAGAGTCAGTACCTTCAGGGGAGGGAAACCAGTGAGTGTAGAACTGAACCCAGCCAGAGTCAGTACCTTCAGGGGAGGGAAATCAGTGAGTGTAGAACTGAACCCAGACAGAGTCAGTACCTTCAGGGGAGGGGAACCAGTGAGTGTAGAACTGAACCCAGCCAGAGTCAGGACCTTCAGGGGAGGGGAACCAGTGAGTGTAGAACTGAACCCAGCCAGAGTCAGTACCTTCAGGGACCAGTGATTGATTGGTGCCCGGCCCCGCCCCCCGCCACTGATTGGCGCGGAGCAGCGCGCTGGGTGGGCTGGTGCCCCGCGCCGCCTCGCCATTGGCTGCGGGCTGAGTGTTGCGGTTGAGGGGTTTGTTGGGGGGGGCTCCGCTCGCAGCCTTTAAGCTCGGGGCCCAGGTGAGGCGAGGCGGAGTTGTGCGCAGGCGCGGGGCCAGCCTATTGTGGGAGCTTAGCTGCAGACGGACGATGTTTTGCCCCCTCCCCCGCGGAGGATGGATGAGCAGCCCGGGCAGTGCGCTCAGCCTCCCTGAGGACTCACCTTCTCACGGACACGCGCGGGCGGTGAGATTTGCCGCGGGTGGCGGCTGTGGGGCACCTTCGGTTGGGGACGGGCCTTGGTTACCGTCGGAGATTACCGGGAGTTTAGCCGCCATCTTTGGGCAGCACGGGTCCGCCCGCCACGGGGAGCAGGGAGCAACAGGGACGGGGCTTCCTCGACGTCACAATACTTTCCATTGTCCCGCTGCAGGGCAGGGAGCATGCGCGGCGGCCATCTTACTGCAGGGAGCAGGTGCAGGATGGGGACCAGTGACATGAACACATGAGAACATCAGAAATAGGAGATGAGTCGGCCCTTTGGCCTCTCGAGCCTGCCGCCATTCAATAAGATGATGGCTGCAGCATCTGGGGTGGTTCTCCTTGGAGCAGTGAAACTCTTTTAGGAGTCTACCTGCAAAACATAAACAACATTAAACTGTGCCACCCGACCTGGGTGACACAGCAGACATTTTCAAGGCCCCCTTTTTTTTTGGGGCGCTAAAATCAAATTTTTCCAGTGCCCCCTATAAAAGGAGACCCTTGGAGCAGTGAAGGTGCAGGGCAGGTTTAACAGGTGCTCACAATCAGGAAGGCTTTAGATTGAGTCAGGGAACAGAGTGGTTCTGCTCACACAATCAGAGAATGGTTACAGCACGGAAGGCCATTCGGCCCGTGGAGCCCTTGCCTACTCCCAGCTAGTCCCACTGCCCGCCCTTCCCCCAGTCCGGCAAATGTTTTTTTTCAAATACTTATCCAACTTTTTTTTTTGAATGCTGTGATTGAGTCTTCCTCCACCACCCTTTCAGGCCGTGCTTTCCGGATCGTAACCACTCGCTGCGTAAAATAGATTTTCTGATGTCACCTTTGGTTCTTTTGCCATTCACCTTAAATCCATCTCCTCTGATTCTCTACCCTTCTGCCAGTGGGAACAGTATCTCTCTATCTACTCTGTCCACACCCCTCATGATTTTGAACACTTCTATCAATTCTCCTCTCAACCTTCTCTGCTCCAAGAGGAACAACCCCAGCTTCTCCAGTCAATCCACGTAACCGAAGTCCCTCATCTCATGAATCATTCTTGTCAATCTTTTCTGCACCCTCTCTAAGGCCTTCACATCCTAATCTGCGGTGCCCAGAATTGGACACAATGCTCCAGTTGAGGCCGAACCAGTGTTTTACAAAGGTTCATCATAACCTCCTTGCTTTTTTACTCTGTGAATTCCAGCAACCTGTAAGCTTTTTAAACTGCTTTCTCAACCTGTCCTGTCACCTTCAGTGATTTGTGCACACATACCCGCAGGTCTCACTGTTCATGCACCCCCTTTCAGATTGTACCCTTCAGTTTATATTGTCTATCCTTGTTTATATCATCATGCTTCTCTAATTTTATTTCTTCACTCAGGTTCACGGTCTTGTTTTATTTCTTCCTCCAAGCCCCTCAACTTAATGTGGCAGCGTAATGTTGGCGAGTGGTGATTGATTGCCCTGGGAACCAACAAGAAGAGAGGTCAGAGGCCGGAGGGCCCAGGGAGCAGCGTGTTCTGCAACCAATCACGGTGCTTGAGGGGTGGATCCTGAGTCGGCCTGTCAGGTGAGTCTGTGTGAATCCCTGTTAAACATAGAAAATAGGTGCAGGAGTAGGCCATTCGGCCCTTCTAGCCTGCACCGCAATTCAATGAGTTCATGGCTGAACATTCAACTTCAGTACCCCATTCCTGCTTTCTCGCCATACCCCTTGATCCCCCGAGTAGTAAGGACCTCATCTAACTCCTTTTTGAATATATTTAGTGAATTGGCCTCAACAACTTTCTGTGGTTGAGAATTCCACAGGTTCACCACTCTCTGGGTGAAGAAGTTCCTCCGCATCTCGGTCCTAAATGGCTTACCCCTTATCCTTAGACTGTGACCTCTGGTTCTGGACTTCCCCAACATTGGGAACATTCTTCCTGCATCTAACCTGTCTAACCCCGTCAGAATTTTAAATGTTTCTATGAGGTCCCCTCTCATTCTTCTGAACCCCAGTGAATACAAGCCCAGTTGATCCAGTCTTTCTTGATAGGTCAGTCCCGCCATCCCGGGAATCAGTCTGGTGAACCTTCGCTGCACTCCCTCAATAGCAAGAATGTCCTTCCTCAAGTTAGGAGACCAAAACTGTACACAATACTCCAGGTGTGGCCTCACCAATGCCCTGTACAACTGTAGCAACACCTCCCTGCCCCTGTACTCAAATCCCCTTGCTATGAAGGCCAACATGCCATTTGCTTTCTTAACCACCTGCTGCACCTGCATGCCAACCTTCAATGACTGATGTACCACGACACCCAGGTCTCTTTGCACCTCACCTTTTCCTAATCTGTCACCATTCAGATAATAGTCTGTCTCTCTGTTTTTACCACCAAAGTGGATAACCTCACATTTATCCACATTATACTTCATCTGCCATGCATTTTCCCACTCACCTAACCTATCCAAGTCGCTCTGCAGCCTCACAGCATCCTCCTCGCAGCTCACACTGCCACCCAACTTAGTGTCATCCGCAAATTTGGAGATACTGCATTTAATCCCCTCATCTAAATCATTAATGTACAGTGTAAACAGCTGGGGCCCCAGCACAGAACCTTGCGGTACCCCACTAGTCACTGGCTGCCATTCTGAAAAGTACCCATTTACTCCTACTCTTTGGTTCCTGTCTGACAACCAGTTCTCAATCCATGTCAGCACACTACCCCCAATCCCATGTGCTCTAACTTTGCACATCAATCTCTTGTGTGGGACCTTGTCGAATGCCTTCTTAAAGTCCAAATATACCACATCAACTGGTTCTCCCTTGTCCACTCTACTGGAAACATCCTCAAAAAATTCCAGAAGATTTGTCAAGCATGATTTCCCTTTCACTAATCCATGCTGACTTGGACCTATCATGTCACCTCTTTCCAAATGCACTGCTATGACATCCTTAATAATTGATTCCATCATTTTACCCACTGCCGATGTCAGGCTGACCGGTCTATAATTCCCTGTTTTCTCTCTCCCTCCTATTTTAAAAAGTGGGGTTACATTGACTACCCTCCAATCTATAGGAACTGATCCAGAGTCAATGGAATGTTGGAAAATGACTGTCAATGCATCCACTATTTCCAAGGCCACCTTCTTAAGTACTCTGGGATGCAGTCCATCAGGCCCTGGGGATTTATCGGCCTTCAATCCCATCAATTTCCCCAACACAATTTCCCGGCTAATAAGGGTTTCCCTCAGTTCCTCCTCCTTACTCGACCCCCCGACCCCTTTTATAACCGGAAGGTTGTTTGTGTCCTCCTTAGTGAATACCGAACCAAAGTACTTGTTCAATTGGTCTGCCATTTCTTTGTTCCCCGTTATGACTTCCCCTGATTCTGACTGCAGGGGACCTACGTTTGTCTTTACTAACCTTTTTCTCTTTACATATCTATAGAAAGTTTTGCAATCCGTCTTAATGTTCCCTGCAAGCTTCTTCTCATACTCCATTTTCCCTGCCCTAATCAAACACTTTGTTCTCCTCTGCTGAGTTCTAAATTTATCCCAGTCCCCAGGTTCGCTGCTATTTCTGGCCAATTTGTATGCCACTTCCTTGACTTTAATGCTATCCCTGATTTCCCTTGATAGCCACGGTTGAGCCACCTTCCCTTTTTTATTTTTACGCCAGACAGGAATGTACAATTGTTGTAGTTCATCCATGCGGTCTCTAAATGTCTGCCATTGCCCATCCACAGTCAACCCCTTCAGTATCATTCGCCAATCCATCCCAGCCAATTCACGCCTCATACCTTCAAAGTTAGCCTTCTTTAAGTTCTGGACCATGGTCTCTGAATTAACTGTTTCATTCTCCATCCTAATGCAGAATTCCACCATATTATGGTCACTCTTCCCCAAGGGGCCTCGCACAACGAGATTGCTAATTAATCCTCTCTCATTACATAACACCCAGTCTAAGATGGCCTCCCACCTAGTTGGTTCCTCAACATATTAGTCTAAAAAACCATCCCTTATGCACTCCAGGAAATCCTCCTCCACCGTATTGCTTCCAGTTTGGTTAGCCCTATCTATGTGCATATTAAAGTCACCCATTATAACTGCTGCACCTTTATTGCATGCACCCCTAATTTCCTGTTTGATGCCCTCCCGGACATCACTACTACTGTTTGGAGGTCTGTACACAACTCCCACTAATGTTTTTTGCCCTTTGGTGTTCTGTAGCTCGACCCATAAAGATTCCACATCATCCAAGCGAATGTCCTTCCTAACTATTGCCTTAATCTCCTCCTTAACCAGCAATGCTACCCCACCTCCTTTTCCTTTTATTCTATCCTTCCTGAATGTTGAATACCCCTGGATGTTGAGTTCCCAACCCTGATCATCCTGGAGCCACGTCTCCGTAATCCCAATCACATCATATTTGTTAACATCGATTTGCACAGTTAATTCATCCACCTTATTGCGGATACTCCTTGCATTAAGACACAAAGCCTTTAGGCTTGTTTTTTTAACACCCTCTGTCCTTTTAGAATTTTGCTGTACAATGGCCCTTTTTGTTCTTTGCCTTGGGTTTCTCTGCCCTCCACTTTTCCTCATCTCCTTTCTGTCTTTTGCTTTTGCCTCCTTTTTGTTTCCCTCTATCTCCCTGCATTGGTTCCCATCCCCCTGCCATATTAGTTTAACTCCTCCCCAACAGCACTAGCAAACACTCCCCCGAGGACATTGGTTCCGATTCTGCCCAGGTGCAGACCGTCCGGATTGTACTGGTCCCACCTCCCCCAGAACCGGTTCCAATGCCCCAGGAATTTGAATCCCTCCCTGCTGCACCATTGCTCAAGCCACGTATTCATCTGTTAAAAGTTAAATCGAGATTTCTTTTGTAAACAAAACAATGTAACGTTTGTCAGTATTTTGTTTTCCTAGAGTTCCTATTATGAGTTTCTGACACTTCAGTGCCAAGTTAATCAGGTGTTTAAAGGTCATTCATTTCCCTCTTTCCATGACGCTGTTAGTTAAAGGGACAGAGATTGATTTCCCCGCATTATGCATTCGTAGTAGTTAAAGTAACATCCTTCCTGTTGGTAGTGAGTTACATTCTGTGCTGGGCGAGATGGCTGGTGGCATCAGCCTTTAAAATACGCATCCTCTTGTTCAACTCTCTCCAGGGTCTCACCCTTCCCTATCTCTGTAACCTCCTCCAGCCCAGCAACCCTCTTAATAGTTTGATTTCTTTGGAACAAAGGAGGCTGAGGGGAGACCTTAATGAGGTGTATAAAATTATGAGGGGCCTAGATAGAGTGGATAGGAAGGTCCTATTTCCCTTCACAGAGGGGTCCGCAACCAGCAGAACTTTTTAGCCAGTACGTAGCAAGCCCAACAAGAGAGGGGGAAGTTCTGGACTTAGTATTAGGGACTGAAGCTGGGCAGGTGGAAGGGGTATCCATGGGACAGCATTTTGGTGCTAGTGATCATAATTCAGTTAGATTTAGGGTAGTTATGGAAAAGGGCAAAGACAGACCAGTAATAAAAGTTCTCAATTGGGGAAAAGCTGATTTTACTAAGCTGAGATGTGATTTAGCCAAAGTGGACTGGAAACAGCTATTTGAATTGGTGAGAGATTGGGAAACGTTGGTGTTCAGAGGGACCTTGGTGTCCTTGTACACGAATCACTGAAAGTTAATATGCAGGTACAGCAAGCAACGAAGAAAGCAAATGGTATGTTGGCCTTTATTATAAGAGGATTTGAGTACAGGAGTAAAGACATCTTACTGCAATTATATAGGGCCCTGGTGAGACTGCAGCTGGAGTATTGTGTACAGTTTTGGCTGCTTACCAAAGGAAGGATGTACTTGCTGTTGAGGATGGCAACGAAGGTTCACCAAACTGAATTCCTGGGGTGGGAGGATTGTCCTATGAGGAGAGATTGAGTAGACTAGGCATGTATTCTCTAGAGTTTAGAAGAATGAGAGATGATCCCATTGAAACAAACAAAATTCTTACAAGGCATGACAGGATAGATGCAGGGAGGATGTTTCCTCTGGCTGAGGAGTCTCGAACCAGGGGTCACAGTCTCAAAATAAGGGGTTGTCCATTTAGGACTGAGATGAGCAGAAACTTATTCACTCATTAATCTTTGTAATTCTCTACCCCAGAGGGCTGTGGAGGCTCTGTCTTTGAGCATATTTAAGACAGAGATCGATAGATTTTTGTAAATTAAGGTAATCAAGGGATATGGAATAGTGCAGGAAAGTGAAGTTGAGGTAGAAGATCAGCCATGATCTCATTGAATGGCAGAGCAGGCTCGAGGGGCCGAATGGCATACTCCTGCTCTGAAATCTTATGTTCTTATGTTGAAGTTAAATCAGTCTCAGAGCAGTGGGAGGCATTCAATGAAGAGATAATGAGGGTTCAGAGGAAGTATGTTACCTTCAAGAAAAAGGGTGGGACTAATAAATCTAGAGTCCCCTGGATATCAACATAAGAAATAGCGGCAGGAGGAGGCCATAATGTCCCTCGAGCCTGCACGGCCATTCAATAAGATCATGGCTGATCATCGCCCTCAACGCCACTTTCCCGCCTGATCTCCATAGCCCTTGATTCCCTTAATATACAAAAATCTATCTATCTCAACCTTGAATAGACTGAGCATCCACAGCCCTCTGGGGGAGAGAATGCCAAAGATTCACAACCCTCTGAGTGAAGAAATTCCTCCTCAACTCTGTCTTAAATGGCCTACACCTTATCCTGAGACTGTGCCCCTAGTTCTTGACAGTCCAGCCAGGGGAATCAACCTCTCAGCATCTAACCTGTCAGTCCCCTTCAGAACCTTGTATGTTTCAATGAGATCACCTCTCATTATTCTAACCTCAAGAGTATATAGGCCCATTCTACACACTATCTCCTCATAAGACAGCCCTCTCATCCCAGGAATCTTGTGAACCTTTGTTGCACTGTCTCCAAGGCAAGTGTTTCCGTCCTTTGATAAGAAAACAAAACTGTGACCAGTACTCCAGGTGTGGTCTCACCAAGGCCCTGTACAATTGTAGCAAGACCTCCTTACTCTTTTCCTCCAAACCCTTGCAATAAAGGACAAACCATTTCCCTTCCTTATTGCTTGCGTACCTGCATGCTCACTTTCTGTGTGTCTTGCACAAGGACACCCCAAATCTCTCTGAACACCAATGTTTAAGTTTCTCATAATTTAAAAGATACTCTGTTCTTCTGTTGTTCCTACCAAAATGAATAACCTCACATTTCCCTACATTATACTCCATCTGCCACCTTACTGCCCACTCACAGTCTATATATATATCTTGCAGACTCTTGTGTTCTCACAGCTTACTGTCCCACCTAGTTTTGTATCATCAGCAAATTTGGATACATTACACTCGGTCCCTTCATCTAGATCATTAATCATAAAATCATCGAACTTTACAGCATGGCAGGAGACCATTTCAGCCCACCGCGTCCGTGCCGGCCAACAAACAGCTATCCAGCCTAATCCCACTCTCCAGCTCTCGGTCCGTAGCCCTGTAGGTGATGACACTTGAAGTGCACATCCCGAGTATTTTTCAAATGTGCTGAGTGTTTCTGCCTCTACCACTACCACTCTTTCAGGCAGTGAGTTCCAGACCCCTACCATCCTCTGGGTGAAGAAAATTAACTTCGTATCTCCTCTAAACCAATTACTTTAAATCTGTGTCCCCTTGTTGTTGATCCCTCTGCCAAGGGAAACAGGTCCTTCCTATCCACTCTATCCAGGCCCCTCATAATTTAATACACTTTCATCAGGTCTCCCCTCAGTGTCCTCTGATCCAAAGAAAATTGACTCTGCATCTCCAATCTTTCCTCATAGCCAAAATTCTCCAGTCCAGGCAACATTCTTGTAAATCTCCTCTGTACCCTTTCCAGTACAATCACATCTTTCCTGTAATGTGGTGACCAGAACTGCACACAGTATTCCAATTGCAGCCTAACCAGTTCAAGCATAACCTCCTAGCTCTTGTATTCCATGCCTTGACGAATAAAGGCAAGTATTCCATGTGCCTTCTTAACCACCTTATCGACCTGGCCTGCCACTTTCAGGGATCTGTGGACCTACACTCCAAGGTCCCTTTGTTCCTCTACAATTTTCAGTGTTGTAGCATTTAATGTATATTCCCTTGCCTTGTTAGACCTCCCCAAATGTATTACCTCACACTTAGCTGGATTAAATTCCATTTGCCACTTTACTGCCCACCTGACCAGTACATTTATAGTTTCCTGCAGTGTGCAGTTTTCTTCTTAATTCTCAACCACACAGCCTATTTTAGTGTCACCTTCAAACTTCTTAATCATACCCCCAACATTGATGTCCAAGTCATTGATATATACCACAAAAAACAAGGATCCCAGCACTGAGCCCTGCAGAACCCCACTGGAAACAGCCTTCCAGTCACAAAAACACCGAATGGTCCACTACTGCAACTATTTTCTATGTTTCTATGACCCAACTTCCACAGCTCTCTGAGGCAGCAAATTCCACAGATTTACAACCCTTTGAGAGAAGACATTCCTCCTCATCTCAGTTTTAAATGGGTGGCCCCTTATTCTAAGATTATGCCCTCTAGTTCGAGTCTCCCCCATCAGTGGAAACATCCTCTCTGCATCCACCTTGTCCCGCCCCCTCATAATCTTATACGTTTTGATAAGATCACCTCTCATTCTTCTGAATTCCAATGGGAAGAGGCTCAAACTACTCAACCTTTCCTCATAAGTCATCCCCCTCATCCCCGAAACCTTCTCTGAACTGCCTCCAAAGCAAGTATATCCTTTCATAAACATGGATCAGGAAGGCCAAGATTCCGTTCGCCTTTCTGATCACTTGCTGTACCTGCATACTATCCTTTTGTGTTTCATGCACAAGTACCCCCAGGTCCCGCTGTACTGCAGCACTTTGCAATCTTTCTCCATTTAAATAATAACTTGCTCTTTGATTTTTTTTTCTGTCAAAGTGCATGACCTCATACTATCTAATATTATATTCCTTCTGCCAAATTTTTTCCCATTCACTTAGCCTGTCTATGTCCTTTTGCAGATTTTATGTGTCCTCACACATTGCTTTTCCTCCCATCTTTGTATCGGCAGCAAACTTGGCAACGTTACACTCAGTCCCTTCTTCCAAGTCCTTTAATATAGAATGTAAATAGTTGGGGTCCCAGCACTGATCCCTGCAGCACTCCACAAGTTACTGGTTGCCGACCAGAGAATGAACCATTTATCCAACTCTCTGTTTTCTGTTAGTTAGCCAATCCTCTATCCTTGCTGATATATTACCCCCAACCCTGTGAACTTTTATCTTGTGCAGTAACCTTTTACGTGGCACCTTGTCAAATGCCTTCTGGAAGTCCAAATACACCACACTCACTGGTTCCCCTTTATCCACCCTGTTTGTTACATCCTCAAAGAATTCCAGCAAATTTGTCAAACATGCCTTCCCCTTCATAAATCCATGCTGACTCTGCCTGACTGAATTTTGCTTTTCCAAATATCCTGCTACTGCTTCTTTAAGAATGGACTCCAACATTTTCCCAAGCACAGAAGTGAGGCGAACTGCTCTATAGTTTCCTGCTTTTTTTCTGCCTCCTTTTTTAAATAAGGACGTTACATTTGCAGTTTTCCAATCGATGGGACCTCCCCAGAATCCAGGGAATTTTGGTAAATTACAACCAATGCATCCATTATCCCTGCTGCGACTTCTCTTAAGACCCGAGGATGCAAGCCATCAGGTCCAGGGGATTTATCCGCCTTTAGTCCCATTATCTTACTGAGTACCACCTTCTTAGGGATTGTGTTAAGTTCCTCCCCTCTGTAGCCCCTTGACTGTCCACTGTTGGGATATTGTTCGTGTCCTCTGCCGTAAAGGCTGATAGAAAATATTTGTTCAGAGTTTCTGCCATCTCCATGTTCCCCATTACTAATTCCGCGGTCTCATCCTCTAAGGGACCAACATTTACTTTAGCCACTCTTTTCCATTTTATATACCTATAGAAACTCTTGCTATCTGTTTTTATATTTTGTGCTCGTTTACTTTCATAGTCTATCTTCCCTTTCTTAATCATTTTTTTCAGTCATTCTCTGCTGGCTTTTAAAAGCTTCCCAGTCTTCTGTCCTCCCACTAGTTTTGGCCACTTTGTATGCCCTTGTTTTTAATTGGATACCGTCCTTTATTTCTTTAGTTAGCCACGGATGCTATATTTTCTTTTACACCATTTCCTCCTCACTGGAATATATTTTTCTTGAGAGTTATGCAATATCTCCTTAAATGTACACCACTGTTCATCAACCGTCCTGCACTTTAATTTATTTTCCCAGTCCACTTTACCCAACTCTGCCCTCATACCTGCATAGTCTCCTTTATTTAAGATTAGTACGCTGGTTAGAGATCCAACTTTCTCACCCACCATCTGAATTTCAAATGATCACTCATGATCACTCATTCCAAGGGATCCTTTACTAGGAGATTGTTAATTAATCCTGTCTCATTACACAGGACCAGATCTAAGATAGCCTGCCCCCTGGTTGGTTCCGTTACATACTGCTGAAGGAACCCATCACTTATGCACTCTATGAACTCCTCCTCAAGGCTACCCTGACCAATTTGGTTTGTCCAATCAATATTGAGGTTAAAATCACCCATGATTATTGCTGTTCCCTTTTTACAAGCCCCCACTATTTCCTGGTTTATGCGCTGACCAACAGAGTAGCTCTTGTTGGGGGGCCTATCGACTACACCCACCAGTGACTTTTTCCGCTTATTGTTCCTTATCTCCACCCAAACCGTTTCAACATCCTGATCATTTGAGCCAATATCGTTTCTTACTATTGCAGTGATTCCATCCTTTATCAAAAGAGCTACTCCACCTCCTTTTCCTTTCTGTCTGTCCTTCCGGATTGTCCAGTACCGCTGAATATTTAATTCCCAGACCTGGTCACCTTGCAACCACGTCTCTGTAATGCCGATCAGATCATACCCATTTGTATCTTTGTGCCGTCAACTCATCTATTTTGTTACAAATGCTACGTGCATTTAGACAAAGTGCCTTGTTTTTTTACACTTTTTTCCTGCTTGTTTCCTCTCTCCTTCAAACTCACTTTCTTTCTTTTTGCTTCCTAATTCCAGCTTTACTCCCCTCCCTACTGACTCTATTTTCAGGTTCCCTTCCCCCTGCCAAGCGAGTTTAAACTCTCCACAACAGCACTAGCAAACCCCCCGCGAGGTTATTGGTCCCGGCTCTGTTGAGGTGCAATCCATCTGGTTTGTCCATGTCCCACCTCCCCCAGAAGTGGTCTCAGTGCCTCAGGAAACTAACGCCCTCCCGCCTGCACCATCTCTCCAGCCAGGCATTCATCTGCTCTGTCCTCTTGTTTCTGTACTCACTAGCTCGTGACATTGGGAGGAATCCGGAGATTACTACCTTTGAGGTCCTGCTTTTTAATCTCTCTCCTAGCTCCCTAAACTCTGCCTGCTGGAGAGGGGAGGGAGGGGAAACAGTGAGTGTGGAATTGAACACAGCCAGAGTTAGCGCTTTAAGGGACAGGGCAGATGGGAGGGAGGGGAACCACTGAGTATACAACTGGACCCAGCCAGAGTCAGCACCATCAGGGGAGGAGATGGAGGGGAACCAGTGAGTGTAGAACTGATCCCAGGCAGAGTCAGCACCTTCAGGGGAGGGGAACCAGTGAGTGTAGAACTGAACCCAGCCAGAGTCAGTACCTTCAGGGGAGGGGAACCAGTGAGTGTAGAGCTGAACCCAGGCAGAGTCAGTACCTTCAGGGGAGGGGAACCAGTGAGTGTAGAACTGAACCCAGCCAGAGTCAGTACCTTCAGGGGAGGGGAACCAGTGAGTGTAGAACTGAACCCAGCCAGAGTCAGTACCTTCAGGGGAGGGGAACCAGTGAGTGTAGAACTGAACCCAGCCAGAGTTAGTACCTTCAGGGGAGGGGAACCAGTGAGTGTAGAACTGAACCCAGTCAGAGTCAGTACCTTCAGGGGAGGGGAACTAGTGAGTGTAGAACTGGACCCAGCCAGAGTCAGCACCTTCAGGGGAGGGGAACCAGTGAGTGTAGAACTGGACCCAGCCAGAGTCAGCACCATCAGGTGAGGAGAGGGAGGGGAACCAGTGAGTGTAGAACTGGATCCAGCCAGTGTCGGCATCTTCAAGGGATAAGAGGGAAACCAGTGAGTGTAGAACTGATTCCAGCCCGAGACAGCACCTTCAGGGGCAGGGACAGAGGGGATGGAGGGGAACCAGTGAGTGCAGAACTGAAACCAGACAGATTCAGCATCTTCAGGGGAGGAAAGGAGAGGCAGTTGGAAGAAGGTTCATGAGTTGATTCCGGAGATGAGAGGGTTGACTTATAAGGAAACATTGAGTCGGGATAAATGGTTCATTCTCAGTTTGGGAATCAGTAACTAGTGGGTTGCCGCAGGGTTCAGTGCTGGGACCCCAACTATTTACAATCTATATTAGCGACTTGGAAGAAGGGACCGAGTGTAGTGTAGCCAAGTTTGCTGATGATACAAAGATGGGAGGAAATGCAATGTGTGAGGAGGACACACAAAATCTGCAAAACGACATTGACAGGCTACGTGAGTTGGCAAAAATTTAGCAGATGGAGTATAATGTTGGAAAGTGTGAGGTCATGCACTTTGGCAGAAAAAAAATCACAGAAGAAGTTATTATTTAAATGGAGAAAGATTACCAAGTGCTACTGTACAGCGGGACCTGGAGGTACTTGTGCATGAAACACAAAAGATCAGTATGCAGGTACAGCAAGTGATCAGGAAGGCCAATGGAATCTTGGCCTTTATTACAAAGGGGATGGAGTATAAAAGCTGGGAAGTCTTGCTACAGTTGTACAGGGTATTGTTGAGGCCACACTTGGAATACTGCGTACAGTTTTGGTTTCTGTATTTACGAAAGGATATACTTGCTTTGGAAGCAGTTCAGAAAAGGTTCACAAAGTTTATTCTGGAGATGAGGGGGTTGAATATGTTGGGCCTCTACTCATTGGAATTCAGAAGATAGAAAAGTGATCTTATCGAAATATATAAGATTATGAGGGGGCGTGACAAGGTGGATGCAGAGAGGATGTTTCACTGATGGGGGAGAGTAGAACTAGAGGGCATAATCTTAGAATAAGGAGCCCCCATTTAAAACTGAGATGAGGAGAAATTTCTTCTGAAGGTTGTGGATGTGTGGAATTCACTGCCTCAGAGAGCTGTGGAAGCTGAGACATTGTATAAATTTAAGACAGAAATAGACACTTTCTCAAACGATAAGGGGTTATGGGGAGCGAGCAGGGAAGGGACCTGAGTCCATGATCGGATCAGCCACGATCGTATTAAATGGCAGAGCAGGTTCGAGGGGCCGCATGGCCTACTGCTGCTCCGATATCGTATGTTAACCAGTGAGTGCAGAACTGAACAAAGCCAGAGTCAGTGCTTTCAGGGAGGAGGCACAGAGGTTTCGGGAGGGAGTTCCAGAGCTTGGAGCCTCGGCAACAGAAGACAAGGCCACCAATGGTTGGGCGATTATAATCAGGGATGCTCAGGAGGCAGAATTAGAGGAGAGTAGACATCTCTGGGGGTTGTGTGGCTGGAGAAGATTACAGAGATAGGGAGGGGCGAGACCATGGAGGGGTTTGTAAACCAGGATGAGAATTTTGAAATCGAAGCTTTGCTTAACCGGGAGCCAATGTAGGTCAGTGAGCACAGCGGGTGATGGGTGAACGAGACTTGGTGCGAGTTAGGACACGGGCAGCCGAGTTTTGGATTAGGTGAAGATTACGTGGGGTAGAATGTGGGAAGGCAGCCAGGGGTGTGTTGGAATAGTCAAGTCTAGAGATAACCGAGGAATGGGCGAGGGTTTCAGCAGAGGGTGAGCTGAGGCAGGGGTGGAGAGGGCCGATATTACACAGGTGGAAATAGGCGGTCTTGGTTTTCTGGGGATATGTGGTCGCAGCATTCTGGATAAGATCATCCGCCATTTTCATAGAATGAAAGCGCAGGAGGCCATTCGGCCCATCGTGCCTGTGCTGGCTCTATGGTCGAGCTATCCAGTTAGTTCCACTCCCCTGCTCTTTCCCCATAGCTCTGCAAATATTGTCCCTTTAGTATTTATCCAATTCACTTTTGAAAGCCACTATTGAATCTGCTTCCACCGCCCTATCAGGCAGTGCATTCCAGATTGCAACAACTCGCTGCTTATACAATGGTTCCTCATGTCGCCTCTGCTTCTTTTGCCAATCACCTGAACTCTGTGTCCTCTGGTTACCGACCCTTCTGCCACTGGAAAGTGTTTCTCCTTATTTAGTCTATTAAAACCATTCATGATTTTGAACACTCTATCAAATCTCCTCTTAACCTTTTCTGCTCCAAGGAGAATTACCGCAGCTTCTCCAGTATCTCCACATAACTGAAGTCCCTCCTCCTTCGTACCATTCTAGTAAATCTCTTCTGTCCCTCCCTAAGGTGTAGATACCCTTCTGAAAGTGTGGTGCCCAGAATTGAGCACAATGTGTCAGCTGAGGCCTAACTGGTGTTTATAAAGTTTGGTCATAACTAAACATCAAATGCTGCTATTTGTGTGATGGGGTTTAGACGGGCGAGGATTATCCAGTCAGTTGGATGTGAGCTGAAACATGTGCACTTGGAGCGGGGAGCCAGGGACACGCTGTGTAACCGGGCACAGACACTCTGCACAGCCCACACATCACTTGTTTCCACTTGGCCCAGAAGGATGTATTAAATGCAACAATTCATTTGATTTGACTTTAAATAGTTTTGTTTATAAATTTAATTATGCTTCTCTAATTTTATTTCTTATATCAGATTCACGGCCCCATTTTATTTCTTCCTCTGAGCCCCTCAACTTAATGTGGCAGTGTCATGTTGGCGAGTGGTGATTGATTGTCCTGGGAACCAACAGGAAGAGAGGTCAGAGGCCGGAGGGCCCAGGGAGCAGCGTGTTCTGCAACCAATCACGGTGCTTGAGGGGTGGATCCTGAGTCGGCCTGTCAGGTGGGTCTGTGTGAACCCCTGTTAAACAATTCATCTTTTAAAGTTAAATCGAGATTTATTTTGTCAGCAAAACAGTTTAACATTTGTCAGTATTTTGTTTCCCTGGAGTTCCTATTATGACTTTCAGACACTTCAGTGCCAAGTGGACCAGGTGTTTAAAGGTCATTCATTTCCCCCATGTCGCTGTTAGTTAAAGATACAGAGATTGATTTCCCTTCATTATGCATCTTTTGTAAGTAAACACAAATCCTTTCTGTTCGCAGTGAGTCACATTCTGCACTGGGGGAGACGGCTGGTGGCTTCAGGCTTTAAAATTCTCATCCTCTTGTTCAAATCCCTCCAAGGCCTCACCCCTTCCTATCTCTGTAACCTCCTCCAGCCCGCCAATCCTCTTAATAAGGAGAAACAATTTTCAGTGTCAGAAAGTTCAGTAACCAGAGGCACAGATTGAATGTGATTGGTAAATGAACCAGATGCTACATGAGGGGACTAATGAAGCAGCGAGATGTTCTGGCCTGGAACGCACTGCCTGTTCGGGTGCTGGAAGCAGATTCACTTGTAACTTTCGAAAGAGATAAACATGAGTTTAAAACATTTTCAGCGTTATGGGGCAAGAGTAGGACAGGAGTCCCCTGAGTGCATCTCGCTCGCTAACCGGTTTTCAGTTCTGGATACTGCTGGTTTCTCTGGGGAGTGCAGCCAGAGCCATGTCCACGACACCGTGGGTGGCTCAGCTGCACAGGGCGGGGAGGAAGAAGAGTGGAAGAGCAATAGTGGGAGTGGATTTGATAGTTAGGGGAACAAACAAGCGCTTCTGCAGGCACAGACATGATGCCAGGATGGTATGTTGCCTCCCTGGTGCCAGGGTCAAGGATGTCACTGAGTGGCTGCAGGACATTGTTGAGGGGGGAGGATGAACATCCAGAGGTTGTGGTCTACATCGGGACCAATGACATTGGCAGAAAGAGGGATGAAATCCTGCAGGCAGATTTTAGGGAGCTAGGAAAGAGATTAAAAAATAGGACCTCAAAGGTAGTAATGTCCGGATTACTCCCGGTGCCACGTGCTGGTGAGTACAGAAATAAGAGGATAGAGCAGATGAATGCATGGCTGGAGTTTGGTGCAGGAGGGAGGGTTTTAGATTCCTGAGGCATTGGGAGCGTTTCTGGGGGAGGTGGGACCAGTACAAGCCGGACAGGTTGCACCTCAACAGGACCGGACAATATCCTCACTGGATAGAGAGAGAGGGCACGGTATGGATAGAGAGAGAGGGCACAGTATGGATAGAGAGAGAGGGGACAGTATGGATAGAGAGAGAGGACAGTATGGCTATTGTTTGGAAGGCAGAGGAAACAAAGGCTAGAAAATAGACAATAAGGGAGTTTGGCAGCGCTAAATGCCAGTGCCAGTGTGTTTCAATGAGATCACCTCTCATTCGTCTAAACTCCAGAGAGTATAGGCCCATTCTACACAAACTCTCATCATAAGACAGTCCTCTCATCACAGGAATCAATCTAGAAATACTTCAATGCCAATGCAAGGAGTCTAGGGATTAAGGCAGATAAGCTGAGGGCACAGACTGTCTTGTGGGGGTATGATATTGTAACTATTAGTGAAACACGGCTCAAAGAACTGCAGGAATGGCAGCTCAACATTTCTGGTTACTGGGTTTTAAGACGAGATAGAGACGGGGATAAAAAAAGGAGAGCGCGTCGCAGTGTTGATTAAAGAAACAATTCCAGCTGTGGAGATGGATGATATGTTCGAAGGATCATCAAATGAGGCCACATGGGAGAAGTGAAGAACAGAAAAAGGGCGATCACACTGCTGGGGATGTACTATAGACCCCCAAACAGTCAGAGGGAGACAGAAGAGCAAATATGTCGGCACATTTCTGATACGTGCAAAAATAATAGGGCAGCAATAGTCGGGGATTTCAACGACCCAAATATTAACTGGGATAGAATTAGTGTGAAAGATATAGAAGGAGCAGAATTCTTAAAATGCATTCAGGAGAACTTTTTTTAGCCATTACGTAGCAAGCCCAACAAGAGAGGGGGTGGTTCTGGACTTAGGTTTAATGAATGAAGCTTGGGCAGGTGGAAGGGGTATCAGTGGGAGAGTATTTTGGTGCTGGTGATCATAATTCAGTTAGATTTAGGGTCGTTATGGAAAAGGACAAAGATGGACCAGGAATAAAAGTTCACAATTAGGTTAAAACTAATTTTACTAAGCAGAGATGTGATTTAATCAAAGTGGACTGGAAAAAGCTTCTTGAAGGTAAATTAGTGTCAGAGCAGTGGGAGACATTCAAGGAGGAGATAGCGAGGGTTCAGAGCAAGTATGCTCCCTTAAGATAAAGGGTGGGACTAATAAATCTAGACCCCTCAGATATCAATATTAGAATATCAGAGATAGGAGCAGGAGTAGGTCATACGCCCCCTCGAGCCTGCTCCGCCATTCAATAAGATCATCGCCCTCAACTCCACATTCCCACCTGATCTCCATATCCCTTGATTCCCCGAGAGTCCAAAAATCTATCTATCTCAGCCTTGAATAGACTGAGCATCCACAGCCCTCTGGGGGAGAGAATTCCAAAGATTCACAACCCTCTGAGTGAAGAAATTTCCCATCTCTGTCTTAAATGGCCTCCCCCTTATTTTGAGCCCCCGAGTTCTAGCTCTCAGCATCTCCCCTGTCAATACCCTTCAGAATCTTGTATGTTTCAATGAGATCCCCTCTCATTCTTCTAAACTCCAGAGAGTATAGGTCCATTCTACACAATCTCTCATCGTAAGACAGCTCTCTCATCCCAGGAATCAATCTTGTGAACCTCCGTTGCACCATCTCCAAGGCAAGTATATCTTTCCTTAGATAAGGAGATCGAAACTGCCCAGTACTCCAGCTGTGGTCTCACCAAGGCCCTGTACAATTGTAGCAATAGATCCTTACTCTTATACTCCACCCCCTTACTGCTTGCTGTACCTGCATGCTCGCTTTCTGTGTTTCTTGCACAAGGACACCCAAATCTCTCTCAACACCAACATTTAAAGTTTCTCACCATTTAAAAGATATTCTGTTTTTCTATTCTTCCTACCAAAGTGAATAACCTCACATTTCCCGACATTATACTCAATCTGCCACCTTACTGCCCATTCACATCGTCTATCTATATATCTTTGCACTCTTGTGTTCTGCTCACAGCTTACTGTCTCACCGAGCTTTGTATCGCCAGCAAATATTACACTGGGTCCCTTTATCTAGGTCATTAATATAGATTGTAAATAGCTGAGGCCCCAGCACTGATCCTTGCTGCACCCCACTAGTTACAGCCTGACGGAAGCCCCGCCCCTCACACACTCCAATTGGTTGGAGGACCAACCGCCCATCCGGTCCTCCAGCCCCGCCCCACTCTTCCTATTGGTGGGGAGCTGCCGTCAATCACCCGGGCAGTGTGAGCTGAGCATGTGCAGGCGGCGGTGGCAGACGCTGACGCAGGAGGTGAGCGAGATCCAGGGAGCGGGTTAAAGAAACGCTGGGGACAACAACACCGAGTGCAGCCCCCGGGCCCAGATATAAACCGGGGAACATTCTCCCCACACCGGGGGGGGGGATATAAACCGGGGAACATTCTCCCCACACCGGGGGGGGGATATAAACCGGGGAACATTCTCCCCACACCGGGGGGGGATATAAACCGGGGAACACTCTCCCCACACCGGGGGGGGGATATAAACCGGGGAACATTCTCCCCACACCGGGGGGGGATATAAACCGGGGAACATTCTCCCCACACCGGGGGGGATATAAACCGGGGAACATTCTCCCCACACCGGGGGGGGATATAAACCGGGGAACATTCTCCCCACACCGGGGGGGGATATAAACCGGGGAACATTCTCCCCACACCGGGGGGGGATATAAACCGGGGAACATTCTCCCCACACCGGGGGGGATATAAACCGGGGAACATTCTCCCCACACCGGGGGGGGATATAAACCGGGGAACATTCTCCCCACACCGGGGGGGGGATATAAACCGGGGAACATTCTCCCCACACCGGGGGGGGATATAAACCGGGGAACATTCTCCCCACACCGGGGGGGGATATAAACCGGGGAACATTCTCCCCACACCGGGGGGGGATATAAACCGGGGAACATTCTCCCCACACCGGGGGGAGGATATAAACCGGGGAACATTCTCCCCACACCGGGGGGGGATATAAACCGGGGAACATTCTCCCCACACCGGGGGGGATATAAACCGGGGAACATTCTCCCCACACCGGGGGGAGGATATAAACCGGGGAACATTCTCCCCACACCAGGGGGAGGGGGATATGAACCGGGGAACATTCTCCCCACACCGGGGGGGGGATATAAACCGGGGAACATTCTCCCCACACCGGGGGGAGGGGGATATGAACCGGGGAACATTCTCCCCACACCGGGGGGGGGATATAAACCGGGGAACATTCTCCCCACACCGGGGGGGGGATATAAACCGGGGAACATTCTCCCCACACCGTGGGGGGGGGGATATAAACCGGGGAACATTCTCCCCACACCAGGGGGTGGGGGATATAAACCGGGGAACATTCTCCCCACACCGGGGGGGGGGGGGGATATAAACCGGGAAACATTCTCCCCACACCAGGGGGCGGGGGATATAAACCGGGGAACATTCTCCCCACACCGGGGGGGATATAAACCGGGGAACATTCTCCCCCTGCCTGCCGGGTCCTGGGTCCGCTCCAGCCCGAAGGAGCGGTCAGTGCATGCGCTGTGTCTGCGTCAAACTCTCGGAGCGTCTGTAAATCAACGAGAAATAGTAATGGACCAGGGAGCGTCTGTAAATGAAGGAGCAATGGTGACTGAGCAGGGAGCATCTGTAAAGAATTCTAGAATCACAGAATATTGCAACACAGAAGGGGGCCATTCGGCCCATCGAGTCTGCGCCGATACTTTCGGGGAGCAATCCGGTTATCCCGCTTCCTACGCTCTTTCCCCAAATCCCTGCAATATCATTCTGCTTCAAGTGTTTGTCCAATTCACTTTTGAAGGCTACTATTGACTCTGTCTCCACCGCTCCGTCAGGCAGTGCATTCCAAACCCTAACCACTCCTTGTGGGAAAATGGTTTTCCTCATGTGACCTCTGTTTTTTGCCAATCGCCTCAAATCTGTGCCCTCTGATTATTAGTGTTACAAACAGTTCCACTTTTTATTCTATCTCATCTTCATGATTTTTAACATCTCTATCAAATCTCGTCTTCACCTTCTCTGCTCCAAGGAGAACAATCCCAGCTTCTCCAGTCTCCACATAAATGAAGTTCCTCATCCCTGGCACCATTCCAGTAAATCTCTTCTGTCCCCTCTCCAAAGCCTTTGTGTCCTTCCTGAAGTGTGCCCAGAATTGGACCCAATCCTCCAGCTGGGCTCGAGCGAGTGTTTTATATCGCTTTAGCATAACTTCCCGGCTTTAGTACTCTGTGCCTCGATTTATAAAGCCCAGGATCCTTTACGCTTTATTAACAGCTTTGTTAACCTGTCCTGCCACCTTCAATGATTAAAATCTTTAAATATTTCAAAAAATGGAGCAGAAATGTAGAGTGGTCAGGGAGCGTCTGTAAAGGAAGGAGAAATGGAGAGTGGTCAGGGAGCGTCTGTAAAGGAAGGAGAAATGGAGAGTGGTCAGGGAGCGTCTGTAAAGGAAGGAGAAATGGAGAGTGGTCAGGGAGCGTCTGTAAAGGAAGGAGAAATGGAGAGTGGTCAGGGAGCGTCTGTAAAGGAAGGAGAAATGGAGAGTGGTCAGGGAGCGTCTGTAAAGGAAGGAGAAATGGAGAGTGGTCAGGGAGCGTCTGTAAAGGAAGGAAAATGGAGAGTGGTCAGGGAAGCGTCTGTAAATGTAAGGAGAAATGGAGAGTGGTCAGTGAGCGTCTGTAAAGGAAGGAGAAATGGAGAGTGATCAGGGAGCGTCTGTAAAGGAAGGAGAAATGGAGAGTGGTCAGGGAGCGTCTGTAAAGGAAGGAGAAATGGAGAGTGGTCAGGGAGCGTCTGTAAAGGAAGGAGAAATGGAGAGTGGTCAGGGAGCGTCTGTAAAGGAAGGAGAAATGGAGAGTGGTCAGGGAGCGTCTGTAAAGGAAGGAGAAATGATGACTGGGCACGAAGCCTCAATTTAAAAATTCTCATCCTTGTTTTCAAATCCCTCCGTGCCCTCGCCCCTCCCTATCTCTGTAACCTCCTCCAGCCCTACAACCCTCCAGGATCTCTGGCCTCGCATTCCTGGCTTTAATCACACCACCATTGGTGGCCATGCCCTCAGCTGCCGAGGCCCTAAGCTCCAGAATTCCCTCCCTAAACCTCTCCCTCCTCCTTTAAGACCCAAACAACAGAAGAAATAGGAGCAGGAGTAGGCCATTTGGCCCCTCGAGTCTGCTCCGCCATTCAATAAGATCATGGCTGATCTGATCATGGACTCAGCTCCACTTCCCTGCCCGCTCCCCGTAACCCTTTACACCCTTATTGTTCAAAAATCTGTCTATCTCCACCTTAATTATATTCAATGCCCCAGCCTCTGCAGCTCTCTGGGGCAGAGAATTCCACAGATTTACAACCATCTGAGAGAAGAAATTTCTCCTCATCTCAGTTCTAAATGGGCGGTCCCTTATTCGAAGACTATGTCCTTTAGTTTTAGTTTCCCCTATGAGTGGATGCAAATATCCTCTCTGAATCCATCTTATCGAGCCCCCTCATTATCTTATATGTTTCAATAAGATCACCTCTCATTCTTCTGAACTCCAATGAGTGTAGGCCCAACCTATTCAACCTATCTTCAGAAGACAACCCCCTCAGATCCGGAATCAACCTAGTGAACCTTCTCTGACAGCCGCCAATGCAAGTATATCCCTCCTTAAATAAGGAGACTAAAACTGTACACAGTACTCCAGGTGTGGCCTCACCAATACCCTGTACAGTTGCAGCAGGACTTCTCTGCTTTTATACTTTATCCCCCTTGCAATAAAGGCCAACATTCCATTTGCCTTCCTGATTACTTGCTGAACCTACATACCAACTTTTTGTGTTTCATGCACAAGGACCCCCAGGTCTCTCTGTACTGCAGCACTTAGCAATTGTTCTCCATTTAAATTATAATTTGTTTTTCTATTATTTCTGCCAACGTGGATAATCTCACAGTTTCCCACATTATACTCCATCTGCAAAATTTTTGCCCACTCACTGAGCCTTTGCAGATTTTTTGTGTCCTCCTCACAATTTGCTTTCCCACCCATCTTTGGATCATCAGCAAATTTGGCTACATTACACTCTGTCCCTTCATCCAAGTCATTAATATAAATTGTTAATAGTTGAGGACCCAGCACCGATCCCTGTGGCACCCCACTAGTCACTGTTTGTCAACTGGAAAAAGACCCATTTATCCCGACTCTCTGTTTTCTGTTAGTTCGCCAATCCTCTATCCATGCTAATATATTACCCCCAACCCAGTGAGCTTTTATCTTGTGCAGTAACCTCTTATGTGGCACCTTATCGAATGCCTTCTGGAAATCCAAATACACCACATCCACTGGTTGCCCCTGATCCATCCTGCTCATTACATTCTCAAAGAACTCCAGTGAATTTGTCACACCTGATTTCCCTTTCATAAAACCGTGCTGACTCTGCTTGATTGAATCATGCTTTTCCAAATGTCCCATTACTGCTTCCTTAATAATGGACTCGAGCATTTTCCCAACGACAGATGTTCGGCGAACTGGGCTATAGTTTCCTGCTTTTTGTCTGCCTCCTTTTTTGAATAGGGGCGTTACATTTGCGGCTTTCCAATCTGCTGGGACCGCCCCAGAATCCAGGGATTTTTGTGAGATTACAACCAATGCATCCACTATCTCTGCAGCCATTTCTCTTAAGACCCTGGGATGCAAGCCATCAGGTCCAGGGGACTTGTCCACCTTTAGTCCCATTATTTTACCTCGTACCACTTCATTACTGATAGTGATTGTATTAAGTTCCTCCCTACCTATAGCCCCTTGATTATCCACTATTGGGATGTTTTTAGTGTCTTCCACCGTGAAGACCGATACAAAATATTTGTTCAACGTCTCTGCCATTTCCCTGTTCTCCATTATTAATTCCCCAATCTCATCCTCCAGGGGACCAACATTTACTTTAGCCACTCTTTTCCTTTTTAACCCTCTTTAAAATGTGCCTCTTTGACCCTCGGTGTCAAATTCTATCTGATAATGCTCCTGTGAAGCACCAGGGGACATTTTACAGTGTTATTTCAAGGCTGAGATAGATACATTTTTGGTGTTTCGGGGAATCGAGGGATATGGAGATCGGGCGGGAAAGTGGAGTTGAGGTTGATGTTCAGTCATGATGTTATTGAATGGTGGAGCAGGCTCGAGGGGCCGTATGGCCTACTCCTGCTCATAACTCTTATGTTCTTAAAGGCGCTATATAAATGAAATTTGCTGTTGTCTATAAAGGAAGGAGAAATGGTGATGGGTCAGGGAGAGCATTTGATCAGGACTGGGAGATATGGCAGATGGACAGCTTAAAGGGAGCGATAGAGTGAGGGAAAGGAGAGAGAGAGAGAGAGAGAGAGACCATGTACACAAGAAATGAACTGTAAAGTTGGGTGGGGAAGAGGAGGTGGGGAAGTGACAGCAGACAAAAGGAGGCACAATGGGAGAAGGGAGAGGAATAAAAGACACATAGAAAATAAAAAGACTTGCATTTATTTTGCACCTTTCACCACCACCAGATGCTCCAAAGCCCTTTACAGTCAATTAAGTTCTTTTTGAAGTGTAGTCACTATCGTAATGTAGGAAACGCAGCAACCAATTTACAATGTGATAATGACCAGATAATCTGCTTTACTGATGTTAAGGGAAAATATTGGCCAGGACATCGGGGATAACTCCCCTGTTCTGCTTGAAATAGTGCAATGGGACCTTTTACGTCCACCTGAAGGAGCAGACAGGGCCTCGGTTTAACATCTTATCCAAAAGACAGCACCTCCGACAGTACAGCAGTCCCTCAGCACTGCACTGGAGCATCAGCTGAGAGTTTTGTGTTCATGTCTCTGGAGTGCGACATCAACCCACAACCTTGTGACCCAGAGGCAAGTGTGTTACCCACTGAGTCACAGCTGACACAAATACTGACATAGTTAGAGCAGGTTAGCTCAGTTGGAGATGTTAGATGATGCATTTATCAATGCTTAGATATTTTTCTATTGCTCAAAATCAGTAACATTTTGGAAGGTTCAGGTCAAGGTTCACAGATTAACAATAAGAAATAGGAGCAGGAGTAGGCCATTGGATCCCTCGAGCCTGCTCTGCCATTCAATAAAATCATGGCTGATCTGATCTTGACTTCAACTCCACTTTCCTGCCTGCTCCCCATAACTCTTGACTCCCTTATAATTCAAAAATCTGTCTATCTCCCCTTTAAATATATTGACTGACTCAGCCTCCACAGCTCTCTGGGGTAGAGAATTCCAAAGATTCACCACCCTCAGAGAAGAAATTCCTCCGCATCTCCGTTTTAAATGGGCGACCCCTTATTCTGAAACTATGCACCCTAGTTCTAGATTCCCCACACGAGGGGAAACATCCTCTCTGCATCTACCCTGTCAAGCTCCCTCAGAATCTTACACGTTTCAATAAGATCACCACTCATTCTTCGAAATCCAATGAGTACAGGCCTAACCTGCTCAAGCTTACTTCATAAGACAACCACCTCATCTCAGGAATCAACCTCGTGAACCTTCTGTGAACTGCCTCCAATGCAAGTATATCCCTCCTTAAATAAGGAGACCAAAACTGTACGCAGTACTCCAGGTGTGGTCTCACGAACACCCTGTACAATTGTAGCAAGACTTCTCTACTTTTATACTCCATTCCCCTTCAATAAAGGCCAACATTGCATTTACCTTCCTGATTACTTGCTGTACCTGCATGCTAACTTTTTGTGTTTCATGCACAAGGACCCCCAGATCCCTCTGTACCGCAGCATTTTGCAGTCGCTATTTAAATAATAATTTGCTTTTTTATTCTTCCTACCAAAGTGCATAACCTCACATTTTCCCACATTATACTCCATCTGCCAAATTTTTACCCACTCACTGAGCCTGTCCATAACCCTTTGCAGATTCTTTGTGTACTCCTCACAACTTGCTTTCCCACCTATCTTTGTATCAGCAGCATATTTGGCTGCAGTGCACTCCGTCCCTTCATCCAAGTCATTAATATAGATTGTAAATAGTTGAGGCCCCAGCACTGATCCCTGTGGCACCCCACTAGTTACAGTTTGCCAACCTGAAAATGACCCATTTATCCCGACTCTGTGTTTTCTGTTAGTTCGCCAATCCTACATCTCTGCTAATATATTACCCCCAACCCTATGAGCTCTTATATTGTGCAGTAACCTTTTATCTGGCACCTTATCGAATGCCTTCTGGAAATGTAAATACACAACTGCTACTGGTTCCACTTCATCCATCCTCAAAGAACTCCAGCAAATTTTTCAAACGTGATTTCCCTTTCATAAAACCATGCTGTCTCTGCTTGACTATTATGGTTTTCTAAATGTCCTGCTAATATTTCCTTAATAATGGACTCTAGCATTTTCCCAATGATAGATGTGAGGCTAACTGCTCTATAGTTTCCTGCTTTCTGTATCCCTCCCTCCCTTGTTGAATAGGGGTGTTGCATTTGAGGTTTTCCAATCCACTGGGACCTTGCCAGAATCCAGGGAATTTTAGTAGATTACAACCAATCCATCCACTTTCTCTGCAGCCACTTCTTTTAAGACCCCAGGATGCAGGCCATCAGGTCCAGGGGACGTCCACTTTTAGTCCCAATAGTTTGTCTCGTACTTTTTCTCCAGTGATAGTGATTGTTTTAAGTTCCTCGCTCCCTGTGACCCCTTGATTATCTATTATTATTGGGATGCTTTTAGTGTCTTCCACCGTGAAGACCATACAAAATATTTGTTTAAAGTCTCTGCCATTTCCCCGTTTAATCCTCTCAGGGACCAACGTTTATTTTAGCTACCTCTTCCTTTTTATATATCTGTAGAAGCTCTGATTGTATTTATATTTCTTGCCAGTTTACTCTCAATCTATCTTCTCCCTCTTTATTATTTTTATTAAGTCACTATATAAAACCACACAGCAGAAGGAAAGAATGTTCCATAGAAACTAGAATTGTCTCTTCTGAATTTCGATCCTGTACTTACAGTGACGACTTTTGTAAACTCCTTTTGCAGGGTGTTAGAAGGGGAGGATTTGAAGGAGGGAAACTCAAACTAAACGTCGCGTCAAGATCAGATAGAGTCACTCGATTCATCAGGACTTGAATATCATCGGCCTTGGAATGTGGAAGGAGAAATGTTTGTTTATTCTGTCTGTGGGGAAAGATTACAAACATCAGTGTGACTGAAAAAGCACTGAGACACACACACCCGAGTGAGAGTGTTTCAGTGCACTGATTGTGGAAAGAGCCTGAAAAACCATCGCATCATTCACAGCGGGGAGAAACTGTAAACGTGTTGTGTGTGGAGGAGGCTTCAACTGATCATCCAACCTGGAGAGACGGAAGCACACCCGTACCACGGAGAAAACATGGAAATGTGGGGACTGTGGGAAGGGATTCAGCTACCCGTCATCGCTGCAAGTTCATCACTGGGGAGAGGCCATTCATCTGCTCTGAATGTGGGAAGGGATTCACTGTGTCATCCCGCCTGCTGACACACCAGCGAGTTCACACTGGGGAGAGGCCGTTCACCTGCTCGGAGTGTGGGAAGGGATTCACTATGTCATCCCGCCTGTTGACACACCAGCGAGTTCACAAGTGACTGCAGTGGTTGGATTCTGCTATCATTGCTGCTGTTAATCACATCCCGACTGAATCGTGTCCATTACGACAGTTGAAGTTTGTTTCTGATGATAATAGTTCCTATAACTGGGCTGGAATATAATATTTGATGTTTCAATAACAGAGTGTGTCGACATTTAATGTTCCAAGATAAGAGGAGACAAATTGATGTCCTGTTATTTTGGGGCCTTTTCTCCATTCGAACTCTGGATTATTTCAGTTCTCATACCTTCGGTTACTCTCGTGGACAAATGCCAGTTCCCCTTACCTTCCAGAGTGCCTCTCCTAGCCTTGGTATTGTGGGAAGGTGTCGGTAACATTTCTGGGAGCCCTGAACACAAAACCCAGTCTGTGAATCACTTTCAGATACTGGACTTAGCGTGTGCCCCACAGCATCTCTCTCACCTTCGATGTGTGAATGGAGCATCACGCCTGCAAACCTGGGTTCAATTTAAATTTGAATTTATTCAGGAAATGTATTTAAGAAAATACAGATCACATGAAATAATTGGTAACGGTTTTGAGTCAACAAGATGAACAAGTAAATATATCCCGGTCCAATATTCCAGCTCTACATTCACAGGAGAAAGTCTGTTATCAAACTCCTCGAGTAGACAGAATAGAGAACAATGCTAACTCTAAGAATATCTAGCATCTGTTGTAAATATCTTTCAAATCCCGACTGATAAAATCTGGCGTTTTCCTTTCAGTTGAAGTGAATGGAAGATGAGAGTGGTGTTGGCATCGGGAACTCAGTTAATTCAGCTTCTGAAAGGTGTTCATGTTTAGTTCATTCCATATCGGGGAAAATGTGGTTGTTATCATTAGAGAGAGATTTCACTGAGCAACAGTTGGTATTTGCAACCAACTGGCCGTGGATATTTTCATCATAGAATGTTTAGATTAGAAATATTATGTTCGAATAAGAAAAGTTCAGAGACTAGTGGTTTGTGCTTGCCACAGGAAGACCAGTGTTTTACGTGCTTCGAATATTGTTGATGTATGTTGAAGAAAATGCAGACTCGTGTTTCTGGACTATGCCGGAGCCAAAGACTACCATATTCGGCAATGCCAGTTCCAGTTGGATAAAAGGTTGATGGAATAGCAAAAGATCCGGCAGTTAAAACAAAATTATCTCCAGTTATCTGCAGACATCGAATGTCGCAGCATGCTGACAAAGTTGGACTTAAGAATTTAAAGTATTGAGTTAAATTATTGGGATCGATTGTTACAGAATTGAATTGTTGCAGAATGGAAAAGTGGTGAAGTTATGCTAAACTTGTATCGAACCTTGGTTAGACTTTGTGTATGCAATTCTGGTCACCATATTATAAAAAGGATATGGAGGCACTGGAGAGGGTGCAGAGAAGATTTACAAGGATGATGCCAGAAAGGCGAGCGTATACCTATCGGGAAAGGATGGACAGGCCAGGTCTCTTTTCTCTTGAAAAAAGAAGGCTGAGGGGTGACCTAATGTCTTTAAAATGATGAAAGGTTTTGATAGAGTAGACACAGTGTTTCCACTTGTGGGGACCAGCATAATTAAGGGCATCAACATAAGATAGTCACCAAGAAATCAAATAGGGAATTCAGAAGAAACCTCTGCCCAGAGAGTGGTGAGAATGTGGAACTCGCTGCCACAGGGAGTGGTTGAAGCGAATAGTATCGATGCATTTAAGGGGAGGCTAGACAAGTATATGAGGGAGAAGGGAATAGAGGGTTATGTGGATATAGTTAGATGAGGAAAGAAGGGAGGAGGCTCGAGTGGAGCATAAACGCCGGCATGGACTAGTTGGGCCGAATGGCCTGTTTCTGTGTCGTATATCTGATGTTATCCTATTGTCCAAGTCACACTGCTCGAAGGGGAAGATAAATGACCTGCATCCAAACGCAATTGTTACTTTTGTCTTCTTTGTAAAATGACAAAGTCTGGGCATAATTTGTTTGTGAAATTAAAACTGATTTTAAAATATATATATATTGCTAAGCTTCGCTGGTCAAAACACATGGGAAGGAAAATTTAGCTGAAAATTGAGATAATTAAGTTTTATTTTTGAAAAAGTCCCGTCTCTGTGGTTCTGTCCAAACTATGTATTCAGAAATAAGTTTTGGGGGCGACTGTTATGCTAAAGGTAACTAACATCCTTCCTCTTGGAGACTGAATTGCTCTCTGGCATATTTTGGAGAATAAAAGGTCCAAGAAGAAGTTCGGTTAAATTAAATTAAACAAAGAAACTGGGTCAAAACTTGGACCAAGTGGGAATGTTTGATCGATGTTTAAAGACAGTATGATAATATTGTATTCGACAGTAAAGTTCCTCCGGGCTCATGAATGAAATGGTGAACACTGTATAAAATGTAATGAGAGGAAATGAGTGAGGATATAAGAGGAAAACAGGAAAGTTACACCTCCAAATAGAAATGTTTCTTAACTCATTGTTCCTGTGCGAATTGTCATAAATCACCTGGGTACAATCTGGTGTTAATGTAAATTCTTGTTAAAGTCAGGGAAGTGTAGGAAATTGCTAATATTTCTCTGAGATGTTTGTGTCATTGCCTATACTGAACAATAAGAAAACTGAATTTGATCGCCTGGCCACTACCCGAGACATCGGGACCATGCAGAGGGAGATGAGCAAAGATCTTCAGACACCCCACGATCTTTTGATAAGATCACCTCAAATGGCTTGGATCAGATGTCACATGTAGCATGATTCTAGGATACCACTGCGTGTGTGTGAACGAGTCTCAGGCAAGCTCAGTTATCGACAACAGCACAACATGAAATGGCTAATGTGGCTCAGGAGAGTGAGAACACATTTTAAACCATCAAGGCCGTGACACAATCTCCATAGAGAAACCGACTTTGAAATAATCCGGATAGAGTTAAACACACTGCTACCTGTCAGAGGCATTAGAATTAACAGTAGCGAGAATGCTGACCAAATTAGGATTTCCTTACAGCTGGAATGGTCGTCAGTTTCAAGGCCTCCACTAAGTACTGAACAAAGAAAGCTTGGAGAGAGGCTAAAAACAAAAAAAGTCAGCCGGTCTCTGTCTGGACAAGGTGGCCATGGCTGTGTACAGATCAGCTACAAGCTGAAGGTGGGAGATAAGGAGGCCAGACCTTACAGGTTCCATAACAAAACATGGATCCAAGTGAGAGGCGATCTCCAGTAGGAAACAGAGGACCTCAAAAGGGTTAGTTTTGGAATCTGTGATAAACCGAGGTATAGACCCTCAAAAGCATAATTTTGGTGGTAATGGAGAAAGAACCCTAAAGCGTGCTCCTTGGGAAGATTAGGAGACCAGGAAGTCTCCCCTGAACCAGGTGGGTTGGGACACATCCTGACCCCAAACATTAAATTAATAGTGTTCACTTAAAGAGTTAGTATCACTCCAGGGCAATAAGTAATTCAAGAACATTATCAAATACTTCAATACAAACTTAAAAGATAATGATAGCAGATTATTTTAAAGTAAGAAATGTTGTATGTTGATCAGTAATGTTAACTATTGGTTTGCCAAGTACAAATGCTGATAGTGATCATCATATGTGGGACTTAAATAAAATGACATCCCACCTCACAAAAATAACTCGACCTGTCCGATCCAGTAAAAGAACTCACATTTTAATGGACTAGAAGTAACAATCAGGAAATGTATTATATAACAATGTGTGTTTTTAAATTGTTCATTGAAATCAAAAGTTTTAAACATGAGCTTGAATCTATCAACTACATTATGTGAAGGGAGATATTCACAGTTAATAGATAAAATGGGAAGAGAATTAGTAAAGGATGTGTTAGTAAAGAATAGAAAACAGGAACCAAGGGATGAGGAAGATGGGGAACACAAGGAGAATCAGTTTAAATCACAAGGAAAATGAGAGCTGACAGGATAGCTCAGAATAGGAGCCACAGCAAGGTTAGCAGGAGTAAACAGAATAGATATAGAAAGTGAATGGGAACACGATGTGTCTTACTGGAGGTATTGTGTGTAGCCTCTGTGACATTTATGATGAATGTGGTACAGAAGGGACTGGACAAGAGAGAGAGTAATCAAATCCCTTTGTTTATTCATGAAGAACAACTGAGAAAATGGTTTAGGGGAACCAAGTCATAGGCTTTGATGTGATGCAGCCAATAGGAATGGGGATTTTGACCCCCAGGGAAGGAGAAAGAAGTGAAGATATTAGACCAGTGGGACTGGTCTTGCCTTTGCTGAGGAAAAATGGAAATGAAACGAAACCTTGGCCGGTGTATAGGGTAGAATCGTTTGCAAGGGTGGAAGACTGAGTTAGGTCCGATCCATAAACAGTATGAGGAATATCCAAGATATCTGATTGAGAGGGGAGGAACTTGGATAGCACCAGATATGCAGTGTTGTACTCTGAAAGGGACAACATGGGTTTGTAGATGTTCCAGCTTGTGGGTTCACCCTCAACAAAGAATCTCCAGAATGCCAGATTGAAATAAGTAAATGGGGCGAAGGCCAAACTAATACCGTGTATAAAGGAAAAGGACAGTATTGTGTGACTACTACTGTCACGTATATGACTGTGGGTTCAACCCGATGCCCCATACTAGAACATCACTTTAGCTTGATTCCACCGAGGAACACATGTATCGGTGCTAAACATTGGTTCTGGTACATCATCATAACGCAACGTATCTGCAGATGAGACTGCCTCTGGAGGATGAAGCCATTCGAGTCATTCCACATATTGGACACTATATTCTCCCTGTTTCTGGCTTTAAAGCTCATAATTCAGCGAATTAGGACATCCCAGAAACACACAGTGCAAATCATATAGAGGAAGAGAGAGACAGAACGGGCAATCCCGAGACATGAGAATCAGGAATGGTGGAAAGTAGCATCTAGTTAGATTGTTCCAGCTGGGATTGGTGATAGCACGGATAATAGCTTCAGGGATTCTGGTCATTGCATTATGCTGTAAGGAAGTCAATAAGGGACATTGAAAATATAAGAAAAGGGAAGGACGCTGAGAGGAAACCAGGATTAGTAAAGACAAAAAAAGATATAAAACACTTTGTCAACAGGTAATGTAACCCATAAAAAAACCTGTGGGACAGGTTGACACGTGGACCCTGGTTAATTCAGCTTCTGAAAGGGGTTTATGTTTCATTCATTCGATAGAGGGAAAAATGTGGTTCGTATTATTAGGGAGAGAGAGACAGATTTCACTTAGCAACAGCTGGTGTTTTGCGACCAAACAGGCTTCGATATTCATAAATAAATGGATTAGAAATATTGTTTGGATAAGATAAGTCCAGAACTAGTGGTTTATGATCACCGTAGCCAGGCCACAATGCTTCTAAATGTGTTGCTGATGTAAACTTGTGTCTCTGGATTATGCAGTAGCCACAGACTACCATATTAGGCAAAGCCGGCTCCAGTTTAATAAGAAAACAGTCTATAAATGTAAGCTTTTTCCTTTGTTCATTAGCGTGGAGATACCCATGCCTGGTTACACGTGCTCCATCTGTGACTATACTCCACTTGTAAATTGATTATAAACAGAAGACTGAATTCGTTACTACTCAAGTGAAGAAACAGAAGTTTGTTTTAAATCAACACTTGGTTCTTTTTTTAAGTTTGGAACTTCAAAACTTCCTTCGGAATTAAAAATCCGTTAAAACAGCAAAAATCATTCGTAAAGCTATCATCATTAACCTTGAATAAAACATAGCTTAGTTAATTTCAATAACTCCAATTTAATTCGGACCAATATTTTATTAACTAAACACAATACAGAACAGATAAAATAAAACAAAATAGCACATGCTTACAGAACACAGTAAATTACATCATTGTTACCTTCAGGTGCTTTTAAGGAAAGATAAACTTGCTGTAGAGGGAGTGCAATGAAGGTTCATCAGACTGATTCCTGGGATGGGGGGATTGTCCTATGAGAGATTGAGTAGACTAGGCCTATATTCTCCAGTGTTTAGAAGAATGAGAGGTGAGAGGTGACACCCACATCCCATGAACAAATTTTTAAAAAGATGTGAGATGTTTAAATTTGATCAAGGACACCAGCCAAATTAATAGAGACACTCCCTGTCCTTCAGGACCTGTGTCCAGGGGAGAAGCTGATGGGTTTATCTGATCATCTTTGGGATAAATGTTGTGCTCATCGAGCTGAGCAGCTCATGCCAGCATCAAACACTCTCCAGTCGGGCACAGCACGAGTTAGATACAGAGTGAACCTATCGGTCACTCCCCGACACAGATACAGATAAATTTATCATGTACCTCTCCCCATTAATCCTGGGCTCCACACGGCTCGAATCCTGCTCCTGTTTCCCTTCCTGAAACAGCACTGAGCTCAACCCAGCCCATAATGAGCAGGGCTCAGGGAGGTTGGTTGCTCGGCACTGCAGTGATGTCATAAAGCAGGGCAATTCAGCCCAGCTGGTCCTCTCCATGTACCTTTAAAGGTGGAGAGCTGGGACATCCTGTCTCAACACACATCCCCCTGTTCATACCGAGTCCCCGGGGAAGGCCCAAGGCCCAGGGCCCAGAGTGTGGAACACAACCAAGGGGGAAAGAGGAGGAGAGAAGGGGAGGTAAATCAAGGAGTGGGGACTGAGGGCCACCAAGCTTCAGTTTTAGAGCCTGTAGACTTCAGGAGGGATCAGTGTGTTCTGTAATTTCAGGATCCAGGGAGAGAACAAGGAGCAGATGGGGAGACTGCTGTGGATTCCAGCACAGTGAGGATGTCGGGGGAGGGAGATTGTGTCGGGCCGTGTATTAGGGATGTAGGAGGGACAAGAGAGGAAAGGTCAGAGAAGCAATTACTGCAGCAGTGTCCATCAATAGTGAGAGAGAGAAGGTGGGGGTCAGAGTGGGCCCTGGACAGGCCGGTAAATTGTTTGTTTGCTGTGACCAGCTTTCCTTCTGTCACAAATAGCCTCCTGTAGCCCAGTGACACAAACAGCCCATTAAACGCCACCAATGTCCTTTGGTCTGGTGAGGTCTCCCTTTGTGAAACATCGGCTGTTGTTAAAGCTTCTCATTCTGACTCGCTCACAGTGAGACAGTATCCATTGTCCCTTTTATTCCATGGGCTTCATCTTTGCTGGTATTGGTAACACGCCCGGGATCACTAAACACAAAACCAGTCTGTGAATCACTTTCAGCTACAGGACTTAGTGTGTGCCCCACAGCACCTCTCTCACCTTCAATGTGTGAATAGAGCATCACGCCTGCAAAGCTGGTTTAAGTTTATATGCACGTAGCAAATCTGTTTAAGAAAAGCCTGTAGACCAATGAGACACTGTTCAGGTGCCAATGTGCTGCTGGTTTGTCCGGCATTTTGCCAGTAATGGAAAATAACTGAACATTTCTCCCAGTGTAACCTTTGCTGTAATGAAATGTGTCTTTTAATAAGCCTCATGCCCTTGCTCATGTCTGCTGCAATTGTGTAGAAAGAGGATGTGAAATGATGGTGCTTGTATGAAGATGTGAGACAAGGAAACAGTATCTGTGTGTGGCAGTGACACAGTCTTGTGGTCACAGGCAGAAAAATGCACCGATATCCTTGTGGTTATGGTTTGAGCAGGGTCAGATCATGAATGCTCAAGCTAAGATGTGCCAGGGATCGGGAGCAGCGGCAGTAAATAAAATCTAAATGTAAATTCCGATGTAGTTTATCTTCATTTATTCCTATTTTCATAGCTTTTGCTGAATGTGGCCCAAGCCAAGTGCCAGGATATTGGACCAGGCCCACCATAGAAAATGAGTTTGACACCTTGAGGTAGACAATGTCAACCGGATTCCCCCATCCACCAACCGAACAACTTCTTTACAAACTGAAGATAGTTTGTAAGACGTGACCTTGTTTACCAGAATCCGTGTTCAGTATCTGTAATGGCCCCTTCCCTTTCCCCATGATGGAAAACAGCATCTCTCAGGATCCCTTCTAGCACCTTCCCAGTGATCGAGGTCACGTTGATGGGCCTTTAGTTCCCGAGCTCTGACTTGTGGCCAATTTGGAAAATGGGAACTACATGTGCTACCTTCCAATCTCAGGGAACAACCCATGACTCTACTGAGCTGTTGGAGATATGGGCAAGGGGCTGACAGAGCAACCATCCCATCTCTTTAAACACCCTTGGGTGGATATCATCTGCACCTTACACGTCAAGGTTAACCCACGCAGTGACTTTGCTGTCAGTGAAGAGAGATGAGAAAGACCAAAGTGCCGTTTGCCCCTCTCAGTGTGACCTTGAAGGACTGTGTCCAGGCTGAAGTTTTCTCCCCATATGATCCTCCCCCCCAGTGTGTCCTCTCTGAGCTCCAGCCAGGTGATGATAAACACACAGGTGGGAAAGACAAAAATCTACAGCAATGTGTTGAAAGCAACACGAATTTATTTGTCTATAACCCAAATATTAAACTCCAGTCCAGTTACTGGAGTTATTGACATCAGCAGAAACAAACCCCAACTGTCAGAATGAACATGGTTCAGTCGGGATGTGATTAACAGCAGCATTAACAGCAGATCCCACCCTTGCAGTCACCTGTGAACTTTCTGGTGCCTCAACACATGGGCTAACGTACTGAATCCCTTCCCACACTCAGAGCAGGTGAACAGCCTCTCCCCAGTGTGAACTCGCTGGTGTCTCAGCAGGTGGGATGATGTAGTGAATCCCTTCCCGCACTCAGAGCAGGTGAACGGCCTCTCCCCGGTGTGAACTCGCTGGTGTGTCAGCAAATGGGATGATGTACTGAATCCCTTCCCACACTCAGAGCAGGTGAACGGCCTCTCCCCAGTGTGAACTCGCTGGTGTGTCAGCAAATGAGATGATGTCGTGAATCCCTTCCCACACTCAGAGCAGATGAACAGCCTCTCCCCAGTGTGAACTCGGTGGTGTTTCAGCAGGGTAGATGAATGAGTGAATCCCTCCTCACACTCGGAGCAGGTGAACGGCCTCTCCCTCGTGTGAACTTGCTGGTGCCTCAACAGATGGGATGAACAACTGAATCCCTTCCCACACTCTGAGCAGCTGAATGGCCTCTCCCCAGTGTGAACTCGCCAATGTATTTCCAGCTGGGATGGGTAGTTGAAACATTTCCCACAGTCCTCACATTTACACAGTTTCTCCCCAGTATGACTGCACTTGTGTCTCTCCAGGTTGGATGATCGGCTGAAGCCTTGTCCACACACAGAGCACGTGTACTGTTTCTCCCCGCTGTGAACAGTGCTTTTCCCTTCCATGGTCAAAGGCCGATGATATTCCGTTCCCGAGGAATCGAGTGACTCTGTCACATCTTAATGTGATGTTTGGTTTGAGCCTCTGGTCGACAAATCCTCCCCTTTTAATACCCTGTAAAGTGAGTTTCAAACAGGAAAAAGGGTGGGTGAGAGAGAACCCACAAAAACACAAAGGCAGGTTGTGAAATTGAGCTGAATGAACCTGGCTATTTGTGCGGCCATCAGCAGAAAATAAGTGACCATGAAAGCTGTTGGATTGTCGTAATAACCCAACTGGTCACTAATGTCTATAGGATTCACAAAATTCTGGGACCCCCTACTCAATGGACATGTGTCTGGAATTTAAATTGGAACTGTGTTAGACTTTTGGAGGAGAAATGTGGACAGAAATATCTCACTATTAGGTGCCTTTGGACTAAACTAGGGCCTTTTAGATTGAGTTTGGACATTTTAAATTGTATGCTGGGTCTGCATAGGGCTGCTAACCCACCTGGGAGGCAGGCCCCAGGGAGACATTAGCAGTCTAACAAAAGCCCACTTACCAGGGACCCAGATACATACATATTTTAATAGTTCTTAAAACGGCTATACAGAAAAACCCTGGATTCAGCAAAACACACAATGGACAGTATCAAGACCTGATTACATTCTAACGGCACCATTTGAAAACCCCATCAACACCTTTGGGAATCTTGTATCAGGCTAATACTCAATCAGCCCACCAAAATATCTCACAAAGGGATCACATTAGAGTTGATCAGCCTGCCAACATCGCACAAAAGCAGTCATCAGAAATCAATTGTGCACTCAGGTATAACTGGGGGCCTTGGTGGTGACTTTTGGGCTGTGGTACCTTTTGGGCATAGAAAGTAGGTGCAGGAGTAGGCCATTCAGTCCTTCGAGCCTGCACCACCATGCAACAGGATCATGGCTGATCATTCACCTCAGTACCCCTTTCCTGCTTTCGCTCCATATCCCTTGATCCCTTTCGCCGTAAGGGCCATATCTAACTTCCCCTTGAATATATCAAATGAACTGGCATCAACAACTCTCTGCGGTAGGGAATTCCTCAGGTTAACAACTCTCTGAGTGAAGAAGTTTCTCCTCATCTCAGTCCTAGATGGCCTACCCCTTATCCTTGGACTATGTTCCCAAGTTCTGGACTTCCCCAACATCGGGAACATTCTTCCTGCATCTAACCTGTCCAGTCCCGTCAGAATTTTATATATATCAATGAGAACCCCTCTCATCCTTCTAAACTCTAGTGAATACAGGCCCAGTTAATCTAGTTTCTCCTCATATGTCAGTCCTGCCATCCTGGGAATCAATCTGGTGAACCTTCGCTACACTCCCTCAATAGCAAGAACGTCCTTCCTCAGATTAGGAGAACAAAACTGAACACAATATTCCAGGTGAGGCCGCACTACGGCCCTGTACAACTGCAGTAAGACCTCCCTGTCCCTATACTCACATCCCCTCGCTATGAAGGCCAATGAAGCATTTGCCTTTTTCACCGCCTGCTGAACCTGCATGCTAACTTTCAATGACTGATGTACCATGACACCCAGGTCTCGCTGCACCTCCCCTTTTCCTAATCTGCCATCATTCAGATAATATTCTGCCTTCGTGTTTTTGCCACGAAAGTGAATAACCTCACCTTATACTGCATCTGCCACGTGTTTTCCCATTCACCTAACCTGTCCAAGTCACCCTGCAGCCTTTTAGCGTCCTCCTCACAGCTCACACTGCCACCCAGCTTAGTATCATCTGCAAACTAGGAGATATTGCACTCAATTCCTTCATCCAAATCATTAATATATATTGTAAATAGCTGTGGTCCTAGCACTGAGCCCTGCAGTACCCTACTAGTCACTGCCTGCCATTCTGAAAAGGACCATTTATCCCGACTCTCTGCTTCCTGTCTGCCAACCAGTTCTCTATCCACGTCAGTACATTACCCCCAATACCATGTGCTTTAATTTTGCACACCAATCTCTTGTGTGGGACCTTGTCAAAAGCCTTTTGAAAGTCCAAATACACCACAACTACTAGTTCTCCCTTGTACATCCTCAAAAAATTCTAGAAGATTTGTCAAGCAGGATTTCCCTTTCATAAATCCACGCTGACTTGGGCCGATCACGTCACTGCTTTCCAAATGTGCTGCTATTTCATCTTTCATAATTGATTCCAAGATTTTCCCCACTACTGATGTCAGGCTAACCAGTCTGTCATTACCCATTTTCTCTCTCCCTCCTTTTTTAAAAAAGTGGTGTTACATTAGCTACCCTCCAGTCAATAGGAACCGATCCAGAGTCGATCGACTGTTGTAAAATGGTCACCAATGCATCCACTATTTCTAGGGCTACTTCCTTAAGTACTCTGGGATGCAGACTATCAAGCCCCGGGGATGTATTGGCCTTCAATCCCATCAATTTCCCTGACACAATTTCCCACCTAATAAGGATTTCCTTCAGTTCCTCCTTCTTACTCGACACTCGGTCCCCTAGTATTTCCGGAAGGTTATTTGTGTCTTCCTTTGTGAAGACAGAACCAAAGTATTTGTTTAACTGGTCCACTATTTCTTTGTTACACAGTATAAATTCACCTGAATCTGACTGCAAGGGACCTACGTTTGTTTTCACTAATCTTTCACATATATATATATATAGAAGCTTTTGCAGTCAGTTCTTATGTTGCCAGCAAGCTTCCTCTCATACTCTATTTTCCCCCTCCTAATTAAACCATTTGTCCTCCTCTGCTTTGTTACAAAATTATCCCAGTCTTCAGGTTTGCTGCTTTTTCTGGCCAATTTATAAGCCCCTTCCTTGGATTTAACACTATCCTTAATTTCACTTGTTAGCCACGGTTGAGCCACCTTCCCTGTTTTATTTTTACTCCAGACAGGGATGTACAATTGTTGAAGTTCATCCATGTGATCTTTAAATGTTTGCCATTGCCTATCCACCGTCATCCCTTTAAGTATCATTCATCAGTCTATTCTAGCCAATTCATGTCTCATACCATCAAAGTTACCTTTCCTTAAGTTCAGGACCCTAGTCTCTGAATTAACTGTGTCACTTTCCATCTCAATAAAGAATTCTACCATATTATGGTCACTCTTCCCCAAGGGGTCTCGCACAACAAGATTGATAATTAGTTCTTTCTCATTACACATCACCCAGTCTCGGATGGTCAGCCCTCTAGTTAGGTCCTTGATACATTGGTCGAGAAAACCATCCCTAATACATTCCAGGAAATACTCCTTCACCACATTGCTACCAGTTTGGTTAGCCCAATCAATATGTAGATTAAAGTTGCCCATGATAATTGCTGAAGAGAGAAAGCAGTGTGCAACTGGTCTAAACTGTGGAGAAATCCTTTGGTGAGCATAGTCCCTGCAATTTCTGAACTGAGCTCAGTTAGTGTAGTGGTGGGAGGTGTTTTTTTTCCACTGCATAGCCTCTGTACCCGTTGCGTATATGTTTTCCCCCTTTTTCTGTACATTTTATTATATGCTATTCAGGTAATTAGTGTGGTGTGCTATTTCCTAAATAAAATATTTGTTCTTGCACCAAACAGTTGTCTGTCTACATCTATCACATCTGCTAAATAATTCCAAGCCCGAGAACCAGGGAGTGGGACGATTCGGACCATCAAGGTCAGAAAAGGCTGACACACCCACCACCCCCTGGGAGAGGTGGGCGGGGTGAAGGGGAGGGAATTTAAACATCTGTAACTCGACCAGAACTTTGACAGAACCTCCCAAACCCACAACCTCTCCCACCTAGATGGACCAGGGCAGCAGGTGCTTGGGAAATCCATCACCTCCAAGTTCCCCTCCAAGTCTCACACCATCCTGACTTGGGCATATATCACCGTTCCTACATCGTCACTGGGTGAAAATCCTGGAACTCCTCACCTAACAACATTGTGGGAGGGCCTTCACCACACGGACTGCAGCGGTTCGAGAAGGCCCACCATCACCTTGTCAAGGGGCAAATGGAAATTGGAAATATATTCTGGCCCGACTGGTGACATCCACATCCCAAGAATGGATTAAAACAAATCTGTATATTGAAAGCCCCTACAGAAATACTTGTTCCTAAAACAATACTCTTCTACATTGTGTGGGCAGTGTCTGTTTCACAACCTAATCTCCCCTAGAATCCACCGCCGTTGACAGTTTCTCATCGGAAATTGTTGGGCCCGACTGGGCCCAGAGGTACTGGGGGTTAAACCCAGCAGCTTCTCCCCCTCTCCACTCCAGCTCAAACTGATGCAACAAACAGACGCACACAGGAGGCCAGGGAGCGACTTCCGTATCCAGCACCCACCCTGATACAGAGCGGCTCTGGATTGGTCGCTCTGTGTTTCCAGTATCGATGCACTGAAGATCAGCATATGAGGGAGAAGGGAATAGAGGCTTATGATGAGAGAGTTAGAACCATAGAATCAGAGAATGGTTACAGCACGGAACAAGACCATTCGGCCCGTCGAGCCCGTGCCAGCTCTCTGCAAGAGCACCTCAGCTAGTCCCACTCCCCCACCCTTACCCCACAGCCGTGCAAATGTTTTTCTTTCAGATACTTATCCAACTCCCTTTTGAAAGCCGCAATTGAGTCTGCCTCCACCACCCTTTCAGGCCGTGCAATCCGGATATTAACCACTCGCCACACAAAAAGATTTTTTCTTGTGTCGCCTTTGGTTCTTTTGCCAATCACCTTAAATCTGTGTCCTCTGGTTCTCGACCCTTCTGCCAATGGGAACAGTATCTCTCGACCACTCATGATTTTGAACACCTCTATCAAATTTCCTCTCAATCTTCCCTGCTCTAAGGAGAACACAAGAAATAAGAACGGGAGTAGACCATTTGGCCCCTCGAGCCTGCTCCATCATTCAATAAAATCATGGCTGATCTGATCCTGGACTCAACTCCACTTACCCCTCGTTCCCATAAACCTTTACTCCCATATCGCTCAAAAAATCTGTCTATCTCCGCCTTAAATATATTCAATGATCCAGCCTCCACAGCTTTCTGGGGCAGAGAATTCCACAGAATTAGAACCCTCAGAGAAGAAATTCCTCCTCATCTCAGTTTTAAATGGGCAACCCCTTATTCTGAAACTATGCCCCCAGTTCTAGATTCTCCTATGAATGGAAACACCCTCTCTGCATCCACCTTGTCAAGCCCTCCAGTATCTTTTATGTTTCAATAAGATCACCTCTCATTATTCTGAACTCCAATGAGTATAGGCCCAAACTACTCAACCTTTCTTCATAAGTCAACCCCCTCATCTCAGGAATCACCCAAATGAACCTTCTCTGAACTGCCTCCAATGAAAGTATATCCTTCCTTAAATACAGAGACCAAAACTGTTCACAGTACTCCAGGTGTGGCCTCACCAATACCCTACAGTCGTAGCAGGACTTCTCTGCTTTTATACTCTATCCCCCTTGCAACCCCAGCTGCTCCAGTCTGTCCAGGTAACTGAAGTCCCTCATCCCTGGAATCATTCTCGTAAATCTTTTCTGCACCCTCACCAAGGCCTTCACATTATTCCTAAAGTGTGTTGCCCACAATTGGGCATAATACTCCAGTTGAGGCCGAACCAGTGTTTTGTACAGGTTCATCATAATATCCATTCGTTTGTACTCTATACTTCTATTTATAAACAGGGATACTGTCAAGTGTAGTATAAACAGGGACAGGGTCTAGTGTAATATAAACAGAGGCAGGGTCGAATGTAATATAAACCGAGACTGGGTCATGTGTAATTATAAACAGTGACATGGTCTAGGGTAATATTTAGAATGACTCCTGGCGCCATGAACTAGTGAGCACAGAAATAGGAGAATAGAGCAGATGAATGCCTGGCTGGAGAGATGGTGCAGGAGGGAGGGCTTTAGATTCCTGATGCATTGGGACCGCTTCTGGAGGGAGGTGGGACCTGTACAAACCGGACGGGTTGCACCTCAACAGAGCCGGGACCAATATCCTCGTCCGGGGGGGGGGGGTTTGTCAGTGCTGTTGGACAGAGGAAAAAAGCAGGAAAAACAGGTAAAAATAACAAATTTAAAGCTCTTTGTCTAAATGCACATAACATTTGTAACAAAATAGATGAGTTGACGGCACAAATAGATACAAATGGGTACGATCTGATAGCCATTACAGAGACGTGGTTGCAAGGTGACCAGGACTGGGAACTAAATATTCAGGGGTATTTGACAATTCGGAAGGACAGACAGAAAGGAAATGGAGGTGGGGTAGCTCTGTTAATAAAGAATTAGATCAGTGCGTTAGTGAGAAACGATATTTGCTCAGAGGATCAAGATATTGTATCAGTTTGGGTGGAGATGGGGAATAATAAAGGGAAAGTCACTGGTGGCCAGAGTCTATAGGCCCCTAACAGTAGCTACACTGTTGGACGGAGTATAAATCAAGAAATAATGGAGGCTTGTAATAAAGGAACGGCAATATTTATGGGTGATTTTCAACTTCATATTGATTGGACAAAGCAAATTGGCCAGGGTAGCCTTGAGGAAGAGTCCATAGAGTGTATCTGGGATAGTTTCCTTGAACAGTATGTTGTGGAACCAACCAGGGAGCAGGCTATCTTAGATCTAGTACTGTGTAATGAGGCAGGATTAATAAATTATCTCGTACTAAAATGGTTGGTGAGAAAGTTGGTTCTCAAACCAGGGTCCCAAGCTGAAATAAAGGAGACTACAATGGTATGAGGGCAGAGTTGGCTAAAGCGGACTGGGAAAATAGATTAAAGAATGGGACGGTTGATGAGCAGTGGCAGACATGATTGAGAGGGAAGATAGATTATGAAAGAAAACTAGCACAAAATATAAAAACAGATAGTAAGAGTCCTTCATGGTAGAAGACACTAAAAACATCCCAGCAGTGGATAAGCGAGAGTCGAGAGATCGGGAGGAACGCAATACAATCACGATCACTAATGACGTAGTACTAGGTAAAATAATAGGACTAAAGGCAGACAAGTCCCCTGGACCTGATGGCTTGCATCCTAGGGTCTTAAGAGAAGTGGCTGCAGAGATAGTGAATGCATTGGTTGTAATCTACCAAAATTCCCTGGATTCTAGGGCGGTCCCAACAGATTGGAAAGCCGCCAATGTAACGTGCCTATTTGAAAAAGGAGGCAGACAAAATGCAGGACAATTGAGACCAGTTAGTCTAACATCTGTCATTGGGAAAATGCTGGAGTCGATTATTAAGGAAGCAGTAGCAGGACATTTGGAAAAGCATGATTCAATCAAGCAGATTCAACATGGTTTTATGAAAGGGAAATCATGTTTGACAAATTCGCTGGAGTACTTTGAGGATATAACAAGCAGGGTGGATTAGGGGGAAGCAGTGGGTATGGTGTATTTGGATTTCCAGAAGGCATTCGATAAGGTGCCACATAAGAGGTTACTGCACAAGATAAAAGCTCACAGGGTTGGAGGTTATGTATTAACGTGGATAGAGGATTGGCAAACCAACAGAAAACAGAGGGTCGGGATAAATGGTAATTTTCCAGTTGGCAAACATGACTAGTGGGGTGCTACAGGGATCGGTGATGGGTCTTCAACTAATTACAATCCATATTAATGACTTGGATGAAGGGACCGAGTTTGCTGTTGTTACAAAAATTGTGCGGAGGACACAAAAAATCTGCAAAGGGATATAGACAGGTTAAGTGAGAGGGCAAACATTCGGCAGATGGAGTATAATGTGGGAAAATGTGAAGTTATCCACTTTGGCAGAAATAACAGAAAAGCAAATTATAATTTAAATGGAGAAAAATTGCAAAGAGCTGCATTACAGAGAGACTTGGGGGCCTTGTGCATGAAACACAAAAAGTTAGTATGCAGGTACGGCAAGTAATCAGGAAGGCAAATGGAATGTTGGCCTGCATTGCAAGGGGGATAGAGTATAAAAGCAGAGAAGTCCTGCTGCAACTGTAAAGAGTATTGGTGAGGCCACACCTGGAGTACTGTGTATAGTTTTGGTCTCCGTATTGAAGGAAGGATATACTTGCATTGAAGGCTGTTCAGAGAAGGTTCACGAGGTTGATTCCGGAGATGGGGGGTTGACTTCTGAGGATAGGTTGAGTAGGTTGGGCCTATAAACATTGGAGTTTCGAAGAAATGAGAGGTTATCTTATTGAAACTTAATGATAATGAGGGGGCTCGCCAAGATGGATGCAGAGAGGATATTTCCACTCATACGGGAAACTAAAACTAGGGGGACATAGTCTCAGAATAAGGAGCCGCCCATTTAAAAGTGAGATGAGGAGGAATTTCCTCTCTGAGGGTGGCAAATCCCTGGAATTCTCTGCCCCAAAGAGCTGTGCAAGCTGAGTCATTGAATAATTAAAGGTGGAGATAGACACATTTTTGAATGATAAGAGAGTAAAGGGTTATGGGGAGCGGGCAGGAAAGTGGAGCCGAGTCCATGATCAGATCAGCCATGATCTTATTGAATAGGGAGCAGGCTCGAGGGGCCAAATGGCCTATTCCTGCTCCTATTTCTTATGTTCTTATGTTATAGACTGTTTTCCATCCACTCCCAATTTTCACCACCAATTCTGGCTGCGTTCAATTCGACACTCACTGGCTCCCCTCCATCTCCTTCCCTGAAGGTGCTGGCTCTGGCTGGGTTCAGTTCTGCACTCACTGGTTCTCCTCACTTCCCTCAAGATGCTGACTGTGGCTGGGAACAGTTCCACACTCACTGGTTCGCCTCTCCTCCCCTGAAGACGCTGGTTCTGTCTGGGTTCAGTTCCACACTCACTGGTTCCCCTAGCTCACCTCCGCTGATGGTGCTGACCCTGGCTGGGTTCAGTTCCGCACTCACTTGTTCCCCTCCCTCTCATTACCAGAGGGCGCTGACTGGCTGGGTTCAGTTCTACACTCACTGGTTCCCCTCCCCTGAAGGTGCTGACTCTGGCTGGGTTGAATTCTACACTACTGGTTCCCCTCCCCTGAAGGTACTGACTGTGGCTGGGTTCAGTTCTACACTCACTGGTTCCCCTCCCCTGAAGGTACTGACTCTGGCTGGGTTCAGTTCTACACTCACTGGTTCCCCTCCCCTGAAGGTACTGACTCTGGTTGGGTGCAGTTCCAGACACTGACATCATTCACTTGGTTCCGACACCAAGATAGTAGCGCATGCGCTATACTACTCACTGAACCAAGATGGCGGAGCGATGAACCTGCCTTCCTATACGAAGATGGCCGCCGTTAGCCTGAGCCTGTGGCCGGGAGAAAGCCCCGAAGCTGCAACCGCCGATATTCCGGTTATTATTCCGGGCTTGCGGCGGGCACCGGATGTTTATGAAGCCTCCCCGGCTCCCCGCTGGTCCATTATTCCGCTCCGTCCCGCTGAAAAGGAGACTTCTGAGGAGCCTGTCCAAACCGTGTATCTTCCGCCATTACACGCACCGCGCATGCTCCAAACACATCCAAGACCCGCGCCTGCGCACTGAGTTCCTCTAGTCTGGATGCGGCTCATTTTTCCGCGCGGGGCATGCTGGGTACATTAGACCATGAGAAATTGGAGCAGGAGTGGGCCACCCGGACCCCCGAGCCTGCTCCCCATTCAATAAGATCATGGCTGGTCTGATCATAGACTCAGCTCCACTTCTCTGTCCGCTCCCCAGAACCCTATACTCCATTATCGCTCAAAAATATGGCTATCTCCGCCTTAAATATATTCAATGACCCAGCCTCCACTGCTCTCTGGGGCAGAGAATTCCACAGATTTACACCCTCTGAGAGAAGACATTTCTCCTTATCTCAGTTTTGAATGGGCTGAGGAGAAAGGCTGCATTTGCAAATAGAACAGGATTTACTGTGATTGCATTGGGCACTGAAACATGTTCACTCCGGCAGCTCTACTTTGTTTCTGATGATCGTAATAACCCCTATACCTGAGCTGGAGATTAATATTGTGTATAAATGTTGAATAAATTATCTTTGTTTCAAACACAGTGTGTCGAATATTTGATTCCTCCATGATCAGAGGAGACTAATTGATGTTCTGTTACTGACTGTTCCATTTTAGTGCTTTTTCTTAATCTAACTTATGTCATTTCTCACCTAGTTCGCCTTCTATCAAACCCCAAACTTGTTCCATTTGAGTATGAGTTGTAGTTGCAGTAGACTTAACTGCAGTGTGTCAGTTTAAACTCAACTGAAATCCTTTGAACCACCCCTTTTTTGAACCATCTTGCATAAGGTTCGAAATCCGTTACTTTCTGTAACCCGTTTTTGTAACCGATTGAATTTTACAAACTCATCCACACATTTTGCACGTGATAGCCTGTCAAATATACTGATATTTGTAATTGTCATTGCCACAAACTCCGTTCCCTAGCCACAGACTCTGTCCCTCTCCCCAACTTCTGTCTGAGCCTGAACCAGACTGTTTGCAACCTTGGTGTCATACTTAACCCTGAAATAGGTTTTTTAACCAGATATCCACGGCATAATTAAGACTGCCTATTTCCATCTCTGTAACATCATCCGTCTCCGCTCTTGCCTCAGCTCATCCACTGCTGAAGCCCTCATCCATGCTTTTGTTACTTCTGGACTTGACTATTCCAACGCACTCCTCCCACATTCGACTCTAGATAAACTAGAGTTAATCAAAAATTCGGCTGCCCATGCCCTAACTCGCACCAAGTCCAGCTCACCCATCACCCCTGTCCTCACTGACCTACATTGGCTTCTAGTTAAGCAACGCCTTGATTTGAAAATTCTAATATTTTTAAACCACTCCATGGCATCATCCCTCCCTAGCTCTGTAAATTCCTCCAGCCCCACAACTACCATCCTGTCCCCCACCCATGAGATATCTGTCTTCCTGAGCATCCCTGATTATAATTGGTGACGGTGCCTTCTGTTGCCCAGGTCCCAAGTTCTGGAAAACCCAGTCTAAACCTTTCTGTCGAACCCATGCTGTACCTGCTCTGGCAGTTTTTGATGGGATAGTGTAGAGCAAGCTTTTCTCTCTTATCTAATCCATGCTGTATCTTCCCTCATAGTGTTTGATGGGACAGTGTAGAGTGAGCTTTCCTCTGTATCTAACCTGTGTTGTTCCTGCCCTGGGTCTGTTTGATGGGACAGTGTAGAGTGAGCTTTACTCAGTATCTAACTCGTGCTGTACCTGCGATGGGAGTGTTTGATGGATCAGTATATCGAGAGCTTTGCTCTCTGACTAACCCGTGCTGTGTCTGTTGCGCGAATGTTTGATCGGACAGCGTAGAGGGAGATTAACGCTGTATCTAACCTATGCTGTACGTACTCTGGGAGTGTTTGTGGCAGGCTAGAGTGAGATTTAACCTTTAATAACCCACGCTGTACCGACCTGGGAATGTCTGGTGAGACAGTGTAGAGGGAGCTTTACTCTGCATTTAACCTGTGTTGTCATCATCATCATCATAGGCAGTCCCTCAGAATCGAGGAAAAATAGAAGGAAGACTTGCTTCCACTCCTGAAGTGAGTTATTTCGTGGCTGACCAGTCCAATATGAGAGCCACAGACTCTGTCACAGGTTGGACAGATAGTCATTGAGAGAAGGGGTGGGTGGGACTGCTTTGCCATATGCTCCTTCCACTGCCTGCGCTTGATTTCTGCATGCTCTCGGCATTGAGACTCGAAGTGCTCAGCGCCCTCCCGGATTCACTGTCTCCACTTAGGGCAGTCTTTGGTCAGGGACTCCCAGGTGTCAGTGGGGATGTCGCACTTTATCAGGGAGGCTTTGAGGGTGTCCTTGTAATGTTTCCGCTGCCCACCTTTGGCTCATTTGCTGTGACGGCGCTCCACATAGGGCACTTGCTTTGGGAGTCTCGTGTCTGGCATACGAACTATGTGGCCTGCCCAGCGGAGCTGATCAAGTGTGGTCAGTGCTTCAATGCTGGGGACATTAGCCTGGACAAGGACGCTAATGTTGCTGTGCCAGTCCTCCCAGGGGATTTGTAGGATCTAGCGGAGACATCTTTGGTGATATATCTCCAGCGACTTGAGGTGTCTACTGTACATAGTCCATTCCTCTGAGCCATACAGGAGGGCGGGTATTACTACAGCCCTGTAGACCATGAGCTTGGTGGTACCTGCCCTGGGAATGGTTGATGGGACAGTGTAAGGGGAGCTTTACTCTGTATCTAACCCATGCTGTACCTGCCCTGGGAATGTCCAGCAGAACAGTATAGAGGGAGATTTTCTCTATATCGAACTGATGCTGTATCTGCCCTGGAATGGCTGGACAAGTCAGAGGGAGATGTAGTCTGTGTCTAACCTGTGCTGTACTTGCCCTGGGAACGTCTGATGGAAAAGTATAGAGGAAGCTTTACTCTCTATTTAAGCCATGTTGTACTTGCCCTGGGAATATTTGATGGGACAGTGTCGAGGGAGCTTTACTCTGTATCTGACCCATGCTGTATCTTCCCTGCAAGTGTCTGGTGGGAGAGTGTATTGAGATCCTTACTGTGTACCTACTCATGTCTGTTATACTCCGCAGAGGATGAAAACCACACTGTGACTCCGGGAGGAGCTCCTCAGCCACAGGGAGTAGATGGTTGAGGATTATTCTAGCGATGGCTTTCCCAGGGCGATTCATCTGTAATTGCCGCAGTCGGACTTGTCCCCTAGTTAAAGATGGTCACGATTACTGCATCTCTGAGATCTCCAGGCATGCCTTCCTTCTTCCAGATGAGAGAGATGAGGTCATGCATTTGTGCCAATAGTGCCTCTCCGCCATACTTTAGTGCCTCAGTGGGGATTTCATCCACTCCCATTGCCTTGTTGGTTTTGAGCTGGCAGATGGCCTTTTCCACCTCATACAGGGCTGGGGTTTTGCTGAGATGGTAGTGGGTAGCATGCTGTGCGTTGGAGTCGAGGACACTCGAGTCAAAGGCAGTGTGTCGGTTAAGGAGATCTTCGAAGTGTTCCTTCCAGCGGGTCCTGGCTGGCTCGGTGTCCTTGATGAGTGTTTCCCCATTCTTGGCCAACAGTGGGGTGGTGCCTTGGGTGGTTGGGCTGTAGGTGGCGTTGACTGCTGTGAAGGATCCTCACATATCATGGCTGTCAGCCAGCTGCTGAACCTCCTGTGATTTCTCCACCCACCATCTATGCTTTAGGTCACAGGTTTTTTCTTGGACCTCGGCCTGAAGCCACCTGTAATGCTGCTTTGCTGGTCCTGAGTTGTGTTGTTGTTTTAGGTTCAGAAATGCCCTGCGCTTGCGATTTATTAGCTCTTGGATCACCTGGTCATTCTCATCAACGATTCCCGGTGTTTCCTCGATCAGGCCAACATCCTCAGCATCAAAGCACTGACCACACTCGGGAAGCTGCATTGGGTGGGCCACATTGTTCACAACTATTTTAAGTCGAACAATGATCAAGTGCCCCCTGATTAAAGGGGGGGGGGGGGTCACACTCCAGAAACTTTCATTAAAGTGCCCCCTTGTTTTTTTTTTGAGGGCACCAAAAACACAACTTAATAATTCAACATAAAGGGAACCTTTGTCAAATCAAATCAAATTAATTAAAATAAAAATTCTGTTCTCTCTTGAAATGATGCACTCCAGTCTCTGCAGTGTCCATCTCTTGTGGACACGGCGTGCTCCAACTCCAGAGATACCCTGGCTCGCTACATTGTTCACATGGCTGACACAAGACTCCCAAAGCAAGCGTTCTGCTCAGAACTCCTACATGGCAAGCGAGCCCAAGGTGATCAGAGGAAACATTTCAAGGACACCTTCAAAGCCTCCTTGATAAAAATGCAGCATCCCCACTGATACCTAGGAGTCCTTGGCTAAATTCTGCCCTAAGTGGAGGAAGTGCATCCGGGAGGGTGCTGAGCACCTCGAGTCTCATCACTGAGAGCATGCAGAAACCAAGCATAGGAGCATGCGGCAATCCAGTCCCACCCACCCTTTCCATCAATGACTGGCTGTCTCACCTGTGACAGAGCCTGTAATTCCTGTATTGGAATGTTTAGTCACCTAAGAACTCACCTTTAGAGTGTAAGCAAGTCTTCCTTGATTTCGAGGGACTGCCTATGATGATGATAATGTGTACCTAACCTGTGTTGTTCTTGTCCTGTGAATTTTTGGATTGGCTGTTTTGAAAGACATTTACCCTGCATTTAAATTATGCTGTACTTGTCCTGGGAGTGTTTGAAGGGACAGTGCAGAGGGAGCTTCACTCTGTCTCTAACCCCTGCTCTACCTGCTACCGGTACGCTTGCGGCCTTCTGTAAGAGGTTGGCACTGGAGGGACTGGAGTGCATCGTCACCTCGAGCAACCAAATTTTAATTTGATTTAAGTTTACCATCCAAAGTTTAATTAGTTTATTTTGTTGGTTATAGTGCCCTCCTCCCTTTAATCAGCGGCATTTGATTTACAGATTAACAACAAAATAGTTGCGTTGTACCTGCCCTGGGATTGTTTCTTGGGACAGTGCAGAGGGAGCTTTATTCTGTATCTAACCCGTGCTGTACATGCCCTGGGAATACCTGGTGGGACAGTGTGCAGGGACCCTTACTGTGTATTTAACATGTGCTGTACCTGCCCTGGGAGTGTTTGATGAGTCAGCGTACAGCAAGCTTTAAATTGTAACTAACCCGTGCTGTACCTGCCCTGGGATTGTTTAGGACAGTACAGAGGGAGCTTCACTCTGTATATAACCCTTGCAGTATCTGGCCCACTCCTGCTCCTGTTTGTCATGGTCTTATCTACCCAGCATGCCCCGCACCCAGAATCAGGAGCTGTGTTTGGAGCATGCGCGGTGCAAGTAATGGCGGAAAAGCCATGTTTTGGACAGGCTCCTCAGGATTCTCTTTTTCAGCGGGACGGAGCGGGGTAAGGGACCAGCGGGGAGCGGGGGAGGTTTCATAAACAACCCGTTCCCGCCACAAGCCCGGAATAATAACCGGAATATCGGTGGTTGGAGCTTCGGGGCTTTCTCCCGGTCACAGGCCCAGGATAACGGCGGCCATCTTTGTACAGGAAGGCAGGTTCCGCGTTCCGCCATCTTGATTCAGTGAGTAGCACAGCGCATGCGCGGCCATCTTGGTGCAGGTACAAATTGAGTGATGTCAGTGTCTGGAACTGAACCCAGCCAGAGTCAGTACCTTCAGGGGAGGGGAACCAGTGAGTGTAGAACTGATCCCAGCCAGAGTCAGTACCTTCAGGGGAGGGGAACCAGTGAGTATAGAACTGAACCCAGCCAGAGTCAGTACCTTCAGGGACCAGTGATTGATTGGTGCCGCGGCCCCGCCGCCCCGCCACTGATTGGTGCGAAGCAGCGCGCTGGGTGGGCTGGTGCCCCGCGCCGCCTCGCTCTTGGCTGTGGGCTGAGTGTTGCGGGCGGGCGGTTGGGGGGCTTGTTGGTGGGCTCCGCTCGCAGCCGTTGAGCTCGGGGCCCAGGTGAGGCGAGGCGGAGTTGTGCGCAGGCGTGGTGCCAGCCTATTGTGGGAGAACAGCCGTGGACGGACGACGATTTGCCCTCCCCCGTGGAGGATGGATGAGCAGCCCGGGCAGTGCGCCCAGCCTCCCTGAGGACTCTCAGACTCACGCTGGCGGTGAGATTTGTCGGCGGGTGGCAGCTGCGGGGCACCTTCGGGCGGGGACGGGCCTTGGTTACTGTCGGGGGTTGCCGGGAGTTTGGCCGCCATCTTTGGGCAGCACGTGTCCTCCCGCCACGGGGAGCAGGGAGCGACAGGAGCGGTGCTTCCTCGATGTCACAATGCTTTCCATTGTCCCGCTGCAGGGCAGGGAGCATGCGCGGCGGCCATCTTACTGCAGGGAGCAGGTGCAGGATGGGGACCAGTGACATGAATACATGAGAACATCAGAAATAGGAGATGAGTCGGCCCTTTGGCCCCTCGAGCCTGCCGCCATTCAATAAGATGATGGCTGCAGCATCTGGGGTGGTTCTCCCTGGAGCAGTGAAGGTGCAGGGCAGGTTTAACAGGTGCTCACAATCGGGAAGGCTTTAGATTGAGTCAGGGAACAGAGTGGTTCTGCTCACACAATCAGAGAATGGTTACAGCACGGAAGGCCATTCGGCCCGTCGAACCCTTGCCTACTCCCCTCCCTTTCCCCCGGCCCTGCAAAATGTTGTTTTTCAGATACTTATCCAACTTTTTTTTTTTGAACGCTGTGATTGAGTCTGCCTCCACCACCCTTTCAGGCCGTGCTTTCCGGATCCTAACCACTCTGCATAAAATTGATTTTTTTGATGTCACCTTTGGTTCTTTTGCCATTCACCTTAAATCCGTCTCCTCTGGTTCTCGACCCCTCCACCAATGGGAACAGTATCTCTCTATCTCCTCTGTCCAGATCCCTCATGATTTTGAAAACCTCTATCAATTCTCCTCTCAACGTTATCTGCTCCAAGGAGAACAACCCCAGCTTCTCCAGTCAATCCACGGAACTGAAGTCCCTCATCTCGTGAATCATTCTTGTTAATCTTTTCTGCACCCTCTCTCAGGCCTTCACATCCTAATGTGTGGTGCCCAGAATTGGACACAATGCTCCAGTTGAGACCGAACCAATTTTTAGAAAGGTTAATCATAACCTCCTTGCATTTGTACTCTGTGATGCCCAGGATCCTCTAAGTTTTTTTAACTGCTTTCTCAACCTGTCCTGTCACCTTCAGCGATTTGTCCACATATACCCGCAGGTCTCACTGTTCATGCACCACCTTTAGGATTGTACCCTTTAATTTATATTGCCTCTCCTTGTTTATTTAATCATGCTTTTCTAATTTTATTTCTTAACTCAGATTCACGGCCTCATTTTATTTCTTCCTGCAAGCCCCTCAACTTAATCTGGCAGCGTAATGTTGGCGAGTGGTGATTGATTGCTCTGGGAACCAACAGGAAGAGAGGTCAGAGGCCGGAGGGCCCAGGGAGCAGTGGGTTCTTCAACCAATCGCGGTGCTTGAGGGGTGGATCCTGAGTCAGCCTATCAGGTGAGTCTGTGTGAACCCTGTTAAACAATTCATCTTTTAAAAGTTAAATCGAGATTTCGTTTGTCAACAAAACAGTTTAACATCTGTCAGTATTTTATTTCTATTTATGAGTTCCTATTATGAGTTTCAGACACTTCAGTGCCAAGTGGACCAGGTGTTTCAAGGTCATTCATTTCCCTCTTTCCATATCGCTGTTAGTTAAAGGGACAGACATTGATTTCCCCGCATTATGCATCTTTAGCAGTTAAAGTAACATCCTTCCTGTTGGTAGTGAGTTACATTATGTGCTGGGCGAGATGGCTGGTGGCATCAGCCTTTAAAATACTCATCCTCTTGTTCAAATCTCTCCAGGGTCTCACCCTTTCCTATCTCGGTAACCTCCTCCAGCCCACCAACCCTCTTAATATTTTTTTTTCTTTGGAACAGAGGAGGCTGAGGCAAGACCTTTAATGAGGTGTATAAAATTATGAGCGGCCTAGATAGAGTGGATAGGAAGGACCTATTTCCCTTCGCAGAGGGGTCAGCAACAAGCAGAACTTTTTAGCCAGTGCGTAGCAAGCCCAACAAGAGAGGGGGAAGTTCTGGACTTAGTATTAGGTACTGAAGCTGGGCAGGTGGAAGGGGTATCAGTGGGAGAGCATTGGTGCTAGTGATCGTAATTCAGTTAGATTTAGGTTAGTTATGGAAAAGGACAAAGATAGACCAGCAATAAAAGTTCTCAACTGGGGAAAAGCCAATTTTACTAAGCTGATCTGTGATTTAGCCAAAGTGGACTGGAAACAGCTACTTGAAATGGTGAGAGATTGGGAAATGTTGGTGTTTAGAGGGACCTTGGTGTCCTTGTACACGAATCGCTGAAAGTTAATATGCAGGTACAGCAAGCAATGAAGAAACCAAATGGTATGTCGGCCTTTATTACAAGAGGATTTGAGGATAAGAGTAAACATAAGAACATAAGAAATAGGAACAGGAGTAGGCCATACGGCCCCTCGAGCCTGCTCCGCCATTCAATAAGATCATGGCTGATCTGATCATGTATTCAGCTCCACTTACCCGCCCACTCCCCATAACCCCTTATCCCCTTATCGTTTAAGAAACTGTCTATTTCTGTCTTAAATTTATTTCATGTCCCAGCTTCCACAACCGTCTGAGGCAGCGAGTTCCACAGATTTACAACCCTCGGAGAAGAAATTCCTCTTTATCTCTGCTTTAAATGGGTGGCCCTTATTCTAAGATCATGCCCTCTAGTTCGAGTCTTCCCCATCAGTGGAATCATCCTCTCTGCATCCACCTTGTCAAGCACCCTCATAATGTTGTACATTTCGATAAGATCACCTCTCATTCTTCTGAATTCCAATGAGTACAGGCCCAAAACTACTCAACCTTTCCTCATAAGTCAACCCCCTCATCCCCAGAATCAACCGAGTGAACCTTCTCTGAACGGGCTCTGAAGCAAGTAAATCCTTTCGTAAATATGGAAACCAAAACTGCATGCAGTATTCCAGGTGTGGCCTCACTAATAACTTGTATAGCTGTAGCAAGACTTCCCTGCTTTTATACTCCATCCCCTTTGCAATAAAGGCCAAGATACCATTGGCCTTCCTGATCACTTGCTGTACCTGCATATTATCCTTTTGTGCTTCATACACAAGTGACCCCAGGTGCCACTGTACTGCAGCATTTTGTAATCTTTCTCCATTTAAATAATAACTTGCTCCTAGACATCTTACTGCAATTATATCGGGCCCTTTTGAGACTACACCTGGAGTATTGTGGACAGTTTGGCTGCTTACCCAAGGAAGGATGTACTGTCCATTGAGGATGGTAACGTAGGTTCGCCAGACTGAATCCTGGGGTTGGGGGATTGTCCAGTGAGCAGAGATTGAGTAGACCAGGCCGATATTCTCTACAGTTTAGAAGAACGAAAGGTGATCTCATTGAAACATAGAAAACTCTTACAGGGCTTGACAGTGTAGCTCAGGGGTGTCAAACATATGGCCTGTTGGCAGGACACGGCCCCCCCAAGCCCCTTCCTCCGGCCCGCCATGTGTTTTAATTTATACACCCCCACTCCCAATCTTTCGCTTGCAGACTGGAACACAACCTGAATTTGTCGGCCGTCACGGAACAGGAGGAGGGCGGTGGAAGCACGGGGAAGGTCAGTCAGTGTCCACGGGGAGCAATTCTGGGACAACGAGGGCTCTCACATGGATTGTCAATGGGAGATAAGTTTTGAGTGAGGCAGTGAGTGGATAAATACCGAGAGAGAGGGGGAGGAGTGTCGCTGGAACTCCCGGTGATGTAACAGATGATGGGGGTTAGTGCAGGGTAGGTAGTGAGGGGGTTGTGTTCCTGCACTTCTCTCCCCTCCTCGGCCCCAGTGAGGCGCTGATTTAAAATTCTCAGCCTCCTGTTCAAATCCCTCAATCTCCCCTCCCCTCCCCATCCCATCTCTGTAACCTCCTCCAGCCCCTCCCCATCTCTGTAACCACCTCCAGCCCTACAACCCTCCCGTTCTCTGTAACCTCCTCAGCCCTACACACCTCCCTATCTCTCTCAACCTCCTCCAGCACCGACACCTCTCATATCTCTCTAAACCTCCTCCAGCCCCAAAGCCCCACCCCTACATCCCTCCCTATCTCTCGAACCTCCTCCTGCCCTACATCCCTCCCTATCTCTAAACCTCCTCCAGCCCCTACACCCCTCCCTATCTCTCTAAACCTCCTCCAGCCCCTACACCCCTCCCTATCTCTCTAAACCTCCTCCAGCCCCTACAGCCCTCCCTATCTCACTAACCCTCCTCCAGCCCCTACACCCCTCCATATCTCTAACCCTATCCACCTCCGTATCTCTGTAACCTCCTCCAGGCCTACACCCCTTGCTATCTCTTTAACCTCCAGCCCCTACACCCCTCCCTATCTCTGCAACCTCCTCCAGCACGACAACCCTTCCCCTCTGTAACCTCCTCCAGCACTACACACCTTGGTATCTCTCCAACCTACTCCAGCACCTACATACCTCCCTATCTCTAACCTCCTCCAGCACCTACATACCTCCCTATCTCTGTTATCTCCTCCAGCCCGTACACCCCTCCCCATGTTTGTACTCTCCTCCAATTGCTGCACCCCTCCCGATCTCTGTAACCTCCTCGAGCCCCTAGACCCTTCCTTATCTCTGCAATCTCCTTCAGACCGACACCTCTCCCTATTTCTGTAACCTCTCCAGCCAATACACCCCTCCCTATCTCTAATCTCCTCCATCCCCGACATCTCTCCCTATCTCTGTAACCTCCTCCAGACCCTACACCCCTCCCCATCTGTAACCTCCTCCAGTGCAACACACCTCCACATCTCTCTAATCTCCTCCAGCCCCTACACCCATCCCTATCGCTGTAATCTTCAGAACCTACAATGCTCCCTATCTCTGTAACCTCCTCCAGCACTAGACCCCTCCCTATCTCTGTAACCTCCAGACACTACACCCATCGCTATCTCTGTAACCTCCTCCAGCCTAAACCCCTCATCTCTGTAACCTCCTTCAGCACTACACCTCTTCCTATCCGTGTAACCTCCTCCAGCCCCTACACCCCTACCTTTCTCTGTGACCTCCTCCTGCCCCTACACCCCTCCCTATCTCTGTAACCTCCTCCAGACCAGATACCCGTCCCGATCTCCAACCACCTCCAGCCCCTAAACCCCTCCCTATCTCCGTAACCACCTCCAGCCCGACAACCCTCCCTTTCTCTGCAACCTCCTCCAGCCCTACATCTCTCCCTATATCTGTAACCTCCTCCAGCCCTATACCACTCCCTAGCTGTGTAACCTCCTCCAGCCCTATACCCCTCCCTATCTCTAACCTCCTCGAGCCCCTACAACCCTCCCAATCTCTGCAACCTACTCCAGCCCCTACACCCCTTCCTCTCTCTTAACCTACAGCACCTACACCCTTCCCTATCTCTGTAACCTACAGCACCTACACCCTTCCCTATCTCTGTAATCGCCTCCAGCCCTCCACCCCTCCCTATCTCCATAACCACCTCCAATACCAGAACCTTCCCTATCTCTGAAATCTCCTCCAGCCCCTTCCTATCTCTATAACCTCATCCAGCACTGCACACCTCCCTATCTCTGTAACCAGCTGCAGCCCTACAATCCTCCCTATCGCTGTAGTCTCCTCCAGACCCTACAAACATCTCTCTCTCTAACCTCCTCCAGCCCTTACACTCATCCTGTTCTTGAAAACCTTCTCCAGCCCTAAACCCCTCCCTATCTCTGTAACCTCCAGACCCTACATCCCTCCCTCACTGTAATCTCCTCCAGCCCTAAACCCCGCCCTATCTCTAACCTCCTGCAGGCCCTACACATCTCCCTATCTCTGTAACACCCTCCAGCACTACAATCCTCCCCCTCTGTAACCTCCTCCAGCACTGGACCCCTCCCCCTCTGTAACCTCTTTCAGCTTTTACACCCTCCCGATCCCTCTAACCTCCTCCAGCACCTACACACCTCTCTATCTCTCTAACCTCCTCCAGCCCGACACCCCTCTGTATCTCTGACCTTCCTCTTCCCACTGCCCCCCCCTTTACAGTTGAGCCACCCATGATGCCTTGGACTTGGCTCTGGCTGTACTCCCTGAGGAACCACCAGTACAGAGAGTGAGATGCACTGAGAGGTGTCCTGCACTACCTGCCTGGTCCTCCATGTCTGTCTGGGCAGTCACCCATTCCCTCTCTGCCTGCACACTCTTCTGCTGCGAGGTGACGACCCCCTGAAAGGTGCTATCCACGTAGCTCTCAGCCTCGCGGATGCAGTGACACTCGCTGCTGCTCAAGCTCACAAACCCCATGCTCAAGCATGCCTCCCCCAGCTGAAGTGCCTTACCCCACTCCCGGTGCATGACTCCCCCAGCTGAAGTGCCTTACCGCAGTCCCAGTATATGCCTCCCCCAGCCGAAGTGCCTTACCCCACTCCCAGTATATGCCTCCCCCAGCGGAAGTGCCTTACCCCAGTTCCAGTATATGCCTTACCCCAGTCCTGTTTCTCGGCACCACCTGCATGGAATGATTTGGGCTTAGAGGGGGCGGGCCATGACACGGTGTGGGGCTTGTCGCCTGTCCATCAGAAAAGTGCAGAACAAATAGTTCCCTGCGTTAATAAACCCCGGGGGGGTCACGCAGCCTGAGCGCGGGCCCAGGCTCGAGAGACAACACTCCGCACCATCCGCTACACACACACCGGGGCTCGGTCCCAGGCCCCGAATCACAGCCCGCAGGCCCAGTGTTTGCACCCCTGGTTCCAGCCTGGGCATACGCTATTGGGCCAGCCTGGGCTCACGCTATTGGGCAGCACAAAAGACCCAGGGTCCAGCGTAATACAAACGGAGACAGGGTCCAGCGTAATTCAAACGGAGACAGGGTCCGGCGTAATTCAAACGGAGACAGGGTCCGGCGTAATACAAACGGAGACAGGGTCCGGCGTAATACAAACGGAGACAGGGTCCGGCGTAATACAAACGGAGACAGGGTCCGGCGTAATACAAACGGAGACAGGGTCCGGCGTAATACAAATTGAGACAGGGTCCGGCATAATACAAACGGAGACAGGGTCCGGCATAGTTTTACACTGTAAACAAGTATTTAATAACTGAAACAGCGTTTTTGCAATAATAACTGAAAGTGTGACACTATCCCCTCTAACAGAAGCCTTTAACACTTTAACAATACCAGAAACATACTCGATAGAATACAACAGAGACACGATCTACAGTTATAATAATAGAGGTGTGCACTAGAACTGGAACTACAGGGGCAGGTTATTTTCAGGTCTAGTGTAACAATTCCAGAGACAGGGTCCGGAGTAATAACAGCAAATGCATGGCCCACTGTGAGAGTAACAAAGACAGTGTTTGATCCAATAATAACAGAGGCAGACTCGAGTGTAATTGTGAACACAATGCTGGATCGAGTGTGATGGTCACACAGGCAGTGTCCAGTGCAACAAAACAAAGATTGGGTCTCCTCTAATAGTGTGTGCAAGTCGGGGCCTATTGCTATAACCTCATTCACCCATCCCCCTGTGCTCACTGACCTACATTGGCTCCAGGTTAAGCAACGCCTCGATTTTAAAATTCTAATCTTTGGTTTCAAAACTCTCCCTGGCCTCGCCCCTCCCTATCTCTGTAAACTCTTACAGCCCCACCACCCTCCGAGTTTCTGCACTCCTCCAAATCTGTCCTTGCCCATCCCTGATTTTAATCGCTCCACCATTGGTGGCCGTGTCTTCAGCTGCCGAAGCTCTAAGCTCTGGAATTCCCCCCTAAACCTCCACCTCCTCCTTTCAAGGTTCTTTTTAAAAACTACCTCTTCAATCAACCTTTTGGGAATCTGTCCTGATATCTTTCTCTGTGGCTCTGTGTCAAAAATGTTTTCTTATTGATATCGATCGTGTTAAGCGCCGTGAGATGTTTCATTGCATTAAATGCGCTATATTAATGTAAGTTCTGGTTGTTTTCTTGTTGTAACAAATGCTTTGCCGAATGTGTGATAACAGAGTCAAGGCCCACTGCAGTATGAATGTGTGGGTCAGTGTAATAACACCGGCACGGTCTAGTGTAACGGGAACAGGGAACAGACCCTGTCAGCCTTGGCTCAGTGGTAGCACTCTCGGCCGAGTGAGGGTTCAATTCCCAATCCAGAGCCCGAGCACATCATCTAGGCCCAGACTCCAGGTGTCAGTACAGAGGGAGTGCTGCACTGTCAGAGGTGCCGTCTTTCAGATGAGACATTAAACCGATACCCTGTCTAGATTTAAGTTACATGTAAAAGATCCCACGGCCACGATTCAGAGGAATAGCAGGCAGAGTTCACCCCGGTGTCCGGGTTAATGTGTGTCCCTGAACTTACATCACTGAGAACGGATTGTCTTGTCATCATTACATGGCTGATTGTGGGATCATGCTGTGCACAAATTGGATGCTGCATTTCCCACATTACATCCCCCCCCCCCTCGCCCCTTTGTGTCTTGAATTGCCTTCACTGTCATGGAAACTGACAATTGGAACCGGTCAGGATTTGAACGCTATTTACAACAGATTCGAGATGTTCTGAGAGTCAGTATCTTTCTCTATTCTGCCCACTCGAGGAGTTAGATGACCAACTTTCTCCTGTGAATATAGAGCTGGAGTATTGGGTCGTGATTTATTCACTAGTTCATCCTGTTGACTCTAAATATTGAGTCTTGTGGTTTCAGACACCAGATAATCAAGCTCAGAACACCAGACTGACTTTTACTGACGTTATTAACAGCACTGCAAACATACAGACAGTATAGTTACCGGATCCAGAGAACAGGGATAATGGAGTGGGTTCCCAGGGCTCCTCTCCCCAGGTGTGTCTGACAAGCTGCGGATACACTGGCGATATTTATACTGAACTTGTTTGCTACATTCCTGATCTGACCCTGCTCAAACCATAACCAAAAGGATATCGGTGCAAGGTTCTGCCTGTGACCACAGGCTGTGTCACTGTCACACACAGATACCGTTTCCTTGTTTCACATCTCCATACAAACACCATCACTTCACACATCCCCTTTCTACACAGTTACAGCCGCCATGAGCAAGGACATGAGCCACATTCAACTACACAAACATTTCATAATAGCAAAGGTTAAACTGGGATAACTGTTCAGTTATTTTCTGTTCAGGCAAAATGCAAAACAATCCAGCAGCTCACCAGCACCTTGACAGCATCTCATCGGCCGACAGGCTTTTATTAAGTCGGGGCCGTCTAGGGGAGGGGGGGGCCGCCTGGGGGGGGGGAATAGTGGTCGTCTATGGGGGTTGGGGGTAGGAGGCGAGGGGCCGTCGGGGGAGAGGGGAGGAGGGGCGGTCCGGGAGGAGGGGGGTGGAGTTCCGGGAGTAGCGATGGCCCAGGAGGAGGGGAGGAGCGGCGGCCCGGGAGAAGGGGAGGAGGGGAGGAGGGGCGGTCCGGGAGGAGGGGGGCGGGGCGTTCCGGGAGGTGCGGTGTTCCGGGAGGAACCGGCTGGTGCAGGGTCACAGCCCAGCGGGTAAGTGATTGGCTGGTGGATTGGTAAATCTTTTTCTTTTGCTTTTCAGTAGGAAACCTTTGTCATTGTTGTAAGTCAGTCTGCCAGTAAATATATGTGAACTTTATTATCTAAGGAAAGCCAGTTAATTCAATCAGCGGATTGCTGAGTAGTTGCTGGGTGTATTTCTCTAAGGTTTAGAGTTTAGTTCTACTTGATAGTTGTGAGTGTAACTTGAGGGATGACAGAACAGCTCAGTCCCGTGCATTACACATCCTGTGGCATGTGGGAAATCCTGGAAGCTTCGCACAGCCGGGACGTCCACATGTGCAGGAGGTGTCTCCAGCTCCGCGTTTTGGAGCTTGAGCGGCGGCTGGAGTCACTGCGGTGCATCCATGAGACTGAGAGCTCCGGGGATCTCACGTTTCTAGAGATGGTCACCCCGCAGCTTAAGAATGTGCAGGCAGAGAGGGATTGGGTGACCCCTGGACAGAAGAGGAGGACTAGGCAGGGAGTGCAGGAGTTCCCCGAGTCCATCTCGCTCTCCAACTGGTTCTCTGTTCTGAGTACCGGTGAGGGCGATGGTGGCTCTGGGGAGTGCAGCCAGAGCCAAATCCACGGCACCACGGGTGTCTCAGCTGCACGGGGGGTAGGGGGGGAGGAAGAAGAATGGAAGATCTATAGTGGTAGGGGATACAATAGTCAGAGGAACAGACAGGTGTTTCTGCAGCCACAGACGTGACTCCAGGATGGTATGTTGCCTCCCTGGTGCCAGAGTCAAGGATGTCACTGAGCAGCTGCAGGGCATTCTGGGGGGAGAGGGTGAACAGCCGGAGGTTGTGGTCCACATCGGGACCAATGACATGGGTAGAGGAAACTAACAATATTCCGATAGTGGATAGTCAAGGGGCTATAGGGTGGGGGAGGAACGTAACACAATTACAATCACTAAGGTGGTGGTACTCAGTAAGATAATGGGACTGAAGGCAGATAAATCCCCTGGACCTGATGGATTACATCCTAGGGTCTTAAGAGAAGTAGCGGCGGGGATTGTGGATGCATTGGTTGTAATTTACCAAAATTCCCTGGATTCTGGGGAGGTCCCAGCAGATTGGAAAATTGCAAATGTAACGCCCCTTTTTAAAAAAGAAGGCAGACAAAAAGCAGGAAACTACAGACCAGTTAGTCTAACATCTGTCGTTGGGAAAATGTTGGAGTCCATTATTAAAATAGCAGTTGTAGGACATTTGGAAAAGCAAAATTCAGTCAGGCAGAGTCAGCATGGATTTATGAAGGGAAGTCATGTTTGACAAATTTGCTGGAGTTCTTTGAGGATGTAACAAACAGGATGGATAAAGGGGAACCAGTGGATGTGGTTTATTTGAATTTCCAGAAGGCATTTGACAATGTGCCACGTAAAAGGTTACTGCACAAGATAAAAGTTCACGGGGTTGGGGGTAATAATTTAGCATAAATAGAGGATTGGCTAACGAACAGAAAACCGAGAGTCGGGATAAATGGTTCAATCTCTGGTTGGCAACCAGTAACTAATGGGGTGTCGCAGGGATCAGTGATGGGACCCCAACTATTTAGAATCTATATTAACGACTTCGAAGACGGGACCGAGTGTAACGTTGCCAAGTTTGCTGATGATACAAAGATCGGAGGAAAAGCAATGTGTGAGGAGGACACACAAAATCTGCAAAAGGACATAGACAGGCTAAGTGAGTGAGCAAACATTTGTCAGATGGTGTATAATGTTGGAAAGTGTGAGGTCCTGCACTTCGGCAGAAAAACAATCGAAGAGCAAGTTATTATTTAAATGGAGAAAGATTGCAAAGTGCCACAGTACAACGGGATCTGGGGGTACTTGTGCATGAAACAAGGATAGTGTGCAGGTACAGCAAGTGATCAGGAAGACCAATGGTATCTTGGCATTTATTGCAAAGGGGATGGAGTATAAAAGCAGGGAAGTCTTGCTACAGCTATATAATGAATCGGTGAGGCCACACCTGGAACACTGCGTGCAGTTTTGGTTTCCATATTTATGAAAGGATATACTTGCTTTGGGGGCAGTTCAGAGAAGGTTCACTCGGTTGATTCCAGGGACGAGGGGGTTGACTTATGAGGAAAGGTTGAGGAGGTTGGGCCTCTACTCATTGGAATTCAGAAGAATGAGAGATGATGTTATCGAAACGTATAAGATTATGAGGGGGCTTGACAAGGTGGATGCAGAGAGGATGTTTCCACTGATGGGGGAGACTAGAACTAGGGTACATAATCTTAGAATAAGGGGCAGCCCATTTAAAACTGAGATGAGAAGGAATCTCTCTGAGGGTTGTAAATCTGTGGAATTCACTGCCTCAGAGAGCTGTGGAAGCTGGGACATTGAATACATTTAAGACAGAAATAGACAGTTTCTTAAATGATGAGGGGATAAGGGATTATGGGGAGTGGGCAGGGAAGTGGAACTGAGTCCATGATAGGATCAGCCATGATGGTGTTAAATGGCGGAGCAGGCTCAAGAGGCCGGATGGCCCACTGTTGCTCCTATTTCTGATGTTCTAACACGTCCAAGGTGTCGGCCAGTGACCCCGCTGACCCGGGCCTGTCACCACGAGGCAAACCCGGGGTCTCTGGGCTGTGATTGGGGCCTGGGGCCCACAGCAGGTGTTTGACGTTCACCCGCCCACTCGTGGCTCCAATTCCTGCCCCGCACCGACAGTCGACTGTCTCCTGTCCGACATCATCCGGGCTCCACCAACTGTGGCCGCCGCTGCCCGTCATGCTCAGTGCGGGAGATCCGGGCCCAGCCCCGCCCACTGGGGGGGCCGCAAGCCCCGCCCCTCGCTCACTCCGATTGGTTGGAGGACCAACTGCCCGCTCGGTCCTCCAGCCCCGCCCCTCGCTCTTCCTATTGGCCCAGAGCTGGCCTTGCCAGCGACACACACATCCCATGTCCCATGAACAAATAAAAAAACAGGTCAGCTTTGTTTCAAACGCACAGTTGAGTATTTGTTTCTAATTGATGTCCCGTTACCGACTGTTCAATTTTGGGACCTTTTCTCCTTTCTAACTCTGGATTATTTCAATTCTCATACCTTCGGTTACTCTCAGGGACAAGTGCCAGTTCCCCATACCTTCCAGAGTCCCTCTCCGAGCTTTGGTATCAAGGGAAGGTGTCTGTAACACACCCGGGATCACTAAACACAAAACCCAGTCTGTTAATCACTTTCAGATACTGGACTTAGTGTGTGCCCCACAGCATCTCTCTCACCTTCGATGTGTGAATGGAGCATCACGCCTACAAACCTGGTTTTAAATTTAAATGCACTCAGCAAATGTACTTAATGAAAGCCTGTCGGCCGATGAGACGCTGTAAAGGTGCTGGTGAGCTGCTGGATTGTTCTGCATTTTGCCTGAACAGAAAATAACTGAACATTTATCCAAGTTTAACCTTTGCTATTATGAAATGTTTGTGCAGTTTAATGTGGCTCATGTCCTTGCTCATGTCCGCTGTAATTTGTCGAAAGGGGATGTGTGAAGTGATGTTGTTTGTATGGAGATGTGAAACAAGGAAACGGTATCTGTGTGTGACAGTGACACAGCCCTGTGGTCACAGGCAGAACCTTGCACCGATATCCTTGTGGTTATGGTTTGAGCAGGGTCAGATCTGGAATGTAGCAAACAAGTTCAGTATAAATATCGCCAGTGTAACCACAGCTTGTTAGACACACCTGGGGAGAGGAGCCCTGGGAACCCACTCCATTATCCCTGTTCTCCGGATCCGGTAACTATACTGTCTGTATGTTTGCAGTGCTGTTAATAACATCAGTACAAGTCAATCTGTTGTCCTGAGCTTGATTATCTGGTGTCTGAAACCACAAGACTCAATATTTAGAGTCAACAGGATGAACTAGTGAATACATCACGACCCAATACTCCAGCTCTATATTCACAGGAGAAAGTTGGTCATCTAACTCCTCAAGTTGGCAGAATAGAGAAAGATACTGACTCTCACAACATCTCGAATCTGTTGTAAATATTGTTCAATTCCTGACTAGTTCCAATTGTCAATTTCCATTAAAGTGAAGGCAATTCAAGACACAAGAGGGGCTGGGAGTAGGGGTGAAGGAGGGGTTGGGATGAGGAGTTGGAGAGTAGGGGTGAAGTGGGGATTTGAGAGTAGGGGTGAAGGAGGGGTTGGGGTAAGGGGGGTTGGGGAGTAGGGGTAAGGGGGGTTGGGGAGTAGGGGTGAAGGAGGGGTTGGGGTGAGGGGGAGTTGGAGAGTAGGGGTGAAGGAGGGGTTGGGGTGAGGGGGAGTTGGAGAGTAGGGGTGAAGGAGGGGTTGGGGTGAGGGGGGTTGGGGAGTAGGGGTGAAGGGAGGGGTTGGGGTGAGGAGGGTTGGAGAGTAGGGGTGAAGGAAGGGTTGGGGTGAGGGGGGTTGGAGAGTAGGGGTGAGGGGGGTTGGAGAGTAGGGGTGAAGGAGGGGTTGTGGTGAGGGGGGTTGGAGAGTAGGGGTGAAGGAGGGGTTGGGGTGAGTGGGGTTGAAGAGTAGGGGTGAAGGAGGGGTTGGGGTGAGGGAGGTTTGAGAGTAGGGGTGAAGGAGGGGTTGGGGTGAGGGGGGTTTTGGGGAGGAGATGTAATGTAGGAAATGCAGCAGCCAATTTGTGCACAGCAGGATCCCACAAACAGCCATGTAATGATGACAAGACAATCCGTTCTCAGTGATGTAAGTTGAGGGATACACATTGCCCAGGACACTGGGGTGAACTCCGCCTGTTATTCCTCTGAATCGTGGCTGTGGGATCTTTTACATCCAACTTAAAATCTAGGCAGGGTATCGGTTTAATGTCTCAACTGAAAGACGGCACCTCTGACAGTGCAGCACTCCCTCTGTACTGACACCTGGAGTCTGGGCCTAGATGATGTGCTCGGGCTCTGGATTGGGAATTGAACCCTCACTCGGCCGAGAGTGCTACCACTGAGCCAAGGCTGACGGGGTCTGTTCCCTGTTCCCATTACACTAGACCGTGCCGGTGTTATTACACTGACCCACACATTCATACTGCAGTGGGCCTTGACTCTGTTATCAGACATTCGGCAAAGCATTTGTTACAACAAGAAAGCAACCAGAACTTACATTAATATAGCGCCTTTAATGCAATGAAACATCTCACGGCGCTTAACACGATCGATATCAATAAGAAAACATTTTTGACACAGAGCCACAAAGAAAGATATCAGGACAGATTCCCAAAAGATTGATCGAAGAGGTAGTTTTTAAAAAGAAACTTGAAAGAGGAGGTGGATGTTTAGGGGGATTTCCAGAGCTTAGAGCTTCGGCAGCTGAAGACACGGCCACCAATGGTGGAGTGATTAAAATCAGGGATGGGCAAGGACAGATTTGGAGGAGTGCAGAAACTCGGAGGGTGGTGGGGCTGTAAGAGTTTACAGAGATAGGGAGGGGCGAGGCCATGGAGAGTTTTGAAACCAAAGATTAGATTTTAAAATCGAGGCTTTGCTTAACCGGGAGCCAATGTAAGTCAGTGAGCACAGGGGGATGGGTGAATGAGGTTATAGCAATAGGCCCTGACTTGCACACACTATTAGAGGAGACCCAATCTTTGTTTTGTTGCACGAGACACTGCCTGTGTGACCATCACACTCGATCCAGCATTGTGTTCAGTATTACACTAGAGTCTGCCTCTGTTATTATTGGATCAAACACTGTCTTTGTTACTCACAGTGGGCCATGCATTTGCTGTTATTACTCCGGACCCTGTCTCTGGAATTGTTACACTAGACCTGAAAATAACCTGCCCCTGTAGTTCCAGTTCTAGTGCACACCTCTATTATTATAACTGTAGATTGTGTCTCTGTTGTATTCTATAGAGAATGTTTCTGGTATTGTTAAAGTGTTAAAGGCTTCTGTTAGTGTGACACTATCACCTCTTTCAATTATTATTGCCAAAATATTAATTCAATATTAAATACTTGTTTCTAGTGTAAAACTAGGCTTTGTATCAGTTATTAATGCACCATATCCTGTCTCTGTTTATATTACACTGGACCCTGTCTCTGTTTATATTACACTGACCCCCAAACACTGTTTATATTACACTACACGCTGACACTGTTTATATTACACTTAGCCTTGTCTCTGTTTATATTACACTGGGCCCTGTCTCGATTTATATTACACTAGACCCTGACACTGTTTATATTACACTACACCCTGTCTCTGTTAAAATTACACTGGGCCGTGTCTCTGTTTATATTACACTGGGCCCTGTCTCTGTTTATATTACACTGGACCCTGTCTCTGTTTATATTACACTGGACACGGTCTCTGTTTATATTACACTGGGCCCTGTCTCTGTTTATATTACACTGGGCCCTGTCTCTGTTTATAATACACTGGGCACTGTCTCTGTTTATATTACACTGGGCCCTGACACTGTTTATATTACACTGGGCCCTGTCTCTGTTTATATTACACTGGGCCCTGTCTCTGTTTATATTATACTGGGCCCTGTCTCTGTTTATATTACACTGGGCCCTGACACTGTTTATATTACACTGCACCCTGTCTCTGTTTGTATTACACTGCACCCTGTCTCTGTTTATATTACACTGCACCCTGTCTCTGTTTATATTACACTGGACCCTGCCTCTGTTTATATTACACTGGACCCTGTCTCTGTTTATATTACACTGGACCCTGTCTCTGTTTATATTACACTGGACCCTGTCTCTGTTTATATTACACTAGACCCCGTCTCTGTGTATATTACACTAGACCCTGTCTCTGTTTATATTACACTAGACTCTGTCTCTGTTTACATTACACTAGACTCTGTCTCTGTTTATATTACACTAGACCCTGTCTCTGTTTATATTACACGAGACCCTGTCTCTGTTTATATTACACTAGACCCTGTCTCTGTTTATATTACACTAAACCCTGTCTCTGTTTATATTACACTAGACCCTGTCTCTGTTTATATTACACTAGGCCCTGTCTCTGTTTATATTACACTAGATCCTGTCTCTGTTTATATTACACTAGACCCTGACTAGACCCTGTCTAGACCCTGTCTCTGTTTATATTACACTACACCCTGTCTCTGTTTATATTACACTACACCCTGTCTCTGTTTATATTACACTAGACCCTGTCCCTGTTTATATTACACTAGACCCTGTCTCTGTTTATATTACACTGGGCCCTGTCCCTGTTTATATTACACTAGACCCTGTCTCTGTTTATATTACACTAGGCCCTGTCCCTGTTTATATTACACTAGACCCTGTCTCTGTTTATATTACACTAGACCCTGTCTCTGTTTATATTACACTAGACCCTGTCCCTGTTTATATTACACTGGACCCTGTCTCTGTTTATATTACACTGGACCCGGTCTCTGTTTATATTACACTAGACCCGGTCTCTGTTTATATTACACTAGACCCGGTCTCTGTTTATATTACACTAGACCCGGTCTCTGTTTATATTACACTAGACCCGGTCTCTGTTTATATTACACTAGACCCGGTCTCTGTTTATATTACACTAGACCCGGTCTCTGTTTATATTACACTAGACCCGGAGAGAGGTGGGAGTCGAGAGAATCAGCTGCCTATAAAAGGCTCAGCAGTCCGGGGAGCGTCGAGCGTCGAGAGAAGCGGGAGTCGAGAGAGGCAGCGGCCTTTCAAAGGCTCAGCAGTCCGGGGAGCATCGAGAGAGGCGGGAGTCGAGAGAGGCAGCGGCCTTTCAAAGGCTCAGCAGTCCGGGGAGCGTCGAGCGTCGAGAGAGGCAGCGGCCTATAAAAGGCTCAGCAGTCCGGGGAGCGTCGAGCGAGGCGGGAGTCGAGAGAGGCAGCGGCCTATAAAAGGCTCAGCAGTCCGGGGAGCGTCGAGAGAGGCGGGAGTCCAGAGAGGCAGCGGCCTATAAAAGGCTCAGCAGTCCGGGGAGCGTCGAGAGAGGCAGCGGCCTATAAAAGGCTCAGCAGTCCAGGGAGCGTCGAGAGAGGCGGGAGTCGAGAGAGGCTGCGGCCTATAAAAGGCTCAGCAGTCCAGGGAGCGTCGAGAGAGGCGGGAGTCGAGAGAGGCAGCGGCCTATAAAAGGCTCAGCAGTCCGGGGAGCATCGAGAGAGGCGGGAGTCGAGAGAGGCAGCGGCCTATAAAAGGCTCAGCAGTCCGGGGAGCGTCGAGAGAGGCGGGAGTCGAGAGAGGCAGCGGCCTATAAAAGGCTCAGCAGTCCAGGGAGCGTCGAGAGAGGCGGGAGTCGAGAGAGGCAGCGGCCTATAAAAGGCTCAGCAGTCCGGGGAGTCCAGAGAGGAGTGACTTGTGCAGCTCCAGCTGAGAGAAGTCAAAAAAGAAGTAGAAAGAAATCAAAAGGTGACGTCACAGCCAACGTGGTAAGTGATTGGCTGCTGATTGGTGAGTAGTTTTTCTTTTTCTTTATAAATCAGTAACTTTTAACATTGTTGTCGGCAATTTAAGTGTATCTAAGGGTTAAGTCATGGCAGGACAGCTCAGTTACGTGATATGCTCCTCCTGTACCATGTGGGAACACGGGGACAACACCAGTGTCCCTGACGACTACATGTGCGGGAAGTGTGTCCACCTCCGGCTACTGACGGTCCGCGTTGCGGAGTTGGAGCTGAAGGTGGATTCACTCTGGAGCATCCACGATGCTGAGAATGACGTGAGTATCACGTGTAGCGAGTTGGTCTTACCGCAGGAGAAGGGTCCACAGCCAGCGAGGGAATGGAAGACCAGCAGGAAGAGTAGTGCAAGGAAGGTAGTGCAGGGGTCCCCTGTGGTCATCCCACTGCAAAACAGATACACTGCTTTGCGTGCTGTTGAGGGATTGGCTCATCAGGAGCGGGCAGCAGCAGCCAAGTTCATGGCACTGTGGCTGGCTCTGTTGCACAGGAGGGCAGGAAAAAGAGTGGGCGAGCGATAGTGATAGGGGATTCAATTGTAAGGGGAATAGATAGGCGTTTCTGCGGCCGCAACCGAGACTCCAGGATGGTATGTTGCCTCCCTGGTGCAAGGGTCAAGGATGTCTCGGAGCGGGTGCAGGATATTTTAAAAAGGGAGGGAGAACAGCCAGTTGTCGTGGTGCACGTTGGTACCAATGACATAGGTAAAAAAAGGGATGAGTTCCTACGAAATGAATTTAAGGAGCTAGGAGCTAAATTAAAAAGTAGGACCTCAAAAGTAGTAATCTCGGGATTGCTACCAGTGCCACGTGCTAGTCAGAGTTGGAATCGCAGGATAGCTCAGATGAATACGTGGCTTGAGCAATGGTGCAGCAGGGAGGGATTCAAATTCCTGGGGCATTGGAACCGGTTCTGGGGGAGGTGGGACCAGTACAAACCGGACGGTCTGCACCTGGGCAGAATCGGAACCAATGTCCTCGGGGGAGTGTTTGCTAGTGCTGTTGGGGAGGAGTTAAACTAATATGGCAGGGGGATGGGAACCAATGCAGGGAGATAGAGGGAAACAAAAAGGAGGCAAAAACAAAAGACAGAAAGGAGATGAGGAAAAGTGGAGGGAAGAGAAACCCAAGGCAAAGAACAAAAAGGGCCATTGTACAGCAAAATTCTAAAAGGACAGAGGGTGTTAAAAAAACAAGCCTGAAGGCTTTGTGTCTTAATGCAAGGAGTATCCGCAATAAGGTGGATGAATTAACTGTGCAAATAGATGTTAACAAATATGATGTGATTGGGATTACGGAGACGTGGCTCCAGGATGATCAGGGCTGGGAACTCAACATTCAGGAAGGATAGAATAAAAGGAAAAGGAGGTGGGGTAGCATTGCTGGTTAAGGAGGAGATTAATGCAATAGTTAGGAAGGACATTAGCTTGGATGATGTGGAATCTATATGGGTAGAGCTGCAGAACACCAAAGGGCAAAAAACGTTAGTGGGAGTTGTGTACAGACCTCCAAACAGTAGTAGTGATGTTGGGGAGGGCATCAAACATGAAATTAGGGGTGCGTGCAATAAAGGTGCAGCAGTTATAATGGGTGACTTTAATATGCACATAGATTGGGCTAACCAAACTGGAAGCAATACGGTGGAGGAGGATTTTCTGGAGTGCATAAGGGACGGTTTTTTAGACCAATATGTCGAGGAACCAACTAGGGGGGTGGCCATCTTAGACTGGGTGTTATGTAATGAGAGAGGATTAATTAGCAATCTCGTTGTGCGAGGCCCCTTGGGGAAGAGTGACCATAATATGGTGGAATTCTGCATTGGGATGGAGAATGAAACAGTTAATTCAGAGACCATGGTCCAGAACTTAAAGAAGGCTAACTTTGAAGGTATGAGGCGTGAATTGGCTGGGATGGATTGGCGAATGATACTTAAGGTGTTGACTGTGGATGGGCAATGGCAGACATTTAGAGACCGCATGGATGAACTACAACAATTTACATTCCTGCCTGGCATAAAAATAAAAAAGGGAAGGTGGCTCAACCGTGGCTATCAAGGGAAATCAGGGATAGTATTAAAGCCAAGGAAGTGGCATACAAATTGGCCAGAAATAGCAGCGAACCTGGGGACTGGGAGAAATTTAGAACTCAGCAGAGGAGGACAAAGGGTTTGATTAGGGCAGGGAAAATGGAGTATGAGAAGAAGCTTGCAGGGAACATTAAGACGGATTGCAAAAGTTTCTATAGATATGTAAAGAGAAAAAGGTTAGTAAAGACAAATGTAGGTCCGCTGCAGTCAGAATCAGGGGAAGTCATAACGGGGAACAAAGAAATGGCGGACCAATTGAACAAGTACTTTGGTTCGGTATTCACGAAGGAGGACATGAACAACCTTCCGGTTATAAAAGGGGTCGGGGGGTCCAGTAAGGAGGAGGAACTGAGGGAAATCCTTATTAGTCGGGAAATTGTGTTGGGGAAATTGATGGGATTGAAGGCCGATAAATACCCAGGGCCTGATGGACTGCATCCCAGAGTACTTAAGGAGGTGGCCTTGGAAATAGTGGATGCGTTGACTGTCATTTTCCAACATTCCATTGACTCTGGATCAGTTCCTATGGAGTGGAGGGTAGCCAATGTAACCCCACTTTTTAAAAAAGGAGGGAGAGAGAAAACAGGGAATTATAGACCGGTCAGCCTGACATCGGTAGTGGGTAAAATGATGGAATCAATTATTAAGGATGTCATAGCAGTGCTTTTGGAAAGAGGTGACATGACAGGTCCAAGTCAGCATGGATTTGTGAAAGGGAAATCATGCTTGACAAATCTTCTGGAATTTTTTGAGGATGTTTCCAGTAGAGTGGATAAGGGAGAACCAGTTGATGTGGAATATTTGGACTTTCAGAAGGCGTTCGACAAGGTCCCACACAAGAGATTGATGTGCAAAGTTAGAGCACATGGGATTGGGGGTAGTGTACTGACATGGATTGAGAACTGGTTGTCAGACAGGAAGCAAAGAGTAGGAGTAAATGGGTACTTTTCAGAAAAGGCAGGCAGTGACTAGTGGGGTACCGCAAGGTTCTGTGCTGGGGCCCCGGCTGTTTACACTGTACATTAATGATTTAGATGAGGGGTTTAAATGTAGTATCTCCAAATTTGCAGATGACACTAAGTCGGGTGGCAGTGTGCGCTGCGAGGAGGATGCTGTGAGGCTGCAGAGCGACTTGGATAGGTTAGGTGAGTGGGCAAATGCATGGCAGATGAAGTATAATGTGGATAAATGTGAGGTGATCCACTTTGGTGGTAAAAATAGAGAGACAGACTATTATCTGAATGGTGACAGATTAGGAAAAGAGGAGGTGCAAGGAGACCTGGGTGTCATGGTACATCAGTCATTGAAGGTTGGCATGCAGGTGCAGCAGGCGGTTAAGAAAGCAAATGGCATGTTGGCCTTCATAGCAAGGGGATTTGAGTACAGGGGCAGGGAGGTGTTGCTACAGTTGTACAGGGCATTGGTGAGGCCACACCTGGAGTATTGTGTACAGTTTTGGTCTCCTAACCTGAGAAAGGACATTCTTGCTATTGAGGGAGTGCAGCGAAGGTTCACCAGACTGATTCCCGGGATGGCGGGACTGACCTATCAAGAAAGACTGGATCAACTGGGCTGGTATTCACTGGAGTTCAGAAGAATGAGAGGGGACCTCATAGAAACATTTAAAATTCTGCCGGGATTAGACAGGTTAGATGCAGGAAGAATGTTCCCAATGTTGGGGAAGTCCAGAACCAGAGGTCACAGTCAAAGGATAAGGGGTAAGCCATTTAGGACCGAGATGCGGAGGAACTTCTTCACCCAGAGAGTGGTGAACCTGTGGAATTCTCTACCACAGAAAGTTGTTGAGGCCAATTCACTAAATATATTCAAAAAGGAGTTAGATGAGGTCCTTACTACTAGGGGGATCAAGGGGTATGGCGAGAAAGCAGGAATGGGGTACTGAAGTTGAATGTTCAGCCATGAACTCATTGAATGGCGGTGCAGGCTAGAAGGGCCGAATGGCCTACTCCTGCACCTATTTTCTATGTTTCTATGTTTCTATGTTTCTATGTTTCTATGTTTCTATGTTTCTATGTTTCTATGTTTATATTACACTGGACCCTGTCTCTGTTTATATTACCCTGGACCCTGTCTCTGTTTATATTACACTAGACCCGGTCTCTGTTTATATTACACTAGACCCGGTCTCTGTTTAAATTACACTAGACCCTGTCTCGGTTTATATTACACTAGACCCTGTCTCGGTTTATATTGCACTAGACCCTGACTCTGTTTATATTACCCTAGACCCTGTCTCTGTTTATATTAAACTACACCCTGTCTCGGTTTATATTACCCTAGACCCTGTCTCTGTTTATATTACACTAGACCCTGTCTCTGTTTATATTACACTAGACCCTGTCTCGGTTTATATTACACTACACCCTGTCTCTGTTTATATTACACTACACCTTGTCTCTGTTTATATTACACTAGACCCTGTCTCTGTTTATATTACACTACACCCTGTCTCTGTTTATATTGCACTACACCCTGTCTCTGTTTTTATTGGGTCTTTTGTGCTGGCCCAATAGGGTGAGTCCAGGCTGGCCCAATAGTGTGTGCCTGGCCTGGAACCGGGGGGTGAACACGAGGCCTGCGGGCGGTGAGTCGTGGCCTGGGCCCGAGCCCGGGTGTGTGTGAAGCGGATGGTGCGGAGTGTTGTCACTCCGGCCTGGGCCTGCACTCGGGCTGTGTGACCCCCCCCCCCCCCCCAGGGTTTATTAACCCAAGGGAACTATTGGTTCTGCACTTTGTGACGGACAGGCGACAAGCCCCGCCCACTGTTTAGCCTCCACCCCCCCCCCCCCCCCGAATCATTCCATGCAGGTGGTGCTGAGAAACAGGACTGGGGGAGGCATGTTCTGGGACTGGGGTAAGGCACTTCGGCTGGGGGAGGCATGCACTGGGACTGGGGTAAATCAAATACTGCGACTGGGATAAGTAACTTTGGCTGCGGGAGGCATGCACTGGGACTGGGGCAAGGCACTTCAGCTGAGGGAGGCATGCACTGGGACTGGGCAAGGCACTTTGGCTGGGGGTGTGCATAGCTGAGAGCTACGTGGATAGCACCTTTCAGGGGGTCGTCACTTCGCAGCATAAGAGTGTGCAGGCAGAGAGGGAATGGGTGACTGCCCAGACAGACATGGAGGACCAGGCAGGTAGTGCAGGACACCTCTCAGTGCATCTCACTCTCTGTACTGGTGGTTCCTCAGGGAGTACAGCCAGAGCCAAGTCCAAGGCATCATGGGTGGCTCAACTGTACGGAACGGGGGGAAGGGCAAGGTCACGTAGGCAATAGTGAAAGGGGTTTCATTAGTTACAGGAACAGACTGACCTTTCTGCGGCCACCGACATAACTCCAGGATGGTAGGTTGTCTTCCTGGTGCCAGGGTCAAGGATATCATTGAGAGGCTGCAGGACATTCTGAGGGGCGAGCGTGAACAGACAGATTCCTGAGGGGCTGGGGACAGTACAAGCCGGATAAGGTCACACCTCAACAGGGCCCCTACCATTATCCTCCCAGGGGTTTTGCTAATGCTGTTGGGGAGGGTTTAAACTTGCTTGGCAGGGGGTTGGGAACCTGAGCTTAGATTCAGGAGGGAGAGAAGCAAAGCTTGGAAATGGGAGCAGAAAATTCGTTAATTAGTTTAGAAGGCAGAGGAAACAAAGGCTAGAAAATCGACAACAAAGGAGTTAGGCCGTGCTTAATGGTATATACTTCAATGCAAGAAGTCCAGGGGATAAGGCAGATAAGCTGAGGTGTTGTTATAGCAGTGAGGAGGGATGAGATGTTGGAAGGATCATCAAATGAGGCCATATCTGTTGAACTGATGAACAAAAGCGGGCCAATCACAATGGTGGGAGTGTACTATAAACAGTCAGAGGGAGATAGAAAAGCAAATATGGAGGAAGGTTTCTGAGAAGTCCAAAACCAATAGGGCAGCAATAGTCGGGGATTTCAACGACCACAGAATCATAGACCTTTACAGCACAGAAGGAGGCCATTCGGCCCACTGTGTCTGTACTGGTCGAAAAAGAGCTATCCAGCCGAATCCCACTTTCCAGCTCTTGCTCCACAGCCTTGTGTGTTATGACACATCCAGTGCACATCCAAGTATGTTTCAAATGTGGTGAGGGTTTCTGCCTCTATCACCCTTTCAGGCAGTGAGTTCTAGATCCCCACCACCCTCTGGGTGAAAAGTTTCTGCTCAACTCCCATCGAATCCTTCTACCAAATACTTTAAATCTGTGCCCCCTGGTTATTGACCTGTCTGCGAAGCGAAATAGGTCAGATCAGAGAAGGTTCACAAGGCAGTTCAGAGAAGGTTCACAAGGTTGATTCCTGAGGTGAAGGGGTTGTCATATGAAGATAGATTGAGCAGGTTGGGCCTATACTCATTGAAGTTTAGAAGACTGAGAGGTGATCTTATTGAAATGTATAAGATGCTGAGGGGGCTTGACAGTGTCGAGATGTTTCCCCTCGAGAGGGAAACTAGAACTAGGGTGCATAGTTTCAAAATAAGGGGTTGTCCATTTAAAATGGAAATGAGGAAGAATTTCTTCTCCCAGAGGGTCCTGAATCTTTGGAATTCTCTACCTGAGAGACTGTGTCATTGAACATATTTAAGGTGGAAATAGACAGATTTTTGATCGTTAAGGGAGTCGACAGTTTATGTGAGTGGGCAGGGAAGTGGAGTTGGGACCAAGATCAGATCAGCCATGATCTTATTGAATGGCGGAGTGGGCTCGAGGGGTCCGGTGGCCTACTCCTATTTATTTGTCCTTTTGTTCTAATGTCCCGATCCACTCCATCTGGGACCCTCATAATTTTGTACGCAATTCTATCCTCAGCCTCCTCTATTCCAAAGAAAATAACACCAGCCCATCGAAACATTCTTCAGCTAAAATTATTCAGTCCAGTCCAGGTAAATCTCATCTGTACCCTCTCCAGTGCAATCACATATTTTCTGCACTGCGGTGACCAGATTTGTGCGAATACTCTAGCTGTGGTCTAACTAGTGTTTTACACGGTCCTAGCATAACCTCCAGAGTCTGGAACTTACTGCCTGAAAGAATAGTAGAGGCAGGAACCCTCATCGCATTTGCCAAAGTACTTGGATATGCACTGCAAGTGCCATAACCTACAGGGCTATGAACCAAGAGCTGGAAAGTGGGATTAGGCTGGATAGCTGTTTTTCAGCCACACAGACAAAGTGGACCAAATGACTTCCTTCTGTGTTGTAAACTGCTGTGATCCAATGTCACCAATCCCCTCCTGTCTGATATAAACCCACCCCACAGTTACTGACACCAATCCCCTCCTGTCTGATATAAACCCACCTCACAGTCACTGACACCAATCCCCTCCTGTCTGATATAAACCCAACTCACAGTCACTGGCACCAATCCCCTCCTGTCTGATATAAACCCACCTCACAGTCACTGACACCAATCCCCTCCTGTCTGATATAAACCCAACTCACAGTCACTGGCACCAATCCCCTCCTCTCTGATATAAACACACCCAGTCACTGACACTAATCTCCTGTCTGATAATAAACCCACCCCACACTCACTGACACCAATCCCCTCCTATCTGATATAAACCCACCTCACAGTCACTGACACCAATCCCCTCCTGTCAGATATAAACCCACCCCACAGTCACTGACACCAATCCCCTCCTGTCAGATATAAACCCATTCACAGTCACTGAAACCAATCCCCTCCTGTCTTATATAAACCCACCCCACAGTCACTGACACCAATCCCCTCCTGTCTGATATAAACCCACCTCACAGTCACTGACACCAATCCCCTCCTGTCTGATATAAACCCACCCCACAGTCACTGACACCAATCCCCAACTGTCTGATATAAACCCACCTCACAGTCACTGACACCAATCTCCTCCTGTCTGATATAAACCAACCCCACAGTCACTGACACCAATCCCCTCCTGTCTGATATAAACCAACCAACATCATCGGCTGTGCCTTGGAGTCGAGGATGACTTGCTTCCACATTACAAATGAGGTCTCAGATGTCTGTTAAGTCCAATGCGGGAGCTACAGTCTCTGTGTCGCAGATTGGACAGACGGTGGTTGAAAGTACGTTGGTTGAAGTGCCGGTTTGTTGAAGTGCTTGGGTTGTCTTGTGCTCCTTCCGCCGTAAGCACTTGGTCTCCGCTTGCTCCAGGTGGAGAGACTCGAAATGTTCGACGCCCTCACGGATATTTCTCTTCCACTTTCAGCAATCTTGTGCCAGGGATTCCCAGGTGTCAGTCGGGATGTTGAACTTCAAGGATGCCTTGAGGGTGTCCTTGAAGTGTTTCCTCTGCCCCCCGGGGCTCGCTTGCCATGTTGAAGCTCCAAGTAGAGTGCTTGCTTTGGGAGTCTCGTATCGGGCATGTGGACGATGTGTCCCATCCATCGTAGCTGATCGAGCGAGGTCAATGCTTCAATGCTGAGGATGTTGGTCTGTGCGAGAACAGACGTTAGTGCGTCTATCCTGCCAATGGATTTGCAGGATCTTCCGGAGGCATGTTATTTCTCCAGTGCTTTGATGTGCCTGCTGTACATAGTCCATGTCTGAGAAGCGTGTCTGAGGGCAGGTATCACTACTGCTCGGTAGACCATGAGCTTTGTGCCGGTTTTACGGTTCTGGTCTTCAAACACTCTATGCCTTAGGCGACCGAAGGCTGCGCTGACACACAGAAGGTGGTGTTGGCCCTAGTCATTGATATGTGCCCTTGTTGACAGGAGGCTCCCGAGTTATGAAAAATGGTCCACGTTGTCCAAAGGCCTCATCGTGGATTTTGATCATCCGGGGTGGGGTGGGGGTGAAGGGCAGTGCTGTTTGGTGGGGATAGGTTGATAGAGCACCTTTCTTTTACGGAGATGTTTAGTGTAAGGCCTATACTCTCAGACACTACGGTGAACGTGTTGACGATGGTTTGGAGCTCGTCCTCTGAGCGAGTGCAGACACAAGCATCATCTGCATATTGTAATTCGATGACAGAGGATGGCACGACCTTGGATCTGGTCTGAAGGTGATGGAGGTGGAACAGTTTCCCATTTATTCTGTAGATTATCTCCACTCCAGCAGGAAGCTTACTGACGGTGAGATGTAGCAATGCAGCAAGGAAGATGGAGAAGAGCGTGGGTGCAGTGACACAGCCTTGCTTCACCCCGGTCCGTACATGAATTGTGTCTGTGGTGGATCCATTGCTCAGGATCACAGCTTGCAGGTTATCACCAAGCAAGTGGAGGATGGTGACAAATTTTTGAGGACAGCCGAATTTTAAAAGTACACCCCATAATCCCTCACGGTTGACAGTGTCAAAGGCCTTGGTCAGGTCAAAGAAGGTTGAACCAATTCCACAGTCACTGACACCAATCTCCTCCCATGTGATATAAACCAATCCTTGTCACTGACACCAAGTGGACTGGGAAAATATGTTCAAGAGTAAGACTGTAGAAATGCATTGTGAAACATTTAAGGAGATATTTCATAATCTCAGCAGAGAAATAATGATGCTAAGAGAAGGATGAACCATCCCTGGCTAACGAAGGATGCAAAGGATGATATCAAATTGAAAAAAAAGCATACAATGTTGCCAAGGACAGTGGAAAGCCAGAGGATTGGGAAATTTTAGAAACCACCAAAGGACGACTAAAAATAATGATAAAGACAGAGATGATAGCATATGAGATCAAACTAACAAGAAATATAAAAACAGGCAGTAAGAGCTTCTGCAGAGAGTAGGTAAAGTAAACGTTGGTCCTTTAGAGGATGGGACTGGAAAATTAATAATGGGACACACGGAAATGGCAGAGACTTTGAACAAATATTTTCCATCGGTCTTCACGATAGAGGACACTAAAAACATCCCAATAGTTGATAAAAGTGTCATTGCTGGGGGCGGGGACCTTAGAAGAATCACTATCACTGGAGATAAAGTACTCAGCAAACTAATGGGATTAAAGGTGGACAAGTCCCCTGGACCTGATGGCATGCATCCCAGGGTCTTAAGAGAAGTGGCTGCAGAGATAGTGGATGCATTGGTTGTAATCTACCAAAATTCCCTGAATTCTGGAGCGGTCCCAGTGGACTTGAAACTGCAAATGTAACATCCTTGTTGAAGAAAGGAGGGAGACAGAAAGCAGTAAACTATAGACCAGTTAGCCTACCATCTGTCAAAGGGAAAATACTGGAGTCCATCATTAAGGAAGTAGTAGCAGGACATTTAGAAAATCATATTGCAGTCAAGCAGAGTCAGCATAGTTTTATGAAAGGAAAAGTATGGTTGACAAATTTGCTGGAGTTGTTTGAAGATGTAACGAGCAGAGTGGATAAAGGACAACCCGTTGATGTTGTATTTGGATTCCCAGAAAGTATTCGATAAGGTGCCACACAAAAGGTTACTGCACAGGCTAAGAGCTCACGGGGTTGTCGATACTATATCAGCATGGATCGAGGATTGGGTAACACACAAAACACAGAGTCGGGATAAATGGATCATTTTCAGGTTGGCAAACTGTAACTAGTGGGGTGCCGCTGGGACCTCAACTATTTATAATTTATATCAATGACTTGGATGAAGGGACACAGTGTAACGCAGCCAAATTTGCTGATGATACAAAGATAGGTGGGAAAGCAAGTTGTGAGGAGGACGCAACAAATCTACAAAGGGATATAGACCGGCTCAGTGAGTGGGGAAAAATCTGGCAGATGGACTATAATGTGGTAAATGTCAGGTTATCTCCTTTGGTAGGAAAAATAAAAAAGCAAATTATTATTTAAATGGACGATTACAAAATACTGTTATACAGAGGGATCTGGGGTTTCTTGTACATGGAACTCAAAGTTAGTATGCAGGTACAGCAAGTAATCAGGAAGGCAAATGGAATGCTGGCCTTTATTGCAAGGGGGACGGAGTATAAAAGTCAGGAAGTCCTGCTACAACTGGACAGGGTATTGGTAAGACCACACATAGAGTACTGCGTACAGTTTTGGTCTGCACTTGTCTCCATTCCCGTGCTGAGGGGATTGCTACAACAGACGGGAGGGCAACCAGGGAGTGAACCTGAAGGTACCGTCTGTGGCTGGGTTCAGTTCTATACTGCATGCTTCCCCTCCCTCACATCTCTCCCCTCCCCTGAAGGTGCTGAATCTGGCTGGGTTCAGTTCTACACTCACTGGTTCCCCTCCCCTGAAGGTGCTGACTCTGGCTGGGTTCAGTTCTACATTCACTGGTTCCCCTCCCCTGAAGGTACTGACTCTGGCTGGGTTAAGTTATGCACTCACTGGTTCCACTCCCCTGAAGGTGCTGACTGTGGCTGGGTTCAGTTCCAAACTCAGAAGAACATAAATAGGAGTAGGAGTAGGCCATACGGTCCCTCGAGCCTACTGCGCCATTTAATACGATCATGGCTGATCTGATCATGGACTCAGGTCCACTTTCCTGCCCGCTCTCCATAACCCCTTATTCCCTTATCGGTTGATAAACTGTCTATTTCTGTCTTAAATTTATTCAATGACCCAGCTTCCACAGCTCTCTGAGGCAGTGAATTCCACAGATTTACAACTCTGAGAAGAAATTCCTCCTCATCTCAGTTTTAAATGGGCGGCCCTTTATTCTAAGATTATGCCCTCTAGTTCTAGTCTCCCCCATCAGTGGAAACATTCTCTCTGCATCCACCTTCTCAAGCCCCCTCATAATCTTATACATTTCGATGTGATCACCTCTCATTCTTCTGAACTTCAACCTCCTCAACCTTTCCTCATAAGCCAACCCCCTCATCTCCAGATCAACCGACTGAACCTTCTCTCAACTGCCTCCAAAGCAAGTATATCCTTTCGTAAATATGGAACCCAAAACTGCATGCAGTATTCCAGGTGTGGCCTCACCAATACCCTGTATAACTGTAGCAAGACTTCCCTGCTTTTATACTCCATCCCCTTTGTAATAAAGGCCAAGAGTCCATTGGCCTTCCTGATCACTTGCTATCCCTGCGTACTAACATTTAGCGTGTCAGGCACAAGTTCCCCCAGGTCCCGTGTACTGCAGCAGTTTGCAATTTTTTTCCATTAAATAATAACTTGCTCTTTCATTTTTTCTGCCAAAGAGCATGACCTCACACTTTCCAACATTATATACCATCTGCCAAATTTTTGCCCACTCACTTAGCCTGACTATGCCCTTTTGCAGATTTTTTGTGTCATCCTCACACATTGCTTTTCCTCCGATCTTTGTATCATCAGCAAACTTGGCTGCATTACATTCGGCCCCTTCTTCCAAGTTGTTGATATAGATTGTAAATAGTTGGGGTCCCAGCACTGATACCTGCAGCACCCCACTAGTTACTGGTTGCCAACCTGAGAATGAACCATTTATCCCAATACACTGTTTTCTGTTAGTTGGCCAATCCTTTGTACATGCTAATATATTGCCCCCAACCTCCTCAACATTTTATCATAAGTCAACCCCCTCATTTACGGAATCAACCTTGTGAACCTTCTCTGAACTGCCTCCTCTCTTCTCCACTGAAGATGCTGACTCTTGTCTGGTTTCAGTTCTAAACTCACTGGTTCCCATCTCTCTCCTCCCCTGAAGGTGCTTACTCTGGCTGGGTTCAGTTCAGCAATCACTGGTTCCCCTCCCCTGAAGGTGCTGACTCTGGCTGGGGTCAGTTCTACACTCAATGGTTCCCCTCCTTCTCATCCCCGATAGGTGTAGACTCTGGCTGGGTTCAGTTCTGCATTCACTGGTTCCCCTCTCCTCCCCTGTAGGTACTGACTCTGTCTGGGTTCAACTCTACACTCACTGGTTCCCCTCCCCTGAAGGTACTGACTCTGGCTGGGTTCAGTTCTACACTCACTGGTTCCCCTCCCCTGAAGGTACTGACAGTCTGGGTTCAGTTCTACACTCACTGGTTACCCTCCCCTGAAGGTGCTGACTTTGGCTGGAATCTGTTCTACACTCACTGGCTCCCCTCTCATCCAATGCAGATGCTGAATCTGTCTGGTTTCAGTTCTGCACTCACTAGTTAACATAAGAACATAAGAAATAGGAGCAGGCATAGCCCATACGGCTCCTCGAGCCTGCTCCTCTATTTAATACGATCATGGCTGATCCGATCATGGACTCGAGTCCATTCCCCTGTCCGCTCCCCATAACCACTTATTCCCTTCGCGTTTATGAATCTCTGTTTCTGTCTTAAATTTATTCAATGTCCCGGCTTGCACAGCTCTCTGAGGCAGTGAATTCCACAGACCTACAACCCTCTGCGAGAAGAAATTTCTTCTTTTAAGTGGGCGGCCCCTTATTCTAAGATTATGCCCCGTAGTTCTAGTCTCCCCATTATCAGTGGAAATTCCTCTCTTCATCCACCTTGTCTAACCCTCCTCATAATCTTACACATTTCGTTAAGACCACCGCTCATTCTTCTGAATTCCAATGAGTAGAGGCCCAACCTCAACCTTTTCTCATAAGTCAACCCCCTCATCCCTGGAATCAACCTTGTGAAAATTCTCTGAGCTGCCTCCAAAGCAAGTATATCCTTTCGGAAATATGGAATCCAAAACTGCACGCAATATTCCAGGTGTGGCCTCACCAATACCCTGTACAACTGTAGCAAGACTTCCCTGCTTTTATACTCCATCCCCTTTGTAATAAAGGCCACGATTCCATTGGCCTTCCTGATCAATTGCTGTACCTGCATACTATACTTTTATGTTTCATGCACAATTACCTCCAGGTCTCGCTGTACTGCAGCACTTTGCAACCTTTCAACATTTAAATAATAACTTGCTGTTTAATTTTTTTCTGCCGAAGTGCATGAACTCACACTTTCCAACATCATACTCCATCTGCCAAATTTATGCTCACTCACTCAGCCTGTCTGTGTCCTTTTGCAGAATTTGTGTCCCTGCCTCACACCTTGCTTTTCCTCCCATCATTGTATCATCAGCAAACTTGGCTTCGTTACACTCGGTCCCTTCTTCCAAGTCATTAATATGGATTGTAAATAGCACTGATCCCTGCGACACCCCACTAGTTACTGACTGTCAATCCGAGAAGCAACCATTTATCCTGATTCTCTGTTTTCTGTCAGTCAGCCAATCCTCCATCCATGCTAATATATTACCCCCAACCCCATGAACTCTTATCCCCTACCTGTCCCCCACCCCCCAACCCCTGGAGGTACTGACTCTGGCTGGGTTCAGTTCTACACTCACTGGTTCCCCTCCCCTGAAGGTACTGACTCTGGCTGGGTTCGGTTCTACACTCACTGGTTCCCCTCCCCTGAAGGTACTGACTCAGGCTGGGTTCAGGTCTACACTCACTGGTTCCCCTCCCCTGAAGGTACTGACTCTGGCTGGGTTCAGTTCTACACTCACTGGTTCCCCTCCCCTGAAGGTACTGACTCTGGCTGGGTTCAGTTCTACACTCACTGGTTCCCCTCCCCTGAAGGTACTGACTCTGGCTGGGTTCAGTTCTACACTCACTAGTTCCCCTCCCCTGAAGGTACTGACTCTGGCTGGGTTCAGTTCCAGACATTGACATCATTCACTTTGTTCCTGCACCAAGATGGCCAAGCATGCGCGGTGCTACTCACAATCAAAATAGCGGAGCGCTGAACCTGCCTTCCTGTACGAAGATGGCCGCCGTTAGCCTGGGCCTGTGACCGGGAGAAAGCCCCGAAGCTGCAACCACCGATATTCCGGTTATTATTCCGGGCTTGCAGCGGGCACCGGCTGTTTATGAAGCCTCCCTGGCTCCCCGCTGGTCCATTATTTCGCTCTGTCCCGCTGAAAAGGACGCTTCTGAGGAGCCTGTACAAAACGTGTCGATGCCGCCATTACACGCACCGCGCATGCTCCAAACACAGCCAGGGCCTGCGCATTGAGCTCCTGTAGTCTGGGTGCGGCACATTCTCCCCCGCGGGGCATGCTGGGTACATAAGACCATGAGAAATAGGAGCAGGAGTGGGCCACCCGGACCCTCGAGCCTGCTCCCCATTCAATAAGGTCATGGCTGGTCTGATCATCGACTCAGCTCCATTCCCTGCCCGCTCCCCAGAACCCTTCACTCCCTTACCATATCTGGAGCCCTGTGCACTGTTTTGGTCTTCTTCTCTCAGGAAGGATATCCTTGCCTTGCTTAGATACAGAGTAAAGCTTCCTCAACACTATCCCACGAGACATTCCAAGGTAAGATATGGACTATATCTCCCTCAACCTGTCCCATGCATTCCAGAGTGGATACTGCATTGGTTAGATAATGAATAAAGCTCACTCTACACGATCCTATCAAACATTCCCAGGATAGGTACAGCACAAATTAAATATACAGTAAATCTGTGCCAAAGGAACTGTACCCCATTGAGAGTCAGTGCCAGAGGAAACTACAGCATGGGATAGATACAGAATAAAGCTCCTTCTACACTGTTCTGAACAATCCCAGGGCAGGTAAAGCACGGGTTAGATGATCATAGCTGGCCCCTCGAACGAGGATGATTTGCTTCCACATGAGTTCACAGATGTTTCAATGAAGGACCCAATGTTCCAGTCCTGACCTCCAATTGAGGAGGTGGAAGATGCCGATGGGTGGATTGTTTTTAACGTGTGGTGACCGTTGCACACCAGCCACGACACGGGCATGACAGAGCTAGGATTGGTCCAGTGGCCAGGGTTAATCAGGATTACTGGAGACCTGTTTTGCTGTACGGAGCTAGTGTGCATAAATATAACAGTGTGGGCTGGTCCGTGCTGCCCCTGGGCTCTCGCCTCTTTTGCGCCCGGTACCCTCATTCGCCGCACCTCCGCCACGATCACTCGCCACTCCTCCACCACAAACATTCGCTTCACCTCCGCCACGATCCCTCTCCGCTCCTCCTCAAAAAAAACACTCGCCGCACCTCCGCCACAATCTACTGCCCCATCTCTGCACCAAACATTCACATGAACCTCCATCAAGATCACCCACCAAATCTCAGGCATGCTCCCTCATCACTCCTCTGCCCCGATCACTCGTCGCAAGTCCAGCACATCCTTCCATGTTCCTCTGCTGTACCAGGGCCCTGCCGATGCTCCTGCCCACGCTCCAAATGGCAATCTGGGCCCTGATGATGTCACTCGGTCGTCTACCTCAAAGCCGTCACACATTTATGTCAGCTCACACTGAAGCTGCAGTGGCTCGCTCCTGCTCTTTTTATAGCCCCAAACTGTGGAGATGTTCTCTCGCAGGTTGGGGTGGCCCATGATGTGATACATGGGTTAGATACAGTGTAGAGCTCCCGCTACTCTACTCTGCCACATTAAATACTCTCAGGTGAAGTACAGCACGGTTTAAACAGAGAGTAAATCTCTCTCTATACGGTCCCATTAAACAGTCCCAGGGCAGGTACAGCATGGGTTATATCCAGAATAACATTGTCGCAACAAACAGACGAGGGTTGGTACAGCACATATGGAGTACATGTCCCACAAACACTCCAGGGCAGGAACAGCACTGGATAATTACAGAGTAATTTCTCCCTCTACACTGTTCCAATAAAAAAATCCCAGGGCAGGTATCGCACAACTATTTTGTTGTTGATCTTTAAATCAAGTGCCCCCTGATTAAAGCTTGGGTGGGGGGGGCACTATAACCAACAAAATAAACCAATTAAACTTTGGACAGTCAAATTAAAATTTGGTTGCTGGGGGTGATGATGCACTCAAGTCACTCCGGCTGAGGAGCTCCTCCCGGAGTCACAGTGCACATTTCGTCCTCCAAGGGGTATAACTGATATGAGTAGGTATACAGTAAGGATCCCAATACACTGTCCCATCACACTCTCCCAGGGCAGGTACAACATGGATTAAATACAGACCAAAGCTTCCGCTATACAGATCCCAGGGCAAGTACAGTACAGGTTAGACACAGAGTACATCTCCCTCTAACGTCCCAGGCATTCCAGGGCAGATACAGCATTTATTAGATATTGAGGAGATCTGCCTCTATAATGTTCAACCAGACATTCCCAGGGCAGGTACAACACGGGTTAGATACAGAGGAATGTTCCCTCTACACTGATCTATCAAACACTCCCATCACAGGTACAGCACGGGTTAGATACAGAGTAAAACTCCCTCTACACTGTCCATCAAACACTCCTGGGGCACGTACAGCACTGGGTAAAAACAGAGTACCGTTCCCTCTACACTGTCCCAGCAAACATTCCCAGGGCAAGTACACAAATGATAGATACAGAGTAAATTCCCTCTACACTGTCCTATCAGCCACTCCATGGCAGGTACAGAAAGCGTTATAATGCAAAGTAAATATCCTTCTACATTGTCCCATTAACCAGTCCCAGAGTAGGTAAAGCACGGGTTAGATACAGAGTAAATCTCCCTCTACACTGTCCCATCAAACACACCCAGGGCAGGAACAACACGGGTTACATATTGAGTAAAAATCACTCTACACTGTCCCGTTAAACACTCTGAGCGAAGATACAGCACAGAGTAGATACAGAGAAAAACGTGCTCTACACCATCCCATCAAAAACTGCCAGGGCAGGTACAGCAGGGGTTGGACAGAAATGTTTAGGCTGGATGTTCCAGAATTGAGGCCTGGGCAACAGAAGGCACAGCCACAAAAACCACCAATGGTTGAAAAATTATAATCAGGAATACTCAGAAAGACTGATATCTCATGGGCGGGGAGGTGGGGATGTTGTGGGGGCAGTGTGAGTGGGAATTTTGAAATCAAGGCGTTGCTTCACTGGAAGCCAATGTAGGTCAGCGAGCACAGGGGTGATGGGTGAGCTGGACTTGGTGCGAGTTCGGACATGGGCAGCCGAGTTTTGGATCAACACTAGTTTATGTAGGTCAGAATGTGGGAGGAGTGCATTGGAATAGTCAAGTCCAGAAGTAAAAAAAGGCATGGATGAGGGCTTCAGCAGTGGATGAGCTGAGGCATGAGCGGAGATGGGCGATGTTACAGAGGTGGAAATAGGCATTCTTAGTTATTTTGTGGATATGTGGTCAAAAACTTATTTCAGGGTTAAGTATGTCACCAAGGTTGTGAACAGTCTGGTTCAGGCTCAGACAGAAGTTGGGGAGAGGGATGGAGTCGGTCACTCGGGAACGGAGCTTGTGGTAATGATGATTACAAATATCAGAATATTTCACAGGCTATCACGTGCAAAATGTGTGGATGAGTTTTTAATATTCAATTGGTTTCTAAAACAGGTTAACTGATCGAGAAAATAACGGATTTCAAATATTATGCAAGACAGTTCAATAAAGGGGTGGTTCAAAAGAATGCAGCTGAGTTTAAAGTGAGACACTGCAGTTAAGTCTACTACAACCACAAATCATGTATGCAAATGGAACAAGTTTGGAGTTTGATATGCTAGAAAGCGAACTAGGTGAGAAGTGATAAAAGTTAGATTAAGAAAAAGCCCTAAACGGGAACAGTCCGTAACAGAACATCAATTAATCTCCTCTGATCATGGAAGAATCAAATATTCAACAAACTGTGTTTGAAACAAAGATCATTTATTCAACATTTATAGAGGGTATTAATCTCCAGCTTTACAATCTATATTAACGACTTGGAAAAAGGGACTGAGTGTAACATAGCCATGTTTGCTGATGATACAAAGATCGAAGGAAAAGCAATGTGTGAGGAGGACAAAACAAATCTGCAAAAGGACATAGACAGGCTAAGTGAGTGAGCAAAAATTTGGCAGATGGACTATAATGTTGGAAAGTGTGAGGTCATGCACTTTGGCAGAAAAAAATCAGAGAGCAAGATATTGTTTAAATGGCGAAAGATTGCAAAGTACTGCAGTACAGCAGGACCTGGGGATACTTGTGAATGAAATGCAACAGGATAGTATGTAGTTTCAGCAAGTGATCATGAAGGCCAATGGTATCTTGGCCTTTATTGCAAAAGGGATAGGGTATAAAAGCAGGAAAATCTTGCTACAGCTATATGTGAGGCCACACCTGGAATACTGCGTGCAGTTTTAGTTTCCATATTTATGAAAGGGTATACTTGCTTTGGAGGCAGCTCAGCGAAGGTTCACTAGGTTGATTCAGGGCATGAGGGGTTTGACTTATGAGGAACAATTAATTAGGTTGGGCCTCTACTGACTGGAATTCAGAAGAATGAAAGGTGATCTTATCAAAACGTATAAGATTATGAGGGGTCTTGATAAGGTGGATGCAGAGAGGATGTTTCCAGTGATAATGGGGAGTCTAGAATTAGAGTGCATGATCTTAGAATAAGGGGCCGCCCATTTAAAAGAGAGATGAGGAGCAATTTCTTCTCTCAGCGCGTTGTAAATCTATGGACTTCACTGCCTCAGAGAGCTGTGGAAGTTGGGCCATTGAATACATTTAAGACAGAAATAGAGAGTTTCTTAAACGATATGGGAATATGGGGGCATGGGGAGCGGGCGGGGAAGTGGAACTGAGTCCATGATCAGATCAGCCATGATCTTATTGAATGGCGGAGCAGGCTCAAGGGGCCGTATGGCCTACTCCTGTTGCTATTTATTATGTTCTTATGTTCAGGTATGGAGGTTATTAAGATAACCAGAAACAAACAAGAGCTGCCAGAATGAACATGGTTCAGTGCCCAATGCAATCACAGTACATCGTGTTCTAGTCACAAATGCAATCTTTCTCCTCAACCGATTTAAAACTGAGATGAGGAGGAATTTCTTCTCTCAGATGGTTGTAAATCTGTGAAATTCTCTGCACCAGAGAGCAGTGGAGGCTGGGTCATTGTATATATTTAAGGCGGAGATAGCCAGATTTTTGAGCGATAAGGGAGTAAAGGGTTCTGGGGAGTGGGCAGGGAATGGAGCTGAGCCTATGATCAGACCAGCCATGAGCTTATTGAATGGGGAGCAGGCTCGGGGGTCTGGGTGGCCCACTCCTGCTCCTATTTCTCATGGTCATATGTACCCAGCATGCCCCGCAGGGGAGAATGTGCTGCACCCAGACTACAGGAGCTCACTACGCAGGCGCGGGCCCTGGCTGTGTTTGGAGCATGCGCGGTGCGTGTAATGGCGGAGGAGACGCGTTTTGTACAGGCTCCCATGAAGTGTCCTTTTCAGCGGGACAGAGCACAGTAATGGACCAGCGGGGAGCCGGGGAGGCTTCATAAACAATCGGTGCTCGCCGCAAGCCCGGAATAGTAACCGGAATATCGGCGGTTGCAGCTTTGGGGCTTTCTCCCGGTCACAGGCCAAGGCTAACGGTGGCCATCTTGGTGCAGGAAGGCATGTTCACGCCGCCAATTTCATTCACTGAGCAGCACAGCGCATGCGTGGCCATCTTGGTGCAGGAACAAAGTGAATGATGTCAGTGTCTGGAACTGAACCCAGCCAGAGTCAGCACCTTCAGGGGAGGGGAACCAGTGAGTGCAGAACTGAACCCAGCCAAAGTCAGCAACTTCAGGGGAGGGGACTCAGTGAGTGTAGAACTGAACCCAACTAGAGTCAGTACCTTCAGGGGAGGGGAATGAGTGAGTGTAGAACTGGACCCAGCCAGAGACTGCACCTTCAGGGGAGGGGAACCAGTGAGTGTAGAACTGAACCCAGCCAGAGTCAGTACCTTCAGGGGAGGGGAACTAGTGAGTGTAGAACTGAACCCAGCCAGAGTCAGCACCTTCAGGTGAGGGGAACCAGTGAGTCTAGAACTGAACCCAGCCAGAGTCAGTACCTTCAGGGGAGGGGAACCAGTGACTGTAGAACTAAAGCCATCCATCGTCAATACCTTCAAGGGAGAGGAACCAGTGACAGTAGAACTAAACCCAGCCAGAGTCAGCATCTTCAGTGGTGGGGAAAGAGGGGAGGGACGGAGACGACCCAGTGATTGCAGAAATGACCCCAGCCAGAGACCGCCCCATCAGGGGAGCAGAGGTAGGGGAACCACTGAGTGCGGAACTGAACACAGCCAGACTCAGCATCTTCAGTGGAAGTGGGGAACCAGTGAGTGTCGACCTGAACCCAGCCACAGGCAGAACATTCAGGGGAGGAGAGGGACGGGAACCAGTGAGTGTAGAACTGAACCCAACCAGAATTCGTGGTGAAAACTGGGAGTGGAGGGGAAACAGGCTAGAAATGTGTGTTGATTTGGATTTCAGTGCTGCAGGAGGGACAATGTGTGGGACAGGGATTTACAGCTTTGGAAGAAAAAGAGAGGAAAGAATGTTAAATGAAACTAGATGTGCATATCCTGAATTTGTGTCTTGTACTGACAGTGATGAGTTTTGTTATCTCCTTTTACATCGTATTAGAAGGGGAGATTTTCAGACAGAAAACACAAACTAAACCGCGTGTCAAGATCTGATGGAGTCAATCGATTCATCAGGACCTGAATATCATCGTCTTTGAAAGTGGAAGGAGAAATGTTTGTCTGTTCTGTCTGTGCGAAAAGATTTCAAATATCAGTGTGACTGGAAAAGCACCGAGACACACAGACCCGAGTGAGTGTTCCAGTGCACTGCCTGTGGAAAGAGCTTTAACCAGTTACACAGCTTGAAGAAACATCGCACCATTCACAGCGGGGAGAAACTGTAAACGTGTTGTGTGTGTGGGCGAGGCTTCAACTGATCGTCCAACCTGGAGAGTCACAAGGATACCCGCACCATGGAGAAACCGTGGAAATGTGGGAACTGTGGGAAGGGATTCAGATCACCATCTGTCCTGGAAATTCATCAACACAGTCACACTGGGGAGAGGCCATTCACCTGCTCTGAGTGTGGGAAGCGATTCACTCAGTCATCCGACCTGCTGAAACACCAGCGAGTTCACACTGGGGAGAGGCCATTCACCTGCTCGGAGTGTGGGAAGGGATTCACTGCATCATCCGACCTGCTGGCACACCAGCGAGTTCACACTGGGAAGAGGCCGTTCACCTGCTATGAGTGTGGGAAGGGATTCACTTGTTCATCCAAACTGCTGACACACCAGCGAGTTCACACTGGGGAGAGGCCGTTCACTTGCTCTGAGTGTGGGAAGGGATTCACTCAGTCATCCCACCTGCAGTCACACCAGCGAGTACACACTGAGGAGAGGCCGTTCACCTGCTCGGAGTGTGGGAAGGGATTCACTTGTTCATCCAACCTGCTGGCACACCAGCAAGTTCACACTGGGGAGAGGCCGTTCACCTGCTATGAGTGTGGTGAAGGATTCACTTGTTCATCCAACCTGCTGACACACCAGCGAGTTCACACTGGGGAGAGGCCATTCACCTGCTCGGAGTGTGGGAAGGGATTCACTCAGTCATCCAACCTGCTGAGACACCAGCGAGTAGACACTGGGGAGAGGCCGTTCACCTGCTCGGAGTGCGGGAAGGGATTCACTCAGACATCCCACCTGCTGAAACACCAGCGAGTTCACAAGTGATTGCAGGAGTTGGATTCCACTGTTATTGAGGCTGTTAATCACATCCCGACTGAACCATGTTCATTCTGACAGTTGGGGTTTGTCTCTGTTGATGTTAATAACCCGATAACTGTGCTGGATTTTAATATTCTGGATATATTGCTGATTGTGTTCTCAGGGCTGCAGTGTCCATTTAAGAAACACTGTGGGTTATCTTTCCCCTTAATTCAGCAATTGTCAACAGAAATTTACTTTGCAATAAAATTAAGAACTTTTACTTTAATCCTAAATTGATCTTTGGTACAAAATCTACAATAGTGTGTGAAAGTTTCCACTGAATAAAATCTCCAATTGGAAAGAGCTTGCTGACAATTCTTAATGCCTTGCTCATTACACACAGTGGCCCCTCCATATCCACCAGAAAGAAGGGGAATGGGAATTGGTGGGGAATCAGTGTACCCAAATGTTGTTGTTCCCATCTGGGTGGATCAATCCTCTCGGCACGAGAATGGAGACAATACCAGACAAAAACTGTGCGCAGTAGCCCAGGTGTGGTCTTACAGTTGCAGCAGGACTTCCCTACCTTTATACTCCATCCCCTTTGCAATAAAGGCCAGCATTCAGTTTGCCTTCCTGATTATTGCTGTACCTGCATGCAAACATTTTGAGTTTCATGTACAAGAATCCCCAGATCTCTCTGTATAACAGCATTTTATAATCGTCCACATCTAAATAATAATTTGCTTTTTTTTCCTACCAAAGGAAATCACCTGATATTTTACCACATTATAGACCATCTGCCAGATTTTTGCCCACTCATTGAACCTATCTATATCCCTTTGTAGATTATTTGCGTCCTCCTCACAACTTGCTTTCCCACCTATCTTTGTACCATCGGCAAATTTGGCTATGTTACACTCGGTCCCTTCATCCAAGTCATTAATATAAATTGTAATTAGTTGAGGCCCCAGTATTATCACTGCGGCACCCCACTAGTTACTGTTTGCCAACCTGAAAATGACCCATTTATCCGGACTCTCTGTTTTCTGTTAGTTCAGCAATCCTCTCTTCATGCTGATATATTACACCCAACCCCATGAGCTCTTAGCATGTGCAGTAATATTTTGTGTGGCACCTTATTGAATGCTTTCTGGAAATCAAAATATACAACATCAAGTGATTCTCCCTTATCCACTCTGCTCGTTACATCCTTAAACAACTACAGCAAATTTGTCAAACATGATTTCCCTTTCATAAAACCATGCTAACTGTGCCTAACTGCAGTATGGTTTTCTAAATGTCCTGCTAGTACTTCCTTAATGATGAACTTGAGTATTTCCCACTGATAGATGGTAAGCTAACTGATGTATAGTTTCCTGCTCTCTGTCTCCCTCTTTACTTGTATAGGCGTGTTACATTTGCAGTTTTCCAGTCCACTGGGACCTCTCCAGAATTCAGGGAATTTTGGTGGATTACAACTAATGCATGCACTATCTCTGCAACTAATTATTTTAAGACCTGAGGATGCATGCCATCAGGTCCAGAGGACTTGTCCACCTTTAGTCACATTAGTTTGATTAGCACTTTATCTGTAGTGATAGTGATTGTTTTAAGTCATCCCACCCAACTTCCCCTCCGCAATAGCTCCTTGGTTAGCAACTGTTGGGATGTTTTTAGTGTCCTCGACCGTGAAGCCTAATACAAAATATTCGTTCAAAATCTCTGCCATTTCCGTTTTCCCATTAGTAATTCTCCAATGTCATCCTCTAAGCGAGCAATGTTTACTTTAGATACTCGTTTCCTTTTTATGTCCCTGTAGAAGCTCTTATTGTTTGTTTTTATATTTCTTGCCAGTTTGCTCTCATCTGCTATCTTCTCTATCTTTTTCATTTTTTAGTTGTCCTTTGCAGGTTTCTACAAATTCCCAATCCTCTGGCCTTCCACTGTCCTTCACAACATTATATGCCTTTTTTTCCAATTTGATACCATCCTTTACTTCCATGACGACACTTGTTGCACACGTGATTGACCAGGACACGAGAAGTGTGGTTGTTCCACAACGACAGGGTTTCATCTGTTTCAACAGAAACAACTAAACTGTGTTATTTCCTGAAATAATCCCCGCTGTCTGGCCTGAATGAATCCATGTCACTACCAAATGCTGCAATGTTTCCTCCACCCCACAGAGTTCCATCTGTTTAAAGCCACGACAGAAATGTCCCATTTCCTCCTGGAGTTTGAGTGACATCAACTTTAACAATGGGGCAGAGTTTCAGCCAATGAGCGAGAGCCAGACCCAGCCCCGCCCACTGGGGGCTGCAAGCTCCACCTCTCGTACACTGTGATTGGTTGGAGGATCAACCGCCTGCCTGGTCCTCCAGCCCTGCCCCCACTCTCCCTATTGGTCGGGAGCTGCCGTCAATCAGCCGACCAGTGTGAGCTGAGCATGCACAGTGGATGAGTCAGCAGGTGAGAGATGGGCGGAGGGAGGGAGCGGGTTAATAAAGAACACGCTTATTTGTACTGCCAAAATTGCCGCCACGCCGCACCATTTGTCTATGATTGGTCCCTTGGAGGATAAGCCACACCCTGAGATTTCACTTTATGTGTCACTGGAACCACCCATCCCAAGGTCTCACTGACTTTGCAAATTGTAACTCAATCCACTTTGAATTCCTGAAGCGACAGAGGACAGAGCTCCCCATAAGATAGCAAGGGCCAGCCAAAGTACCTTGCCCCCATCCCAGTGCATGCCTCCCCCAGCCGAAGTGCATTACCCCAGTGCATGCCTCCCCCAGTCAAAGTGCATTACCCTAGTTCCAGTACATGCCTCCCCCAGCCGAAGTGCATTACCCCAGTTCCAGTACATGCCTCCCCCAGCAGAAGGGCTTTACCCCAGTCCCAATACATGCCTCCCTCAGCCGAAGTGCTTTACCCCAGTCCCAATACGTGCCTCCCCCAGCCGAAGTGCTTTACCCCAGTCCCAATGCATGCCTCTTCCAGCAGAAGGGCTTTACCGCAGTCCCAAGATATGACTCCCCCAGCTGAATGCCTTACGCCAGTCCCAGTGCATGCCTCCCCCAGCAGAAGTGCCCGACACTAGTCCCATTGCATTGCTCCTCCCGTCGAAGTGTCTTACCACCGTCCAAGTATATGCCGCCCACAGCCAAAGTGCCTTACCCCAGTACCAGTATAAGCCTCCCCCAGCTGAAGTGCCTTACCCCAGTCCTAGTAAATGCCTCCCCCAGGCAAAGTGCCTTACCCCACTCAGAGTGCATGCCTCCCCAGCCGAAGTGCCTTACCCCAGTCAGAGTGCATGCCTCCCCCAGCCGAAGTGCCTTACACCAGTCAGAGTGCATGCCTCCCCCAGCCGAAGTGCCTTACCCCAGTCAGATTGCAGGCCTCCCCCAGCCAATGTGCCTTACCCTAGTCCCATTGCATTTCTACCTCATCCGAAGTGAGTGTCTTACCACCGTCCCAATATATGCCTCTCCCAGCCAAAGTGCCTTACCAAAGTTCAAGTGCATGCCTCCCCCAGCCGAAGTGCCTTAACCCAGTCACAGTGTATGCCTTCCCCAGCCGAAGTGCCTTACACCAGTCCCAGTGCATGCCTCCCACAGCAGAAGTGCCTTACGCCAGTCCCAGTGCGTGCCTCCCGCAGCCGAAGTGCCTTGTCACAGTGTGAGTGCATGCCTCCAACAGCCAAAGTATTTTACCCCAGTCGCTGTGCATGCCTTGCCCAGCCAAAGTGCCTTACCCTAATCCCAGTATATGCTTTCCCCAGCCAAAGTGCCTTACCCTAGTCCCGGTGCATGCCTCCCCCAACCGAAGTGCCTTATGCCAGTCCCAGTGTATCCCTCCCCCAGTTGAAGTGCCTTAGCCCAGTCTCAGTTTATGCCTCCCCCAGTTGAAGTGTCTTACTCCAGTCCCAGTGTTAGCATCCCCCAGTTGAAGTGGCTTACCCCAGTGCCAGTGTATCCCTCCCTCAGTTGAAGCGTCTTACCCCAGTCCAGTGTATCCCTGCCCCAGTTGAAGTGCATTACCCCAGTCTCAGTATATGCCTGCCCCAGCCGAAGTGCCTTAACCCAGTCGCAGTACATGCGTCCCCCAGCCGAAGCGCCTCACCAAAGTTCAAGTGCATGCCTCCCCCAGCCGATGTGCCTGACCCCAGTCCCATTGCATGCCTCCCCCAGCCAAAGTGCCTTACCCCAGTCACAACGTATGCCTCCCCCAGCCGAAGTGCCTTATCCCAGTCACAGTGCATGCCTCCCCCAGCCGATGTGCCTTATCCCAGTCACAGTGCATGCCTCCCCCAGCTGAAGTGCCTTACCCCAGTCCAAGTATATGTCTCCCCCAGCCGAAGTGCCTTACAGCAGTCCCAGTGCAAGCCTCCCCCAGCCAAAGTGCCTTAACGCAGTCCAAGTGAATACCTCCCCCAGCCGACGTACCTTACCCCAATCCCAGTTTATCCCTCCCTCAGTTGAAGTGCCTTACCCCAGTTCCAGTGCATGCCTCCACCAGTTGAAGTGCCTTAGCCCAGTCCCAGTGTTAGCGTCCCCCAGTTAAAGTGCCTTACCACAGTCCCAGTGTATCCTTCCACCAGTTGAAGTGCCTTACCGCAGTCCCAGTGCATGTCTCCCCCAGTTGAAGTACATTACACAAGTCCCAGTTTTCCCTCCCCCTGTTGAAGTGCGTTACCCTAGTCCCAGTGCACTCCTCCCCCAGCCGAAGTGCCTTACCCCAGTCCCACTGTATCCCTCCAGCCGTTGAAGTACATTACCCTAGACCCAGTGCATGCTTCCCCCAGCCGAAGTGCCTTACCCAAGTCACAATTATGCCTCCCCCTGCCGAAGTAGCCTTTCTCAGTGCAAATGCATGCCTCCATCAGCCAAAGTACCCTACCCCAGTTCCAGTATATGCCTCACCCAGCCAAAGTGCCTTAAACCAGTCCCAGTGAATGCCTCCCCAAGCCAAAGTGCCTTACCCCAGTCCCAGTGTATCCCTCCACCAGATGAAGTGCCTTACTGCAGTCCCAGTGCATGCGTCTCCCAGTTGAAATGCCTAACCGCAGTCCCAGTGTATGCCTCCACCAGTTGAAGTGCCTTACTCCAGTCCGAGTGCACACCACTGCCAGCCGAAGTCCACTACATGCCTCTCCCAGCCAAAATGCCTTGTCCCAGTCTCAGTATGTGCCTCCAGCAACCAAAGTGCCTAAAAGCAGTCGCAGTTTATGCCTATCCCAGCCAAAGTGCCTTACCCCAGTCCCAGTGCATGCCTCCCCCAGCCGAAGTGCCTTGCCACAGTGTGAGTGCATGCCACCCCCAGTCAAAGTATTTTACCCCCAGTCCCAGTGAATGCCTCCCCAAGCCGAAATGCCTCACCCCATCCCAGTGCATGCCTCCCCCAGCCGAAGTACCCTACCCCAGTCCCAGTATATTCTCCACCAGCCGAAGTGCCTTACCCTAGTCCCAGTGCATGCCTCCCCCAACCGTAGTGCCTTACCCCAATCCCAGTGTATCCCTCCCCCAGTTGAAGTGCCTTAGCCCAGTCCCAGTTTATGCCTCCCCCATTTGAGGTGTCTTATTCCAGACCCAGTGTAGCCCTCCCACAGTTGAAGTGCCTTTCCTCCAGTCCCAGGGAATCCCTCCCCCAGTTGAAGTGCCTTACCCCAGTCCCAGTGTCTGCCTCCCCCAGTTGAAGTACCTTGTTCCTGTCCCAATGTATCCCTCCCCCAGTTGAAGTGCCTTACCCCAGTGGCAGTTTATCCCTCCCTCAGTTGAAGTGCCTTACCTCGGTCTAGTGTATCCCTTCCCCAGTTGAAGTGCCTTATCCCAGTCCCATTATATGCGTCCCCCAGCCGTAGTGCCTTACCCCAGTCCCAGGGTATCCCTCCCCAGCTGAAGTTTCTTAGCCCAGTCCCAGTGTAAGCCTCCCGCAGTTGAAGTGCCTTATTCCAGACCCAGTGTATCCCTCCCACAGTTGAAGTGCCTTTCCTCCAGTCACAGTGTATCGCTCCCCAGCTGAAGTTTCTTACTCCAGTGCCAGTTTATCCCTCCCCCAGTTGAAGTGCCTTACCCCAGAGCAAGTTTATCCCTCCCCCAGTTGAAGTGCCTTACCCCAGCGCAAGTTTATCCCTCCCCCAGTTGAAGTGCCTTACCCCAGTCCCAGTATAAGCCTCCCCCAGTTGAAGTGCCTTACCCCAGTCCCAGTGCATGCCTCCTCAGCCAAAGTGCCCTACCCCAATCCCAGTATATGCCTCCCCCAGCTGTGGTGGCTGAACAGTCCAATTTGAGAGCCACTGACTTGTCACAGATGGTACAGATAGTCGTTGAGGGAACGGGTGGGTGGGACTGGTTTCGATATGCTCTTTCTGCTGCCTGCACTTGATTTCTGCATGCTCTCGGCGTTGAGACTCGAGGTGTTCAGAGAATTACTATCTCCTAAACCTCATCATCATCATAGACAATCCCTCGAAATTGAGGAAGAAATGCTTCCACTCTAAAAGTGAGTTCTCAGGTGATTGTACAGTGCAATATGGGAATTATAGTCACTGTCACTGGTGGGACAGACAGTCGTTGATGGAAAGTCTGGGGGAGGAGTCTGCTTTGCCAGATGCCACCTTCGCTTGTTTTCTGTATGCTCTCGGTGATGAGACTCGAGGTGTTCAGCGCCCTCCTGGATGCTCTTCCTTCGCTTATGGTGGACTTTGGCCAGGGATTCCAAGGTGCCTAATATCTGACTGACTATCCCAACCACTAACCCCAATCCTAACAAATAACCACAACCACTAAACCCTAAACCCGTGCCCAAACCCAGTCCCGAATCAAAGGTTGTTCACAGGGATCAGTGGAGGAGCTAAAGACCCGATAATGGAAGTACTTAAACAATTATCTTGATGCAAGAAATTCTGCAAGCTATGTTAGTAACAAGAAATTATATCAACAAAACTATTAAATCAGGAAAGACAGTTAAAAAGATCACACATTTCAAAGATGATTACATATAGTAACCACATTCAAAAAGCGTTAAACAATGTACAAAATAATAGATTTCCAGTCTTAAGCAACATAGTTTTTTCAATGGATGCTTGAAAGGAATGTCATATGAGTGTAATGTGAAACATTCCGGTTCAGTTTCTGACACCCACAAGCCATATACTCAAAGAGAACAACCTTGGGATTTGATATCATAAAAGATCAACTGGGGGAGAAGTGAAATAATCTACATTAAGAAAAGGCTTCAAAATGGAACAGTCGGTAACAGAACATTAATTAGTTATTATTATGGAGAAATCAAACATTCGACACACTGTGTTTGAACCAAGCTGATTTATTCAATATTTATAGAAACATAGAAACATAGAAAATAAGGTGCAGGAGTAGGCCATTCGGACCTTCGACCCTGCAATGATCACATGGCTGAACATGCAACTTCAGTACCCGCTTCCTGCTTTCTCACCATACCCCTTGATCCCCCGAGTAGTAAGGACTACATCTAATTCCTCTTTGAATATATTTAGTGAATTGGCCTCAACAACTTTCTGTGGTAGAGAATTCCACAGGTTCACCACTCTCTGGGTGAAGAGGTTTCTCCTCATCTCGGTCCTAAATGGCTTACCCTTATCCCTGGTTCTGGACTTCCCCAACATTAATAAGAACATAATAACAAAAGAACATAAGAATTAGGAACAGGAGTGGGCCATCTAGCCCCTCGAGCCTGCTCCACCACCCAACAAGATCACGGCTGATCTGGCCGTGGACTCAGCTCCACTTACGCGCCCGCTCCCCATAACCCTTAATTCCCTGACTGGTTAAAAATCTATCGATCTGTGATTTGAATATATTCAATGAGCTAGCCTCAACTGCTTCCTTGGGCAGAGAATTTCACAGATTCACAACCCTCTGGGAGAACAAATTCCTTTTCAACTCGGTTTAAAATTGGCTCCCCCGTATTTTGAGGCTGTGCCCCCTAGTTCTAGTCTCCCCGACCAGTGGACACAACCTCTCTGCCTCTATCCTGTCTACCCCCTTCATTATTTTAAATGTTTCTATAAGATCACCGCTCATTCTTCTGAACTCCAACGAGCAAAGACCCAGTCTACTCAATCTATCATCATAAGGTAACCCCCTCTTCTCCGGAATCAGCATCGTGAATCGTCTCTGTACCCCTTCCAAAGTACTCCTTAAGAAAGGTGACCAAAACTGCACGCAGTACTCCAGGTGCGGCCTCACCAATACCCTGTACAGTTGCAGCAGGACCTCCCTGCTTTTGTACTCCATCCTTCTCGCAATGAAGGCCAACATTCCATTCGCCTTCCTGATTACCTGCTGCACCTGCAAACCAACTTTTGGGGATTCATGCACGAGGACGAGGCCGTGTGGTCTAATGGGAAAGGCGTCTAACTGCGATTGTATCTGCGATATTATCAGATGATTGCAGGTTCGAGTCCTACCGTGGTCAGTTAATTCGCTGCGTGAACTGTCATGTTCTTTATCCAAAAAGAGTTTCATGCACGAGGACCCCCAGGTCCCTCTGCACTGCAGCATGTTGTAATTTCTCCCCATTCAAATAAAATTCCCTTTTACTGTTTTTTGTCCCAAGGTGGATTAACTCACATTTTCCGACATTGTGTTCCATCTGCCAAACCTTAGCCCATTCGCTTAACCTATCTAAATCTCTTTGCAGCCTCTCTGTGTCCTCACACAACCCGCTTTCCCACTAATCGTTGTGTCATCTGCAAATTTGTTACACTACACTCTGTCCCTTCTTCCAAGTCATCTATGTATATTGTAAACAGTTGTGGTCCCAGCACTGATCCCTGTGGCACACCACTAACCACCGATTTCCAACCCAAAAAGGACCCATTTAACCCGACTCTCTGCTTTCTGTATGCCAGCCAATTCTCGATCCATGCTAATACATTTCCTCTGACTCCGCGTACTTTTATCGTCTGCAGTAACCTTTTGTATGACACCTTATTGCATGCCTTTTGGAAATCTAAATACACCACATCCATCGGTACAACTCTATCCATCATGCTCTTTGTACCCTCAAAGAATTCCAATAAATTAGTTACACGTCATTTCCCCTTCATGAATCCATCTTGTGTCTGCTTGATTGCACTATCCCTATATAAATGTCCCGTTATTTCTTCCTTAATGATAGCTTCAAGCATTTTCCCCACTACAGATGTTAAACGAATCGGCCTATAGTTACCTGCTTTTTGTCAGCCCCCTTTTTTAAACAGAGGCGTTACATTAGCTGCTTTCCAATCCGATGGCACCTCCGCAGAATCCAGAGAATTTTGGTAGATTATAACGAAAGCATTTGCTATAACTTCCGCCATCTCTTTTAATACCCTGGGATGCATTTCATCAGGACCAGGGGACGTGTCTACCTTGAGTCCCATTAGCCTGCCCAGCACTACCCCACTAGTGAAAGTGATTATCTCAAGGTCCTCCCTTCCCACATTCCCGTGACCAGCAATTTTTGGCATGGTTTTTGTGTCTTCCACTGTGAAGACCGAAGCAAATTAATTGTTTAAGGTCTCAGCCATTTCCACATTTCCCATTATTAAATCCCCTTTCTCATCTTCTCAGGGACCAACATTTACATTAGACACTCTTTTCCATTTTATATATCTGTGAAAGCTTTTACTATCTGTTTTTATGTTTTGCACAAGTTTACATTCGTAATCTATCTTCCCCTTCTTTATTCCTTTCTTAGTCATTCTTTTCTGTCGTTTAAAATTTTCCCAATCTTCTAGTTTCCCACTAATCTTGGCCACCTTATACGCATTGGTTTTTAGCTTGATACTCTCCTTTATTTCCTTGGTTATCACCGGCTGGTTATCCCTTCTCTTACCACCCTTCTTTTTCATTGGAATATATTTTTGTTGAGCACTATGAAAGAGCTCCTTAAAAGTCCTCCACTGTTCCTCAATTGTGCCACCGTTTAGTCTCTGTTCCCAGTCTACTTTAGCCAACTCTGCCCTCATCCCACTCTAGTCCCCTTTGTTTAAGCATAGTACGCTCGTTTGAGACACGACTTCCTCACCCTCAATCTGTATTACAAAATCAACCATACTGTGATCACTCATTCCGAGAGGATCTTTTACTAGGAGATCGTTTATTATTCCTGTCTCATTACACAGGACCAGATCTAAGATAACTTGCTCCCTTGTAGGTTCTGTAACATACTGTTCTAAGAAACAATCCCGTATGCATTCTGTGAATTCCTCCTCAAGGCGACCCCGTGTGATTTGATTTGACCAATCGATATGTAGGTTAAAATCCCCCATGATTACTGCTGTTCCTTTTTCACATGCCTCCATTATTCCCTTGATTATTGTCCACCTCACCGTGAAGTTATTATTTGGGGGCCTATAAACTACGCCCATCAGTGACTTTTTCCCCTTACTATCTCTAATCTCCACTCACAATGATTCAACATTTTGTTCATTAGAGCAAATATCATCTCTCACAACTGCCCTGATATCATCCTTTATTAACAGAGCTAACACACCTCCTTTCCTTTCTTGTCTATCTTTCCGAATTGTCAGATACCCCTGCATGTTTAATTCCCAGTCTTGGCCACCCTGTAACCACGTTTCTGTAATGGCCACCAAATCATACCCATTTGTAATGCTTTGTGCCATCAACTCATTTACATTATTTCGAATACTTCGTGCATTTTAGTAGAGATTTTTAATATTAGTTTTTAAACCATGATTTTTTAGTTTTGACGCCTCCTGCAGCCCCTTTATATTCATACATATTGTCCCTTCTTATCAACTTGTGGTTTACACTTCCACCAGTGCTAATCTGCTTTGTTGCCTCCTGGCTTTTGCATTCTTTCTTGGAGTTCTGTTCATCTGAGCTCTCACTCACTCTAACTAGCTCAGAGACCCCTCCTGGGTTCCCATCTCCCTGCCAAGCGAGTTTAAAGCCCTCCCAACTGTACTGTCAAAACCACCCGTGAGAACATTCGTCCCGTCGCTCTAGAGGTGTATCCTGTCCCGACTTGTACAGGTCCCACCTTCCCCAGAAGCGGTCCCAATTGTTCAGGAAACTAAAGCCCTCCCTCTTACACCAACGGGAGAGTCGAGAGCACCAGCTCCAACTGTCGCAGGAGAGAGATTGGAGAGCACCAGCTCCAAGTATCACAGGACGAGAGAGTGGAAAGCACCAGCTCCAACTGTCGCAGGATAGAGAGAGGAGAGCACCAGTTCAAACTATCACAGGACATTAATATAGAACATTAATCTCCAGCGCAGATATAGGGGTTATTAAGATCAGCAGAAACAAACAATAACTGCCAGAATGAATATGGTTCAATGCCCAATGCAATCCCAGTAAATCCTGTTCTTTTCACCAACGCAGTATTGCAATGGCGGCGTATTTACCCAATATGCAGCACGGGCAAGAAAATGCCGAACCCAGACTACAGGAGTTCAGTGCGCAGGCGCGTGTTCTGGCTGTGTTTGGAGCATGCGCGGCGAATGTAGTGGCGAAGGAGAAATGGGTAACATGCCTTCCGCAGAAGCGCTTAATTTGAGCGGGTGAAGGGGAGCAATGGACCAGCGGGTGGCGCGGGAGGCTTCATAAACCAGCGGTGCCCGCCCGCCAGCCCGGAATAAAAACCGGAATATCGGCGGTTGCAGCTTCGGGTCCTTCTCCCGGTCACAGGCCCAGGCTAACGGCGGCCATCTTTGTGCAGGAGCGGGTTCAGTGCTCCGCCTTCTTGATTTGGTGAGTCGCACCGCGCATGCGCAGCCATCTTGGTTCAGGAACAAAGTGAGCGATGTCAGTGTCTGTTTGCAACCGGGTCCCAGTGGGTAAAGGAGTGTTTCAGATATTTTATTCTCACTCTCCACACCTCGAATTTCTCAGCATCTCCCCTAAAGGCGATGCTTAGTACCGACCTTATGGTTTAAGTCCTACATAATTGTAACAGAGAAGGCCCAGAAATATTCACTCCTTGGGTTAGAATCCCCATGTTCAGTCCCAGGGTTAGAATCCCCATTTCATCATTATCATAGGCAGTCCCTCGGAATCGAGGAAGACTTGCTTCCACTCCTGAAGTGAGTTTATTGGCGGCTGTACAGTCGAATACGAGAGCCACAGATTCTGTCACAGGTGGGACAGATAGTCGTTGAGGGAAGTGGTGGGAGGGACTGGTTTGCCGCACGCTATTTCCGCTGCCTGCGATTGATTTCTGCATGCTCTCTGCATTGAGACTCGAGGTGCTCAGCGCCCTCCCGGAAGCACTTCCTCCACTTAGGGTGGTCTTTGGCCAGGGACTCCTCGGTGTCAGTGGGGATGTCGCACTTTATCAGGGAGGCTTTGAGGGTGTCCTTGTAACGTTTCCGCTGCCCACCTTTGGCTCGTTTACCATGAAAGGCCTCCGCATAGAGCACTTGCTTCGGGAGTCTCATGTCTGGCATGCAAACTAATTTGCCTGCCCAGCGGAGCTGATCGAGTGTGGTCAGTGCTTCAATGTTGGGGATGTTATCCTAGACGAGCACGCTGATGTTGATGTGCCTGTCGTCCCAGGGGATTTGTAGGATCTTGCGGAGACATCGTTGGTGATATATCTCCAGCGACTTGAGGTGTCTACTGTACATAGTCCATGTTTTGAGCCATTCAGGATGGTGGGTATTACTACAGCCCTGTAGACCATGAGCTTGGTGGTAGCTTTGAGGGCCTGGTCTTTGAGCACTCTTTTCCTCCGCTGGCTGAAGGCTGCACTGCCGCACTGGAGGTGGTGTTGAATCTCCTCATCAATGTCGGCTTTTGTTGATAGGATGTTCCCGAGGTATGGGAAATGCTCCATGTTGTCGAGGGCCATGCCATGGATCTTGATGACTGGGTGGCAGTGTTGTGGGTCGAGTACAGGCTGGTGGATGATCTTTGTCTTATGGATATTTAGCGTAAGGCCCATGCTTTCGTGTTCCTCAGTAAATACATCGACTATATCCTGGAGTTCAGCCTCAGAATGTGCACAGACGCAGGCGTTGTCCACATACTGTAGCTCAACAACAGAGGATGGGGTTATCTTGGACTTTGTACCAGAGGCGGCAAAGATTAAACAGCTTCCTGCTGGTTCTGTAGTTTTGTTCCACTCCAGTAGGAAATTTGTTGACTGTGAGTTAGAGCGTGGCAGTGAGGAAGATTGAGAAGAGGATGGGAGCGATGACGCAGCCCTGTTTGACCCCGGTCCGGACGTGGATTTGGTCTGTAATGGATCAGTTGGTAAGGATTATGGCCTGCATGTCGTCGTGGAGCAGGCGAAGGATGTTGACAAATTTTTGAGGGCATCCGAAATGGAGGAGGATGCTCCATAGAGCCTCATGGTTCACAGTGACAAATTCCTTTGGAAGGTTGAAAAAGCCCATGTATAACGGCTGGCGCTGGTCCCTGCATTTTTCCTGCAGCTGTCGCGCTGCAAAGATCATGTCTGATGTGCCCCGTGGGGCACTGTGACTCCAGGAGGAGCTCCTCAGCCACAGGGAGAAGACGGTTGAAGAGGAATCTGGCAATAACTTTCCCAGTGACTAATTAGCAGGGAGATTCCTCTGTAGATGCTGCAGTTGGACTTGCCCCCTTTTTTAAAGATGGTCACGATCACTGCATCTCTGTGATCTCCCGTCATGCTCTCCTCCCTCCAGATGAGCGAGATGAGGTCATGTATCCATGCTAACAGCGAATCTCCGCCATGCATTAGCGCCTCAGTAGGGATTCCATCCGCTCCCGTAGCCTTGTTGTTCTTGAGCTGCCTTATGGCTTTTCCTACCTCATGCAACGTTGGTGTTTTACTGAGGTGGTGGCGGGACGCATGCTGCGGGATGGAGTCGAGAACACTCGAGTCAAAGTCAGAATCTCGATTGAGGAGATCTTCGAAGTGCTCCTTCCAGCGGGCCTCGACAACCTCGGTGTACTTGATGAGTGTTTCTCTATTCTTGGCCAGCAGTGGGGTGGGGCCTTGGGAGTTTGAACCGTAGGTGGCCTTGACTGATATGAAGAATCCTCGCACATCATGGCTGTTGGCCAGTTATTGTATCTCCTGTGCTTTCTCCATCAACCAGCTGTTCTTTTGGTCTCAGGTTTTTTGTTGGATCTCAGCTTTGAGCCGCTTGTAATGTTGCTTTGCTGCTCCTGAGTTGGGTTGTTGCTTGAGGCTCAGAAATATTAATTCTTGGATCACCTGATAATTCTCATCAAACCAGTCCTGGTGTGTTCTGGTTGAATGACCAAGTGTCTCTGCACAGGCACTGGTTATGGAGGCCTGGAGGGCAGACCAAGCGCTGTGGGCATTCAGCATCTCAGCGTCATCAAGACACGACAGGTTAGCTCTGAAGCGTTGGCTGTATAGGGCTCTCTTAGCTGGGTCTTTAAGTGCCCCGGCATTGACTTTCTTGTGGCACTGCTTCTGCTGTCCCCTCCGCTTTGGGGCTATGTTAATGTCGATGATGGATCAGGCGGTCGTCCGTCCAGCAGTCGTCAGCTCCTGTCATGGCGCGGGTGATTCGCACACCCTCACGATCCCTGGCTCGGACGATGACCTAGTCGAGCAGGTGCCAGTGTTTGGAGCGAAGGTGTTGCCACGATGCCTTGTATTTGTCCCTCTGGTGGAACAAGGTGTTGGTGATGAGAAGTTCATGTTCTTGACATTTTGTCAGGATTAGGGTACCACTGGAGTTGGCCTTCCCTACCCCTCACTGCCAATCATGCCTCCCCAGAGGACTGTGTCTTTGTCGACCCTGGTGTTGAAGTCACCTAAGAGGATCAGTTTGTCACCTGCAGGGACGCAGGACAGGGATGTTTCGAGGTTGGAATAAAAACCCTCTTTGGTCTCCTCTATTGAATCGACTGTTGGGGCATACGCACCGATGACTGTTGCGCATTGGTTCTGGAATAGAAAATAGGTGCAGGAGCAGGCCATTCAGCCCTTCTAGCCTGCACCGCCATTCAATGAGTTCATGGCTGAACATGAAACTTCAGTACCCCCTTCCTGCTTTCTCGCCATAACCCTTGATCCCCCGAGTAGTAAGGACTTCATCTAACTCCCTTTTGAATATATTTAGTGAATTGGCCTCAACTACTTTCTGTGGTCGAGAATTCCACAGGTTCACCACTCTCTGGGTGAAGAAGTTTGGGTGAGTTGAAGAGTCAAGAGGCGTTTGTTAACCCCACAGGGGGTGTCCTTGCGGCTGTCGACCAGCTCCTTTTGATGGCGAAGCCGACTTTATGAAGGTGGAGTTCTTCCTCTCTTTTCTTTTCCAGAAAAAGGTGTAACCTCCATCTTGTTCCTTGAGCTGGCCTTCCCCTGCCTGCCGGATCTCGCTTAGGGTGGCGATGTCGATGTCAAAGCTTCTAAGTTCCCGGGCAATTATGATGGTGTGGCATTCTGGCCTGTTGCTGTTGGAGTTGTACAATGGAAGTCCTGACGTTTCAGGTCCATACCTTCATGTTAACGGAGTGGAAGATGCCTGTGTGTGAGTTCATTCAACGTGGGATGGCATAGCTGAGCAAGGTCTTGGTCCAGTGGCAAGGGATCCAAGACGACTGGAGACCAGGCACTTCTGTATGAGCCTAATTGCCGAAGGTGAAATGTTGGCTGCAAGCTCGGTGCTGAGCAGCACCCTTGTTGGTAAGTGGTCCGAGGCTTGGTTCGGGGCAGGCATTAGGAAGTCAGTTGTCCGCTGGAGTTCCAAGTGGGAGGCCAGCAAGGAGTAGGAGGGTGAAAGAATCATAGCCAGGCCACCAGCCATCGATGAGGAGAGACATGTAGGCCCGCTGCTGGAGGGATGAAAACCCGCCGCTGGAGGGATGTAGGCCCGCCGCAGGAGGGGCCGGGTGATGTCACGGTCGCCGGGTCGGAGGCACACCTGCTTGCTGGGCGTCGTCGTGAGTAACCTGGTTTCAAATGGCTGAAAATGATGCTAATAAAACACACCAAACTATTTTCTATTTAGATTGGGGTACAGTATTCAATTGCTTAATAAAACATTTTTAAAATAAAATTATTCTTAAACGTTCCTCCACGTTGTTTAAAAGTTTCTTCAGAAGTTTTAAAAGTTTCTCCCGGAGTTTTAAAAAAGGTTTTCCAAGTTATTTAAAATTTTCTCCAGAGGTTTCAAAAATTTCCCCAAGTTGTTTAAAAGTTTCTATTGAAGTTTTAAAAATTTTCACAAGTTGATTAAAAGTTTAAAATGAAAGTCAGTAGTAAGCTACCTGCCTTCATAGTGTTCCATGGTGCTGCCATCCCTCTGCAGCTGCACAAAGCCCTGGCTAGACCACACCTGGAGCACTGCGGGGAAGTAGAGGCTCAGTCATCTCTGAAGGGGGCCCGAATGCCTGGACGCCATGTACATTCCCAGTGTTAGAATCCCCATGTACAATGCCAGCGTTAGAATCCCCATATACCGTCCCATAGTTAGATTCCCCATGTACTCTCCTAGGGTTAGAATGCCCACATACTCGCTCAGGGATAAAATCCCCATGTACAGTCCCAGGGTTAGAATCCCCATTTACAGTGCCTGGGCTAGAACCCCCATGTATGGTCCCAGGGTTAGAATCCCCATGTATTCTCCCAATGTTAGAATGCCCAAGTACTCTCCCAGGGTTCGAATCCCCATGTGCAGTCCCAGGATTGGAATCCCAATGTACAGTCTCGGGTTTGGAATCCTGTGACTACACAGATGAAGAGAAAAATTGAGGCCTTCAATCTGAGTTGGGGAAAAATCATAGAAACATGATTAAATTTCTATCCTAAACTATTTGAAATCAAATCAAATGAATTTTTGCAATTAACACATTACTTTCATGCCAAATGGGAAACAAGTGAAGTGTGGGCTGTGCAGGACTGTTTGCACCCGGTTACACGGCATGTCCCTGGCTCTCCACTGTAAATGCACTTCTTTAGGTTCACAGTCTCATTGACACATCCAACTGACTAGATGGACCTCGCCCTTTAAAGCACATCAGAGAAATATCAGCATTTGATGTTTAATTTGCTAAACCTTTATAAAACACTGGTTAGGCCTCAGCTCGAGAATTGTGTTCAAGTTTGGGCTCCAAACTTACGTAATGATGGCAAGCTTTTAGAGAAGGTGCAGAAGGAATGGTACCAGGGAGATGGGACTTCCGTGATGTGGAGAGCCTGGTGAAGTTTTCTCCAGAGAGCAGGAAAGGGTAAAAGGAGATTTGATGGAGATGTACAAAATTATGAACGATTTAGATAGAGTAAATATGGAGAAAGTGTTTCCAGTGGCATGAGGGAAAGTAACCAGAGGAGCCAATTCCGATGATTGGCAAAATAAGGAGAGGTGAGATGTGGGATCATTTGTTACTCAGCAAATTGTTCCAATCCAGATTGAACGGTCTGAAAGGGTGGTGGAAGCAGATTGAATTATAACTTTTAAAAGGGAATTGGATAAATACTTGCTGGGAAAAATATATCTAGTAATGGGTAAAGAGCAGAGGAGTGAGACTCATTGAACAGCTCCACCAAAGAGCCGGCACAGACAGGATGGGCTGCATGGCCTCCTGTGCCGTACTCTCTGTGATAATGGCAGATGATCTTACCCAGAGTGCTCCGCCTGGCAGAATACACCCTATCTCCATCAGCAGGGGGGCAACGTGGGTAGGCCTGGTCCCTGGAGAGCCGGGGACTGATTGGAGCGAGCATGGCATCAGCATCACCAAGTGTGGCTCTCAGGCGCCAGGCAACACCGAGTGTGACTCTCAGTCCCGGGCAGCACCGATTGTGGCTCCCAGGCCTCATGCAACAGGCCCCATGCATCATAGAGTGCGGCTCTCAGGCCCCGGTCAACACCGAGAGTGGCTCTCAGGCCCCGGGCAACACCGCTTGCGCCTCTCAGCCTGCGTGTCAAAGCCTCCGGGCCCGGCACCAGCAAACCCCAGGGGCAGTGCCTCCCCCACACCATGAAATACAGCATGCCCAGCAATTCCCAGCCGCTCCGTATCAGGGTGGGTGCTGGATGCGGAAGTCACTCCCTGGTCTCCTGAACAGTATAGTATTCGGCATCCCTTGAATCGAGGATGACCCACTTCCACACCAAAAAGGGATGAGTTCACAGATGTTTCAATATGAGACTTGATATTCCAGGTCCCGAACTACATATTGAAGGGTGGGAGAATCTGTGCGTGGATTCTTTTAACGCGTGTGTCCGTTGCATACCAGCCACCACACGGGCTGGACAGAGTGAGGTCTTGGTCCAGTGGCAAAGGTTAACCAAGACGACTGGAGACCAAGTTCCGCTGCGCAGACCTGGGGCACATACTCCTACTGCCCATAGATCGCAGTGTGGTCTGGCCCATGCTGTCCCTGGGCCCTTGCCTATCCCGGGCCCCGAACTCGCGCCTCTTGTTGCCCCAATCTCTCCGCCCCAAACTCTTGTCTCTTGTGGGGCCCAATCTCTCCGCCCCGAACTCTCGCCTTTCGTGGGCCCCAATCTCTTCCCCCCCTGAACTCTCGCCTCTCGTGGGGACCAATCTCACCGCCCAGAACGCTCGCCGCTTGTGGGCCCCAATCTCACCGCTCCGATCCCTCACCTCTCCTGGGCCCCAATCTCTCCGCCCTGAACTCTCATCTCTCCTTGGCCCCAATCTCTCCTCCCCGAACACTCACCTCTCCTTGGCCCCAATCCCTCCATTTCGAACACTCACCTCTCCTTGGCCCCAATCTCTCCATTCCGAACTCTTCCCTCTCCTTGGCCCGAATCTCTCAGCCCCCAACTCTCGCCTCTTGTGGGCCACAATCTCTCAGCCCCGATCTCCCGGTGCTACTCCACCCCGACCTCACCACTCCTCTGCTGCTTGCCGCACCACCTGCTGTACATGGGCCATTCTGATGATCCTGTCCATGCTCCAATCGCTGACCTGGATTCCGGTACAAAGCCAAATCTAGAATCTCAAGTCCACAAATCAATGGCAATTTAGAATAAATCGCCTCTCAACTATGCTGCAAATATTAGAAAGACGCTTTGGATACCTGGTCTCCTGTGTGGGTCTGTTTGTTGCATCTGTTTGAGCTGGAGTGGAGATGGAGGAGAAGCTGCTGGGTTTCACCCCCAATATTTCTGTGCCCAGTGGGACCAACAATTCCCCATGTGGGGCTCTCAATGGAGGCGAGTTCCCTTTCCTGAAGGACATTAATGAACCAGTTAGGTTTTACCACAAACTGCAGCTTTCATGGTTATTATTTCTAGTGCTGGTGCCAGAAATTACCAAGTTCATTAAGCTCAATTTCTCAAAGTGCCTTTGTGTTTTTGTGGGATCTCTCTCATCCACCCTTTTTCTTGACTGAAATTCACTTTACAGGGTATTAAAAGGGGAGGATTTATCGACCGGAGGCTCAAACATCACATTAACATCTGACGAAGTCACTCGATTCATCGGGAATGGAATATCATCCAGCAACTATGGATGCAAAAAGCACTGTTCATAGCGGGGAGAAAGTGTACACATGCTCTGTGTGTGGACAAGGCTTCAGCCGATCATCCAACCTGGAGAGACACAAGCGCAGTCACACTGGGGAGAAACTGTGTAAATGTGGGGACTGTGGGAAACGTTTCAACTACCCGTCCCAGCTGGAAACACACCAGCGAGTTCACACTGGGGAGAGGCCATTCACCTGCTCTGAGTGTCAGGAGGGATTCACTCAGTCATCCAACCTGCTGATACATCAGCGAATTCACACTGGGGAGAGGCCGTTCACCTGTTCCGTGTGTGGGAAGGGATTCACTCAGTCATCCGCCCTGCTGACACACCAGCGAATTCACACTGGGGAGAGGCCGTTCAGCTGCTCTGAGTGTGGGAAGGGATTCAATGAGTCATCCAACCTGCTGGCGCACCAGCGAATTCACACCGGGGAGAGGCCGTTCACCTGCTATGAGTGCGGGAAGGGATTCATTCAGTCATCGCACCTGTTGAGGCACGAGCGAGTTCACACTGGGGAGAGGCCATTCACCTGCTCTGAGTGTGGGAAGGGATTCACTCGATCATCCCATCTGTTGAGGCACCAGCGAATTCACACTGGGGAGAGGCCATTCACTTGCTCTGAATGTGGGAAGGGATTCACTCAGTCATCCCACCTGTTGAGGCACCAGCGAGTTCACAAATGTTTGTAGAGGTTGGATGATGCTGTTATTGCTGCTGTTAATCACAACCCGACTGAACCATGTTCATTCTGACAATTGGGGTTTGTTTCCGCTGATGAAAATTCCTTTAACTGGACAGGAGTTTAATATTCGAGATATAGACAAATAAATTCGTGTTGCTTTCAACACATTGCTGCAGTCTTTTCTCTTTCCCACCCGAGTGTTTAGCATCACCTGGCTGGAGCTCAGAGAGGACAATCTGGGGGGAGGATCATATGGGTGAAGAACTTCAGCATGGACACAGTCCTTCAGGGTCATACTGAGAGCGGCAAATGCACTTTGTTCTTTCTCATCTCTCTTCACTGACAGCAACCCGTGCGGGTAAATCTTGACAGTGTAAGGTGCGGATGATATCCACCCAAGGGGGTTAAAAGAGCTGGGATGGGTGCTCTGCCAGCCTCTTGCCCATATCGCCAACAGCTCAGTAGATTCATGGGTTGTTCCCTGAGATTGGAAGGTATCACATGTAGTTCCCATTTTTCAATTGTGCACAAGTCAGAGCTCGGAAACTGAAGGCCCATCAACGTGACCTCGAACACTGGGAAGGTGCTTGAAGGGATCCTGAGAGATGCTGTTTTCCATCATGGGGAAAGTGAAGGGGCCATTAGAGATACTGAACATGGATTCCGGTAAACATGGTCACGTCTTACAAACTAGCTTGAGTTTGTAAAGAAGTTGTTAGTTTGGTGGATGGGGGAATCCGGTTGACATTGTCTACCTCAGGGTGTCAAACTCATTTTCGAGGGTGGGCCTGATCCAATATCCTGGCACTTGGCATGGGACACATTCAGCAAAAGCCATTAAAATAGGAATAATTGAAGATAAACTACATCAGAATTTACATTTAGATTTTATTTACTGCCGCTGCTCCTGATCCCTGGCACCTCTTAGCTTGAGCATTCATGAACGAACCCTGCTCAAACCATAAGCACAAGGATATCGGTGCATGGTTCTGCCTGTGACCACAAGGCTGTGTCACTGCCACACACAGATACCATTTCCTTGTTTCACATCTCCATGCAAACATCATCTCTTCACACATCCCCTTGCTACTCAATTGCAGCAGACATGAGCAAGGACGTGATGCTTATTAAAATACATATTTCATTACAGCAAAGGTTACACTGGGAGAAATGTTCAGTTATTTTCCATTACAGGCCAAATTCCGGACAAACCAGCAGCACATTGGCACCTGAACAGTGTCTCATCGGCCTACAGGCTTTTATTAAATAGATTTTCTGCCTGGATATAAACTTAAACCAGCATTGCAGCGTGATGCTCTATTCACACATTGAAAGTGTGAGAGATGCTGTGGGGCACACGCTAAGTCTAGCAGCTGAAAGTGATTGACAGACTGGGTTTTGTGTTTAGTGATCCGGGCGTGTTACCAATACCAGCAAAGATGAAGCCCATGGAATAAAAGGGACAGTGGATACTGTCTCACTGTGAGCGAGTCAGAATGAGAAGCTTGAACAACAGCCGAATTTTCACAAATGGAGACCTCACCAGACCAAAGGACATTGGTGGTGTTTAATGGGCTGTTTCTGTCACTGGGCTACACGAGACTATTTGTGACAGAAGGAAAGCGGGTCACAGGAAACAACCAGTTTACCGGCCTGCCCAGGGCCCACTCTGACCCCCACCTTCTCTCTCTCACTATTGATGGACACTGCTGCAGTAATTCTGACCTTTTCTCTCTTGTCCCTCCCACACCCCTAATACACGGCCCGACACAATCTCCCTCCCACTACATCCTCACTGTGCTGGAATCCACACCAGTCTCCCCATCTGCTCCTTGTTCTCTCCCTGGATCCTGAAACTACAGAACTTACTGATCCCTCCTGAAGTCGTCAGGCTCTAAAACTGAAGATTGATGGCCCTCAGTCCTCACTCCTTGAATTACCTCCCCTTCTCTCCTCCTCTTTCCCCCTTGGTTGTGATCCACACTCTGGTCCTTGGGCCTTCCCCGGGGATTCTCAGTATGAACAGGGGGATGTGTGTTGAGACAGGATGTCCCAGCTCTCCACCTTTAAAGGGACAAGGAGAGGACCAGCTGGGCTGGATGGCCCTGCTTGATGACATCACTGCAGTGCCGAGCAACCACCCTCACTGAGCCCTGCTCATTATGGGCTGGGTTGAGCTCAATGCTGTTACAGGAAGGGAAACAGGAGCAGGATTCGAGCCATGTGGAGCCCAGGATTAATGGGGAGAGGTACAGGATCAATTTATACCTTATTGAGCGAGACATGTCAGTGTCCCTGGCACTCCCTGTCCCTCAGTATCTGTGTCGGGGAGCGACCGATAGGTTCACTCTGTATCTGACCCGTGCTGTGCTCGACTGGAGTATATTTGATGCTGACATGGGCTGCTCAGCTCGATGAGCACAACATTTAACCCAAAAATGATCAGATAAACCCATCAGCTTCTCCCCTGGACACAGGTCCTGAAGGACAGGGAGTGTCTCTATTAATTTGGCTGGTGTCCTTGATCAAATTTAAACACCTCATCTCTTTTTAAAAATTTGTTCATGGGATGTGGGTGTCACCTCTCACCTCTCATTCTTCCAAACGCTGGAGAATATCGGCCTGGTCTACTCAATCTCTGATAGGACAATCCCCCCATCCCAGGAATCAGTCTGATGAATCTTCATTGCACTCCCTCTATAGCAAGCTTAACTTTCTTTAAAAGCACCTGAAGGTAACAATGATGTAATTTACTGTGTTCTGTAAGCAAGTGCCATTTTGTTTTATTTTTTCTGCACTGTATTGTGTTTAGTTAATAAAATATTGGTCCGAATTAAATTGGAGTTATTAAAATTAACTGAGCTATGTTTTATTCAAGGTCAATAATGATAGCTTTACGAATAATTTCTGCTGTTTTAACGGATTTTTAATTCCGAAGGAAGTTTTCAAGTTCCAAACTTAAAAAAAAGAACCAAGTGTTGATTTAAAACAAACTTCTGTTTGTTCACTTGAGTAGTAACGAATTCAGTGTTCTGTTTATAATCAATTTACAAGTGGAGTATAGTCACAGATGGAGCACGTGTAACCAGGCACGGGTATCTCCACGCTAACGAACAAAGGAAAAAGCTTACATTTATAGACTGTTTTCTTATCAAACTGGAGCCGGCTTTGCCTAATATGGTAGTCTCTGGCTACTGCATAATCCAGAGACACAAGTTTACATCAGCAACACATTTAGAAGCATTGTGGCCTGGTACGGTGATCATGAACCACTAGTACTGGACTTTCCTTATCCAAACAATATTTCTAATCCATTCTGTTATGAATATCGTAGCTTGGTTGGTCGCAAAACACCAGCTGTTGCTAAGTGAAATCTGTCTCTCTCTCTCCCTAATAATAAAACCACATTTTTCCCTCTATCGAATGAATGAAACATAAACCCCTTTCAGAAGCTGAATTAACCAGGGTCCACATGTCAACCTGTCCCACAGGTTTTTTTATGGGTTACCTTACCTGTTGACAAAGTTTTTTATATCCTTCTTTGTCTTTACTAATCCTGGTTTTCTCTCAGCGTCCTTCCCTTTCCTTATATTTTCAATGTCCCTTATTGACTTCCTTACAGCATAATGCAATGACCAGAATCACTGAAGCTATTATCCCTGCTATCACCAATCCCAGCTGGAACAATTTAACTGGATGCTACTTTCCAGCATTCCTGATTCACAAGTCTCGGGATTGCCTGTTCTGTCTCTCTCTTTCTCTATATGATTTGCACTGTGTGTTTCTGGGATGACCTAATTCGCTGAATTATGAGCTTTAAAGCCATAAACAGGGAGAATATAGCGTCCTATATGTGGAATGACTCGAATGGCTTCATCCTCCAGAGGCAGTCTCATCTGCAGATAAGTTGCGTTATGATGATGTACCAGAACCAGCGTTTAGCACCGATACATGTGTTCCTCGGTGGAATCAAGCTAAAGTGATGTTCCAGTCTGGGGCATCGGGTTGAACCCACAGTCATATACGTGACAGTAGTAGTCACACAATACTTTCCTTTTCCTTTATACACGGTATTAGTTTGACCTACGCCCCATTTATTTATTTCAATCTGCATTCTGGAGATTCTTTGTCGAGGGCGAACCCACAAGCTGGAACATCTACAAACCCATGTTGTCCTTTGCAGAGTACAACACTGCATATCTGGTGCAATCCAAGTTCCTCCCTTCTTAATCAGATATCTTGGCTATTCCTCATACTGTTTATGGATCGGACCGAGCTCAGTCTTCCACCCTTGCAAACTATTCTACCCTATACACCGTCCATGGTTTCGTTTCATTTCCATTTTTCCTCAGCAAAGGCAAGACCAGTCCCACTAGTCTAATATCTTCACTTCTTTCTCCTTCCCTAGGGTATAAAAATCCCAATTCCTATTGGCTGCATCACATCAAAGTCGATGACTTGGTTCCCCGAAACCATTTTCTCAGTTGTTCTTCATGAATAAACAGAGGGATTTGATTACTCTCTCTCTTGTCCAGTTCCTTTGTACCACATTCATCATAAATGTCACAGAGGCTACGCATGATACCTCCAGTCAGCCACATCGTGTTCCATTCACTTTCTATATCTATTCTGTTTACTCCTGCTAACCTTGCTGTGTCTCTTATTCTGAGCTATCCTGTCAGCTCTCACTTTCCTTGCGATTTAAACTAATTCTCCTTGTGTTCCCCATCTTTCTCATCCCTTGGTTCCTGTTTTCTATTCTTTACTAACACATCCTTTATTAATTCTCTTCCCATTTTGTCTATTAATTGTGAATATCTCCCTTCACATAATCTAGTTGATAGATTCAAGCTCATGTTTAAAACTTTTGATTTCAATTGACAATTTAATAACACACATTGTTATATAATACATTTCATGATTCAGTTACTTCTAGTCCATTAAATGTGGGTTATTTTACTGGATGGGACAGGTCGCGTTCTTTTTGTGAGGTGGGATGTCATTTTATTTAAGTCCCACATATGATGATCACTATCAGCATTTGTACTTGGCAAACGAATAGTTAACATTACTGATCAACATATGACATTTCTTACTTTAAAATAACCTGCCGTCATTACCTTTTAAGTTTGTATTGAAGTATTTTATAATGGTCTTGAATTACTTATTGTCCTGGAGTGATACTAACTCTTTAAGTGAACACTATTAATTTAGTGTTTGGGGTCAGGATGTGTCCCAATCCACCTGGTTCAGGGGAGACTTCCTGGTCTCCCAATCTTCCCAAGGAGCACGCTTTAGGGTTCTTTCTCCATTACCACCAAAATTATGCTTTTGAGGGTCTATACCTCGGTTTATCACGGATTCCAAAACTAACCCTTTGGAGGTCCTCTGCTTCCTCCTGGAGATCGCCTCTCACTTGGATCCATGTTTTGTTATGGAGCCTGTGAGGTCTGGCCTCCTTATCTCCCACCTTCAGCTTGCAGCTGATCTGTGCACAGCCATGGCCACCTTGTCCAGACATAGACAGGCTGACTTTTTTTGTTTTTAGCCTCTCTACAAGCTTTCTTTGTTCAGTACTTAGTGGAGGCTTGAAACTGATGACCATTCTAGCTGTAAGGAAATCCTAATTTGATCAGCATTCTCGCTCCTGTTAATTCTAATGCCTCTGACAGGTAGCAGGGTGTTTAACTCCATCCTGATTATTTCAAAGTCGGTTTCTCTATGGAGAATGTTTCACGACCTTGACGGTTTAAAAAGTTCTCTCACTCTCCTGAGCCACATTAGCCATTTCATGTTGTGCTGTTGTCGATAACTGAGCATGCCTGAGACTCGTTCACACACACGCAGCGGTATCCCAGTATCATGCCACATGTGACATCTGATCCAAGCCATTTGAGATGATCTTATCAAAAGATCGTGGGGTGTCTGAAGATCTTTACTCATCTCCCTCTGCACGGTCCCGATGTCTCGGGTATTGGCCAGGCGATCAAATTCAGTTTTCTTATTGTTCAGTGTAGGCAATGACACAAACATCTGAGAGAGAAATCTTAGCAATTTCCTACACTTCCCTGACTTTAACAAGAATTTACATGAACACCAGATTGTACCCAGGTGATTTATGACAATTCTCCCAGGAACAATGAGTTAAGAAACATTTCTATTTGGATGTGTAACTTTCCTGTTTTCCTCTTATGTCCTCACTCATTTCCTCTCATTACATTTTATACAGTGTTCACCATTTCATTCATGAGCACGGATGAACTTTACTGTCTATTACAATATTATCCTACTGTCTTTAAACATCGATCAAACATTCCCACTTGCTCCAAGTTTTGACCCAGTTTCTTTGTTTAATTTTATTTTACCGAACCTCTCCTTAGACCTTTTGTTCTTCAAAGTATGCCAGAGAGCAATTCAGTCGACAAGAGGAAGGATGTGAGTTATCTTTAGCATAACAGTCGCCCCCTAAAACTTATTTCTGAATACATAGTTTGGACAGAACCAAAGAGACGGGACTTTTTAAAAAAAAACTTAATTATCTCAATTTTGAGCTAAATTTTCCTTCCCATGTGTTTGACCAGCGATGCTTAGCAATATATATATATATATATATATATAAAATCAGTTTTAATTTCACAAACAAATTATGCCCAGACTTTGTCATTTTACAAAGAAGACAAAAGCAACAATTGCGTTTGGATGCAAGTCATTTATCTTCCCCTTCGAGCAGTGTGACTTGGACAATAGGATTACATCGGATATACAGCACAGAAACAGGCCATTCGGCCCAACCAGTCCATGCCGGCGTTTATGCTCCACTCGAGCCTCCTCCCTTCTTTCCTCATCTAACTATATCCACATAACCCTCTATTCCCTTCTCCCTCATATACTTGTCTAGCCTCCCCTTAAATGCATTGATACTATTCGCTTCAACCACTCCCTGTGGCAGTGAGTTCCACATTCTCACCACTCTCTGGGTAGAGGTTTCTTCTGAATTCCCTATTTGATTTCTTGGTGACTATCTTATGTTGATGGCCTCTAATTATGCTGGTCCCCACAAGTGGAAACACTGTATCTAATCTGTCAAAACCTTTCATAATTTTAAAGATATTAGGTCACCCCTCAGCCTTCTTTTTTCAAGGGAAGAGAGACCTGGCCTGTCCAGCCTTTCCCGATAGGTATACGATCGCCTTTCTGGTATCATCCTTATAAATCTTCTCTGCACCCTCTCCAGTGCCTCCATATCCTTTTTGTAATATGGTGACCAGAATTGCACACACAAAGTCTAACCAAGGTTCGATACAAGTTTAGCATAACTTCATCACTTTTCCATTCTATAACAATTCAATTCTATAACAATCGATCCCAATAATTTAACTCAATACTCTAAATTCTTAATTCCAACTTTGTCAGCATGCTGCGACATTCGATGTCTGCAGATAACTGGAGATAATTTTGTTTGAACTGCTGGATCTTTGCTATGCCATCAACCTCTTATCCAACTGGAAGTGGCATTGCCTGATATGGTCGTCTTTTGCTACGGCATAGTCCAGAGACTCAAGTCTGCATTTTCTTCCAACATACATCAACAACGTTAGAAGCACGTAAAACACTGGTCTTCCTGTGGCAATCGCAAACCACTAGTCTCTGAATTTTTCTTATTCTAACAGAATGTTTAGATTAGAAATATTCTATGATGAAAATATCCACGGCCAGTTGGTTGGAAACACCAACTGCTGCTCAGTGAAATCTCTCTCTAATGATAACAACCACATTTTCCCCGATATGGAATGAACTAAACATGAACACCTTTTAGAAGCTGAATTAACCGAGTTCCCGATGCCAACACCCCTCTCATCTTCCATTCACTTCAATTGAAAGGAAAAAACCAGATTGCATCGGTTGGGATTTGAAAGATATTTACAACAGATGCTAGATATTCTTAGAGTTAGCATTGATCTATATTCTGTCTACTCGAGGAGTTTGATAACAGACTTTCTCCTGTGAATGCAGAGCTGGAATATTGGGCCGGGATGTATTTACTTGTTCATGTTGTTGACTCGAAAATGTTGCCAATGATTTGACGTGACCTGTATTTTCTTAAATACATTTCCTGAGTGGATTCAAATTTAAATTGAACCCAGGTTTGCAGGCGTGATGCTCCATTCACACATCGAAGGTGAGAGAGATGCTGTGGGGCACACGCTAAGTCCAGTATCTGAAAGTGATTCACAGACTGGGTTTTGTGTTCAGTGATCCCAGGCATGTTACCGACACCTTCCCACAATACCAAGGCGAGGAGAGGCACTCTGGAAGGTAAGGGGAACTGGCACTTGTCCACGAGAGTAACCAAAGGTATGAGAACTGAAATAATCCAGAGTTAGAAAGGAGAAAAGGCCCCAAAATGGTGGAGTCAGTAACAGGACATCAATTAGTCTCCTCTTATCTTGGAACATTAAATGTCGACACACTCTGTTATTGAAACATCACAATATTATATTCCAGCCCAGTTACAGGGGTTATCATCAGAAACAAACTTCAACTGTCAGAATGGACACGATTCAGTCGGGATGTGATAAACAGCAGCAATGATAGCAGAATCCAACCACTGCAGTCACTTGTGAACTCGCTGGTGTGCCAGCAGGTGGGATGACACAGTGAATCGCTTCCCACACACGGAGCAGGTGAACGGCCTCTCCCCAGTGTGACTGTGTTGATGAATTTTCAGCTTAGACGGGTAGCTGAATCCCTTCCCACTGTCCCCACATTTCCACGGTTTCTCCGTGGTGCGGGTGTGTATCCGTCTCTCCAGGTTGGATGATCAGTTGAAGCCTCCTCCACACACAACACATTTACAGTTTCTCCCCACTGTGAATGGTGCGATGGTTTTTCAGGCTGTGTAACTGGTTAAAGCTCTTTCCACAAACAGTGCACTGAAACACTCTCACTCGGGTGTGTGGGTCTCTGCTTTCACAGTCACACTGATGTTTGTAATCTTTCCCCATAGACAGAATAAACAAACATTTCTCCTTCCACATTCAAAGGCCGATGATATTCAAGTCCTGATGAATCGAATTACTCTATCAGATCTTGACGTGACGTTTAGTTTGAGTTTCCCTCCTTCAAATCCTCCCCTTCTCACACCCTGCAAAAGGAGTTTACAAAAGTCATCACTGTAAGTACAGGATCGAAATTCAGAAGAGACAATTCTAGTTTCTATGGAACATTCTTTCCTTCTTCTGTGTGGTTTTAAGTATTGACTTAATAAAAATAATAAAGAGGGAGAAGATAGACTGAGAGTAAACTGGCAAGAAATATAAATACAGTCAGAGCTTCTACAGATATATAAAAAGGAAGAGATAGCTAAAATAAACGTTGGTCCCTTAGAGGATGAGACGGGAAATTAATAATGAGAAACAGGGAAATGGCAGAGACTTTAAACAAATATTTTGTGTGGTCTTCACGGTGGAAGACACTAAAAGCATCCCAATAATAATAGATAATCAAGGGGTCACAGGGAGCGAGGAACTTAAAACAATCACTATCACTGGAGAAAAAGTACTGGACAAACTATTGGGACTAAAGGTGGACGTCCCCTGGACCTGATGGCCTGCATCCTGGGGTCTTAAAAGAAGTGGCTGCAGAGAAAGTGGATGGATTGGTTGTAATCTCCCAAAATTCCCTGCATTCTGGCAAGGTCCCAGTGGATTGGAAAAACTCAAATGCAACACCCCTATTCAATAAGGGAGGGAGGGAGAAAGAAAGCAGGAAACTATAGAGCAGTTAGCCTAACATCTATCATTGGGAAAATGCTGGAGGCCATTATTAAGGAAATAGTAGCAGGACATTATGAAAATCATAATAGTCAAGCAGAGACGGCATGGTTTTATGAAAGGGAAATCACGTTTGACAAACTTGCTGGAGTTCTTTGAGGATGTAACGAGCAGGGTGGATGAAGAGGAACCAGTAGCAGTTGTTTATTTACATTTCCAGAAGGCATTCGATAAGGTGCCAGATAAAAGGTTACTGCACAATATAAGAGCTCACAGGATTTGGGGTAATATATTCGCATAGATGTAGGATTGGCTAACTAACAGAAAACAGAGAGTCAGGATAAATGGGCCATTTTCAGGATGGCAAACAGTAACTAGTGGGGTGCCACAGGTATCAGTGCTAGGGCCTCAACTATTTACAATCTATATTAATGACTTGGATGAAGGGACGGAGTGCACTGCGGCCAAATATGCTGCTGATACAAAGATAGGTGGTAAAAAAAGTTATGAGGAGGACACAAAGAATCAGCAAAGGGTTACAGACAGTCTCAGTGAGTGGGCCAAAATTTGGCAGATGGAGTACAATGAGGGAAAATGTGAGGTTATGCACTTTGGTAGGAAGAATAAAAAAGCAAATTATTATTTAAATGGCGACTACAAAATGCTGCGGTACAGAGGGATCTGGGGGTCCTTGTGCATGAAACACAAAAGGTTAGCATGCAGGTACAGCAAGTAATCAGGAAGGCAAATGCAATGTTGGCCTTTATTGAAGGGGAATGGAGTATAAAAGTAGAGAAGTCTTGCTACAACTGTACAGGGTGTTCGTGAGACCACACATGGAGTACTGCGTACAATTTTGGTCTCCTTATTTAAGGAGGGCTATACTTGCATTGGAGGCAGTTCAAAGAAGGTTCACGAGGTTGATTCCTGAGATGAAGGGGTTGTCTTATGAAGTAAGCTTGAGCAGGTAAGGCATGTACTCATTGGAGTTTCGAAGAATAAGAGGTGATCTTATTGAAATGTGTAAGATTCTGAGTGGGCTTGACAGGGTAGAAGCAGAGAGGATGTTTGCCCTCGTGGGGGAATCTAGAACTAGGGTGCATAGTTTCAGAATAAGGGGTCGGCCATTTAAAACGGAGATGCGGAGGAATTTCTTCTCTGAGGGTGGTGAATCTTTGGAATTCTCTACCCAGAAAGCTGTGGAGGCTGAGTCAGTCAATATATTTAAAGGGGAGATAGACAGATTTTTGAATTACAGGGGAGTCAAGAGTTATGGGGAGCAGGCAAAAAAGTGGAGTTGAGGTTCAAGATCAGATCAGCCATGATTTTATTGAATGACAGAGCAGGCTCGAGGGATCAAATGGCCTACTCCTGCTCCTATTTCTTATTGTTACTCTGTGAACCTTGACCTGAACGTTCCAAAATGTTACTAATTTTGAGGAATAGAAAAAATATCTCAGCGTTGATAAATGCATCATCTCACATCTCAAACTGAGCTAACCTGCTCTAACTATGTCAGTATTTGTGTCAGCTGTGACTCAGTGGGTAACACACTTGCCTCTGGGTGACAAGGTTGTGGGTTCACGTCGCACTCCAGAGACAAAAACACAAAACTCTCGGCTGATGCTCCAGTGCAGTGCTGAGGGACTGCTGTACTGTTGGAGGTGCTGTCTTTCGGATAAGATGTTAATCCGAGGCCCCGTCTGCTCCCTCAGGTGGATGTAAAAGGTCCCATTGCACTACTTCAGGCAGAACAGGGGAGTTATCCCCGATGTCCTGGCCAATATTTTCCCTTAACATCAGTAAAGCAGATTATTTGGTCATTATCACATTGTAAATTGGTTGCTGCGTTTCCTACATTATGATGGAGACTACACTTCAAAAAGAACTTAATTGACTGTAAAGTGCTTTGGGGCATCTGGTGGTGGTGAAAGGTGCAAAATAAATGCAAGTGTTTTTATTTTCTATGTGTCTTTTATTACTCTACCTTCTCCAATTGTGCCTCCTTTTGTCTGCTGTCACTTCCCCACCTACTCTTCCCCACCCAACTTTACAGTTCATTTCTTGTGTACATGGTCTCTCTCTCTCCTTTCCCTCACTCTATCGCTCCCTATAAGCTGTCCATCTGCCATATCTCCCAGTTCTGATCAAATGCTCTCCCTGACCCATCACCATTTCTCCTTCCTTTATAGACAACAACAACTTTCATTTATATAGCGCCTTTAAGAACATAAGAGTTATGAGCAGGAGTAGGCCATACGGCCCCTCGAGCCTGCTCCACCATTCAATAACATCATGACTGATCATCAACCTCAACTCCACTTTCCCGCCCGATCTACATATCCCTTGATGCCACAAAACGCCAAAAATGTATCGATCTCAGCCTTGAAATAACACTGTATAATGGCCCCTGGTGCTTCACAGGAGCATTATCAGATAGAATTTGACTCCGAGGGTCAAAGAGACACATTTTAAAGAGGGTTAAAAAGGAAAAGAGTGGCTCAAGTAAATGTTGGTCCCCTGGAGGATGAGACTGGGGAATTAATAATGGAGAACAGGGAAATGGCAGAGACGTTGAACAAATATTTTGTATCGGTCTTCACGGTAGACACTAAAAACATCCCAATAGTGGATAATCAAGGGGTGATAGGTAGGGAGGAACTTAATACAATCACTATCAGTAATGAAGTGGTACTAGGTAAAATAATGAGACTAAAGGCGGACAAGTGTCCTGGACCTGATGCCTTACATCCTAGGGTCTTAAGAGAAATGGCTGCAGAGTGGATGCATTGTTTGTAATCTCCCAAAATTCCCTGGATTCTGGGGCGGTTCCAACAGATTGGAAAACCAAAAATGTAACGCCCCTATTTAAAAAAGGAGGAAAACAAAAAGCAGGAAACTATAGACCAGTTACCCTAACATCTGTCGTTGGGAAAATGTTGGAGTCCATTATTAAGGAAGCAGTAATGGGACAGTTGGAAAAGCATGATTCAATCAAGCAGAGTCAGCATGGTTTTATGAAAGGGAAATCAGGTTTGACAAATTTGCTGGAGTTCTTTGAGGATGTAATGAGCAGGATGGATAAGGGGGAACCAGTGGATGTGGTGTATTTGGATTTCCAGAAGGCATTCTATAAGTTGCCACATAAGAGATTACTGCACAAGATAAAAGCTCACTGGGTTGGGGGTAATATATTAGCATGGATAGAGGATTGACTAACTAACAGAGTCTGGGTAAATGGGTCATTTTCCAGTTGACAAACAGTGATTAGTGGGGTGCCGCAGGGATCGGTGCTGGGTCCTCAACTATTTACAATCCATATTAATGATTCGGATGAAGGGACAGAGTGTAATGCAGCCAAGTTTGCTGATGATACAAAGATGGATGGGAAAGCAAATTGTGAGGAGGACACAAAAAACCTGCAAAGGCTCAGTGAGTGGGCAAAAATTTGGCAGATGGAGTATAATGTGGGAAACTGTGAAATTATCCACTTTTGGCTGAAATAATAGAAAAGCAAATTATAATTTAAATGAAGAAAAATTGCAAAGTGCTGCAGTACAGAGAGACCTGAGTGTCCTTGTGCCTGGAACACAAAAAGTTAGTATGTAGGTACAGCAAGTAATCAGGAAGGCAAATGGAATGTTGGCCTTTATTGCAAGGGGGATAGAGTATTAAAGCAGAGAAGTCCTGCTACACTTATACAGGGTATTGGTGAGGCCACACCTGGAGCACTGCGTGCAGTTTTAGTCTCCTTATTTAAGGAGGGATATACTTGCATTGGAGGCTGTCAGAGAAGGTTCACTAGGTTGATTCCGGATATGAGGAGGTTGTCTTATGAAGATAGGTTGAATAGGTTGGGCCTATACTCATTGGAGTTCAGAAGAATAAGAGGTGATTTTATTGAAACATACAAGATAATGTGGGGGCTCGATGAGGTGGATTCAGAGAGGATATTTGTACTCATAGGTGAAACTAAAAGTAAAGGACATAGTCTTAGAATAAGGGGCCGCCTATTTAGCACTGAGATGAGGAAAAATTTCTTCTTTCAGAGGGTTGTAAATCTGTGAAATTCTCTGCCCCAGAGAGCTGTAGAGGCTGGGTCACTGAATACATTTAAGGTGGAGATAGACAGATTTTTGAACGATAAGGTAGTAAAGGGTTATGGGTAGCGGGCAGGGAAGTGGAGCTGAGTCCATGATCAGATCAGCCATAATCTTATGGAATGGCGGATCAGGCTCGAGGGGCCAAATGGCCTACTCCTGCTCCTATTTCTTACGTTCTTAGGGTGTTCAAGGAGGAGGGAGGGAATTTTGGAGCTTAGGGCCTCGGCAGCTGAAGGCATGGCCACCAAAGGTCGTGTGATTAAAACCAGGAATGTGCAGGAGGCCAGAAATCCTGGAGGGTTGTAGGGCTGGAGGAGGTGACAGAGATAGGGAGGGGCGAGGCCACAGAGGGATTTGAAAACAAGGATGAGAATTTTAAAATTGAGGCTTCATGCCCAGTCACCATTTCTCCTTCCTTTACAGACGCTCCCTGACCACTCTCCATTTCTCCTTCCTTTACAGACGCTCCCTAACCACTCCCCATTTCTCTTTGCTTTACAGACGCTCCCTGACCACTCTCCATTTCTCCTTCCTTTACAGACGCTCCCTGACCTCTCCCCATTTATCCTTCCTTTACAGACGCTCCCTGACCACTCTGCATTTCTCCTTCCTTTACAGACGCTCCCTGACCACTCCCCATTTCTCCTTCCTTTACAGACGCTCCCTGACCACTCTCCATTTCTCCTACCTTTACAGACGCTCCCTGACCACTCACCATTTCTGCTACATTTTTTGAAATATTTAAAGATTTTAATAAATCTTTGAAGGTCGCAGGACAGGTTAACAAAGCTGTTAATAAAGCGTAAAGGATCCTGGGCTTTATAAATCGAGGCACAGAGTACTAAAGCCTGGAAGTTATGCTAAAGCAATATAAAACAGTTGCTCGACCCCAGCTGGAAGATTGGGTCCAATTCTGGGCACACTTCAGGAAGGAAACAAAGGCTTTGGAGAGGGGTCAGAAGACATTTACTGGAATGGTGCCAGGGATAAGGAACTTCATTTATGTGGAGACTGGAGAAGCTGGGATTGTTCTCCTTGGGGCAGAGAAGGCTCAGACGAGATTTGATAGAGATGTTAAAAATCATGAAGATGAGATAGAATGAATAGAGAAACTGTTTCTAACGGCTGATAACCAGAGGGCACAGATTTGAGGTGATTGGCAAAAAACAGAGGTCACATGAGGAAAACCATTTTCACACAAGGAGTGGTTATGATTTGGAATGCACTGCCTGACGGAGCGGTGGAGACAGAGTCAATAGTAGCCTTCAAAAGTGAATTGGACAAAGACTTTAAGCAGAATGATATTGCAGGGATTTGGGGAAAGAGCGGGGGAAGCGGGATAACTGGATTGCTCCCCGAAAGTATCGGCACAGACTCGATGGGCCGAATGGCCCCCTTCTGTGCTGTAATATGCTGTGATTCTAGAATTCTTTACAGACGCTCCCTGCTCAGTCACCATTGCTCCTTCATTTACAGACGCTCCCGGGTCCATTACTATTTCTCGTTGATTTACAGACGCTCCCTGACAGTTTGAGGCAGACACAGCGCATGCACTGACCGCTCCTTCGGGCTGGAGCGGACCCAGGACCCGGCAGGCAGGGGGAGAATGTTCCCCGGATAATATCCCCCCCCCCGGTGTGGGGAGAATGTTCCCCGGTTTATATCCCTCCACCCCCGGTGTGGGGAGAATGTTCCCCGGTTAATATTCCCCCCCCCCCCGGTGTGGGGAGAATGTTCCCCGGTTAATATTCCCCCCCCCGGTGTGGGGAGAATGTTCCCCGGTTTATATCCCCCCCCCCGGTGTGGGGATAATGTTCCCCGGTTTACATCCCCCGGTGTGGGGAGAATGTTCCCTGGTTTATATCACCCCCCCGGTGTGGGGTGAATGTTCCCCGGTTTATATCCCCCCTCCCCCCAGTGTGGGGAAAATGTTCCCCGGTTTATATCCCTCCCCCCGGTGTGGGGAGAATGTTCCCCGGGTTATATCCCCCCCCCCGGTGTGGGGAGAATGTTCCGGGGTTTACATCCCCCGGTGTGGGGAGAATATTCCCCGGTTTATATCCCGCCCCCGGTGTGGGGAGAATGTTCCCCGGTTTATATCCGCCGGTGTGGGGAGAATGTTCCCCAGTTTATATCCCCCCCCCCCCGGTGTGGGGAGAATGTTCCCCGGTTTATATCTCCCGGTGTGGGGAGAATGTTCCCCGGTTTATATCCCACCCCCGGTGTGGGGAGAATGTTCCCCGGTTTATATCCCCCCCCCCGGTGTGGGGAGAATGTTCCCCGGTTTATATCCCCCCCCGGTGTGGGGAGAATGTTCCCCGGTTTATATCCCCCCCCCGGTGTGGGGAGAATGTTCCCCGGTTTATATCCCCCCCCCCCCCGGTGTGGGGAGAATGTTCCCCGGTTTATATCCCCCCCGGTGTGGGGAGAATGTTCCCCGGTTTATATCCGGGCCCGGGGCTGCACTTGGTGTTGTTGTCCCCAGTGTTTCTTTAACCCACTCCCTGGATCTCGCTCAGCTCCTGCGTCAGCGTCTGCCACCGCCGCCTGCACATGCTCAGCTCACACTGCCCGGGTGATTGACGGCAGCTCCCCACCAATAGGAAGAGTGGGGCGGGGCTGGAGGACTGAATGGGCAGTTGGTCCTCCAACCAATTGGAGTGTGTGAGAGGTGGGGCTTCCGGTAGGCTGTAACTCGTGGGGTGCAGCAAGGATCAGAGCTGGGGCCTCAGCTATTTACAATCTATATTAATTACCTAGATAAAGGGACCGAGTGTAATATTTGCTGACGATACAAAGCTAGGTGAGACAGTAAGCTGTGAGCAGAACACAAGAGTGGAAAGATACATAGATAGACGATGTGAATGGGCAGTAAGGTGGCAGATTGAGTATAATGTCGGGAAGTGTGAGGTTATTCACTTTGGCAGGAAGAATAGAAAAACAGAATATCTTTTAAATGGTGAGAAACTTTAATTGTTGGTGTTGAGAGAGATTTGGGTGACCTTGTGCAAGAAACACAGAAAGCGAGCATGCAGGTACAGCAAGCAGTAAGGGGGTGGAGTATAAGAGCAAGGATCTATTGCTACAATTGTACAGGGCCTTGGTGAGACCACACCTGGAGTACTTGGCAGTTTCAGTCTCCTTATCGAAGGAAAGATACACTTGCCTTGGAGATGGTGCAACGGAGGTTCACAAGATTGTTTCCTGGGATGAGAGAGCTGTCTTTCGATGAGAGATTGTGTAGAATGGACCTATACTCTCTGGAGTTTCGAAGAATGAGAGGGGATCTCATTGAAACATACAAGATTCTGAAGGGCATTGACAGGGTAGATGCTGAGAGCTCGATTACCCCGGGCTGGAGTGACTAGAACTCGGGGGCTCAAAATAAGGGGCAGGCCATTTAAGACAGAGATGAGAAATTTCTTCACTCAGAGGGTTGTGAATCTTTGGAATTCTCTGCCCCAGAGGGCTGTGGATGCTCAGTCTATTCAAGGCTGAGATAAATAGATTTTTGGACTCTCGGGGAATCGGGGATATGGAGATCAGGTGGGAAAGTGCAGTTGAGGGCGATGATCTTATTGAATGGCGGAGCAGGCTCGAGGGGCCGTATGACCTACTCCTGTTCCGATCTCTGATATTCTAATATTGACATCTAAGGGGCTCTAGATTTATTAGTCCCACCTTTTTTCTTAAGGGAACAAACTTGCTCTGAACCCTCGCTATCTCCTCCTTGAATGCCTCCCACTGCTCTGACACTAATTTACATTCAAGTAGCTGTTTCCAGTCCACTTTGGTTAAATCACATCTCTGCTTCGTAACATTAGCTTTACCCCAATTGAGAACTTTTATTCCTGGTCTATCTTTGTCCTTTTCCATAACTACCCTAAATCTAACTGAATTATGATCACCAGCACCAAAATGCTCTCCCACCGATACCCCTTCCACCTGCCCAAGCTTCATTCATTAAACCTAAGTCCAGAACCACCCCCTCTCTTGTTGGGCTTGCTACGTAATGGCTAAAAAAGTTCTCCTGAATACATTTTAATAATTCTGCTCCTTCTATATCTTTCATACTAATTCTATCCAAGTTAATATTTGGGTAGTTGAAATCCCCGACTATTACTGCCCTATTATTTTTGCATGTATTCGAAATGTGCCGACATATTTGCTCTTCTGTCTCCCTCTGACTGTTTGGGGGCCGATAGTACATCCCCAGCAGTGTGATTGCCCCTTTTTTGTTCTTCACTTCTCCCATGTGGCCTTATTTGATGATCCTTCGAACATATCATCCCTCCCCACAGCTGGAATTGTTTCTATAATCAATACTGCGGCGCGCTCTCCTTTTTTTATCCCCGTCTCTATCTCGTCTTAAAACCCTGCAACCAGGAATGTTGAGCTGCCATTCCTGCAGTTCTTTGAGCCGTGTTTCACTAATAGTTACAATATCATACCCCCACATGTCTGTCTGTGCCCTCAGCTTATCTGCCTTAATCCCTAGACTCCTTGCACTGGCATTGAAGTATTTCTGGATTGATTCCTGTGATGAGAGGGCTGTCTTATAATGAGAGTTTGTGTAGAATGGGCCTATACTCTCTGGGGTTTAGACGAATGAGAGGTGATCTCACTGAAACACACTGGCACTGGCATTTAGCGCTGCTAAACTCCTTATTGTCTATTTTCCAGCCTTTGTTTCCTCTGCCTTCAAAACACTAGCAAAACCCCAGTGAGGATATTGTCCAGTCCTGTTGAGGTGCAACCTGTCCGGCTTGTACTGGTCCCACCTCCCCCAGAAACACTCCCAATGCCTCAGGAATCTAAAGCCCTCCCTCCTGCACCAAACTCCAGCCATGCATTCATCTGTTCTATCCTCTTATTTCTGTACTCACCAGCACGGGGCACCGGGAGTAATCCGGACATTACTGCCTTTGAGGTCCTGTTTCTTAATCTCTTTCCTAGCTCCCTAAAATCTGCCTGCAGGATCTCATCCCTCTTTCTATCGATGTCATTGGTCCCGATATGATCCACAACCTCTGGATGTTCATCCTCCCCCCTCAACAATGTCCTGCAGCTGCTTAGTGACATCCTTGAACCTGGCACCAGGGAGGCAACATACCATCCTGGAATCATGTCTGTGCCTGCAGAAGCGCTTGTTTGTTCCCTAACTATCAAATCCACTCCCACTATTGCTCTTCCACTCTTCTTCCTCCCCGCCCTGTGCAGCTGAGCCACCTACGGTGTCGTGGACATGGCTCTGGCTGCACTCCCCAGAGAAACCATCGCCCTCATCAGTATCCAGAACTGAAAACCGGTTAGCGAGCGAGATGCACTCAGGGGATTCCTGTCCTACTCTTTCCCCATAACGCTGAAAATTTTTTCAACTCATGTTTTATCTCTTCCGAAAGTTACAAGTGAATCTGCTTCCACCACCCGAACAGGCAGTGCGTTCCAGGCCAGAACATCTCGCTGCTTCATTAGTCCCCTCATGTAGCATCTGCTTCATTTGCCAATCACATTCAATCTGTGCCTCTGGTTACTGAACTTTCTGACACTGAAAATTGTTTCTCCTTATTAAGAGGATTGGCGGGCTGGAGGAGGTTACAGAGATAGGGAGGGGTGAGGCCTTGGAGGGATTTGAACAAGAGGATGAGAATTTTAAAGCCTGAAGCCACCAGCCGTCTCCCCCAGTGCAGAATGTGACTCACTGCTAACAGAAAGGATTTTTGTTTACTTACAAAAGATGCATAATGAAGGGAAATCAATCTCTGTATCTTTAACTAACAGCGACATGAGGGAAATTAATCACCTATAAACACCTCACTTGGCACTGAAGTGTCTGAAACTCATAATAGGAACTCCAGGGAAACAAAATACTGACAAATGTTAAACTGTTTTGCGGACAAAAGAAATCTCGATTTAGCTTTAAAAGATGAATTGTTTAACAGGGGTTCACACAGACTCACCTGACAGGCCGACTCAGGATCCACCCCTCAAGCACCGCGATTGGTTGCAGAACACGCTGCTCCCTGGGCCCTCCGGACTCTGACCTCTCTTCCTGTTGGTTCCCAGGGCAATCAATCACCACTCGCCAACATTACGCTGCCACATTAAGTTGAGGGGTTCAGAGGAAGAAATAAAATGGGGCCGTGAATCTGAGTTAAGAAATAAAATTAGAGAAGCATGATTAAATTTATGAACAAAACTATTTAAAGTCAAATCAAATGAATTGTTGCATTTAATACATCCTTCTGGGCCAAGTGGGAAACAAGTGATGTGTGGGCTGTGCAGAGTGTCTGTGCCCAGTTACACAGCGTGTCCCTGGCTTCCCGCTCCAAGTGCACATGTTTCAGCTCACATCCAACTGACTGGATAAACCTCGCCCGTCTAAACCCCATCACACAAATAGCAGCATTTGATGCTTAGTTATGCTCAACCTTTATAAACACTGGTTAGGCCTCAGCTGACACATTGTGCTCAATTCTGGGCATCACACTTTCAGAAGAGTATCTCCACCTTAGAGAGGGACCAGAAGAGATGTACGAAGGAGGAGGGACTTCAGTTATGTGGAGATACTGGAGAAGCTGCGGTAATTCTCCTTGGAGCAGAAAAGGTTAAGAGGAGATTTGATAGTGTTCAAAATCATGAACGGTGTTGATAGACTAAATAAGGAGAAACACATTCCAGTGGCAGAAGGGTCGGTAACCAGAGGACACAGAGTTCAGGTGATTGGTAAAAGAAGCAGAGGCGCCATGAGGAACCATTGTATAAACAGCGAGTTGTTGCAATCTGGAATGTACTGCCTGATAGGGCGGTGGAAGCAGATTCAACAGTGGCTTTCAAAAGTGAATTGGATAAATACGAAAGGGACAATATTTGCAGAGCTATGTGGAAAGAGCAGGGGAGTGGAACTAACTGGATAACTCGACCATAGAGCCAGCACAGGCACAATGGGCCGAATGGCCTCCTGCACTTTCATTCTATGAAAATGGCCGATGATCTTATCCAGAATGCTGCGACCACATATCCCCAGAAAACCAAGACCGCCTATTTCCACCTGTGTAATATCGGCCGTCTCCATCCCTGCCTCAGCTCGCCCTCTGCTGAAACCCTCATCCATTCCTCGGTTATCTCTAGACTTGACTATTCCAACACACTCCTGGCTGTCCTCCCACATTATACCCCACGTAATCTTCACCTCATCCAAAACTCGACTGCCCGTGTCCTAACTCGCACCAAGTCTCGTTCACCCATCACCCCCTGTGCTCACTGACTTACATTGGCTCCCGGTTAAGCAACACTTCGATTTCAAAATTCTCATCCTTCTTTACAAATCCCTGCATGGCCTTGCCCCTCCCTATCTCTGTAATCTCCTCCAGCTCCACAACCCCCAGTGATGTCTGTGCTCCTCTAATTCTGCCCTTCTGAGCATCCCTGATTATAATCGCTCAACCATTGGTGGCCTTTTCTTCTGTTGCCGAGGCCCCAAGCTCTGGAGCTCCCTCCCTAAACCGCTGTACCTCCTCCCTGAAAGCATTGACTCTGGCTTTGTTCAGTTCTACACTCACTGGTTCTTCTCCCTCTCCTCCGCTGAAGGTGCTGACTCTGTCTGGGTTCAGTTCTCCACAGACTGGTTCCCCTCCCCTGAAGGTACTGACTCTGGCTGGGTTCAGTTCTACACTCACTGGTTCCCCTACCCAGAAGGTACTGACTCTGGCTGGGTTCAGTTCTACACAGACTGGTTCCCCTACCCTGAAGGTGCTGACTCTGGCTGGGTTCAGTTCTACACTCACTGGTTCCCCTCCACTGAAGGTACTGACTCTGGCTGGGTTCAGTTCTACACTCACTGGTTCCCCTCTCTCTCCTACCCTGAAGGTACTGACTCTGTCTGGGTTCAGTTCTACACTCACTGGTTCCCCTCCCCTAAAGGTACTGACTCTGGCTGGGTTCAGTTCTACACTCACTGGTACCCCTCCCCTGAAGGTGCTGACTCTGGCTGGGTTCAGTTCTACACTCACTGGTTCCGTCCCCTGAAGATACTGACTCTGGCTGGGTTCAGTTCTACACTCACTGGTTCCCCTCCCCTGAAGGTACTGACTCTGGCTGGGTTCAGTTCTACACTCACTGGTTCCCCTCCCCTGAAGGTACTGACTCTGGCTGGGTTCAGTTCTACACTCACTGGTTCCCCTCCCCTGAAGGTACTGACTCTGGGTGTCTGTGCTCCCGTCGCCTCTTTATACACTCTGACCCTCCCTATATATCTGTAATATCTCCCTGTTTTGGTGATGAGCTCTCCCTGACCACTCACTCCCTGACTCTCACCACTTCAGGGAATCATACGGCACTGAATGAGGCCATTCGGCCCATCGAGCCTGTCCAACTCACTGAAAGACCCACTCCCTGCACCTGCCCCAAAACACCAGAAAATGTTCCCTTTGAACATTGCTGGTTTTGAAAGTTATTACTGATGTCCCAGAATTGAGGCCAACCCTCAATATCTGAGTCTAACTAGTGAGAGATAAAGGTTGACCAGAACTTGCTTGTTGTACTCTATACTGCTATTAATGCTGGAACAGATTGATCAGCGGACCCTGCCCCTCACAGCTTTATGTTCACCTGCAAATTGCACCATTTGCTTTAGAATGTCTCCCATTTTTCCTCTTTCCCAAATCCCAGCTGGTGGCCGGTGACCCCGCTGACCCCGGGCCTGTCACCGCGGGTCAAGCCCGGGGTCAGCCTCTGGGCTGTGATTGGCCCTGGGCCCGACACCACGTGTTTATGACGCTCACCAGCCCCACGCGCGGCTCCAATTCCTGCCCCGCGCCGACAACCGACATCATCCGGGCTCCACCAACTGTCGCCACCGCCGCCCGCACATGCTCAGTGCGGGAGATCCGGGGTCAGCCCCGCCCCTCGCACACTCCGATTCATTGGAGGACCCACCTCCCGCTCGGTCCACCAGTCCCGACCCTGCTCTTCCTATTGGCCCGAGCCGCCGTCAATCACCCGGGCAGCGTGAACCGAGCATGCGCAGTGGGGCGGCTGTGTCTGAGGCAGCGGTTGAGAGATGGGCGGAGGGAGGGAGCGGGTTAATAAACCCCGGGGGGCCGCAGGCTTCACGCACACCGAGTGCGGGCCCAGGCCCCGCCCGCCCGAGAGACAGCACTCCGCATTATCCGCTTCACACACACCCGCTGTGGGCCTCAGGCCCCGAACGACAACCTGCGGCTCCGGCCTTTCCCCGAGCGGGGCCCCCGGGAGGTGGGCTCTGGGCCCGTGCGGGGCCCCCGGGGAGCTGGGCTCTGGGCCCGTGCGGGGCCCCCGGGGAGGTGGGCTCTGGGCCCGTGCGGGGCCCCCGGGGAGTTGGGCTCTGGGCCCGTGCGGGGCCCCCGGGGAGGTGGGCTCTGGGCCCGTGCGGGGCCCCCGGGGTGGTGGGCTCTGGGCCTGTGCGGGGCCCCCGGTGAGTTGGGCTCTGGACCTGTGAGGGGCCCCCGGGGGAGGTGGGCTCTGGGCTTGGTGCCCCCGGGGAGGTGGGCTCTGGGCACATGCGGTGCCCCCGGGGAGGTGGGCTCTGGGCCCGTGCGGGGTCCCCGGGGAGGTGGCCTCTGGGCCCATGCGGGGCCCCCGGGGAGGTGGGCTCTGGGCCCGTGCGGGGCCCCCGGGGAGGTGGGCTCTTGGCCTGTGCGGGGCCCCCGGTGAGTTGGGCTCTGGGCCTGTGAGGGGCCCCCGGGGGAGGTGGGCTCTGGGCTTGGTGCCCCCGGGGAGGTGGGCTCTGGGCACATGCGGTGCCCCCGGGGAGGTGGGCTCTGGGCCCGTGCGGGGTCCCCGGGGAGGTGGCCTCTGGGCCCATGCGGGGCCCCCGGGGAGGTGGGCTCTGGGCCCGTGCGGGGCCCCCGGGGAGGTGGGCTCTGGGCCTGTGCGGGGCCCCCGGGGAGGTGGGCTCTGGGCCTGTGCGGTGCCCCCGGGGAGGTGGGCTCTGGGCCCGTGCGGGGCCCCCGGGGAGGTGGGCTCTGGGGGAGATTAGATTGTTAAACACACTTTGTCCACACAATGGAAAAGTGTTTGAGGAACAAGTATTTCTGGAGAGACTTTTAATCCATTGAACATTTTCAGATTTTTAAATTTGTTCCGGGCTGTGGCCGTCGCTGCCAATGCCGGCATTTATTGGCCATTCCTAATTACACTGGAGAAGTTGGTGGGGAGTCACCTACTGGAACCGCTGCAGTCCGTGTGGGGAAGGTACTCCCACAGTGCTGTTAGGGAGCCAGTTCCAGGATTTTGACCCAGTGACGATGAAGGAACGGCGATATATGACCAAGTCCGGATGGTGTGTGACTTGGAGGGGAACTTGCAGATGATGGTGTTCCCATTCACCAGCTGCCCTTTTCCTTCTGGGTGGCAAAAGCCGTGGGACAGGTTTGTTGGCAGGTTCCCTTCCATCAGAACATAAAAATTAGGAGCAGGAGTCAGCCATATGGTCCTTCGAGCCTTCTCCACCGGTCAATACGACCATGGCTGATCTTCGACCTCAACTTGACTCTCCCGCCCGATCCCCATATCGCTGGAGGACATTAGTGCGCCAGTTGGGATTATTGTGACAATCCGGCAGCTTTCATGTTGACTGTTTTTCTAGAGCCCGCCCCACAAATTCCCCGATTTATTAAGCTCAATTTTACAACAAGCCTGTGTGTTTTTCTGGGTTCTCTCTCACACCCTTTTATCTGTTTTATATTCATTGTACAGGTTATTAGAAGGGGAGGATTTGTGGACGGGAAATTTAACTCCAACATCACATCAAGGTCGGTCAGTCTATTCATCGGGACCTGAATATCATCAAACATAACATGGACGCAAAAAGCAGAGTTGACAGCGGGGAGAAACCGTACACGTTTTGTGTGTGTGGACGAGGATTCAGCAGATCCTGTGGCCTGGCGAAACACAAATGCAGTCACACTGGGGAGTACTGTGAAAATGCGGGGACTGTGGGAAAGGATTCAATTACCCGTCTGAGCTGGAAACTCATCAACACAATTACACTGGGGCGGAGGCTGTTCAGCTGCTCCATGTGTGGGAAGAGATTCACTCGGTCATGTGAGCTGCTAACACACCAGCGAGTTCACACTGGGGAGAGACCTTCACCTTCTCCGTGTGTGGGTCAGGATTCATTTCTTCAACCCACCGACTGACACACCAACTTGTTCACACCAAAGTGAGACCGTTTAAATGTTCTGCCTGTGAGAAGAGCTTTAAAAGCAAAAAGGAACTGCTGACACACCAGCGCACTCACACTGGGGAGTGGCCGTTCACCTGCTCCATGTGTGAAAACACATTCAACAGTAATTACTGTAGTGTTTGCCAGCACTCTAGTAATGGCTCCACGAGGTAAGGTATTGCACTTGCACTGTTGTGACCTTAGTCCTTTTATTTCAGCTCCTGAATGAGGTTACAGTAAGGTGGGCTCTCTTTTATACCTGCGGTGTGCAGGTGACCCATAGGTCTCCACCCGTTACACCCTCTGGTGGTACAGGCATAATGTATACAGTGTAAAGATACATTCATAGGTCTTATGTAACTGTACATTGAGTGTACAGGGTATATACATGCACAATAATTAATACCTTCTGAGACACCAGCGAGATCAGACCGGGGATAGGCCGTTCACTTGCTCCATATGTGGGAAGGGATTCCCTTGATCATTCAGCCTGCTGAGACACCAGCGAGTTCACAAGTGACTGCAGGGTTTGGATTCTGCTGTTAATCACATCCAGGACTGAACCATGTTCATTCCATTGTTGAGCTCCGCTGAAGGTTGTAAGCTCAGGGAGTGGGACCTCAAGGATTGGAGTGTAAGAAAGCTGTGTTTCGGTATCCTGACAAATATATGGCGCGGAACCAGAGGAATCCTTACTGGTTAGGATCTGGAATGCACGGCCTGAGAGGATGGTGGAGGCAGACTCAATCGCGGCTTTCTAAAGGAAATTGTATAAGTGCCTGAAAGAAAAAGATTTGCAGGGCTACGGGGAAAGGGCGGGGGAGTGGGACTAGCTGAAGAGCTCTTGCAAAGAACTGGCACAGACTTGATGGGCCAAATGGCGGCCTCCTGTGCTGTAACCACTCTGATTCTCTACTAAGGACCCGTCCAACATAGGCCTAGGGGTGAATGATGCCCGATTCCCTGAACTGTTTCACATTGAACCCAGTTCAGATCCGGATCAATTCAGTTTACAGAAGAATAGAGAGAAATATCACCCCCAACTGAGGGAGACAAAAGCAGCCATTGGAGAAGCTCAGAGATCTTTGGAAAAGAAGAGAGTGCTCAATTATGGTAATTATTGCAAAAGCTTTTCCAGCTACATCAGGAGGCAGAAGATGGTTAAAAATTGTTTCGTGCAGGGGTGGGCCATTATTTGGGCTGGAGGGCCACTGAACAAGTTTTGCTGAGCTGTTGAGGGCCGCCCACCAATGTACCCCCTACGGTGGACGGCCGCACGGTCATGCATCAATCGCGGGGTCCCGCACAGGCTGCTCACCAGCTCCCACCGCTGGAAGAGACACCGTGCAGCAGATTTAAAGGGACCGCTCACCAGCTCCCACTGCTGGAAGAATCACCGTGCAGCAGATTTGAATGGAGCGCGCACATTGGTGAGAATAAAGTGCTAAATTGGTAAATTTAAAACAGTCCCGCTCTTGGGGCCTAAATTTGACCAGTAGAGATTTCTGGCGAACTCACCAGAGGTGCGCCGCTTTTCTACACAGATTAGGGCGCCAAAAATCTTCAGGCCGAGTTAGGCCACTCCCCAGCCTCTCCTCGATGGAGGCGGAGCCAGGTCCCAATGCTGAAAACAGTGCCAGGACCTCTGCACATGCACGCTAGAGTGTGCACACATGTGCAGTAACTCCTCGCCCCAGAATCTCTGCGTGTGCTCTGCAGGCTGTATGGGAGGGGCCCGAAGCGCGCTGCCACTATCCCTGGCCGAATGGGCTCCCTCATTGTTGGCCCGCTGAAGGTACATAAGAACGTAAGAATTAGGAACAGGAGTAGGCCATCTAGCCCCTCGAGCCTGCTCCGCCATTCAACAAGATCATGGCTGATCTGGCTGTGGACTTAGCTCCACTTACCCGCCCGCTCCCCATAACCCTTAATTCCCTTATTGGTTAAAAATCTATCTATCTGTGACTTGAATACATTCAATGAGCGTGCCTCAACTGTTTCCTTGGGCAGAGAATTGCACAGATTCACAACCCGCTGGGAGAAGAAATTCCTTCTCAACTCGGTTTTAAACTGGCTCCCCCATATTTTGAGGCTGTGCCCCCCTAGTTCTAATCTCCCCGACCAGTGGGAACAACCTCTCTGCCTCTATCTTGTCTATCCCTTTCATTATTTTAAATGTTTCTATAAGATCACCTCTCATCCTTCTGAACTCCAACGAGTAAAGACCCAGTCTACTCAATCTATCATCATAAGGTAACCCTCCCATCTCCGGAATCAGCCGAGTGAATCGTCTCTGCACCCCCTCCGAAGCTAGTATATCCTTCCTTATGTAAGGTGACCAAAATTGCACGCAGTACTCCAGGTGCGGCCTCACCAATACCCTATACAGTTGCAGCAGGACCTCCCTGTTTTTGTCCTCCATCCCTCTCGCAATGAAGGCCAACATTCCATTCGCCTTCCTGATTGCCTGCTTCACCTGCAAACTATCCTTCTGTCATTCAATCCCAAGGATCCAGCGCCTTTACTTGGGTGAGGCCTGGAGTTGGATGGTCTAGAGTCGACCGCCTTTACGTGTCTCGGGCGTACGTTTCCTGCGTCCCGGCGGTCTCCATGCGGCCGGTGCCGTGTTCGGACCACCACCTGGTGTGGGCGGAGCTCGCTTCGCTCCGCGCGAGGACGGGGTCCGCGTACTGGCACTTTAACAACCAGTTGCTGGAGGACGTGCGGTTCCAGGACTCGTTCCGTCGATTCTGTTCCGACTGGAGAAGGAAGCAGGGGGGCTTCCCCTCCTTGAGGCTATGGTGGGACGTGGGCAAGGCTCACGTCCGCGTCTTCTGTCAAGAGTACGCGAGGGGGTCGACCAAGAGGCGGGCGGCCAGAGTCGGGCGCCTAGAAAAAGAGGTGCTCGACCTGGAAGCCCGTCTCGGTCAAGTCGTCCAGGACCCGGCCCTGCGGACGGTGTACGAAGCGAAGAAGGCCGCGCTGAAGGACCTGCAGCTGGTCGGGTCCCGAGGCGCGTTCGTGAGGTCGCGGATCCGGTTCCTGCGGGATCTGGACCGCGGCTCCCCCTTCTTCTACTCGCTGGAAAAAAGGCAGAGTGTCCGTAAGCAGCTCTTGACGCTGCTGGCCGACGACGGCTCTCTCGTCTCGGATCCGGAGGGCGTCAACAACAGGGTCCGTGAATATTACGGGGCTCTGTTCTCTCCGGATCCGTCCAGCGAGGAAGCGCGTAGAGTTTTGTGGGAGGACCTGCCGAAGGTCGGCCCGGAGGGCGCCGAAAATCTGGAAGCTCCGCTAAGCCTGGCGGAGCTGACCGGTGCCCTCGCCCGGCTCTCGAGGGGAAAATCCCCGGGGCTGGACGGGCTGACCGTGGAGTTCCACACGGCGTTCTGGGACGTCCTGGGGAGCGACTACGCGCGGGTCCTGGGGGAAAGTCTGGCGACCGGGGAGGTGCCCCTCTCTTGGCGCAGGGCAGTCATCGTCCTGCTGCCTAAGAAGGGCGATCTCCGCCTCCTTAAGAACTGGCGCCCGGTCTCCCTCCTCAGCACGGACTACAAAATCTTCGCCAGGGCGATGTCTGCTCGCCTTGGTGCCGTGCTGAACCACATGATCCACCCCGACCAGTCATACACGGTCCCGGGCCGGACAATCCACGATAACATCCATCTGGTCCGGGACCTCATCCATTGTTCCCAGGAGGCTGGTCTGTCGGTCGCCTTCCTATCCCTCGACCAAGAGAAGGCGTTCGACAGGGTGGATCACGACTATCTGCTCGGAACTCTGCGCGCTTTCGGGTTCGGGACGCATTTCGTCGCCCGGATCCGACTTTTGTACGCCGCCGCGGAGTGTCTGATTAAGGTTAACGGGTCCTTGACGGCGCCCCTTCGCTTTAGGAGAGGAGTGCGCCAGCGATGCCCCATGTCCGGCCAGTTATACGCCGTTTGCGTGGAGCCTTTCCTGCGCCTCTTGCGGACGAGGTTGATGGGACTGGCTCTGCAAGGGCCGGGCGTGGAGGTCGTCCTCTCGGCTTACGCCGATGACGTGCTCCTCGCGATAGAGGATCCCGCTGACCTGCGGAGGATGCGTGAGTGCCAGGAGATTTACTCGGCCGCATCCTCCGCCAGGATCAACTGGGAGAAATGTTCCGGACTCCTGGTGGGTAAGTGGCGGGTGGACTTCCTGCCGGAGGAGCTCAGGCCTTTTGCCTGGAGCACGACCCATCTCCTCTATCTGGGAGTCTACCTTAGCCCCGACGAGGGAGCCTGGCCGGCGAACTGGCAGGAGCTGGAGGCCAAGGTCGCCGCTCGCCTAGGGCGCTGGACAGGACTGCTCCGAGTGCTGTCCTACAGGGGTCGAGCGCTAGTCATAAACCAGCTGGTGGCCGCAATGCTGTGGTACCGGCTGGTCACTTTGACCCCTCCCCCTGCGTTTGTCGCCAAGATACAGAAGAAGCTGGTGGACTTCTTCTGGAACAACAGGAAGCACTGGGTCTCTGCCGCGGTCTTGAGTCTCCCGCTTAAGGAGGGCGGTCAGTCGTTGGTGTGCGTCAGCGCCCAGCTCGTGACTTTCCGTCTTCAGACCCTGCAGAGATACCTTTACGTCGAGCCCCCTCCTAGGTGGTGCGCTCTGGCGAGGTATTTCTTCCGCCAGCAGCTCGACCTCAATTATGACACGCAGCTCCTGTTTGTGAACTTGGGGGGTGCCAGGACCGCCCTCCGGGAGCTGCCTGTCTTTTACAGGGAACTCATCAGGGTCTGGAACAAAGTCTCCACCAAGCGCAGCTCTCCGCCGACTGGAGTGGCGGCCGTCCTGCAGGAACCGCTGCTCGGGAATCCGTACCTCCACGGCCGAGGCTTTATGTGGCGGTCGGAAGAGAGGGCTGTGGCTGGTGAGGTGACCAGGGTCAGGGACCTGCTCGATGGCGGAGGAGCGGGCTGGATGGCGCCAGACACGCTGGCGCGGCGCCTAAACTCTGCCAACGTCCGCCACGCGGCCGATGCCATCGAGTCGCTAAAAACAGCTCTGGGCCCTGACTCCGTTAGGTGCATCGAGGAGGCTCAAGCACGTGGGGAGATCCCGTCCGAACTGACCCCCGTCCGGACGGAATTCCTCATCGGCGCCAAACCCCGGAACCTCCCTCGGGGGCCGGCGCCTCACAACTTGAGCCGCCTCGGGGAAATCCCCTCCGTGCCTTTCAGTTCCGCGCGGAGGGGTTTCCTGTACGGGCTGCTCCTGCACACCCTCAACTTTGCCATCCTCGCCGGCCGTCCGGACACGCCATGGCGTACCATCTTGCCGTCCGGAGGAGGCGGGGGTCCCCGATGGAGGGCACTCTACGCAGGGGTCCTCCCACTATTCATCGGGGACTTGGCCTGGAGGGTGGTGCACGGAGCAGTGCCGTGCAACAAATTTTTAAGCCGGTTCACGGACTCCCAGGCCGCCTGCAATTTCTGCGGTCTGGAGGAGTCCGTGTTCCATGTTTTTATGGAGTGCACAAGGTTGCAGCCCCTGTTCCACTATTTGAAGGGGCTGCTCCTGAAATTCTGGCTGCACTTCAGTCCCACTCTCCTGATCTTTGGGCACCCTGTGCGGAGGGGAGCGGGTAGGTCCGAAGGCCTCCTCGTAGGACTGCTCCTGGGCACGGCCAAGGGTGCCATCAGCCGGTCCAGGCAGCGGGCGGTCGAGGGGGTCGTTCAACCTGACTGCCTGCCTCTCTTCCGCTCTTACATCCGGTCCAGGGTGTCCTTGGAGATGGAGCACGTGGTGTCCACCGGTACGCTCGCGGCCTTCCGCGAGAGGTGGGCACCGGAGGGACTGGAGTGCATCATCACGCCCGGCAACCAAATTTTAATTTGATTTTACGTTTTAAAGTTTAATTTGTTTTAATTGCCGGTGCTTTTAGTGTCCCCCTCCCCTTTTATAGGGGCACTGGGAAAATTTGATTTTAGCGCCCCGAAAAAAAAAACCAAAAAAAATAATTAAAAAAAAAGGGGCCTTGAAAATGTCTGCTGTGTCACCCAGGTCGGGTGGCATGGTCTTAATGTTTTATGTTTTGCAGGTAAACTCAAAAGAGTTTAAATCACAAGGACCAATTGTGAAGCAGTGGAGGCGTGTCCTGCTCAGTTGGAGCTGTGAGCAGTGAGGAGAGCTGCTATCAACTTGAGCTCCTGCCTGGAGAGCCCTGAGACCAGCCCAGGAGGAGAAGGAAGGAAGGGGCTTCACCTTCAACTTTTATCCAGAGGGAGAGGAGGAAAAAGAAGAAAACTTTGAACAACTTTACCATTTCTGCAAGGAGTTGGAGAGAGGGGGAAAAGACCAACAACATCCAGTGTGGAAGGAGGGAGACCCAACATTCTACAGGTGGGTGTGGGTGCATTTCCCCAAACAGACTTTGTTGTATCGGTGGGGGGAGGAAAGAAGACCACTGAGGGCCGGAACATCGCGGGGGGTGTGTGTGTGTGTGGTAGTGTGTGTGGAGGCCTTGCTTACAACTGGGCCCCCCCCACAATTGGAACCCCCCCACCCCCCCCCCCCAATTGCCTAGCCTGGGATAGCTGGAGCTACCAGGCTGAAGATTGTTGTTTTTCTTAATCACCCAATTAAAGATCGTTAGGAGTGCCTGGTGGCTCCAGCTACCCCAGGTGAAGACATCTTCTCCCCCCACCTGAAGACCACCCCAAAGACTTTTGTGTTTTGCCATCTGGGGAGTGCACCCACCCACAGCTGCGAGGGGAGACCTGCCCTCGCAGCCCCCCCTCCCCTTCCCACCCCCCTCTCTCTTTCTCCGTTACCCTCTGTTTCTCCCCTCTCTCTCTGAGGCCCCTTTTCTTCCTAATTTTAAAAAACAAAACCCAATTAAGACAACTGAGCAGAGGGAGCAAGGCCTCTTCCCAATTGTCAACGAGGGGAGAGGTGCCTCGTTAAGGGCTCCTCTGCTCAGTTAATATATGAGGCCATTAAAGACCATTAAGACCTGTGACTTTGGGGTGGGTGTAGCCCTTAAAGGGACCCCGTGATGGCGACCCCATCCACGCCGGTGGCAGGGCCAGCAAGGACGTATGCGCAGGTGGCAACCGCTTCCACGGCCCCTCCTGCGCCAACCGCTGCCCTGCCACCTTTCAGACTCATTACTAAAAAACACGGGGTCAAGAGCTACACTCACCCCACAATGACCATCGAGGAGTGCGTGCGGGCGATGGCTGGGGTAGTCGGCCCCTCGGCCATTGTCGCAGCCTCCAAGATGTCTGGGAAGGCCGTGTTCTTCCTGGGGTCGGAGCGGGCGGTGTCCCTGGCCCTTGAAAAGGGGCTCACGGTGGGCGGGACGTTCCTGCCGGTGGACCCTCTCGAGGCCACCGCGCAGAGGGTCATCATTTCAAACGTCCCGCCCTTTGTTCCCGCTGAGCTCCTCCTCCCTCACCTACACCAACTGGGGGAGGTAAGGTCGGGGATCAACCCCATACCGCTCGGCCTCAGGGAGAACAGCCTGCGCCATGTGTTCTCCTTCCGCCACCAGCTCTTTGTCCGGCTGGCGCGGGAGGACACGACGGAGGGGAATTTTAATGTGGTGCACGAGGGGACTGCCTACCGCGTCTTCTGGACGTCGGACGGCGTGCGGTGCCATGCCTGCAGGGAGGTGGGGCATGTTCGTAAGAACTGCCCCGCCTCCAAGGCCGCCAAACCACCGAAGGCGGCCAAGGCTGGCGCCGCCGCCACCCCTCCCCCTAGTTGCGTCCGCGTGCCGGGAGCCATGGGTGCGCGGGCATCGTCGGAGGCCTTTGTTTTCAGGGCCTCCGGCGGGGGGGAGGGAGAGCGTCCGACCGGAAAGAAGGCGCGGAAGAAGGCAAAACATCTAGAGGCGGGTCCCCTCGGTGCGCCAGATAATTTGACCACCGCGCTCAGCCCAACCCAGTCACCGGCGAGCGCGTGGTGCCCCGAGCCCGTGCCCGAGCCCTTGAATAACACCACAGGGGGGCCCGGGCGCGGGAAAGGAAAGGAAAAGGGGGGGCGGAGCGGGAGGCCTCGGCAGACATGGGGGTCTCCCTGCCTCCGCGCACCCCCAGGAACAAGAGGAGGCGCGGCTCCGATGAGGCGGAGGGGGAACAACATCCCTCCGCGGAGGAGTCGTGCCCGCCGCGTGTCCCGCGTCCCCCACCAGCGCTCCCAAATTGCGCTGCAGGCGCGAAGAGTCTGTCCCCGGGGAGGGTGAGGCAGTCGAGGCTGCCCAGCCGCTGCCTCCTGGGGATGTGAGCTGCGAGGAGGATGCTATTAGGCTGCAGAGTGACTTGGATAGGTTGGGTGAGTGGGCAAATGCATGGCAGATGAAGTATAATGTGGATAAATGTGAGGTTATCCACTTTGGTGGTAAAAACAGAGAGACAGACTATTATCTGAATGGTGACAGATTGGGAAGGGGGAAGGTGCAGCGAGACCTGGGTGTCATGGTACATCAGTCATTGAAGGTTGGCATGCAGGTACAGCAGGCGGTTAAGAAAGCAAATGGCATGTTGGCCTTCATAGCCAGGGGATTTGAATACAGGGGCAGGGAGGTGTTGCTACAGTTGTACAGGGCCTTGGTGAGGCCAAACCTGGAGTATTGTGTACAGTTTTGGTCTCCTGACTTGAGGAAGGACATTCTTGCTATTGAGGGAGTGCAGCGAGGGTTCACCAGACTGATTCCCGGGATGGCGGGACTGACCTATCAAGAAAGATTGGATCAATTGGGCTTGTATTCACTGGAGTTCAGAAGAATGAGAGGGGACCTCATAGAAACGTTTAAAATTCTGACGGGTTTAGACAGGTTAGATGCAGAAAGAATGTTCCCAATGTTGGGGAGGTCCAGAACCAGGGGTCACAGTCTGAGGATAAGGGGTAAGCCATTTAGGACCGAGATGAGGAGAAACTTCTTCACCCAGAGAGTGGTGAACCTGTGGAATTCTCTACCACAGAAAGTAGTTGAGGCCAATTCACTAAATATATTCAAAAGGGAGTTAGATGAAGTCCTTACTACTCGGGGGATCAAGGGTTATGGCGAGAAAGCAGGAAGGGGGTACTGAAGTTTCATGTTCAGCCATGAACTCATTGAATGGCGGTGCAGGCTAGAAGGGCTGAATGGCCTGCTCCTGCACCTATTTTCTATGTTTCTATGTTTCTATGGAGTGGAAGATCTGCCTGTCGTGGGGGGCGTGGGGCCAGCGGAAGAATGCATTGCCGCCGGGCCGGGCGTCCCGGGGACTGAGGCGGGCGGGGCCGAAAAGGCCGAACCTGAGCCCGCCCAGCCAATACACAACTTCCCCCGGGAGTCGCTCGACCCGGCAGAAACACAAACTGATTTTAATGAAACTGTAGATGCTGGGCTGGGGGGTGGCAGCGGGGAGGGGGAGGAACACCCACCCTCGCCTCTTACTTTGGAGCTGGAGCACTTGGGGAGCCTGGGGATCTCCTATGGCCGGGTCTCTCCTTGTTCTCCGGTTCCTGGGGCGGAGGGGGAACCCCTTCCGCTGTCATTTCCCGACCCAGCACCATTTTTAAAAGAGCCCAGTGGGGACTCCTCTGCCGACGATCCTGGGGGTGGGATCGGGGCAGTGCCAGGGCCGGTTGGAGCGGCCGGTTCATTTGCCGTACCTTGTGCGGTCGATGGGCTGGCTGCTGGCGGCCACCTCCCGGAGGAGGACGGGGACTCGGTGGGGGACGCGGGTGAAGACCTAGAGACCACCGCCAGTGAGGCGGTGGATCTGCTCGCGGCCGCCGCTGAGGCCCTCCTCATTCCTGCAAAGGAACTCCGGGACTTTTTGGCCCAGAGCCGGGGTCGCCGCGACCAAGCCCGACTGGCCCTGGAAAAATGGTCCGAGCCGGAGCTGATCAAGGGGTCCGTCCGCGCCGCCGTTAAAACCTTGGCCGCGGGCGGGCCCTTGACAAATGAGCAGCACCTTGAGCTGCGCGAGCTCGAGGCACTCCTCGCTGGGCTGCGGATGGAGCGGAGTTCAACAAAAGACTCCGCTCCCTCCCCCACAATAGGTTAAGGTAGAGGTTGCACTATGCTTTTGCCATGAAGATAACCATAGCCAGCCTCAACATCAACGGCGGCAGAGGGGCACGCCGTAGATTTGACAATTTTTCGCTCCTGCGGGAGGGGAAATATGCGGTCTGCTTCCTGCAAGAAACCCACACCGTTCCGGGAGACGAAGCCACGTGGCTCCTGGAATGGCAAGGAGAGGTCCGCATGAGCCACCTCACCGCCATTTCTAGTGGGGTGGCCATCTTGCTGGGCCCGCATTTTCAGCCGGAGATCTTGGGGGTCGAGGAGCCCGTGCCAGGCCGCTTGCTGCACGTAACGGTTCGCCTTGGAGATGGAGCACGCGGTGTCCACCGGTACGCTCGCGGCCTTCCGCGAGAGGTGGGCACCGCAGGGACTGGAGTGCATCATCACGCCCGGCAACCAAATTTTAATTTGATTTTACGTTTTAAAGTTTAATTTGTTTTAATTGCCGGTGCTTTTAGTGTCCCCCTCCCCTTTTATAGGGGGCACTGGGAAAATTTGATTTTAGCGCCCCAAAAAAAAAAAAAGGGGCCTTGAAAATGTCTGCTGTGTCACCCAGGTCGGGTGGCATGGTCTTAATGTTTTATGTTTTGCAGGTAAACTCAAAAGAGTTTCATGCACAAGGAACCAATCGTAGAGCAGTGGAGGCGTGTCCTGCTCAGTTGGAGCTGTGAGCAGTGAGTGGAGCTGCTAGCAACTTGAGCTCCTGCCTGGAGAGCCCTGAGACCAGCCCAGGAATAGAAGGAAGAAAGGGGCTTCACCACAACTTTAACCCAGAGGGAGAGGAGGAGAACAGAAAACTTTAAACATCTTTTTATCATTCTGCAAGGAGTTGGAGAGAGGGGGAAAAGACCAACAACATCCAGTGTGGAAGGAGGGAGACTCTACATTCTACAGGTGGGTGTGGGTGCATTTCCCAAAAAGACTTTGTTGTATCGGTGGGGGGAGGAAAGAAGACCACTGAGGGCCGGAACATCGCGGGGGGTGTGCGTGTGTGTGGAAGTGTGTGCGGGGGCCGTGCTTACAACTGGGCCCCCCCCACAATTGGAAACCCCCCCACCCCCCCCAATTGCCTAGCCTGGGATAGCTGGAGCTACCAGGCTGAAGATTGTTTTTCTTAATCACCCAATTAAAGATCGTTAGTTGTGTGTGCCTGGTGGCTCCAGCTACCCCAGGTGAAGACATCTTCTCCCCCCACCTGAAGACCACCCCAAAAACTTTGTGTTTTGCCATCTGGGGAGTGCACCCACCCACAGCTGCGAGGGGAGACCTGCCCTCGCAGCCCCCCCCCCCCTTCCCACCCCCCTCTCTCTTTCTCCGTTACCCTCTGTTTCTCCCCTCTCTCTCTGAGGCCCCTTTTCTTCCTAATTTAAAAAAAAAACCCAATTAAGACAACTGAGCAGAGGGAGCAAGGCCTCTCCCAAATTGTCAACGAGGGGAGAGGTGCCTCGTTAAGGGCTCCTCTGCTCAGTTAATATACGAGGCCATTAAAGACCATTAAGGCCTGTGACTTTGGGGTGGGTGTAGCCCTTAAAGGGACCCCGTGATGGCGACCCCATCCACGCCGGTGGCAGGGCCAGTGAAGACGTATGCGCAGGTGGCAACCGCTTCCACGGCACCTCCTGCGCCACCCGCTGCCCTGCCACCATTCAGACTCATTACAAAAAAACACGGGGTCAAGAGCTACACTCACCCCACAATGAGCATTGAGTAGTGCGTGCGGGCGATGGCTGGGGTAGTCGGCCCCTCGGCCATTGTCGCAGCCTCCAAGATTCTGGGAACGCTGTTTTCTTCCTGGGGTCGGAGCGGGCGGTGTCCCTGGCCCTCGAAAAGGGGCTCACGGTGGGCGGGACGTTCCTGCCGGTGGACCCTCTCGAGGCCACCGCGCAGAGGGTCATCATATCGAACGTCCCGCCCTTTGTTCCCGCTGGGCTCCTCCTCCCTCACCTACACCAACTGGGGGAGGTAAGGTCGGGGATCAACCCCATACCGCTCGGCCTCAGGGAGAGCAGCCTGCGCCACGTGTTCTCCTTCCGCCGCCAGCTCTTTGTCCGGCTGGCGCGGGAGGAGACGATGGAGGGGTCTTTTAACGTGGTGCACGAGGGGACTGCCTACCGCGTCTTCTGGACGTCGGACGGCGTGCGGTGCCATGCCTGCAGAGAGGTGGGGCACGTTCGCAAGAACTGCCCCGCCTCCAAGGCCGCCAAACCACCGAAGGCGGCCAAGGCTGGCGCTGCCGCCACCCCTCCCCCTAGTTGCGTCCGCGTGCCGGGAGCCGTAGGTGCGCGGGCATCGTCAGAGGCCTTTGTTTTCAGGGCCTCCGGCGGGGGGGAGGGAGAGCGTCCGAGCGGAAAGAAGGCGCGGAACAAGAAGAAACATCTAGAGGCGGGTCCCCTCAGTGCGCCAGAAAGATTGACCACTGCGCTCAGCCCAACCCAGCCACCGGCGAGCGCGGGGTGCCCCGAGCCCGTGCCCGAGCCCTTGAACAACACCACAGAGGGGCCCGGGCGCGGGCAAGAAAAGGAAAAGGGTGGGGCGGAGCGGGAGGCCTCGGCAGACATGGAGGTCTCCCTGACTCCGCGCGCCCCCAGGAACAAAAGGAGGCACGGCTCCGATGAGACGGAGGGGGAACAACATCCCTCCGTGGAGAAGTTGGTGCCAGCCGCGTGTCCCGCGTCCCCAACCAGCGCCCCCAAGCAGCGCCGTAGGCGGGAGGAGTCTGTCCCCGGGGAGGGTGAAACAGTTGAGGCTGCCCAGCCTCTGCCTCCCTGGGATGGAGTGGAAGATCTGCCTGTTGTGGGGGGCGTGGGGACCGCGGAGGAATGCGTAGCCGCCGGGCCGGGCGTCCCGGGGACTGAGGCGGGCGAGGCCGAAAAGGCCGAACCTGAGCCCGCCCAGCCAATACCCAACTTCCCCCGGGAGACGCTCGACCCGGCAGAAACACAATTTACTGTTTTTAATGAAACTGTAGATGCTGGGCCGGGGGGTGGCACCGGGGAGGGGGAGGAACACCCACCCTCGCCCCTTACTTTGGAGCTGGTGCACTTGGGGAGCCTGGGGATTTCCCATGGCCGGGTCTCTCCTTGTTCCCCGGTTCCTGGGGCGGAGGGGGAACCCCTTCCGCTGTCATTTCCCGGCCCAGCACCATTTTTAAAAGAGCCCAGTGGGGACTCCTCTGCCGACGATCCTGGGGGTGGGGTCGGGGCAGAGCCAGGGCCGGTTGGAGCGGCCGGTTCATTTGCCGTACCTTGTGCGGTCGATGAGCCGGCTGCTGGCGGCCACCTCCCGGAGGAGGACGGGGACTCGGTGGGGGACGCGGGAGAAGAACTAGAGACCACCGCCAGGGAGGCGGTGGATCTGCTCGCGGCCGCCGCTGAGGCCCTCCTCATTCCTGCAAAGGAACTCCGGGACTTTTTGGCCCAGAGCCGGGGTCGCTGCGACCAAGCCCGACTGGCCCTGGAAAAATGGTCCGAGCCGGAGCTGATCAAGGGGTCCGTCCGCGCCGCCGTTAAAACCTTGGCCGCGGGCGGGCCCTTGACAAAGGAGCAGCACCTTGAGCTGCGCGAGCTCGAGGGACTCCTCGCTGGGCTGCGGAGGGAGCGGAGTTCAACAAAAGACTCCGCTCCCTCCCCCACAATAGGTTAAGGTAGAGGTTGCACTATGCTTTTGCCATGAAGATAACCATAGCCAGCCTCAACATCAACGGCGGCAGAGGGGCACGCCGTAGATTTGACAATTTTTCGCTCCTGCGGGAGGGGAAATATGCGGTGTGCTTCCTGCAAGAAACCCACACCGTTCCGGGAGACGAAGCCACGTGGCTCCTGGAATGGCAAGGAGAGGTCCGCATGAGCCACCTCACCGCCATTTCTAGTGGGGTGGCCATCTTGCTGGGCCCGCATTTTCAGCCGGAGATCTTGGGGGTCGAGGAGCCCGTGCCAGGCCGCTTGCTGCACGTAACGGTTCGCCTGGGGGACGTGCCGCTCCATCTCGTGAACGTGTACGCCCCTCATCCCGGCCCGCAGCAAACGCGCTTCTTTGAAGAGGTGTCCGCTCTTCTTGGCTCCGTCGACGTCGGCGACTGCATTGTCCTCGGGGGGGATTTTAACTGCACCCTCGAGGCGAGGGACCGCTCCGGTGCCCCGCAGTGCATGACGGCGATGGAGAAGTTGAGGGACCTGGTCGGGTCCTTCGACTTGGTGGACGTCTGGCGAAATCTCCACCCCGACTCCAGCGCCTTTACTTGGGTGAGGCCTGGAGTTGGATGGTCTAGAGTCGACCGCCTTTACGTGTCTCGGGCGTACGTTTCCTGCGTCCCGGCGGCCTCCATGCGGCCGGTGCCGTGTTCGGACCACCACCTGGTGTGGACGGAGCTCGCTTCACTCCGCGTGAGGACGGGGTCCGCGTACTGGCACTTTAACAACCGGCTGCTGGAGGACGTGCGTTTCCAGGACTCGTTCCGTCGATTCTGGTCCGACTGGAGAAGGAAGCAGGGGGGCTTCCCCTCCTTGAGGCTATGGTGGGACGTGGGCAAGGCTCACGTCCGCGTCTTCTGTCAAGAGTACGCGAGGGGGTCGACCAAGAGGCGGGCGGCCAGAGTCGGGCGCCTAGAAAAAGAGGTGCTCGACCTGGAAGCCCGTCTCGGTCAAGTCGTCCAGGACCCGGCCCTGCGGACGGTGTACGAAGCGAAGAAGGCCGCGCTGAAGGACCTGCAGCTCGTCGGGTCCCGAGGCGCGTTCGTGAGGTCGCGGATCCGGTTCCTGCGGGATCTGGACCGCGGCTCCCCCTTCTTCTACTCGCTGGAAAAAAGGCAGAGTGTCCGTAAGCAGCTCTTGACGCTGCTGGCCGACGACGGCTCTCTCGTCTCGGATCCGGAGGGCGTCAACAACAGGGTCCGTGAATATTACGGGGCTCTGTTCTCTCCGGATCCGTCCAGCGAGGAAGCGCATAGAGTTTTGTGGGAGGACCTGCCGAAGGTCAGCCCGGAGGGCGCCGAAAATCTGGAAGCTCCGCTAAGCCTGGCGGAGCTGACCGGTGCCCTCGCCCGGCTCTCGAGGGGAAAATCCCCGGGGCTGGACGGGCTGACCGTGGAGTTCCACAGGGCGTTCTGGTATGTCCTGGGGAGCGACTACGCGCGGGTCCTGGGGGAAAGTCTGGCGACCGGGGAGATGCCCCTCTCTTGGCGCAGGGCAGTCATCGTCCTGCTGCCTAAGAAGGGCGATCTCCGCCTCCTTAAGAACTGGCGCCCGGTCTCCCTCCTCAGCACGGACTACAAAATCTTCGCCAGGGCGATGTCTGCTCGCCTTGGTGCCGTGCTGGACCACATGATCCACCCCGACCAGTCCTCCACGGTCCCGGGCCGGACAATCCACGATAACATCCATCTGGTCCGGGAACTCATCCATTGTTCCCAGGAGGCTGGTCTGTCGGTCGCCTTCCTATCCCTCGACCAAGAGAAGGCGTTCGACAGGGTGGATCACGACTATCTGCTCGGAACTCTGCGCGCTTTCGGGTTCGGGACGCATTTCGTCGCCCGGATCCGACTTTTGTACGCCGCCGCAGAGTGTCTGATTAAGGTTAACGGGTCCTTGACGGCGCCCCTTCGCTTTAGGAGACGGGTGCGCCAGGGATGCCCCATGTCCGGCCAGTTATATGCCGTTTGCGTGGAGCCTTTCCTGCGCCTCTTGCGGACGAGGTTGACGGGACTGGCTCTGCAAGGGCCGGGCGTGGAGGTCGTCCTCTCGGCTTACGCCGATGACGTGCTCCTCGCGGTAGAGGATCCCGCTGACCTGCGGAGGATGCGTGAGTGCCAGGAGATTTACTCGGCCGCGTCCTCCGCCAGGATCAACTGGGAGAAATGTTCCGGACTCCTGGTGGGTCAGTGGCGGGTGGGCTCCCTGCCGGAGGAGATCAGGCCTTTTGCCTGGAGCACGACCCATCTCCTCTATCTGGGAGTCTACCTTAGCCCCGACGAGGGAGCCTGGCCGGCGAACTGGCAGGAGCTGGAGGCCAAGGTCGCCGCTCGCCTAGGGCGCTGGACAGGACTGCTCCGAGTGCTGTCCTACAGGGGTCGAGCGCTAGTCATAAACCAGCTGGTGGCCGCAATGTTGTGGTACCGGCTGGTCACTTTGACCCCTCCCCCTGCGTTTGTCGCCAAGATACAGAAGAAGCTGGTGGACTTCTTCTGGAACAACAGGAAGCACTGGGTCTCTGCCACGGTCCTGAGTCTCCCGCTTGAGGAGGGCGGTCAGTCGTTGGTGTGCGTCAGCGCCCAGCTCGCGACTTTCCGTCTTCAGACCCTGCAGAGATACCTTTACGTCGAGCCCCCTCCTAGGTGGTGTGCTCTGGCGAGGTATTTCTTCCGCCAGCAGCTCGACCTCAATTATGACACGCAGCTCCTGTTTGTGAACTTGGGGGGTGCCAGGACCGCCCTCCAGGAGCTGCCTGTCTTTTACAGGGAACTCATCAGGGTCTGGAACAAAGTCTCCACCAAGCGCAGCTCTCCGCCGGCTGGAGTGGCGGCCGTCCTGCAGGAACCGCTGCTCGGGAATCCGTACCTCCACGGCCGAGGTTTTATGTGGCGGTCGGAAGAGAGGGCTGTGGCTGGTGAGGTGACCAGGGTCAGGGACCTGCTCGATGGCGGAGGAGCGGGCTGGATGGCGCCAGACATGCTGGCGCGGCGCCTAAATTCTGCCAACGTCCGCCACGCGGCCGATGCCATCGAGTCGCTAAAAACAGCTCTGGGCCCTGACTCCGTTAGGTGCATCGAGGAGGCTCAAGCACGTGGGGAAATCCCGTCCGAACTGACCCCCGTCCGGACGGAATTCCTCATCGGCGCCAAACCCCGGAACCTCCCTCGGGGGCCGGCGCCTCACAACTTGAGCCGCCTCGGGGAAATCCCCTCCGTGCCTTTCAGTTCCGCGCGGAGGGGTTTCCTGTACGGGCTGCTCCTGCACACCCTCAACTTTGCCATCCTCGCCGGCCGTCCGGACACGCCATGGCGTACCATCTTGCCGTCCGGAGGAGGCGGGGGTCCCCGATGGAGGGCACTCTACCCAGGGGTCCTCCCACTATTCATCGGGGACTTGGCCTGGAGGGTGGTGCAGGGAGCAGTGCCGTGCAACAAATTTTTAAGCCAGTTCACGGACTCCCAGGCCGCCTGCAATTTCTGCGGTCTGGAGGAGTCCGTGTTCCATGTTTTTATTGAGTGCACGAGGTTGCAGCCCCTGTTCGACTATTTGAAGGGGCTGCTCCTGAAATTCTGGCTGCACTTCAGTCCCACTCTCCTGATCTTTGGGCACCCTGTGCGGAGGGGAGCGGGTAGGTCCGAGGGCCTCCTCGTAGGACTGCTCCTGGGCACAGCCAAGGGTGCCATCAGCCGGTCCAGGCAGCGGGCGGTCGAGGGGGTCGTTCAACCTGACTGCCTGCCTCTCTTCCGCTCTTACATCTGGTCCAGGGTGTCCTTGGAGATGGAGCACGCGGTTTCCACCGGTACGCTCGCGGCCTTCCGCGAGAGGTGGGCACCGGAGGGACTGGAGTGCATCATCACGCCCGGCAAACAAATTTTAATTTGATTTTACGTTTTAAAGTTTAATTTGTTTTCATTGCCGGTGCTTTTAGTGTCCCCCTCCCCTTTTATAGGGGGCACTGGAAAAATTTGATTTTAGCGCCCCAAAAAAAAAACAAAAAAAAAAAAAGGGGGCCTTGAAAATGTCTGCTGTGTCACCCAGGTCGGGTGGCATGGTTTTAATGTTTTATGTTGTTGCAGGTTAACTCAAAAGAGTTTCATGCACAAGGAACCAATGGTAGAGCAGTGGAGGCGTGTCCTGCTCAGTTGGAGCTGTGAGCAGTGAGGAGTGCAGCTAGCAACTTGTGCTCCTGCCTGGAGAGCCCTGAGACCAGCCCAGGAAGAGAAGGAAGGAAGGGGCTTCACTACCACTTTTACCCAGAGGGAGAGGAGGAGAAAAGAAAACATTTCAACTTTTTTTTACCATTCTGCAAAGAGTTGGAGAGAGGGGGAAAAACCAACAACATCCAGTGTGGAAGGAGGGAGACTCTACATCTTCTACAGGTGGGTGTGGGTGCATTTCCCAAAAAGACTTTGTTGTATCGGTGGGGGGAGGAAAGAAGACCACTGAGGGCCGGAACATCGCGGGGGGTGTGTGTGTGTGTGGTAGTGTGCATGGGGGCCTTGCTTACAATTAGGCCCCCCCACAATTGGAACCCCCCCACCCCCCACATTTGCCTAGCCTGGGATAGCTGGAGCTGCCAGGCTGAAGATTTTACCCAATTAACATCGTTAGGAGTGCGTGCCTGGTGGCTCTAGCTACCCCAGGTGAAGACATCTTCCCCCCCCACCTGAAGACCAACCCAAAGACTGTGCTTGTGTGTTTTGCCATCTGGGGAGTGCACCCACCCACAGCTGCGAGGGGAGACCTGCCCTCGCAGTCCCCCCCCCTTCCCACCCCCCTCTCTCTTTCTCTGTTACTCTGTTTCTCCCCTCTCTCTCTGAGGCCTCTTTCTTCCAAATTAATAAAAAAAAAACAATTAAGACAACTGAGCAGAGGGAGCAAGGCCCCTCCCCAATTACCAACTAGGGGAGAGGTGCCTCGTTAAGGGCTACTCTGCTCAGTTAATATACGAGGCCTAATTAAGACCATTAAGGCCTGTGACTTTGGGGTGGGTGTAGCCCTTAAAGGGACCCCGTGATGGCGACCCCATCCACGCCGGTGGCAGGGCCAGCGAAGACGTATGCGCAGGTGGCAACCGCTTCCACGGCACCTCCTGCGCCACCCGCTGCCCTGCCACCTTTCAGATTAATTACCAAAAAACACAGGGTCAAGAGCTACACTCACCCCACAATGAGCATTGAGGAGTGCGTGCGGGCGATGGCTGGGGTAGTCGGCCCCTCGGCCATTGTCGCGGCCTCCAAGATGTCTGGGAAGGCTGTTTTCTTCCTGGGGTCGGAGCGGGCGGTGTCCCTGGCCCTCGAAAGGGGGCTCACGGTGGGCGGGACGTTCCTGCCGGTGGATCCTCTCGAGGCCACCGCGCAGAGGGTCATCGTGTCGAACGTCCCGCCCTTTGTTCCCGCTGAGCTCCTCCTCCCTCACCTACAACAACTGGGGTAGGTAAGGTCAGGGATCAACCCCATACCGCTCGGCCTCAGGGAGAACAGCCTGCGCCACGTGTTCTCCTTCCGCCGCCAGCTCTTTGTCCGGCTGGCGCGGGAGGAGACGACGGAGGGATCATTTAATGTGTTGCACGAGGGGACTGCCTACCGCGTCTTCTGGACGTCGGACGGCGTGCGGTGCCATGCCTGCAAGGAGGTGGGGTACGTTCGCAAGAACTGCCCCGCCTCCAAGGCCGCCAAACCACCGAAGGCGGCCAAGGCTGGCTCCGCCGCCACCCCTCCCCCTAGCTGCGTCCGCGTGCCGGGAGCCATGGGTGCGCGTGCATCGTCGGAGGCCTTTGTTTTCAGGGCCTCCGGCGGGGGGGAGGGAGAGCGTCCGACCGGAAGGAAGGCGCGGAAGAAGACAAAACATCCAGAGGCGGGTCCCCTCGGTGCGCCAGACAATTTGACCACCGCGCTCAGCCCAACCCAGTCACCACAGAGGGGCCCAGGCGCGGGCAAGAAAAGGAAAAGGGGGGGGCGGAGCGGGAGGCCTCGGCAGACATGGGGGTCTCCCTGCCTCCGCGCGCCCCCAGGAACAAAAGGAGGCGCGGCTCCGATGAGGCGGAGGGGGAACAACATCCCTCCGCGGAGGAGTCGGTGCCCGCCGCGTGTCCCGCGTCCCCCACCAGCGCTCCCAAATTGCGCTGCAGGCGCGAAGAGTCTGTCCCCGGGGAGGGTGAGGCAGTCGAGGCTGCCCAGCCGCTGCCTCCTGGGGATGGCATGGAAGATCTGCCTGTCGTGGGGGGCGTGGGGACCGCGGAGGAATGCGTAGCCGCCGGGCCGGGCGTCCCGGGGACTGAGGCGGGCGAGGCCGAAAAGGCCGAACCTGAGCCCGCCCAGCCAATACCCAACTTCCCCCGGGAGTCGCTCGACCCGGCAGAAACTGAAATTCAGGTTTGTAATGAAACTGTAAATGCTGGGCCGGGGGGTGGCAGCGGGGATGGGGAGGAACATCCAACCTCGCCTCTTACTTTGGAGCTGGAGCACTTGGGGAGCCTGGGGATTTCTTATGGCCGGGTCTCTCCTTGTTCTCCGGTTCCTGGGGCGGAGGGGGAACCCCTTCCGCTGTCATTTCACGGCCCAGCACCATTTTTAAAAGAGCCCAGTGGGGACTCCTCTGCTGACGATCCTGGGGGTGGGATCGGGGCAGAGCCAGGGCCGGTTGGAGCGGCCGGTTCATTTGCCGTACCTTGTGCGGTCGATGGGCCGGCTGCTGGCGGCCACCTCCCGGAGGAGGACGGGGACTCGGTGGGGGACGCGGGAGAAGAACTAGAGATCACCGCCAGGGAGGCGGTGGATCTGCTCGCGGCCGCCGCTGAGGCCCTCCTCATTCCTGCAAAGGAACTCCGGGACTTTTTGGCCCAGAGCCGGGGTCGCCGCGACCAAGCCCGACTGGCCCTGGAAAAATGGTCCGAGCCGGAGCTGATCAAGGGGTCCGTCCGCGCCGCCGTTAAAACCTTGGCCGCGGGCGGGCCCTTGACAAAGGAGCAGCATCTTGAGCTGCGCGAGGTTGAGGGACTCCTCGCTGGGCTGCGGAGGGAGCGGAGTTCAACAAAAGACTCCGCTCCCCCCCCCACAATAGGTTAAGGTAGAGGTTACACTATGCTTTTGCCATGAAGATAACCATAGCCAGCCTCAACATCAACGGCGGCAGAGGGGCACGCCGTAGATTTGACAATTTTTCGCTCCTGCGGGAGGGGAAATATGCGGTGTGCTTCCTGCAAGAAACCCACACCGTTCCGGGAGACGAAGCCACGTGGCTCCTGGAATGGCAAGGAGAGGTCCGCATGAGCCACCTCACCGCCATTTCTAGTGGGGTGGCCATCTTGCTGGGCCCGCATTTTCAGCCGGAGATCTTGGGGGTCGAGGAGCCCGTGCCAGGCCGCTTGCTGCATGTAATGGTTCGCCTTGGGGACGTGCCGCTCCATTTCATGAGCGTGTACGCTCCTCAGCCCGGCCCGCAGCAAACGCGCTTCTTTGAAGAGGTGTCCGCTCTTCTTGGCTCCGTCGACGTCGGCGACTGCATTGTCCTCGCGGGGGATTTTAACTGCACCCTCGAGGCGAGGGACCGCTCCGGTGCCCCGCAGTGCATGACGGCGATGGAGAAGTTGAGGGACCTGGTCGGGTCCTTCGACTTGGTGGACGTCTGGCGAAATCTCCACCCCGACTCCAGCGCCTTTACTTGGGTGAGGCCTGGAGTAGGATGGTCTAGAGTCGACCGCCTTTACGTGTCTCGGGCGTACGTTTCCTGCGTCCCGGCGGCCTCCATGCGGCCGGTGCCGTGTTCGGACCACCACCTGGTGTGGGCGGAGCTCGCTTCGCTCCGCGCGAGGACGGGGTCCGCGTACTGGCACTTTAACAACCGGCTGCTGGAGGACGTGCGTTTCCAGGACTCGTTCCGTCGATTCTGGTCCGACTGGAGAAGGAAGCAGGGGGGCTTCCCCTCCTTGAGGCTATGGTGGGACGTGGGCAAGGCTCACGTCCGCGTCTTCTGTCAAGAGTACGCGAGGGGGTCGACCAAGAGGCGGGCGGCCAGAGTCGGGCGCCTAGAAAAAGAGGTGCTCGACCTGGAAGCCCGTCTCGGTCAAGTCGTCCAGGACCCGGCCCTGCGGACGGTGTACGAAGCGAAGAAGGCCGCGCTGAAGGACCTGCAGCTCGTCGGGTCCCGAGGCGCGTTCGTGAGGTCGCGGATCCGGTTCCTGCGGGATCTGGACCACGGCTCCCCCTTCTTCTACTCGCTGGAAAAAAGGCAGAGTGTCCGTAAGCAGCTCTTACGCTGCTGGCCGACGACGGCTCTCTCGTCTCGGATCCGGAGGGCGTCAACAACAGGGTCCGTGAATATTACGGGGCTCTGTTCTCTCCGGATCCGTCCAGCGAGGAAGCGCGTAGAGTTTTGTGGGAGGACCTGCCGAAGGTCAGCCCGGAGGGCGCCGAAAATCTGGAAGCTCCGCTAAGCCTGGCGGAGCTGACCGGTGCCCTCGCCCGGCTCTCGAGGGGAAAATCCCCGGGGCTGGACGGGCTGACCGTGGAGTTCCACAGGGCGTTCTGGGACGTCCTGGGGAGCGACTACGCGCGGGTCCTGGGGGAAAGTCTGGCGACCGGGGAGATGCCCCTCTCTTGGCGCAGGGCAGTCATCGTCCTGCTGCCTAAGAAGGGCGATCTCCGCCTCCTTAAGAACTGGCGCCCGGTCTCCCTCCTCAGCACGGACTACAAAATCTTCGCCAGGGCGATGTCTGCTCGCCTTGGTGCCGTGCTGGACCACATGATCCACCCCGACCAGTCGTACACAGTCCCGGGCCGGACAATCCACGATAACATCCATCTGGTCCGGGACCTCATCCATTGTTCCCAGGAAGCTGGTCTGTCGGTCGCCTTCCTATCCCTCGACCAAGAGAAGGCGTTCGACAGGGTGGATCACGACTATCTGCTCGGAACTCTGCGCGCTTTCGGGTTCGGGACGCATTTCGTCGCCGGATCCGACTTTTGTACGCCGCCGCGGAGTGTCTGATTAAGGTTAACGGGTCCTTGACGGCGCCCCTTCGCTTTAGGAGAGGGGTGCGCCAGGGATGCCCCATGTCCGGCCAGTTATACGCCGTTTGCGTGGAGCCTTTCCTGCGCCTCTTGCGGACGAGGTTGACGGGACTGTCTCTGCAAGGGCCGGGCGTGGAGGTCGTCCTCTCGGCTTACGCCGATGACGTGCTCCTCGTGGTAGAGGATCCCGCTGACCTGCGGAGGATGCGTGAGTGCCAGGAGATTTACTCGTCCGCGTCCTCCACCAGGATCAACTGGGAGAAATGTTCCGGACTCCTGGTGGGTCAGTGGCGGGTGGACTCCCTGCCGGAGGAGCTCAGGCCTTTTGCCTGGAGCACGACCCATCTCCTCTATCTGGGAGTCTACCTTAGCCCCGACGAGGGAGCCTGGCCGGCGAACTGGCAGGAGCTGGAGGCCAAGGTCGCCGCTCGCCTAGGGCGCTGGACAGGACTGCTCCGAGTGCTGTCCTACAGGGGTCGAGCGCTAGTCATAAACCAGCTGGTGGCCGCAATGTTGTGGTACCGGCTAGTCACTTTGACCCCTCCCCCTGCGTTTGTCGCCAAGATACAGAAGAAGCTGGTGGACTTCTTCTGGAACAACAGGAAGCACTGGGTCTCTGCCGTGGTCCTGAGTCTCCCGCTTGAGGAGGGCGGTCAGTCGTTGGTGTGCGTCAGCGCCCAGCTCGCGACTTTCCGTCTTCAGACCCTGCAGAGATACCTTTACGTCGAGCCCCCTCCTAGGTGGTGTGCTCTGGCGAGGTATTTCTTCCGCCAGCAGCTCGACCTCAATTATGACACGCAGCTCCTGTTTGTGAACTTGGGGGGTGCCAGGACCGCCCTCCGGGAGCTGCCTGTCTTTTACAGGAAACTCATCAGGGTCTGGAACAAAGTCTCCACCAAGCACAGCTCTCCGCCGGCTGGAGTGGCGGCCGTCCTGCAGGAACCGCTGCTCGGGAATCCGTACCTCCACGGCCGAGGCTTTATGTGGCGGTCAGAAGAGAGGGCTGTGGCTGGTGAGGTGACCAGGGTCAGGGACCTGCTCGATAGCAGAGGAGCGGGCTGGATGGCGCCAGACACGTTGGCGCGGCGCCTAAATTCTGCCAACGTCCGCCACGCGGCCGATGCCATCGTGTCGCTAAAAACAGCTCTGGGCCCTGACTCCGTTAGGTGCATCGAGGAGGCTCAAGCACGTGGGGAGATCCCATCCGAACTGACCCCCGTCCGGACGGAATTCCTCATCGGCGCCAAACCCCGGAACCTCCCTCGGGGGCCGGCGCCTCACAACTTGAGCCGCCTCGGGGAAATCCCCTCCGTGCCTTTCAGTTCCGCGCGGAGGGGTTTCCTGTACGGGCTGCTCCTGCACACCCTCAACTTTGCCATCCTCGCCGGCCGTCCGGACACGCCATGGCGTACCATCTTGCCGTCCGGAGGAGGCGGGGGTCCCCGATGGAGAGCACTCTACACAGGGGTCCTCCCACTATTCATCGGGGACTTGGCCTGGAGGGTGCTGCACGGAGCAGTGCCGTGCAATAAATTTTTAAGCCGGTTCACGGACTCCCAGGCCGCCTGCAATTTCTGCGGTCTGGAGGAGTCCGTGTTCCATGTTTTTATTGAGTGCACGAGGTTGCAGCCCCTGTTCCATTATTTGAAGGGGCTGCTCCTGAAATTCTGGCTGCACTTCAGTCCCACTCTCCTGCTCTTTGGGCACCCTGTGCGGAGGGGAGCAGGTAGGTCCGAAGGCCTCCTCGTAGGACTGCTCCTGGGCACGGCCAAGGGTGCCATCAGCCAGTCCAGGCAGCGGGCGGTCGAGGGGGTCGTTCAACCTGACTGCCTGCCTCTCTTCCGCTCTTACATTCGGTCCAGGGTGTCCTTGGAGATGGAGCACGCGGTGTCCACCGGTACGCTCGCGGCCTTCCGCGAGAGGTGGGCACCGGAGCGACTGGAGTGCATCATCACGTCCGGCAACCAAATTTTAATTTGATTTTACGTTTTAAAGTTTAATTTGCTTTAATTGCCGGTGCTTTTAGTGTCCCCCTCTCCTTTTATAGGGGGCACTGGAAAAAGGAAAAATTTGATTTTAGTGCCCAAAAAAAAACACAAAAAAACCCCCCCAAAAAAACAAAAAGGGCCTTGTAAATGTCTTGTGTGTGTCATCCAGGTCGGGTGGTACGGATACATGTTTTATGTTTTCGCAGGTAAACTCAAAAGAGTTTCATGCACAAGGACCCCCAGGTCCCGCTGCACCGCAGCATGTTGCAATTTCTCCCCATTCAAATAATATTCACTTTTACTGTTTTTTTTTTCCCCCTAAGGTGGATGACCTCACATTTTCTGACATTGTATTCCATCTGCCAAATCTTAGCCCATTCGTTTAACCGATCTAAATCTCTTTGCAGCCTCTCTGTGTCCTCTACACAACCCGCTTTCTCACGAATCTTTGTGTCATCCGCAAATTTTGTTCCACTACACTCTGTCCCCTCTTCCAGGTCATCTATGTATATTGTAAACAGTTGTGGTCCCAGCACCGATCCCTGTGTCGCACCACTAACCACCGATTTCCAACCAGAAAAGGACCCATTTATCCCGACTCTCTGCTTTCTGTTAGCCAGCCAATTCTCTATCCATGCTAATACATTTCCTCTGACTCCGCATACCTTTATCTTCTGCAGTAACCTTTTGTGTGGCACCTTATCGATTGCCTTTTGGAAATCTAAATACACCACATCCATCGGTACACCTCTATCCATCATGCTCGTTATATCCTCAAAGAATTCCAGTAAATTAGTTAAACATGATTTCCTCTTCATAAATCCATGTTGCGTCGGCTTGATTGCACTATTCCTATTTAGATGTCCCGCTATTTCTTCCTTAATGATAGCTTCAAGCATTTTCCCCACTACAGATGTTAAACTAACCGGCCTATGGTTACCTGCCTTTTGTCTGCCGCCTTTTTTTTTAAACAGCGTCGTTACATTAGCTGCTTTCCAATCCGCTGGTACCTCCCCAGAGTCCAGAGAATTTTAGTAGATTATAACGAATGCATCTGCTGTAACTTCCGCCATCTCTTTTAATATCCTGGGATGCATTTCATCCGGACCAGGGGACTTGTCTACCTCGAGTCCCATTAGCCTGTCCAGCACTACCCCCCTCATGACAGTGATTATCTCAAGGTCCTCCCTTCCCACAGTCCCATGACCAGCAATTTTTGGCATGGTTTTTGTGTCTTCCACTGTGAAGACCGAAGCAAAATAATTGTTTAAGGTCTTAGCCATTTCCACATTTCCCATTATTAAATCCCCTTCTCATCTTCTAAGGGACTAACATTTACTTTCGTCACTCTTTTCCATTTTATATAATCGGTAAAAGCTATTACTATCTGTTTTTATGTTTTGTGCAAGTTTACTTTCGTACTCTATCTTTCCTTTCTTTATTGCTTTCTTAGTAATTCTTTGCTGTCGTTTAAAATTTTCCCAATCTTCTAGTTTCCCACTAACCTTGGCCACCTTATACGCATTAGTTTTTAATTTGATAATCTCCCTTATTTCCCTGTTTATCCACGGCTGGTTATCCCTTCTCTTAGCGGCTTTCTTTTTCACTGGAATATATTTTTGTTGAGCACGATGAAAGAGCTCCTTAAAAGTCCTCCACTGTTCCTCAATTGTGCCACCGTTTAGTCTCTGTTCCCAGTCTACTTTAGCCAACTCTGCCCTCATCCCACTGTAGTCCCCTTTGTTTAAGCATAATACGCTCGTTTGAGGCACTACTTCCTCACCCTCAATCTGTATTACAAATTCAACCATACTGTGATCACTCATTTCGAGAGGATCTTTTACTTGGAGATCGTTTATTATTCCTGTCTCATTTAACAGGACCAGATCCAAGATAGCTTGCTCCCTTGTAGGTTCTGTAACATACTTCTATTTTTTGTGTGTTTATTTATTTATTGATTGATTGTGGTCCATTTTTCATTTTGCTTTCTGGGTTGCAAGAGATCTCTTGAGACCCCAGTTTAAGTTCACGAAAGAGATTGTGAGCTTTCTCCGAGTTTTGACTGCACATACGTGCAAGTTGAGTTGCAGTCAGTCGGAGGATGAGGGTATATCACCAGGAGCAGATCTACACAGTGAGAAAGAACCGATTCGTCGAACTTTTTATTTGTTATTGACTGATTGCTTTTTATATAGAAACATAGAAAATAGATGCAGGAGTAGGCCATTCGGCCCTTCGAGCCTGCACCACCATTCAATAAGATCATGGCCGATCATTCACCTCAGTACCCCTTTCCTGCTTTCTCTCCATACCCTTTGATTCCTTTAGCCGTAAGGGCCCTATCTAACTCCCTCTTGAATATATGCAATGAACTGACATCAACAGCTCTTTGCGGTAGGGAATTCCACAGGTTAACAACACTCGAGTGAAGAAGTTTCTCCTCATCTCAGTCCTAAATGGCTTACCCCTTATCCTTAGACTATAACCCCTGGTTCTGGACTTCCCCAACATTGGGAACATTCTTCCTGCATCTAACTTGTCCAGTCCCGTCAGAATTTTATGTTTCTATGAGATCCCCTCTCATCCTTCTAAACTCCAGTGAATACAGGCCCAGTCGATCCAATCTCTCCTCATGTCAGTCCTGCGATCCCGGGAATCAGTCTGGTGAACCTTCGCTGCACTCCCTCAATAGCAAGAATGTCCTTCCCCAGATTAGGAGACCAAAACTGAACACAATATTCCAGGTGAGGCTTCACCAAGGCCCTGTACAACTGCAGTAAGACCTCCCTGCTCCGATACTCAAATCCCCTCGCTGTGAAGGCCAACATACCATTTGCCTTCTTCTCCGCCGGCTGTACCTGCATGCTAATTTTCAATGACCATGACACCCAGGTCTCGTTGCAGCTCCCCTTTTCCTAATCTGTTGCCATTCAGATAATATTCTGCCTTTGTGTTTTTGCCACTAAAGTGGATAACCTCACATTTATCCACATTATACTGCATCTGCCATGCGTTTGCCCACTCACCTAACCTGTCGAAGTCAAGCTGCAACCATTTGCGTCCTCCTCACAGCTCACACCGCCACCCTGCTTGGTGTCATCTGCAAACTTCATCTAAATCGTTAATGTATATTGTAAATAGCTGGGGTCCCAGCACGGAGCCCTGCGGCACCCCACTAGTCATTGCCTGCCATTCTGAAAAGGACTTGTTTATCCCGACTCTCTGCTTCCTATCTGCCAACCAGTTCTCTATCCACGTCAGTACATTACCCCCAGTACCATGTGCTTTAATTTTGCACACCAGTCTCTTGTGTGGGACCTTGTCAAAAGCCTTTTAAAAATCCAAATACACCACATCCACTGGTTCTCCCTTGTCCACTCTACCAGTTACATCCTCAAAAAATTGAGGATTTGTCAAGCATGATTTCCCCTTCATAAATCCATGGACCGATCCTGTCACTGCTTTCCAAATGCACTGCTATTTCATCTTTAACAATTGATTCCAACATTGTACCCACTACTGATGTCAGGCTAACCGGTCTATAATTACCCGTTTTCTCTCTCCTTTTTTCAAAAGTGGTGTTACATTAGCTACCCACCAAGTCCATAGGAACTGATCCAGAGTCGATAGACTGTTGGAAAATGATGACCAATACATCCACTATTTCTAGGGCCACTTCCTTAAGTACTCTGGGATGCAGACTTTCAGGCCCCAGGGATTTATTGGCCTTCAATCCTATCAATTATTTTGGTCTTGGTGCTTTAGATGCAGGTTTCCTTCTATTTTTTGTATTTGTTAATTAATGGCTTATTATTCTTGTCCTTTGTTTAGTGCTTTGTAAATCTTGGTGCTAGATGCAGTTTATCTCAGCTTCCTTGTATTTTTTATTTGTTATTGAATGTTTATTTCTGTGCTTTGTTTAGTGCTTGGTGCTTTCTTAACTCTCCACAAGGTTTTTTTATGCGGCCAGATATGCTGGCCTAAGTTAGTTTGGAGTAACTATTAGCTGTTCAAACTAGCTTCATGACATCACTGCAGTGCCTAGCAACCAACCTCCCTGAGCCCTGCTCATTATGGGCAAGGTTTAGTGTTTGATGGGACAGTGTAGATGGGAGCTTTACTCTGTATCTAACCCTTGCTATGTCTGATGAAACAGTGTAGAACATAAGAACAAATGAACATAAGAAATAGGAGCAGGAGCAGGCCATACTCCAGCCTGCTTCACAACCCAACATGATCATGGCTGATCCGATCATGGACTCAGGACCAGTTCCCTGACTTCTACCCATAACCCTTTAATCCTTTGTTGGTTAATAAACTGTCGATCTCTGTCTTAAATTTATTCAATGACCCAGCTTCCACAGCTCTCTGAGGCAGCAAATTCCACAGATGTACAACCCTCCGAGAGAAGAAACTGCCACCAAAGCAAGTATATCCTTTCGTAAAAATGGAAACCAAAACTGTACACAGTAATCCAGGTGTACCCTCACCAATGCCCTGTATAACTGCAGCAAGACTTCCCTGCTGTTATACTCCATCCCCTTTGCAATAAATGTCAAGATTTCATTGGCCTTCCTGATCACTTGTTGTACCTGCAAACTAACCTTCGCAATTTTTCTCCATTTAATTAATAACTTGCTCTTTGAATTTTTCTGCCAAAGCACATGACCTCATATTTTCCAACATTATACTCCATCTACCAAATTTTTGCACACTCATTTAGCCTGTCTATGACCTTTTGCAGATTTTTTGTGTCCTCCTCACACATTGCTTTTCCTCCTATCTTTGCATCGTTAGCAAATGTGGCTACGTTACCCTCGGCCCTTTCTTCCACATCGTTAATATACATTGTAAATAGTCGGGGTCCCAGCACTGTTCCCTGCGACACCCCACTAGTTACTGATTGCCAACCAGAGAATGAACCATTTATCCTCACTCTGTTTTCTGTTAGTTAGCCAATCCTTTATCCATGCTAATATATTACCCCCAACCCCATGATGTTTTATCTTGTGCGTAACCTTTTATGTGACACCTTGTCAAATGCTTTCTGGAAGTTCAAATACACCATACTCACTTGTTCCCCTTTATCCACCCTGTTTGTTACATCCTTAAAGAATTCCAACAAATTTGTCAAACATGACTTCCCCTTCATAAATCCATGGTGACTCTGCCTGACTGAACTGTGTTTTTTGTAAATGTCCTGCTACTGCTTCCTTAATAATGGACTCCAACATTTTCCCAACCACAGATGTTCGGCTAACTGGTCTATAGTTTCCTGCTTTTTGTCTGCCTTCTTTTTTAAATGGATGGGTTACATTTGCAGTTTTCCAATCTCTGGGACCTCCCCAGAATCCAGGGAATTATGGTAAATTACAACCAATGCATCCACTATCCCTGCCGTTACATCTCATAAGACCCTAGGATGCAAGCCATCAGGTCCAGGGGATTTATCCGCCTTTAGTCCCATTATCTTGATAACACAATCACAATCACTAAGAAGGAGGTGCTTAAGTTCCTCCCCCGCCTATAGCCCCTTTACTGTCCACTGTTGGGATATTGTTAGTGTCATCTACCGTAAAGACTGATACAAAATATTTGTTCAGTGTTTCTGCCATCTCCATGTTCCCCATTACTAATTCCCGGTCTCGTCCTCTAAGGTATCAGCATTTACTTCAGCTACTCTTTTCCTTTTTATATACCTGTAGAAACTCTTGCTATCTGTTTTTATATTTCGTGCTAGTTTACTTTCATAGTCTATCTTCCCTTTCTTAATTTTTTTAGTCTTTCTTTGCTGGCTTTTAAAAGCTTACCAATCTTCTGTCCTCCCACTAGTTTTGACCACTTTATATGCCCTTGTTTTTAATTGGATACCGTCCTTTATTTCTTCAGTTAGCCACGGATGGCTATCTTTTCTTTTACACCCTTTTCTCCTCATTGGAATATATTTTTCTTGAGAGTTGTGAAATTGTCCTTAAATGTACGCCACTGTTCATCAACCTTCCTACACTTTAATTATTTTCCCAGTCCACTTTACCCAACTCTGCCCTCATACCTAGATAATCTCCTTTATTTAAGATTAGTACGCTGGTTAGAGATCCAACTTTCTCATCCACCATCTGAATTTCAAATTTAGATCATGCTATGATCACTCATTCCAAGGGGATCCTTTACTAGAAGATTGTTTATTAATCCTGTCTCATTACACGGGACCAGATCTAAGATAGCCTGCCTCCTGGTTGGTTCCGTTACATACTGCTGAAGGAAGCCATCCCTTATGTACTCTATGAACTCCTTCTCAAGGCTACCCTGACCAATTTGATTTGTCCAATCAATATGGAGGTTAAAATCACCCATGATTATTGTTGTTAAATTTTTACAAGCCCCCACTATTTCCTGATTTATACTCCAACCAACACATTTGCTACTGTTAGGGGGCCTATAGACTTCGCCCACCAGTGACTTTTTCCCTTTATTATTCCTTATCTCCACCCAAACTGGTTCAACATCCTGATCATTTGAGCCAATATTGTTTCTCATTATTGCAGTGATTCCATCCTTTATCAATAGAGCTGCCCACCTCATTTTCCTTTCTGTCTGTCATTCTGCATTGTCAATTGCCCCTGAATATTTAATTCCCAGTGCTGGTCACCTTGCAACCACGTCTCTGTAATGCCTATCAGATCATACCCATTTGTATCAATTTGTGCCCTCAACTCATCTATTTTGTTACGAATGCTTCGTGCATTTAGACAAAGTGCCTTTAAGTTTGTTTTATTGCACTTTTTTCCTGCTTGTTTCCTCTCTCCTTCAAACTCACTTTCTTTAATTTTGCTTTCTAATTCCAGCTTTACTCCCCTCCCAACTGAATCTATTTTAAGATTCCCATCCCCCTGCTAAGCTTGTTTAAACTCTCCCCAACAGGACTAGCAACCCCCACCCCCGTGAGGATATTGGTCCCGGCTCTGTTGAGATGCAACCCGTCCGGCTTGTACCGGTCCCACCTCCCACAGAAGCGGTCCCAATGCCTCAGGAAACTAAAGCCCTCCCTCCTGCACCATCTCTCCAGCCATGTATTCATCTGCTCTATCCTCCTATTTCTGTACTCACTAGCTCGTGGCATTGGGAGTAATCCGGAGATTACTAGCTTTGAGGTCCTGCTTTTTAATCTCTCTCCTCGCTCTCTAAACTCTGCCTGCAGGACCTCACCCGTCTTTCTACCCGTGTCATTGGTCCGGATGTGGACCACAACCTCCGGCTGTTCAGCCTCTTCCCCCAGAATGCCCTGCAGCCGCTCAGTGACATCCTTGACTCTGGCACCAGGGAGGCAACATACCATCCTGGAGTCACATCTGTGGCCGCAGAAACACCTGTCTGCTCCCCTGACTATTGAATCCCCTACCACTATAGCTCTTCCATTCTTCTTCCTCCCTCCCGTACAGCTGAGACACCCGTGGTGCTGTGAATGTGGCTCTGGCTCACTCCCCAGAGCCAGCATCGCCCTCAGCGGTACTCAGAACAGAGTTCCAGTTGGAGAGCGAGATGGACTCAGGGAACTCCTGCACTACCTGCCTAGTCCTCCTCTTCTGTCCAGGGTTCACCCAATCCCTATCTGCCTGCACATTCCTAAGCTGCGGGGTGACCACCTCTAGAAACGTGATATCCCCGTAGCTGTCAGTCTCATGGAGTCTCAGTGACTCCAGCTGCCGCTCAAGCTCCAAAACGCGGAGCTGGAGTTGGTGCAGCTGGAGACACCTCCTGCAAATGTGGTCGTCCCGGCTGTGTGAAGCTCCCAGGATTTCCCACATGCCACAGGATGTGTAATCCACGGGACTGAGCTGTCCTGTCATCCCTCGAGTTACACTCGCAGCTATCAAGTAGAACTAAACTCTAAACCTTAGAGAAATACACCCAGCAACTACTCAGCAATCCGCTGATTTAACTAACCTTTATTTTCAGACTAAATACCAACTTAACAGAGAAAAAAACCTTCATGGGACGAGAGGGAGGGGAACTAGTGAGTCTCGAACTGAGCCCAGCCAGAGTCAGCACCTTCAGGGGTGAGGAACCAGTGAGTGTAGAACTGAACCCAGCCAGAGTCAGTACCTTCAGGGGAGGGGAACCAGTGAGTGTAGAACTGAACCCAGCCAGAGTCAGTACCTTCAGGGGAGGGGAACCAGTGAGTGTCGAACTGAACCCAGCCAGAATAGGTGGTGAAAACTGGGAGTAGAGGAGAAACAGTTTAGAATTGTGTGTTGATTTGGATTTCAGCACAGCAGGCGGGACAATGTGTGGGACAGGGATTTACAGCTTTGGAAGAACAAGAGAGGAAAGAATATTCCATGGAAAGTAGATGTGTCTATCCTGAATTTGTGTCTTGTACTGGCAGTGATGAGTTTTGTTATCTCCTTTTACAGCGTATTAGAAGGGGAGATTTGCAGACAGGAAACACAAACCAAACATCGTGTCAAGATCTGATGGAGTCAATCCATTCATCAGGACCCGAATATCATCGGCTTTTGAAAGTGGAAGGAGAAATGTTTGTCTGTCCTGCCTGTGCGAAAACATTTCAAACATCAGTGTGACTGGAAAAGCACCGAGACACACACACCCGAGTGAGTGTTCCAGTGCACTGCCTGTGGAAAGAGCGTTAACCAGTTACACAGCCTGAAGAAACATCGCATCATTCATAGCGGGGAGAAACTGTAAACGTGTTGTGTGTGTGGGCGAGGCTTCAACTGATCGTCCAACCGGGAGAGTCACAAGGATACCCGTACCATGGAGAAACCGTGGGAATGTGGGGACTGTGGGAAGGTATTTAGATCGCCTTCTGTGCTGGAAATTCATCGACGCATTCACACTGGGAAGAGGCCGTTCACCTGCACCATGTGTGGGAAGGGATTCACTGGGTCATCCCACCTGCTGACACATCAGCGAGTTCACAAGTGACTGCAGGGGTTGGAATCTGCTGTTAATGCTGCTGTTAATCACATTCTGACTGAACCATGTTCATTCTGATAGTTGGGGTGTGTTTCTGCTGATGTTAATAACTCTACAACTGGGCTGGACGTTTTTATATTCTGGATATATTGCTGATTGTGTTCTCAGGGCTGCAGTGTCCATTTCAGAAACGCTGTGTGTTATCTTTTTCCCTTAATTCAGCGAATCTCAACAGAAATTCAGTTTGCAATAAAATTATGCATTTTTACTTTAATCCTACATTGATCTTTGGTACAAAATCTCCAATAGTGTCAAACTTTCCACTGAATATAATCTCCAATTAGAAAGAGCTTGCTGACAATGCTTACTGACTTGCACATTACACACAGTGGCCCCTCCATTATACACGAGAAAGAAGGGGAATGGGAATTGGTGCGGAATTATTGTCCCCAAATGTTGCCCCTCCCGTCTGGTGTAACAATCCCCTCGGCACAGGAATGGAGACAAGTCCAGACCAAAACTGTGCGCAGTACTCCAGGTGTGGTCTTACCAACGCCCTGGACAGTTGTAGCAGGACTTCTCTACATTTAAACTGCATCCCCCTTGCAATAAAGGCCAGCATTCCATTTGCCTTCCTGATTATTTGCTGTACCTGCATGCTAACCTTTTGAGTTTCTTGTACAAGAACTCCCAGATCCCTCCGTACTGCAGCATTTTGTAATAGTCTCCATTTAAATAATTTGTGTTTTTATTTTTCCTATCAAAGGGGATAACCTGACGTTTTACCACATTATAGTCCAGCTGCCAGATTTTTCCCCACTCACTGAGCCTGTCTATATCCTTTTGTAGATTTGTTGCATCCTCCTCACAACTTGCTTTCCCACCTATCTTTGTATCAGCAAATTTGGCTGCGTTACTCTCAGTCCCTTCATCCAAGTCATTAATATAAATTCTAAATAGTTGAGGCCCCAGCACTGCTCCCTGTGTCACCCCACTAGTTACAGTTTGTCAAATCTAAAAATGACCCATTTATCCTGACTTTCTGTTTTATGTTAGTTAGCCAATCCTCTATCCATGCTAATATATTACCCCCACCTCCGTGAGCTCTTAGCTTCCGCAGTAATCTTTTGTGTGGCAACTTATCAAATGCTTTCTGGAAATCCACATATACGACATCAACTGATTCTACTTCATCCACTCTGCTCGTTACATCCTCAAACAACTCCAGCAAATTTGTCAAACATGATTTCCCTTTCATAAAACCATGCTAACTCTGCTTGACTGCAATATGATTTTCTAAATGTCCTGCTCCTACTTCCTTAATGATGGACTCCAGTATTTTCCCAATGACAGATGGTAGACTAACTGGTCTACAGTTTCCTGCTCTCTGTCTCACTCCTTTCTTCAACAGGGATGTTACATTTTCTGTTTTTCAGTCGGCTGGGACCTCTCCAGAATTCAGGGAATATTGGTAGATTACAACCAGTGCATCCACTATCTCTGCAGCCACTTCTCTGAAGACCCTGGGATGCATGTCATCAGGTCCAGGGGACTTGTCCACCTTTAGTCCCATTAGTTTGCTGAGTACTTTATCTCTAGTGATAGTGACTGTTTTAAGTTCCCACCCACCCTACAATAGCTCCTTGAATAACAACTGTTGGGATGTTTTTAGTGTCCTCTACCGTGAAGACAGATACAAAATATGTGTTCAAAATCTCTGCCATTTCCATGATTCCCATTATTAATTGTCCAGTCCCATCCTCAAAGGGACCAGCATTTACTTTAGATACTCCTTTTCTTTTTACATCCCTGTAGAAGCTTTTGCTGTCTGTTTTTATATTTCTTGCAGTTTGCTCTGATCTGCTTTCTTCTCCGTCTTTATCATTTTTTTAGTCGTCCTTTGCTGGTTTCTAAAAATGTCCCAATCCTCTGGCCTTCCACTGTCCTGCACAACATTGTATGCTTTTTTTTCAATTTGATACCATCCTTTACTTCCTTAGTTAGCCAGGGATGGTTCATCCATCTCTTAGTATCTTTATTTCTCACTTGAATAAATCTTTGCTGAGATTATGAAATGTCTCCTTAAATGTTTGCCACTGCGTTTCTACAGTCTTACCCTTGAACATATTTTCCCAGTCCACTTGGTGTCAGTGACAAGGGTTGGTTTATATCACATGGGAGGAGATTGGTGTCAGTGACTGTGGGGTTGGGTCAACCTTCTTTGACCTGACCAAGGCCTTTGACACTGTCAACCGTGAGGGATTATGGAGTGTACTCTTCAAATTCAGCTGTCCTCAGAAATTTTCACCATCCTCCACTTGCTTGGTGATAACATGCAAGCTGTGATCCTGAGCAATGGATCCACCACAGACCCAATTCATGTACGGACCGGGGTGAAGCAAGGCTGTGTCACTGCACCCACACTCTTCTCGATCTTCCTTGTTGCATTGCTACATCTCACCGTCAGTCAGCTTCCCGCTGGAGTGGAGATAATCTACAGAATAAATGGGAAACTGTTCCACCTCCATCACCTTCAGACCAGATCCAAGGTCGTGCCATCCTCTGTCATCGAATTACAATATGCAGATGATGCTTGTGTCTGCGCTCACTCAGAGGACGAGCTCCAAACCATCGTCAACACATTCACCGTAGTGTCTGAGAGCATAGGCCTGACACTAAACATCTCCGAAAAACAAAGGTGCTCTATCAATCTAGCCCCGCCACACAGCACTGCCCTTCCAAGGCACCACGGGTGGCTCAGCTGCACAGGGGGGAGGGACAAAGAATAAAAGAGCTGTAGTGATAGGGGATTCTGTAGTAGGAGAACAGAGAGGCGTTTCTGCGGCCGCAGACGTGACTCCAGAATGGTGTGGTGCCAAGCTCAAGGATGTGACAGAGCAGACACAGGATATTCTGGGGGGGGTGGGGAGAGGGTAAACAGCTAGAGGTCATGGACCATATCAGGACCAGTACCATAGATAGAAAGAGGGATGAGGTCCTACAGGCAAAATTTAGGGAGCTAGGAAGAAAATTAAAGAGTAGGACCTCAAAGGTAGTAATCTCCAGATCACTACCAGTGCCACGTGCTAATGCGTACAAGTATAGAAGGACAGAGAGAATGAACACGTGGCTGGAGAGTTGGTGTAGGAGGGAGGGCTTTAAATTCTTGAGGGATTGGGACCACTTCTGGGGGAGATGGGACCTGTACAAACCGGACGGGTTGCACCTCAACAGTGCCGGGACCAATATCCTCGCGGGAAGCTTTGCTAGTGCTGTTGGGGAGAGTTTAAACTAGCTTGGCAGGGGGATGGGCACCTGAGAACACATTCAATAGGGAAGGAAGTAAAGCAGAAATTGGATAGCATGAATTTAGAAAGCAAATCTGTAAAACAGAGGAAACAAGGAGGTCTTCCTGTGCTAAATGGTATATACTTTAATGCAAGGAATGTAGCGAGTAAGCCAGATGAGCTAAGAGCACAGGTAGATACTTGGGAGTATGACATTATAGCCATTACAGAGACATGGCTTAAAGAGGGGCAGGTTTGGCAGATCAATATTCCTGGTTACAGGATTTTTTGACAAGACAGAGAGGGGGGTAAAAAGGGTGTCACAGTATTGATTAAATAAACTATTACAGCGGTGAGGAGGGATATTTTTGAGAGATCATCAAATAAGGCCATATGGGTCGAATTTAAAAATAAAAAAGGGGCAATCGCACTGCTGGCTGTGTATTATAGACCCCCAAACAGAGGGAGGGAGATAGAGGAATAAATATGTCGGCAAATTGCTGTGAAGTCCAAAAACCATAGGGCAGTAATAGTAGGGGATTTTAACTATCCTAATATTGATTGGGACAAATTTAGTGTGAAGGGTATAGAGGGTGCGGAAATCTGAAACTGCATTCAAGAGAACTTGTCAGAGGGGGCAGTTTTGGATTTCGTTTTGGGGAATGAAGCTGGGCAGGTTGAAGGGGTATTAGTGGGAGAGCACTTAGGTGCCAGTGACCATAATTCAGTCAGATTCAAGTTAGTTATGGATAAGGACAAGGATAGGCCTCGAATAAAAGTCCCAAATTGTGGAAAAGGTAACTTTGCTAAGTTGAGGGGTGATTTGGCCACAGTGGACTGGAAATTGTTTAACAGGGGTTTGCACATACTTCCCGATGGGCCGACTCAGGATCCACCCCTCAAGTACCGCGATTGATTGCAGAACACGCTGCTCCCTGGGCCCTCCGGCCTCTGAGCTCTCTTCCTGTTGGTTCCCAGGGCAATCAATCACCACTCGCCAACATTACACTGACAGATTAAGTTGAGATGCTCGGAGGAAGAAATAAAATGAGGCCGTGAATCTGAGTTAAGAAATAAAATTAGAAAAGCATGATTAAATGAATGAGGAGAGGCAATATAAACTAAAGAGTACAATCCTAAAGGGGATGCATGAACAGTGAGATCTGCGGGTATATGTGCACAAATCGCTGAAGGTGGCAGGACAGGTTGAGAAAGCAGTTAGAAATGCTTACTGGATCCTGGGCATCACAGAGTACAAAAGCAAGGAAGTTATGATGAACCTTTGTAAAACACTGCTTCGGCCTCAACTGGATCATTGTGTCCAATTCTGGGCACCTCACATTAGGATGTGAAGGCCTTCGAGAGGGTGCAGAAAATATTGACAAGAATGATTCATGAGATGAGGGACTTCGGTTACGTGGATTGACTGGAGAAGCTGGAGTTGTTCTCCTGGGAGCAGAGAAGGTTGAGAGGAGAATTGATAGAGGTGTTCAAATTCATGAGGGGTCCGGACAGAGTAGATAGAGAGATACTGTTCCCATTGGTGGAGGGGTCGAGAACCAGAGGAGACAGATTTAAGGTGATTGGTAGATGAACCAAAAGCAACATAAGAAAAATCTATTTTATGCAGCGAGTGTTTAGGATCCGGAAAGCACGGCCTGAAAGGCTGGTGGAGACAGACTCAATCACAGCTTTCAAAAGGAAGGTGGATAAGTATCTGAAAGAAAACATTTGCAGGGGGAAAGGGCGGGGCAGTGGGACTAGCTGGGAGCCGGCAAGGGCTCGACGGGCCGAATGGCCTTCCATGCTGCAACCATTCTTTGATTGTGTGAGCAGAACCACTCTGTTCCCTGACTCAATCTAAAGCCTTCCTGATTGTGAGCACCTCTGTTAAACCTGTCTATCTCCGCCTTAAATACATTCAATGACCCAGCCTCCACAGCTTTCTGGGGCAGAGATTTCTGCAGATTTACAGCACTCAAGAGAAGAAATTCCTCCTCATCTCAGTTTTAAATGGGCGGCCCCTTCTTTTAAGACAATGTCCCCCAGTAATCGGTTTCTCCATGTGGAAACATCCTCTCTGCATCCACCTTGTCGAGCCCCCTCCTTATCTTATAAATTTCAATAAGATCACCCGTCTTTCTTCTAAACTCCAATGTGTACAGGCCCAACCTACTTAACCTATCCTCATAAGTCAACCCCTTCATCTCCAAAATCAACTTGCATTCACTGGTTCCACTCTGTCCCTTCCCCTGAAGGTGCTGACTCTGGCTGGGTTCAGTTCTACACTCACTGGTTCTCCTCCCCTGAAGGTACTGACTCTGGCTGGGTTCAGTTCTACACTCACTGGTTCCCCTCCCCTGAAGGTACTGACTCTGGCTGGGTTCAGTTCTACACTCACTGGTTCCCCTCCTCTGAAGGTGCTGACTCTGGCTGGGTTCAGTTCTACACTCACTGACTCCCCTCCCCTGAAGTTCCTGACTCTGGCTGGGTTCAGTTCTACACTCACTGGTTCCCCTCCCCTGAAGGTGCTTACTCTGGCTGGGTTCAGTTCTACACTCACTGGTTCCCCTCCCCTGAAGGTGCTGACTCTGGCTGGGTTCAGTTCTACACTCACTGGTTCCCCTCCCCTGAAGGTGCTGACTCTGGCTGGGTTCAGTTCTACACTCACTGGTTCCCCTCCCCTGAAGGTACTGACTCTGGCTGGGTTCAGTTCTACACTCACTGGTTCCCCTCCTCTGAAGGTCCTGACTCTGGCTGGGTTCAGTTCTACACTCACTGGTTCCCCTCCCCTGAAGGTACTGACTCTGGCTGGGTTCAGTTCTACACTCACTGGTTCCCCTCCCCTGAAAGTACTGACTCTGGCTGGGTTCAGTTTCAGACACTGACATCATTCGCATTGTTCCTGCAGCAAAATGGCCGCGCATGCGCTATGCTACTCACTGAATGAAGAAGGCGGAGCGCTGAAGCTGCCTTCCTGTACGAAGATGGCCGCCGTTAGCCTGGGCCTGTGACCGGGAGAAAACCCCGAAGCTGCAACCGCCGATATTCCGGTGATTATTCCGGGCTTGCGGCGAGCACCGGTTGTTTATGAAGCCTCCCCAGCTCCCCGCTGGTCCATCACTCCCCTCCGTCCCGCTGAAAAGGACACTTCTGAGGAGCCTGTCCAAAACACGTCTTGTCCGCCATTACAGGTGTCGCGCACACTCCAAACACAGCCAGGGTCCGCGCCTGCGCACTGACCTCCGTTAAACTTGGTGCGGCACATTCTCCCCCGCGGGGCATGCTGGATACATAAGACCATGAGAAATCGGAGCAGGAGTGGGCCACCCGGACCCCTGAGCCTGCTCTCCATTCAATAACATTTGACTGGACAGTCGAGGGGGAGCGTCACTCTATCTCACCCGTGCTGTACCTGCCCTGAGAGTCTTTGATGGGACAGTGTACAGGGACATTAACTCTATCTAACCAATGCAGTACCTAACCTGGGAGAGTTTGGGACAGGCGAGAGGGAGATTTAATCTTTATGTAACCCGTGCTGTACCTGCCTTTGAATGTCTGGTGAGACCATGTAGAGGGACCTTTACTCTGCATCTAACCAGCGTTGCAAGTTCCCTGGAAATAGTTGATGGGACAATGTGTATTTAATTGTGTATTTAACCTGTGTTGTCCTGCCATGGGAGTGTTTGATAGGTCAGCTTACAGGGTGCTTTAAATTGTGACTAACCCTTGCTGTACCTGACCTGGGATTCTTTAGGACAGTGCAGGAGGAGCTTTACTCTGTATGTAACCCGTGCTGTATCTGCCGTTGGACTGTGTAGAGAGAGATTTACTCTGTATTTAAATGGTGCTGTACTTCACCTCAGAGTGTTTGATGGGACAGTGTAGGGGGAGCTTTATTCTGTATCTAACCCGTGATGTACCTGCCCTAGTTGTGTTTGATGGGGCAATGTAGACGAAGCTTTACTTTGAATCTGAGTCGGGATAAATGGGCCATTTTCCAGTTGGCAAACAGTGATTAGTGGGGTGCTACAGTGATCGGTGCTCAGTCCTCAACTATTTACAATCTATATTAATGACTTGGATGAAGGGACCGAGTGTAATGTAGTAACGATTGCTGATGATCCAAAGATGGATTGGAAAACAGATAAGATAATGAGAGGGCTCGACAAGGTGAATGCAGAGAAGATATTTGCACTCATAGGGGAAACTAAAACTCGGGGACCCAGTCTCAGAATAAGAGGTCGCTCATTTAAAACTGAGATGAGGAGAAATTTCTTCTCTCAAGGGTTATAAATCTATGGAATTTCTGCCTTAGAGAGCTGTAGAGGCTGGGTCATTGAATATATTAAAGGCAGAGATAGACAGATTTTTGAGCGACAAGAGAATAAGGTGTATGGGGAGCAGGCAGGAAAGTAGAGCTGAGCTCAAGATCAATCATCCATAATCTTATTAAATGGCGGAGCAGTCTCGAGGGGCAAGTGGCCTACTCCTGCTCCTATTTATTATATTATCATCGACCCTGTTCTATCCTTCCCTGGGAGTGTGTGATGGGACAATGTAGACGGAGCTTTACTCTGTATCTAACGTGTGCTGTACCTGCCTCAGAATTTTTGTTGGGGTATTGTAGAGGGAGAGATTACTCTGTATTTATCCCATGCTGTACCTGCCCTGGGAGTGTGTGATGGGACAATGTGGACGGAGCTTTATTCTGTATCTAACCCCGTGATGTACCTGCCCTTGGAATGTCTGGTGGGACAGTGTCGAGGGAGCTTTACTCAGTATCTAAGCAAGGCAAGTCTCTCATTCCTTAGATAAGGAGACCATAACTGTGCACAGTGCTCCAAGTGTGGTCTCATCAAGGCCCTGTACAATTGTAGAGAGAGATTAGAGAGAGAATTACACTTTATCTAAATTATGCTGTACCTGCCCTTGGAATGTTTATTTGGACAGTGCAGAGGGAGCTTTACTTATTATCTAACCAATGCAGTAGCTGCCCTGGGAATGTCCGGTGGAACAGTATAGAGGGAGACTTAGTCTATATCTAATCCATGCTGTTTGCCCTGGGATGGTTGGGACAGAGTAGTGGGAGATGCACCCCATGTCTAACCCCGTGCTTTACCTGCCCTGGGAGTGTTTGATGGAACAGTGCAGAGCGAGATTTACTCTGTATCTAACCCCGTGCTGTACCTGCCCTGGTGCTGTTTGATGGAACAGTGTAGAGGGAGCTTTTCTCTGTATCTAACCCATGTTGTACCTGCCCTGGGAGTGTTTGGGATATTGTAGACTGAGATTTAATCTGTATCAACCCTAGTAGTGTTTGGGACAAGATGGAGTGCGATTTACTCTGTATCTAACCCCTGCATTACTGGTCGTCCTGACATCAGTCGCAGCAAAAATGCTAAAATCTACTATTAAGCACGTTGTAAGTACTAACAGGATTGGGCAGAATCAGCACGGATTTATTTAGGGAAATTGTACTTGACAAATCTGTTCGCATTATTGAGGCTGTAACTAGCAGGATAGATAAGGGCGAACCACTGGACGTGGTGTATTTAGATTTACAGAAGGCATTCGATGAGGTGCCACACAAGAGGTTATAAAATAAAATTAGGGCTCATGGGATTGAAGGTAATATACGAGCAAGGATTAAGGATTGGTTAACGGATAGAAAACAGAGAGTAGGAATAAACGGGTGATTTCTGGGTTGGCAGGCTGTAACTGGTGGGGTGATGCAAGGATCGGTACTTGGGCCCCAGCTATTCACAATCTATATCAATAATTTGGATGAGGGGACCAAATGTAATATATCGAAGTTTGCTGAGGTTGCAAAACTAGTTGGGAATGTAAGTTGTGAGGAGGATGAAAATAGGTTTCAAGGGGATATATACAGGCTCACTGAGTGTGCAAAAACATGGTAAATGGAATATAATGTGAAGAAATGTTAAGTTAGACACTGACAGTAAAAATAGAAAGGCAGAGTATTGTTTTTTTAATGGTGAGATTGGGAAACATTGTGTTCAGAGGGACCTGGGTGTTCTTGTACACAAATCGCCAAAAGTTAATATGCAGGTGCAGCAAGCAATTTAGAAAGCAAATGGTATATTGGCCTTTATTACAATGAGATTTGAATATTTACGTCTTATTGCAATTAATCAGGGCCCTGGTGAGACCACACCAGGAGTATTGTGTACTGTTTTGTTCTCCTTACCTAAGGAAAGATAAACTAGCTGTAGAGGGAGTGCAATGAAGATTCACCAGACTGATTCCTGGGATGGGGGGATTGTCCTATGAGAGATTGAATAGACTCGGCCTACATTCTCCAGCGTTTAGAAGAATGAGAGGTGAGAGGCGACACCCACAGTCCATGAACACATTTTTAAAAAGGGATGTGCGGTGTTTAACTTTGATAAAGGACGCCAGCCAAATTATTAGAGACACTCCCTGTCCTTCAGGACATGTGTTCAGGGGAGAAGCTGATGGTTTTATCTGATCATCTTTGGGTTAAATGTTGTGCTCATCGAGCTGAGCACCTCGTGCCAGCATCAAACACTCTCCAGTCGGGCACAGCTCGGGTTATATACAGAGTGAACTCATCGGTCGCTCCCCGGCATAGATACTGAGGGACAGGCAGTGTCCGGGACACTGACATTTCTCACTCAATAAGGTATAAATTGATCCTGTACTTCTCCCCATTAATCCTGCGCTCCACACGGCTCGAATCCTGCTCCTGTTTCCTTCCTGTAACAGCACTGCGATCAACCCAGCCCATAATGAGCAGGGCTCAGGGAGGGTGGTTGCTCGGCGCTGCAGTGATGTCATAAAGCAGGGCCATTCAGGCCAGCTGGTCGTCTCCTTGCCCTTTAAAGGTGGAGAGCTGGGACATCCTGTCTCCATACACAAACCACTGTTCATACTGAGAATCCCCGGGGAAGGCCCAAGGCCCAAGGCCCAGAGTGTAGAACACAACCAAAGGGGAAAGAGGAGGAGAGAAGGAGAGGTAAATCAAGGTGTAAGGACTGAGAGCCACCAAGCTTCAGTTTTAAAGCCTGGAGACTTCAGGAGGGATCAGTGAGTTCTGTAGTTTCAGGATCCAGGGAGAGAACAAGGAGCAGATGGGGAGACTGGTGTGGATTCCAGCACAGTGAGGATGTAGTGGGAGGGAGATTGTGACGGGCCGTGTATTAAGGGTGCAGGAGGGACAAGAGAGGAAAGGTCAGAGGTGCAATTACTGCAGCCGTGTCCATCAATAGTGAGAGAGAGAAGGTGGGGGTCAGTGTGTGCCCTGGACAGGCCGGGAAACTACTTGTTTGCTGTGACCAGCTTTCCTTCTGTCACAAATAGCCTCCTGTAGCCCAGTGACACAAGCAGCCAATTAAACTCCAGCCAATGTCCTTTGGTCGGGTGATGTCTCCTTTGTGAAACACGGCTGTTGTTAAAGCTTCTCATTCTGACTCGCTCACAGTGAGACAGTATTCACTGTCCCTTTTATTCCATGGGCTTCATTTTGCTGGTATTGGTAACACGCCCGGTATCACTAAACACAAAACCCAGTCTGTCAATCACTTTCAGCTACTGGACTTAGCGTGTGCCCCACAGCATCTCTCTCACCTTCAATGTGTGAATAGGGCATCACACCTGCAAAGCTTGTTTAAGTTTGTATCCACGGAGCAAATTTATTTGAGAAAAGCCTGTAGGAAGATGAGACACATTTCAGGTGCCAATGTGCTGCTGGTTTGCCCGGCATTTTGCCTGCCATGAAAAATAACTGAACATGTCTCCCAGTGTAACCTTTGCTGTAATGAAATGTGTCTTTTAATAAGACTCATGTCCTTGCTCATGTCTGCTGCAATTGTGTAGAAAGAGGATGTGTGAAGTGATGGTGTTTGTATGGAGATGTGAAACGAGGAAATGGTATTGGCGTGTGGCAGTGACACAGCCTTGTGGTCACAGGCAGAACCATGCACCGATATCCTTGTCGTTATGGTTTGAGCAGGGTCAGTTCATGAATGCTCAAGCTAAGAGGTGCCAGGGATCGGGAGCAGCGGCAGTAAATAAAATCTAAATGTAAATTCCGATATAGTTTATCTTCATTTATTCCTATTATAATAGCTTTTGCTGAATGTGGCCTATGCCAAGTGCCAGGATATTGGATCAGGCCCACCACAGAAAATGAGTTTGACACCTTGAGGTAGATAATGTCAACCGGATTCCGCCATCAACCAACCGAACAGCTTCTTCACAAACTCAAGCTAGTTTGTAAGACGTGACCATGTTTACCAGAATCCATGTTCAGTATCTGTAATGGCCCCTTCCCTTTCCCCATGATGGAAAACAACAGCTCTCAGGATCCCTTCTAGCACCTTCCTGGTGATCAAGGTCACGTTGATGGGCCTTCAGTTCCTGAGCTCTGACTTGTGGCCAATTTGGAAAATGGGAACTACATGTGCTATCTTCCAATCTCAGGGAACAACCCATGACTCCACTGAGCTGCTGGAGATATGGGCAAGTGGCTGACAGAGCACCCGTCCCATCTCTTTAAACACCCTTGGGTGGATATCATCGGCACCTTACACCGTCAAGATTAACCCGCACGGTGACTTTGCTGACTGTGAAGAGAGATGAGAAAGACCAAAGTGCCATTTGCCCCTCTCAGTGTGACCCTGAAGGACTGTGTCGAGGCTGAAGTTCTCCCCCATACGATCTTCCAACAGATTGTCCTCTCTGAGCTCCAGCCAGGTGATGCTAAACACACGGGTGGGAAAGACAAAAATCTACAGCAATGTGTTGAAAGCAACACGAATTTATTTGTCTCTATCCCAAATATTAAACTCCTGTCCAGTTACCAGAGTTATTAACATCAGCGGAAACAAACCCCAACTGTCCGAATGAACATGGTTCAGTCGGGATGTGATTAACAGCAGCAATAACAGCAGATACCAACCCCTGCAGTCACTTGTGAACTTGCTGGTGTATCAGTAGGTGCAATGACTGAATGAATTCCTTCCCACACTCCGGGTGGAGTAGCGGCGAGAGATCAGGGCTGAGAGATTGGGGCCCACAAGAGGCGAGAGTTTGGGGTGGAGAGATTGTGGCCTACGAGAGGCACGAATTCGGGGCCCGGAAGAGGCAAGGGCCCAGGGACAGCATGGGCCAGACCACACTGTGATCTATGGGCATTAGGATTATGTGCACCAGGTCTGTGCAGCAGAGCTTGGTCTCCAGTCGTCTTGTTTAACACTTGCCACTGGACCAAGACCTCGCTCTGTCCAGCCCGTGTGGTGGCTGGCGTACAACGGACACACACATTAAAAGAATGCATGCACAGGCATCTCCCACCCTTCAATATGTAGTTCGGGACCTGGAATATCAGATCTCATATTGAAACATCTGTGAACTCATCGCTTTTTGTGTGGAAGTGGGTCATCCTCGATTCAAGGGACTGTCTAATACTATACTGCACAGGAGGCCAGGGATTGACTTCCGCATCCAGCACCCACCCTGATACAGAGCGGCTGGGAACTGCTGGGCCTGCTGTATAAATGCAACCAGTTGTTTTCATGATTTGGGTGAGGCGCTGCCCCCGGTGTTTACTGGGGCCGAGCCCGGTTCTCTGACTCGGGGCGGGGGAGGGGGCCACACTCGGTGTTGCCCGGGGCCTGAGGGCCACACTCGGTGCTGCCCGGGGCCTGAGAGCAGCACTCGGTGTTGCCTGGGGCCTGAGAGCCGCACTCGCTGTTGCCCGCGACCTGAGGGCCACACTTGGTGTTGTCTGGGGCCTGAGAGCCGCACTCAGTGTTGCCCGGGACCTGAGAGCCGCACTCGGTTTTGCCCGGGGCCTGAGAGCAGCACTCGGTGTTGCCTGGGACCTGAGAGACACACTCGCTGTTGCCCGCGACCTGAGGGCCACACTTGGTGTTGTCTGGGGCCTGAGAGCCGCACTCGGTGTTGCCCGGGACCTGAGAGCCGCACTCGGTTTTGCCCGGGGCCTGAGAGCAGCACTCGGTGTTGCCTGGGGCCTGAGAGCCACACTCGCTGTTGCCCGCGACCTGAGGGCCACACTTGGTGTTGTCTGGGGCCTGAGAGCCGCACTCGGTGTTGCCCGGGGCCTGAGGGCCGCACTCGGTGTTGCCCTGCGCCGTGCTCGCTCCGCTCTGTCCCTGGGAGCCTCTCCGCACAGGGAGGTGCTCTCTGGGAACCAGTCCTTCACACGCGTTGCCTCCCTGCTGATGGAGATTGGGTGTATTCCCCCGGGCGGAGCACTCTGGGTACAATCATTCGCTATTGTCAGGGAGTGGTACAGCACAGAAGGCCATGCGACCCATCGTGTCTGTGCCAGTTCTTCAGTGGAGCTGTTCAATGAGTCTCACTGCTCTCCACTTTACCGATAGCTCGGTATATTCTTCCCGGCAAGTATTTATCCAATTCCCTTTTAAAAGTTACGATTGAATCTGCTTCCACCACCCTTTCGGATAGTGCATTCTGGATCATAACAATTCGCTGGGTAACAAATGATCCCACATTTCACCTCTCGTTATTTTGCCAATCATCGGAAGTCTGACTCCTCTGGTTACCTTCCCTAATGCCGCTGGAAAGAATTTCCATATTTACTCTTTCTTCTAAATCATTCATAATTTTGTACATCTCTGTCAAATCTCCTTTTACCCTTTTTTGCTCTCTGGAGAAAACTTCACCAGGCTCTCCACATCACGGAAGTCCCACATCCCTGGCACCGCTACTTCCGCACCTTCTCTAAAAGCTTGACATCATTCCGAAAGTTTGGAGCCCAAACTTGAACACAATTCTCCAGCTGAGGCCGAACCAGTTTTTTTATAAAGGTTTGGCAAACTAAACATCAAATGCTGATATTTCTCTGATGGGGTTTAAAGGGCGAGGTCCATCCAGTCAGTTGGATGTGTCAATGAGACTGCGATCTGAAATAAGCGCATTTGGAGTGGAGGGCCAGGGACATGCTGTGTAACTGGGCGCAAACAGTCCTGCACTCCCCCCACATCACTTGTTTCCCATTTGGCATGAAAGGAACGTGATAGTTGCAACAATTCATTTGATTTGATTTCAAATAGTTTAGTATAGAAATTGAATTATGTTTCTATGATTTTTTTGCCCCAACTCAGGTTCAAGGCCTCAATTTTTCGCTTCGACTGTGTACTGTCACAGGATTCCAATTCTGCGACTGTACATTGTAATTCCAACCCTGGGACTGTATATTGGGATTCTAACCCTGGGAGTGTATGTGGGCACTCTAACCCTGGGGGAGAGTACAAAGGGATTCTAACCCTGGCACTGTACATGGGGATTCTAACCCTTGGACTGTACGTGGGGATTCTAACCCTGGGACTGTACATGGGAATTCTAACCCTGGGACTGTACATGGGGATTCTAACCCTGAGATAGTACATGGGGATTCTAAACCTGGCACTGTACATGGGGATTCTAAGTCTGGCCCTGTACATGGGGATTCTAAACCTGGCACTGTAAATGGGGATTCAAAACCTGGCACTGTACACGGGGATTCTAACCATGGAACTGTATATCGTGTCCAGGCATTCGGGCCCCCTATGGAGCCGACCAGGCCTCTACTTCCCCGCAGTGCTCCAGATGTGGTCTAGCCAGGGCTTTGTGCAGCTGCAGACGCTGGCAGTGCCCATGGAATAGAATCAAGGGAGGTAGCTTAGTCGTGACTTTCATTTTAAACTTTAAATCAACTTGGGAAACTTATAAATAACTTGGGAAAACTTTTTTAAAACTCCAGAAGAAACATTTAAAACTTCTGAAAAAACTTTTAACCAACATGGAAGAACTTTCAGGAATTCTTTTCTTTAAAATTTTTTTTTATTGAGGAATTGAATACAGTACCCCAATCTAACGAGAAAATAGTTTGGTGTGTTTTATTAGCATCATTTTCAGTCATTTGAAACCAGGTTACACACGACGATGCCTGGCAAGCAGGTGTGCCTCCGACCAGGTGACCTGGACGTCAGCCTCCCGCCTCCCCCCAGAGGCGAGATTTCATCCCTCCATTTATGTATGTATTTGTCTATATCCCAAATATTAAACTACAGTCCAGTTACAGGAGTTATCATCAGCAGAAACAAACTCCAATTGTCAGAATGTACATGGTTCAGTCGGGATGTGATTAACAGCAGCAATAACAGCAGATACCAACCCCTGCAGTCACTTGTGAACTTGCTGGTGTATCAGTAGGTGCAATGACTGAATGAATTCCTTCCCACACTCCGGGTGGAGTAGCGGCGAGAGATCAGGGCTGAGAGATTGGGGCCCACAAGAGGCGAGAGTTTGGGGTGGAGAGATTGTGGCCTACGAGAGGCACGAATTCGGGGCCCGGAAGAGGCAAGGGCCCAGGGACAGCATGGGCCAGACCACACTGTGATCTATGGGCATTAGGATTATGTGCACCAGGTCTGTGCAGCAGAGCTTGGTCTCCAGTCGTCTTGTTTAACACTTGCCACTGGACCAAGACCTCGCTCTGTCCAGCCCGTGTGGTGGCTGGCGTACAACGGACACACACATTAAAAGAATGCATGCACAGGCATCTCCCACCCTTCAATATGTAGTTCGGGACCTGGAATATCAGATCTCATATTGAAACATCTGTGAACTCATCGCTTTTTGTGTGGAAGTGGGTCATCCTCGATTCAAGGGACTGTCTAATACTATACTGCACAGGAGGCCAGGGATTGACTTCCGCATCCAGCACCCACCCTGATACAGAGCGGCTGGGAACTGCTGGGCCTGCTGTATAAATGCAACCAGTTGTTTTCATGATTTGGGTGAGGCGCTGCCCCCGGTGTTTACTGGGGCCGAGCCCGGTTCTCTGACTCGGGGCGGGGGAGGGGGCCACACTCGGTGTTGCCCGGGGCCTGAGGGCCACACTCGGTGCTGCCCGGGGCCTGAGAGCAGCACTCGGTGTTGCCTGGGGCCTGAGAGCCGCACTCGCTGTTGCCCGCGACCTGAGGGCCACACTTGGTGTTGTCTGGGGCCTGAGAGCCGCACTCAGTGTTGCCCGGGACCTGAGAGCCGCACTCGGTTTTGCCCGGGGCCTGAGAGCAGCACTCGGTGTTGCCTGGGACCTGAGAGACACACTCGCTGTTGCCCGCGACCTGAGGGCCACACTTGGTGTTGTCTGGGGCCTGAGAGCCGCACTCGGTGTTGCCCGGGACCTGAGAGCCGCACTCGGTTTTGCCCGGGGCCTGAGAGCAGCACTCGGTGTTGCCTGGGGCCTGAGAGCCACACTCGCTGTTGCCCGCGACCTGAGGGCCACACTTGGTGTTGTCTGGGGCCTGAGAGCCGCACTCGGTGTTGCCCGGGGCCTGAGGGCCGCACTCGGTGTTGCCCTGCGCCGTGCTCGCTCCGCTCTGTCCCTGGGAGCCTCTCCGCACAGGGAGGTGCTCTCTGGGAACCAGTCCTTCACACGCGTTGCCTCCCTGCTGATGGAGATTGGGTGTATTCCCCCGGGCGGAGCACTCTGGGTACAATCATTCGCTATTGTCAGGGAGTGGTACAGCACAGAAGGCCATGCGACCCATCGTGTCTGTGCCAGTTCTTCAGTGGAGCTGTTCAATGAGTCTCACTGCTCTCCACTTTACCGATAGCTCGGTATATTCTTCCCGGCAAGTATTTATCCAATTCCCTTTTAAAAGTTACGATTGAATCTGCTTCCACCACCCTTTCGGATAGTGCATTCTGGATCATAACAATTCGCTGGGTAACAAATGATCCCACATTTCACCTCTCGTTATTTTGCCAATCATCGGAAGTCTGACTCCTCTGGTTACCTTCCCTAATGCCGCTGGAAAGAATTTCCATATTTACTCTTTCTTCTAAATCATTCATAATTTTGTACATCTCTGTCAAATCTCCTTTTACCCTTTTTTGCTCTCTGGAGAAAACTTCACCAGGCTCTCCACATCACGGAAGTCCCACATCCCTGGCACCGCTAATCCGCACCTTCTCTAAAAGCTTGGCATCATTCCGAAAGTTTGGAGCCCAAACTTGAACACAATTCTCCAGCTGAGGCCGAACCAGTTTTTTTATAAAGGTTTGGCAAACTAAACATCAAATGCTGATATTTCTCTGATGGGGTTTAAAGGGCGAGGTCCATCCAGTCAGTTGGATGTGTCAATGAGACTGCGATCTGAAATAAGCGCATTTGGAGTGGAGGGCCAGGGACATGCTGTGTAACTGGGCGCAAACAGTCCTGCACTCCCCCCACATCACTTGTTTCCCATTTGGCATGAAAGGAACGTGATAGTTGCAACAATTCATTTGATTTGATTTCAAATAGTTTAGTATAGAAATTGAATTATGTTTCTATGATTTTTTTGCCCCAACTCAGGTTCAAGGCCTCAATTTTTCGCTTCGACTGTGTACTGTCACAGGATTCCAATTCTGCGACTGTACATTGTAATTCCAACCCTGGGACTGTATATTGGGATTCTAACCCTGGGAGTGTATGTGGGCACTCTAACCCTGGGGGAGAGTACAAAGGGATTCTAACCCTGGCACTGTACATGGGGATTCTAACCCTTGGACTGTACGTGGGGATTCTAACCCTGGGACTGTACATGGGAATTCTAACCCTGGGACTGTACATTGGGATTCTAACCCTGAGATAGTACATGGGGATTCTAAACCTGGCACTGTACATGGGGATTCTAAGTCTGGCCCTGTACATGGGGATTCTAAACCTGGCACTGTAAATGGGGATTCAAAACCTGGCACTGTACACGGGGATTCTAACCATGGAACTGTATATCGTGTCCAGGCATTCGGGCCCCCTATGGAGCCGACCAGGCCTCTACTTCCCCGCAGTGCTCCAGATGTGGTCTAGCCAGGGCTTTGTGCAGCTGCAGACGCTGGCAGTGCCCATGGAATAGAATCAAGGGAGGTAGCTTGGTCGTGACTTTCATTTTAAACTTTAAATCAACTTGGGAAACTTATAAATAACTTGGGAAAACTTTTTTAAAACTCCAGAAGAAACATTTAAAACTTCTGAAAAAACTTTTAACCAACATGGAAGAACTTTCAGGAATTCTTTTCTTTAAAATTTTTTTTTATTGAGGAATTGAATACAGTACCCCAATCTAACGAGAAAATAGTTTGGTGTGTTTTATTAGCATCATTTTCAGTCATTTGAAACCAGGTTACACACGACGATGCCTGGCAAGCAGGTGTGCCTCCGACCAGGTGACCTGGACGTCAGCCTCCCGCCTCCCCCCAGAGGCGAGATTTCATCCCTCCATTTATGTATGTATTTGTCTATATCCCAAATATTAAACTACAGTCCAGTTACAGGAGTTATCATCAGCAGAAACAAACTCCAATTGTCAGAATGTACATGGTTCAGTCAGGATGTGATTAACAACAGATTCCACCCCTGCAGTCAGTTGTGAACTCGCTGGTGTGCCAGCAGGGTGGATGACTGGGTGAATCCCTTCCCACACTCAGAGCAGGTGAATGGCCTCTCCCCAGTGTGAACTCGCTGGTGTGCCAGCAGGCCGGATGACCGAAAGAATCCTTTCCCACACTCAGAGCAGGTGAACAGCCTCTCCCCAGTGTGAATTCGCTGGTGTGACTGCAGGTGGGATGACTGAGTGAATCTCTTCCCACACACGGAGCAGGTGAATGGCCTCTCCCCAGTGTGAATGCGTCGATGAATTTCCAGTTCTGATGGCGACCTGAATCCCTTCCCACAGTCCCCACATTTCCACGGTTTCTCCATGGTGCGGTTATCCATGTAACTCTCCATGGTTGGATGATCAGTTGAAGCCTCGCCCACACACACAACACGTTTACAGTTTCTCCCCGCTGTGAATGGTGCGATATTTCTTCAAGCTGTGTAACTGGTTAAAGCTTTTTCCACAGGCAGTGCACTGGAACACTCACACAGTTGTGTGTGTGTGTCTCGGTGCTTTTCCAGTCACACTGATATTTAAAATATTGTCCCAAAGGCAGGACAGACAAATATTTCTCGTTCCGCTTTCAAAGACCGATGATATTCAGGTCCTGATGAATCGATTGACTCCGTCAGATCTTGACGCGATGTTTGGTTTCTGTTTCCTGTCTGAAAATCTCCCCTTCTAATATGCTGTAAAAGGAAATAACAAAACTCATCACTGTCAGTGCAAGACACAAATTTAGGATAGACACATCTCGGGGCCAGGTTTCGACAGGAGTTGCTCCGATTGTTTTGGAGTATCCAATAAAGCACAATTCTCCACGTTTAGTTTGTTCCACTTTCAGTCAGTTAGTTCAGTTTCTTTTTCCAGCCACTTACGCCCGTTTTGGCCAGTTAAGCAAGTTTAGACAGCGAAAAGTTACTCAAAACTAATTTAGGCCTGAGTCAGTGCTCACTTTTGTACGCTCAGAAAAACCTTGTGGAGACTTTAGAAATCAGGCGCCGGTAGCCAGAGATGGCGGGTTGGGGAGGGGTTGTGGAGGGAAGGGAAGTTCGAGGATTTTCCAAAGCATTAAATACTTCACTTTTAAAAATAAAGAACCATCATCAATAATAAATGATCAATAACTCAATCAATAAATAACATTTAAAAATAAATTAAAAATCAATCAATAAATAAAAAATTAAAAGTTGCTACCTCACCTACTGCAGCACCTATCCGTTCAGGAGCACTGCGAGCCCTCCAGCAGCACACACAGCCCTGCCTGCCTCCTTACATTTTCAAGGTTGAAGAGTTCAGGCGGGGCGTGCCACTGGGGCAGAGTTTGGGCAGGGCCCGCCGCCGGGGAAGAGTTTGGGTGTGGCCCGCCGCCGGGGAGGTGGTCGGGTGGCGCCCGTCGGAGAGATGGTCAGACGGCCCCATCACGGAGCTGGTGTTTGGGCGGGCCGACAGGGAGGCCTTGAGGTAAGAGCAGTGGCAGTGATGCGAGGCCCGAGGACAGGCAGCGGCGAGGTGAGGGACGGTGAGGCAAGGCAAGGGGCGACAAGGCGAGGCTCAGGCAGGCAGGCTACTCGGCCCGGGCTAGGGGAAGTGAACATCGCGTCGTTCCTTCGGCCAGTGATAGGATCGCCCACAGCCACGACACGCTGGGAGGGCCAGGAGCTACTGTGTACACACGCAGACCCCACTGCACACACAGGCAGCTGCCGACACTCTTTTTGGCGCATGGCTGTAGCTCCGCCCCCCGCTGCTTCTCTTGTGCTCAGCCCAAAGCAGGCCAGATCACCGTGGAGAATCCCGAGGTAAGTATAAGGCTCACTTTTCCTTCGAGAATGTCGGCGGACCTCTCGGAGGTGCACCGTTCTATGGGTCAGTCGAAACTTGGCCTCCTAGTTTCCATGGAACATTCTGTCCTCTCTTGTTCTTCCAAAGCTGTAAATCCCTGTCCCACACATTGTCTCTCCTGCTGTGCTGAAATCCAAATCAACACACAATTCTAAACTGTTTCTCCTCCACTCCCAGTTTTCACCACCAATTCTGACTGGGTTCATAAATACACTCACTGGTACACTTCCTTCTCCTATAGGAGTGGACTCTGGCTGGGTTCACTTGTACACTCACTGGTTCCCCTCCCATGTGTGTGGTGATTCTGGTTATTCTCAGTACTACACTCACTGGTTCCCCTCCCTCTGCTCCCCTAAAGGTACTGACTCTGGCTGGGTTCAGTTATACACTCACTGGTTCCCCTCCCCTGAAGGTGCTGACTCTGGCTGTGTTCAGTTCTACACTCACTGGTTCCCCTCCCTCTCCTCCCCTGAAGGTACTGACTCTGGCTGGGTTCAGTTCTACACTCACTGGTTCCCCTCCCCTGAAGGTACTGACTCTGGCTGGGTTCAGTTCTACACTCACTGGTTCCCCTCCCCTGAAGGTACTGACTCTGGCTGGGTTCAGTTCTACACTCACTGGTTCCCCTCCCTCTCCTCCCATGAAGGTGCTGACTCTGGCTGGGTTCAGTTCTACATTCACCAGTTTCTCTCCAATATATGTCCCATGTGCCCGATCTCCATGTGTGAACCTCGACAGTGAGTGTCGACAGGCTATTCCACTGTCCTCACCTGAGGCCTCACACATGCATTTCCCAGCAGGATCACTGGACCCTCCTCACAATGGCTCAGTTTCTAAACAATAAGGTGATAAGTGGTTATGGGGAGCGGGCAGGGAACAGAAGAACATAAGAAATAGGAGCAGGAGTAGGCTATAGCGCCCCTCGAGCCTGCTCCGCCATTCAATAAGATCATGACTGATCTGATCATGGACTCAGCTCCACTTACCGGCCTGCTCCCCATAATCTCTTATCGTTTAAGAAACTGTCGATTTCTGTCTTAATTTTATTCAATGTCCCAGCTTCCACAGCTCTCTGAGGCAGCAAATTCCACAGATTTACAACCGTTTGCTAGAAGAAATTTCTCCTCATCTCTGTTTTAAATGGGCGGCCCCATATTCGAAGATTATGCCCTCTATTTCTAGTCTCACCTATCAGTAGAAACATCCTCTCTGCATCCACTTTGTCAAAACCCCTCATAATCTTATACATTTCGATAAGATTACCTCTCATTCTTCTGAATTCCAATGAGTAGAGGCCCAACCTACTCAACCTCATAGGTCAACCCCCTCATCCCCGGAATCAACCTAGTGAACCTTCTCTGAACTGCCTCCAAAGCAAGTATATTCTTTCGTAAATATGGAAACCAAAACTGCACGCAGTAGTCCAGCTGTGGCCTCACCAATACCTTATATAGTTGTAGCAAGACTTCCCTGCTTGTATACTCCATCCCCTTTGCAATAAAAGCCAAGATACCATTGGCGTTCCTGATCACTTGCTGTACCTGCATACTATTCTTTGTGTTTCATGCAGAAGTACCTCCAGGTCCCGCTGTACTGCAGCACTTCGCAATCTTTCTCCATTTAAATAATAACTTGTTCTTTGATTTTTTTTTCTGCCAAAGTACATGACCTCACACTTTCCAACATTATACTCCATCTGACAAATTTTTCCCCACTCACTTAGCCTGTTTATGTCCTTTTGCAGATTTTTTGTGTGCTCACACATTGCTTTTCCTCCCATCTTTGTATCGTCAGCAAACCTGGCTACGTTACACTCAGTCCCTTCTTCCACGTCGTTAATATAGATTGTAAATAGTTGGGGTCGCAGCACTGATCCCTGCGGCACCCCACGAGTTACGAGTTGCCAACCCGAGAATGAACCATTTATCCCGACTCTCTGTTTTCTGTCAGTTAGCCAATCCTCAATCCATGCTAATATATTGCCCCCAACCTCCTCAACATTTCCTCATTAGTCCATCCCCTCATCTCCAGAATCAACCTCGTAAACCTTCTCTGAACTGCCTCCCCTTTCCACCGCTGAAGATGCTGAATCTATCGGTTTCAGTTATGCACTCACTGGTTCCCCTGCCCTGAAGGTGCTAACTCTGGCTGGGATCCATTTTGCACTCACTGGTACCCCTCCCACCCATCTGCCACTCCCCTTAGGGTGCTGACTCTGGCTGGGTTCAGATATAGACTCTCTGGTTCCCCTCTCATTCCCTGAAGGTGTAGAATCTGGCTGCGATCAGTTCGACAATCACTCATTTCCCTCCCACCCATCTCTCTCCTCCCCTGAAGGTACTGACTCTGGCTGGGTTCAATTCCACACTCACTGGTTCCTCTCCCCTGAAGGTACTGACTCTGGCTGGGTTCAGTTCTACACTCACTGGTTCTTCTCCCCTGAAGGTACTGACTCTGGCTGGGTTCAGTTCTACACTCACTGGTTCCCCTCCCCTGAAGGTACTGACTCTGGCTGGGTTCAATTCCACACTCACTGGTTCCTCTCCCCTGAAGGTACTGACTCTGGCTGGGTTCAGTTCTACACTCATTGGTTCCCTTCCCCTGAAAGTACTGACTCTGGCTGGGTTCAGTTCTGCACTCACTGGTTCCCCTCCCCTGAAGGTGCTGACTCTGGCTGGGTTCAGTTCTACACTCACTCGTTCCCCTCTCCTCCCCTGAAGATGCTGACTCTGTCTGGTTTCAGTTCTGCACTCACTGGGTAACATACGATATAGGAGCAGCAGTAAGCCATGCGGCCCCTCGAACCTGCTCCGCCATTTAATACCATCATGGCTGATCCGATCATGGACTCAGGTCCCCTTCCCTGCCCACTCCCCATAACCCCTTATTGTTTAAGAAAGTGTCTATTTCTGTCTGAAATTTATACAATGTCCCAGCTTCCACACCTCTCAGAGGCAGTGAATTCCACACATCCACAACCCTCAGAAGAAATTTCTCCTCATCTCAGTTTTCAATGGAGGCCCCTTATTCTAAGATTATGCCCTCTAGTTCTAGTCTCCCCCATCAGTGAAACATCCTCTCTGCATCCACCTTGTCACGCCCCCTCATAATCTTATATGTTTCGATAAGATCACTTTTCTATCTTCTGAATTCCAATGAGTGTTGGCCCAACATATTCAACCTTTCCTCAGAAGTCAACCCCTCATCTCCAGAATCAACTTTGTGAACCTTCTCTGAACTGCCTCCAAAGCAAGTATATCCTTTCGTAAATATGGAAACCAAAACTGCACGCAATATTCCAAGTGTGTCCTCACCAATACCCTGTACAACTGTAGCAAGACTTCCCAGCTTTTATACTCCATCCCCTTTGTAATAATGGCCAAGATTCCATTGGCCTTCCTGATCACTTGCTGTACCTGCATACTGATCTTTTGTGTTTCATGCATAAGTCCCCCCAGGTCCCGCTGTACAGAAGCACTTGGCAATCTTTCTCCATTTTAAATAATAATTTGATATGTGATTGTTTTTTCTGCTAAAGTGCATGACCTCACACTTTCCAACATTATACTCCATCTGCCAACTTTTTGCCAACTCACTTAGCCTGTCAATATGGTTTTGCATATTTTGTGTGTCCTCCTCACACATTGCATTTCCTCCCATCTTTGTATCATCAGCAAATGTGGCTACACTACACTCGGTCCCTTCTTCCAAGTCGTTAATATAGATTGTAAATAGTTGGGGTCCCAGCACTGATCCCTGCGGCAACCCGCTAGTTACTGATTGCCAAACTGAGAATGAACCATTTATCCCGACTCAATATTTCCTTATAAGTCAACCCTCTCATCTCCGGAATCAACCTCCTCTCAACTGCATCTCCTTTCCTCCCCTGAAGTTGCTGAATCTATCTGGTTTCAGTTCTGCACTCACTGGTTCCCCTCCCCTGATGGTGCTGACTCTGGCTGGGTTCAGTTCTACACTCACTGGATCCCCTCCCCTGAAGGTACTGACTCTGGGTGGGTTCAGTTCCACACTCACTGGTTCCCCTCCCCTGAAGGTACTGACTCTGGCTTGGTTCAGTTCTACGCTCACTGGTTCCCCTCCCCTGAAGGTGCTGATTCTGCCTGGGTCCAGTTGTATACTCACTGGTTCCCCTCCCTCCCATCTGCCCCGTCCCTGAAGGCACTAACTCCGGCTGTTTTCAATTCCACACTCACTGTTTCCCCTCCCTCCGCTCTCCAGCAGGCAGAGTTTAGGGAGCTAGGAGAGAGATTAAAAAGCAGGACCTCAAAGGGTAGTAATCTCCGAATTCCTCCCGATGTCACGAGCTAGTGACTACAGAAACAGGAGGATAGAGCAGATGAATGCCTGGCTGGAGAGATAGTGCAGGCGGGAGGGCTTTACTTTCCTGAGGCACTGGGACCGCTTCTGGGGGAGGTGGGACATGGACAAACCAGATGGGTTGCACCTCAACAGAGCCGGGACCAATATCCTCACGGTGGGGTGTGCTCGTGCTTTTGGGGAGGGGTTAAACTAGCTTGGCAGGGGGATGGGAACCTGAAAATAGATTCAGTAGGGAGGGGAGTAAAGCTGGAATTAGAAAGCAAAAATAAAGAAAGTGAGTTTGAAGGAGAGAGGAAACAAGCAGGAAAAAAATGTAAAAAAACATTTTGTCTCAATGCACATAGCATTTGAAACAAAATAGATGAGTTGACGGCACAAATAGATACAAATGGGTATGATCTGATAGCCATTACAGAGGCGTGGTTGCAAGGTGACCAGGTCTGGGAGTTAAATATTTAGCGGTACTGGACAGTCCGGAAGGACAGAAAGAAAGGAAAAGGACGTGGAGTAGCTCTATTGATAAAGAATGGAATCACTGCAATAGTAAGAAACAATATTGGCTCAAATGATCAGGATGTTGAAACGGTTTGGGTGGAGATAAGGAACAATAAGTGGACAAAGTCACTGGTGGATGTCGACTATAGGCACCGTAACAATAGCTACTCTGTTGGTCAGCGCATAAACCAGGAAATAGTGGGGGCTTGTAAAAAGGGAACAGCAATAATCATGGGTGATTTTAACCTCCATATTGAATGGACAAATCAAATTGGTCAGGGTAGCCTTGAGGAGGAGTTCATAGAGTGCATAAGGGACGGGGTCCTTCAGCAGTATGTAACGGAACCAACCAGGGGGCAGGCCATTTTAGATCTGGTCCTGTCTAATGAGACAAGATTACTAAACAATCTCCTAGTAAAGGATCTCTTGGAATGAGTGATCATAGCAGGATCTGAATTAGAAATTTAGATGGTGGGTGAGAAAGTTGGATCTCTAACCAGCGTACTAATCTTAAATAAAGGAGACTATGCAGGTATGAGGGCAGAGTTGGGTAAAGTGGACTGGGAAAATAGAGTTAAGTGTAGGACGGTTGATGAACAGTGGTGTACATTTAAGGAGATATTGATTGCACAACTCTCAAGAAAAATATATTCCAGTGAGGAGGAAAGGGTGTAAAAGAAAAGATAGCCATCCGTGGCTAACTCAAGAAATAAAGGACGGTATCCAATTAAAAACAAGGGCATACAAAGTGGCCAAAACTCGTGGGAGGACAGAAGACTGGGAAGCTTTTAAAAGCCAGCAAAGAATGACTAAAAAAATAATTAAGAAAGGGAAGATGGACTATGAAAGTAAACTAGCACAAAATATAAAAATAGATAGCAAGAGTTTCTATAGGTATATAAAAAGGAAAAGAGTGGCTAAAGTAAATGTTGGTCCCTGAGAGGACGAGATCGGGGAATTAGTAATGGGGAACATGGAGATGGCAGAAACACTGAACAAATATATTCTATCAGTCTTTATGGCTGAGGACACTAACAATATCCCAACAGTGGACAATCAAGGGGCTACAGGGGGGAGGAACTTAACACAATCACTAAGAAGGTGGTACTCAGTAAAATAACGGGACTAAAGGCGGATAAATCCCCTGGAGCTGATGGCTTGCATCCTAGGGTCTTAAGAGAAGTCGCAGCAGGGACAGTGGATGCATTGGTTGTAATTTACCAAAATTCCCTGGATTCTGGGGAGGTCCCAGTGATTGGAAAACTGCAAATGTAATGTCCTTATTTAAAAAAGGAGGCAGAAAAAAAGCAGGAAACTATAGACCATTTAGCCTAATATCTGTGGTTGGGAAAATGTTGGAGTCCATCATTAAAGAAGCAGTAGCAAGATATTTGGAAAAGCAAAATTTGGTCAGGCAGAGTCAGCATGGATTTATGAAGGGGAAGGCATGTTTGACAAATTTGCTGGAATTCTTTGAGGATGTAACAAACAGGGTGGATCAAGGGGAACCAGTGAGTGTGGTGTATTTGGACTTCCAGAAGACATTTGACAAGGTGCCACGTAAAAGTTCACAGGGTTGTGGGTAATATATCAGCAAGGATAGAGGATTGGCTAACTAACAGAAAACAGAGAGTCGGATAAATGGTTCATTCTCTGGTTGGCAACCAGTAACTAGTGGGTTGCTGCAGGGATCAGTGCTGGGACCCCAACTATTTACATTCTATATTCAAGAACTTGGAAGAAGGGACTGAATATAATGTTGCCGAGTTTGCTGACGATACAAAGGATGGGAGGAAAAGCAATATGTGAGTACACATAAAATCTGCAAAAGGACATAGACAGGCTAAGTGAATGGGAAAAAAATTGGCAGATGGAGTATAATATTAGAAAGTGTGAGGTCATGCACTTTGGCAGAAAAAAAATCAAAGAGCAAGTTATTATTTAAATGGAGAAAGATTACAAAGTGCTGCAGTACAGCGGGACCTGGAGGCACTTGTGCATGAAACACAAAAGGATAGTATGCAGGTACAGCAAGTGATCAGGAAAGCGAATAGAATCTTGGCCTTCTGATCCATGTTTCTGAAAAGATATAATTGCTTTGGAGGCAGTTCATAGAAGGTTTCGGGGATGAGGGGGATGAGTTATGAGGAAAGGTTGAGTAGTTTGGGCCTCTACCCATTGGAATTCAGAAGAATGAGAGGTGATCTTATCGAAACGTATAAGATTATGAGGGGGGGTGGACAAGGTGGATGCAGAGAGAATGTTTCCACTGATGGGGGAGACTCGAACTAGAGGGCATAATCTTAGAATAAGGGGCCACCCATTTAAAATTGAGATGAGGAGGAATGTCTTCTCTCAAAGGGTTGTAAATCTGTGGAATTTGCTGCCTCAGAGAGCTGTGGAAGTTGGGTCATAGAAACATAGAAAATAGTTGCAGGAGTGGGCCATTCGGTGTTTTTGTGACTGGAAGGCTGTTTCCAGTGGGGTTCTGCAGGGCTCAGTGCTGGGTCCCTTGTTTTTTCTGGTATATATCAATGACTTGGACTTCAATGTTGGGGGTATGATTAAGAAGTTTGCAGGTGAAACTAAAATAGGCTGTGTGGTTGAGAATTAAGAACAAAACTGCACACTGCAGGAAACTATAAATGTACTTTTCAGGTGGGCAGTAAACTGGCAAATGGAATTTAATCCAGATAAGTGTGAGGTAATGCATTTGGGGAGGTCTAACAAGGCAAGGGATTACACATTAAATGCTACAACACTGAAAATTGTAGAGGAACAAAGGGACCTTGAAGCGTAGGTCCACAGATCCCTGAAAGTGGCAGGCCAGGTCGATAAGGTGGTTAAGAAGGCATATGGAATACTTGCCTTTATTAGTCGAGGCATGGAATACAAGAGCTAGGAGGTTATGCTTGAAATGGTTAGGCCGCAGTTGGAATACTGTGTGCAGTTCTGGTCATCACATTACAGGAAATATGTGATTGTACTGGAAAGGGTACAGAGGAGATTTACAAGAATGTTGCCTGGACTGGAGAATTTTGGCGATGAGGAAAGATTGGAGAGGCAGAGTCCATTTTCTTTGGATCAGAGAACACTGAGGGGAGACCTGATGAAAGTATTAAATTATAAGGGGCTTGGATAGAGTGGATAGGAAGGACCTGTTTCCTGTGGCAGAGTGGTCAATAACAAGGAGGCACAGATTTAAAGTAATTGGTTCAGAGGAGATACGAAGGGAAATTTCTTCACCCAGAGGTTTGTGGGGGTCTGGAACTCACTGCCTGACAAGGTGGTAGAGGCAGAAACACTCAGCACATTTAAAAAATACTTGGATGTGCACTTCAACTGTCATCACCGACAGGGCTACGGACCGAGAGCTGGAGAGTGGGATTAGGCTGGATAGCTGTTTGTTGGCCGGCACGGACACAGTGGGCTGAAATGGTCTCAGGCCATGCTGTAAATTTCGATGATTTTATGATTTATGACCTAGATGAAGGGATCGAGTGTAATGTATCCAAATTTGCTGATGATGCAAAACTAGGTGGGACAGTAAGCTGTGAGAACACAAGAGTCTGCAAGATATACATAGATAGATTATGTGAGTGGGCAGTAAGGTGGCAGATGGAGTATAATGTAGGGAAATGTGAGGTTATTCACTTTGGTAGGAAAAACAGAAGAAAAGAATATCTTTTAAATTATGAGAAACTTTTAAACTTTGGTGTTTAGAGAGATTTGGGGTGCCCTTGTGCAAGACACACAGAAAGTGAGCATGCAGGTATGCAAGCAATAAGGAAGGCAAATGGTTTGTCCTCTATTGCAAGGGGTTAGAATATAAGAGTAAGGAGGTCTTGCTACAATTGTACAGGGTCTTGGTGAGACCACACCTGGAGTACTGGGCACAGTTTTGGTCTCCTTATCGAAGGACGGAACCACTTGCCTTGGACACTGTGCAACAAAGGTTCACAAGATTGATTCCTGGGCTGTCTTATGATGAGATAGTGTGTAGAATGGGCCTATACACTCTCAAGTTTAGAATAATGAGAGGTGATCTCATTGAAACATACAAGGTTCTGAAGGGGACTGACAGGTTAGATGCTTAGTGGTTGATTCCCCTGGCTGGACTGTCTCGAACTAGGGGGCACAGTCTCAGGATAAGTGGTAGGCCATTTAAGACAGAATTGAGGAGAATTTTCTTCATTCAGAGGGTTGTGAATCTTTGGCATTCTCTCCCCCAGAGGGCTGTGGATGCTCAGTCTATTCAAGGTTGAGATTGATAGATTTTTGTATATTAAGCGAATCAAGGGATATGGAGATCAGGCGGGAAAGTGGAGTTGAGGGCGATGATCAGCCATGATCTCATTGAATTGCGGTGCAGGCTCGAGGGACCTTATGGCCTCCTCCTGCCCCTATTTCTTATGTTGATATCCAGGGGGCTCTAGATTTATTAGTCCCACCCTTTTTCTTGAAGGTAACATACTTCCTCTGAACCCTCATTATCTCCTCATTGAATGCCTCCCACTGCTCTGAGACTGATTTAACTTCAACATAAGAACATAAGATTTCAGAGCAGGAGTATGCCATTCAGCCCCTCGAGCCTGCTCTGCCATTCAATGAGATCATGGCTGATCTTCTACCTCAACTCCACTTTCCTGCACTATTCCATATCCCTTGATTCCCTAAATTTACAAAAATCTATCGATCTCTGTCTTAAATATGCTCAAAGGCAGAGCCTCCACAGCCCTCTGGGGTAGAGAATTGCAAAGATTAATGAGTAAATACGTTTCTGCTCTTCTCAGTCCTAAATGGCCAACCCCCTTATTTTGAGACTGTGACCCCTGGTTCTAGAGTCCTCAGCCAGAAACATCCTCACTGCATCTATCCTGTCACGCCTTGTAAGAATTTTGTATGTTTCAATGAGATCATCTCTCATTCTTCTAAACTCTAGAGAATATGTGCCTAGGTCTACTCAATCTCTCCTCATAGGACAATCCTCCCACCACAGGAATTCAGTTTGGTGAACCTTCGTTGCCATCCTCAATGGCAAGTACATCCTTCCTTTGGTTAGCAGCCAAAACTGTACACAATACTCCAGCTGCAGTCTCACCAGGGCCCTATATAATTGCAGTAAGACATCTTTACTCCTGCACTCAAATCCTCTTGTAATAAAGGCCAACATACCATTTGCTTTCTTCGTTGCTTGCTGTACCTCCATATTAACTTTCAGTGATTCGTGTACAAGGACACACAAGGTCCCTCTGAACACCAAAGTTTCCCAATCTCTCACCATTTCAAATAGCTGTTTCCAGTCCACTTTGGCTAAATCACATCTCAGCTTCGTAAAATTGGCTTTTCCCCAATTGAGAACTTTTATTCCTGGTCTATCTTTGTCCTTTTCCATAACTACCCTAAATCTAACTGAATTACGATCACAAGCACCAATGCTCTCCCACTGATACCCCTTCCACCTGCCCAGCTTCAGTCCCTAATACTAAGTCCAGAACTTCCCCCTCTCTTGTTGGGCTTGTTGCGTACTGGCTAAAAAGTTCTGCTGGTTGCTGTCCCCTCTGTGAAAGGAAATAGGTCCTTCCTCTCACTATATCTGGGCCCTTCATAATTTTATACACATCATTAAAGTCTCCCCTCAGCCTCCTTTGTTCCAAAGAAAACAAACGATTAAGAGGGTTGGTGGGCTGGAGGAGGTTACAGAGATAGCGAAGGGTGAGACCCTGGAGAGAGTTGAACAAGAGAATGCGTATTTTAAAGGCTGATGCCACCAGCCATCTCGCCCAGCACAGAATGTAACTCACTACTAACAGGAAGGATGTTACCTTAACTACTACGAATGCATAATGCGGGGAAATCAATCTCTGTCCCTTTAACTAACAGTGTCATGGAAAGAGGGAAATGAATGACCTTTAAACACCTGATTATCTTGGCACTGAAGTGTCAGAAACTCCTAATAGGAACTCCAGGAAAACAAAGTACTGAGCAATGTTACATTGTTTTGTTAACAAAAGAAATCTCGATTTAATTTTTAAAAGATAAATTGTTTAACAGGAGTTCACACAGACTCACCTGACAGGCCGACTCAGGATCCAACCCTCAAGCACCGCGATTGGTTGCAGAAAACGCTGCTCCCTGGGCCCAACGGCCCCTGACCTCTCTTCCTGTTGGTTTCCAGGGCAATCAATCACCACTCGCCAACATTACACTGCAAGATCAAGTTGAGGGGCTTGGAGGAAGAAATAAAACAAGACCGTGAACCTGAGTGAAGATATAAAATTGGAGAAGCATGATGAAATAAATAGGATAGACAATATAAACTGAAGGGTACAATCCGAAAGGGGGTGCATGAACAGTGAGACCTGCGGGTACATGTGCACAAATTACTGAAGGTGACAGGACAGGTTGAGAAAGCAGTTAAAAAAGCTTACAGGTTGCTGGGCAAGAAAGTTATGATGAACCTTTGTAAAACACTGGTTCGGTCTCAACTGGAGCATTGTGTCCAATTCTGGGCACCGCACATTAGGATGTGAAGGCCTCAGAGAGGGTGCAGAAAAGATTGACAAGAATGATTCATGAGATGAGGGACTTCGGTTACGTGGATTGACTGGAGACGCTGGGGTTGTTCTCCTTGGAGCAGAGAAGGTTGAGAGGAGAATTGATAGAAGTGTTAAAAATCATTAGGGGTCCGGACAGAGTAGATAGAGAGCTACTGTTCCCACTGGCAGAAAGGTGGAAAATCAGAGGAGATGGATTTGAGGTGAATGGCAAAAGAACCAAAGGTGACATCAGAAAATCTATTTTATGCAGCGAGCGGTTAGAATCCGGAAAGCACGGCCTGAAAGGGTGGTGGAGGAAGACTCAATCACAGCTTTCAAAAAAAAAAGTTGGATAAGTATCTGAAAGAAAACATTTGCAGGACTGGGGAAAGGGCGGGTCAGTGGGATTAGCTGGGAGCAGGCAAGGGCTCGACGGGCCGAATGGCCTTCCGTGCTATTACAATTCACTGATTGTGTGAGCAGAACCACTCTGTTCCCTGATACAATCTAAAGTCTTCCTGATTGTGAGCACCTGTTAAACCTGCACTGCATCTTCACTACTCCAAGGAGAACCACCCCAGATGCTGCAGTCATCATCTTATTGAATGGCAGCAGGCTCGAGGGGCCAAAGGGCCGACTCATCTCCTATTTCTGATGTTCTCATGTGTTCATGTCACTGGTCCCCATCCTGCACCTGCTCCCTGCAGTAAGATGGCCGCCGCGCATGCTCCCTGCCCTGCAGCGGGACAATGGAAAGTATTGTGACGTCGAGGAAGCCCCGCCCGTGTTGCTCCCTGCTCCCCGTGGCGGGCGGACCCGTGCTGCCCAAAGATGGCGGCCAAACTCCCGGCAAACCCCGACAGTAACCAAGGCCCGTCCCCGCCCGAAGGTGCCCCACCCGCCGACTCAGCGGCAAATCTCACCGCCCGCGCGTGTCCGTGAGTCCTCAGGGAGGCTGGGCGCACTGCCCGGGCTGATCATCCATCCTCCGCGGGGGGGCAAAACGTGGTCTGTCCGCAGCTAATCTCCCACAATAGGCTGTCCCCACGTCTGCGCACAACTCCGCCTCGCCTCACCTGGGCCCCGAGCTCAAAGGCTTCGAGCGGAGCTCACCAACAAACCCCCCAACCGCCCGCAATCAGTGGCGGGGGGCGGGGCCGCGGCACCAATCAATCACTGGTCCCTGAAGATGCTGACTCTGGCTAGGTTCAGTTCTACACTCACTGGTTCCCCTCCCCTGAAGATACTGACTCTGGCTGGGTTCAGTTCTACACTCACGGGTTCCCCTCCCCTGAAGGTGCTGACTCTGGCTGGGTTCAGTTCTACACTCACTGGTTCCCCTCCCCTGAAGGTACTGACTCTGGCTGGGTTCAGTTCTACACTCACGGGTTCCCCTCCCCTGAAGGTACTGACTCTGGCTGGGTTCAGTCCTACACTCACAGGTTCCCCTCCCCTGAAGGTACTGACTCTGGCTGGGTTCAGTTCTACACTCACTGGTTCCCCTCCCCTGAAGGTACTGACTCTGGCTGGGTACAGTTCTACACTCACTAGTTCCCCTCCCCTGAAGGTACTGACTCTGGCTGTGTTCAGTTCTGCACTCACTGGTTCCCCTCCCCTGAAGGTACTGACTCTGGCTGGGTTCAGTTGTACACTCACTGGTTCACCTCCCCTGAAGGTACTGACTCTGGCTGGGTTCAGTTCTGCACTCACTGGTTCCCCTCCGCTGAAGGTACTGACTCTGGCTGTGTTCAGTTCTGCACGCACTGGTTCCCCTCCCCTGAAGGTACTGACTCTGGCTGGGTTCAGTTGTACACTCAGTGGTTCCCCTCCCCTGAAGGTACTGACTCTGGCTGGGTTCAGTTCTACACTCACTAGTTCCCCTCCCCTGAAGGTACTGACTCTGGCTGTGTTCAGTTCTGCACTCACTGGTTCCCCTCCCCTGAAGGTACTGACTCTGGCTTGGTTCAGTTCTACACTCACTGGTTCCCCTCCCCTGAAGGTACTGACTCTGGCTGTGTTCAGTTCTGCACTCACTGGTTCCCCTACCCTGAAGGTACTGACTCTGGCTGGGTTCAGTTGTACACTCACTGGTTCCCCTCCCCTGAAGGTACTGACTCTGGCTGGGTTCAGTTCGACACTCACTGGTTCCCCTCCCCTGAAGGTACTGACTCTGGCTGGGTTCAGTTCCTGACACTGGCATCATTCACTTTGTTCCTGCACCAAGAAGCCGCGCATGCGCTCTGCGACTCACTGAATCAAGATGGCGGAGCGCTGAACCTGCCTTCCTGCACGAAGATGGCCGCCGTTAGCCGGGGCCTGTGACAGGGCGAAAGCCCCGAAGCTGCAACCGCCGATATTCCGGTTAGTATTCCGGGCATGCGGCGGGCACCGGTTCTTTATGAAGCCTCCACGACTCCCTGCTGGTCGATTATTCCCCTCCGCCCCGCCGAAATGAACAGTTCTCAGGAACCTCTGAAAAAGATGTCTCCTCCGCCATTACACGCACTGCGCATGCTCTAAACACAGCCTGGGTCCGCGCCTACGCACTGAGCTCCTGTAGTCTGGGTGCGTCACATTCTCCCCCGCGGGGCATGCTGGGTACATAGGGCCATGAGAAACAGGAGCAGGAGTGGGCAAGTTACGACACGGTTATATACAGAGTAAAGCTCCCTCTGTACTGTCCTAAAGAATCCCAGGGCAGGTACAGCACGGGTTAGTTACAATTTAAAGCTTGCTGTACGCTGACTCATCAAACACTCCCAGGGCAGGTACAGCACATGTTAAATACATAGCAAGGATCCATCTGCACTGTCCCACCAGGTATTCCCAGGGTATGCACAGCACAGGTTAGATACAGAATAAAGCTCCCTCTGCACTGTCCCAAGAAACAATCCCAGGGCAGGTACAGCACAACTATTTTGTTGTTGACCTGTAAATCAAATGCATCCTGATTAAAGGAGGGAGGGGAACTATAACCGACAAAATAAACCAATTAAACTTTGGACGGTAAACTTAAATCAAATTAAAATTTGGTTGCTGGAGCTGATGATGCACTCCAGTCCCTCCGGTGCCGACCTCTTACAGAAGGCTGCAAGCGCACTGGTGGCAGGTACAGCACGGGTTAGATACAGAGTAAAGCTCCCTCTACACTGTCCCATCAAACACTGCCAGGATATGTACAGCACATGTTAGATACAGAGTAAAGCTCCATCAACAGTGACGCATCAAACACTCCCAGGTCAGGTACAGCACCAGTTAGATACGGAGTAAATCTCCCTCTACACTGTCCCATTAAACACTCCCAGTGCAGGTACAGCATGGGTTAGATACAGAGTGAAGCTCCGTCTACACTGTCCGATCAAACACTCCCAGGGCAAGTACAGCATAATTTAGATGCAGGGTAAACGTCTCTCTAAACAGCCAATCCAAAAATGCACAGGACAGGCACAACACAGGTTAGGTACACATCATCATCATCACAGGCAGCCGTCAAAATCGAGGAAGACTTGCTTATACTCTAAAGGTGAGTTCTTACGTGACTAAACAATCCAGTACGGGAATTACAGTCTCTGTCACAGGTGGGACAGCCAGTCGTTGAATGACAGGGTGGGTGAGACTGGTTTGCCGCATGCTCCTACGCTTGGTTTCTGCATGCTCTCAGTGATGAGACACGAGCTGCTCAGAGCCCTCCCGGATTCACTTCCTCAACTTAGGGCGGACGTTTGTCAGGCACTCCCATGTATCAGGGGGTTGTTGAATTTTATCAAGGAGTCTTTGAGGGTGTCGTTGAAAGGTTTCCTCTGCCTACTGTAGGCTCGCTTGCCATGTAGGAGTTCCGAGTAGAGCCTTGCTTTGGGAATCTTGTGTCAGGCATGTGAACAATGTGTCGAGCCAGGGTATCCCTGGAGATTGAGCATGCAGTGTCCACCGGTAGACTCGTGGCCTTCCAGGAGAGGTGAGCACCAGAGAGACTGGAGTGCATCATTCCAGAGGGAACAGAATTGTAATTTTAATTCATTTGATTTGATTTGACAAAAGTTACCTTTATGTTGAATTGTTAATTTGTGTTTTTGGTTCACCCCAAAAAAACAAGGGGGCACTTTAATGAAAGTTTCTGGAGTGTGACCCCCCTCCACCCTTTAATCAGGGGGAACCTGATTATTGTTCTACTTAAAATAGTTGTGAACAATGTGGCCCACCCAATGCAGCTGGTCGAGTGTGGTCAGTGCTTCGATGATGGGGATGTTAGCCTGATCGAGGAAACACCAGGACTGGTTTGATGAGAATGACCAGGAGATGCAAGAGCTAATTAATCACAAGCACAGGGTATTTCTGAACCTAAAACAACAACCCAACTCGGGAGCAGCAAATCAGCATTACTGACGGCTTAAGGCCAAGATCCAAGAAAAAAACCTGTGACCTAAAGCATAGATGGTGGGTGGAGAAATTAAAGGAGGCTCAGCAGCTGGCCGACAGACATGATGTGCGAGGATTCTTCATCGCAGTCAAGGCCACCTATGGTCCAAGCACCCAAGGCACCACTCCACTGCTGGCCAAGAATGAGGAAACACTCATCAAGGACACTGAGGCCGTCAGGACTCGCTGGAAGGAGCACTTCCAAGATGTCCTGAACCAAGACTCTGCCTCTGATTCGAGTGTCCTCGACTCCATCCAGCAGCATGCTACCCGCCAACATCTCAGCAAAACCTCAGCGCTGCATGAGATAGAAAAGGCCATCCGCCAGCTCAAGAACAACAAGGCAATGGGAGCAGATGGAATCCCCACTGAGGCACTAAAGTATGGTGGAGAGGCAATATTGGCATGAATGCGTGACCTCATCTCTCTCATCTGGAAGGAGGAGAGCAGGCCTGGAGATCTCAGAGATGCAGTAATCGTGACCATCTTTAACAAAGGAGACAAGTCCGACTGTGGCAATTACAGAAACGTATCCCTGTTACCAGCCACTGGGAAAGTCATCGCTAGAATCCTCCTCAACCGTCTTCCCCTGTGGCTGAGGAGCTCCTCCTGGAGTCACAATGTGGATTTCGTCCTCTCCGGAGTACAACGGACATGGAGTAGATACAGATTAAAGCTCCCTCTACACTGTCCCATCAGACATTCCCAGGGCAAGTACAACATGGGTTATGTTATGTATGCAACCTGATGAAACCAACAATCTACCGCCATCAGAGGGCATATCTGTTAGAGTCCCAAGGGATCCCAGCATCGCTTGGGAGCATTGTATATAAGCAGGCCCCCCATGCTGTACGTGCACTCTGGAGTTAGAAAAAAATAGACCAAGATCACACATCCTCATGTCTACAGTACTCAATCACATTACTTTATTCTGGACATAACAATTGGCGACGAGATAATGAAACATCATGCAAAAATGCAGAGAACTGTTGGTATCCTGGAGAAATTCTCAGGAGGGGACGATTGGGATGTCTTCATGCAGCGACTCGACTAATACTTCATGACCAACTGGCAGGGAATGTGAATGCTGCCAAACAAAGGGTGATCCTCCTCACTCTCTGGGGGCAACAACCTATGGCCTCATGAAGAATTTTCTTGCTCCAGTGAAACCAACAACCAAATCGCATGAAGAACTGTGTACGCTGGTCCAGGAGCACCTAAATCCGAAGGAGAGCATTCTGATGGCAAGGTATCGATTTTACACATGTCAACGGTCTGAAGGCCAGGAAGTGGCGAGCTACGTCGGCGAAATAAGGCATCTTGCAGGACATTGCGAATTTGATGGATGCCTGGAGTAAATGCTAAGAGATTTTTTTGTGTTTGGCATTGGCCATGAGGATATCCTTCGCAATCTATTGACTGTTGAAACACTGCACCTAAGCAAAGCCATAATGATAGCCGAGGCATTTATGTCCACCAGCGATAACACCAAACATATTTCGCAGCAATCAGATGTTTCGGCAAGTAGTGTACACAAAGTAACATCGTTTTCAGGCAGGAATGCATATGGCAGAAATTACACGCCTGCAGCTGCATGATCTCAGATGACTCAGAGTCTGCCATCAAGCATTAATGCGAGGCAGTTAACAGCTTGTTGGCACTGCGGAGGTGATCATCGAGCCCATCAATGCAGCTTCAAACACTATGCGTGCAAAGGCTGTGGAACAATGGGACACCTCCAGCGAATGTGCAGATGAGCTGCAAACACTGCAAAGCACCACATTGCAGTGGAAGACCGATCCATGGTGGATCAAACTGAACTAGAGACTCAACCCGAGGAGGCAGAAATGTACGGGGTACACACCTTCACCACGAAATGTCCACCGATCATGTTAAATGTTGAACTGAACGGAATTCTGTATCCGTAGAATTGGACATGGGTGCGAGTCAGTCCATCATGAGAAAACGGCCTTCGACAGGCCCAAGCTGAGCCCCATTCACACCAAGCTGAAAACGTGCACGAAAGAGCTGATCCCTATAATTGACAGCACAGCATATTAAAAGTCTCTTATGATGGAACAGTACACGAACTACCACTAAGGATCGTGTCAGGAGATGGCCCCACACTGTTCGGCAGAAGCTGGCTGAGAAAATTACGCTGGAACTGGGATGACATCCGAGCGCTTTCATCCATCGATGACGCCTCATGTGCCCAGGTTCTGAGCAAGTTTCCATCATTGTTTGAGCCAGGGATCGGAAGTTTCTTGAGGGCGAAGGTGCAGATGCATTTGATGCCCGGTACATGACCCATCCATCACAAGGCACGGGCAGTGAAATATATGATGCGAGAGAAAGTGGAGATCGAGTTAGACAGGCTGCAATGAGAGGACGTCATTGCACTGGTGGAGTTCAACGAGTGGGATAGTCAGATTGTTCTGGTTTTCAAGGGTGATGTCACGGTCAGCATATGCGGGACTATAAACTAACGATTAAGCATTTTTCGCTGCAGGACCAGTACCAGCAACCCAAGGCTGACAATCTATTTGCGACACTGGCAGGAGGAAAGATATTTACCAAGTTTGACCTGACCTCGGCCTACATGACGCAGGAGCTGGCGGAATCTTAAAAAGGCCTCACCTGCATCAACACGCACAAAGGTCTGTTCATCGACATTAGATGCCCGTTTGGAATTCGATCGATCGCGGCTATTTTTCAAAGGGACATGGAGAGTCTGCTAAAGTCGGTGCTGCACATCGTGGTTTTCCAGGATGATATACTGGTCACAGGTCGGGACACCATCGAGCACATGCAGAACGTGGAAGAGGTTCCAAATCGGCTAGATCATGTGGGACTCAGGTTGACACGCTCGAAGTGTGCTTTCCGGGCGCCAAAGGTCGAGTTCTTAGGCAGAAGAATCGTGGCAGATGTCACCAGGCGCACTGACGCCAAGACAGAGGCCATCAAGAACGCACTGAGACCACAGAACGTGACGGAGCTGCGGTCGTTCCTGGGGCTCCTCAATTATTTTGGTAATTTCCTACCAGGGTTAAGCACCTTGCTAGAACCTCTACATATATGGCTGCACAAGGGAGATTATTAGGCATGGGGGAGATCAAAAGAGACTGCTTTTGAGAAAGCCCGAAATCTGTTATGTTCCAACAAACTGCTTGTCCTGTATGATCCATGTAAACGTTTAGTGCTAGCTTGCGATGCATCTTTGTACGGGGTCGGGCGTATGTTACAATAAGCAAACGAATTGGGAACATTGCAACCGGTCGCCTATGCGTCCAGGTGTTTGTCCAAGGCCGAAAGAACCGACAGCATGATTGAAAAAGAAGCTCTGGCATACGTTTACGGGATGAAAAAATACACCAGTATCTGTTTGGGCTTTAGTTCGATTTAGAAACTCACCAATAGCCGCTCATATCGCTATTCACAGAGAGCAAAGGTATTAAAACCAATGCTTCTGCTCGCATCGAAAGATGGGTGCTCACGCTGTATGCATATAACTATGTAATTCATCACTGGCCAGGCACAGAGAACTGCACTGATGCCTTCAGTCGGCTACTTTTCCCACCACCGGGGTGGAAATGGCACAGCCTGCAGACTTGCTCTTGTTGAAGGATGTATTTGAAAATGAAACGTCACCCGTTACGGCCGCCAGATGAGGACCTGGACCAGCCAGGGTCCTTTACTGTCCCTTGTAAAAACTGTATCCTCCATGGGAGCTGGTCCAGCATCCCAGCGGAGATGCATGAAGAGATCAAGCTGTTCCAGCAGCGTAAAGACGAAATGTCCATACAGGTGGCCCGATATCGACTCAGATTTGGAGTCTTGCGTGTGCCAATGCACCACTTGCTCGTAACTGAGCAATGCACCCAGGGCACCCAAGTTTGTGGTCATGGCCCTCCAAACCGTGGTCTAGGATCCACGCTGACTTTGCTGGCCCATTTCTAGGCAAAATGTTCTTCGTTCTTGTCGATTTTTATTACAACTGGATTGAGTGTGTAATAATGTCTGTAAGCACGTCCACTGCCACCCTCGAAAACCTACGAGCCACGCACGGCCAGCCTGATGTCCTTGTCAGCGACAACGGACCGTGCTTCACCAGCGCTGAATCCAAGGAATTCATGACACACAATGGGATCAAGCACATCACAACTGCCCCGTTCAAGCCCGCATCCAATGACCAGACAGAACGTGCAGTCCAAACCATCAAACAAAGCTTGAAAAACCTGTCAAAAGAATCCCTGCAGACCCACCTGTCCCGAGTCCTGCTCAGCCACTGCACCAGACACCATTCTTTCACCGGGGTTCCCCAGCTGAGCTGCTCCTGAAAAGGGTGCTCAAAACAAGGCTTTCTCTCGTTCACCCTGATCTCCATGATCAAGTCGAGGGCAGGCGGCATCAATAAAGCATGTACCGTGATCGCACAAATTTGTAACGCAATATTGAAGTCAATGACCCTGTATTTGTACTCAACTATGGACATGGTCCCAAATAGCTTGCTGGCACTGCCATAGCCAAAGAAGGGAGGAGGGTGTTTCAGGTCAAACTCGCAAATGGAATAACTTGCAGAAAGCATTTGGACCAAACCAAACTGCGATTCACAGACAGCCACAAGCAACGAACTTCGACCCTCCGACGCACACACAAGTGGCAGCCAACATCATGGTAGACCACGAAGCTGAACTCATCATCCCCAGCAGCCCAGCAAGGTCATCTGCACAGCAGTCCAGCGAAGAACCAACCAACTCACCTGCACCTGTATTTGTACTGAGACGATCGACTCAGGAGCAAAAAGCCCCAGATCATCTCAGCTTGCAAATAAGTATACGATTGACTTTGGGAGGGAGTGATGTTATGTGTGCAACCCTAAGTAACCAGAATTCTACCACCACAATAGGCCGTATCTGTTGGAGTCCCAAGGGATCCCAGCGTCCCTTGGCAGCACTGTATATAAGCAGACCTTCCATGTTGTACATGCACTCTGAAGTTAGAATAAAGAGACAGGTCACAATTACTCACGTCTACAGTACTCAATCACATTACTTTTTCTGAACTGAACAGGTTAAATATAGAATAAAACTCACTCTATACTGTTACACCAAACGTTTCCAGTGCAAGTACAGCACAGGTTAGACACAGACTACATCTCCCTCTAACTTGCCTCAGCCATTCCAGGGCCGATACAGATCTGTTAGATCTAGAGAAAATATCCCTCTATTCTGTTCCAGCGGATATTCGCGGTACAGGTGCAGCACGGGTGAGATACAGAGTAAAGCTCCCTCTACACTGTCCCACTGTAATAAAAAGGCAAGCATGAAAGCTCGGTGCCTCAATGCGAGGAGTATTCGGAACCAAGAGAGGGGTCTGAGCTAGTTAGAGTGGGGGAGAGCTCAAAAGAACAGGACCCCAAGAAAGAATGCAAAAGGCAGGAGGCAACAGAGCAGGGCAGCATCTGGGGTAAGAGTAAACCACAAGGTGATAGGAAGGGACAGTATTTATAAATATAAAGGGGCTGCAGGAGGGGTCAAAACTAAAAATTATGGTTCAAAAACTAGTATTAAAACACTCTACCTAAACGCATACAGCATTCGAAATAAAATAAATGAGTTGACGGCACAAACCATTACAAATGGGGATGATTTGGTGGCCATTACAGTAACGTGGTTGCAGGGGGGCCAAGACTGGGAATTAAACATACAGGGGTATCTGACAATTCGGAAAGATAGACAAGAAGTGAAAGGAGCTGGGGTAGCTCTGTTAATAAAGGATGATATCAGGCCAGTTGTGAGAGACGATATTGGCTCTCATGAACAAAATGTTGAATCTTTGTGGGTGGAGATTAGAGATAGTAAGGGGAAAAAAGTCACTGGTGTGCGTAGTTTATAGGCCCGCAAATAATAACTTCATGGTGGGGCGGACAATAATCAAGGGAATAATGGAGGCATGTGAAAAAGGAACGGCAGTAATCATGGAGATTTTAACCTACATATCGATTGGTCAAATCAAATCGCACAGGGTAGCCTTGAGGAGGAATTCATAGAATGCATACGGGATTTCTTCTCGGAACAGTATGTTCCAGAACCTGCAAGGGAGCAAGCTATCTTGGATCTGGTCCTGTGTAATGAGACAGGAATAATAAACGATCTCCTCGTAACAGATCCTCTCGGAATGAGTGATCACAGTATGGTTGTATTTGTAATACAGATTGAGGGTGAGGAAGTAGTGTCTCAAACAAGCGTACTATGCTTAAACAAAGGGGACTACAGTGGGATGAGGGCAGAGTTGGCTAAAGTAGACTGGAAACACAGCTGAGTGGCACAATTGAGGAACAGTGGAGGACTTTTAAGGAGCTATTTCATAGTGCTCAGCAAAATTATATTCCAGTGAAAAAGAAGGGCGGAAAGAGAAGGGATAACCAGCCATGGATAACCAAGGAAATAAAGGAGAGTATCAAATTAAAAACCAATGCTTATAAGGTGGCCAAGGTTAGTGGGATACTAGAAGATTGGGAGCAGTTTAAACGACAGCAAAGAATGACTAAGAAAGCAATAAATAAAGGAAAGATAGATTACGAAAGTAAACTTGCACAAAACATATAAACGGATAGTAAAAGCTTTTACCGATATATAAAACGGAAAAGAGTGACTAAAGTAAATGTTGGTCCATTCGAAGATGAGAAGGGGATTTAATAATGGGAAATGTGGAAATGGCTGAGACCTGAAACAATTATTTAGCTTCGGTTTTCACAGTGGAAGACACAAAAACCATGCCAAAAATTGCTGGTCACGGGAATGTGGGAAGGGAGGACCTTGAGATAATCTCTATCACTAAGAGGGTAGTGCTGGACAGGCTAATGGAACTCAAGGTAGACAAGTCCCCTGGTCCTGATGAAATGCATCCCAGGGTTTTAAAAGAGATGGCGGAAGTTACAGCAGGTGCATTCGTTATAATCTACCAAAATTCTCTGGGCTCTGGGGAGGTACCAGCGGATTGGAAAGCAGCAAATGTAACGCCTCTGTTTAAGAAAGGGGGCAGAGAAAAGGCAGGTAACTATAGGCCGGTTAATTTAACATCTGTAGTGCGGACAATGCTTGAAGCTATCATTAAGGAAGAAATAGCGGGACATCTAGACAGGAATAGTGCAATCAAGCAGATGCAACATGGATTCATGAAAGGGAAATCATGTTTAACTAATCCACTATAATTATTTGGGGATATAACGGGCATGGTGGATAGAGGTGTACCGATGGATGTGGTATATTTAGATTTCCAAAAGGATAAGGTGCCACACAAAAGGTGACTGCAGAAGATAGAGGTACACGGAGTCAGAGGAAATGTATTCGCATGGATCAAGAATTGGCTGGCGAACAGAAAGCAGAGAGTCGGGATAAATGGGTCCTTTTCGGGCTGGAAATCGGTGGTTAGTGGTGTGCCACAGGGATCGGTGCTGGGATCACAACTGTTTACAATATACATAGATGGCCTGGAAGAGTGGACAGAGTGTAGTGTAACAAAATTTGCAGATGACACAAAGATTAGTGGGAAAGCGGGTTGTGTAGACGACACAGAGAGGCTGCAAAGAGATTTAGATAGGTTAAGCGAATGGGCTAAGGTTTGTCAGATGGAATACAATGTTAGAAAATGTGAGGTCATCCATCTTGGGAAAAAAAAACAGTAAAAGGGAATATTATTTGAATGGGGAGAAATTACAACATGCTACGGTGCAAAGGGACCTGGGGTTCCATGTGCTTGAATCCCCAAAAAGTTAGTTTGCAGGTGCAGCAGGTAATCAGGAAGGCGAATGGAATGTTGGCATTCATTGCGAGAGGGATGGAGTACAAAAGCAGGGAGGTCATGCTGCAACTTTATCGAGTATTGGTGAGGCCGTACCTGGAGTACAGCGTGCAGTTTTGGTCACCTTACTTAAGGAAGGATATACTAGCTTTGGAGGGGGTACAGAGACGATTCACTAGGCTGATTCCGGAGATGAGGGGTTTACCTTATGATGATAGATTGAGTAGACTGGGTCTTTACTCGTTGGAGTTCAGAAGGATGAGGGATGCTCTTATAGAAACATTTAAAATCATGAAAGGGATAGACAAGATGGAGGCAGAGAGGTTGTTTCCACTGGTCGGGGAGACGAGAACTAGGGGGCACAGCCTCAAAATACGGGGGAGCCAATTTGAAACCGAGTTGAGAAGGAATTTTTTCTCACAGAGGTTTGTGAATCTGTGGAAGTCTTTGCCCAAGGAAGCAGTTGAGGCTAGCTCATTGAATGTATTCAAATCACAGATAGATAGATTTTTAACCAATAAGGGAATTAAGAGTTATGGGGAGCGGGCGGGTAAGTGGAGCTGAGTCCACGGCCAGTACAGCCATGATCTTGTTGAATGGCGGAGCAGGCTCGAGGGGCTCGATGGCTTACTCCTGTTGCTAATTCTTATGTTCTTATGTTCTTATCAAACACTCCCAGAACAGATACAACGTGAGTTGGAGACAGAGTAAAGTTTCCTCTTCACTGTCTCATTAACCATTCCCTGGGCAGGTACAACCAAGCTCATGGTCTACAGGGCTGTCGTAATACCCGCCCTCCTGTATGTCTCAGAGGCATGGTCAATGTACAGTAGACACTTTTTCTCGCTGGAGATATATCACCAACAATGTCCCCGCAAAATCCTACAAATCACCTGGCAGTACAGGCACACCAACATCAGCGTCCTAGACCAGGCTAATGTCCCCAGCATTGAAGCACTGACCACACTCGATTAGCTCTGCTACGCAGACCACATAGTTCGCATGCCAGACACGAGACTCCCAAAGCAAGTCCTCTATGCGGAACTTCTTCACGGAAAATGAGCCAAAGGTGGGCAGCGGATTCGTTACAAGGACACCCTCAAAGCCTCCCTGATAAAGTGTGAGATCACCACTGATATCTGGGAGTCCCTGGCCAAAGACCACCCTAAGTGAAGGAAGTGTATCCGGGAGTTTAATCGCCAAGAGCATGCAGAAAACAAGTGCAAGCAGTGAAAAGAGCGAGCTGCAAATCGATCCCACCCACCCCTTCCTTCAACAACTGTCTGTCCCACCTGCGACAGAGTCTGTGGCTCTCGTATTAGACTGTTCAGCCCCAAATAACTCACTTCAGGTGTGGAAGCAACTCTTCGTCGATTCTGAGGGACTGCCTATGATGATGATGATGATAACGCAGGTTCGATGCAGAGTCAAACTCCTTCTACAATGTCTCACCAGACATTCCCAGGCAGATACAGCTTTGTTTATAGAAGGTTAAATCTCCCTCTAGCCTGTCCCAAACACTCCCAGGATAGGTACAACATTGGTTAGATAGAGAGTTAATCTCCCTCTACACTGTCCCATCAAACACTCGCACAATAGGCACAGCAGGGGTTAGTCAGAGATTAAAGCTCCCCATAGACTGATCCATCAAATACTCGCATCGCAGTTACGGCATAGATTAGATAGAGAGTACAACTCTTGCAACACTGCCCCATCAAACACTCCCAGCGCAGGTATAGCACGGGTTACATACAATGTAAAGCTCCCCCAACACTATCCATCAAACACACCCAGGGGAGGAACAACACGGGTTAGATACTGAGTAAAGCTCACCCTACACTCTCCTATCAAACACTCCGTGGAAAGATGCAACACGGAGTAGATGGAGAGAAAAGCTTGCTCTACACTATCCAATCAAGAACTGCCAGGGCAGGTACAGCACGGGTTAGACAGAAATGTTTCGCCTGGGTTTTCCAGAACTTGGTGCCTTGGCAACAGAAGGCACAGCCACCAAAGCCATCAATGGTTGAACAATTATAATCAGGGATGCTCAGGAAGACAGATATCTCATGGGTGGGCGGGGGGGGGGGGCGGTGTGATGCTGGTTGGGGCTGGAGCAGTTTACAGAGCTAGGGAGGGGCGAGGCCATGGAGAGTTTTGAAAATGTATTAGAATTTTGAAAGCAAGGCGTTACTGAACCAGAAGCCAATGTACTTCAGCGAGCACAGGGCTGATGGGTGAGCTGGACTTGGTGAGAGTTAGGGCATGGGCAACCGAATTTTGGATCAACTCAAGTTTATGCAGGTGAGAATGTGGCAGGAATGCGTTGGAATAGTCAAGTCCAGAAGTAACAAAGGCAGGGATGACGGGTCAGCAGCGGATGAGCTGAGGCAACGGCGATGTTACAGAGGTGGAAATATGTATTCATAATTATGCTGTGGATATGTGGTCATAAACATACTTCAGGGTTAAGTATGGCACCAAGGTTGCAAACAGTCCGGTTCAGGCACAGACACAAGTTGGGGAGAGGGATTGAGTCGGTGGCTAGAGAGCTGAGTTTGTGGCAATGACAATTACAAATATCAGAATATTTCACAGGCTATCACGTTCAAAATGTGTGGATGCATTTTAAAATTCAATCGGTTCCAAAACCAGGTTACAGAAAGTTACGGATTTCAAATCTTATGCAAGACAGTTCAATAAAGGGGCGGTTCAAAGGATTTCAGCTGAGTTTAAACTGCAGTTAAGTCTATTACAACGATAACTCGTGTACTCAAACGGAACAAGTTTGGGGTTTGATATAATAGAAGGTGAACTAGGTGAGAAGTGATGTAAGTTAGATTAAGAAAAAGCACTAAAATGGAACAGTCGGTAACAGAACATCAATTAGTCTCCTCTGATCATGGAGCAATCAAAAAGTCGACACACTGTTTTTGAAACGAAGATAATTTGTTCAACATTTATCCAAGATATTAATCTCCAGCCCATATATAGGGGTTATTAAGATAATCGGAAACACAAAAGAGCTGCCAGAATGAACATGGTTCAGTGCCCAAAGCAATCCCAGTAAATCCTGTTCTATTTACAAATGCAGCTTTTCTCCTCAGACCATTTAAAACTAAGATGAGGAGGAATTTCTTCTCTCAGAGGGTTGTAATCTGTGGAATTCTCTGCCCCAGAGAGCTGTGGAGGCTGGGTCATTGAATATATTTAAGGCTGAGGTAGACAGGTTTAACAGAGTTGTTCACAATCAGGAAGGCTTTAGATTGAGTCAGGGAACAGAGTAGTTCTGCTCACACAATCAAAGAATGGTTACAGCACGAAAGGCCATTCGGCTCGTCGAGCCCTTGCCGGCTCCCAACGAGTCTCACTGCCCCGCCCTTTCCCACCGGTCCTGCAAATGTTTTCTTTCAGATACTTATCTAATTCCCTTTTTAAAGCTGTGATTGAGTCTGCCTACACCGCCCTTTCAGGCGGTGCATTCCAGATCCTAACGACTCACTGCATAAAATAGATTTTTCTTCCATTGTCTTTGGTTCTTCTTCTCATCCACTTTAAATCCGTCTCCTCTGGTTCTCGACCCGTCCACCAATGGGAACAGTATCTCTCAATCTACTCTGTCCGGACCCCTCATGATTTTGAACACCTCGATCAATTCTCCTCGCAACCTTCTCTGCTCCAAAGAGAACAACCCCAGCTTCTCCAGTCAATCCACGGAACTGAAGTCCCTATTCTCGTGAATCATTCTTGTCAATCTTTTCTGCAACCTCTCTAAGGCCATCACATCCGAATCTGCGGTGCCCAGAATTGGACACAATGATCCAGTTGAGACCGAACCAGTGTTTTACAAAGGATCATCATAACCTTCTTGCTTTTGTACTCTGTGATGCCCAGGATCCTGCAAGCTTTTTTAACTGCTTTCCCAACCTGTCCTGCCACCTTCAGGGATTTGTCCACATATACCCGCAGGTCTCACTGTTTTTGCATCCCCTTTAGGATTGTACCCTTTCGTTTATATTGTCTCTCCTTGTTCATTTAATCATGCTTTTCTAATTTTATTTCTTAACTCAGATTCACGGCCTCATTTTATTTCTTCCTCCGAGCCCCACAACTTAATCTGGAAGCGTAATGTTGGCGAGTGGCGATTGATTGCCCTGGGAACCAACAGGAAGAGATGTCAGAGGCCGGAGGGTCGAGGGAGCAGCGTGTTCTGCAACAAATCACGGTGCTTGAGGGGTCGATCCTGAGTCGGCCCATCGGGTAATTATGTTTCAACATCTGTTAAACAATTTATCTTTTAAAAGTTAAATTGAGATTTCCTTTGTCAACAAAACAGTTTAACATCTGTCAGTATTTTATTTCCATTTATGAGTTCCTATTATGAGTTTCAGACACTTCAGTTCCAAGTGTACCAGGTATTTAAAGGTCATTCATTCCCTCTTTTCATGTCGCTGTTTGTTAAAGGGACAGAGATTGATTTCCTCTCATTATGCATTTGTAGTAGTAAAAGTAACATCCTTCCTGTTGGTAGTGATTTACATTCTGTGCTGGGCGAGATGGCTGGTGGCATCAACCTTTAAAATACACATTCTCGTGTTCAAATCTCTCCAGGGTCTCACCCATCCCTATCTCTGTAACCTTCTCCAGCCCACCAATCCTCTTAACAGTTTGTTTTCTTTGGAACAGAGGAGGCTGAGGGCAGACGTTAATGAGGTGTAGAAAATTATGAGGGACCTAGATAGAGTGGATAGGAAGGACCTATTTCCCTTCGCAGAGGGGTCAGCAACTAGCTGAACCTTTTAGCCAGTATGTAGCAAGCCCAGCAAGAGAGGGGGAAGTTATGGACTTTGTATTCGGGATTGAAGCTGGGCAGATGGAAGGGGTATCAGTGGGAGAGCATTGGTGCTATTTATCGTAATTCTCTTAGATTTAGATACTTATGGAAAAGGACAAAGATAGACCAGGAATAAAAGTTCTCAATTGGGGGAAAGCCAAATTTACTGAACTGAGATGTGGTTTAGCCAAAGTGGACTGGAAACAGCTACTTGAAATGGTGAGAGATTGGGAAATGTTGGTGTTCAGAGGGACCTTGGTGTCCGTGTACACGAATCACTGAAAGTTAACATGCAGGCACAGCAAGCAATTAAGAAAACAAATGTTATGTCGGCCTTTATTACAAGAGGAGTTGAGGATAATAGTAAACATAAGAACAGGAACATAAGAAATAGGAACTGGAGTAGGCCATACGGCCCCTCGAGCATGCTCCGCCATTCAATGAGATCATGGCTGATCTGATCATAGACTCAGTTCCACTTACCCGCGAGCTCTCCATAACCCCTTATCCCCTTATCATTTAAAAAACTATTTCTGTCTCAAGTTTATTCAATATCCCAGCTTCCACAGTTCTCTGAGGCAGCGAGTTCGACAGATTTACAACCCTCTGAGAGAAGAAATTCCTCCTCATCTGTTTTAAATGGGCGGCCCCTTCTTCTAAGATCATGCCCTCTAGTTCCAGTCTCCCGCCATCTTATACGTTTCGATAAGATCACCTCTCATTCTTCTGAATTCCAATGAGTAGAGGCCAAAACTACTCAACATTTCCTCATAATTCAACCTGCTGATCCCTTATATCAACGTAGTGAACCTTCTCTGAACTGCCACCAAAGCAATTATATTCTTTCCTAAATATGGAAACCAAAACTGCATTCAGTATTCCAGGTGTGGCCTCACCAAAACCTTCTATAGCTGCAGCAAGACTTCCCCGCTTTTATACTCCATCCCCTTTGCAAAAAAGGTCAAAAAACAATTGGCCTTCCTGATCACTTGCTGTACCTGCATACTATCCTTTAGTGTTTCATGCACAAGTAACCCCAGGGCCTGCTGTTTTGCGGCACATTGCAATCTTTCTCCATTTAAATAATAACTTGCTCCGGGACATCTTACTGGAATTATATAGGACCCTGCTGAGACGACACCTGGAGTATTGTGTACAGTTTTGATTGCTTACCTAAGGAAGGATGTACTTACCATTGAGGATGGCAACGAAGGTTCGCCAGACTGATACCTGGGATGGAGGGATTGTCCTGTGAGGAGAGATTGAGTAGACTAGGCCTATATTCTGTACAGGTTAGAAGAATGAGAGGTGATCTCATTTTAAAACATAAAAATTCTTACAGGGTTTGAGAGTATAGATCAGGGGTGTCAAACATACGGCCCGCGGGACGAACACGGTCCCGCAAGCCTCTTCCTCCGGCCCACCACGTGTTTTAATTTATATGACCCCTCCCCCCCGATCTTTTGCTTGCTGACTGGAACACAACTTGAATTTGACGGCCGTCACGGAACAGGAGGAGGGTGGCGGAGGCACGGGAAAGGTCAGTCGGTGTCCACGGGGAGCAATTCTGAGACAACAAGGGCACTCACATGGACTGTCAATGGGAGATAAGTTTTGAGTGAGGCAGTGAGTAGATAAACACCAAGAGAGAGGGGGAGGAGTGTCGCTGCAACTCCAGGTGATGTAACAGATGATGGGGGTTAGTGCAGGGTAGGTAGTGAGGGGGTTGTGTTCTTGCACTTCTCCCCCCTCCTCGGCCCCAGTGAGGCGCTGATTTTAAAATTCTCAGCTCCTGTTCAAACCCCTCGATGGCCCCGCCCCTCCCCATCTCTGTAACCTCCTCCAGCCTCTACAACTTTCCCTCTCTATGTAACCTGCTCCAGTCCCGACACCCCTCCCTATCTCTGTAACCTCTTCCAGCCCCTACACCCTCCCTATCTCTATAACCTCCTCCAGTCCCTACACCCCTACCTATCTCTGTAACCTCCTCCAGACCCTACACCCGTCTCTATCTCTGTAACATCCTCCAGCCCTACACCCCTCCCTATCTCTCTAACCTCCTTGAGCCCCTACACCTCTCCCTATCTTTGTAACCTCCTCCAGCCCTACACCCTTCCCTATCTCTGTGTTCTCCTCCAGCCCTACACCCCTCCCTCTCTCTCTAACCTCTTAGAGCTCCTCCACCTCTCCCGATCTCTCTAACGTTGTTAGGGTTAACTTCAACCCACCACTAGGATTCTGTTAGCCTTAAAGTAAATGCAGGTTTTATTAATACAAGCCGGCAGGGGAGCTATCCTTGAAGGAATGCTCGAAGATAGAGCCAGAGACATATTACTTTATACAGTTTCAGATTATAGCATTAAGTAAATACGCAAGTTCGAATGAATACATGCTGATTGATTAATACATGATTGGTACAGCGCTTCCTCCAATCTGGCTTCTATATGCCTTAATTGGCAATTCCAAATACATGTTGTTATGATATTTTTTAATTAACTCTTATCTTGCTATACAATTCAAATTCTATGTTATCTGTGTCTGTGCCCAGCTCCCAAGGCCTTTGGTCTATGAATTGGAACATCTGCTCCTCTGTGGAAGGCATCCCACACATGGTTCCCACAGTCTGAAAACAGGCTGTGGGATACATTTTAAAAACCACTTAACTCCATTTTAAAACATCGCAATTGTTATTATTAATTGTAATTTCAATTTGTAATCTGCCCTTTCAGTCCCTCCTGTTGATCCCTGATTATTTCTAAATAATCAGCTGACCACATATATGTTCTGAGCCATCTGCTGGAAATGGTGATATCAAGTCCATATCCCTGGGATCGCTCGTAGTTCCATCTTTTGCGGAGTCTTTACATACTACCCCTGACCATTTCCCTGGGATATTGGCACGCCATTTATATTTCTTTTTGTACATACAGTGCATAAGCTCGGGGGTCTTGGTTGTTTCCCTAACGCGTTACAAAATCATTCGCCTCCCTATCATGCCTACATTACATAATTAACAAGGCTGTTTGCTCTTCGGCTAGAACTACGTGGTTGTATATCTCTCTGATCTGACACATCAGATATAGTTGCATCACGATACATGTCCCTTCCACTACCACTATTATCTCAATTAAATGCCACATCAATTTGAGGACTGCGTAGGCTTCAGGTGACCAGACCTTAAAAATATCCCACCATGAACAACATTCTTCCTTTCCCTGCCTTATCCTAACCTGATTCCTATGTCTCCCGCCTCGGTGTCTTTGATCAGGCGATAGGATTGGGATACTCACGACTCAGATCAGGTGTTCATGCCGTTGTTCTTTGTTTGATTAACCCTCTTTGGATCTAGCAAAGGCTTTCTGCGTTCTTGGTTACGGGCCTTGGCCAACCTCTTCTTCCTGCATCTCTAGTATCTGCCTGTGCAGTCTCCCAGGAGCATCAACACCACTATCAGCTGCACTAGGACTAACACATGGGATATAATTCGAATCCCTATCTTGTAACTTTACTCGGGTAAGCCTCGCCTGTCTTTGCACTTGTTACATAACATCACCAACCAACTCAAGGCTATTACTATCTTTACTGCCACTAGGGTATGGGAAAGGATCCTTATCCAGGGATGTATAATCTCAAGTACCAAGGCGGGTTTTTCAGGTTATCCTTTATTTCACTGTCCAGTTCTTCAGCTTTCTCCTTCAGCTCTTAATGTATTTTAATGTTATTTCTTGAGCTCAGTTAAATCTTCAAGTAACAGGTGAATTGATTGTTCTTGCTCTTCCATGTAAACATCAATGCCTTGCTTAATCTCATCACTTATATTTCATGTCATTGTCTTCCTGGCATGTCATGTTTGCTCTTCCCACTGCCACCGACAGTCTTGGAGTAACGTAAGTTCCCAGGCTAGTTACCACACAATATTCTCCTCGCCCATGATAGGTGTAATGTGTGGGTACGGTTCGGGCAGTGTTTATTCCAATGACACATCCTTCCGTAGTATTGTCAAACCCGCAGCTATCCTTGCTCCCGTCTCCCACTGGGTGAGGGCATATAGTTAGGCTCCCTTCTCTCCGGCACATGGATAAAGATATTCCCCTTATATTTCCATTCTTTTTGATCTCATACTAGTCCATCGCGGATGCACTCTTCCCCTCGTATTATGTTTGTTTCCCCTCACATCCTCCTGTAACCGCATACACCCTTGTCATTCCTTTCAAAAAGGGCTACATTACAGCAAAAGTCTAAAGGGACAAAGTGTGTTAAAAAGACAAGCCTGAAGGCTCTGTGCCTCCGTGCGAGGAATATTCGTAATAAGGTGGACGAATTAACTGCACAGGCACCAATTAATGAATATGATATAATTGGCACCACGGAGACATGGCTGTCCTAAGGCTGTGTCCCCTGGTTCTGGACTTCCCCAACATCGGGAACAAGCTACCCGCATCTAACCTGTCCCGTCCCGCCAGAATCTTTATGTTTCTATGAAATCCCCTCTCATCCGTCTAAACTCCAATGTATAAAAACCCAGTTGATCCAGTCTCTCCTCATACGATAGTCCAGCCATCCCGGGAATCAGTCTGGTAAAACTTCGCTGCACTCCCTCAATAGCAAGAACGTCCTTCCTCAGATTATGAGACCAAAACTGAACACAATATTCCATGTGAGGCCTCACCAAGGCCCTGTACAACTGCAGTAAGAATCTGTTGAATCTGCATTTTACTGTAACTCTATGACATTCTGAACCGATAAAGAAATGGAATCGTGAAATGTATCTGTGTCTCTCAATCTCTGCCTCAATCTCTACCTCTGTCTCTTTAGAGATCTGTGCATGTGTTTGCGTGTTTGAGTCTTTGTCTCCCTCACTCTACCTCTCTCTGACTCACTCTGTCTTTCCCTGTTTTTCTGTTTGTCTCGGTCTCTCAATCTGCCCGTGTATTTCTCACAGTGTCCAGTTCTGTTCCAAAGGGATTCTCTCAGTCTCTCTGTCTGACTGTCTCTCTCTTTCCCATCATCACTGTCTGTCTATGTCTCTGCCTGCCTGTCTGTTTCTCTTTGCCTGTCTCTGTTCGACCCTGTCTCTAACGTGTTGAGTATTTCCATCATTTTCTGTTTTTATCTCTGTCTCTCGCTCTCCCCTCTCACTATCTCTCTCTCTCTCTCTCTTTGACGCTCCCTTTATCCATGTCTTTGTCTTTGTCTCTGGCTTTCCTGTACTCTTTGCCTCCCTCTCTTTATGGAGCACACACACACACACATATCTGTGTATGTGTGTGTTTGAGACTTTGTCTCACTCAGTCTGCCTATCCCTCTCAGTCTCACACTTGCTCTCTCTCTATTTCTCTAGCTCGCTGTCTGCCTCTCCCTGTTCCTGTTTTTGTGTCTGTCTCTCAATGTGTCTATCTCTTTCTCATGGTGTCTAGTTCTTTTCACAGCTCGATTCCTGCTGTCTCAAAATCTACACCCGTCTGTACCTCGTTAGTATAGTCGTGAGTATCCCAACCTGTCATGCGGGAGGAAGCATTTTCGAAATGTAGAATTGTACTTCTGTTATTCGGTATAGATTCATATTAAAAGTTCCAGAGCAACATAGAAGAGTAAAAATACAGCAAGAGGATATTGGCTCTTCCAGATTTTTAGGAAACAGAGACTTTTTCAGGACTCTGTGGTGTTCTGATGCAGAGAGATGGATGATTGAGTTATATCTTAGTAACATTTAAGAGCACACAGACGCAGTAATCGTGGCCGAGTGGTTAAGGCGATAGACTAGATATCCATTGGAGTTTACCTGCGCAGGTTCGAATCCTGCCGACTACGGATTTCAGCATTTTTCATTCAATTTCAGACTTTAACCAGATCCCTGCAAAACGGATCCTGAGTTGGGTGGAATAACGTCCCACACCTTTCAACACTGACATGTTATTCTCATTTTCATTAAACTTCAATATTCACGATACATCCGGATAGAAAAACGCAAAAATCAGCTAAATTAGCGACAGTGATTCAGCCTGTCTATCCCTCTATATGTCTAAGGCACTCTGTGTATGTCCATTGGTGCGTGTATATTTTTGGTTATGTGTGTGTGTGTCTCTGTGTCTGTCTATCTGTGTATATGTCTCTGTGTATGCGCAACTGTCTGCGGATATCATCACCATGAATTTGGTATATCTTGGAACTTTTAAAAAAGATTTGGGGAAAATAATACGGTTGTGACATTTGATATCGGCTTTGCTTCAGCGACAGCATTTTCGACTTCAAGTCCCACTCCTGAGACTTGAGCATATAATCTTGGTTGACACTCAAGTGCAGTACTTGGGGAATTTTGCATTGTTGAAGATGTTGACTTTCGGATGAAATGTTAAATTGAAGCTCCATCTGCTCTCTCGGGTGAATGTGAAAGTTCCGACAGCATTATTCGATAAAGAGTACTGAGTTGCCCCCATGTCACTTTTATATAAATATTCTGAAATGCTCACTGAAAACCTGTGTGTATGCGTGTGTCTGTGAGGGTGGAGCTCAAGCCCAGATTTTCACAGAGACAGAATGTGAAGGTTCACAAGTCCAGAATGGCCGAGTGTATAAGTCGTTGCATTTAAGGTCCAATGGGTTTATAGTTACGTGGGTTCGAACCCCACTCCTGGTAACTCTTGAATTTAACACCGATTTTCTCCTATCCTGCTCAGTGATACCCTAATGCCTTCTGTTGAAACTGTAACTCTGTCACTTTCTCAACTGACCAAGAAATGGGATTGTGAAGTGCCTCTCACTCTATGTCTTTAGAGAGCTCTGTATATCTTTACGTGTTTGAGTCTCTGACTCAATGTGTCTGAGGACCAACAAGCTGAATTCAGGGAGCTAGGAGTTAAATTAAAAAGTAGGACTTCAAAGGTCGCAAACTCAGGATTGCTACCAGCGCCACCTGCTAGTCGGAGCAGGAATCGCAGGATAGCTCAGATGAATACGTGGCTTGAAGTGTGGTGCAGATGGGAGGGATTCAAGTTCTGGGACTTTGGAACCGGTTCTGCGGGAGGTGGGACCAGAACGAAACCGGACGGTCTGCACCTGGGCAGGACCAGAACCAATATTCAAGGGGGAGTGCATGCTAGCGTTTCTGGGGAGGGTTTAAAGTAATATGGCAGGGCGACGGGAGACAGAGGGAAGTAGAATGGGCGCAGAAGTGAAAGAATAAAAGTAAAGGTGGAGGGCAGAGAAACCCACGGCAAAAGTCAAATAGGGCCACTTTACAGCAAAATTCTCAAGGGTCAACATGTGTTAAAATAACAAGCCTGGAGGTTCTGTGCCTCATTGCGAGGAGTATTCGTAATAAGCTGGACGAATTAACTGCACAAGCAGCAATTACTGAATATGAAATAATTGACATCACGGAGACATGGCTCCAGGGTGACCAAGGCTGGGAATTCAACATTCAGGAAGCATAGACAGAAATGAAAAGGTGGTAGGGTAGCGTTGCTGGTTAAAGAGGAAATTAAGGCAATAGTAAGGAACGACATTAGCTTGGATGATGTGGAATATGAATGGGTGGAGCTGCGGAATACCAAAGGGAAGAAAACGCAAGTGGAGTTGTGTGCAGATCAGCAGACAGTAGTAGTGAGGTTGGGGACAGCATCAAACAAGAAATTAGGGATGCGTGCCATAAAGATATAGCTGTTATCAAGGGCGACTTTACTTTACATGTAGATTGGGCTAACTAAACAGGTAGCAATATGGTGGAGGAGTATTTCCTCGAGCGTATTAGGGATGGTTTTCTCACTCAGTATATCGAGGGATCATCTAGAGGGCTGGCCATCCTAGACTGGGTGATGTGTAATGAGAAAGGACCAATTAGCAATCTTGTTGTGCGAGGCCCCTTGGGAAAGAGTGACCATAATAAGGTAGAATTCTTTATTGAGGTGGCGAGTGACACAGTTAATTCAGAGACTAGGGTCCTGAATTTAAGGAAAGATAACTTCGATGTTATGAGGCGTGAATTTGCTAGAATAGACTGGCGAATGATACTTAAAGGGTGAAAGGTGGATAGACCATGGCAAACATTTAAAGATCAAATGGATGAACTTCAACAATTGTATTTCCCTGTCTGGACTAAAAATAAAACGGGGAATGTGGCTCTCCGTGGCTAACAAAGGAAATTAAGGATAGTGTTAAATCCAGGGAAGAGGCATATAAATTGGTCAGAAAAAGCTTCAACCTGAGGACTGGGAGGAATTTAGAATTCGGCAGAGGAGGACAAACGGTTTAATTAGGAGGGGGACCATAGATTATGAGAGGAAGCTAGCTGGGAACATAATAAAGTTCGATAGATATGTGAAGACAAAAAGATTAGAGAAGACAAACGTAGGTCCCTTGCAATCAGATTCAGGTGAATTTATAATGGGGAAGAAGGAAATTGTAGACCAGTTGAACAATCACTTTGGTTCTGTCTTCACGAAGGAAGAAACGCATAACCTTCCAGAAATACTAGGGCACCAAGGATCTAGCGAGAAGGAGGAACTGAAGGAAATCCTTATCAGTCAGGTAGTTGTGTTCGGGAAATTGATGGGATTGAAGGCCGATAAATCCCCGGACCTGATAGTCTGCATTGGAAAGTACTTAAGGAAGTGGCCCTAGAAATAGCGGATGATTGGTGATCATTTTCGAACAGTCTATCGACTCTAGATCAGTTCGTATGAACTGAAGGGTAAATAATGTAACACCACATTTTAAAAAAGGAGGGAGATAGAAAGCGGATAATTACAGACCGGTTAGCCTGACATCAGTAGTGGGGAAAATGTACGAATCAATTTATTAAAGATGAAATAGCAGTGCATTTGGAAAGCAGTGACAGGATCGGTCCAAGCTGCATGAATATATGAATGGGAAATCAAGCTCGACAAATCTTCTGGAATTATTTGAGGATGTAGCTAGAATAATGGACAAGGGCAACCAGTGGATGTGGTGTATTTGGAATTTCAAAAGGCTTTTAACAAGGTACCACACACGTTTTGGTGTGCAAAGTTAAAGCACATGGTATTGGGGGTAATGTACTGACGTGGATAGAGAACTGGTTGGCAGACAGGAAGCGGAGAGTCGGGATAAACGGTCCTTTTCAGAAAAGCAGGCAGTGACGAGTGGGGTGCCACAGCGCTCAGTGCTGGGATCCCAGCTATTTACAATATACATTAATGATTTAGATGAAGGAATTGAGTGTAATATCTTCAAGTTTGCAGATGATACTAACAGGGTGGCGGTGTGAGCTGTGAGGAGGACGCTAAGAGGCTGCAGGGTGATTGGACCGGTTAGGTGAGAGGGCAAATGCATGGCAGATGCAGAATAATGTGGATAAATGTGAGGTTATCCACTTTAGTGGCAAAAACACGAAGGCAGAATATTATCTGTATGGCAGCAGATTTGGAAAACGGGAGCTGCAACGAGACCTGGGTGTCATGGTACATCAGTCATTGAAAGCTGGTATGCAGTTCCAGCAGCCAGTGAAGAAGGCAAATGGTATGTTGGCCTTCATAGCAAGGGGATTTGAGTATCGGCGCAGGGAGGTCTTACTGCAGTTGTACAGGACCTTTGTGAGACCTCACCTGGAATATTGTGTTCAGTTTTGGTCTCGTAATCTGAGGAAGGTCTTTCTTGCTATTGAGGGAGTGCAGCGAAGGTTTACCTGACTGATTCCCGGGATGGCAGGACTGACCTATGAGGAGAGATTGAATCGACTGTGTCTCTGTGTCTGTCTATCTGTATATATGTCTCTGTGTATGTGCAACTGTCTGTGGAAATCATAACCATGAACTTGGTATGTCCTGGAACTTAAAAAAAAAGACTTGGGGAAAGTAATACGGCTGTGAACTTTTGTCTCAGCTTTGGTTCAGTGGCAGCATTCTCGACTGAATCAGGAGTTTGTGTGTTCAAGTCGCACTCCTGAGACTTGAGCATATAATCTTGGCTAACACTCAACTGCAGGACTTGGGGAATTTTGCATTGTTGAAGCTGTTGAAATTCGGATGAAATGTTAAATTGAAGCTCCGTCTGCGCACTCGGGTGGATGTGAGAGGTCCCAGAGCATTACTTCAAAAAGAATAGGAGAGGTGCCCCCTTGTCAATATTGCTAAAAATGATCGGAAATGCTCCCTGAAACGCGATGTGCATGTGTGTGGCTGTGGGGGTGGAGTTGAAGCCCAGATTCTCACAGAGACAGAATGCAATTGCTGACGGGACCAGGATGACCGAGTGGTTAAGGCGTTGGGCTGGTGATCCACTGGGTTTTTACGCTCGTGGGTTCATATCCCAGTCCTGGTAATTGCTTAATTAAACAAAGATTTTTTTCCCATCCTGCTTAGTGATACCCGAATTTCATCTGTTGCATTTGCATTTTTCTGTAACTCGGTGACACTCTGAGCAGATAACGAAATGAAATTGTGAAATGTATCTGTGTCGCTAAGTCTCTGCCTCTCTCTCCCTTTAGAGAGCTGTGTATGTGTTTGTGTATTTGATTCTTTGTCTCTCTCAGTCTGCCTCTCTCTGATTCACTCTGTCTGTCCCTTTTACTTTGTTTGTCTCTGTCTCTCAATCTGTCTCTTTCTCACGGTGTCAAGTTCTGTTCCAAAGGGATTCTCTCAGACTCTCTGTCTGACTGTCTCTCTCTTTCCATCATCTCTGTCTGTCCATGTATTTGCCTGTCTCGATTACTCCCTGCCTCGAACCTGATGAGTATTTCCATCATTTTCTGTTTTTGCCTCTTTGTCTCTCTCTCTATCTGTCTTTTTCTCTATCTGTCTCCCTCTTTGTCTCTCTCTTTGTCCCTGGCTTTTTCTTTTCATTCCATCACTATTTGCCTCCCTCTCTTTTTGGAGCACGCAAACACATCTCTGTGTATGTATGTTTTCAAGTCTTTGTCTCACTCAGTCTGACCCTCCGTCTCAGTCTCAAACTTTCTGTCTCTCTCTGTCTCTATCTCACTTTCTGTCACTCCCTGTTTCCCTGTTTGTCTCTGTTTCTCAATGTGTCTCTCTCTTTCTCACGGTGTTCAGTTCTGTTCCAATCGGATTTTTCTCAGTCTCTCTTTCTGACTGTCTCACTCTTTCCCATCATCTCTGTCTGTCTATGTCTCTGCCTGTCTGTCTCTCTTTGTCTGTCTCTGTTAGTCCCTGTCTCTAACCTGATAAGTATTTCCATCATTTTCTGCTTTTGTCTCTCTCTCTCTCTCTCTATCAGTATCTCTCCTTGTCACTGTATTTATCATCGTCTTTCTCTCATTCTATCCCTCCCTCTCTTAATAGATCACACACACAGACCTCTGTATATGTATGTGTTTGAGTCTTTTTCTCACTCAGTCTGCCTCTCCTTCTCAGTCTCACACTTTCTGTCTCTCGTTGTCTCTATCTCGCTGTCTGTCTCTCGCTGTTTGTCGGTTTGCCTCTGTCTCTCAATGTATCTGTCGACTTTTCATGGTGTCCAGTTCTGTTCACAACTCGATTCCTGCTCTGACAGAACTGATGCCCGTCAGTTTCTCGTTTGTATAGTGGTGAGTATCCCCGCCTGTCATGAGGAGTCCGGGGATCAAATCCCCGACGGGGAGGCAGTTGTTTCAAAATGTTGAATTTTACTTCTGTTTCTTGGAAGAGATTCATATTAAAAAGTTCCAGAGCAATATAGAACTGTAAAAATACAGGTAGAGGAGATTGCCTCTTCCTGATTTTGAGCAAACGGAGACTTTTTCATGATTCTTTGGCCGTCTGCTGCACAGAGATGGATGACTGAGTTGTTTCTGCGTAACTTTCAAGGAGGCAGAAATGCATTAGTCGTGGCCGAGTGGTTAAGGCGATGAACTCGAAATCCATTGAGTTTTCCCCATGCAGGTTCGAATCCTGCAGACTTCGATACCCAGCAATTTTTCATTGCATTTCACAATTTAACCATGTCTCTACAAAACTGATCCTGAGATAGGTGGAATAACATCCCACACCTTTCAACACTGACATCTCTTTCTGATTTTTATTAATCTGCAATATTAAAGATACATACGGATAGAAAAACGCAAAAAGCTGTCAAAGTTTCTACAGTGATTCAGACTGCCTATCCTTCTATATGTCTAAGGCATCGGTGCATCTCCATTGGTGCGTGTAACTGTCTGTGGAAATCACCACCATGAATTTGGTATGTCCTGGAACTTATAAAAAAGAATTTGGAAAAATAATACTGTTGTGAACTTTGGTATCGGCTTTGTTGCAGTGGCAGCAGTCTCGACTGAATCAGGAGTTTGTGCGTTCAATTCCCACTCCTGAGACTTAAGCATATAATCTTGGCTAACACTCGAGTGCAGCACTTGGGGAATTTTGCATTGTTGAAGCTGTTGACGTTCGGATGAAATGTTAAATTGAAGCTCCGTCTGCACCCTCGTATGGATGTGAAACATCCCAGAGCATTACTCGAAAAAGAATAGGAGAGTTGCCCCCGTGTCAATATTACTAAAAATGTTCGTAAATGCTCACTGAAAAACGATGTGTATGTGTGTGTCTGTGGGAGTGGGGTTGAATCCAGATTCTCGCAGAGACAGAATCCAGATTGTGACAGGACCAGGATGGCCGCGTGGTTAAGGCGGTGGCTTTAAAATTCAATGGACTTTTCAAGCGTGGGTTTGTACCCCACTCCTGGTATCTCTTTAATTTAACACGGATTTCCTCCCATTCCGATCAGTGATACCGGATTTTCATCTGTTGAATCTGCAATTTTCTGTACCTATGTGACACTCTGTGCCGATAATGAAATGAAATTGTGAAATGTATCTGTGTCGCTCGGCCTCTGCCTCTCTCTCTCTTTCGAGAGCTGTGTATGCGTTTGTATGTTTGAGTCTTTGTCTCAATCTATCTGTCCCTGTTTCTCGATTTGTCTCTGTCTCTTTCTCACGGTGTCCACGTCTGTCCCAATGGGATTCTCTCAGACTCTTTGTCTGACTGGCTCTCTCTTTCCCATCATTTCTGTCTGACCATGTCTTTGCCTGCCTCTGTTCGTCCCTGTCTCTAACCTGATAAGTATTTCCATCATTTTCAGTTTTTGTCTCTATCTCTCTCTCGCTATCTGTCTCTCTCCTTGTCACTGTCTTTATCATTGTCTTTCTCTCACTCTTTCCCTCTCTCTCTTTATAAATCGCACACACACATCTCTGTATATGTTTGTATTTGAGTCGTTTTCTCACTCAGTCTGCCTCAGACTCATACTTTCTGTCTCTCGTTGTCTCTATCTCGTTGTCTGTCTCTCCCTGTTTGTCGGTTTGTCTCAATATGTCGGTCGGCTTCTCATGGTGTCGAGTTCTGTTCACATCTCGATTCAAGGTCTGACAGAGGCACTATCTGTCAGTTCCTCGTTAGTATAGTGGTGAGTATCCCTGCCTGTCATGCGGGAGACTGGGGTTCAATTCGCCGACGAGGAGGCAGTTGTTTCAAATGTACAAAGTTTTACTTTTGTTTCTTGGTATCGACTCATGTTAAAAAGTTCCAGAGTAATGTAGAACATTAAAAATACAGCAAGATCAGATTGCTACTTCCAGATTTTTAGCAAACGGAGACTGTTTCAGGATTCTGTGGGTGTCTGCTGCACAGAAAAGGATGACTGAGTTTTATCTGAGTAACATTTAAAGAGGCAGCGGACCAGTAGTTGTGGCCGAGTGGTTAAGACGATGGACTGAAAATCTATTGGGGTTTCCCCGTGCAGATTTGATTCCGGCCGACTGCGTTTCTCAGGATATTTCATTCTGTTTGATAATTTAACCAGGTTCATGCAAAACTGATTCTGAGATAGATGGAACAAAAGCCAGCCAAATTAGCGACCGTGAACCTGCCTGTCTATCCATCTATTTGTATAAGGCACTCTGTGTATATCTTGATCTGGGTGTCATGGTACATCAGTCATTGAAAGTTGGCACGCAGGTGCAGCAGGCGGTGAAGCAGGCAAATGGCATGTTCGCCTTCATAGCTGGGTGATTTGAGTATAGGAGCAGGGAGGTCTGACTGCAGTTGTACAGAGCCTTGGTGGGGTCACACCTGGAATATTGTGTTTAGTTTTGTTGTCACAATCTGAGGAAGGACGTCCTTGCTATTGAGCGAGTACAGCGAAGATTCACCAGCTTGATTCCCGGGATGGCAGGACTGACATATGAGGAGAGACTGGATCAACTGGGCTGGTATCCACTGGAGTTTGGAAGAATGAGAGGCGCTCCCATAGAAATATATAAAATTCTGACGAGATTGGACAGGTTAGAGGCGGGTAGAATGTTCCTATTGCTGTGGAATTCGAGAACCAAGGGTGACAGTGTAAGGTTAAGTGGTAAGGTATTTAGGACCGAAATGAGGAGAAACTTCTTCACTCTGGCATTCTCTACCGCAGAAATTTGTTGAGGCCAGATCGTTAGATATATTCAAAACGGAGTTAGATATGGCCCTTACGGCTAAAGGGATCAAGGGGTATGGAGAGAAAGCAGGAAAAGGGTACTGAGGTTGAATGATCAGCCATGATCTTATTGAATGATGGTGCAGGCTCGAAGGGCCGAATGGCCTACTCCTGCAACTAATTTATTTGTTTCTATGTTTCTATGTTGATGCGTGTATATTTTTGGTTATTGTGTGTGTGTGTGTCTGTGTATGTCTGTCTGTATGCATGTCGCTGTGTATGTGCAACTGTCTATGGAAATCATCACCATGAATTTGGTGCGTCCTGGAAATTTTAAAAAGGTTCAGGAAAATAATACGGTTGTGATCTTTGGTATCGGCTTTGTTTCAGTGGCTCCATTCTCGACTGAATCAGGAGGTTGTGTGTGTCAGTCGCACTCCTGAGACTTGAGCACGTCATCTTGGCTGACACTCAAATGCAGTGCTTGGGGAATTTTGCATTGTTGAAGCTGTTGACATTCGGATGAAATGTTAAATTGAAGCTTCATCTGCACCCTCGGGTGGATGTGAAAGGTCCCATAGCCTTCTCATGGTGTCCAGTTCTATTCACAGCTCGAATATTGCTTTGACAAAACCCATGCGCATCAATTCCTGGTGGGAAAGTGGTGAATATCCCCATCTGTCACACGGGAGACCACGGTTCAATTCCCTAACGGGGAGACTGCATTTTACAAAAGGCATAATTTTGCTTCCTTCTGTTTCTTGGTATAGATTCATGTTAAAAGGTTCCAGAGCAATATAGAGCAGCAAAAATACAGCCTCTTCCAGATTTTTAGCAAACGGTGACTTTTTCACTATTTTGTGGCCGTCTGCTGCAAAGAGATGGATGGTTGAGTTTTAACTGAGTAACATTTAAAAAGGCAGCGAGCCAGTAGTCGTGGCCCATTGGTTAAGGCCATAGACTAAAAATCCATTCGGGTTCCCCCGCATAGATTTGAATCCTGCCGACTCCGTTTCTCAACATATTTCATTCTGTTTGACAATTTAACCAGGTCCCTACAAAACTGATTCTGCGATAGACGGAAAAACGTCCCACACCTTTCAATGCCGCCGCTATTTTCTTTCTTTCATTAATCTGCAATATTCACGATACATACGGATAGAAAATCGCAAAAATCAGCCAAAGTTGCGACAGTGATTCAGCCTGTCTATCCCTCGAGATGTCTAAGGCATCAGTGCATGTCCGTTGGTGCTTGTAAATTTTTGTGTGTGTGTCTCTGTTTCTGTCTATCTGTAAAAATGTCTATGTGTATGTGCAACTGTTTGTGGAAATCATCACCATGAATTTGGTATGTCCTGGAACTTAAAAAAAAGACTTGGGAAAGTAATATGGCTGTGAACTTTTGTCTCAGCTTTGGTTCAGTGGCAGCATTCTTGACTGAATCATGAGTTTGTGTGTTCAAGTCGCACTCCTGAGACTTGAGCATATAATCTTGGCTAACACTCAACTGCAGCATTTGGGGAATTTTGCATTGTTGAAACTGTTGACTTTCGGATGAAATGTTAAATTGAAGCTCCGTCTGCGCACTCGGGTGGTTGTGAGAGGTCCCAGAGCATTACTCGAAAAAGAATAGGAGAGTTGCCCCCGTGTCAATATTCCGAAAAATGTTCGAAAATCCTCCCTGAAACCCGATGTGTCTGTGTGTGTCTGTGGAGGTGGAGTTGAAGCCCAGATTCTCACATAGACAGAATCCAATTGCTGACAGCACCAGGATGGCCGAGTGGTTAAGGCGTTGCGCTTAAGATCCAATGGGTTTATACCTGCGTGGGTTCGAACCCCACTCCTGGTAATTACTTAATTAAACAGTGATTTCTTCCATTCTGCTCAGTGATAACTGATTTTCATCTGTTGCATTTGCATTTTTCTGTAGCTCGGTGACAATCTGAGCAGATAATGAAATGAAATTGTGAAATGTATCTGTATCGCTCAGTCTCTGCCTCTCGCTCTGTCTTTAGAGAGCTGTATATGTCTTTGTGTGTTTGAGTCTTTGTCTCTCTCAGTCTGCCTCTCTCTGATTCACTCTGTCTGTCCCTGTTTCTCTGTTTGTCTCTGTCTCTCAATCTGTCTCCTTCACACGGTATCCAGTTCTATTCCAATGGGATTCTGTCATACTCTCTGTCTGACTGTCTCGTTCTTTCCCATCATCTCTGTCTTTGCCTGTCTCTGCTCGTCCCTGTCTCTAACCTGATGAGTATATCCATCATTTTCTGTTTTTGTCTCGATGTCTCTCTCTCTCTATTTATCTTTCTCTCTATCTGTCTCCCTCTTTGTCTCTCTCCTTGTCCCTGTCTTTCTCTCACTCTTTCCCTCCCTCTCTTTATAAATCACACAAACACATCTCTGTATATGTATGTGTTTGAGTCTTTGCCTCACTCAGTCTGACCCTAACTCTCAGTCTCAAACTTTCTGTCTTTCTCTGTCTCTACCTCGCTGTCTGTTTCTCCCTGTTTTGCTGTTTGTCTCTGTCTCTCAATGTGCCTGTCTCTTTGTCACGGTGTCCAGTTGTGTTCCAATGGGATTCTCTCAGTCTCTGTCTGACTGTCTCACTCTTTCCCATCATCTCTGTCTATCTATGTCTCTGCCTGCCTGTCTCTCTTTGCCTGTAGCTGGTAGTTCCTGTCTCTAACCTGCTAAGAATTTCCAACATTTTCTTTTTATTTCTTTGTCTCTAGTCTATCTGTCGCTCTCTCTCCATCTGTCTTTCTCCTTGTCACTTTCTATATGATTGTCTTTCTCTCACTCTTTCCCTCTTTCTCTTTATAGATCACACACACAGATCTCTTTAGATGTATGTGTTTGAGAGTCTTTTTCTCACTCAGTCTGCCTCTCGTTTTCAGTCTCACACTTGCTGTCTCTCGTTGTTCGATCTCGCTGTCTGTCTCTCCCTGTTTGTCGGTTCGTCTCTGTCTCGCAATGTGTCTGTCGACTTCTCATGGTGTCCAGTTCTATTCACTGCTCGAATATTGCTTTGACAAAACCCATGCGCATCAATTCCTCGTGGGAATGTGGTGAATATCCCCGCCTGTCACACGGGATACCACGGTTCAATTTCCTAACGGGGAGGCTGCATTTTACAAAAGGCAGAATTTTGCTTGTTTCTTGGTATAGATTCATATTAAAAAGTTCCAGAGCAATATAGAGCAGCAAAAATACAGCCTCTTCCAGATTTTTAGCAAACGGTGACTTTTTCACTATTCTGTGCCGTCTGCTGCACAGAGATGGATGGTTGAGTTTTAACTGAGTAACATTTAAAAAGGCAGCGAGCCAGTAGTCGTGGCCCAGTGCTTAAGGCCATAGACGAAAAATCTATTCGGGTTTCCCCGCATAGATTTGAATTCTGCCAACTCCGTTTCTCAGCATATTTCATTCTGTTTGACAATTTAATCAGGTCCCTGCAAAACTGATTCTGAGATAGACGGAACAACGTCCCACACCTTTCAATGCCGCCGCTGTTTTCTTTCTTTCATTAATCTGAAATATTCACAATACATACGGATAGAAAGTCGCAAAAATCAGACAAAGTTGCGACAGTGATTCAGCCTGTCTATCCCCTGAGATGTCTAAGGCATCTGTGCATGTCCGTTGGTGCATGTACATTTTTTGTGTGTGTCTCTGTGTCTGTCTATCTGTAAAAATGTCTATGTGTATGTGCAACTGTCTGTGGAAATCATCACCATGAATTTGGTATGTCCTGGTACTTAAAAAAAAGACTTGGGGAAAGTAAATGGCTGTGAACTTTTGTCTCAGCTTTGGTTCAGTGGCAGCATTCTTGACTGAATCAGGAGTTTGTGTGTTCAAGTCGCACTCCTGAGACTTGAGCATATAATCTTGGCTAACACTCAACTGCAGCACTTGGGGAATTTTGCATTGTTGAAACTGTTGACTTTCGGATGAAATGTTAAATTGAAGCTCCGTCTGCGCACTCGGGTTTTTGTGAGAGGTCCCAGAGCATTACTCGAAAAAGAATAGGATACTTGCCCCCGTGTCAATATTCCGAAAAATGTTCGGAAATGCTCCCTGAAACCCAATGTGTTTGTGTGTGTCTGTGGAGGTGGAATTGAAGCCCAGATTCTCACATAGACAGAATCCAATCACAGACGGCACCAGGACGGCCGTGTGGTTAAGACGTTGGCCTTAAAATCCAATGGGTTTATACCCACGTGGGTTCGAACCCCACTCCTGGCAATTACTTAATTAAACAGTGATATCTCTCATTCTGCTCAGTGATAACTGATTTGCATCTGTTGCATTTGCATTTTTCTGTAGCTCGGTGACAATCTGAGCAGATAATGAAATGAAATTGTGAAATGTATCTGTATCGTTCAGTCTCTGCCTCTCGCTCTCTCTTTAGAGAGCTGTATATGTATTTGTGTGTTTGAGAGTCTTTGTCTCTCTCAGTCTGCCTCTCTCTGATTCACTCTGTCTTTCCCTGTTTCTCTCTTTGTCTCTGTCTCTCAATCTGTCTGCTTCACACGGTATCCAGTTCTGTTCCAATGGGATTCTGTCATACTCTCTGTCTGACTGTCTCGTTCTTTCCCATCATCTATGTCTTTGACTGTCTCTGCTCGTCCCTGTCTCTAACCTGATGAGTATTTCCATCATTTCCTGTTTTTGTCTCGATGTCTCTCTCTCTATTTATCTTTCTCTCTATCTGTCTCCCTCTTTGTCTCTCTCCTTGTCCCTGTCTTTCTCTCAATCTTTCCCTCCCTCTCTTTATAAATCACACAAACACATCTCTGTATATGTATGTGTTTGAGTCTTTGCCTCACTCAGTCTGACCCTCCCTCACAGTCTCAAACTTTCTGTCTCTCTCTGTCTCTACCTCGCTGTCTGTTTCTCCCTGTTTCGCTGTTTGTCTCTGTCTCTCAATGTGCCTGTCTCTTTCTCACGGTGTCCAATTGTGTTCCAATGGGATTCTCTCAGTCTCTCTGTCTGACTGTCTCACTCTTTCCCATCATCTCTGTCTATCTATGTCTCTGCCTGCCTGTCTCTCTTTGCCTGTCGCTGGTAGTTCCCCTCTCTAACCTGCTGAGAATTTCCAACATTTTCTTTTAATTTCTTTGTCTCTCTGTCTATCTGTCGCTCTCTCTCCATCTGTCTCTCTCCTTGTCACTTTCTTTATGATTGTCTTTATCTCACTCTTTCCCTCTTTCTCTTTATAGATCACACACACAGATCTCTTTAGATGTATGTGTTTGAGACTCTTTTTCTCACTCAGTCTGCCTCTCGTTTTCAGTCTCACACTTGCTGTCTCTCGTTGTCTCGATCTCGCTGTCTGTCTCTCCCTGTTTGTTGGTTTGTCTCTGTCTCGCAATGTGTCTGTCGAATTCTCATGGTGTCCAGTTCGATTCACAGCTCGAATATTGCTTTGACAAAACCCATGCCCATCAATTCCTCGTGGGAAAGTGGTGAATATCCCCGCCTGTCACACGGGAGACCACGGTTCAATTCCCTAACGGGGCGGCTGCATTTTACAAAAGGCAGAATTTAGCTTCTGTTTCTTGGTATAGATTCATATTAAAAAGTTCCAGAGCAATATAGAGCAGCAAAAATACAGCCTCTTCCAGATTTTTAGCAAACGGTGACTTTTTCACTATTCTGTTGCCGTCTGCTGCACAGAGATGGATGTTTAAGTTTTAACTGAGTAACATTTAAAAAGGCACGAGCCAGTAGTCGTGGCCCATTGGTTAAGGCCATAGACTAAAAATCCATTCGGGTTTCCCCGCATAGATTTGAATCCTGCCGACTCCGTTTCTCTGCATATTTCATTCTGTTTGACAATTTAACCAGGTCCCTGCAAAACTGATTCTGAGATAGATGGAACAACGTCCCACACCTTTCAATGCCGCCGCTATTTTCTTTCTTTCATTAATCTGCAATATTCTCGATACATACGGATAGAAAATCGCAAAAATCAGCCAAAGTTGCGACAATGCTTCAGCATGTCTATCCCTCGAGATGTCTAAGGCATCTGTGCATGTCCGTTGGTGCGTGTAAATTTATGTGTGTATGTCATTGTGTCTGTCTATCTGTAAGAATGTCTATGTGTATGTGCAACTGTCTGTGGAAATCATCACCATGAATTTGGTATGTCCTGGAACTTAAAAAAAAGACTTGGGAAAGTAATATGGCTGTGAACTTTTGTCTCAGCTTTGGTTCAGTGGCAGCATTCTTGACTGAATCAGGAGTTTGTGTGTTCAAGTCGCACTCCTGAGACTTGAGCATATAATCTTCGCTGACACTCAACTGCAGCACTTGGGGAATTTTGCAGTGTTGAAACTGTTGACTTTCGGATGAAATGTTAAATTGAAGCTCCGTCTGCGCACTCGGGTGGTTGTGAGAGGTCCCAGAGCATTACTCGAAAAAGAATAGGAGAGTTGCCCCCGTGTCAATATTCCGAAAAATGTTCGGAAATCCTCCCTGAAACCCGATGTGTTTGTGTGTGTCTGTGGAGGTGGAGTTGAAGCCCAGATTCTCACATAGACAGAATCCGATCGCTGACGGCACCAGGATGGCCGAGTGGTTAAGGCGTTGGGCTTAAGATCCAATGGGTTCATACCCGCGAGGGTTCGAACCCCACTCCTGGTAATTACTTAATTAAACAATGATTTCTCCCATTCTGCTCAGTGATAACTGATTTTCATCTGTTGCATTTGCATTTTTCTGTAGCTCGGTGACAATCTGAGCAGATAATGAAATGAAATTGCGAAATGTGTCTGTATCGCTCAGTCTCTGTCTCTCGCTTTGTCTTTAGAGAGCTGTATATGTATTTGTGTGTTTGAGTCTTTGTCTCTCTCAGTCTGCCTCTCTCTGATTCACTCTGTCTGTCCCTGTTTCTCTGTTTGTCTCTGTCTCTCAATCTGTCTCCTTCACACGGTATCCAGTTCTGTTCCAATGGGATTCTGTCATACTCTCTGTCTGACTGTCTCGTTCTTTCCCATCATCTATGTCTTTGCCTGACTCTGCTCGTCCCTGTCTCTAACCTGATGAGTATTTCCATCATTTTCTGTTTTTGTCTCGATGTCTCTCTCTCTCTATTTATCTTTCTCTCTATCTGTCTCCCTCTTTGCCTCTCTCCTTGTCCCTGTCTTTCTCTCACTCTTTCCCTCCCTCTCTTTATAAATCACACAGACACATCACTGTATATGTATGTGTTTGAGTCTTTGCCTCACTCAGTCTGACCCTCCCTCTCAGTCTCAAACTTTCTGTCTCTCTCTGTCTCTACCTCGCTGTCTGTTTCTCTCTGTTTCACTGTTTGTCTCTGTCTCTCAATGTGCCTGTCTCTTTCTCACGTTGTCCAGTTGTGTTCCAATGGGATTCTCTCATTCTCTCTGTCTGACTGTCTCACTCTTTCCCATCATCTCTGTCTATCTATGTCTCTGCCTGCCTGTCTCTCTTTGCCTGTCGCTGGTAGTTCCTCTCTATAACCTGCTGAGAATTTCCAACATTTTCTTTTTATTTCTTTGTCTCTCTGTCTATCTGTCGCTCTCTCTCCATCTGTCTCTCTCCTTGTCACTGTCTTTATGATTGTCTTTCTCTCACTCTTTCCCTCTTTCTCTTTATAGATCACACACACAGATCTCGTTAGATGGATGTGTTTGGGAGTCTTTTTCTCACTCAGTCTGCCTCTCGTTTTCAGTCTCACACTTGCTGTCTCTCGTTGTCTCGATCTCGCTGTCTGTCTCTCCCTGTTTGTCGGTTTGTCTCTGTCTCTCAATGTGTCTGTCGACTTCGCATGGTGTCCAGTTCTATTCACAGCTCGAATATTGCTTTGACAAAACCCATGCGCATCAATTCCTCGTGGGAAAGTGGTGAATATCCCCGCCTGTCACACGGGAGATCACGGTTCAATTCCCTAACGGGGAGGCTGCATTTTACAAAAGGCAGAATTTTTCTTCTGTTTCTTGGTATAGAGTCATATTAAAAAGTTCCAGGGCAATATAGAGCAGCAGAAATACAGCCTCTTCCAGATTTATAGCAAACGGTGACTTTTTCACGATTCTGTGGCCGTCTGCTGCACAGAGATGGATGGTTAAGTTTTAACTGAGTAACATTTAAAAAGGCACGAGTCAGTCGTCGTGGCCCATTGGTTCAGGCCATAGACTAAAAATCCATTCGGGTTTCCCCGCATAGATTTGAATCCTGCCGACTCCGTTTCTCAGCATATTTCATTCTGTTTGACAATTTAACCAGTTCCCTGCAAAACTTATTCTGAGATAGACGGAACAACGTCCCACACCTTTCAATGCCGCCGCTATTTTCTTTCTTTCATTAATCTGCAACATTCACGATACATACGGATAGAAAATCGCAAAAATCAGCCAAAGTTGCGACAATGATTCAGCATGTCTATCCCTCGAGATGTCTAAGGCATCTGTGCATGTCCGTTGGTGCGTGTACATTTTTGTGTGTGTGTCTCTGTGTCTGTCTATCTGTAAAAATGTCTTTGTGTATGTGCAACTGTCTGTGGAAATCATCACCATGAATTTGGTATATCCTGGAACTTAAAAAAAAGACCTGGGGAAAGTAATATGGCTGTGAACTTTTGTCTGAGCTTTGGTTCAGTGGCAGCACACTTGACTGAATCAGGAGTTTGTGTGTTCAAGTCGCACTCCTGAGACTTGAGCATATAATCTTGGCTAACTCTCAACTGCAGCACTTGGGGAATTTTGCATTGTTGAAACTGTTGACTTTCGGATGAAATGTTAAATTGAAGCTCCGTCTGCGCACTCTGGTGGTTGTGTGAGGTCCCAGAGCCTTGCTGGAAAAAGAATAGGAGAGTTGCCCCCGTGTCAATATTCCGAAAAATGTTCGGAAATGCTCCCTGAAACCCGATGTGTTTGTGTGCGTCTCTGGAGGTGGAGTTGAAGCCCAGATTCTCACATAGACAGAATCCAAATGCTGACGGCACCAGGATGGCCGAGTGGTTAAGGCGTTGGGCTTAAGATCCAATGGGTTTATACCCGGGTGGGTTCGAACCCCACTCCTGGTAATTACTTAATTAAACAGTGATTTCTCCCATTCTGCTCAGTGATAACTGATTTCCATCTGTTGCATTTGCATTTTTCTGCAGCTCGGTGACAATCTGAGCAGATAATGAAATTAAATTGGGAAATGTATCTGCATCGTTCAGTCTCTGCCTCTCGCTCTCTCTTTAGAGAGCTGTATATGTATTTGTGTGTTTGAGAGTCTTTGTCTCTCTCAGTCTGCCTCTCTCTGATTCACTCTGTCTTTCCCTGTTTCTCTGTTTGTCTCTGTCTCTTAATCTGTCTGCTTCACACGGTATCCAGTTCTGTTCCAATGGGATTCTGTCATACTCTCTGTCTGACTGTCTCGTTCTTTCCCATCATCTATGTCTTTGCCTGTCTCTGCTCGTCCCTGTCTCTAACCTGATGAATATTTCCATCATTTTCTGTTTTTGTCTCGATGTCTCTCTCTCTCTATTTATCTTTCTCTCTATCTGTCTCCTTCTTTGTCTCTCTCCTTGTCCCTGTCTTTCTCTCACTCTTTCCCTCCCTCTCTTTATAAATCACACAAACACATCTCTGTATATGTATGTGTTTGAGTCTTTGCCTCACTCAGTCTGACCCTCCCTCACAGTATCAAACTTTCTGACTCTCTCTGTCTCTACCTCGCTGTCTGTTTCTCCCTGTTTCGCTGTTTGTCTCTGTCTCTCAATGTGCCTGTCTCTTTCTCACGGTGTCCAGTTGTGTTCCAATGGAATTCTCTCAGTCTCTCTGTCTGACTGTCTCACTCTTTCCCATCATCTCTGTTTATCTATGTCTCGGCCTGCCTGTCTCTCTTTGGCTGTCGCTGGTAGTTCCTGTCTCTAACCTGCTGAGAATTTCCAACATTTTCTTTTTATTTCTTTGTCTCTCTGTCTATCTGTCGCTCTCTCTCCATCTGTCTCTCTCCTTGTCACTATCTTTATGATTGTCTTTCTCTCACTCTTTCCCTCTTTCTCTTTATAGATAACACACACAGATCTCTTTAGATGTATGTGTTTGAGAGTCTTTTTCTCACTCAGTCTGCCTCTCGTTTTCAGTCTCACACTTGCTGTCTCTCGTAGTCTCGATCTCCCTGTTTGTCGGTTTGTCTCTGTCTCGCAATGTGTCTGTCGACTTCTCATGGTGTCCAGTTCTATTCACAGCTCTAATATTGCTTTGACAAAACCCAGGCGCATCAATTCCTCGTGGGAGAGTGGTGACTATCCCCACCTGTCACACGGGATACCACGGTTCAACTCCCTAACGGGGATGCTGCATTTTACAAAAGGCAGAATTTTGCTTCTGTTTCTTGGTATAGATTAATATTAAAACGTTCCAGAGCAATATAGAGCAGCAAAAATACAGCCTCTTCCAGATCATTAGCAAACGGTGACTTTTTCACGAATCTGTGGCCGTCTGCTGCACATAAATGGATAGTTGAGTTTTAACTGAGTAACATTTAAAAAGGCAGCGAGCCAGTAGTCGTGGCCCAGTGGTTAAGGCCATAGACGAAAAACCTATTCGGGTATCCCCGCATAGATTTGAATTCTGCCAACTCCGTTTCTCAGCATATTTCATTCTGTTTGACAATTTAATCAGGTCCCTGCAAAACTGATTCTGAGATAGACGGAACAACGTCCCACACCTTTCAATGCCGCCGCTGTTTTCTTTCTTTCATTAATCTGCAATATTCACGATACATACGGATAGAAAATCGCAAAAATCAGACAAAGTTGCGACAGTGATTCAGCCTGTCTATCCTTCGAGATGTCTAAGGCATCTGTGCATGTCCGTTGGTGCGTGTACATTTTTGTGTGTGTGTCTCTGTGTCTGTCTATCTGTAAAAATGCCTATGTGTATGTGCAACTGTCTGTGGAAATCATCACCGTGAATTTGATATGTCCTGGAACTTAAAAAAAAGACTTGGGGAAAGTGATATGGCTGTGAACTTTTGTCTCAGCTTTGGTTCAGTGGCAGCATTCTTGACTGAATCAGTAGTTTGTATGTTCAATTCGCACTCCTGAGACTTGAGCATTTAATCTTGGCTAACACTCAACTGCAGCACTTGGGGAATTTTGCAGTGTTGAAACTGTTGACTTTCGGATGTAATGTTAAATTGAAGCTCCGTCTGCGCACTCGGGTGGTTGTGTGAGGTCCCAGAGCATTGCTGGAAAAAGAATAGGAGAGTTGCCCCCGTGTCAATATTCCGAAAAATGTTCGGAAATGCTCCCTGAAACCCGATGTGTTTGTGTGCGTCTCTGGAGGTGGAGTTGAAGCCCAGATTCTCACATAGACAGAATCCAAATGCTGACGGCACCAGATGGCCGAGTGGTTAAGGCGTTGGGCTTAAGATCCAATGGGTTTATACCCGGGTGGGTTCGAACCCCACTCCTGGTAATTACTTAATTAAACAGTGATTTCTCCCATTCTGCTCAGTGATAACTGATTTCCATCTGTTGCATTTGCATTTTTCTGCAGCTCGGTGACAATCTGAGCAGATAATGAAATTAAATTGGGAAATGTATCTGCATCGTTCAGTCTCTGCCTCTCGCTCTCTCTTTAGAGAGCTGTATATGTATTTGTGTGTTTGAGAGTCTTTGTCTCTCTCAGTCTGCCTCTCTCTGATTCACTCTGTCTTTCCCTGTTTCTCTGTTTGTCTCTGTCTCTTAATCTGTCTGCTTCACACGGTATCCAGTTCTGTTCCAATGGGATTCTGTCATACTCTCTGTCTGACTGTCTCGTTCTTTCCCATCATCTATGTCTTTGCCTGTCTCTGCTCGTCCCTGTCTCTAACCTGATGAATATTTCCATCATTTTCTGTTTTTGTCTCGATGTCTCTCTCTCTCTATTTATCTTTCTCTCTATCTGTCTCCTTCTTTGTCTCTCTCCTTGTCCCTGTCTTTCTCTCACTCTTTCCCTCCCTCTCTTTATAAATCACACAAACACATCTCTGTATATGTATGTGTTTGAGTCTTTGCCTCACTCAGTCTGACCCTCCCTCACAGTATCAAACTTTCTGACTCTCTCTGTCTCTACCTCGCTGTCTGTTTCTCCCTGTTTCGCTGTTTGTCTCTGTCTCTCAATGTGCCTGTCTCTTTCTCACGGTGTCCAGTTGTGTTCCAATGGAATTCTCTCAGTCTCTCTGTCTGACTGTCTCACTCTTTCCCATCATCTCTGTCTATCTATGTCTCTGCCTGCCTGTCTCTCTTTGCCTGTCGCTGGTAGTTCCTGTCTCTAACCTGCTGAGAATTTCCAACATTTTCTTTTTATTTCTTTGTCTCTCTGTCTATCTGTCGCTCTCTCTCCATCTGTCTCTCTCCTTGTCACTATCTTTATGATTGTCTTTCTCTCACTCTTTCCCTCTTTCTCTTTATAGATAACACACACAGATCTCTTTAGATGTATGTGTTTGAGAGTCTTTTTCTCACTCAGTCTGCCTCTCGTTTTCAGTCTCACACTTGCTGTCTCTCGTAGTCTCGATCTCCCTGTTTGTCGGTTTGTCTCTGTCTCGCAATGTGTCTGTCGACTTCTCATGGTGTCCAGTTCTATTCACAGCTCTAATATTGCTTTGACAAAACCCATGCGCATCAATTCCTCGTGGGAGAGTGGTGACTATCCCCACCTGTCACACGGGAGACCACGGTTCGACTCCCTAACGGGGATGCTGCATTTTACAAAAGGCAGAATTTTGCTTCTGTTTCTTGGTATAGATTAATATTAAAACGTTCCAGAGCAATATAGAGCAGCAAAAATACAGCCTCTTCCAGATCATTAGCAAACGGTGACTTTTTCGCGAATCTGTGGCCGTCTGCTGCACATAAATGGATAGTTGAGTTTTAACTGAGTAACATTTAAAAAGGCAGCGAGCCAGTAGTCGTGGCCCAGTGGTTAAGGCCATAGACGAAAAACCTATTCGGGTATCCCCGCATAGATTTGAATTCTGCCAACTCCGTTTCTCAGCATATTTCATTCTGTTTGACAATTTAATCAGGTCCCTGCAAAACTGATTCTGAGATAGACGGAACAACGTCCCACACCTTTCAATGCCGCCGCTGTTTTCTTTCTTTCATTAATCTGCAATATTCACGATACATACGGATAGAAAATCGCAAAAATCAGACAAAGTTGCGACAGTGATTCAGCCTGTCTATCCTTCGAGATGTCTAAGGCATCTGTGCATGTCCGTTGGTGCGTGTACATTTTTGTGTGTGTGTCTCTGTGTCTGTCTATCTGTAAAAATGTCTATGTGTATGTGCAACTGTCTGTGGAAATCATCACCATGAATTTGATATGTCCTGGAACTTAAAAAAAAGACTTGGGGAAAGTGATATGGCTGTGAACTTTTGTCTCAGCTTTGGTTCAGTGGCAGCATTCTTGACTGAATCAGGAGTTTGTGTGTTCAAGTCGCACTCCTGAGACTTGAGCATTTAATCTTGGCTAACACTCAACTGCAGCACTTGGGGAATTTTGCATTGTTGAAACTGTTGACTTTCGGATGAAATGTTAAATTGAAGCTCCGTCTGCGCACTCTGGTGGTTGTGTGAGGTCCCAGAGCATTACTCGAAAAAGAATAGGATACTTGCCCCTGTGTCAATATTCCGAAAAATGTTCGGAAATGCTCCCTGAAACCCGATGTTTATGTGTGTGTGTTGCTGTGGGGGTGGAGCTGAAGGCCACATTCTCACAGAGACAGAATCCAAACGCTACAAAGACCAGGATGGGCGAGTGGTTACGGCGTTGGCCATAAAATTCAATGGGTTTTTCCCGCGTTGATTCGAAGCCCAAACCTAGAATCTCTTTAATTTAACAGAGATTTTTCCCATCCTGCCCAGTGATACATGATTCTCATCTGTTGAATCTGCAATTTTCTGTAACTCTGTGACACTCTAAGCCGAGCATGAAATGAAATTGTGAAATGTAGCTGTGTATCTCAGTCTCTGCCTTTCTCTCTTTAAAGAGCTGTGTATGTGTTTGTGTGCTTGAGCCTTTGTCTCCCTCAGTCTGCCTCTCTCTGACTCACTCTGTCTGTGCCTGGTTCTCTGTTTGTCTCTGTCTCTCAATCTGTCTCTTTCTCACGGTGTCCAGTTCTGTTCCAATGCGATTCTCTCAGACTCTCTGTCTGACTGTCTCTCTCTTTCCCATCCTCCTTGTCCGTGTCTTTGCCTGTCTCATTTTGTTCCTGTCTCTAATCTGATGAGTATTTGCATCATTTTCTGTTTTTGAAACATAGAAACATAGAAATTAACTGCAGGAGTAGGCCATTAGGCCCTTCGAGCCTGCACCGCCATTCAATATTATCATGGCTGATCATTCTTTCAGTTACCCTTTCCTGTTTTCCTCTCCATCCCACTTCATCCACTTAACCGTAAGGACCATATCTAACTCCCTCTTGAATATATCCAATGAACTGGCTTCAACAACTCTCTGTGGCAGGGAATTCCACAGGTCAACAACTCTCTGAGTGAAGAAGTTTCTACTCATCTCACTGCTAAATGGCCTACCCCTTATCTTAAGACTATGTCACCTAGTTCTGGCTTCCCCAACATCGAGGACATTCTTCCCGAATCTAACCTGTGCAGTCCCGTCAGAATCTTATATGATTCTATGAGATCCCCTCTCATCATTCTAAACGCCAGTGATTAAAGGCCTAGTTGATCCAATCTCTCCTCATATGACAGTCCTGCCATCCCTGGAATCAGTCTGGTGAACCTTCGCTGCACTCCCTCAACAGCAAGAACGTCCTTCCTCAGACTAGGAGACCAAAACTGAACACAATATTCCAGGTGTGTCCTCACGAAGGCCTTGTGCAACTGCAGTAAGATCTTCTGGCTCCTATATTCAAATCCTCTAGCTACGAAGGCCAACATACCATTTGCCTTCTTTACCGCCTGCTGTACCTGCATGCCCACTTTCAGTGACTGATGAACCATAACACCAAGGTCTCACTGCACCTCCCCTTTTTCTAGTTTTCCGCCATTCAGATAATATTCTGCCTTCGTGTTGTTGCCCCCAAAATTGATAACCTCACATTTATCCACATTATACTGCATCTGCCATGTATTTGCCCACTCACCTAATCTGTTAAATTCACCCTGCAGCCTCTTAGCGTCCTCCTCACAGCTCGGACCGCCACCCAGTTTAGTGTCATCCGCAAACTTGGAGATATTACACTCTATTCCTTCAACCAAATCGTTCATGTATATTGTAAAGAGCTGGAGTCCCAGCACTGAGCCCTGCGGCACCCCACTAGTCACTTCCTGCCAGTTTGAAAAGGAACCGTTTATCCCGATTCTCTGCATCCTGTCTGCCAACCAGTTCTCTATCCATGTCAGTACATTAATCCCAATACCATGCGCTTTGATTGTGAGCACCAATCTCTCGTGCGGGATCTTGTCAAAAGCCTATTGAAAGTCCAAATACACCACATCCACTGGTTCTCCCTTGTCCACTCTACTCATTACATCCTCAAAAAATTCCAGAACATTCGTCAAGCGTGATTTCACTTTCATAAATCCATGCTGACTCGGTCCGATCCTGTCACTGCTTTCCAAGTGGGCTGCTATTTCATCCTTAATGATTGATTCCAATATTTTCCCCACGACTGATGCCAGGCTAACCGGTCTATAATTAGCTGCTTTCTCTCTCCCTCCTTTTTTAAAAAGTGCCATCACATTAGCTACCCTCTAGTCCATAGGAACTGATCCAGAGTCGATAGATTGTTGGAAAATGATCACCAATGCATCCACTATTTCTAGGGCCACTTCCTTAAGTACTCTGGGATGCAGACTATCAGGAGCCGGGGATTTATCGGCTTTTAATCCCAACAATTTCTCCAACACAATTTCCCGCCAATAAGGATATCTTTCAGTTCCTCATTCTCACGAGACGCACAGTCCCCTCGTACATTCGGAAGGTTTTTTGTATCTTCCTTTGTAAAGACAGAACCAAATTATTGTCTCTATCTGTCTTTCTCTCTATCTGTCTCCCTCTTTGTCTCTTTCTTTGTCCCTGTCTTTGTCTCTCTCATTGCATCATATTTGATCCCTTCTCTTTATGGAGCACACAAACACATCTCTGTGTATGTATGTGTTGGAGTCGTTTTCTCATTCAGTCTGACCCTCCCTCTCAGTCTCAAACTTTCTGTCTCTCTTTGCCTCTATCTCGCAATCTGTCTCTCCCTGTTTCCCTGTTTGTCTGTCTCTCAACGTGTCTGTCTCTTTCTCACGATGTCCAGTTCTGTTCCAGTGGGATTCTCTCTGCCTCTCTGTCTGACTGTCTCTCTCATTCCCATCATCTCTGTCTGTCTATGTCTCGACCTGTCTGTCTCTATTTGCCTGTCTCTGTTAGTTCCTGTCTCTAACCTGCTGAGTATTTCCATCATTTTCTGTTTATATCTCTGTATATCTCTCTATCTGTCGCTCACTCTTCATCTGTCTCTCTCCTTGTTACTGTCTTTATCACTGTCTTTCTCTCACTGTTTCCCTCTCTCTCTTTATATCTGTATGTGTGTGTGTTTGTGTCTTTTTCTCACTCAGTCTGCCTCTGCTTCTCAGTCTCACACTTTCTGTCTCACGTTATCTCTATCTTGCTGTCTGTCTCTCCCTGTTTGTCGGTTTGTCTCTGTCTCTCAATGTGCGTGTCTAGTTCTCATGGTGTCCATTTCCGTTCTCAGCTCGATTCCTGCACTGACAGAATCCACACCCGTCAGCTCCTCATTCATGTCTTAGTTAATATCCCTCTCTGTCACGCGCGAGGTAGGCGTTCAATTCGCCGACGAGGATGAAGCTTTTTTAAAATGTTGAATATTACTTCTGTATGTCCTGAAACTTTATAAAAAGACTTGGGGAAAATAATACGGATCTGAACTTTGGTATCGGCTTTGTTTCAGTGGCAGCATTCTCGACTGAATAAGGAGGTTGTGTGTGTAAGTCCCACTCCTGAGACTTGAGCATATAATCTTGGCTGACACTCAAATGCAGTAATTGGGGGATTTTGCATTGTTGAAGCTGTTGACTTTCGGATAAAATGTTAAATTGAAGCTCCGTCTGCACCCTCGGGTGGATGTGAAAGTTCCCAGAGCATTACTCGAAAAAGAACAGGAGAGTTGCCCCTGTGTCAATATTACTATAAATATTCGAAAATGCTCATTGAAAACCTGTGTCTGTGAGAGTGGAGCTGCAGCCCAGATTCTCACAGAGATAAAATCCGAATACTGACAAAAACAGAATGGCCGAATTGTTAAGGTGTTGGACGGAAAATCCAATGGGTTTATACCTGCATGGGTTCGAACCCCACTCCTGGTAAATCTTTAAATTCAAACCGATTTCCTGCCATCCTGCTCAGTTACACCTGAATCTATTCTGTTGAATCTGCATTTGTCGATAACTTTCTAACATTCAAACAAATGGGATTGTGCAATGTATCTGTGCCTCTCACTCTCTGTCTTTAGAATGCTCTTTATGTGTTTGAGTCTGACTCTCTGTGTCTGAGGATCTAGAAGCTGAATTTAGGGAGCTGGGAGCAAAATTAACAAATCGGACCTCAAAGGTAGCAATCTCAGGGATAGCTGCCACTTTTCAGAGTAGGAATCGCAGGATAGTTCAGATGACTGTGTGTTGCAGAAGGGAGGGATTCAATTTCTTGGGACATTGGAACCGTTCTGTGGGAGCTGGGACCTGTGCAAACCGGACGGTCTGCACCTCAGCAGAACCAATGTCCACGAGTGAGAGTTTGCTCGTGTTGTTGGGTAGGGGTGAAACTGATATGGCAGCGGGATGGGAACCTTTGGGGGCAGAAAAGTAAGGGTGGAGGGCAGAGAAACCCAAAGGAAAAAATCAAAAAGGGCCACATTGCAGCAAACTTCTAAAGGGACAAGGTGTGTTAAGATAACAAGCCTGAAGGCACTGTGACTCAATGCGAGGAGTATTCGTAATAAGGTGGAGAAATTAACTGCACAGGCAGCAATTAATGACTATGATGCAATTGGCATCACGGAGAAATGGCGCCAGGGTGACGAAGGCCGGCAACGCAACATCCAGGGGTATTCACCTGTCAGGAAGGATAGACAAAAAGGAAAAGGAGGTGGGGTGGCATTGCTGGTTGAAGAGGAAATTAACACAATAGTCAGGAAGGACATTCGCGTGGATTCTACGTGGGTGGATCTGTGGAATATCAAAGGGAAAAAAACGCTAGTTGAAGTTGTGTACCACCAAACAATCGTAGTGAGTTTGCTGACAGCATCCAACAAGAAAGTAGGGATGTGTGCAATAAAGGTACATTAGTTATCATGGGCGACTTTAATCTACACATAGATTGGGCTAACCAAACTGGTAGCAATACGGTGGAGAAGGATTTGCTGGAGTGTATTAGCGATGGTTTTCTCGACCAATATGTCGAGGGACCATCTAGAGGGCTGGCCATCCTCGACTGCTTGATGTGTAATGAGAAAGGACTAATTAGCAATCTTGTTGTGCGAGGCCCCTTGTGGAAGAGTAACCACAATAAGGTACAACTCTTTGTTAAGGTGGAGAGTGAAACAATTAATTCTGAGACTGGGGTCCTGAACTTAAGGAAAGATAACTTCGATGTATGAGACATGAATTGGCTAGAATAGATTGGGACATGATACATAAAGGGTTGACGGCAGATAGGCAATGGAAAACATATAAAGATCACATGGATGAACTTCAACAATTGGACATCCCTGTCTGGAGTAAAAATAAAATGGGGAAGGTGGCTCAACCGTGGCTAACAAGGAAAATTAAGGATAGCGTTAAATCCAAGGAAGAGGCATATAAATTGGTCAGAAAAAGCATCAACCCGAGGACGGGGAGAAATTTAGAATTCAGCAGAGGAGGACAAAGGGTTTAATTAGGAGGGGGAAAATAGAGTATGAGAGGAAGCTTGCTGGGAACATAAACACTTCTATAAATATGTGAAGCGAAAAAGAGTAGTGAAGGCAAACGTAGGTCCCTTGCAGTCAAATTCAGGTGAATTTATAATAGGGAACAAAGAAATGGTAGACCAGTTGAACAAATACTTTGGTTCTGCCTTCACGAAGGAAGACGCGCATAATCTTCTGGAAATGGTACGTGACCGAGGGGCTAGTGAGAAGGAGGAACTGAAGAAAATCCTTATTTGTGGGAAATTGTGTTAGGGAAATTGATGGGACTAAAAGCCGATAAATCCCCGGGGCCTGATTGTCTGCATCCCAGAGTACTTAAGGAAGTGGCCCTAGAAATAGTGGATGCATTGGTGATTATTTTCCAACAGTCCATCGATTCTCGATCAGTTTGTATGGACAGGAGGGTAGCTAATGCAACACCACATTTTGAAAAAGATGGGAGAGAGAAAACGGGTAATTATAGACCGGTTAGCCTGACATCAGTGGTGGGGAAAATGTTGTAATTCATTTTTAAAGATGAAATAGCAGCCCATTTGGAAAGCAGTGACAGGATTGGTCCAAGTCAGCATGGATTTATGAAAGGAAAATCATGCTTGACAAATCTTCTAGAATTCTGTGAGGATGTAACTAGTAGAGTCGACAATGGAGAACCAGTGGATATGGTGTAGTGGGACTTGCAAAATACTTTTGACAAGGTCCCACACAAGAGGTTGGTGTGCAAAATTAAAGCACATGGTATTGGGGTTAATGTATTGACGTGGATAGAGAACTCGTTGGCAGACAGGAAGCAGAGAGTCGGGATAAACGGGTTCTTTTCATAATGGCAGGCAGTGACTAGTTGGGTGCCGCAGGGCTCAGTGCTGGGACGCCAGCAATTTACAATATACATTAATGATTTAGATGAAGGAATTTTGTATAATATCTCCAAGTTTGCAGATGACATTATGCTGGAAGGCGGTGTGAAATGTGAGGAGGATGCTAAGAGGCTGCAGGGTGATTTGGACAGGTGAGGTGAGTGGGCAATTGCATGGCAGATGTAGTGTAATGTGGATAAATGTGAGGTTATGCACTTTGGTGGCAGAAACACGAAGGCAGAATATTATTTGAATGGCGGCAGATGAGGAAAAGGGGAGGTGCAACGAGATCCGGGTGTGATGGTACATCAGTAATTGAAGGTTTGCATGCAGGTGCAGCAGACAGAATGAAGGCAAATAGCATGTTGGCCCCATATCTTGGGGATTTGAATATAGCAGCAGGGCGGTCTTGCTGCAGCTGTACAGGGTCTTGGTGAGGCCTCACCTGGAACACTGTGTTCAGTTTTGTTCTAATCTGAGGAAGGACGTTCATGCTATTGAGGGAGTGCAGCAAAGGTTCACCAGACTGATTTCCGGGATGGGAGGACTGACATATGAGGAGAGATAGGATGGACTGGGCCTGTATTCACTGGAGTTTACAAGAATGAGAGGGAACCTCAGAAACATTCTGACGGGACTGGGCAGGTTCGATGCAGGAAGAATGTTCCCGATGTTGGGGAAGTCCAGAACCAGTGGTCACAGTCTGAGGACAAGGGATAAGCCATTTAGGACCGAGATGAGGAGAAACCTCTTCACTCAGAGACTTGTTAACCTGTGGAATTCTCTTCCGCAGAACGTTGTTGATGCCAGTTCATCAGATATATTCAAGAGGGAGTTGGATATGGCCCTTAAGTTAATGGGATCAAGGGGTGTGTAGCGAAAGCTGGAAAGGGGTACTGAGGTGAATGATCAGCCATGATCTTATTGAATGTTGGTCCAGGCTCGAAGGGGCGAATGGTCTATTCCTGCAACCTTTTTCTATGTTTCTATGTTTCAGCGTGCATGCATCTAATAGCCCAGTGTGCTGTGCCATTTCGTTTAACTGGGTGCTATTTATTGAATCTGTAACTCGCCCGGTTTGTATCTGATCCATATTGTGTCTCACCTGACCAATCATCCACCTCCCATAGGCATGACATGTGTCTCTTTTCCTGTCCTCGGCATCGTCCTCTCAATTCCTGCTTATTTAGCTCGTTAATTGTTCGTGCATGGCCTTCCAATATGGATACACCCTGTAGCATTTTTTTGGATGTTTTGGATCCTAACTGTGAAGATTCTATCCCAATCCTGGTCTGTTTCCTGATTAGTAAATCCGTTGTTCCCCTCAAACTATCCACACTTGCCTGGATCGCCTGTATATCTGGTGCACCTACTAGAGATGTCGCTGTACAGTTAATACGTCATTTGCTATAGACCTCCTCTTTCTTCCTTCTTTGTGTCTCAGCTGCTTGTGTTACTCCCTTGCTCCTGATGTGTCACTAGTTATTCTCAGGATTGTGTCTAGCAATCATGTTTACAATGCTTTAGTCTTGTGGCTAATTTTTTCTGGCTGTTCAATTTATGCTCACAGGTCACATTTCATGCTGGACATTTTCAAATAACAACATTACTTCTGTTCCAGTTTTAACTACCACGCATAACTACCACGCAATTTCCCAAGGTTTATTCCCCTGGTTTACAATATTCAGGTAACATTTTTTACACAATTTATTTGAAAATACTTTCTGAGCTAGAAGCTTTTGCATCAAGAGTTTACACAAAGGAAGATGGGGCGTACTTCCCCAGTAATTTTTTTTTAAACCAACATGCATTTTTTATCTTTTGCTTAACAAATCTATCCTTTGTGCATTTCCTAGCTCCAGAACATATCTTCCGAATAACTCCACAACTGGGTTTCTAGATTAAAATGTAATTCAATTCTAGGTTCATACTTTCTTAAAACTTCCCTCATACAGGACAACACTGCAAAGGGTTAAAAAAAAACTTGCACTCTGTCTGAAAAAGTGGGTGGAGCCAAAACAGCAGACAGCTCCACCACTTTCTGAAGCAGGCTTTCAGACACATGAAAAATTCATTAATTCCCACCTCAAATATTCCGCAGTCAAAAATCACACAATCACTTTCATTCAAAGACAGACATTCACAAAATGCTCTCTTCATTCAACAAAGCTTATTGTTTGGCCGGCTCTAATTTCGGATCCATACTTCACTTCAGGTAGTCAGTAACAGTTTTTATCATGGTCTTCCGAAAAATATCTACTAAGCTAGTCTCCTGGCCCCCAATGAATCCTTTATTTTCCTCTGCTCCTAATCATAACCCTGTTAGTGTGGGGATACAAATTTGGGGCAAATTCCTCTGTCCATTCCCTTCTGTCATCTATATCTATTTTTATACTTACATCCTCTTGTCTTTTGTCACTTTTTCTGTCCATCTCACCTTCGGCTATCTTTCTATTCATCTTTCCGGCTGTTAAACTGCTCTTTTTCGCTTCATCATATCCTGCCTTAACCATCTTCTTAAGCTTTTCAGATTTATCTCTCAGAAACTCTTCTGGTGGTTTATACCTCACCCCTCCAAATGCCTTAGCAGATTCCTTTGCCATTTCATACACAGGGGCTTTTTCCCCAGTTCCTGTTTTACCATCTTTACTTAAGCGGAACGATTTACACCGAGGCTTTTACCCCGATATCCCGTATACGTACTTATTCTCCCGACACATGTATTTACTTAATTTGTCCTGACGCACCCATCAACTGGATTTACTGGCTGCACAGACTCTGCTTCAGATTCGTTGGATCTGGTTACTTTGCGAGGAGAATTCCTCAAGGTAATTCTCTACTCATTCGTTGTTAGGTTGGTGGGCTTTTTGAGTCTAATCTGCCCGTCCAGTAGATCCTGCTGACTGCGCCAAGTTGTTAGGGTAAACTTCAAACCACCATTCGGAGTCCGTTAGCCTTAAAGTAAATGCAGTTTTTATTAATAAAAGATACAAGCCAACAGGGGAGCTATCCTTGAAGGAATGCTCAGAGAAACTGCCAGAGACATCTTATTTTATACAGTTTCAGATTATAGCATTACATAATTACGCAAGTTACAATTAATACGTGCTGATTGATTATTACATGATTATCTGGTAGGTTGCTTCCTCCAATTTGACCTCTATATGTTCAATTGGTAATTCAGGATACATGTTCTTATGATGCTTTTTATTTAACTTGTATTTTGTTATAGAATTCAAATCCTATGTTATCTGTGTCTGTGCCCAGCTCCCAAGACCTTTGGTCTATGAATTGGAACATCTGACCCTGTGCGGAAGGCATCTCACACATGCTTTTCACAGTCTGAAAAACAGGCTGTGGGATCCATTTAAAAATCTGTTAAATCCATTTCAAAACATCCCAATTATTATTATTAATTGTAATTACGATTTGTGATCTGCTCTTTCAGTCGATTATGGGGTATCTTATCGAAGGCCTTTGGAATATCTAGATAAATTACATCTACTACATTCCGTTAGTTTACGCTATCTGTTACTTCTTCGAAAAATTCAAAGCATTTGGTCAATTCAAGACTTTCCCTTTTATAATCCATGCTGACTATTCATTTTTGGTTTCTAGTTGCTCTTCCACTTTCTCCTTTAGTAGGGATTCCATTATTTTTCCTACCAAGGATGTTAAGTTGACTGGGCTATAGTTCCTCAGACACGTTCCATCTCCCTTCTTAAAAATAGGTATTACATTAGGTATCTGCCAATCCTCCGGCACTGCACCTTATTCTAACGAAATATTAAATATGTTTATTAATGCCTCTGCTATCTCTTCCCAAGATGTAATTCGTCCGAAGCAAGCATTTTATCCTTTTTCGGTTTGATTAGTTTAAATAATATTTTCCTTTTGTTCTTATTAAATGCAGTTATTTAATTTCTAATATCATCCGATGTCATGTCCACCTTTTTGTCTCCCTGATAAATACTGATGCAAAGTAATTGTTTAATATTTCTACCTATCTCTGCCTGTGGACAACCTTCTGAGCCACGTACCTTGGTATGTATTGTGGCTGTCCTCCACTCAATCTGTATCCTTCTCGTTAAAGGTAACGAGTATATCTTACCTGTTCGACAGGAGCAGTGTCTCATTCTCAGCGTCTCCTCAGTTCTCGCTACATGGCACCCATCCAGCCACGGACTTTCCTGAACCTGCGCTTTTCTGTGGGGTGTGACTGTTTTCTGGATTAAACTATCCAGAAATCACTTCTCCTGTGTGTTTCAGAATGTGTCGAACTCGCACTCCAGCCCAATTACCCTGAGCCAGAGAGAATAAAGCAGAGACATTTCCTGCAGATGTGGAAATGCGGGACAGATTTGCTGTCCACAAACTCTCACACACTGCAGTCTTGACTCATTGCCTACCCTGCCATCTTTAGTTATTTTTTAAAAATGTATTTGCTTATTTACACACTGAATTAATTTAAATAGTTAGTTTTTATTCAAACGGTTATTTATAATTCTATTAATTAATTAGGTTATATAGTTAAATTATTATTTTAATTAAGTGTTGTTATTGCTCCCAGGTCTTAGTTTAGACCAAGCTTCGAGAAAAAGGCAATACTCACCAAACATTCATCTACCTGCTGTATTTTGGAGACCAAAGCAACACCTCCTTCCACCACTGTTCCCATTCCAATTCTCTCCAAATTCCGTTTAATATCACTGTGCTGAACACACTGTGCATCAGCAGTTAGTGTTTATTCTTATCTTTGGAGCCACACACAAGTTGTCTCAGCTCCATGCCCATTGCTCGCAGTAATTAGCACATATTGAAGATTAACACTTACAGCTGACTGATATTTAACTACCACTAACAGGCAGTTTCTGCTAACTACATTTGTTAAAGTTCTAAGTTCAATTCAAAACGTTAAACTAAATTTCCCTTCTTACAGCTAATACTCAGCCAGACTCACCCAGGACTTACCATTGAATCCCACTCGCTCCCCATTCCCAAGTTTAACACTCTCCTTGTGCCCTCCGTTTAAGATCAGGATGTGGTGATAGAGTAAACTCTGGCATGGTGTGCTGGGCCGAAAGGGGACGGGGTGGGGAAGGTCGCTCTGTAAATTTGCAGTCTACAGGCAGTCGGGCTGCTGACTCCACGAGCCCCCAGGGAAACCACAAGAAACAGGCTGAGACCAACGTGCAGCCGTGGCCACCAAATGACCTCTTTCTATGTTGCAGACGTTAAGTTACTCTATGTAAGGTGATGGGTGAAGGAGAAGGGATGTCTGAAATCCGATTGTTGGTCAACAACAGACCAGGGCTTGGTCAGAAGGGCAGGTCTGTGATGTCACAATGCTCAGGCACAGTGTCATGGGGGTTTCACCGCTGTATTACTTCACAGGTACAGTAATACCGAAACAAACTCGTTACCACCCTCTTTGAACACTGTATATTATGGGCTATGTTTAGCAAGGAGAATTGACAGAGACTGAGGAGGAGCTGAGTTCAATGTGCGGGGATCACTTCATCCTGCAGATCACTGCATTGTTCAGGCAGATTTACAAAGGAACGTTACAGTGGTGAATGTCACTGGGACATACTCCGTCTGCAGGAGACCCTTTAATCCCAAAGGTAGATTATCTGAAAGAAGGATTCGTCGCTATCAGCAGGCGCTGGGGCTGCTCAGGTTAAACCCCACTGGGAGAAAAACACAAGGAGCCTGTAAAAGGCTGAAAGCACTGAGCTTTTGAGCCTTTGAAAGCCTCCCTCCCTGGCTGTTGTTTGGTCCCAGGCCATTTCCACCGTGGTTTCCCTGGGAGTGCTGGTACTGAGCGGCCCTTCCGCCCGTGGACGGTACAGTAACAGAGACACATTCCCCACGCCTTTGGGTAACCAGATCAGACCCGAGCCTGGCGGTCGGGAGCTTTATAAACCTGTCCCAGGCCGCAGCAGAGGTCTTAGCGGGGTTAAAACCTGCAGGGGCCCAGTTGTACTGATCCCCGTGGACTTCCCCACCTCTATCATTTTTGTTAGTCGCTGAATCCGGGCGGTGAAAGATGAAAACAGGCCTCACTGTGTGTGTATCAGAGATGAGCGGATTGGGCAGAAGACCCGCCCAACACATTGTGTGATTCTTATTATTTAATACATTTAAAAATTACAGTAAAGGGATATTTCACCACATTCTTCAACTCCTCTCTGAATTTCACAGCATAAATACATGTGTTGATGCATCAACTCAGGAGCTGAAGCATAAATCCCAATTCCTGTATATAATCAGGTAGATATGCAGAAAGAAATTTTAACGAATACAATCGATTAACCACAGTAGAGCACAGAAACACTGCCCACAAGAGGATAAAATTGCCGGATATAACAAAGAGTAAAATGATGGATTTCCTTCGCATCTCCATCTCTGGGTCACTGGGACCCTCCCCACTAATGTGGGCCCGGAGTCGCCTATGAGCTCTGCTCGATACTAAAAGTGTTTGACATTTAAAGCATTGAGCAGAAGAATCAGAACAAATGGAAAAACGGTGTAATAATATAATGAAGGAATTCAATTACTGCCCATGCTAGTGACGCATAGACATCCCATGTAACAAAACAAAACCAGGGATTATTGGAAATCTGATACATACCTCCAAACATAAACTACCAGAAAGTGTTCTTTGCACAGAACAGCGCACTCACTGTTCCCACAACCCCAGTCACCGTTTTCTCGGTGCAATATTTGGGTTTGAGCTTCTGACAACAAATGACTATACATCGATCAAAGGTAAAATCAACTGTGAACCAGACGGAACAGTCTGTGACTGCGTAAAGCAGGATGGCATGGATATTACACACTCTAATGGCCCACATGAACTCAAAAGCGGTTGAATAACGAATAGATATCAGGTCGAGGATAACGACCAGTAGATCCACCGCTGCCATTGCCACCAGGTAACGGCTGACACACTTGGAGAGACCGCACCTTCGTCGAGACAGGATCATTATTGTCACTAAGTTCACTGCAGGGAAGAGAAAAACAGGGAATTTATATTTCAGATTGAGAGCAATAACAGCTGTCTCAAACAATTACGTGTGAAATGTGTCAGGATTAAATGAACTAGCCAATGGGACTTGTGGTGTGTGGGTCAGGACTGATGAAATCAAATGATGGGACGTGTGCTGTTTGGCACAGGTACAGAATGAACCAATGTATGGGACGTGTGGATGGTGGGACAGGAACTGAATGTACCATGGAAGGGATGTTTGGGTGTTGTGACAGGGAGTGAGTGAAGCGGTGGATCTTATGTGAGGGTGCTGGGTCATGACCGAAATAATTAATGGATTGGACTTTTGCCGGGTGGGTGAAGCGCTGAATGAGACTCTAATATAACGCCATATCCAAGTCAGAGGAAGCAATACTTCAGCACAAGGCGACGTGGAAGTGAGCCTTGCCCACGTCCCACCATAGCCTCAAGAAGTCCCTCAACTCCTCCATCGCCGTCATGCTCTGCGGGGCACCGGAGCGGTCCCTCGCCTCGAGGGTGCAGTTAAAATCTCCCCCGAGGACAATGCAGTCGCCGACGTCGACGGAGCCAAGAAGAGCGGACACCTCTTCAAAGAAGCGCGTTTGCTGCAGTCCGGGCTGAGGGGCGTACACGTTCACGAGATGGAGCTGCACGTCCCCCAGGCAAACCGTGACGTGCAGCAAGCGGCCTGGCATGGGCTCCTCAACCCCCAAGATCTCCGGCTGAAAATGCGGGGCCAACAAGATGGCCACCCCCTAGAAGTGGTGGTGAGGTGGCTCATGCGGACCTCTCCTTGCCATTCCAGGAGCCACGTGGCTTCGTCTCCCGGAACGGTGTGGGTTTCTTGCAGGAAGCACACCGCATATTTCGCCTCCTGCAGGAGCGAAAAATTGTTACATCTACGGTGTGCTTCTCTGCCGCCGTTGATGTTGAGGCTGGCTATGGTTATCTTCATGACAAAAGCATAGTGCAACCTCTACCTAACCTATTGTGGGGGGGGGGGGTGTGGAGTCTTTTGTTGACCTCCACTCCTTCAGCAGCCCAGCGAGGAACCCTTTGAGCCGGCGCAGCTCAAGGCCTTGCGCTTTTGATAAGGGCCCGCCTGCGGCCATGGTTTTAGCGGCGGCGCGGACGGACGCGACGAGCAGCCCCGGCTCGGATCATCTTTCCCGGGACAGATGGGCTTGGTTGCGGCGACCCTGGCTCTGGACCAAAAAGTCCCGGAGTTCCTTTGCAGGAATGAGGAGGGTCTCAGCGGCGGGCAGGAGGAGATCCACCGCCTCACTGGCGATGGACTCGAGATCTTCTCCCGAGTCCCCCATCGAGTCCCCGTCCCCCTCCGGAGGTCGCTGCCAGCAGCCGACCCGTCGACCGCACGAGGTACAGCAAACGGCCCGGCCGCTCCATCCGACCCTGGCTCTGCCCCGACCCCACCCCCAGGATCGTCGGCCGAGCAGTCCGCACTGGGCTCTTTTAAAAGTGGTGCTGGGTCAGGAAGCGACAGCAGAAGGGGTTCCTCCTCCGCCCCAGGAACCGGGCAACACGGAGAGACCTGGTCAAAGAAATGTTCCAAGTCCTCCAAGTACCCCAGCCCCAAAGTAGGGAGCGAGGGTTGTTGTTCTTCCCCCTCCCCGCCGCCACCCTCCGGTCAGCGTGTACAGATTCATTAAAATTGTTAATATTGTGTATTTCTGCTGAGTCGAGCAAATCCCGGGGAAGTTGGTTAATAGCTGGGCGGGCTCAGGTTCGGCCTTTTCGGCCCCACCCGCCTCAGTCCCCGGGACGCTCGACCCGGCGGCATCGTATTCCTCCGCTGGCCCCACGCCCCCCACGACAGGCAGATCTTCCACGCCATCCACGGGAGGCAGAGGCTGGGCAGCCTCGACTGCCCCTCCCTCCCCGGGGACAGATTCCTCCCATCTATGGCGCAGTTTGGGGGCGCTGGTGGGGGACGCGGGACATGCGGCGGGCAACGACTCCTCCGCGGAGGGATGTTGTTCCCCCTCCGCCTCATTGGAGCGGCGCCTCCTTTTGTTCCTGGGGGTGCGTGGAGGCAAGGAGACCTCCATGTCTGCCGAGGCCTCCCGCTCCGCCCCCCCCCTTTTTCTTATCTTGCCCGCGCCCGAGCCCCTCTGCGGTATTGGTCAAGGGCTCATGCAAGGGCTCAGGGCACCCCGCGCTCGCCGGTGACGGGGTTGGGCTGAGCGCGGTCGTCAAACTTTCTGGCACACCGAGGGGACCCGCCTCGAGATGTTTCGCCTTCCTCCGCGCCTTCTTTCCGGTCGGACGCTCTCCCTCCCCCCGGCCAGAGGCCGTGAAACCAAAGGCCTCCGACGATGCCCGCGCACCTATGGCTCCCGGCACGCGGACGCTACTAGGGGGAGGGGTGGCGGCGGCGCCAGCCTTGGCTGCCTTTGGTGGTTTGGTTGTCTTGGAGGCGGGGCAGTTCTTGCGAACTTGCCCCAGCTCCCTACAGGCATGGCACCGCACGCCATCCGACGTCCAGAAGACGCGGTAGGCAGTCCCCTCGTGCACCACATTAAAATTGCCCTCTGTTGTCTCCTCCCGCACCAGCCGGACAAAGAGCTGATGGCGGAAGGAGAACACATGGCGCAGACTGTTCTCTCTGAGGCCGAGCGGTATGGGGTTGAGCCCTGACCTTACCTCCCCCGGTTGGTGCAGGTGAGGGAGGAGGAGCTCAGCGGGAACAAAGGGCGGGACGTTACAAATGATGACCCTCTGCGCGGTGGCCTCGAGAGGGTCCACCGGCAGGAATGTCCCGCCCATAGTGAGACCCTTTTCAAGGGCCAGGGACACCGCCCACTCCGACCCCAGGAAGAATACAGCCTTCCCAGTCATCTTGGAGGCTGCGACAATGGCCGAGGGGCCGACTACCCCAGCCATCGCCCGCACGCACTCCTCAATGCTCATTGTGGGGTGAGTGTAGCTCTTAACCCCGTTTTTCTTAGTAATTAGTCTGAATGGTGGCAGGGCAGCAGGTGGCGCAGGAGGCGCCGTGGATGTGGACGCCGCCTGCGCATAAGTCTTAGCTGGCCCTGCCACCGGCGTGGATGGAGTCGCCATCACGGGGTCCCTTTAAGGGCTACACCCACCCCAGAGTCACAGGCCTTAATGGTCTTAAATTGGCCTCGTTTGAATTTATGAGCAGAGGAGCTCTCAATGAGGCACACCTCTCCCCTAGTTGACAATTGGGGAGGGGCCTTGCTCCCTCTGCTCAGTTGTCTTAATTGTTTTTCCAATTAAGGAGGAAAGGAGCTCTCAGAGAGAGACGGGAGATACATAGCGAGAGTGGGGGGTGGGAAAGAGGGAAGCTGTGAGGGCAGGTCTCCACTCACAGTGATGGGTGGGTGTTTTTCTGGGGCGCACTCGCTAGATGATGGAAAACAAAGCAAGGCACAGTCTTATGGGATGGTCTTCGGGTGGGAGGAGAAGATGTCTTCATCTAGGACAGCTGGAGCCACCCAGGCACACACACCCAACGATGTTTAATAGAGTGATTAGTAAATCTTCAGCCAGGTAGCTCCAGCTATCCCAGGCTAGGCAATGGGGGAGGGGTGCTTCAGTGGTGTGTGGGGCCTAGCTGTGAGCAAGACCCCCACACACTTCCACACACACACCCCCCGCGCTGTTCCGCGCCTCGAAGAAAATCTTCTTTTCTCCCCCCACCAATAAAACAATGTATTTCGGGGAATGCACCAACAACCACCTGTAGAATTTTGTAGAATCTCCCTCCTTCCACACAGGTTTTGCTCTTTTCCCACTCTCTCCAACTCTCTGTAGAAGTAAATAAAGTTGTTGAAATTTTCAGCTCTCCTCTTCTCCCTCTGGACGTTGTATTGCAGCAAGCCAGCCCTTTCCTCCTACTCCTGGGCTGGTCTCAGGGCTCACTCTCGGCCTTCCAGACAGAAGCTTCAGCAGGGAGTTCTTTCTCTCAGCAGCACAGCTCCAACTGAATAGGCCACGCCTCCAAAGCTCCACCATTGGTCCACAGATCCCTGAAGGTAGCAGATCAGGTGGTTAAGAAGGCATACAGAATGCTTGCATTTACTGGCCGAAGCACAGAATACAAGAGCACAGAGGTTATGCTTCAATTGTATAACACTCTGGTTAGCCACAGCTGGAGTTCTGGTTGCTGTATTATAGGAAGGATGTGATTGCACGAGAGAGGGTACAGAGATTGACTTGGATGCTGCCTGGAATGCAGCATCTTAGCTGTGAGGGCAGATTGGATAGGCTGGGTTTCCTCTCATTGGAACAGTGGAGGCTGAGAGGAGACCTCATTGAGGTGACAACATTTTGAGAGGCATGGATATAGTGGATAGCAAGGGTCTATTTCCCTTGGTGGAGGGGTCAGTTACGAGGGGGCATGGTTTTAAGGTGGTTGGTGGAAGGCTCAGAGGGGATTTGAGGGGAGGCTTCTTCACGCAGAGGGTTGTGGGGATCTGGAACTCACTGCCTGGAAGGATGGTGGATGCAGAAGCGCTCACCACATTTAAAAGGTGCTTCGATGGGCACTTGAAGTGCCGTAATCTGCAGCGTTACGGACCTAGAGTTGGTAATTAGGATTAGACTGGATAACCTCCTGTTGGCTGGCGCAGATACGATGGTAAGTACTGCAGCAAATCGAATATGGCCAGGGTGATCTCCTGGGCTCGTTTCGATCGCCTGGATGGGTCAGAGAGGAATTTTCCCAGATTTTTTTCCCCAATTGGCCTGGGTTTTTATCTGGTTTTTGCCTCTCCCATGAGATCACATGGCTCCGGTTGGGGTGGAGTGTAGAATGTTTCAGTGTAAGGGGTGTCGCAGTTGTGTGAGGCGGACTGGTTGGCCCGGGTGCTCTTTTCCTTTCCGCCATTGTTCATTGCTTACAGGTTTATATGTAACCTTCAGGGCTACGGACCGAGGGCCGTGCGGCTCTTTAAGGGTCGGCGTGGACACGATGGGCCGAAATAGCCTCCTGCACTTGTAAATTTCTAAGTTTCTACCAATTACTTTAAATCTATGCCCCTAGTTATTGACCCCTCTGCTAAGAGGAATAGGTCCCTCCTAACCACTCCATCTCGGCCCCTCATAATTTTAGAAACCTCAATAAGTTCTCCCCTCAGCCTCCTCTGTTCCAAAGAAAATAACCCCAGCCGATCCAATCTTTCCTCATACCTAAAATTCTCCAGTCCCGGCATCACCCAGGTAAACTCTTCTATACCTTCTCTTTTCTGTAATGTGATGACCAGAATTGCACGCAGTATTCTAGCTGTAGCCTAACTAGTGTTTTATACAGTTCAAGCTCTTGTATTCTATGCCTCGGCTAATAAAGTCTAGTATCCCGTATGCCTTCTTAACCACCTTATCGACCTGTTCTGCTACCTTCAGGGATCAGTGGACAAACACTCCAAGCATCCCTGTTCCTCTACACTTCTCAGTGTCCGACTATTTATTGTGTATTCCTTTGCCTTGTTCGCCCTCACCAAATGCATTACCTCACACTTCTGCGGATTGAATTCCATTTGCCACTGCTCTGCCCACCTGACAGGTCCATTGATACCTTTCTGCAGTCTACAGCTTTCTTCTTCATTATCAACCACACGGCCAATTTTCGTATCATCAGCAAACTTCGTAGTCATACCCCTGACATTCAAGTCTAAATCGTTGATGTATCCCAGAAACATCCCTCCAGTCACAAAAACACCCATTGACCATTAACCTTTGCTTCCTACCTCAGCCAATTTTGGATCCAAGTTGCCACTTTGCCTTGTATCCCATGGGTTATTACTTTCATGACCAGTCTGCCATGTGGGATCTTATCAAAAGCCTTGTTAAAATCCATATACACAACGTCAAACACAACACCGTCATCGACCCTCCGTGTGACCTCCTCAAAAAATGCAATCAGGTTAACCTTCCATTAACAAATCCGTACTGAATATCCCTGATTAATCCCGGTCTTTCTGAATGAAGATTTATCCTGTCCCTCAGAACTTTTTCCAATAATTGAAAGTCCAAACTGGGGAACTGAATTTTATTTTGTCATACTATCGAGATTGGGGCCAGAGGGACAATAAATAATAATAAATACATTATTTTAAAAATCGGTGATCAGACCTGCAGTATTATCAAAATCTCCAGCTGACGCCAAAAATGGGGAGCGAGGGGCTCTGTGAAGAGAACTGTAAGTGAGCTCAGTCTGAATGCACAGGTTTGTAAATGGGCTGGATGAATGGCAGATGAAATTTAGTGCAGAGAAATCTGATGCAAAACATTTTGGAAGAAAAATGGAGGAAATGTACATTAAATGGTAACATTTTAAAAGGAGTGGAGGGGTAGAGAGATTTGGGGATGTAAAAGTCCCTTTTCTTATTAATTAGCAAGTTCCAGAGTCCAGTGTCAGCAACTTTAATACCTTAATAAGAAATAAGGAAGGAGAGAATAAAAGGAAAAGGAGGTGGGGTAGCATTGCTGGTTAAAGGGGAGATTAATGCAATAGTTAGGAAAGACATTAGCTTGGATGATGTGGAATCTATAGGGGTAGAGCTGCAGAACACCAAAGGGCAAAAAACGTTAGTGGGAGTTGTGTACAGACCTCCAAACAGTAGTAGTGATGTTGGGGAGGGCATCAAACAGGAAATTAGGGGTGCATGCAATAAAGGTGCAGCAGTTATAATGGGTGACTTTAATATGCACATAGATTGGGCTAGCCAAACTGGAAGCAATACGGTGGAGGAGGATTTCCTGGAGTGCATAAGGGATGGTTTTCTAGACCAACATGTCGAGGAACCAACTAGGGGGGAGGACATCTTAGACTGGGTGTTGTGTAATGAGAGAGGATTAATTAGCAATCTCGTTGTGCGAGGCCCCTTGGGAAAGAGTGACCATAATATGGTGGAATTCTGCATTAGGATGGAGAATGAAACAGTTAATTCAGAGACCATGGTCCAGAACTTAAAGAAGGGTAACTTTGAAGGTAAGAGGCGTGAATTGGCTGAGATGGATTGGCGAATGATACTTAAGGGGTTGACTGTGGATGGGCAATGGCAGACATTTAGAGACCGCATGGATGAACATTCCTGTCTGGCGTAAAAATAAAAAATGGGAAGGTGGCTCAACCGTGGCTATCTAGGGAAATCAGGGATAGTATTAAAGCCAAGGAAGTGGCATACAAATTGGCCAGAAATAGCAGCGAACCTGGGGACTGGGAGAAATTTAGAACTCAGCAGAGGAGAACAAAGGGTTTGATTAGGGCAAGGAAAATGGAGTAGGAGAAGAAGCTTGCAAGGAACATTAAGGCAGATTGCATAGGTTTCTGTAGGTATGTAAAGAGAAAAAGATTAGTAAAGACAAACGTAGGTCTCCTGCAGTCAGAATCAGGGGAAGTCATAACGGGGAACAAAGAAATGGCAGACCAATTGAACAAGTACTTTGGTTCGGTATTCACTAAGGAGGACACAAACAACCTTCCGGATATAAAAGGGGTCGGGGGGTCTAGTAAGCAGGAGGAACTGAGGGAAATCTTTATTAGTCGGGAAATTGTGTTGGGGAAATTGATGGGATTGAAGGCCGATAATTCCCCAGGGCCTGATGGACTGCATCCCAGAGTACTTAAGGAGGTGGCCTTGGAAATAGCGGATGCATTGACAGTCATTTTCCAACATTCCATTGATTCTGGATCAGTTCCTATCGAGTGGAGGGTAGCCAATGTAACCCCACTTTTTAAAAAAGGAGGGAGAGAGAAAACAGGGAATTATAGACCAGTCAGCCTGACCTCAGTAGTGGGTAAAATGATGGAATCAATTATTAAGGAAGTCATAGCAGCGCATTTGGAAAATGGTGACATGATAGGTCCAAGTCAGCATGGATTAGTGAAAGGGAAATCATGCTTGACAAATCTTCTGGAATTTTTTGAGGATGTTTCCAGTAAAGTGGACAAAGGAGAACCAGTTGATGTGGTATATTTGGACTTTCAGAAGGCTTTCGACAAGGTCCCACACAAGAGATTAATGTGCAAAGTTAAAGCACATGGGATTGGGGGTAGTGTGCTGACATGGATTGAGAACTGGTTGTCAGACAGGAAGCTTTTCAGAATGGCAGGCAGTGACTAGTGGGGTACCGCAAGGTTCTATGCTGGGGCCCCAGCTGTTTACACTGTATATTAATGATTTAGACGAGGTGATTAAATGTAGTATCTCCAAAATTGCGAATGACACTAAGTTAGGTGGCTGTGTGAGCTGCGAGGAGGATGTTATGAGGCTGCAGAGTGACTTGGATAGGTTAGGTGAGTGGGCAAAGGCATGGCAGATGAAGTATAATGTGGATAAATGTGAGGTTATCCACTTTGGTGGTAAAAACAGAGAGACAGACTATTATCTGAATGGTGACAGATTAGGAAAAGGGGAGGTGCAACGAGACCAGCGTGTCATGGTACATCAGTCATTGAAGGTTGGCATGCAGGTACAGCAGGCGGTTAAGAAAGCACATGGCATGTTGGCCTTCATAGCGAGGGGATTTGAGTACAGGGGCAGGGACGTGTTGCTACAGTTGTACAGGGCCTTGGTGAGGCCACACCTGGAGTATTGTGTACAGTTTTGGTCTCCTAACTTGAGGAAGGACATTCTTGCTATTGAGAGAGTGCAGCGAAGATTCACCAGACTGATTCCCGGGATGGTGGGACTGACCTATCGAGAAAGACTGGATCAATTGGGCTCGTATTCACTGGAGTTCAGAAGAATGAGAGGGGACCTCATAGAAACGTTCAAAATTCTGACGGGTTTAGACAGGTTGTATAGAGGTAGAATGTTCCCAATGTTGGGGAAGTCCAGAACCAGGGGTCACAGTCTAAGGAAAAGGGGTAAGCCATTTCGGACCGAGCTGAGGAGAAACTTCTTCACCCAGAGAGTGGTGAACCTGTGGAATTCTCTACCACAGAAAGTAGTTGAGGCCAATTCACTAAATATATTCAAAATGGAGTTAGATGAAGTCCTTACTACTCGGGGGATCAAGGGGTATGGCGAGAAAGCAGGAAGGGGGTACTGAAGTTTCATGTTCAGCCATGAACTCATTGAATTGCGGTGCAGGCTAGCAGGGCTGAATGGTCTGCTCCTGCACCTACTTTCTATGTTTCTATAAGATGAGCAGTTTCTCCGTCATCCACCGTATCTTATACTGATCCACCAATCAGAGTAAAGATGCAAGTCCCGCGTGTCCACAGTAACTGACACCAGGTCAGCCCGCTGGATGGAACCTCGGGTGCCCGGAGCTTGATCTCCGGTGACTCCAATCCCCACTGCCCCCTTACATCAGTCTCCCCTCACTTTTATACCCTGCACTGATCCACCTCTGGCACCGGACTCTTCTTTGTCTTCTCTGCTGGGTTTGGGCAGGAAGTGAGGAAAAGACAGCTGGAACTTCTCTAATCTGTGATTTACAAGGACACTTTCCCTGGTTCCCAGCACTTACTGTTCTTCAGTAATTTTTTCATTATCCCTAAACTACCCTGCCTGCTGTTAGTTCTTATAGTTTCACAATTATAGGTATAAACATCTCACATTATAATCTAATCTATTCTATTGCTCACACTGGTTTAAGCTTGGAAGAAGCACTGAGGGTAGCAAGGGCACAGAATGTACTCTGGGTGGGGAACTTCAATGTCCATCACCAAGAGTGACTCGGTAGTACCACTACTGACTGAGCTGGTCGAGTCCTGAAGACTGGGCCTGCAGCAGATGGTGAGAGAACCAACACGAGGAAAAAACCTACTTGACCTGATCCTCAACAATCCACCTGTCGCAGATACGAACAATGACGGACAGGTAAAGACCATCGGGTACATCCAGCCTGTCCCACATGGAGCTGCCTCTGTCTATGACAGCATTGGTAGCAGTGACCACCGCACACAGTCATTGTGGAGACAAAGTCACACCGAACACACTTTCAAATGTGTTGTTGTGTGGCACCATCACCGTGCTAAACGGGATAGATGCAGAACAGATCTAGCAGCTGAAAACGGCGCATCCTCAGGGTGCTGCGGGCCATCAGCAGCAGCAGCATTGTATTCCACCACAATCTGTAACCTCATGGTCCGGCATATCCCTCACTCTAACATTACCATCAAGTCTGGTTCAATTAGGAGTGCAGAAGAGCATGCCAGGAGCAGCACCAGGCGTACCGAGAAATGAGGTGCCAGCCTGGGGAAGCTGCAACACAGGGCTACATGTATACTAAGCAGCGGGAGCAGCATGGTATAAACAGGGCTAAGCAATCCCACAATCAATGAATCAGATCAAAGCTCTGCAGTCCTCCCACATCCAGTCGTGACTGAACACAAGAACATACATAACAAGTAGGAGCAGGAGTAGGTCATACGGCCCCTCGAGCCTGCTCCGCCATTCAATAAAATCACGGCTGGTTTTCTACCACAACTCCACTTTCCAGCACTATCCCCATATCCCTTGATTCCCTTAATATCCTATGCTGGGTTTAAGCTCCACACTCACTGGTTCCCCTCCCTCTCCTCCCCTGAAGGTGCTGAGTCTGGCTGGGTTCAGTGCTACACTCACTGGTTCCCCTTCCCTGAAGGTTCTGACTCTGGCTGGGTTCAGTTCTACACTCACCAGTTTCTCTCCAATATGTGACCCATGTGCCCAAACTCCATGTGTGAACCTCGACAATGAGTGTCGACTGGCTATTCCACTGTCCTCACCTGAGGCCTCACACGTGCATTTTCCAGTAGGGCCACCGGACCCCCCTCCCAATGGCTCAGTGGATAAAGGCTTGTCGGATCTGTTCCCCAACCCACCTCACCCCAACTGTAAAATGGATTGTCGAATGGAATATAAAACCCACGGGCGGTGGGACGGGTTAATAAAAAACAAACCTCAGTACAAACACCCAAAGGGTGGGCTATACAGTAAGGGGTTCATTCAAACATTGCAGCGAAACGATGATTCATTGAGAGACTGGAAGGATATCCTCAGAGACAATGATACAGGACACCTGCCATCGATCTAATCAACACAGACAATAGCACCAGACGCCGGCCATGCACACCTTCAATGGTCCCTGGTCCCTGTCAAGAAGGCAGAGGGACATTCATACATTCCTCAACTGTGGAGCCAGACCTGTTCCCAAGGAAGGTTTGCATTGTACTACACAGCAGGAGAGCTGATCGTGCCCCTGTCTGGGCCAGGGAGTGGAATACACTGATGATCAAGAGGTTATTAACCATCGGAAGAGTTGACAGAGGAACAGCAGGAAATATATTTGATGCTGTGATTATGAAGCCCCATAAAAAGAGGACCACTTCGGAGCGAGGACAGTGCAGTGAAGGAGGATGCAGGGTGGTCACCTGGTCCTGGCCTACAATCCACACCACAACCACCAGCTGTGTGGGTGATTATAAGTTTCAGTCAAACCGTCGGGGAATTTTTCCGAGTCGATTTATAATCGCAGTCGAATCGCGGAAGGGTGTTAAACTGTGATATTTCCTGTTAGGTCTCAGGTAACATAGTGTAGGGGGTTTGTATTATGGGTTCGGTGTTATTCCGGTCGGAATCTCAGGGAGGTTGTGTACTGGGGAATAAAGCAAGTTCAATAAACATGCAAGTTTAAGGTTGAGCCAAAACCCTGTGCCGAGTGTATTTTGTTCTTATAAATCCTGAAGTCAAGAACTGTTGGTGATGGTTTACCGAATCTCTCACAGGCACCACCCAGTGTGGCTGAGTCATAGTTCCACCATTCAATTAGATCGTGACTGATCAGTATCTTATCTCCGTCTACCTGCCTTGGTTGCATCACTCTTAATACCCTTGCCCAAGAAGAATCTATTAATCACAGTTTTGGAATTTTCAATTGGGCCCCAGCCTGAGTTTTATGGGGAACAGAGTTCCAGATTTCCACAACCTTTAAGAACATAAGAAACAGGAGCAGGAGTAGGCCATACGGCCCCTCGAGCCTGCTGCATCATTCAATAAGATCCAGGATGATCTTGTACTTCAGCTCCACTTTCCCGCACTATCCCCGTATCCCTCGATTCCTTTAGTGTCCAAACAGCTTTCTCTCTCAGCTCTGAATATACTCAATGACTCAGTATCCACAGACCTCTGGGGTAGAGAATTCTAAAGATTCACGACCCTCTGAGTGCAGAAATTTCTCATCAGCTCAGTCCTGAATGGCCGAGCCCGTATCCTGAGACAATAACCCTTAGTTCGAGACTCTCGAGCCAAGAGAAACAGATTCTCACCATTTGTGTGAGGAAGTGCTTCCTGACATCACCCCGGAACCTCAGTGGTGGGAAAATTATTGGAAACAAATCCTGAGGGACAGGATAAATCTTCATTTGGAATAACATGGATTAATTAAGGACAGTCAGCATGGATTTGTGAAGGGAAGGTCAGGTCTGACTAACTTGATTGAATTTTGAGAGGAGGTAACCATGAGGGTCGATGAGGGTAGTGTGTATGATGTAGTGTATATGGATTTTAGCAATGCTTTTGATAACGTCCGACATGGCAGACTGGTCACAAAAGTAAAAGCCCATGGGATCCAGGGCTATGTGACAAGTTGGATCCAAACTTGGCTCAGGCTGGAAGCAAAAGGTAATGGTAGATGGGTGTTTTTGTGACTGGAAGGCTGTTTCCAGTGGGGTTCTGCAGGGCTCAGTGCTGGGTCCCTTGTTTTTTGTGGTATATATGAATGACATGGACTTCAATGTTGGGGTGTGATTAAGAAGTTTGCAGGTGACACTAAAATAGGCTGTGAAGTTGAGAATTAAGAAAACTGCACACTGCAGGAAGCAAAAAATGTAGTGATCAGAGGGACAGAAAAGTGGCAAATGGAATTTAATCCAGATAAGTGTGAGGTAATGCATTTGGGGACGTCTAACAAGGCAAGGGATTACACATTAAATGGTACGACACTGAAAATTGTAGAGGAACAAAGGGACCTTGGAGTGTCGGTCCACAGATCCCTGAAGGTGGCAGGCCAGGTAGATAAGATGGTTAAGAAGGCATATGGAATACTTACCTTTATTAGTCGAGCCATGGAATACAAGAGCTAGGAGGTTATGCTTGAACTGGTTAGGCCGCAGTTGGAATACTGTGTGCAGTTCTGGTCACCACATTACAGGAAAGATGTGATTGTACTAAAAGGTTGCAGAGGAGATTTACAAAAATGTTACCTGGACTGGAGAATTTTGGCTATGAGGAATTTTTGGAGATGCTGGATCTGGTTTTTTTTGGAACAGAGGACACTGAGGGGAGACCTGTTGGAAGTCGATAAAATTATAAGGGGCCTGGATAGAGTGCCGAGGAAGGACCGGTTTCCCTTGGCAGAAGGGTCAACAACCAGGGTATAGATTTAAAGTAATTGGTTTCGAGGAGATACGAAGTGAAATTTCTTCACCCAGAGGTTCATGGGAGTCTGGAACTCACTGCCTGAAAGAGTGGTAGAGGCAGAAACCCTCACCACATTTAAAAAATACTTCGATGTGCACTTAAAGTGCCATCACCTACAGGGCTCTGGACCGAGAGCTGGAGAGTGGGATTAGGCTGGATAGCTGTTTGTCGGCCAGCACGGACACGGTGGGCTGAAATGGTCTCCTGCCATGCTGTAAATTTCGATGATGTTATGATTAATGACCTCGATGAAGGGGCCAAGTGTAATGTATCCAAATTTGCTGATGATACAAAACTAGGTGGGACAGTAAGTTCTGAGAACACAATAGTTTGCAAGATATACATAGATAGACTATGTGAGTGGGCAGTAAGGTGTCAGATGGAGTATAATGTCGGGAAATGTGAGGTTATTCACTTTGGTAGGAACAGCAGAAAAACAGAATATCCTTTAAAGGATGAGAAACTTTTAAACGTCGGTGTTCAGAGAGATTTGGGATGTCCTCGTGCAAGACAGACACAAAGTGAGCATGCAGGTAGGCAAGCAATAAGGAAGGCAAATGGTTTGTCCGTTATTGCAAGGGGTTGGAGTACAAGAGTAAGGAGGTCTTGCTACGATCGTACAGGGCCTTGGTGACACCACACCTGGAGTACTGGGCACAGTTTGGTCTCCTTATCTAAGGTCGGAAACATTTGCCTTGGAGACGGTGCTACAAAGATTCACAAGATTAATTCCTGGGATGAGAGGGCTGTCTGATGATGGGATAATGTGTAGAATGGGCCTATACACACTCGAGTTTGGAATAATGAGAGGTGATCTCATTGAAACATACACGTTTCTGAAGGGGACTGACAGGTTAGATGCTGAGAGGTTGATTCCCCTGGCTGGACTGTCTAGAACTGGGGGGCACATTCTCAGGATAAGGGGTAGGCCATTTAAGACAGAGATGAGGAGGAATTTCTTCACTCAGAGGGTTGTGAATCTTTGGCATTCTCTCCCCCAGAGGGCTGTGGATGCTCAGTCTATTCAAGGTTGATAGATAGATGCATTTTTGGACTCTAGGTGAATCAAGGGATATGGAGAGCAGGCAGGAAAGTGGAGTTGAGGTCGATGATCAGCCATGATCTCATTGAATGGTGGAGCAGGTTCGAGGGATCTTATGGCCTACTCCTGCTCCTATTTCTTTAAGGTAACATACTTTCTCTGAACCCTCATTATCTCCTCCTTGAATACCTCCCACTGCTCTGAGACTGATTTAACTTCAACATAACAACATAAGATTTCAGAGCAGGAGTATGCCATTCGGTCCCTCGAGCCTGCTCTGCCATTCAATGAGATCATGGCTGATCTTCTAGCTCAACTCCACTTTCCTGCACTATTCCATATCCTTTCATTTCCCCATATGTACAAAAATCTATCGATCTCTGTCTTAAATATACTTAAAGACAGAGCCTCCACAGCCCTCTGGGGTAGAGAATTACAAAGATTAATGAGTGAATATGTTTCTGCTCATCTCAGTCCTAAATGGACAACCCCTTATTTTGAGACTGTGACACCTGGTTCTAGACTCCTCAGCCAGAGGAAACATCCTCCCTGCATCTATCCTGTCAAGCCCTGTAAGCATTTTGTATGTTTTAATGAGATCACCTCTCATTCTTCTAAATGCTAGAGAATACATGCCTAGTCTACTCAATCTCTCCTCATAGGACAATCCTCCCATCCCAGGAATTCAGTTTGCTGAACCTTCGCTGCCATCCTGAATGGCAGGTACATCCTTCCTTAGGTAAGCAGCAAAAACTGTACACAATACTCCAGGTGTGGTCTCACCAGGAACCTATATAATTGCAGTAAGACGTCTTTACTCTTGTACTCAAATCCTCTTGTAATAAAGGCCAACATACCATTTGCTTTCTTCATTGCTTGCTGTACCTGCATATTAACTTTCAGTGATTCGTGTACAAGGACACCAAGGTCCCACTGAACACCAACATTTCCCAATCTCTCACCATTTCCAGTAGCTGTTTCCAGTCCACTTTGGCTAAACCACATCTCAGCTTAGCAAAATTGACTTTTCCCCAATTGAGAACTTTTATTCCTGGTCTATCTTTGTCCTTTTCCATATCTACCCTAAATCTAACTGGATTACGATCACTAGCAATACTAAGTCCAGAACTTCCCACTCTCTTGTTGGGCTTGCTACGTACTGGCTAAAAAGTTCTGCTGGTTGCTGACACCTCTGCGAAGGGAAATAGGTCCTTCCTATCCACTCTATCTGAGCCCCTCATTACTTGATACACCTCATTAAGGTCACCCCTCAGCCTCCTCTGTTCCAAAGAAAACAAACTATGAAGAGGGTTGGTGGGCTGGAGGAGGTTACAGAGATAGGGGAAGGGTGAGACCCTGGAGAGATTTAAACAAGAGGATGTGTATTTTAAAGGCTGATGCCACCAGCCATCTCATCCCACACAGAATGTAACTTACTACCAACAGGAAGGATGTTACTTTAACTACTACAAATGCATAATGCGGGGAAATCAATCTCTGTCCCTTTAAGTAACGGCGATATGGAAAGAGGGAAATTAATGACCTTTAAACACCTGGTCCACTTGTCACTGAAATGTCAGAAACTCATAATAGGAACTCATAAATGGAAATAAAATACTGACAAATGTTAAACTGCTTTATTGACAAAAAGAAATCTCGATTTAACTTTTAAAAGGTGAATTGTTTAAGAGGGGTTCACACAGATTCACCTAGATTCACCTGACAGGCCGACTCAGGATCCACCCCTCAAGCACTGCGATTGATTGCAGAACACGCTGCTCCCTGGGCCCTCCGGTCTCTGAGCTCTCTTCCTGTTGGTTCCCAGGGCAATCAATCACCACTCGCCAACATTACGCTGACAGATTTAGTTGAGAGGCTCAGAGGAAGAAATAAAGTGAGGCTGTGAATCTGAGTTAAGAAATAAAATTAGAAAAGCATGATTAAATGAATGAGGAGAGGTAATATAAACTAAAGGGTACAATCCTAAAGGGGGTACATGAACAGTGAGACCTGCGGGTATATGTGCACAAATCGCTGAATGTGGCAGGACAGGTTGAGAAAGCAGTTAAAAATGCTTACAGGATCCTGGGCATCAGAGTACAAAAGCAAGGAAGTTATGATGAACCTTTGTAAAACACTGGTTCGGCCTCAACTGGAACATTGTGTCCAATTCTGCGCACCACACATTAGGATGTGAAGGCCTTAGAGAGGGTGCAGAAAATATTGACAAGAATGCTTCATGAGATGAGGTACTTCAGTTACATGGATTGACTGGAGAAGCTGGGGTTGTTCTCCTGGGAGCAGAGAAAGTTGAGAGGAGAATTGATAGAGGTGTTCAAATTCATGAGGGGTCCGGACATCGTAGATAGATATATTTTTCCCATTGGTGGAGGGGTCGAGAACCAGAGGAGACGGATTTAAGGTGATTGGTAGAAGAAGCAAAGGCAACATAAGAAAAATCTATTTTATGCAGCGAGTGTTTAGGATCCGGAAAGCACAGCCTGAAAGGCTGGTGGAGACAGACTCAATCACAGCTTTCAAAAGGAAGATGGATAAGTATCTGAAAGAAAACATTTGCAGGGGGAAAGGGCGGGGCAGTGGGACTAGCTGAGAGCCGGCAAGGGCTCGACGGGCTGAATGGCCTTCCATGCTGTAACCATTCTCTGATTGTGTGAGCAGAACCACTCTGTTCCCTGACTCAATCTAAAGCCTTCCTGATTGTGAGCACCTCTGTTAAACCTGTCTATCTCCGCCTTAAATATATTCAATGACCCAGCCTCCACAGCTCTCTGGGGCAGAGAATTCTGCAGATTTACAGCACTCAAGAGAGAAGAAATTCCTCCTCATCTCAGTTTTAAATGGGAAGTCCCTTCTTTTAAGACGATGTCCCCTAGTAATAGTTTCCTCCATGTGGAAACATCCTCTCTGCATCCACCTTGTCGAGCCCCCTCCTTATCTTATAAATTTCAATAAGATCACCCCTCATTCTTCTAAACTCCAATGTGTACAGGCCCAACCTACTTAACCTATCCTCATAAGTCAACCCCTTCATGTCCAAAATCAACCTGCATTCACTGGTTCCACTCTGTCCCTTCCCCTGAAGGTGCTGACTCTGGCTGGGTTCTGTTCTACACTCACTGGTTCCCCTCCCCTGAAGGTGCTGACTCTGGCTGGGTTCAGTTCTACACTCACTGGTTCCCCTCCCCTGAAGGTACTGACTCTGGCTGGGTTCAATTTCAGACACTGACATCATTCACATTGTTCCTGCACCAAGATGGCCGCGCATGCTCTGTGCTACTCACTGAATGAAGATGGCGGAGCGCAGATCCTGCCTTCCTGCAGGAAAATGGCCGCCGTTAGCCTGGGCCTGTGACCGGGAGAAAGCCCCGAAGCTGCAAACGCCGATATTCCGGTTATTATTCCTGGCTTGCGGCGAGCCCCGGTTGTTTATGAAGCCTCCCCAGCTCCCCGCTGGTCCATTACTCCCCTCCGTCCAGCTGAAAAGGATACTTCTCAGGAGCCTGTCCAAAACACGTCTTCTCCGCCATTACACGCGTCGCGCATGCTCCAAACACAGCCAGGGCCCGCGCCTGCGCACTGACCTCCTTTAGTCTGGTTGAGACACATTCACCCCCGCGGGGCATGCTGGATACATAAGACCATGAGAAATAGGAGCAGGAGTGGGCCACTCGGACCCCTGAGCCTGCTCCCCATTCAATAACATTTGACTGGACAGTCGAGGGGGAGCGTCACTCTGTATCTCACCCGTGCTGTACCTGCCCTGAGACTCTCTGATGGGACAGCTACAGGGAGATTAACTCTATCTACCCAATGCAGTACCGAACCTGGGAGAGTTTGGGACAGGCTAGAGGGAGATTTAATCTTTATGTAACCCGTGCTGTACCTGCCTTTGAATGTCTGGTGAGACCATGTAGAGGTACCTTTACTCTTCATCTAACCTGCGTTGCAAGTTCCCTGGTAATAGTTGATAGGACAATGTGTATTTAATTGTGTATTTAACCTGTGCTGTCCTGCCATGGGAGTGTTTGATAGGTCAGCTTCCAGGCGGCTTTAAATTGTGACTAACCCTTGTTGTACCTGACCTGGGATTCTTTAGGACAGTGCAGGAGGAGCTTTACTCTGTCTGTAACCCGTGCTGTATCTGCCGTTGGACTATGTAGAGAGAGATTTACTCTGTATTTAAACCGTGCTGTACTTCACCTCAGAGTGTTTGATGGGACAGTGGAGAGGGAGCTTTACTCTGTATCTAACCCGTGATGAACCTGCCCTACTTGCGTTTGATGGGCAAAGTAGACGAAGCTTTACTTTGAATCTGAGTCGGGATAAATGGGCCATTTTCCAGTTGGCAAACAGTGATTAGTGGGGTGCTACATTGATCGGTGCTCGGTCCTCAACTATTTACAATCTATATTAATGACTTGGATGAAGGGACCGAGTGTAATGTAGCAAAGATTGCTGATGATCCAAAGATGGATTGGAAAACAGATAAGATAATGAGAGGGCTCGACAAGGTGAATGCAGGGAAGATATTTGCACTCATCGGGGAAACTAAAACTCGGGGACCCAGTCTCAGAATAAGAGGTCGCTCATTTAAAACTGAGATGAGGAGAAATTTCTTCTCTCAAGGGTTGTAAATATATGGAAGGTCTGCCCCAGAGAGCTGTAGAGGCTGGTCATTGAATATATTAAAGGTGGAGATAGACAGATTTTTGAGCGACAAGAGAATAATGTGTATGGGGAGCAGGCAGGAAAGTGGAGCTGAGCCCAAGATCAATCAGCCATAATCTTATTAAATGGCGGAGCAGTCTCGAGTGGCTAGTGGCCTACTCCTGCTCCTATTTCTTATATTATCATCGACCCTGTTCTATCCTTCTCTGGGAGTGTGTGATGGGACAATGTAGACGGAGCTTTACTCTGTATCTTACGTGTGCTGTCCCTGCCTCGGAATTTTTGTTGGGGTATTGTAGAGGGAGAGATTACTTTGTATTTATCCCGTGCTGTACCAGCCCTGGGAGTGTGTGATGGGACAATGTAGACGGAGCTTTATTCTGTATCTAACCCCGTGTTGTACCTGCACTTGGAATGTCTGGTGGGACAGTGTCGAGGGAGCTTTACTCAGCATCTAAGCAAGGCAAGTCTCTCATTCCTTAGATAAGGAGACCAAAACTGTGCACAGTGCTCCAAGTGTGGTCTCATCAAGGCCCTGTACAATTGTAGAGAGAGATTAGAGAGAGAATTACACTGTATCTAAATTATGCTGTACCTGCCCTTGGAATGTTTATTTGGACAGTGCAGAGGGAGCTTTACTTAATATCTAACCAATGCAGTACCTGCCCTGGGAATGTCCGGTTGAACAGTATAAAGGGAGATTTAGTCTATATCTAATCCATGCTGTACTTGCCCTGGGATGGTTGGGACAGGGTAGTGGGAGATGCACCCCGTGTCTAACCCATGCGGTAACTGCCCTGGGAGTGTTTGATGGAACAGTGCAGAGCGAGCTTTACTCTGTATCTAACCCATGTTGTACCTGCCCTGGGAGTGTTTGGGATATTGTCGACTGACATTTAATCTGTATCAACCCTAGTAGTGTTTGGGACAAAATGGAGTGATATTTACTCTGTTTCTAACCCGTGCATTACTGGCCGTCCTGACATCAGTCGCAGCAAAAATGCTGAAATCTACTATTAAGCACGTTGTAAGTACTAACAAGATTGGGCAGAATCAGCACGGATTTATTAAGGGAAATTGTACTTGACAAATCTGTTCGCATTTTTTGAGGCTGTAACTAGCAGGATAGATAAGGGCGAACCACTGGACGTGGTGTATTTAGATTTACAGAAGGCATTCGATGAGGTGCCACACAAGAGGTTATAAAATAAAATTAGGGCTCATGGGATTGAAGGTAATATACGAGCAAGGATTAAGGATTGGTTAACAGACAGAAAACAGAGAGTAGGAATAAACGGGTGATTTTCGGGTTGGCAGGCTGTAACGGGTGGGGTGTTGCAAGGATCGGTGCTTGGGCCCCAGCTATTCACAATCTATATCAATAATTTGGATGAGGGGACCAAATGTAATATATCGAAGTTTGCTGAGGTTGCAAAGCTAGTTGGGAATGTAAGTTGTGAGGAGGATGAAAAGAGGTTTCAAGGGGATATATACAGGCTCAGTGAGTGGGCAAGAACATGGTAAATGGAATATAATGTGAAGAAATGTTAAGTTAGACAATGACAGTAAAAATAGAAAGGCAGAGTCTTGTTTTTTAAATGGAGAGAGATTGGGAAACATTGTGTTCAGAGGAACCTGGGTGTTCTTGTACACAAATCGCCAAAAGTTAATATGCAGATGCAGCAAGCAATTAACAAAACAAATGGTATATTGGCCTTTATTACAAGAAGATTTGAGTATTTACGTCTTACTGCAATTTTACAGGGCCCTGGTGAGACCACACCAGGAGTATTGTGTACTGTTTTGTTCTCCTTACCTAAGGAAAGATAAACTAGCTGTAGAGGGAGTGCAATGAAGATTCACCAGACTGATTCCTGGGATGGGGGGGATTGTCCTAAGAGATTGAGTAGACTAGGCCTATATTCTCCAGCGTTTAGAAGAATGAGAGGTGAGAGGCAGAGGCGACACCCACGGTCCATGAACACATTTTTAAAAAGAGATGTGAGGTGTTTAAATTTGATGAAGGACGCCAGCCAAATTATTAGAGACACTCCCTGTCCTTCAGGACTTGTATTCAGGGGAGAAGCTGATGGGTTTAGCTGATCATCTTTGGGTTAACTGTTGTGTTCATCGAGCTGAGCTCCTCGTGCCAGCATCAAACACTCTCCAGTCGGGTACAGCATGAGTTAGATACAGAGTGAACCCATCGGTCGCTCCCCGGCATAGATACCGAGGGACAGGCAGTGTCCAAGACACTCACATTTCTCACTCAAAATGGTATAAATTGATCCTGTCCCTCTCCCCATTAATCCTGCGCTCCACACAGCTCGAATCCTGCTCCTGTTTCCTTCCTGTAACAGCACTGCGATTAACCCAGCCCATAATGAGCAGTGCTCAGGGAGGGTGGTTGCTCGGCGCTGCAGTGATGTCATAAAGCAGGGCCATTCAGGGCAGCTGGTCGTCTCCTTGTCCCCTTTAAAGGTGGAGAGCTGGGACATCCTATCTCCATACACATCCCCCCTGTTCATACTGAGAATCCCCGGGGAAGGCCCAAGGCCCAGAGTGTGGAACACAATCAAGGGGGAAAGAGGAGAGAAGGGGAGGTAAATCAAGGTGTGAGGACTGAGGGCCACCAAGCTTCAGTTTTAGAGCCTGGAGACTTCAGGAGGGATCAGTGAGTTCTGTAGTTTCAGGATCCAGGGAGAGAACAAGGAGCAGATGGGGAGACTGGTGTGGATTCCAGCACAGTGAGGATGCAGTGGGAGGGAGATTGTGTCCGGCCGTGTATTCGGGATGTAGGAGGGACAAGAGAGGAAAGGTCAGAGGAGCAATTACTGCAGCAGTGTCCATCAATAGTGAGAGAGAGAAGGTGGGGGTCAAAGTGGGCCCTGGACATGCCGGGAAACTGTTTGTTTGCTGTGACCAGCTTTCCTTCTGTCACAAATAGCCTCCTGTAGCTCAGTGACACAAACAGCCCATTAAACGCCACCAATGTCCTTTGGTCGGGTGAGGTCTCAATTTGTGAAACATCGGCTGTTGTTAAAGCTTCTCATTCTGACTCGCTCACAGTGAGACAGTATCCACTGTCCCTTTTATTCCACGGGCTTCATCTTTGCTGGTATTGGTAACACGCCCGGGATCACTAAACACAAAACCCAGTCTGTTAATCACTTTCAGCTACTGGACTTAGCGTGTGCCCCACAGCATCTCTCTCACCTTCAATGTGTGAATAGGGCATCACACCTGCAAAGCTCGTTTAAGTTTGTATCCACGGAGCAAATTTATTTGAGAAAAGCCTGTAGCCCGATGAGACACTGTTCAGGTGCCAGTGTGCTGCTGGTTTGTCCAGCATTTTGCCTGTCATGGAAAATAACTGAACATTTCTCCCAGTGTAACCTCTGCTGTAATGAAATGTGTCTTTTAATAAGCCTCATGTCCTTGCTCATGTCTGCTGCAATTGTGCAGAAAGAAGATGTGTGAAGTGATGGTGTTTGTATGGAGATGTGAAACAAGGAAACGGTATCTGTGTGTGGCAGTGACACAGCCTTGTGGTCACAGGCAGAACCATGCACTGATATCCTTGTGGTTATGGTTTGAGCAGGGTCAGTTCATGAATGCTCAAGCTAAGAGGTGCCAGGGATCGGGAGCAGCGGCAGTAAATAAAATCTAAATGTAAATTCCGATGTAGCTTATCTTCATTTATTCCTATTATAATAGCTTTTGCTGAGTGTGGCCCATGCCAAGTGCCAGGATATTGGATCAGGCCCACCATAGAAAATAAGTTTGACACCTTGAGGTAGACAATGTCAACCGGATTCCCCCATCCACCAACCGAACATTTTCTTTACAAACTGAAGATAGTTTGTAAGATGTGACCATGTTTACCAGAATCCCTGTTCAGTATCTGTAATGGCCCCTTTCCTTTCCCCATGATGGAAAACAACAGCTCTCAGGATCCCTTCAAGCACCTTCCCAGTGATCGAGGTCACGTTGATGGGCCTTTAGTTCCCGAGCTCTGACTTGTGGCCAATTTGGAAAATGGGAACTACATGTGCTACCTTCCAATCTCAGTGAACAACCCATGACGCTACTGAGCTGTTGGAGATCTGGGCAAGGGGCTGGCAGAGCACCTGTCCCATCTCTTTAAACATCCTTGGGTGGATATCATCCGCACCTTACACGTCAAGGTTAACCCGCACGGTGACTTTGCTGTCAGTGAAGAGAGATGAGAAAGACCAAAGTGCCGTTTGCCCCTCTCAGTGTGACCCTGAAGGACAGTGTCCAGGCTGAAGTTCTCCCCCCATACGATCTTCCCCCCGATTGTCCTCTCTGAGCTCCAGCCAGGTGATGCTAAACACATGGGTGAGAAAGACAAAAATCTACAGCAATGTGTTGAAAGCAACACGAATTTATTGGTCTATATCCCAAATATTAAACTCCAGTCCAGTTACAGGAGTTATTAACATCAGCGGAAACAAACCCCAACCGTCAGAATGAACATGGTTCAGTCGGGATGTGATTAACAGCAGCAATAACAGCAGATTACCAACCCCTGCAGTCACTTGTGAACTTGCTGTTGTCTCAGTACGTGCAATGACTGAAAGAATCCCTTCCCACACTCAGAGCAGGTGAATGGCCTTTCCCCAGTGTGTATTCGCTGGTGCCTCAAAAGATGGGATAACCGAGTGAATCCCTTCCCACACTCAGAGCAGGTGAATGGCCTCTCCCCGGTTAACAAACAGATCCACACAGGAGGCCAGGTATCCAAAGCATCTTTCTAACATTTGCAGCATAGTTGAGAGGCGATCTACTCTAAATTGCCACAGATTTGGAGATTTGAGAGTCTAGATTTTGCTTTGTACCAGAATCCAGGTCAGTGATTGGAGCATGGGCAGGACCATCGGAACGGCCCAGGTACAGCAGACGATGCGGCAAGCAGCAGAGTAGTGGTGAGGTCCGGGTGGAGTAGCGGCGAGAGATCGGGGCTGAGATATTGGGGCCCACAAAAGGCGAGAGTTTGGGGTGGAGAGATTGTGGCCTACGAGAGGCATGAATTCGGGGCCCGGAAGAGGCAAGGGCCCAGGGACAGCATGGGCCAGATCACACTGTGATCTATGGGCAGTAGGTGTATGTGCACCAAGTCTGTGCAGCAGAGCTTGGTGTCCAGTCGGCTTGTTTAACACTTGCCACTGGACCAAGTCCTCGCTCTGTCCAGCCCGTGTGGTGGCCGGTGTACAATGGACACACACATTAAAATAATCCACGCACAGGCATCTCCCACCCTTCAATATTTAGTTCAGGACCTGGAATATCAGGTCTCATATTGAAACATCTGTGAACTCATCACTTTTTGGTGTGGAAGTGGGTCATCCTCGATTCAAGGGACTGTCTAATACTATACTGCACAGGAGACTAGGGAGCGACTTCTGCATCCAGCACCCACCCTGATACAGAGCGGCTGGGAATTGCTGGGCCTGCTGTATAAATGCAACCAGTTGTTTTCATGGTTTGGAGGAGGCGCTGCCCCCGGTGTTTGCTGGTGCCGAGCCCGGCTCTCTGACTCGGGGTGGGGGAGGGGGCCGCACTCGGTGTTGCCCGGGGCCTGAGAGCCGCACTCGGTGTTGCCTGGGGCCTGAGGGCCGCACTCGGTGTTGCCCGGGGCCTGAGAGCCGCACTCGCTGTTGCCCGGGGCCTGAGGGCCGCACCCGGTGTTGCCTGGGGCCTGAGGGCCGCACTCGGTATTGCCCGGGACCTGAGGGCCACACTCGGTGTTGCCCGGGGCCTAAGAGCCACACTCGGTGTTGCCCGGGACCTGAGAGCCGCACTTGGTGTTGTCCGGGGCCTGAGAGCCACACTCGGTGTTGCCCTGCGCTGTGCTCGCTCCGCTCTGTCCCTGGGAGCCTCTCCGCACAGGGAGGTGCTCTCTGGGAACCAGCCCTTCCCACGCGTTGCCTCCCTGCTGATGGAGATATGGTGTATTCCCCCGGGAGGAGCACTCTGGGTATAATACTTCGTCATTGTCAGGGAGTGGTACAGCACAGAAGACCATGCAACCCATCATGTCTGTGTCAGTTCTTTGGTGGAGCTGTTCAATGAGTCTCACTGCTCTGCTCTTGACCGATAGCTTGGTATATTTTTCCCGGCAAGTACTTATCCAATTCCCTTTTAAAAGTTACTATTGAATCTGCTTCCACCACCCTTTCAGACAGTGCATTCTGGATCATAACAATTCACTGGGTAACAAATGATCCCACATTTCACCTCTCGTTATTTTGCCAATCATCGGAAGTTTGACCCCTCTGGTTACCTTCCCTAATGCCGCTGGAAACAATTTCCATATTTACTCTTTCTTCTAAATCATTCATAACTTTGTATATCTCTGTCAAATCTCCTTTTACCCTTTTTTGCTCTCTGGAGAAAACTTCACCAGACTTTCCACATCCCTGGCACCGCTTCTTCTGCACCTTCTCTAAAAGCTTGGCATCATTCCGAAAGTTTGGAGCCCAAACTTGAACACAATTCTCCAGCTGAGTCCGAACCAGTTTTTTTTATAAACGTTTGGCAAACTAAACATCAAATGCTGATATTTCTCTGATGGGGTTTAAACGGCGACGTCCATCCAGTCAGTTGGATGTGTCAATGAGACTGCGAACTGAAATAAGCGCATTTGGAGTGGAGAGCCAGGGACATGCTGTGTAACTGGACGCAAACAGTCCTGCACTCCCCCCACATCACTTGTTTCCCATTTGGCATGAAAGGAACGTGTTAGTTGCAACAATTCATTTGATTTGATTTCAAATAGTTTAGTACAGAAATTGAATTATGTTTCTATGATTTTTTTGCCCCAACTCAGGTTCAAGGCCTCAATTTTTCGCTTCGACTGTGTACAGTCACAGGATTCCAACTCTGTGACTGTACATTGCAATTCCAACCCTCGGACTGTACATTGGGATTCTAACCCTGGGACTGTATGTCGGCATTCTAACCCTGGGGGAGAGTACATGGGGATTCTAACCCTGGCACTGCACATGGAGATTCTAACCCTGGCACTGTACATCGGGACTGTACGTGGGGATTCTAAACCTGGCACTGTACATGGGGATTCTAACCCTGGCACTGTACATGGGGATTCTAAACCTTGCACTGTACATGGGGATTCTAAACCTGGCACTGTACACGGGGATTCTAACCATGGAACTGCATATCGTGTCCAGGCGTTCGGGCCCCCTTTGGAGATGACCAGGCCTCTACTTCCGCGCAATGCTCCAGGTATGGTCTAGCCAGGGCTTTGTGCAGCTGCAGAGGGCTGGCAGTGCCCATGGAGTAGTATCAAGAGAGGTAGCTTGGTAGTGACTTTCATTTTAAACTTTAAAAATCAACTTGGGAAACTTATAAATAACTTGGGAAAACTTTTTTAAAACTCCTGAAGAAACATTTAAAACTTCTGAAAAAACTTTTAACCAACGTGGAAGATTTTTCAAGAATTCTTTTCTTTAAAAATGTTTTTTTATTGAGGAATTGAATACTGTACCCCAATCTAACGAGAAAATAGTTTGGTGTGTTTTATTAGCATCACTTTCAGTCATTTGAAACCAGGTTACACACGACGATGCCTGGCAAGCAGGTGTGCCTCCGACCAGGTGACCTGGACATCAGCCCCCCACCTCCTGCCTCCCTCCAGAGGCGGGATTTCATTCCTTCATTTCTGTATTTATTTGTCTATATCCCAAATATTAACCTCCAGTCCAGTTACAGGAGTTATCATCAGCAGAAACAAACCACAATTGTCAGAATGAACATGGTTCAGTCAGGATGTCATTAACAGCAGATTCCAACCCCTGCAGTCAGTTGTGAACTCGCTGGTGTCTCAGCAGGGTGGATGACCGAGTGAATCCCTTCCCACACTCAGAGCAGGTGAATGGCCTCTCCCTAGTGTGAACTCCCTGGTGTGTCAGCAGGTGGGATGGCTGAGTGTATCCCTTCCCACATACGGAGCAGGTGAACGGCCTCTGCCAAGTGTGAACTCGCTGGTGAACTACAAGGTGGGATGACTGAGTTAATCGCTTCCCACACTCAGAGCAGGTGAATGGCCTCTCCCCAGTGTGAACTCGCTGGTGTGCCAGCAGGTTAGATGACCGAAAGAATCCCTTCCCACACATGGAGCAGGTGAACGGCCTCGCCCCAGTGTGAATTCGCTGGTGTGTCAGCAGGGTGGATGACTGAGTGAATCCCTTCCCACACGTAGAGCAGGTGAACGGTCTCTCCCTCGTATGAACTTGCTGGTGCGTCAGCAGGTGGGATGACTGAGTGAATCTCTTCCCACACACGAAGCAGGTGAACGGCCTTTCCCCAGTGTGAATGCGTCGATGAATTTCCAGTTCTGATGGCGACCCGAATCCCTTCCCACAGTCCCCACATTTCCACGGTTTCTCCATGGTGCGGGTATCCTTGTGACTCTCCATGGTTGGACGATCAGTTGAAGCCTCGCCCACACACACAACACGTTTGCAGTTTCTCCGCGCTGTGAATGGTGCGATGTTTCTTCAGGCTGTGTAACAGGTTAAAGCTCTTTCCACAGGCAGTGCACTGGAACACTCACTCGGGTATGTGTGTCTCAGTGTTTTTCCAGTCACACTGATATTTACAATATTGTCCCACAGACAGAACAGACAAAAATTTCTCCTTCCACTTTCAAAGACCGATGATATTCAGGTCCTGATGAATCGACTGACTCCGTCAGATCTTGACATGATGTTTGGTTTCTGTTTCCTGTCTGAAAATCTCCCCTTCTAATACGCTTTAAAAGGAGATAACAAAACTCATCACTGTCAGTACAAGACACAAATTCAGGATAGACACATCTAGGGTCCAAGTTTCGACAAGAGTTGCTCCTATTGTTTTGGAGTATCCAATAAATCACAATTCTCCACGTTTTGTTTGTTCCACTTTCAGTCAGTTAGTTCAGTTTCTTTTTCCAGCCACTTACACCCGTTTTGGCCAGTGAAGCAAGTTTAGACAGCGAAACGTTACTCCAAACTAACTTAGGCCTGAGTCAGTGCTCACATTTGTACGCTCAGAAAGACCTTGTGGACACTTTAGAAATCAGGCGCTGGTAGCCAGAGATGGCGGGCGGGGGAGGGGTTGTGGAGGGAAGGGAAGTTCGAGGATTTTCAAAAGCATTAAACACTTCACTTTTAAAAATAAAGAACGATCATCAATAATAAATGATCAATAACTTAATCAATAAATAAAATTTAAAAAGAAATTAAAAATCAATCAATAAATAAAAAATTAAAAGTTGCTACCTCACCAACTGCAGCACCTATCCGTTCCGGAGCACTGCGAGCCCTCCAGCAGCACACACAGCCCTGCCTGCCTCTTACATTTTCAAGGTTCAAGAGTTCGGGCGGGACACCGCCGGGGAAGAATTCGGGCTGTGCACCGCCGGGGAAGAGTTCGGGCAGGACACCGCCGCCGGGGAAGAGTTCGGGCGGGACCCGCCGCCGGGGAAGAGTAATCTCCGAATTCCTCCCGATGTCACGAGCTAGTGACTACAGAAACAGGAGGATAGAGCAGATGAATACCTGGCTGGAGAGATGGTGCAGGCGGGAGGGCGTTACTTCCTGAGGCACTGGGACCGCTTCTGGGGGAGGTGGGACATGGACAAACCAGACAGGTTACACCTCAACAGAGCCGGGACCAATATCCTCGCGGGGGCAGGAGGTTGCTAGTGCTGTTGGGGAGAGTTTAAACTAGCTAGGCAGGGGGACTGGAACCTGAAAATAGATTCAGTACAGAGGGGAGTAAAGCTGGAATTAGAAAGCAAAAATAAAGAAAGTGAGTTTGAAGGAGAGAGGAAACAAGCAGGAAAAAAAGTGTAAAAAAACACTTTGTCTCAATACACATAGCATTTGAAACAAAATAGATGAGTTGACGGCACAAATAGATACAAATGGGTATGATCTGATAGCTATTACAGAGACATGGTTGCAAGGTGACCAGGTCTGGGACTTAAATATTCAGCGGTACTGGACAATCTGGAAGGACAGACAGAAAGGAAAAGGAGGTGGAGTAGCTCTACTGATAAAGGATGGAATCACTGCAATAGTAAGAAACAATATTGGCTCAAATGAACAGGATGTTGAAACAGTTTGGTTGGAGATAAGGAACAATAAGTGGAAAAAGTCACTGGTGGGTGCAGTCTCTAGGCCTCCTAACAATAGTTACTCTGTTGGTCAGCGCATAAACCAGGAAATAGTGGGGGCTTGTAAAAAGGGAACAGCAATAATCATGGGTGATTTTAACCTCCATATTGATTGGACAAATCAAATTGGTCAGGGTAGCCTTGAGAAGGAGTTCATAGAGTGCATAAGGGATGGGTTCCTTCAGCAGTATGTAACGGAACCAACCAGGGGGCAGGCTATCTTAGATCTGGTCCTGTGTAATGAGACAGGATTAATAAACAATCTCCAAGTAAAGGATCTCTTGGAATGAGTGATCATAGCATGATCTGAATTTGAAATTCAGATGGTGGGTGAGAAAGTTGGATCTCTAACCAGCGTACTAATCTTAAATAAAGGAGACTCTGTACGTATGAGGGCAGAGTTGGGTAAAGTGGACTGGGAAAATAGATTAAAGTGTAGGACGGTTGATGAACAGTGGTGTACATTTAAGGAGATATTGCACAACTCTCAAGAAAAATATATTCCAGTGAGGAGGAAAGGGTGTAAAAGAAGATAGCCATCCGTGGCTAACTAAAGAAATAAAGGACGGTATCTAATTAAAAACAAGGGCATACAAAGTGGCCAAAACTAGTGGGAGGACAGAAGACTGGGAAGCTTTTAAAAGCCAGCAGAGAATGACTAAAAAAAATGATTAAGAAAGGGAAGATCGACTATGAAAGTAAACTAGCACAAAATATAAAAACAGATAACAAGAGTTTCTATAGGTATATAAAAAGGAAAAGAATGGCTAAAGTAAATGTTGGTCCCTGAGAGGACGAGACCGGGGAATTCGTAATGGGGAACATGGAGATGGCAGAAACACTGAACAAATATTTTCTATCAGTCTTTATGGCTGAGGGCACTAACAATATCCCAACAGTGGACAGTCAAGGGGCTACAGGGGGGAGGAACTTAACACAATCACTAAGAAGGTGGTACTCAGTAAGATAATGGAACTAAAGGCGGATAAATCCCCTGGACCTGATGGCTTGCATCCTAGGGTCTTAAGAGAAGTAGCAGCAGGGACAGTGGATGCATTGGTTGTAATTTACCAAAACTCCCTGGATTCTGGGGAGGTCCCAGCGATTGGAAAACTGCAAATGTCACGTCCTTATTTGAAAAAGGAGGCAGAAAAAAAGCAGGAAACTATAGACCAGTTAGCCGAACATCTGTGGTTGGGAAAATGTTGGGAGTCCATTATTAAAGAAGCAGTAGCAGGATATTTGGAAAAGCAAAATTCGATCAGGCAGAGTCAGCATGGATTTATGAAGGGGAAGGCATGTTTGACAAATTTGCTGGAATTCTTTGAGGATGTAACAAACAGGGTGGATAAAGGGGAACCAGTGGATGTGGTGTATTTGGACTTCCAGAAGGCATTTGACAAGGTGCCACGTAAAAGGTTACTGCACAAGATAAAATTCACAGGGTTGGGGGTAATATATCAGCAAGGATAGAGGATTGGCCAACTAACAGAAAACAGAGAGTTGGATAAATGGTTCATTCTCTGGTTGGCAACCAGTAACTAGTGGGGTGCTGCAGGGATCAGTGCTGGGACCCCATCTATTTACATTCTATATTAAAGGACTTGGAAGAAGGGACTGAGAGTAACGTTGCCAAGTTTGCTGCCGATAAAAAGATGGGAGGAAAAGCAATGTGTGAGGACACATAAAATCTACAAAAGGACATAGACAGCCTAAGTGAATGGGAAAAAATTTGGCAGATGGAGTATAATATTAGAAAGTGTGAGGTCATACACTTTGACAGAAAAAAAATCAAAGAGCAAGTTATTATTTAAATGGAGAAAGATTGCAAAGTGCTGCAGTACAGCAGGACCTGGGCGTACTTGTGCATGAAACACAGAAGTACAGTATGCATGTACAGCAAGTGATCAGGAAGGCGAACGGAATCTTGGCCATCCTGATCCATGTTTATGAAAGGGTAGACTTGCTTTGGAGGCAGTTCAGAGAAGGTTTCGGGGATGAGGGGGATGACTTATGAGGAAAGGTTGAGTAGTTTGGGCCTCTTCACATTGGAATTCAGAAGAATGAGAGGTGATCTTATCGAAACGTATAAGATTATGAGGGGGCGGGACAAGGTGGAGGCAGAGAGGATGTTTCCACTGATGGGGGAGACTCGAACTCGAGGGCATAATCTTAGAATAAGGGGCCACCAATTTAAAACTGAGATGAGGAGGAATGTCTTCTCTCAAAGGGTTGTAAATCTGTGGAATTTGCTGCCTCAGAGAGCTGTGGAAGTTGGGTCATAGAAACATAGAAAATAGTTGCAGGAGTAGGCCATTCGGTGTTTTTGTGATGGAAGGCTGTTTCCAGTGGGGTTCTGCAGGGCTCAGTGCTGGGTCCCTTGTTTTTTGTGGTATATATCAATGACTTGGTCTTCAATGTTGGGGGCATGATTAAGAAGCTTGAAGGTGACACTAAAATAGGCTGTGTGGTTGAGAATTAAGAAGAAAACTGCGGACTGCAGGAAGATATCAATGTACTGGTCAGGTGGGCAGTAAAGTGGTAAATGGAATTTAATCCGGATAAGTGTGAGGTAATACATTTGGGGAGGTCTAACAAGGCAAGGGAATATACATTAAATGCTACAACACTGAAAATTGTAGAGGAACAAAGGGACCTTGGAGTGTAGGTCCACAGATCCCTGAAAGTGGCAGGCCAGGTAGATAAGGTGGTTAAGAAGGCATATGGAATAATTACCTTTATTAGTCGAGGCATGGAATACAAGAGCTCGGAGGTTATGCTTGAACTGGTTAGGCCGCAATTGGAATACTGTGTGCAGTTCTGGTCATCACATTACAGGAAAGATGTGATTGTACTGGAAAGGGTACAGAGGAGATTTACAAGAATGTTGCTTGGACAGGAGAATTTTGGCGATGAGGAAAGATTGGAGATGCAGAGTCCATTTTCTTTGGATCAGAGGACACTGAGGGGAGACCTGATGAAAGTGTATTAAATTATGAGGGGCCTGGATAGAGTGGATAGGAAGGACCTGTTTCCTAAGACAGAGGGATCAACAACAAGGAGGCACAGATTTAAAGTAATTGGTTTAGAGGAGATACGAAGGGAATTTTCTTCACCCAGAGGTTTGTGGGGGTCTGGAACTCACTGCCTGAAAGGGTGGTAGAGGCAGAAACACTCAGCACATTTGAAAAAATACTTGGATGTGCACTTCAAGTGTCATCACCGACAGGGCTACGGACCGAGGGCTGGAGAGTGGGATTAGGCTGGATAGCTGTTTGTTGGCCGGCACGGACACGTGGGCTGAAATGGTCTCCTGCCATGCTGTAAATTTCGATGATTTTATGATTAATGACCTAGATGAAGGGACCGAGTGTAATGTATCCAAATACAAAACTAGGTGGGACAGTAAGCTGTGAGAACACAAGAGTCTGCAAGATATACATAGATAGACTATGTGAGTGGGCAGTAAGGTGGCAGATGGAGTATCATGTAGGGAAATGTGAGGTTATTCACTTTGGTAGGAACAGCAGAAGAACAGAGTATCTTTTAAATTATGAGAAACTTTTAAACATTGGTGTTCAGAGAGATTCGGGGTGTCCTCGTGCAAGACACACAGAAAGTGAGCAAGCAGGTACGCAAGCAATAAGGAAGGGAAATGGTTTGTCCTTTATTGCAAGGGTTTGGAGTATAACAGTAAGGAGGTCTTGCTACAATTGCACAGGGCCTTGGTGAGACCACACCTGGAGTACTGGGCACAGTTTTGTTTTCTTATCTCAGGACGGAAACACTTACCTTGGAGACGGTGCAACATAGGTTCACAAGATTCCTGGGATGTGAGGGCTGTCTTATGATGAGATACTGTGTAGAATGGGCCTATACACTCTCGAGTTTAGAATAATGAGAGGTGATCTCATTGAAACATACAAGGTTCTGAAGGGGACTGACAGGTTAGATGCTGAGAGGTTGATTCCCCTGGCTGGACTGTCAAGAACTAGGGGCACAGTCTCAGGATAAGGGGTAGGACATTTAAAACAGAGATGAGGAGGAATTTCTTCACTCAGAGGGTTGTGAATCTTTGGCATTCTCTCCCCCAGAGGGCTGTGGATGCTCAGTCTATTCAAGGTTGAGATAGATAGATTTTTGTATATTAAGGGAATCAAGGGATATGGAGATCAGGCGGGAAAGTGGCGTTGAGGGCGATGATCAGCCATGATCTCATTGAATGGCGGAGCAGGCTCGAGGGACCTTATGGCCTCCTCCTGCTCCTATATCTTATGTTGATATCCAGGTCACTCTAGATTTATTTGTCCCACCCTTTTTCTTTAAGTTAACATACTTCCTCTGAACCCTCATTATCTCCTCATTGAATGCCTCCCACTGCTCTGAGACTGATTTAACTTCAACATAAGATTTCAGAGCAGGAGTATGCCATTCAGCCCCTCGAGCCTGCTCTGCCATTCAATGAGATCATGACTGATCTTCTACCTCAACTCCACTTTCCTCCACTATTCCATATCCCTTGATTCCCTTAATTTACAAAAATCTATCGCTCTCTGTCTTAAATATGCTCAAAGACAGAGCCTCCACAGCCCTCTGGGGTAGAGAATTACAAAGATTAATGAGTGAATATGTTTCTGTTCATCTCAGTCCTAAATGGCCAAACCCTTATTTTGAGACTGTGACCCCTGGTTCTAGACTCCTCAGGCAGAGGAAACATCCTCCCTGCATCTATCCTGTCAAGCCTTGTAAGCATTTTGTATGTTTCAATGAGATCATCTCTCATTCTTCTAAACTCTAGAGAATACATGCCTAGTCTACTCAATCTCTCCTCATAGGACAATCCTCCCATCCCAGGAATTCAGTTTGTTGAACCTTCGTTGCCATCTTCAATCGCAAGTACATCCTTTCTTAGGTAAGCAGCCAAAACTGTACACAATACTCCAGCTGCAGTCTCACCAGGGCCCTATATAATTGCAGTAAGACGTCTTTACTCTTGTCCTCAAATCCTCTTGTAATAAAGGCCAACATACCATTTGCTTTCTTCATTGCTTGCTGTACCTGCATATTAACTTTCAGTGATTTGTGTACAAGGACACCAAGGTCCCTTTGAACACCAGCATTTCCCAATCTCTCACCATTTCCAGCAGCTGTTTCCAGTCCACTTTAGCTGAACCACATCTCAGCTTCGTAAAATTGGCTTTTCCCCAATTGAGAACTTTTATTCCTGGTCGATCTTTGTCCTTTTCCATAACGACCCTAAATCTAACTGAATTATGATCACGAGCACCAAAATGTTGTCCCATCGATACCCCTTCCACCTGCCCAGCTTCAGTCCCTAATACGAAGTCCAGAACTTCCCCCTCTCTTGTTGGGCTTGCTACGTACTGGCTAAAAAGATCTGCGGGTTGCTGACCCCTCTGTGAAGGGAAATAGCTCCTTCCTATCCACTCTATCTCGGCCCCTCATAATTTTATACACCTCATTAAGATCTTCCCTCAGCCTCCTCTGTTCCAAAGAAAACAAACTATTAAGAGGGTTGGTGGGTTGGAGGAGGTTAGAGATAGGGAAGGGAGAGACCCTGGAGAGATTTGAACAAGAGGATGCGTATTTTAAAGGCTGATGCCACCAGCCATCTCGCCCAGCACAGAATGTAACTCACTACCAACAGGAAGGATGTTTCTTTAACTACTACGAATGCATAATGCGGGGAAATCAATCTCTGTCCCTTTAACTAACAGCGACATGGAAAAGGGGAAATGCATGACCTTTAAACACCTGGTGCACTTGCCACTGAAGTGTCTCAAACTCAGAATAGGAACTCCAGGAAAACAAAATACTGACAAATGTTGAACTGTTTTGTCGACAAAAGAAATCTCAATTTAACTTTGAAAAGATCAATTGTTTCACACAGACTCACCTGACAGGCCGACTCAGAATCCACCCCTCAAGCACCGTGATTGGTTGCAGAACACGCTGCTCCCTGGGCCCTCCGGCCTCTGACCTCTCTTCCTGTTGGTTCCCAGGGCAATCAATCACCACTCGCCAACATTACGCTGCCACATTAAGTTGAGGAGCTTGGAGGGAGAAATAAAATGAGGCTGTGAATCTGAGTTAAGAAATAAAATTAGAGAAGCATGATTCAATGAATGAGGAGAGGCAATATAAACTAAAGGGTACAATCCTAAAGCGGTTGCATGAACAGTGAGACCTGCGGGTATATGTGCACAAAATGCTGAAGGTGGCAGGACAGGTTGAGAAAGCAGTTAAAAAAACTTACAGGATCCTGGGCATCACAGAGTACAAAAGCAAGGAAGTTATGATGAACCTTTGGAAATCACTGGTTCGGTCTCAACTGGAGCATTGTGTCCAATTCTGGGCACCGCACATTAGGATGTGAAGGCCTGAGAGTGGGTGCAGAAAAGATTGACAAGAATGATTCACGACATGAGGGACTTTAGTTACGTGGATTGACTGGAGAAGCTGGGGTTGTTCTCCTTGGAGCAGAGAAGTGTTCAAAATCTTGAGGGATCTGGACAGAGAAGATAGAGAGATACTGTTCCCACTGGCGGAAGGGTCGAGAACCAGAGGAGACGGATTTAAGGTGATTGGCGAAAGAACGAAAGGTGACATCAGAAAAATCTATTTTATGCAGCGAGTGGTTAGAATCCGTAATGCATGGCTTGAAAGGGTGATGGAGGCAGACCCAATCACAGCTTTCAAAAAAAAAAGGAAGTTGGATAAGTATCTGAAAGAAAACATTTGCAGGGAGGTTGGAAAGTGCAGGGCAGTGGGACTAGCTGCGAGCCGGCAAGGATTCGACGGGCCGAATGGCCTTCCGTGCTATAACCATTCTCTGATTGTGTGAGCAGAACCACTCTGTTCCCTGAATCAATCTAAAGCCTTCCTGATTGTGAGCCCCTGTTAAACCTGCCCTGCACCTTCACTGCTCCAAGCAGAACCACCCCAGATGCTGCAGCCATCATCTTATTGAATGGCAGCAGGCTCGAGGGGCCAAAGGGCCGACTCATCTCCTATTTCTGATGTTCTCATCTGTTCATGTCACTGGTCCCCATGGTGCTCCTGCTCCCAACAATAAGATGGCTGCCGCGCATGCTCCCTGCCCTGCAGCGGGACAATGGAAAGTATTGTGACAATAGGAAGCCAATCAGTGCCGGTGGGCGGGGCCGCGGCACCAATCAATCACTGGTCCCTGAAGGTGCTGACTCTGGCTGGGTTCAGTTCTACACTCACTGGTTCCCCTCCCCTGACGGTACTGACTCTGGCTGGGTTCAGTTCTACACTCACTGGTTCCCCTCCCCTGAAGGTACTGACTCTGGCTGGGTTCAGTTCTGCACTCACAAGTTCCCCTCCCCTGAAGGTGCTGAATCTGACTGGTTTAGTTCCAGACACTGACATCACTCACGTTTTACCTGCACCAAGATGGCCACACATGCGCGGTGCTACTCACTGAATCAAGATAGCGGGGCGCTGAACCTGCCCTACTGTACCAAGATGGCCGCCGTTAGCCTGGGCCTGTGACCGGGAGAAAGCCCCGAAGCTGCAACCGCCGATATTCCGGTTACTATTCTGGGCTTGCGGCGGGCACCGGTTGTTTATGAAGCCTCTCCGGCTGCCCGCTAGTCCATTACTCCGCTGCGTCCCACTGAAAGAAACACTTCGGAGGAGCCTATCCAAAACATATCCGCTCCGCCATTACACGCGTCGCGCATGCTCCAAACACCCCCAGTACCCGCGTCTGCGCACTGAGCTCCTGTCGTCTGGGCGAGGCACATTCTCCCCCGCGGGGCATGCTGGGTAGATAAGACCATGAATAACAGGAGCAGGAGTGGGCCAGATACTTCACGGTTTATGTACAGAGTAAAGCTGCCTCTGTATCAGGGAAGGTACAGCACGGGTTAGTTACAATTGTAGGCTTGCTGTACGCTGACCCATCAAACACTCCCAGGGCAGGTACAGCACATATTAAATAGACAGTAAGGATCCCAGCACACTATCCCACCAAGTATTCCCAGGGCATGCACAGCACAGGTTAGATACATAATAAAGCTCCCTATATACTGTCCCAAGAAAAAAATCACAGGGCAGGTACAGTACAACTATTTTGTTGTTGATCTGTAAATCAAATGCACCCTGATTAAAGGGGGGAGGGGACACTCTCACCAACAAAATATACCAATTAAACTTTGCACGGTAAACTTAAATCATGTTAAAATTTGGTTGCTGGAGGCGATGATGCACTCCAGTCCCTCTGGTGCCGACCTCTTACAGAAGGCTGCAAGCGTACTGGTGGCAGGTACAGCACACGTTAGATACAGAGTGAAGCTCCCTCTACACTTTCCCATCAAACATTCCCGGGGCAAGTACAGCATAATTTAGATGCAGGGTAAACGTCTCTCTAAACAGCCAATCCAAAAATTCACAGGACAGGCACAACACAGGTTAGGTACACATCATCATCATTATAGGCAGTCCCTCGAAATCGAGGAAGAGTTGCTTACACTCGAAAGGTGAGTTCTTAGGTGAGTAAACAGTCCAGTACGGGAATTACTGGGACAGCCAGTCGTTGAACGAAAGGGTGGGTGGAACTGGTTTGCTGCATGCTCCTATGCTTGGTTTCTGCATGCTCTCAGCGATGAGACTCGAGGTGCTCAGAGCCCTCCCGGATGCACTTCCTCAACTTAGGGCAGACTTTTGACAGGGACTCCTAGGTATCGAGGGGTTGTTGAATTTTATCAAAGAGGCTTTGAGGGTGTCGATGAAAGGTTTCCTCTGCCCACTGTAGGCTCGCTTGCCGTGTAGCAGTTCCGAGTAGAGCCTTGCTTTGGAGTCTTGTGTCAGACATGTGAACAATGTGTCGAGCCAGGGTATCCCTGGAGATAGAGCTTGCAGTGTCCACCGGTAGACTCGTGGCCTTCCATGAGAGGTGAGCACCAGAGAGACTGGAGTGCATCATTCAAGAGGGAACAGAATTGTAATTTTAATTAATTTGATTTGATTTGACAAAAGTTACCTTTATGTTGAATTGTTAATTTGTGTTTTTGGTTCCCAAAAAAAAAAACAAGTGGGCACTTTAATGAAAGTTTCTGGAGTGTGACACCCCTCCCCCCTTTAATCAGGGGAAACTTGATTATCGTTCTACTTAAAATAGTTGTGAACAATGTGGCCCACCCAATGCAGCTGGTCGAGTGTGGTCAGTGCTTCAATGCTGGGGATGTTGGCCTGATCGAGGAATCACCCGGACTGGTTTGATGAGAATGACCAGGAGATCCAAGAGCTAATTAATCAAGCAGAGTGCATTTCTTAAACTAAAACAACAACCCAACTCGGGAGCAGCAAAGCAGCATTACAGACGGCTTAAGGCCGAGGTCCAAGAAAAAACCTGTGACCTAAAGCATAGATGGTGGATGGAGAAATCACAGGAGTTTCAGCAGCTGGCCGACAGCCATGATGTGCGAGAATTCTTCATCGCAGTCAAGGCCACCTATGGCCCAAGCACCCAAGGCCCCACCCCACTGCTGGCCAAGAATGGGGAAACACTCATCAAGGACACTGAGGCAGCCAGGACCCACTGGAAGGTGCGCTTCAAAGATGTCCTTAACCAAGACTCTGGCTTTGACTCGAGTGTCCTCGACTCCATCCTGCAGCATGCTACCCGCCAACATCTCAGCAAAACCTCAGCCCTGCACGAGATAGAAAAGGCCATCCGCCAGCTCAAGAACAACAAGGCAATGGTAGCGGATGGAATCCCCGCTGAGGCTCTAAAGTATGGTGGAGAGGCAATATTGGCATGAATGCAGGACCTCATCTCTCTCATGTGGAAGGAGGAGAGCATGCCTGGAGATCACAGAGATGCAGTAATCGGGACGATCTTTAACAAAGGGGTCAAGTCCGACTGTGAAAATTACAGATGAGTCTCCCTGATACCAGCCACTGGGAACGTCATTGCTAGAATCATCATCAATCGTCTTCCCCTGTGGCTGAGGAGCTCCTCCTGCAGTCACAATGTGGATTTCGTTCTCTATGGAGTACAACGAACATGGAGTAGATACAGATTAAAGCTCCCTCTGCACTGTCCCATCAGACATTCCCAGAGCAAGTACAACATTGGTTATGTTATGTATGCAACCCTATGTAACCAGCAATCTACCGCCATCAGAGGGCATATCTGTTGGAGTCCCAAGGGATCCAAGCATCCCTTGGGAGCACGGTATATAAGCAGGCCTCCCATGCTGTACGTGCAATCTGGAGTTGGAAAAAAGAGATCAAGATCACACTTGCTCATGCGTACAGTACTCAATCACATTACTTTATTCTGGACATAACAATTGGCGACGAGAGAATGAATCATCATGCGAAAATGCAGAGAACTGTTGATATCCTGGAGAAATTCTCAGAAGGGGACGATTGGGAGGTCTTCATGCAGCGACTCGACTAATACTTCATGGCCAACGAGCTGGCAGGGAATGTGAATGCTGCCAAACAAAGGGCGATCCTCCTCACTCTCTGCGGGGCAACAACCTATGATCTCATGAAGAATTTTCTTGCTCCGGAGAAACCAACAACCAAATCGCATGAAGAACTGTGTACACTGGTCCAGGAGCACCTAAATCAGAAGGAGAGCATTCTGATGGCAAGGTATCGATTTTACACATGTCAACGGTCCGAAGGCCAGGAAGTGGCGAGCTACGTCGGCGAAATAAGGCACCTTGTAGGACATTACAAATTTGAAGGATGCCAGGAGTAAATGCTTAGAGATGTTTTGTGCTTGGCATTGGTAATGAGGATATCCTTGGCAAACTATTGACTGTTGAAACACCAAAACTGAGCTAAGCCATAACGATAGCCTCGGCATTTATGTGCACCAGCGATAACACCAAACAAATTTCGCAGCATGCAAATGTTTTGGCAAGTACTGTACACAAAGTAACATCGTTTTCAGGCAGAAATGCATATGGCAGAATGTACACGCCTGCAGCTGCATGATCTCAGATGACTCAGAGTCTGCCATCAAGTGTTAATGCGAGGCAGTTAACAGCTTGTTGGAACTGCGGAGGTTATCATCGAGCCCATCAATGTAGCTTCAAACACTATGCGTGCAAAGGCTGTGGAACAACGGGACACCTCCAGCGAATGTGCAGATGAGCTGCAAACACTGCAAAGCACCACATTGCATTGGAAGACCGATGCATGGTGGATCATACTGAAGTAGAGACTCAAACCGAGGAGGCAGAAGTGTATGGGGTACACACCTTCACCAAGAAATGTCCACCGATCATGTTCAATGTTAAACTGAACGGAATTCCAGTATCTGTGGAATTGGACATGGGTGCGAGTCAGTTCATCATGAGAAAAGAGCCTTCGACAGGCCCAAGCTGAGACCCATTCACACCAAACTGAAAACTTGCACTCCCAGTAATTGCCAGCATAGTATTAAAAGTTTCTTATAATGGAACAGTACACGAACTACCACTCAGGATATTGTCAGGACATGGCCCCACACTGTTCGGCAGAAGCTGGCTGAGAAAAATACGCTGGAACTGGGATGACATCCGAGCGCTTTCATCCATCGAAGACACCTCATGTGCCCAGGTTCTGAGCAAGTTTCCATCATTGTATGAGCCAAGGATCGGAAGTTTCTTGAGGGTGAAGGTGCAGATCCACTTGATTCCCGGTACATGTCCCATCCATCACAAGGCACGGGCAGTGCTATATTTGATGCGAGACAAAGTGGAGATCGACTTAGACAGGCTGCAACGAGAGGGCATCATCGCACTGGTGGAGTTCAACGAGTGGGCCAGTCAGATTGTTCTGGTTCTCAAGGGCGATGTCATGGTCAGAATTTGCGGGGACTATAATGTAACGATTAACCATTTTTCGCTGCAGGACCAGTACCCGCAACACAAGGCAGATGAACTATTTGCGACACGGGTAGGAGGAAAGACATTCACCAAGTTGGACCTGACCTCGGCCCACATGACGCAGGAGCTGGCGGAATCTTAAAAAGGCCTCACCTGCATCAACACGCACAAAGGTCTGTTCATCGACATTAGATGCCCGTTTGGAATTCGATCGACAGTGGCTATTTTTCAGAGGGACATGGAGAGTCTTCTAAAGTCGGTGCTGCACATCATGGTTTTCCAGGATGACATATTGGTCACAAATCGGGACACCATCGAGCAATTGCAGAACGTGGAAGAGGTTCTAAGTCGGCTAGATCATGTGTGACTCAGGTTAAAACGCTCGAAGTGTGTTTTCCTGGCGCCAAAGGTCGAGTTCTTAGGGAGAAGAATCGTGGCAGATGGCATCAGACCCAGTGACACCCAGACGGAGGCCATCAAGAATGCGCTGAGACCACAGAACGTGACGGAGCTGCGGTCCTTCCTGGGGCTCCTCAATTATTTTGGTAATCTCCTACCCGGGTTAAGCACCTTGCTAGGACCTCTACACATGTGGCTGCACAAGGGAGATTATTATGCCTGGGGGAAATCAAAAGAGACTGCTTTTGAAGAAGCCGGAAATCTGTTACGTTCCAACAAACTGCTTGTCCTGTTAGATCCATGAAAATGTTTAGTGCTAGCTTGCGATGCATCATTGTACAGGGTCGGGTGTGTGTTACAATAAGCAAACGAATTGGGAACATTGCAACCGGTCGCCTATGCGTCCAAGAGTTCATCCAAGACCGAAAGGACCTACAGCATGATTGAAAAATAAGCTCTGGCATGCGTTTACGGGGTGAAAAAATGCACCAGTATCTGTTTGGGCTTTAGTTCGAGTTAGAAACTCAACATAAGCCGCTCATATCGCTATTCACAGAGAGCAAAGGTATTATACAAATGCTTCTGCTCGCATCCAAAGATGGGCGCTCACGCTGTATGCAGATAAGTATGTAATTCATCACTGGCCAGGCACAGAAAACTGCGCTGATGCCCTCAGTCGGCTACTTTTCCCACCACCAGGGTGGAAATGGCACAGCCTGCAGACTTGCTCTTGGTGATGGATGCATTTGAAAATGAAAAGTCACCCGTTACGGCCACCAGATGAGGACCTGGACCAGCCAGGATCCTTTACTTTCCCTTGTAAAAACTGTGTCCTCCATGGGAGTTGGTCCAGCGTCCCAGCAGAGATGCATGAAGAGATCAAGCTGTTCCAGCAGCGTAAAGACGAAATGTCCAGATAGACTGACTGTCTTTTGTGGGGTAATCACGTGGGTTTGCCCAAGAAAGGCAGAGAAATGTTCAAACCTGACCTACACTGTGCGCACCCAGGCATAGTAATGATGAAAGCTATAGCCAGACCCCATGTGTGGAGGTCTGATATCGACTCAGATTTGGAGTCTTGCATGCGCCAATACACCATTTGCTCACAACTGAGCAATGCACCCAGGGCACCCAAGTTTGTGGTCATGGCCCTCCAAACCGTGGTCTAGGATCCACGTTGACTTTGCCGGCCCATTTCTAGGCAAAATGTACTTTGTTCTTGTGGATGTTTATTCTAACTGGATTGAGTGTGTAATATGTCTGTAAGCACGTCCACTGCCACCGTCGAAAACCTACGAGCCATGCACGGCCTGCCTGATATCCTTGTCAGCGACAACGGGCCATGGTTCACCAGCGCTGAATTCAAGGAATTCATGACACGTAATGGGATCAAGCACATCATATCTGCCCCGTTCAAGCCCGCATCCAATGGCCAGACAGAACGTGCAGTCCAAACCATCAAGCAAAGCTTGAAACACATGTCAAAAGGCTCCCTGCAGACCCACCTGTCTCGAGTCCTGCTCAGCCACTGCACCAGACACCATTCTCTCACCGGGGTTCCCCAGCTGAGCTGCTCCTGAAAAAGGTGCTGAAAACAAGGTTTTCTCTCGTTCACCCTGATCTCCATGATCAAGTCGAGGTCAGGCGGCATCAACAAAGCATGTACCGTGATCGCACAGATTTGTCACGCAATACTGAAGTCAATGACCCTGTATTTGTACTCAACTATGGACATGGTCCCAAATAGCTTGCTGGCACTGTCATAGCCAAAGAAGGGAGGAGGGTGTTTCAGGTCAAACTTGCAGCAAGCATTTGGACCAAACCAAACTGTGATTCACAGACAGCCACAAGCAACCAACTTCGACCCTCCGACGCACACACAAGCAGCAATCAACATCATGGTTGACCACGAAGCTGAATTCATCATCCCCAGCAGCCCAGCAAGGTCAGCTGTGCAGCAGCCCAGCGAAGAACCAACCAACTCACCAGTACCTGCATTTGCACTGAGACGATCGACTTGGGAGCGAAAAGCTCCAGATCGTTTCAACTTGCAAATAAGTGTACCATTGAATTTGGGAGGGAGTGATGTTATGTGTGCAACCCTATGTAACCAGAATTCTACCACCACCACAGGGCGAATCTGTTGGAGTCCCACGGGATCCCAGCGTCCCTTTGGAGCACTGTATATAAGCAGACCTTCCATGTTGTACGTGCACTCTGAAGTAGAATAAAGAGACAAGTCACATGTACTCACGTCTACAGTACTCATTCACGTTACTTTTTCCGGACTTAACATGTTAAATATAGAATAAAGCTCCCTCTATAATGTTCCACCAAACGTTTCCAGTGCAACTACAGCACAGGTTAGACACAGACTACATCTCCCTCCAACTTGTCCCAGCCATTCCAGGGCAGATACAGCATCTGTTAGATGTAGAGAAAATCTCCCTCTATACTGTTCCAGCGGATATTCGCGGGGCAGATGCAGCACGGGTGAGATACAGAGTAAATCTCCCTCTACACTGTCCCATCAAACACTCCCAGGACAGATACAGCATGGGTTAGAGACAGAGTAAAGTTTCCTCTACACTGTCTCATTAACCATTCCCTGGGCAATTACAACCAAGCTCATGGTCTACAGGGCTGTAGGAACACCCGCCCTCCTGTATGGCTCAGAGGCATGGACAATGTACAGTAGACACTTTTTCTCGCTGGAGATATATCATCAACGATGTCTCCGCAAAATCCTACAAATCACCTTGCTGTACAGGCACACCAACATCAGCGTCCTCGTCCAGGCTAACGTCCCCAGCATTGAAGCACTGACCACACTCGATTAGCTCCGCTACGCAGACCACATAGTTCGCATACCAGACACGAGACTCCAAAAGCAAGTGCTCTATGCAGAGCTTCCTCACGGAAAATGAGCCAAAGGTGGGCAGCGCAAACGTTACAAGGACACCCTCAAAGCCTCCCTGATAAAGTGCGAGATCCCCACTGACATCTGGGAGTCCCAGGCCAAAGACCTCCCTAAGTGGAGGAAGTGCATCCGGGAGTCTCATCGCCAAGGGCATGCAGAAAACAAGTACAGGTAGTGGAAAGAGCGAGCTGCACCCAACCACCCCTTCCTTCAACGACTATCTGTTCCACCTGTGACAGAGTCTGTGGCTCTCGTATTAGAATGTTCAGCCGCCAAATAACTCACTTCAGGTGTGGAAGCAAGTCTTCCTCGATTCCGAGGGACTTCCTATGATGATGATGATGATGATAACAACACAGGTTAGATGCAGAGTAAAGCTCCCTCTGCAATGTCTCACCAGACATTCCCAGGTAGATACAGCCTTGGATATTGAAGGTTAAATCACCCTCTAGCCTGTCCCAAACAGTCCCAGGGTAGGTACAGCACTGGTTAGATACAGAGTTAATCTCCCTCTACACTGTCCCATCAAACATTCACAGAATAGGCACAGCATGGGTTAGTCAGAGAGTAAAGCTCCCCATAGACTGATCCATCAAACACTCCCATCGCAGTTGCGGCATGGGTTAGATGGAGAGTACAACGCCTGCGACATTGTCCCATCAAATACTCCCAGCGCAGGTACAGCACAGGTTACATACGCTGTAAAGCACCCGCGACACTGTCCATCAAACACTTCCAGTACAGGTAAAGGACGGGTTAGATACAGAGTAAATCTCCCTCTAAACCATCCCATCAAACACACCCAGAGGAGGAACAACGCGGGTTAGATACTGAGTAAAGTTCACTCTACACTCTCCTATCAAACACTCCGTGGAAAGATGCAGCACGGATTAGATAAGAGAGAAAAGCTTGCTTTCCACTATCGCATCAAGAACTGCCAGGGCTGGTATTGCACAGGTTAGACAGAAAGGTTTAGGCTGGGTTTTCAAGAACTTGGGGCCTGGACAACAGAAGGCACAGCCACCAATTATAATCAGGGATGCTCTTGAAGATAGATATCTCATGGGTGGGCGGGGCGGGGGGAGGTGGCGGTGTGGTGCTGGTTGGGGCTGGAAGAGTTTACAGAGCTAGGGAGGGGCGAGGCCATGGAGAGTTTTGAAAATAAGCATTAGAATTTTGAAAGCAAGGCGTTGCTGAACCAGAAGCCAATGTAGTTCAGCGAGCACAGGGCTGATGGGTGAGCTGGACTTGGTGAGAGTTAGGGCACGGGCAACCGAATTTTGGATCAACTCGAGTTTATGCAGGTGAGAATGTGGCAGGAGTGTATTGTAATAGTCAAATCCAGAAGTAACAAAGGCAGGGATGAGGGGTCAGCAGCGGATGAGGTGAGGCAAGGGCGATGTTACAGAGGTGGACATATGCATTCTTAATTATGCTGTGGATATGTGGTTAAAAACATACTTCAGGGTTAAATATGGCACCAAGGTTGCTAACAGTCCGGTTCAGGCACAGACACAAGTTGGGGAGAGGGATTGAGATAATTGAGAGATTTATAAAGATAATCAGAAACAAACAAGTGCTGCCAGAATGAACATGGTTCAGTGCCCAAAGCAATGCCAGTAAATCCTGTTCTATTTACAAATGCAGCCTTTCTCCTCAGACCATTTAAAAACGAGATGAGGAGGAATTTCTTCTTGCAAATCTGTGGAATTCTCTTCCAGAGAGCTGTGGAGGCTGGATCATTGAATATATTTAAGGCGGAGATAGACAGGTTTAACAGAGGTGCTCACAATCAAGAAGGCTTTAGATTGAGTCAGGAAACAGAGTGGTTCTGTTCACACAATCAGAGAATGGTTACAGCACGGAAGGCCATTCGGCCCGCCGAGCCCTTGCCGGCTCCAATCTGGTCCCACTGCCCCGCCTTTTCCCCCCGGCCCTGCAAATGTTTTCTTTCAGATACTTATCCAATTCCCTTTTGAAAGTTGTAATGAAGTCTGCCTCCACCATCCTTTCAGGCCGTGCATTCCAGATCCTGACGATTCGTAGCATGAAATAGATTTTTCTTACATCGCCTTTGGTTCTTCTGCTCATCCACCTTAAATCCGTCTCCTCTGGTTGTTGACCCTTCCGCCAATGGGAATAATATCTCTCGATGTACTCTGTCTGGACCCGTCATGATTTTGAACACCTCTGTCAATTCTCCTCTCAACGTTCTCTGCTCCAAGGACAACAACCCCAGCTTCTCCAGTCAAGTCACGTACCTGAAGTCCCTCATCTCGTGAATCATTCTTGTCAATCTCTTCTGCATCCTCTCTAAGGGTATCCCATCCCAATGGGCGGTGCCCAGAATTGGACACAATGCTCGACTTGAGGCCGAACCAGTGTTTTGCAAAGCTTCATCATAACCTCCTTGCTTTTGTACTCTGTGATGCCCAGGATCCTGCAAGCTTTTTTAACTGCTTTCCCAACCTATCCTGCCACCTTCAGCGATTTGTCCGCAGGTCTCACTGTTCATGCATCCCCTTTAGGATTGTACCCTTTAGTTTATATTGTCTCTCCTCGTTCATTTAATCATGCTTGTCTAATTTTATTTCTGAACTCAGATTCACGGCCTCATTTTATTTATTCCTCCGAGCCCCTCAACTTATTCTGGCAGTGGGATGTTGGCGAGTGTTGATTGATTGCCCTGGGAACCAACAGGAAGAGAGGTCAGAGACCGGAGGGCCCAGGGAGCAGCGTGTTCTGCAAACAATCACGGTTCTTGAGGCGTGGATCCTGAGTAGGCCTATCGGGTGATTATGTGTCAACCCCTGTTAATCTATTTATCTTTTAAAAGTTAAATCGAGATTTCTTTTGTCAACAAAACAGTTTAACATCTGTCAGTATTTTATTTCCATTTATGAGTTCCTATTAGGAGTTTCAGACACTTCAGTGCCAAGTGGACCAGGTATATAAAGGTCATTAATTTCCCCTTTTCCATGTCGCTGTTAGTTAAAGGGACAGAGATTGATTTCCTCTCATTATGCATTTGTAGTAGTTAACGTAACATCCTTCCTGTTGGTAGTGAGTCACATTCTGTACTGGGCGTGATGGCTGGTGGCATCAGCCTTTAAAATACGTATTCTCTTGTTCAAATCTCTCCAGGGTCTCACCCTTCCCTATCTCTGTAACCTCCTCCAGCCCATCAACCCACTTAATGGTTTGTTTTCTTTGGAACAGAGGAGGCTGAGGGCAGACGTTAATGAGGTGTATAAAATTATGGGGAACCTAGATAGAGTGGATAGGAAGGACCTATGTCCCTTCACAGAGGGGTCAGCAACCAGCTGTACCTTTTAGCTAGTACGTAGCAAACTCAGCAAGAGAGGGGGAAGTTCTGGACTTAGTATTAGGGACTGAAGCTCGGCAGGTGGAAGGGTAGCAGTGGGTGAACATTGGTGCTAGTGATTGTAATTCAGTTGGATTTCGGGTAGTTATGGAAAAGGACAAAGATAGACCAGGAATAAAAGATCTCAATTGGGGAAAAGCCAATTTTATTAAGCTGAGATGTGGTTTAGCCAAAGTGGATTGGAACAGCTACTTGAAATGGTGAGAGATTGGGAAATGTTGGTGTTCAGAGGGATCTTGGTGTCCTTGTACACGAATCACTGAAAGTTAATACGCAGGTACTGCAAGCAATTAAGAAACCAAATGGTATGTTGTTTATTACAAGAGGATTTGAGGATAATAGTAAACATAAGAACATAAGAAATAGGAACTGGAGTAGGCCAGATGGCCCATAGAGCCTGCTCCGCAATTCAATAAGATCATGTCTGATCTGATCATGACTCAGCTCCACTTACCTGCCCGCTCCCCATAACCCCTTCTCCCCTTATCATTGAAGAAACTATTTATGTCCTAAATTTATTTAATGTCCCAGCTTCCACAGCTCTCTGAGGCAGCAAGTTCCGCCGATTTACAACCCTCTGAGAGAAGAAATTCCTCCTCATCTGTTTTAAATGGGCGGCCCCTTCTTCTAAGATCATGCCCTCTAGTTCGAGTGTCCCCCATCAGTGGAAACATCAGCTCTGCATCCACCTTGTCAAGCCTCCTCATAATCTTAAACGTTTCGATAGATCACCTCTCATTCTTCTGAATTCCAATGAGTAGAGGCCCAAACTACTCAACCTTTACTCATAAGTCAACCTGCTCATCCCTAATATCAACCTAGTGAACCTTCTCTGAACTGCCTCCAAAGCAATTATATCCTTTCGTAAATATAGAAACCAAAACTGCACGCAGTTTTCCAGGTGTGGCCTCACCAAAACCTTTTATAACTGTAGCAAAACTTCCCCACTTTTATACTCCATCCCCTTTGCAATAAAGGTCAAGATACCATTGACCTTCCTGATCACTTGCTGTACCTGCATACTATCCTTTTGTGTTTCGTGCACAAGTAACCCCAAGTCCTACTGTACTGCGGCACTTTGCAATCTTTCTCCATTTAAATAATAACTTGCTCTTGGACGTTTTACTGCAATTATATAGGACCCTGGTGAGACTACACCTGGAGTATTGTATACAGTTTTAACTACTTACCTAAGGACGGATGTACTTGCCATTGAGGATGGCAACGAAGGTTCACCTGACTGATTCCTGGGATGGGGGGATTGTCCTGTGAGCAGAGATTGTGTAGACTAGGCCTATACTCTCTACAGTTTAGAAGAATGAGAGGTGATCTCATTTTAAAACAAACACAATTCTTATTGGGCTTGACAGTGTAGATCAGGGGTGTCAAACATATGGCCTGTGGGCCCCCCCATGCTCTAACTGGCCCGCCATGTGTTTTAATTTATACGAGCCCTGTCCCGGCGCTGCCCCGATCTTTTGCTTGCTGACTGGAACACAACCTGAATTTGTCGGCCGTCATGGAATAGGAGGAGGGCGGCGGAGGAACGGGGAAGGTCAGTCGATGTCCAAGGGGAGCAATTCTGGGACAACGAGCGCACTCACACGGACTGTCAATAGGAGATAAGCTTTGAGTGAGGCAGTGAGTAGATAAATACCAAGAGAGAGGGGGAGGAGTGTCGCATGAACTCCAGGTGATTTAACAGATGATGGGGGTTAGTGCAGGGTAGGTAGTGAGGGGGTTGCGTTCCTGCACTTCTCCCCCCTCCTCGGCCCCAGCGAGGCACTGCTTTTAAAATTCTCAGCCTCGTGTTCAAATCCCTCGATGGCCCCGCCCCTCCCTATTACTAACCTCCTCCAGCCCCGACACCCCTCCCTATCTCTGTAACCTACTCCAGCCCTACACCCCTCCCTATCTCTCTAACCTCCACGGGCCCCTACACCTCTCCCTATCTCTGTACCCTTGTTAGGGTTAACTTCGGATTCTGTTAGCCTTAAAATAAATGCAGGTTTTATTAATACAAGCCGGCAGGGGAGCTATCCTTGAAAGAATGCTCGAAGATACTGCCAGAGACAACTTACATTATACAGTTTCAAATTACAGCATTATGTAATTACGCAAGTTACAATTAATACATGCTGATTGATTAATACATGAATGATTGGTACAGCGATTCCTCCAATCTGACTTCTATATGCCTTAATTGGGAAATCCAAACACATGTTGTTGTGATTCTGTTTATTTAATTCTTATCTTGCTATACAATTCAAATTCTATGTTATCTGTGTCCGTGCCCAGCTCCCTTTGGTCTATGAATTGGAACATCTGCTCCTCTGTGGTAGGAATCCCACACATGCTTCCCACAGTCTGAAAAACAGGCTGTGGGTTCCATTTTAAAAACCTGTTAACTCCATTTTAAAACATCGCAATTATTATTATTAATTGTAATTACAATTTGTAATCTGCCCTTTCAGCCCCTCCTGTTGGTCCCTGATTATTTCTAAATAATCAGCTGAGCACATGTATGTTCTGAGTCATCTGCTGGAAATGGTGATATCAAGTTCATATCTCTGGGATCGCTCGTAGTTCCATCTTTTGCGGAGTCTTTACATACTACCCCTGACCATTTCCCTGGGATATTGGCACGCCACTTATATTTCTTTTTGTACAGACAGTGCATAAGCTCGGGGTCTTGGTTGTTTCCCTAATGCATTACAAAATCATTCGCCTCCCTTTCATGCCTACATTACATAATTAACAAGGCTGTTTGCTGTTCGGCTAGAACCACGTGGTTGTATATCTCTCTGATCTGACACATCAGATATAGTTGTATCACGATACATATCCCTTCCACTAAAATTATTACCTCAATTAAATGCCACATCAATTTGAGGACTGCGTAGGCTTCAGGTGACCAGCCCTTAAAAATATCGCACCATGAACAACAATTTTCCTTTCCCTGCCTTATTCTGTCTTGGTTCGTGTGTCTCCTGCCTCGGTTTCGTTGATCAGGCGATCAGATTGGGACACTCACGACTCAGATCAGGTATTCATGCCGTCTTTTTGTTTGATTAACCTTCTTTGGATCTAGCAAAGGCTTTCTGCATTCTTGGTTACGGGTCTTGGCCAACCTCTTCTTTCTGCGTCACTTGTATCTGCCTGCGCAGTCTCCCAGGAGCATCAACACCACGATCAGCTGCACTAGGACTAACACATGGGATATAATTCTAATCCCTATCTTGCAACTTTGCTCGGGTAAGCCTCGCCTATCTTTGCACTTGTTACATAACATCACCAACCAACTCAAGGCTATAACTATCTGTACTGCCACAAGGTTATGAGAAAGGATCGTTATCCAAGGATGTATAATCTCAAGTACCAAGGCGGGTTTTTCAGGTTATCCTTTATTTCACTGTCCAGTTCTTTTGCTTTATCCTTCAGCTCTTAATATCTTTTTATGTTATTTCGTGAGTTAGTTAAATCTTCAAGTAACAGGGGAATTGATTGTGCTTGCTCTTACATGTAAACATCAATATCGTGCTTAATCTCATCGCTTATATTTCATGTCACTGTCATCCTGGCATGTCATGCGTGCTCTTCCCACTGCCACCGATAGTCTTGGAGTCACGTAAGTTCCCAGGCTAGTTACCGCACAATATTATCCTCGCCCTTGATAGTTGTAATGTGTGGATTCGGTTCGGGCAGGGTTTATTCCAATGACACATCCTTCCGTAGTATTGTCATACCCGCAGCTATCCTTGCTCCCGTCTCCCACTGGGTGAGGACCTATAGTTAGGCTTCCTTCTCTCTGGCACATGAATAACGATATTCCCCTTATATTTCCATTCATTTTGATCTCGTACTGGTCCATTGCAGATGTACTCTTTGTTTCTCCTCACATCCTCCTGTAACCGCATACACCCTTGTCATTCCTTTCAAAAAGAGCCACATTACACAAAACTCTAAAGGGACAAAGTTATTAAAAAGACAACCTTAAAGTTATGTGCCTCAATGCGAGAAGTATTCGGAATAAGGTGGAAAAATTAACTGCACAGGCAGCAATTAATGAATATGATATAATTGGCACCACGTTGACATGGCTGTCCTAAGGCTGTGTCCGCTGGTTCTGGACTTCCCCAACAAGCTACCCGCATCTAACCTGTCCCGTCCCGCCAGAATCTTTATGTTTCTATGAAATCCCCTCTCATCCTTCTAAGCTCCAATGTATAAAAGTCCAGTTGATCCAGTCTCTCCTCACATGACAGTCCAGCCATCCCGGGAATCAGTCTGGTGAACCTTCGCTGCACTCCCTCAATAGCAAGAACATCCTTCCTCACATTAGGAGATCAAAACAGAATACAATATTCCAGGTGAGGCCTCACCAAGGCCCTGTACAACTGCAGTAAGAATCTGTTGAATCTGCATTTTTCTGTAACTCTATGACATTCTGAACCGATAAAGAAATGGAATCGTGAAATGTATCTCTGTCTCTCAGTCTCTGCCTCACTCTCTACCTCTGTCTCTTTAGAGATCTGTGCATGTGCTTGCGTGTTTGAGTCTTTGTCTCCCTCACACTGCCTCTCTCTGACTCACTCTGTCTCTCCCTGTTTCTCTGTTTGTCTCGGTCTCTCAATCTGCCCGTGTCCAGTTCTGTTCCAAAGGGATTCTCTCTGTCTCTCTGTCTGACTGTCTCTCTCTTTCCCATCATCACTGTCTGTCTATGTCTCTGCCTGCCTGTCTCTCTTTGCCTGTCTGTGTTCGACCCTGTCCCTAACCTGTTGAGTATTTCCATAATTTTCTGTTTTTATCTCTGTGTCTCTCTCTCTCTATCTTCTCTCTCACTATCTCTCTCTCTCTTTGTCGCTCTCTTTGTCCATGTCTTTGTCTTTGTCTCTGGCTTTCCATTACTATTTGCCTCCCTCCCTTTATGGAGCACACACACACAAATCTTTGTGTATGTGTGCGTTTGAGTCTTTGTCTCACTCAGTCTGCCTATCACTCTCAATCTCACACTTGCTCTCTCTCTCTATTTCTCTAGCTCGCTTTCTGTTTCTCCCTGTTTCTCTTTTTGTGTCTGTCTCTCAATGTGTCTGTCTCTTTCTCATGGTGTCCAGTTCTTTTCACAGAGCGATTCCTGCTGTCTCAAAATCTACACCCGTCAGCACCTCGTTAGTATAGTCGTGAGTATCCCCACCTGTCATGCGGGAGGAAGCATTTTCGAAATGTAGAATTGTACTTCTGTGATTCGGTATAGATTCATATTAAAAGTTCCAGACCAACATAGAAGAGTAAAAATACAGCAAGAGGAGATTGGCTCTTCCAAATATTTCGGAAATGGAGACTTTTTCAGGACTCTGTGGCGTTCTGATGCAGAGAGATAGATGATTGAGTTTTATCTGAGTAAATTTTAGAGAGGTAGAAACCCAGTAGTCATGCCTGGTTGGTGAAGGCAATGGACTAAGAAACGCATTGGGGTTTTCCTGCTCAGGTTTGATCCTGCCGACTACTGATTTCAGCATTTTTCATTCCATTTCACAATTTAACCAGATCCCTGCAAAACGGATCCTGAGTTAGGTAGAATAATGTCCCACACTACTCAACGCTGAAATTTTTTCTAATTTTCATTAATCTGCAATATTCATGATACATAATGATAGAAAAATGCAAAAATCAGCCAAATTAGCGACAGTGATTAAACTTGTCTATCCCTCTATGTGTCTAAGGCACTCTGTGTATGTCCGTTGGTGCGTGTATATTTTTGGTTGTGTGTGTGTGTGTGTCTCTATGTGTGCCTATCTGTATGTATGTCACTGTGTATGTGCAACTGTCTGTGGATATCATCACCATGAATTTGGTATGTACTGGAACTTGTTAAAAAGACTTGGGGAAAATAATATGGTTGTGACATTTGATATCGGCTTTGGTTCAGCGGCAGCATTTTCGACTTCAAGTCCCACTCCTGAGACTTGAGCATATAATCTTGGCTGACACTCAAGTGCAGTACTTGCAGAATTTTGCATTATCGAAGCTGTTGACTTTCGGATGAAATGTTAAATTGAAGCTCTGTCTGCTCTCGCGGGTGAATGTTAAAGTAGTCATGGCAAACATCAGTCAAAGTTGCGACAGTGATTCAGCCTGTCTATCCCTCGAGATGTCTAAGGCATTTGTGCATGTCCGTTGGTTAAAAAAGACTTGGGGAAAATAATACGGTTGTGAACTTTTGTATCGGCTTTGGTTCAGTGGCAGCATTCTCGACTGAATCGGGAGTTTGTGTGTTCAAGTCGCAATCCTGAGACTTGAGCATATCATCTTGGCTAACACACAAGTGCAGCACTTGGGGAATTTTGCAATGTTGAAGCTGTTGACTTTCGGATGAATGTTAAATTGAAGCTCCGTCTGCACCCTCGGGTGAATATGAAAGTTCCCAGTGCATGAAGCGAAAAAGTATAGGAGAGTTGGCCCCGTGTCAATATTACTAAAAATGTTCGCATATGCTCACTGAAAGCCGATGTGCATGTGTTTGTATGTGGGGTTGGGGTTGAAGCCCAGATTCTCACAGAGACAGAATCCAGGTGCTCACAGGACCAGGATAGCTGAGTGGTTGAGGCGTTGGTTTTAAAATTCAATGAGTTTTTCCCGCGTGGGTTCGTACCCCACTCCTGGTATCTCTTTAATTTAACACGGATTTCCTCCCATTCTGATCAGTGAGACCGGATTTTCATCGGTTGAACAAGCAATTTTCTGCAACAATGTGACATTCTGAACCGATAATGAAATGAAATTGTGAAATGTATCTGTGTCGCTCGGTCTCTGCCTCTCTCTCTCTTCAGAGAGTTGTGTATGTGTTTGTATGTTTGAGTCTTTGTCTCTCAGTCTGACTCACTCTGTCTGTCCCTGTTTCTCTGTTTGTCTCTGTCTCTCAATCTGTCTCTTTCTCACGATGCCATGTCTGTTCCAATGGGATTCTCTCAGACTCTTTGTCTGACTGGCTCTCTCTTACCCATCATTTCGGTATGTCCATGTCTTTGCCTGTCTCTGTTAGTCCTTCCTGTAAGCTGAGAAGTATTTCCATCATTTTCTGTTTTAGTCTCTATCGCTCTCTCTCTATCTGTCTCTCTCCTTGTCACTGTCTTTATCATTGTCTTTCTGTCACTCTTTCCCTCTCTCTCTTAATAGATCACACACACACATCTCTGTATATGTATATGTTTGAGTATTTTTCTCACTCAGTCTCCCTCTCCTTCTCAGTCTCACACTTTCTGTCTCTCGTTGTCTCTATCTTGCTGTCTGTCTCTCCCTGTTTGTCGGTATGTCTCTGTCTCTCAATGTGTCTGTCGACTTCTCATTGGTGTCCAGTTCTGTTCACAGTGGCTCGATTCCTGCTCTGACAGAATTACGACCCGTCAGTTCCTCGTTCGTACAGTGATGAGTATCCCCGCCTGTCATGCGGGAGACCGGAGTTCAATTTCCCAACGTGGAGGCAATTGTTTCAAAAAATAGAATTTTACTTCTGTTTCTTGGTAGAGATACATTTTACAAAGTTCCAGAGCAATATCGAACTGTAAAAATACAGGTAGAGGAGATTGCCTCGTCCAGATTTTTAGCAAACGGAGAATTTTTCGGGAGTCTTTGGCCGTCTGCTGCACAGAGATGGATGACTGAGTTTTTTCTGAGTAAATATTAAAAAGGCAGCGACACAGTAGTCGTGGCCGAGTGGTTAAGGCGATGGACTAGAAATCCATTGGGTTATCCCGCGAAGGTTCGAATCCTGCCGACTACGATTCTCAGCACTTTTCATTCCATTTCACAATTTAACCAGTTCTCTGCCAAACTGATTCTGAGATGGATGGAATAACGTCCCACTCCTTTCAACACTGACATTTTCTTCTCATTTTTATATTCATTATTCATTATTCACGATACATCCGTTTCAAAAATCGCAAACATCAGTCAAAGTTGCGACAGTGATTCAGCCTGTCTATCCCTCGAGATGTCTAAGGCATCTGCGCATGCCCGTTGGTGCGTCAAATTTCTGGTTATGTGTGTGTGTGTGTCTGTGTCTGTCGATCGCTATATATGTCGCTGTGTATGTGCAACGGTTTGTGGAAATCATCACCAAGAATTTGGTATGTCCTGGAACTTATAAAAAGACTTGGGGAAAATAATACGGCTGTGAACTTTTGTATAGGCTTTGGTTCAGTGGCAGCATTCTCGACTGAATCGGGAGTTTGTGTGTTCAAGTCGCACTTCTGAGACTTGAGCATATCATCTTGGCTAACACTCAAGTGCAGCACTTGGGGAATTTTGCAATGTTGAAGCTGTTGACTTTCGGATGAAATGTTAAATTGAATCTCCGTCTCCACCCTCGGGTGGATATGAAAGTTCCCAGTGCATTACTCGAAAAAGAATAGGAGAGTTGCCCCCGTGTCAATATTACTAAAAATGTTCGTAAATGCTCACTGAAAGCCGGTGTGTATGTGTTTGTATGTGGGGTTGGGGTTGAAGCCCTGATTCTCATGGAGACAAAATCCAGGTGCACACAGGACCAGGACAGCCGAGGTTTCGGCGTTGGTTTTAAAATTCAATGGGTTTTTCCTGCGTGGGTTCGTACCCCACTCCTGGTATCTCTTTAATTTAACACGGATTTCCTCCCATTCTGATCAGTGAGACCGGATTTTCATCGGTTGAATCAGCAATTTTCTGTAACAATGTGACACTCTGAACCGATAATGAAATGAAATTGTGAAATGTATATGTGTTGCTCGGTCTCTAATTCTCTCTCTCTTCAGAGAGTTTTGTATGTGTTTGTATGTTTGAGTCTTTATCTCTCTCAGTCTGACTCACTCTGTCTGTCCCTGTTTCTCTGTCTCTCAATCTGTCTCTTTCTCACGGTACCACGTCTGTTCCAATGAGATTCTCTCAGACTCTTTGTCTGACTGGCTCTCTCTTTCCCATCATTTCGGTTTGTCCTTGTCTTTGCCTGTCTCTGTTAGTCCCTGCCTGCCAGCTGAGAAGTATTTCCATCATTTTCTGTTTTAGTCTCTATCGCTCTCTGTCTATCTGTCTCTCTCCTTGTCACTGTCTTTATCATTGTCTTTCTCTCACTCTTTCCCTTTCTCTCTTAATAAATCACACACACACATCTCTGTATATGAAAATGTTTGAATCTTTTTCTCACTCAGTCTGCCTCTCCTTCTCAGTCTCACACTTTCTGTCTCTCGTTGTCTCTATCTCGCTGTCTGTCTCTCCCTGTTTGTCGGTTTGTCTCTGTCTCTCAACGTGTCTGTCGACTTCTCATGGTGTCCAGTTCTGTTCACAGCTCGATTCCTGCTCTGACAGAGCTGGTACCCGTCAGTTCCTCGTTAGTATAGTGGTAAGTATCCCTGCCTGTCACGTGGAAAACCGGTTTTAATTCCCCTACGGGGAGGCAGTTGTTTCGAAATGCAGATTTTTACTTCTGTTTCTTGGTAGAGATTCATATTAAAAGTTACAGAGCAATATCGAACTGTAAAAATACAGTTAGAGGAGATTTTTAGCAAACGGAGAATTTTTTACAAGTCTTTGGCCGTCTGCTGCACAGAGATGGATGTCAGAGATTTTTCTGAGCAACGATTAAAAAGGCAGCAACACAGTAGTCGTGGCCGAGTTGTTGAGGAGATGGACTAGAAATCCATTGGGTTATCCCACCCAGGTTCGAATCCTGCCGACTACGATTCTCAGCATTTTTCATTCCATTTCACAATTGATCCAGTTCTCTGCCAAACTGATCCTGAAATAGATGGAATAACGTCCCACACCTTTCAACACTGACATTTTCTTCTCATTTTTATATTCACGATTCAATATTCACGATACATCCGTTTCAAAAATCGCAAACGTCAGTCAAAGTTGCGACAGTGATTCAGCCTGTCCATCCCTCGAGCTGCCTAAGGCATCTGTGCATGCTCGTCGGTGCGTGCAAATTTTTGGTTATGTGTGTGTCTCTGTGTCTGTCTATCTCTATATATGTCTCTGTGTATGTGCAACGGTCTGTGCAAATCATCACCATGAATTTGTTTTGTCCTGGAACTTATAAAAAAGACTTGGGGAAAATAATACGGTTGTGAACGTTTGTATCGGCTTTGGTTCAGTGGCAGCATTCTCGACTGAATCGGGAGTTTTTGTGTTCAAGTCGCACTCCTGAGACTTGAGCATTATCATCTTGGCTAACACTCAAGTGCAGCACTTGGGGAATTTTGCAATGTTGAAGCTGTTGACTTTCGGATGAATGTTAAATTGAAGCTCCGTCTGCACCCTCGGGTGGATATGAAAGTTCCCAGTGCATTACGCGAAAAAGTATAGGAGAGTTGCCCCCGTGTCAATATAACTAAAAATGTTCGTAAATGCTCACTGAAAGCCGATGTGCATGTGTTTGTATGTGGGGTTGGTGTTGAAGCCCAGATTCTCACAGAGACAGAATCCAGGTTCTCACAGGACCAGGATAGCCGAGTAGTTGAGACGTTGGCCTTAAAATTCAATGGGTTTTTCCCGTGTGGGTTCATACCCCACTCCTGGTATCTCTTTAATTTAACACGGATTTCCTCCCATTCTGATCAGTGAGACCGGATTTTCATCGGTTGAACCAGCAATTTTCTGTAACAATGTGACACTCTGAACCGATAATAAAATGAAATTGTGAAATGTATCTGTGTCGCTCGGTCTCTGCCTCTCTCTCTCTTTTCAGAGAGTTGTGTATGTTTGTATGTTTGAGTCGTTATCTCTCGCAGTCTGACTCACTCTGTCTGTCCCTGTTTCTCTGTCTCTCAATCTGTCTCTTTCTCACGGTGACACGTCTGTTCCAATGGGATTCTCTCAGACTCTTTGTCTGACTGGCTCTCTCTTTCCCACCATGTCTTTGCCTGTCTCTGTAAGTCCCTGCCTGTAAGCTGAGAAGTATTTCCTTCATTTTCTGTTTTAGTCTCTATCGCTCTCTCTCTATCTGTCTCTCTCCTTGTCACTGTCTTTATCATTGTCTTTCTCTCACTCTTTCCCTCTCTCTCTCAATAGATCACACACACACATCTCTGTATATGTATATGTTTGAGTCATCTTCTCAGTCTCACACTTTCTGTCTCTCGTTGTCTCGATCTCGCTGTCTGTCTCTCCCTGTTTGCCGGTTTGTCTCTGTCTCTCAATGTGTCTGTCGACTTCTCATTCTGTCCAGTTCTGTTCACAGCTCGATTCCTGCTCTGACAGAACTGATACCCGTCAGTTCTTCGTTAGTATAGTGGTGAGTATCCCCACCTGTCACGCGGCAGATCGGGGTTCAATTCCTCTACGGAGAGGCAGTTGTTGCAAAATGCAGATTTTTACTTCTGTTTCTTGGTCGAGATTCATGTTGAAAAGTTCCAGAGCAATATCGAACTGTAAAAATACACGTCGAGGAGATTGCCTCGTCCAGAATTTTAGCAAACGGAGAATTTTTCAGGAGTCTTTGGCCGTCTGCTGCATAGAGATGGATGACTGAGTTTTTTCTGAGTAACGATTAAAAAAGCAGCGACACAGTAGTCGTGGCCGAGTGGTTAAGTCGATGGACTAGAAATCCATTGGGTTATCCCGCGCAGGTTCGAATCCTGCCGACTACGATTCTCAGCATTTTTCATTCCATTTCACAATTTAACCAGTTCTCTGCCAAACTGGTCCTGAGATAGATGGAATAACGTCCCACACATTTCAACACTGAAATTTGTTTCTCATTTTTATATTCACTATTCAATATTCACGATACATGCGTTTCAAAAATCGCAAACATCAGTCAAAGTTGCGAAAGTGATTCAGCCTGTCTATCCCTCGAGATGTCTAAGGCATCTGTGTATGCCCGTTGGTGCGTGCAAATTTTTGGTTATGTGTGTGTGTGTCTCTGTGTCTGTCTATCTCTATATATGTCTCTGTGTATGTGCAACGGTCTGTGCAAATCATCACCATGAATTTGGTATGTCCTGGAACTTATAAAAAAGACTTGGGGAAAATAATACGGTTGTGAACTTTTGTATCGGCTTTGGTTCAGTGGCAGCATTCTGGACTGAATCGGGAGTTTGTGTGTTCAACTCGCAGTCCTGCGACTTGAGCATTATCATCTTGGCTAACACTCAAGTGCAGCACTTGGGGAATTTTGCAATGTTGAAGCTGTTGACTTTCGGATGAAATGTTAAATTGAAGCTCCGTCTGCACCCTCGGGTGGATATGAAAGTTCCCAGTGCATTAATCGAAAAAGAATAGGAGAGTTGCCCCCCGTGTCAATATTACTAAAAATGTTCGTAAATGCTCACTGAAAGCCGATGTGCATGTGTTTGTATGTGGGGTTGGTGTTGAAGCCCAGTTTCTCACAGAAACAGAATCCATATTCTGACAGGAGCCGAATGGCCGAGTGGTTAAGGCGTTGGCCTTAAAATTCAATGGGATGTTTCCCACGTGTTCTCGTACCTGACTCCTGGTACTTCTTTAATTTAACACGGATTTCCTCCCATTCTCATCAGTGATACCCGATTTTCATCTGTTGAATGTGCAACTCTGTAACACTCTGAGCCGATAATGAAATGAAATTGTGAAATGTATCGGTGTCGCTCGGTCTCTGCTTCTCTCTTTCTTTAGAGAGGTGTGTTTGTGTTTGTGTGTTTGTCACTCTCAGTCTGACTCACTCTGTCTGTTCCTGTGTCTCTGTCTCTTTCTCACGGTGTCCAGTTCTGTTCCAATGGGATTCTCTTCTATTCTTTGTCAGACTGGCTGTCTCTTTGCCATCATTTCTGTCTGTCCATGTCTTTGCCTGCCTCTGATAGTTCCTATCTCTAACCTGCTGAATATTTCCATCATTTGTGTTTCTATTTCTGATACTCTCTATCTGTCGCTCTCTCTCCTTGTCACGGTCTTTATTGCTCTCTTTCTCTCACTCTTTCCCTCTATCTTTATAGATCACACACACACATCTCTGTATATGTGTGTGTTTGAGTCTTTTTCTCACTCAGTCTGCCTCTCCTGCTCAGTCTCACATTTTCTGTCTCTCGTTGTCTCTATCTCGCTGTCTGTCTCTCCCTGTTTGTTGGTTTGTCTCTGTCTCTCAATGTGTCTGTCGTCTTCTCATCGTGTCCAGTTCCACTCACAGCTCGCTTCCTGCTCTGATAGAACTCATGCTCGTTCGTATAGTGGTGAGTATCCCCGCCTGGTTCGCCGGAGACCATGGTTCTACTTCCCGACGCGGTGGCAGCATTTACAAAATGCAGAATTTTACTTGTTTCTTGGTGTTGATTCATATTAAAAAGTTCCAGAGCAATATAGAACAGTACAAATACAGGAAGAGAAGATTGCCTCTTCCAGATTTTTAGCAAACGGAGACTTTTTCCGGATTCTGTGGCCGTCTGCTGCACAGAGATAGATGACTGAATTTTATCTGAGTAACATTTAATGATGCAGCGAGCCAGTAGTCGTGGCCGAGTGGTTAAGACAATGGACAAAAAATCCATCGGGGTTTCTCTGCGCAGTTTTGAATCCTGCCGACTATATTTCTCAGCATATTTCATTCTGTTTCACAATTTAACCACGTTACTGAAAAACTGATTCTGAGATAGATGGAGCAACGTCCCACATCTTTCGACGCAGCCGCTGTTTTCTTTCTTTCATTAATCTGCAGTATTCACGATACATACGGATAGAAAAACGCAAAAACCAGCCAAAGTAGCCTCAGTGACCCTGCCTGTCTATCCATCTATTTGTCTAAGGCAACCTGTGTATATCTTGATCTGAGTGTCATGGTACATCAGTCATTGAAAGTTGGCATGTAGGTGCAGCAGGCGGTGAAGAAAACAAATGGCATGTTTGCTTTCATAGCTGGGGGATTTGAGTATGGGAGCAGGAAGATATTACTGCAGTTGTACAGGGCCTTGGTGAGGTCACACCTGGAATATTGTGTTCAGTTTTGGTCCCCGAATCTGAGGAAGGACGTCCTTGCTATTGAGGGAGTACAGCGAAGGTTCACCAGCATGAATCCCGGGATGGCAGGATTGACATATGAGGAGAGACTGGCTCAACTGGGCTGGTATCCACTGGAGTTTAGAAGAATGTGAGGGGATCTCACAGAAACATATAAAATTCTGACGAGGCTGGAAGAATGTTCTCATTGCTGGGGAGTTTGAGACCAAGGATTACAGTCTAAAAATTAGGGGTAAGCCATTTATGACCGAGATGAGGAGAAACTTCTTCACAGAGAGTGGTTAACCTGTGAAATTTTCTACCGCAGAAAGTCGTTGAGGCCAGTTCGTTAGATATATTCAAAAGGGAGTTAGATATGGCTCTTACGGCTAAAGAGATCAAGGGGTATAGAGAGAAAGCAGGAAAGGGGTACTGAGGTTGAATGATGAGCCATGATCTTATTGAATGGTGGTTCAGGCTCGAAGGGCCGAATGGCATATTCCTGCAACTAATTTCTATGTTTCTATGTTGATGCGTGTATATTTTTGGTTATTGTGTGTGCGCGTGTCTGTGTATGTCTATCTGTATGTATGTCTCTGTGTATATGCAACTGTCTGTGGAAATCATCACCATGAATTTGGTACGTCCCGGAACTTTTTAAAACACTTGGGGAAAATAATACGGTTGTGATCTTTGGTATCGGTTTTGATTCAGTGGCTCCATTCTCGACTGAATCAGGAGGTTGTGTGTGGAAGTCTCACTCCTGAGAATTGAACACATCATCTTGGATGACACTCAAATGCAGTATTTGGGGAATTTTGCATTGTTAAAGCTGTTGACCATCGGCTGAAATTTTAAATTGAAACTCCATTTGCACCCTCGGGTGGATGTGAAAGTTCCCAGAGTTTTAGACAAAAAAGAATAGGAGAGTTGCGCCCGTGTCAATATTACGAAAAATGTTCGTAAATGCACCCTGAAATCCTATGTGTCTGTGTATCGCTGTGGGGGTGGAGCTGAAGCCCAGATTCTCACAGAGGCAGAGTCAAACCAGTGACAGGATCAGGATCAGGATGGCCGAGTTGTAAAGGCATTGGATTTAAGATCTAATGCGTTCTATACTCGTGTGGGTTCAAACCCAACTCCTGGTGATTCCTTAATTAAACAGAGATTTTTCCCATCCTGCCTAGTGATACCCGATTTTCATCTGTTGAATCTCCAATTTTCTGCAACTATGTGACATTCTGAGCCGACAATGAAATAAAATTGTGAAATGTATCTGTGTTGCTCGGTCTCTGCCTCTCTCTCTCTTTAGAGAGCTGTGAATGTGTTTGAGTGTCTGCCTCTCTCTGACACACTCTCTCTGTCACTGTTTCTCTGTTTGTCTCTGTCTCTCAATCTGTCTCTTTCTCACGGTGTCTAGTTCTGTTGCAATGGGATTCTCTCAGACTCTCAGTCTGACTGCCTATCTCTGTCCCATTATCTCTGTCTGTCCATGTCTTTGCCTGTCTCTGTTAATCCCTGTCTCTAACCAGATAATTATTTCCATTATGTTCTGTTTTTGTCTCTATGTCTCTCTCTCTATCTGTCTTTCTCTCTATCTGTCGCCCTCTTTGACTCTCTCTTTGTCCCTGTCCTTTTCTCTGTCATTCCATCACTATTTGCCTCCCTCTCTTCATGGAGCACGCAAATACATGTATTTGAGCCTTTTTCTCATTCAGTCTGATCCACCCTTTCAGTCTCAAACTTTCTGTCTCTCTTTGTCTCTAGCTCGCTGTCTGTCTGTCCCCGTTTCCCTGTTTGTCTCTGGTTCTCAATGTGTCTGTCACTTTCTCACGGTGTCCAGTTCTGTTCGAATGGGATTCTCTAAGTCTCTCTGTCTGACTGTCTCACTCTTTCCCATCATGTCTTTCTGTCTATGTTTCTGCCTATCTGTCCCTCTTTGACTGTCGCTTGTAGTTTCTGTCTCTAACCTGCTGAGTATTTCCATCATTTTCTGTTTATATCTTTGTCTCTCTCTCGATCTGTCGCTCTCTCTCTATCTGTCTCTCTCCTTGTCACTCTCTTTATCACTGTCTTTCTTTCACTCTTTCCCTCTCTATCTTTATTGATCACACACACACATCTCTGTATATGTAGGTGTTTGAGTCTTTTTCTCAGAGTCTGCCTGACTTTTCAGTCTCACCCTTTCTGTCTCTCCCTGTTTGTTGGTTTGTCTCTGTCTCTCAATGTGTCGGTCGACTTCTGTTCGCAGCTCGATTACTGCTCTGACACAGCCCGCACCTTCGTCCGTAGAGTCGTGATTTTGCTCCCCTGTTATGCAGGAGAACCGGGTTCAATTCCCCGACGAAAAAGCAGTTTTTTCCAAATGTCTAATTTTACTTCTGTTTCTTGGTATAGATTCATATTAAAAAGTTCCAGAACTATATAGAACAGTAAAAATACAGCAAGAGGAGATTGCCTCTTCCAGATTTTTTGCAAACAGAGACTTTTTCAGGATTCTGTGGCTGTCTGCTGCACAGAGATGGATGACTGAGTTTTTTCTGAGTAACATTTAAAGTGCCCGAGACGCAGTAGTTGTGGCCGAGTGGTTAATGCGATTGGCTTGAAATCCTTTGGGTTTTCTGCGCTCAGGTTTTTAATACTGTCGACTGCAATTTTCATTCGATTTTAAAATGTAACCAGGTTTTTGCAAAATTAATCCTGAGATAGGTGGAATAACGTCCCACATCTTTCAACACTGACATCTATTTCTCATTTTTATTAATCTGCAATATTCAGATACATACGGATAGAAAAACACAGACATCAGCCAAAGTAGCGACAGTGATTCAGCCTGTCTATCCCTCGAGATGTCTAAGGCATCTGTGCATGTCCGTTGGTGCATGTATATTTTTGGTTATGTATGTATGTTTGTCTCTCTGTGTCTGTCTATCTGTATATGTCTCTGTGTATGTGCAACTGTCTGTGGAAATCATCACCATGAATTTGGTATCTCCTGGAACTTTTTAAAAAACTTGGGGAAAATAATACAGTTGTGAACTTTGGTATCGGCTTTGGTTCAGTGGCAGCATCCTCGACTGAAAAACGCAAAAGCCAGACAAAGTAGCGACAGTGACCCTGTCTGTCTATCCATCTATTTGTCTAAGGTAACCTGTGTATATCTTGATCTGGATGTCATGGTACATCAGTCATTGAAAGTTGGTGTGCAGGTGCAGCAGGTGGTGAAGAAGGCAAATGGCATGTTCGCCTTCATAGCTCGGAAATTTGAGTATAGGAGCAGGGAGGTTTTACTGCAGTTGTATAGGGCCTTGGTGAGGCCACTCCTGGAATATTGTGTTCAGTTTTGGTCTCCGAATTTGAGGAAGGACGTCCTTGCTATTGAGGGAGTACAGCGAAGGTTCACCAGCATGATTCCCGGGATGGCAGGACTGACATAGGAAGAGAGACTGGATCAACTGGGCTGGTATCCACTGGAGTTGAGAAGAATGAGAGGGGATCTCATTGAAACAAATAAAATTCTGACGAAATTTGACAAGTGAGAGGCAGGACGAATGTTACCATTACTGGGGAGTTCGAGAACTATGGATAGAAACATAGAAACATAGAAAATAGTTGCAGGAGTAGGCCATTCGGCCCTTCTAGCCTGCACCGCCATTCAATGAGATCATGGCTGAACATTCAACTTCAGTACCCCATTCCTGCTTTCTCGCCATACCCCTTGATCCCCCTAGCAGTAAGGACCACATCTAACTCCTTTTTGAATATATTTAGTGAATTGGCCTCAACAACTTTCTGTGGTAGAGAATTCCACAGGTTCACCACTCTCTGGGTGAAGAAGTTCCTCCGCATCTCGGTCCTAAATGGCTTACCCCTTATCCTTAGACTGTGACCCCTGGTTCTGGACTTCCCCAACATTGGGAACATTCTTCCTGCATCTAACCTGTCTAACCCCGTCAGAATTTTATTTGTTTCTATGAGGTCCCCTCTCATTCTTCTGAACTCCAGTGAATACAAGCCCAGTTGATCCAGTCTTTCTTGATAGGTCAGTCTCGCCATCCCGGGAATCAGTCTGGTGAACCTTCGCTGCACTCCCTCAATAGCAAGAATGTCCTTCCTCAGGTTAGGAGACCAAAACTGTACACAATACTCCAGGTGTGGCCTCACCAATGCCCTGTACAACTGTAGCAACACCTCCCTGCCCCTGTACTCAAATCCCCTTGCTATGAAGGCCAACATGCCATTTGCTTTCTTAACCGCCTGCTGCACCTGCATTCAAACCTTCAATGACTGATGTACCATGACACCCAGGTCTCTTTGCACCTCCCCTTTTCCTAATCTGTCACCATTCAGATAATAGTCTGTCTCTCTGTTTTTACCACCAAAGTGGATAACCTCACATTTATCCACATTATACTTCATCTGCCATGCATTTGCCCACTCACCTAACCTATCCAAGTCGCTCTGCAGCCTCACAGCATCCTCCTCGCAGCTCACACTGCCACCCAACTTAGTGTCATCCGCAAATTTGGAGATACTACATTTAATCCCCTCATCTAAATCATTAATGTACAGTGTAAACAGCTGGGGCCCCAGCACAGAACCTTGCGGTACCCCACTAGTCACTGCCTGCCATTCTGAAAAGTACCCATTTACTCCTACTCTTTGGTTCCTGTCTGACAACCAGTTCTCAATCCATGTCAGTACACTACCCCCAATCCCATGTGCTCTAACTTTGCACATCAATCTCTTGTGTGGGACCTTGTCGAACGCCTTCTGAAAGTCCAAATATACCATATCAACTGGTTCTCCCTTATCCACTCTACTGGAAACATCCTCAAAAAATTCCAGAAGATTTGTCAAGCATGATTTCCCTTTCACAAATCCATGCTGACTTGGACCTATCATGTCACCTCTTTCCAAATGCACTGCTATGACATCCTTAATAATTGATTCCATCATTTTACCCACTACCGATGTCAGGCTGACCGGTCTATAATTCCCTGTTTTCTCTCTCCCTCCTTTTTTAAAAAGTGGGGTTACATTGGCTATCCTCCACTCCATAGGAACTGATCCAGAGTCAATGGAATGTTGGAAAATGACTGTCAACGCATCCACTATTTCCAAGGCCACCTCCTTAAGTACTCTGGGATGCAGTCCATCAGGCCCTGGGGATTTATCGGCCTTCAATCCCATCAATTTCCCCAACACAATTTCCCAGCTAATAAGGATTTCCCTCAGTTCCTCCTCCTTACTAGACACCCCGACCCCTTTTATAACCGGAAGTTTGTTCGTGTCCTCCTTCGTGAATACCGAACCAAAGTACTTGTTCAATTGGTCCGCCATTTCTTTGTTCCCCGTTATGACTTCCCCTGATTCTGACTGCAGGGGACCTACGTTTGTCTTTACTAACCTTTTTCTCTTTACATATCTATAGAAACTTTTGCAATCCGTCTTAATGTTCCCTGCAAGCTTCTTCTCATACTCCATTTTCCCTGCCCTAATCAAACCCTTTGTCCTCCTCTGCTGAGTTCTAAATTTCTCCCAGTCCCCAGGTTCGCTGCTATTTCTGGCCAATTTGTATGCCACTTCCTTGGCTTTAATACTATCCCTGATTTCCCTTGATAGCCACGGTTGAGCCACCTTCCCTTTTTTATTTCTATGCCAGACAGGAATGTACAATTGTTGTAGTTCATCCATGCGGTCTCTAAATGTCTGCCATTGCCCATCCACAGTCAACCCCTTAAGTATCATTCGCCAATCCATCTCAGCCAATTCACGCCTCATACCTTCAAAGTTAGCCTTCTTTAAGTTCTGGACCATGGTCTCTGAATTAACTGTTTCATTCTCCATCCTAATGCAGAATTCCACCATATTATGGTCACTCTTCCCCAAGGGGCCTCGCACAACGAGATTGCTAATTAATCCTCTCTCATTACATAACACCCAGTCTAAGATGGCCTCCCCCCTAGTTGGTTCCTCGACATATTGGTCTAAAAAACCATCCCTTGTGCACTCCAGAAAATCCTCCTCCACCGTATTGCTTCCAGTTTGGTTAGCCCAATCTATGTGCATATTAAAGTCACCCATTATAACTGCTGCACCTTTATTGCACGCACCCCTAATTTCCTGTTTGATGCCCTCCCCAACATCACTACTACTGTTTGGAGGTCTGTACACAACTCCCACTAACGTTTTTTGCCCTTTGGTGTTCTGCAGCTCTACCCATATAAATTCCACATCATCCAAGCTAATCTCCTTCCTAACTATTGCCTTAATCTCCTCCTTAACCAGCAATGCTACCCCACCTCCTTTTCCTTTTATTCTATCCTTCCTGAATGTTGAATACCCCTGGATGTTGAGTTCCCAGCCCTGCTCATCCTGGAGCCACGTCTCCGTAATCCCAATCACATCATATTTGTTAACATCTATTTGCACAGTTAATTCATCCACCTTATTGCGGATACTCCTTGCATTAAGACACAAAGCCTTTAGGCTTGTTTTTTTAACACCCTCTGTCCTTTTAGAATTTTGCTGTACAATGGCCCTTTTTGTTCTTTGCCTTGGGTTTCTCTGCCCTCCACTTTTCCTCATCTCCTTTCTGTCTTTTGTTTTTGCCTCCTTTTTGTTTCCCTCTATCTCCCTGCATTGGTTCCCATCCCCCTGCCATATTAGTTTAACTCCTCCCCAACAGCACTAGCAAACACTCCCCCGAGGACATTGGTTCCGATTCTGCCCAGGTGCAGACCGTCCGGATTGTACTTGTCCCACCTCCCCCAGAACCGGTTCCAATGTCCCAGGAATTTGAATCCCTCCCTGCTGCACCATTGCTCAAGCCACGTATTCAGCTGAGCTATCCTGCGATTCCTACTCTGACTAGCACGTGGCACTGGTAGCAATCCCGAGATTACTACTTTTGAGGTCCTACTTTTTAATTTAGCTCCTAGCTCCTTAAATTCATTTCGTAGGAACTCATCCCTTTTTTTACCTATGTCATTGGTACCAACGTGCACCACGACCACTGGCTGTTCTCCCTCCCTTTTTAGAATGTCCTGCACCCGCTCCGAGACATCCTTGACCCTTGCACCAGGGAGGCAACATACCATCCTGGAGTCTCGGTTGCGGCCGCAGAAACGCCTATCTATTCCCCTTACAATTGAATCCCCTATCACTATCGCTCGCCCACTCTTTTTCCTGCCCTCCTGTGCAACAGAGCCAGCCACGGTGCCATGAACTTGGCTGCTGCTGCCCACTCCTGATGAGTCATCCCCCTCAACAGCACTCAAAGCAGTGTATCTGTTTTGCAGTGGGATGACCACAGGGGACCCCTGCACTACCTTCCTTGCACTACTCTTCCTGCTGGTCTTCCATTCCCTCGCTGGCTGTGGACCCTTCTCCTGCGGTAAGACCAACTCGCTACACGTGATACTCACGTCATTCTCAGCATCGTGGATGCTCCAGAGTGAATCCACCTTCAGCTCCAACTCCGCAACGCGGACCGTCAGTAGCCGGAGGTGGACACACTTCCCGCACATGTAGTCGTCAGGGACACTGGTGTTGTCCCCGTGTTCCCACATGGTACAGGAGGAGCATATCACATGACCGAGCTGTCCTGCCATGACGTAACCCTTAGATACACTTAAATTGCCGACAACAATGTTAAAAGTTACTGACTAATAAGAAAAAGAAAAACTACTCACCAATCAGCAGCCAATCACTTACCATGTTGGCTGTGACGTCACCTTTTGATTTCTTTCTACTTCTTTTTTGACTTCTCTCAGCTGGAGCTGCACCGGTACGCCTTTCTGGACTCCCGCCTCTCTCGACGCTCCCCGGACTGCTGAGCCTTTTATAGGCCGCTGCCTCTCTCGACTCCCGCCTCTCTCGACGCTCCCCGGACTGCTGAGCCTTTTATAGGCCGCTGCCTCTCTCGACGCTCCCCGGACTGCTGAGCCTTTTATAGGCCGCTGCCTCTCTCGACGCTCCCCAGACTGCTGAGCCTTTTATAGGCCGCTGCCTCTCTCGACGCTCCCCGGACTGCTGAGCCTTTTATAGGCCGCTGCCTCTCTCGACTCCCGCCTCTCTCGACGCTCCCCGGACTGCTGAGCCTTTTATAGGCCGCTGCCTCTCTCGACTCCCGCCTCTCTCGACGCTCCCCGGACTGCTGAGCCTTTTATAGGCCGCTGCCTCTCTCGACTCCCGCCTCTCTCGACGCTCCCCGGACTGCTGAGCCTTTTATAGGCCGCTGCCTCTCTCGACTCCCGCCTCTCCCGACGCTCCCCGGACTGCTGAGCCTTTTATAGGCCGCTTCCTCTCTGTCTAAGAATAAGGGGTAAGCCATTTAGGACCGAGATGAGGAGAAACGTCTTCACTCAGAGAGTGGTTAACCTGTGGAATTCTCTACCACAGAAAGTTCTTGAGGCCTGTTAGTTAGATATATTCAAGAGGGAGTTAGATATGGCCCTTACGGCTCAAGAGTTCAAGGGGTATGGAGAGAAAGCAGGAAATGGTTACTGAGGTTGAATGATCAGCCATGATCTTAATGAATGGTGGTGCAGGCTCGAAGGGCCGAATGGCCTGCTACTGCAACTAATTTCTATGTATATGTTTTTTTGTTGATGCGTGTATATTTTTGGTTATTGTGTGTGCGCGTGTCTGTGTATGTCTATCTATATGTATGTCTCTGAGTATGTGCAACTGTCTGTAGAAATCATCACCATGAATTTGGTATGTCCTGGAAATTTTTTAAAAACTTGGGGAAAATAATACGGTTGTGATCTTTGGTATCGGCCTTGGTTCATTGGCTCCATTCTCGACTGAATCGGGAGGATGTGTGTGTAAGTCCCACTCCTGAGACTTGAGCAGATAATCTTGGATCACACTCAAATGCAGTATTTGGGGAATTTTACATTGTTGAAGCTGTTGACCATCGGCTGAAATGTTAAATTGAAGCTCCGTCTGCAACCTCGGGTGGATGTGAAAGTTCCCAGAGCATTACACGAAAAAGAATAGGAGAGTTGCGCCCGTGTCAATATTAAAAATTTTTCGTAAATGCTCACTGAAACCCGATGGGTATGTGTGTGTTGCTGTGGGGATGGAGCTGAAGCCCACATTCTCACAGAGACAAAATCCAAACGCTGCAAAGACCAGGATGGGCGAGTGGTTAAGGCGTTGGCCTTAAAATTCAATGGGTTTTTCGCACGTGAATTCGAACCCCAATACTAGAATCTCTTTAATTTAACAGAGATTTTTCCCATCCTGCCCAGTGATACGTGATTTTCATCTGTTGAATCTGTAACTCTGTGACACTCTGAGCCGATCATGAAATGAAATTGTGAAATGTATCTGCGTATCTCAGTCTCTGCCTTTCTCTCTTTAGAGAGCTGTGTACGTGTTTGTGTGCTTGAGTCTTTGTCTCCCTCAGTCTGCCTCTCTCTGACTCACTCTGTCTGTGCCTGGTTCTCTGTTTGTCTCTGTCTCTCAATCTGTCTCTTTCTCACGGTGTCCAGTTCTGTTCCAATGGGATTCTCTCAGACTCTCTGTCTGACTGTCTCTCTCTTTCCCATCATCCCTGTGCGTGTCTTTGCCTGTCTCATTTTGTCCTTGTCTCTAATCTGATGAGTATTTCCATCATTTTCTGTTTTTGAAACATCGAAACATAGAAAATAACTGCAGGAGTAGGCCATTAGGCCCTTCGAGCCTGCACCGCCATTCAATATGATCATGGCTGATCATTCCTTCAGTTACCCTTTCCTGTTTTTCTCTCCATACCACTTCATCCACTTAACCATACGGACCATACCTAACTCCCTCTTGAATATATCCAATGAACTGGCTTCAACAACTCTCTGTGGCAGGGAATTCCACAGGTCAACAACTCTCTGAGTGAAGAAGTTTCTCCTCATTTCACTGCTAAATGGCCTACCCCTTATCCTAAGGCTATGTCACCTGCTTCTGGCTTCCCCAACATCGAGAACATTCTTCCCGAATCTAACCTGTGCAGTCCCGTCAGAATCTTATATGATTCTATGAGATCCCCTCTCATCATTCTAAACGCCAGTGATTAAAGGCCTAGTTGATCCAATCTCTCCTCATATGACAGTCCTGCCATCCCTGGAATCAGTCTGGTGAACCTTCACTACACTCCCTCAACAGCAAGAACGTCCTTCCTCAGACTAGGAGACCAAAACTGAACACAATATTCCAGGTGTGTCCTCACTAAGGCCTTGTACAACTGCAGTAAGATCTCCTGGCTCCTATATTCAAATCCCCTAGCTACGAAGGCCAACATACCATTTGCGTTCTTTACCGCCTGCTGTACCTGCATGCCCACTTTCAGTGACTGATGACCCATAACACCAAGGTCTCATTGCACCTCAAGTTTTTCTAGTCTTCCGCCATTCAGATAATATTCTGCCTTCGTGTTTTTGCCCCCAAAATGGATAACCTCACATTTATCCACATTATATTGCATCTGCCATGTATTTGCCCACTCACCTAATCTGTCCAATTCACCCTGCAGCCTCTTAGCGTCCTCCTCACAGCTCGTACCGCCACCCAGTTTAGTGTCATCCGCAAACTTGGAGATATTACACTCTATTCCTTCAACTAAATTGTTCATGTATATTGTAAGGAGCTGGAGTCCCAGCACTGAGCCCTGCGGCACCCCACTAGTCACTTACTGCCAGTCTGAAAAGGACCCGTTTATCACGATTCTCTGCTTCCTGTCTGCCAACCAGTTCTCTGTCCATGTCAGTACATTAATCCCAATACCATGCACTTTGATTTTGTGCACCAATCTCTTGTGCGGGACCTTGTCAAAAGCCTATTGAAAGTCCAAATACACCACATCCATTGGTTCTCCCTTGTCCACTCTACTCGTTACATCCTCAAAAAATTCCAGAATATTCGTCAAGCGTGATTTCACTTTCATAAATCCATGCTGACTCGATCCGATCCTGTCACTGCTTTCCAAATGGGCTGCTATTTCATTCTTAATGATTGATTCCAACATTTTCCCCACTACTGATGTCAGGCTAACCGGTCTAGAATTACCCGCTTTCTCTCTCCCTCCTTTTTAAAAAAGTGCCATCACATTAGCTACCCTCCAGTCCATAGGAACTGATCCAGAGTCGATAGATTGTTGGAAAATGATCACCAATGCATCCACTATTTCTAGGGCCACTTCCTTAAGTACTCTGGGATGCAGACTATCAGGACCCGGGGATTTATCGGCCTTTAATCCCATCAATTTCCCCAACACAATTTCCCGCCAATAAGGATATCTTTCAGTTCCTCATTCTCACGAGACCCACAGTCCCCTCGTACTTTCGGAAGCTTCTAGTGGGATTCTCTCAGTCTCTCTGTCTGACTGTCTCTCTCATTCCTATCATCTCTGTCTGTCTATGTCTCGACCTGTCTGTCTCTATTTGCCTGTCTCTGTTAGTTCCTGTCTCTAACCTGCTGAGTATTTCCAACATTTTCTGTTTATATCTCTGTATATCTCTCTATCTGTCGCTCACTCTTCATCTGTCTCTCTCCTTGTTATTGTCTTTTTCACTGTCTTTCTCTCACTGTTTCCCTCTCTCTCTTTATATCTGTATGTGTGTTTGTATCTTTTTCTCACTCAGTCTGCCTCTCCTTCTCAGTCTCACACTTGCTGTCTCTCGTTGTCAAGATCTTGCTGTCTGTCTCTCCCTGTTTGTCGGTTTATCTCTGTCTCTAAATGTGCCTGTCTACTTCTCATGGTGTCCATTTCTGTTCTCAGCTCGATTCCTGCACTGACAGAATCCACACCCGTCAGCTCCTCATTCGTGTCTTAGTTAATATCCCTCTCTGTCATGCGATGGTTGGCGTTCAATTCCCCGAACAGGATGAAGCATTTTTAAAATGTTGAATATTATTTCTGTATGTCCTGATACTTTATAAAAAGACTTGGGGAAAATAATACGGATGTGAACTTTGGTATCGGCTTTGGTGGCAGCATTGTCGACTGAATAAGGAGGTTGTGTGTGTAAGTCCCACTCCTGCGACTTGAGCATATAATCTTGGCTGACACTCAAATGCAGTATTTGGGGAATTTTGCATTGTTGAAGCTGTTGACTTTCGGATAAAATGTTAAATTGAAGCTCCGTCTGCACCCTCGGGAGGATGTGAAAGTTCCCAGTGCATTACTCGAAAAAGAACAGGAGAGTTGCCCCTGTGTCAATATTACTATAAATATTCGAAAATGCTCATTGAAAACCTGTGTCTGTGAGAGTGGAGCTGCAGCCCAGATTCTCACAGAGACAAAATCCGAATACTGACAAAACCAGGATAATCGAGTTGTTAAGGCATTGGACGGAAATTCCGATGGGTTTATACCTGCATGGGTTCGAACCCCACTCCTGGTACATCTTTAAATTCAAACCGATTTCCTCCCATCCTGCTCAGTTGTACCCGAATCTATTCTGTTGAATCTGCATTTGTCGATAACTTTGTAACATTCAAAGAAATGGAATTGTGCAATGTATCTGTGCCTCTCACTCTCTGTCGTTAGAGTGCTCTTCATGTATTTGCGTCTGACTCCCTGTGTCTGAGGAATTAGAAGCTGAATTTAGGGAGCTGGGAGCTAAGTTAACAAATCGGACCTCAAAGGTAGCAATCTCAGGGATAGCTACCACTTTTCAGAGTATGAAGCGCAGGATAGTTCAGATGAATGTGTTGCAGAAGGGAGGGATTCAATTTCTTGGGACATTGGAACCGTTCTGGGGGTGCTGGGACCTGTGCAAACCTCAGCAGAACCAATGTCCACGAGGGAGAGTTTGCTCGTGTTGTTGGGGAAGGGTTAAACTGATCTGGCAGCGGGATGGGAAGCTTTGGGATAAAAAAGTAAGGTTGGAGGGCAGAGAAACCAAAGGCAAAAATCAAAAAGGGCCACATTGCAGCAAAATTCTAAAGGGACAAGGTCTGTTAAGATAACAAGCCTGAAGGCACTGTGCCTCAATGCGAGGAGTATTCGTAATAAGGTGGACAAATTAACTGCACAGGCCGCAATTAATGAATATGATGTAATTGGCATCAAGGAGAAATGGCTCCAGGGTGACGAAGGCTGGGAACGCAACATCCAGGGGTATTCACCTGTCAGGAAGGATAGACAAAAAGGAAAAGGAGGTGGGGTGGCATTGCTGGTTGAAGAGGAAATTAACACAATAGTCAGGAAGGACATTCGCGTGGATTCTACGTGGGTGGATCTGTGGAATATCAAAGGGACAAAAACGGTAGTGGGATTTGTGTACCACCAAACAATCGTAGTGAGTTTGCTGACAGAATCCAACAAGAAAGTAGGGATGCGTGCAATTAAGGTAAATCAGTTATCATGGGCGACTTTAATCTACATATAGATTGGGCTAACCAAACTGATCGCAACACGGTGGAGGAGGATTTGCCGAAGTGTATTAGGGATGGTTTTCTCGACCAATATGTCGAGGGACCATCTAGAGGGCTGGCCATCCTAGACTGCTTGATGTGTAATGAGAAAGGACTAATTAGCAATCTTGTTGTGCGAGGCCCCTTGGGGAAGAGTAACCACAATAAGGTAGAATTCTTTGTTAAGGTGGAGAGTGAAACGGTTAATTCTGAGACTGGGGTCCTGAACTTAAGGAAAGGTAACTTCGATGGTATGAGACAGGAATTGGTTAGAATAGACTGGGAAATGATACATAAAGGGTTGACGGCAGATAGGCAATGGAAAACATATAAAGATCACATGGATGAACTTCAACAATTGTACATCCCTGTCTGGAGTAAAAATAAAACGGGGAAGGTGGCTCAACCGTGGCTAACAAGGGAAATTAAGGATAGCGTTAAATCCAAGGAAGAGGCATATAAATTGGTCAGAAAAAGCATCAACCCGAGGACGGGGAGAAATTTAGAGTTCAGCAGAGGAGGACAAAGGGTTTAATTAGGAGGGGGAAAATAGAGTATGAGAGGAAGCTTGCTGGAAACATAAACACTTCTATAAATATGTGAAGAGAAAAAGAGTAGTGAAGGCAAACGTAGGTCCCTTGCAGTCAGATTCAGGTGAATAGGGAACAAAAAAATGGTAGACCAGTTGAACAAATACTTTGGTTCTGCCTTCACGAAGGAAGATGCGCATAATCTTCTGGACATAGTACATGACCGAGGGGCTAGTGAGAAGGAGGAACTGAAGAAAATCCTTATTTGTGGGACATTGTGTTAGGGAAATTGATGGGACTCAAGGCCGATAAATCCCCGGGGCCTGATGGTCTGCATCCCAGAGTAATTAAGGAAGTGGCCCTAGAAATAGTGGATGCATTGGTGATTATTTTCCAACAGTTCATCGATTATCGGTCAGTTTGTATGGACTGGAGGGTAGCTAATGTAACACCACATTTTGAAAAAGGAGGGAGAGAGAAAACGGGTAATTATAGACCAGTTAGCCTGATATCAGTGGTGGGGGAAATGTTGTAATCAATTTTTAAAGATGAAATAGCAGCCCATTTGGAAAGCAGTGACAGGATTGGTCCACGTCAGCATGGATTTATGAAAGGAAAATCAAGCTTGACAAATCTTCTAGAATTTTGTGAGGATGTAACTAGTAGAGTCGACAAGGGAGAACCAGTGGATATGGTGTAGTGGGACATTCAAAATACTTTTGACAAGGTCCCACACAAGAGGTTGGTGTGCAAAATTAAAGCACATGGTATTGGGGGTAATGTATTGACGTGGATAGAGAACTGGCTGGCAGACAGAAAGCAGAGGTCGGAATAAACGGGTTCTTTTCATAATGGCAGGCAGTGACTAGTTGGATGCTGCAGGGCTCAGTGCTGGGACGCCAGCAATTTACAATATACATCAATGATTTAGATGACGGAATTTTGTATAATATCTCCAAGTTTACAGATGACATTATGCTGGATGGCGGTATGAAACGTGAGGAGGATGCGAAGAGGCTGCAGGGTGATTTGGACAGGTTTGGTGAGTGGGCAATTGCATGGCAGATGTAGTGTAATGTGGATAAATGTGAGGTTATGCACTTTGGTGGCAGAAACAGAAAGGCAGAATATTATTTGAATGGCGGCAGATGAGGGAAAGGGGAGGTGCAATGAGATCCGGGTGTCATGGTACATCAGTCATTGATGGTTGGCATGCAGGTGCAGCAGACAGAAAGAAGGTAAATAGCATGTTGGCCCCATATCTTGGGGATTTGAATATAGCAGCTGTACTGGGCCTTGGTGAGGCCTCACCTGGAATACTGTGTTCAGTTTTGTTCTAATCTGAGGAAGGACGTTCATGGTATTGAGGGAGTGCAGCAAAGGTTCACCAGACTGATTTCCGGTATGGCAGGACTGACATATAAGGAGAGATAGCATCGACTGGGCCTGTATTCACTGGAGTTTAGAAGAATGAGAGGCGACATCAGAAACATTCTGATGGGACTGGGCAGGTTAGATGCACGAAGAATGTTCCCGATGTTGGGGAAGTCCAGAACCAGTGGTCAAAGTCTGAGGACAAGGGATAATCCATTTAGGACCGAGATGAGGAAAAACTTCTTCAATCAGAGAGTTGTTAACCTGTGGAATTCTCTTCCGCAGAACGTTGTTGATGCCAGTTCATCAGATATATTCAAGAGGGAGTTGGATATGGCCCTTAAGGTAATGGGATCAACGGGTGTGGAGCGAAAGCAGGAAAGGGGTACTGAGGTGAATGATCAGCCATGATCTTATTGAATGTTGGTGCCGGCTCGAAGGGGCGAATGGTCTATTCCTGCAACCTTTTTCTATGTTTCTATGTTTCTATGTTTCAGGGTAAATGCATCTAATGGCACAGTGTGTTGTGCCATTTCTTTCAACTGGGTGCTATTTATTGAATCTGTAACTCGCCCGGTTTGTATCTGATCCATATTGTGTCTCACCTGACCAATCATCCATCTCCCATAGACATGACATGTGTCTCTTTTCCTGTCCTCAGCATCGTCCTCTCAATTCCTGCTTATTTAGGTCGTTAATTGTTCGTGCATGGCCTTCCAATACGGATACGCCCTGTAGCATTTTTTTGGATGTTTTGTATCCTAACTGTGAAGACTGTATCCCAATCCTGGTCTGTTTCCTGATTAGTAAATCCGTTGTTCCCCTCAAACTATCTACACATGCCTGGATCGCCTGTATATCTGGTGTATCTACTAGGGATGTCCCTGTACAGCTAATACGTCATTTGCTATAGATCTCCTCTGTCTTCCTTCTTTGTGTCTCAGCTGCTTGTGTTACTCCCTTGCTCCTGATGTGTCACTAGCTATTCTGAGGATTGTGTCTAGCAATCATGTTTACAATGCTTTAGTCTTGTGGCTAATTTTTTCTGGCTGTTCAATTGATGCTCACAGCTCACATTTCATGCTGAACATTGTCAAATAACAACATTACTTCTGTTCCAGGTTTAACTACCACGCAATTTCCCAAGGTTAATTCCCCTGGTTTACAATATTCAGGTAACATTTTTTACACACTTTACTTATGGCTTCAAGACAAACGCTCCTGACACTTAAATGCCGCCCCCTAGAGGCTGCTTTACGGAGCCTCTGGTGTGGTAAAATGCTTCTGGGCCCCCTAGGGGCGGCCTTGCCGCTTGTCCTTGTAGAATCAAAAGCACGGTGATGATCACTTTTATATTCTGTTGATAAAACACATCCTGGATATTCCAAGTTTTAGTTAGAGTCTTACCATTTCCATTTCAACCGGATTTTCCTTTCACTAGCCTATTGGTTCTGCAATTGCTGTGGTTAGGCACAAAATTCCTGCAATAGCTAAAGAACCCGAATATCTTACACACCCCTCAGGCTGGTTTTAGTCGGGGCATAATCCTAACGTCCTCCTTCCTGTCATTGGACATGGTCCGAGTTCCTTGCGATATTTTATGTCCCAGGTACTGTACGGCAGCTTGTCCGATTTGTGCCTTGTTGGGATTTACTTTAAATCCTGCTTTCCGTTATCTCAAATGTATTTTCCATAACTAGAACAAAATCTAACACATAGGCTTTGATAACTGCTTTCCGTTATCTCAACTGTTCCAGTTTCAAAGACTTTACGTCTCACTTTCTGTGGTTCTTCAACCACCGTATCTGAAGTCACAAGTTCAACTTATATTTTCCTTTGTTCTAAACTGCTAAAGCCTGCCGTTTTAACATTTTAATGTTTTCAAAGTTCCTTTTAACTTTCACAGATAGCTCCCCACTTGCCCAGGAGTTTGACCTGATCCCTGAAGGTATTTCTACATTGTTTCGAAACATTATAGTTTTATTTCTTTTTTTTTAAGAGATCAGATTTAACTTTTTCTGTTGTGTATTTTCTTAAACAGTGGTACTTGAAATCTTCACAACAAAATTAACTCTTCACTGCTTCCATCCTAATTTCTGCTCCCCTTTTGTAGTATTTGTATTTATTGTTGGATTATGAAATGTCAAGTATGGTAAAACTGTTTTTTAATCGGACTTCTCATTTATGCTTATAGTGAGTCACAGATCACAGAATGCAAAGTACTTGTTTTATAATTATGTGCCTATCTTTTGTTTTAGAAGCTGAACGTCAAAAACTCTAATCTTTTGCGCTGTAACTTCCATTTTGTGATACAGTATCTCATAAATTACCTCTTTTTAAGCTTCAGCTTCTGACGCAGTATGTTTACTTTTATTAAAAGGCTTCCAAACACAATATTTTCCAATACAACCAAAATGTTTGTCAAGGACAATCACCTGAAATATCTCAAAGTTCCAATTCAAATATTGCATTGCCAATCTTTTATTTAAAAATCTTTTTACTGAGCTAGAAGCTTTCGCATCAAGATTTTACACAAAGGAATATGGGGGCGTATTTCCCCAGCCCACAGCCTTGCGACACCCACGCAGGCTTCTTTTTTTAAGGCATTACAATTTCCCTTCATCGTTCTTTATTTCATTCCTAGACTAAATGTATTGTCTTTCAACAAAATGTAATCAATGCATACTTGTTTTCTTTTGACAAGTGAGCGCGTCGAAAAAAACAATTTAAACCAACGGGACCTCGCATTTTTTATCTTTTGCTCAACAAACCTATCCTTTGTGCATTTCCTAACTCCATAACATATCATCCGAATAAATCCACACCTGGATTTCTAAATCAAAATGTAATTCAATTCTAGGTTCATACTTTTTTAAAACTTCCCTCATACAGGACAACACTATAAAGGGTTAAAAAAAAACGTTCACTCTGTTTGAAAAAGTAGGTGGGGCGAAAACAACAGCCAGCTCCACCACTTTCTGAAGCAGGCTTTCAGACACTTGAAAAATTCATTAATTCCCACCTCAAATATTCCTCAGTCAACAATCACAGAAGCACTTTCATTCAAAGACAGACATTCACAAAAGTCTATCTTCATTCAACAAAGCTTATTGTTTGTCCGGCTCTAATTTTGGATCCATATTTCACTTAATATAGTCACTAACAGTTTTTATTATCGTCTTCTGAAAAATATCTGCTTCGCAATACTTCTGGCCCCCAATAAATCCTTTATTTTCTTCGGCTCCTAATCATAACCCTGTTAGTGGGGGATACAAATTTGGGCCAAATTCCTCTGTCCATTCCCTTCTGTCAACTATATCTATTTTTACACTTACAGCCTCTTGTCTTTTGTCACTTTCTCTGTCCATCTCAACTTCGGGTATATTTCTATTCATCTTTCCGGCTGTTGAACTGCTCTTTTTCCCTTCATCATATCCTGCCTTAACCATCTTCTTAACCTTTTCAGATTTATCTCTCAGAAACTCTTCTGGTAGTTTATACCTCACCCCTCCAAGGGCATTGGCAGATTCCCTTTCCATTTCTTACACTGGGCCTTTTTCCCCAGTTCCCATTTTACCCATCTTTACTTAAGCGGAACTATTTACACCGAGGCTTTTAGCCCAATATCCCGTATACTTACTTATTCTCCCGACACATGTATTTACTTACAGTGTCCTGACGCACCCCTCAACTGGATTTACTGGCTGCACAGACTCTGCTTCAGATTCGTTGCATCTCTGGTTACTTTGCAAGGAGAATTTCTCAAGGTAATTCTCTACTCATTCGTTGTTAGTTTGGTCAGCTTTTTGTGTCTAATCTGCCCATCCAGTAGATCCTGCTGACTGCGCCAAGTTGTCAGGGTTAACTTCAAACCACCACTCGGAGTCCGTTAGCCTTAAAGTAAATGCAGTTTTTATTAATAAAAGATACAAGCTGGCAGGGGAGCTATCCTTGAAGGAATGCTCAGAGAAACTGTCAGAGATATCTTATTTTATACAGTTTCAGATTATAGTCTTACGTAATTACACAAGTTACAATTAATACGTGCTGATTGATTATTACATGATTATCTGGTAGGTTGCTTCCTCCAATCTGGCCTCTATATGTTTAATTGGTAATTCAGGATACATGTTGTAATGATTCTTTTTATTTAACTTGTATCTTGTTATAGAATTCAAATTCTATGTTATCTGTGTCTGTGCCCAGCTCCCAAGGCCTTTGATCTATGAATTGGAACATCTGCCCCTCTGTGGAAGGCATCCCACACATGCTTCTCACAGTCTGAAAAACAGGCTGTGGGATCCATTTTAAAAATCTGCTAACTCCATTTTAAAACACCCCAATTATTATAATTACGATTTGTGATCTGCCCTTTCAGTCGATTATGGGCTATCTTATCGAAGGCTTTTGGAAATCCAGATAAATTATATCTACTACAGCAAGTTAGTTTACGCTATCTGTTACCTGTTCGAAAAATTCAAAGAATTTGGTCAATTCAAGACTTTCCCTTTTATAATCCATGCTGACTATTCATTTTTGGTTTCTAGTTGTTCTTCCCCTTTTTCTTTTAGTAGGGAATCCATTATTTTTCCTCTCAACGACGTTAAGTTGACTGGACTATAGTTCCTCAGACACGTTCTACCTCCCTTCTTAAAAATAGTTATTACATTAGGTATCTGCCAATCCTCCGGCACTGCACCTTATTCTAATGAAATATTAAATATGTTTATTAATGCCTCTGCTATCTCTTCTCTAGATGTGATTCGTCCGAAGCTGGCATTTTATCCATTTTCGGTTTGATTAGTTTATATAATATTTTCCTCTTGTTATTTTAAATGCAGTTATTTCATTTTTAATATCATCCGATGTCATGTCCACCTGTGTTGTCTCCCTGATAAATACTGATGCAAAGTAATTGTTTAATATTTCTACCTATCTCTGCCTGTAGACAACCTTCTGAGCCACGTACTTTGGTATGTATTGTGGATGTCCTCCACGCAATCTTTATTTTTATCGTTAAAGGTAACGAGTATATCCTACCTGTTGGACAGGAGCAGTGTCTCATTCTCAGTCTCTCCTCAGTTCTCACTACGCGGCACCCAATCAGCCACGGACTTTCCTGAACCTGCGCTTTTCTGTGGGATGTGACTGTTTTCTGGATTAAATCACTCCTCCTGTGTGTTTCAGAGTGTGTCGAACTCGCACTCCAGCCCAATTACGCTAAGCCAGAGCGAATAAAGCATAGACATTTCCTGCAGATGTGGGAATGCGGGTCAGATTTGATGTCCACAAACTCACACACACTATAGTCTCGACTCATTGCCTACCCTGCCATCTTTAGTTATGTTTATAAATTCATTTGCTTATTTACACACTGAATTAAATGAATTACTTAGTTTTTATTCAAATGGTTATTTATATTTATATTAATTAATTAGTTTATATAGTTAAATTATTAATTTCATAAAGTATTGTTATTGCTCCCAGGTCTTAGTGTAGATCAAGCTTCGAGAAAAAAGGTAATACTCACCAAACATTCATCTACCTGCTGTATTTTGGAGGCCAAAGCAGCACCTCCTTCAACCACTGTTCCCATTCAAACTCTCACCAAATTCCGTTTAATATCACTGTGCAGAACACACTGTGCATCAGCATTTAGTGTTTAGTTTTGTACCATTGGAGCCACACACAAGTCACAAGTGCTGTCTCAGCTCCATGCCCATTGCTCGCAGTAATTAGCACATATTTAAGATTAACACTTACAGCTGACTGATAGTTAACGACTGCTAACAGGCAGTTTCTGCTAACTTCTGTTTTTAAAGTTATAAGTTCAATTCAAAACGTTAAACTAAATTTCCCTTCTTACAGGTAAAACTCAGCCAGACTCACCACGGACTTACCACTGAATCTCACTTACTCCACGTTCCCAAATTTACCACTCTCTTTGTGCACTCCGTTTAAGATCAGGATGTGGTGATCGAGTAAGCTCTGGCATGCTCTGCTGGGCCGAAAGGGTCGGGGTGGGGAAGGTCGCTCTGTAAATTTGCAGTCCACAGGCAGACGGGCTGCTAACTCCCAGCACCCCCAGGGAAACCTCAGGGGAACCGCCTCAGACAAGTTTGCAGCCGCGAGCACCGAATGGCCTATTTCGGTGCTGCAGACATTAAGTAACTCTTTGTAAGGTGATGGGTGAAGGAGATGGGTTGTCTGAAATGCGATTCTGAGCCAGCCACAGGCCAGGGCGTGGTCAAAAGGGCAGGTCTGTGATGTCACAATGCTCAGGCACAGTGTCATGCGAGTTTCCCCGCTTTATTACAGCACACATACTGCAATACCTAGTAACAAAGCTCGTTACCACCCTCCCTGAACACTGCATATTATGGGCTATGTTGAGCTCGGAGATTTTACAGAGAGTGAGGATGAGCTGAGTTTAATGTGTGCCGAGTGTGTGCGGGGAACACTTCATCCTGCAGATCACCGCATTGTTCAGGCAAAGCTTACAAAGGAACGTTATAGTGGTGAATGTCACTGGGCTATACTCCGTCTGCAGGAGACGCTTTAATCCCAAAGGTAGATTATCTGAAACAAGGATATGCCGCTATCCCCAGGCGCTGGGGCTGCTCAGGTTAAACCCCACTGGGAGAATAACACAAGGAGCCTGCAAAGTGATGAAAGCGCTGACCTTTGAGCCTTTGAAACCTTCCCTCTCTGGCTGTTGTTGGTCCCAGACCATTTCCCCCCAGCTTTTCCTGGGCGTGCTGGGGACTGAGCGGCCAGCCCGTGGACTGAAAAGTAACAGAGCCTCCTTCCCCGCGCCGCTCCCTTTGGGTAAACACATCCGACACGAGCCTGGCGGTCGGGAGCTTTATAAACCCATCCCAAGCCGCAGCAGACGTCTTAGCGGGGATAAAACCTTCAGGAGTCCAGCGGGACTGATCTCCGTGGACTTCCCCACCTCTATCATTTTTGTTAGTCGCTGAATCCGCGCGGTGAAAGATGAAAACAGGCCTCACTGTGTGTGTATAACAGAGATGAGCGGATTGGGCAGAATACACGCCCAACACATTGTGTGATTCTTATTATTTAATACATTTAACAATTACAGTAAAGGGATATTTCACCACATTCTTCAACTCCTTTCTGAATTTCGTCTGGGTCACGGCATAAATACATGTGTTGGTGCAGCAACTCAGGAGCTGAAGCATAAATCCCATTTCCTGTACATATCTAGGTAGAAATACACGAATAACGTTTAACAAATAGAATCGTTCAACCACAGAATATAACAGAAACACTGCCCATAAGAGGATAAAATTGCCGGATATAACAAACAGTAAAATTACGGATTTCCTTCGCTTCTCCATCTCTGGGTCACTGGGACTCTCCCCACTGCTGTGGGCCCTGAGTCTCCTGCGGGCTCTGCTCGACACTAAAACGTGTCTGACAGTTAAAGTATTGAGCAGAAGGATCAGAACAAATGGAATAAACGGTGTTATAATATAATGAAGGAATTCAATTACTGCCCATGATACTGACTCAGAGACTTCCCATCGAACAAAACAAAACCAGGGACTATTGGAAATCTGATACATACCTCCATACATAAAGTACCAGAAATTGTTCTTTACACATAACAGCGCACTCACTGTTCCCACAACCACAGTCGCCGTTTTCTCGGTGCAATATTTGGTTTTGAGCTTCTGACAACAAATGGCTATACATCGATCAAAGGTAAAAGCAACTGTGAACCAGACGGAACAGTCCGTGACTGCGTAAAGCAGGATAGCATGGATATTACACACTTTAATCTTCCACATGAACTCAAACGCGGTTGAATAACGAATAGGAATCTGCCTGGATATCAGGTCGAGGATAACGACCAGTAGATCCGCCGCTGTCATTGCCACCAGGTAACGGCTGACACACTTGGAGAGACCGCACCTTCCTCGAGACAGGATCATTATTGTCACTAAGTTCACTGCAAGAAAGAGAAAAACAGGGAATTTATATTTCAGATTGAGAGCATTAACAGCTGTCTCAAAGAATTATGTGTGAAATGAGTCAGGATTAAGTGAACCATCCAATGGGACTTGTGGTGTTTGGGTCAGGACTGATGAAATCATCGGATGGGACGTGTGCTGTTTGGGTCAGGACTGATTACACCAGTGGATGGGACGTGTGATGTTTGGCACAGGTATTGAAAGAACCAATATATGGGACGTGTGGGTGTCGGGACAAGTACTGAATGTACCAATGGATGGGACGTGTGGGTGTTCGCTGTGGACTGAATGTACCAGTGGATGGGGTATTTGGGTGTTGTGACAGGGAGTGAGTGAAGCGGTGGATGTGATGTGTGGGTGCTGGGTCATGACTGAAAGAATTAATGTATTGGACTTTTTCCAGGTGGGTAAAGCTCCGAATGAGACTCTGATGTAACGCCATATCCAAGTCAGATGAAGCAATAATTCAGCACAAGAAGCCGCGAGTTTGTGAATAACCTGTGTCCATTGAGGGGAATAGAGTCATTGTCCAGGGATGGGAAAATAGTATGGGGACAGCGAGGGGGATCAAATCTGTGTCCATGGAGGAGAATGGAATTGGGGGCCAAGGGACGGAATGGAGTCTGTGGCCAAGGAAGGAATGGAGTCTGTGACAGGGAGGGGAATGGAGTATGTGGCCCATGAGAGGAATCGATAATTTTTCCAGGAAGGGGAATCGAATCTGTGTACAGGGAGGGGAATGGAGTCTGTGGCTAAGGTGGAGAATGAAATCTGTGGCCAGAGAGGGGAATGGAGTCTTTGGCGAGGTTACTGTGGTTGTGTCGTAGGCTGAAGAAGATGAATTGAATTGTATTATGTGTCGAAATCAGAACCTTTCCAACCATTGTTTTGAAAGTACACTTTGTAACTGGCTTAAGCTGACTTTCCACAAATATTGCAAATAATCTTTAAAGAAGGGACTGTCGCTTTACAATAGACTAATGATAACCCATGTTGTAAGATGTCACAGAAGATTTTCGAACGTGTCTTTTTAGAGCTGGAACTGTGTCAACCAACTTCCTTTCACCTGGTGTGAGAAAGTTACAGACTTCCAGTTGACAGAGAGAGTTTGAGACTGGAAATATCAAAATATTTCACAATATAGTGCTCCATTTTGAATAGTTGCTACCGTGCGGCCCACACCGAGCTCTCCTGAACTGTGGCTGAACAAGGGAAATAAATCAATTCAAACACAACTGAATAAACATTTTACTGGAAGACGTGTTGCAGTTTTAACCCTGTTCTGATCATCTGGAATTAGTGACTGTGAGGCAGAGCGGGAGGCGCTGGAAATTACGACAACTGTCTATAGCTGAATCATTAGTGAATAATGTCTCATATCTCCGTGTATTTGTGAAGGATCTCTCAACGCTGATTTCCAAAGATCAATGTCATTAACAATAACCAGTGGACCTTAAAACACTTGTTACCTCTGAACACATATTTATTATCCAACACTGGGCATCAGTGCGGAAAGCTGACTGCAAGCAGTTCAATAATATAATCGTTCACTAACATATCTGTGTCAATAAAGTCAAATTTCTGTCAAATCCTGTGAACCACTATCACTGGAAGCAAGTTGTGGAAACAACATACTTTTCATTGAACTGGGAGCAGCGAATTAACAAATGATCAAACATTACATGACATAAACTTATTTGCATTGCCAGACAAAGAACAAGAGTTTTAAATTGAATAAAATTAATAACTAGAACTAAAGGACAAGGACAGCAAATACAGAGAAACATGGGTTACATAATTCATTGCAGATGAAGGACTCACCAGGAACACCAACAGCAGCGAGGAGCGGGTAATAAATACGTTCCACTTTGAAAAGTGCCCACGTGATCCAAAGCTGAGTTGGAATCTCCCAGAACATGACTTGACTTTCTGTGAGCTCCAATGAGTGCTGTTCGTTTTAGACAACAACTTCAGTCAAACATTGCTGTACAGACTGAAAATAAATCCCTATTTATAGCCTGAGGGAACTCCCCAGTGAGACAATTAAACTGCACACTGAAGGATATTAATCACAGTCACTGAATAAACAAGTTGTCCGAACCTTTTTTTGCATCACTTTCAATTGCAAAATATTTTAAAAGCAACGTGGCTTTCAGATCAAATAACTTTATCCAAAACCAAGCACCATTGGTAAAAGCAGAAATAGCTAATTCCACATAATCACAGCATGCATGTGAAGGGAGAAACTTTCATTTAGGCAGTTTCTATTATTACTGAGATGTAAAATAACTCTGTAATTTCAGATTTTCAATTCACTTCTCGGGGTAACACAAATGAAATAAAACAAATGGAAGGATAGAGGCAGGCTAAGTAAATGTCAGTAACAAACACGGGGACTGACAGTACAGTGCAAATTAAGGATCCATGGGCACTGATAATACAGTGGTTAGTAAGGGTACATGGGGCAGATAATATATTGGTCAGTAAGGGTACATGAGGACTGATAATACAATTGTCAGTAAGGGTACATGGGGACTGATAATACAGTTGTCAGTAAGGCTACATAAGAACTGATAATACAATCGTCAGTAAGAGTACATGGTGACTGTTAATATAATTGTGAGTAAGGATACATGTGTACAGATAATACAGAGGTCAGTAAGGATACATGGGGACAGATAATACAGAGGTCAGTAAGGGGACATGGGGCAGATAATATATTGGTCAGTAACGGTTCATGGGGACAGATAATACAGTGGTCAGTATGGGCACATGGGGACAGATAACATATTGGTCAGTAAGGATACGTGTGTGCTATTATTACAATGTTCAGTCCGGATTCATGGCGACCGATGTCATACTGACAGTCACACGCCATCAAATCGTTTATTTTCCTCAGAGCAGGGAATGTAGAGACTGGAGGTGAGGAATGGGGATGAAAGGAGCAGAGAGGTGAGGAGGGGAGAAGAGAGAGGACAGGAGGTGGGAGGGGAGTAGACGAGAGGAGATGAGTGTGGAGGAGAGGAGAGGAGGGGAATAGGAGAGCAGAGGTGAGGAGAGGAGATGCGTTGAGTGGAGAAGACAGCAGAGCAGAGTAGAGGATAGGAGGTGAGAGGAGAGGGTGGGAGAAGGAAAGAGTGAAGATGAGCAGGAAGGGGAGGAGAGGTTAGTGGAGGATAGGATAGATGAGAGGGGAAGTAGAGAGGAGAGCAGAGGAGAGCAGAGCAGAGATGAGTAGAGGAAAGCAGAGGAGAGTTAATAAGATGAAAGGAGAGGAGAAGATAGGAGAAAAGAGGGGAGAAGAGAAGATAGGAGAGGGGAAGAGAGGAGAGGAGGGTAAAGGAGATGATAGTGTAGGGGAGATGGAAGGAGAGGAGAGTGGAATAGAGGTGAGGAAAAGGTAGGGGAGAGGAGAGTGATGAGAGGAGTGGAGAGGCGAGGGGAGTGGAGATGAGAGTGTAGGGGAGAGGGGTGGAGAGGAGAGTGGAGTAGAGGTGGGGAGAAGGTAGGGGACAGAAGAGAGATGAAAGGAGCGGGGAGAGGAGGAGAGGAGCGTAGCAGAGAAGGGAGGAATGGAGAGAAGTGGAGAGGTGAGAGGATGAGAGAGAAGGAGAGTAAAGCAGAGGAGAGTGGAAGGGCAGTGGGAGAGCAGAGGAGAGACCATCAGAGGAGAGGAGAGGAAGAGAGCGGGGAGAGCAGGGGCGAGAAGAGATGAGAAGGGAGGGGAGGAGAGGGGAGAAGAGATGGGAAGTGGAGAGGAGAGTGGAGGAGAAAAGAGCTATGGAAATTCGAGCAATGGAGAGGAGAATAGAAGAGATGAGAGGATAGCAGAGAAAAGATGAAAGCAGAGTGGAGAGAGGAGGTAATAGATTAGAGGAGAGGAGAGTACAAGAGAGGGGACAAGGTAGGAGATTAGAAGAGAGGGCAGGAGAGGATAGAAGAGTGGATAACGCAGAGGGGAGTAGAGGTGAGTGGAGAAGAGGGGGGAAGTTAGGGGAGAGAAGAGGAGAGAGAAGACAGTGCATGAGAGGAGGAGGTGAAAAGAGGGTAGAGGAAAGGAGAGCAGAGGGTAGGAGGGGGAGGAGAGGAGTGTAGAAGAGAGGACTGAAGAGGGTACATGAGAGCAGAGGGAAGGAGAGGAGCGGGGAGGAGAGGAGAGGGGAGTACATCAGACGACACAAGTGAGGAGAGGAGTTAAAATGAAAGGGGAGAAGAGGTGAGGAGGAGAGGAGAGGGGTGAGCAGAGGAGGGGAGAATTTAGGGGAGAGGAGTCGGGATGATTGGAGTGGTGACGAGTGGAGAGGAGAGAGGAGAGTGGAGAGAGAAGCGACCTGAAAACAGGAGAGAGGAGAGGCTAGGTGAGGATAGGGGTGGATCGGGGAAGACAGGAGATGAGTGGAAATGAGATAGCAGAGGAGATGAGAGGAGAATGGAGGAGAGGGAAAGGGAGGAGAATAGTGTAGGGGAGAGGGGAGAATGGAGTAGAGGCGTGGAAAAGGTAGACAAGAGGGGAGAAAATGAGGCACAAGAGAGTTGAGGAGAACAGCTGAAAGGGGAGGAGAGTTGAGGAGAGGGGAGAGGAGAGGAGACAGGAGAGAACGGGAAGACAGGTGTGAAGAGAAGTGGAGAGGAGAGAGGAGGAGATGGGAGAAGGGATGAGCCGAGTGGAGAGGATGGGGGAGGAGTGGGGAGAGGAGAGATGATGAAAGGATAAGGAGGTGAGCAGAGGGGAGAGGAGAGGAGTGTGAAGGAGAGGAGAGGCGAGAGGAGGAGAGTAGTGGAGAGGCGAGGAAAAGAGAGACGAGGGGAAAGAGTAGGGTAGAGATGAGCAGGGAGGGGACGAGTGTGTAGGGGAGGAGAGGGGAGAAGAAAGCAGAGCAGGGGAGAGTAGTGGAACGGAGAGTGGATGTGATGAGAGGAGAGGAGAGGAGAGGAAAGTGGAGTGAAGAGGGGAGGGGATTAGAGGAGAGGACTGGGGAGAGGAGAGGGTAGAGGCGAGGGTGGGAAGGGAGAATAGAGTAGAGGAGGGTAGAAGGTAGGGGAGAGGAGAGGAGATGAGCATTGGAGAGACGTGAGGAGAGAGGAGAGGAGAGGAGGGGTGAGGAGGGGAGCTGTTGTGGTAAAAAGGAGGCTTCTCTCCTTCAAGGTGGACTAACTGATGTAGTTAATCGACACCTACCCTTCCGTTGGGATAAAACTAGGCTTCTCTCCCTCGGGGTGGACGAACTGATATAGTTAATCGACACCTCGCCCAGCTTCCCACTGTATGACGAACACGGAAGTAAACAAACGAAACCTCAGGTTTATCGGTTTTTTTACGAGCAATGCACGGGAAGGTTCCGTATTGGAACCTCCGACATAGAAGAGTTTTGAAGCATAATTTATACAGGTGTTGGAGAGGAGGTATCCTCCTACAAAATCATCGATAGGTCTATTGCTATCAGCGAAGTTACAGTGATTTGTCGACTCTTATCAGACGGGCTCCGAGTGGTACATGAAACTGCCCATCTCTCATCATTGTTTTATTCCATTTTGCCCTCTACCCCAGTCTATCCGACGCCTGGTGTGGTTGTCCTGGCTTCTTTATCTCTTGATCAGCGACTTTTAAACAAAACTGCTGACTTTGGCTGTTTAAGTGTTACTCAGGTTAAGCTATGATATAATGCGTATAAGTGTGTCATACCTATATAAGCAAGTGTTACATACATCGACAATTGATAAGTTCACTACCTTCGGCATAATACTGACCCCCTATCGAGAACCTTACTATCTTTCCCTTACAATTACCCCCTAATGGCCCTTGACTATATGCCCAAGATAGGCCATTTCGCAATTAATTCCACATGGGTGAGATTCCAGGGTTGTCCTTTCACTTGGGTAGTGCTACTTCCCGAGCTCCTGGAGCTATCTGTTGGCTTTCCCATCAAGGTTATACTATGTATGTCCTTTCTGCCGGACTGTCTGATTTCCCTTTCTTCCATGTTTTAACTATAGTACGGGCTAGGGCTTGCCTCATACGTCGGTTACAGCTTTTTAAAGGATAATACAAGCAAGGTGAGCACCCTTGCACTACAACCAGTACATTGAGTCTAGCTTAGTTCATGTATAAGTCCTTTGCAGCCAACATTTTCTCGGTGTTCGAATTATGCCGCGCCTGGAGTATCTGCTGTTTCATCTATCTTCCCTCCACTTGGGGTCTTCACTGTTCTGCCGAATTTCTGCCCCGCCTGGAGTATCCTATATGTTGTCGAATGGTGTCCAATTCAGTCGAGTTTGTTTCTCTTTCAATTCGAGTACCAGTTTTCATTTTGGCCCGCTGTTCTTCGCATAACCTCCTCAGGCAATGTCCATCATTGTCCAATCGATCATTCCTCCTTTTGCTCAGGGCTTATAATAAACCCATTTATATCTGTCTCATCAAGTGGAGTAAAGCAGAAGTCAATATCCATAATGGTGCATGAGGTGTTGCTTTCTTCATTTCAGTTGCCATGGTGGTCACACATCAATCTCCATATCCTCGTGAAACAGCGATAATTTTGTAGTCCTGTGTTAGTGGGGGTGATGCTCAAGGTGCACCCGTCCACGTGGTTATATCCACAGTCATCTTTGATCATTCGTAGTGGATCTCGACATAAAGCAACTTGGTTATTTTTATAACAATCTACATATGCTGAGATTCGTAGTACTGTTGTTCTCCTCAGTTACATTTCTGGTTTGTCATCATACCACACGCGAGTTTGATTCCTTATTTCTCCTGCATTGTTTGGTATAGAGGATCTCCTGTTGTCACATCATACTGTGGTAGAGATAATAAAAAATCTATTTAAATGTCCGGTAACACGGCTGGCCTTTGAAACCCAAGCATGACTGTTTCTCTGCACCTCGCAGGCATGAGTCATGTTTTTTTCTAAGGTCCAGTTCGTAAATATATCGAGTGTTATCCAATCCGGCACCTTTCTATTCTGAAGCTACTCTATGTTATGTTGTATTCCATTGAGCAACCATGCTTCATATCCTGCACGTACTGGTTCTGTCTCTATGGTTTTACTTAAGTTGCGTTATGCTCTATTCATTTATGGTTCTGGTGTGGTCTCGCAATGTGTGGGCCACTGTAATAATTCGCTTTCTGCGCCATTACCCAGCTGTGCCTGTATCTTTTCATTATCCTTATCCCTTTCCAGCAATCCCTGTCAGGTTCATGCGAAGGCGTTAACGCAATCATCTATCGTGTGCAGGTCGATAGTTTCGCAACTCCCGCCACATACACGTATCCCGCCGTGTATTCTGCAGTGTATCCTGCCACGTATCCTGCCGTGTATCCTGCCTCGTACCATTTCTAGTATCCCTCTTTTTCTCCTGTCCCGTTTTTTTTTTACCTGACCCTCTTTCCACATTAAACTTCATGGTTTTGGATTCAGCGCCTTTAAGTGCTCGAAGGATCATGTTTCTATACAGGCTTATACTGTTTAACCCGCAGATGTTGGGGTAGCTTTATTTTTTTAAATTTAGGAATACAGTAATTATTCGCTGACGTACCCTGAAGTGTATCTTATCCTTGGTCTGCCTTATCAATTTCTCTTTTGCCCCAGTGTTCACAGTTGGACAGGTTTGTGGCGCTGGGGGTGTGATGGTCGAGGCCCTGGTCATGCTCACTGTTGCTAAACGAGTGGATGGGGCCGTGTTGGTGGGTCTATCTCTGGAGATATCCCTCCTCCACCATTCATAGATGTTAGTGAAATCTGCACCCCCTTCCCCGGGTGCAGTATGTTTGTCCCTCCTGATTAAAAACACACCGCGGTCTTATTCCACTAATTATGGTTCTATATTATTGGCTCATCCCCAATGTTGTTTCGTTTCCTTGTAACGTTGTTTTATGCCCGTTATTTAACTCTACTGTTGCTCCGTCCGACACCATCAGTTTTTTTGATGTTTTATTAAACTAATGTCGACCAAGTCCCTGTAATACAGGCCTTGCCATCCCTCAGTCTGTTGTCACTGATATGAGGCTGCGTTACTCCACGTTATTTCCACGAGCTCTCGAGTCCTGCAAAAAACAATATTTTCCGGTCGTCACTGGTTAGTTAGTGACCATGCTTTTTTAACTGGGTCCAGTGTTTCCACTTGCCGATACTCCTTATAAGTACCATAACTTACCATGATTACCTGATAGAGACCGATCCATTTGGATGCGATCCAGAACCTCTCTGGGGTAATCTCTTGACTGCCTATTTGGGGTGTTTGGAACTTCTGTTTCTTAGTGTCGTTCTCTAAATCCTTGATTTGCTGATCTCTAACCTTTGACTCTATATCATGTAACTGCTTACAGAGTTCCATTACAGATTTCCATATTATTTTAGTTAAAAGGGTATCATTCCTGTCGTTCGACTAGTGGTTGCCTTGAGCTTTATTTATACTCGGGGTATCCTGTCTACCCATCCCTTTCCAGTCTCGTTGATGTGGGATAGTTTTTGCCTAATCCCTAAGCGCACGCCTGTTTCATTATCTTCCCTGTGAAGTGTGTACCTTGATCTGAGTTCAGCTGCAGTGCCATTATTTTGTTTGCTAGGATCCTGGCCATGGTTTCTACTCAACAATTCCTAGTGGCGAAAGGTTCTACCCACTTCATAGACGTGTCTATTATAACTAAACAGTATGTTTTCCCCTTGTTGCTGGATAATGGTCCAGTAAAATCTACCTGCAAATTTTCCCAGAGTCCCTTCGGTCGGGGCTGATGTCCCATTCTGACCTTAACTTTTCCCCCTGGGTTGTATTTTGCGCATATCACGCACCTTCTGCAGAGGTCCTCTATATCTCTAGATATTCCCTTCCACCACCAGCATCTGGACATCAAGCTTATCATGTTGGTTCTACCTGTATGCACATACCCGTGGTATAAATTTAATAGGCTCCCCTGGATGCATTCCGGGGCCACCATATTCCCATCTTTTCTCCATATCCCGTTGGTCCCTTGTTTGGCCCATCTCTGCTTCCACTCCTCCTGTTCCTGCGGAGTGGCCTCTCCCTGTACCTCAAGCATATTTACTTCCTCAGGCCCAATTGTACATGCTCTGTCTTGGGCTTCCCCGGCCAGTGTACCTGCCACTCGCTTGGCTGCTTCATCTTACCATGCATTCCCCTGTTGATACTGATCATTATTTTTTACGTGTGCTTTGATCTTTATTATCGCACACACCTGGGGTAGGAAGGAGGCTTCCACTAGATGTTTCCCAATCTCCTCATGTTTAATCGGTCCTCCTCCTGAGGTCGTGTATTACCGTCTGCTCCACGCTATCATATAATCAAGCTCTACTCCGAAAGCATATCGACTGTCTGTATAGATATTTACTCATTTTCCCCTCGCAAGCCTCAGAGCCTCAGTGAGAACCACTAATTCAACCACTTGAGCTGATAGATTCTCTTCTAACCGTCCTTCCCCTTTGACCTGACCGCTGCTATCTACCACGACCCATCCCGTCTGTGGTGTCCCATTGATATAGCGCCGAAACTCATCTACATATAGATCCATGTCTGCCTCCTCAAGCAGGGTTTCACTTGCCTGTCTACTTCCCTCATCTTCTGTTGTGCTACAATGATGCTCCTCTCCCTCTGTAATGATCCACCCTGCAGGCGTCTTTTATTATTGTTACCGTCTCGTTGACTGGGGGGGGGGTCCGGGGGCGGGTGGTGGCGGGAGAGGAGGGGGGAGAACATTATTTACCACCTCGCCATTTGTGCATCGAATACATTTTTAGCCTTCCAGTGTTAAGTAATTCTACTAAGATATGCTGGGTATGTAGAATAATGCACCCTGACATTATTATTGGTTCGTTAACTCTGATGGCCCAAGCCGCACAGTCGAGGGCAGCAACGCACCTGGACAGTCCTGCAGCTACAGGTTGCGGTTTATCTGAGTAATATGCCACTGGTCTATGCCTGTCTCCATGTAATTGAATCACCACCGCGTTATAATGATGGTTAACGTGGTAGGTATAGACGTGAAAGGGCTTATTCTGGTCTGGTAGTCCCAGGGCTGGAGCACTTGTGAGAGTTTGTTTTAACCGCGCACATGCAGTATCTTCATCCAGGCCCCAGTTTACTGGCTCTTTGGAGGGTTCCCACCCTTTGACCTGTTTCTGTATAGGTTAGTCCACCTTGGCATATTCGGGAATAACATTTCTGCAGTAGTTGAATAGCCCTAGTACCTGCCTGACCCCTTTCACGGTTCCTGGTCTGGGGATTGATTGAATTGCTTCCTTACTGTCCTCGGGCATCTGTCTCTTACCTTACGATATTATGTATCCCAGATATGTTACTTCGCTCCTTCTTTCTCCGAAGTCTACTGGTTCCAAACTCCCTGACAATATTCGATGAAATATGCTCCAGCTGTTATTGAATCCCAGTGGTACCTTCGCCCATGTGTTTTGTTATCCATTTACCGTGAAGACAAATTTTCCTTGAGACTCTTTGGCTAAGGGAATGGTCCAAGTTCCATTCACTATATCCAGCATGGTGAATATCTTATGATCTGGATCCAGGCCATTAAAAATTGTGGCTGGACTTGCCACTATTGGGTGTTCTCCGGAAGTCACCTTATTCAGGGTGGTATAATCGATAGTCAATCGGTAAGACCTGTCGGGTTTCTTCATCAGCCACACAGGTGAATTAATGGAGGCTATTACATGTTTCAATATACTTTGCTCCTCTAATTCATGCATTATCTGACAGACCGCTACCTCAGCTTCGGGTGTTAATTGGAACTGTCGGTGAGCTTTGTGTTAGGGTCCAGGAATTTTGATGGGTGATATCTCTGCTAATCCATAATCTTGTTTGCATTGTGCCCACAGAGTTGGGTATAATTGGCACACGCTACCCCATACACTCTTTGTTTCCCACTCGGGTTTGATTATGGTTGTTCCTACCACTCGTTGCTGCTGGTGTCCCGGGTTTTCGAACTTAATTCGGTTTTCGTGCTTATCCCCAAAAATTATCCGATTACGCTGAAGGGCTATCAGTACCCCTATCTCCCTTAATGTATCGCTGCCTTCTGTATGCCTTCTTTATGTTGTCTTCTGTATTCTGACAGCACCAAAACTGAACAGGTAGCATAACCCCTGTACTTCGACAACACCATCTCACTTCGGGTTGTTTTCTGATATCACCCACTCTCTCCTTGTATGTTGATGGTCCTATGGGTCAGGGGCAAATCTAAGTTGGCTATTGGGTGTTCTCTGGTTGGGGCGGTGGTCGCCGTGGTACTGATACCTGTCTGAGCATGTCCATCAGATCTTCCCTGATCAATGGTATTCCCTTCTTTGCCTGTTTGTGGTCTCGCAATCCAGCGCCTTCCTCATAACTCCAGCAATCTTTGGCCAAATGTCCAAGTTTACCACAATTTTGACATTTCCCTTTAGAATTGCCGTCATGTCTGCTTTTCTGCAGGCAATCCCTACTGAAGTTGCCTTCCTGATTGCAGTTTAAACATATCAGTGGAGCTGCGCGGGAGTCTGTCTCTTCCTCCTTCATCTCTGCTGCTAACGCTGTTGCTGCTATTTTTGCTCTTTTGTCCCTTGTTCTAACTTTAACCCCTCTACATGTTCTGCCCATTCCAAAGTTTCATCATAATCATCTCCTAACTTAAATACTCACTTAATTACCTGTTGATGTGCCTTTCCTAGTCCATCCTTAAACATTTTCAAGAATGCTGCATCATTTCTGTTGCGGTCATCAGCCCCAGAGTGGTTTTTGTATTCAATCCACTTTCGTTCCCCTTACTCCCCAACCCTTTTCCCTGCCTTTTGAGTCACAGTATTCTACTCCAGTCTTGTGTCAAAGTTCTGTATATCTACTATTTTGCTTTAGCGGGTGGTAACTTATTCAATAGAATTTGTCTCCTGTGGGCTGAGGGGCACCTCCTGCATGGTAATGTGGGCTGCTCTACATCCGCTGGAGCGAATGGTGGTCAGTGCCACTGATAAATAGCCATTATCAGGTGCTGGGGCCACCTCTACTCCAAACTCATTATCCCTCTCTGATTGACTGTTTGGTTGGGGTTGTGGACTGCACTTACCCAACTTGGGGTACATTATCTCTATTACCGTAGGTGATGGTGCGATGGCTGTGCTCTGCACGATCCATCTGGTCCTGTCTTTTTCTCGGCCAGCTTATTTATCTTAGCTTCTAACTCTTGAATTTGATGTGTTTAAGTATCTATCTGTCCTCTGTAGGAGGTGAGTAAACATAGATACATAGAAACATAGAAACATAGAAAATAGGTGCAGGAGTAGGCCATTCGGCCCTTATAGCCTTCACCGCCATTCAATGAGTTCATGGCTGAACATGCAACTTCAGTACCCCATTCCTGCTTTCTCACCATACCCCTTGATTCCCCTAGTAGTAAGGACTTCATCCAACTCCTTTTTGAATATATTTAGTGAATTGGCCTCAACAACTTTTTGTGGTAGAGAATTCCACAGGATCACCACTCTCTGGGTGAAGAAATTCCTCCTCATCTCGGTCCTAAATGGCTTCCCCCTTATCATTGGACTGTGTTCCCTGGTTCTGGACTTCCGCAACATTGGGAACATTCTTCCTGCATCTAACCTGTCTACCCCCGTCAGAATTTTAAACGTTTCTATGAGGTCCCCGCTCATTCTTCTGAACTCCAGTGAATACAAGCTCAGTTGATCCAGTCTTTCTTGATAGGTCAGTCCCGCCATCCCGGGAATCAGTCTGGTGAACCTTCGCTGCACTCCCTCAATAGCAAGAATGTCCTTCCTCAGGTTAGGAGACCAAAACTGTACACAATACTCCAGGTGTGGCAACGCCAAGGCCCTGTACAATTGTAACAACACCTCCCTGACCCTGTACTCAAATCCCCTCGCTATGAAGGCCAACATGCCTTATTACATAGGCTTTCTTCGTTTTGTTTTCATTTTGAATATCCCCACCTTTCTTCTGTCTGTCAGGTGAGTCTTTTTTCTTTTATTAAGAAATCCAAACTCATAATGTCCAGTATAAAACATATTTCAATGGAAAGGGTTAACTCCACTACAGGTTTGTAAGAAGGTCTGGCGTCATTACGTGACTTCGGGTATCCATCTGAAAATATTTCCACAAGTCTTTGTGCTTTCAAAATTTGATAAGAAATTAGGAATCCGTTAAAATAGCAGAAATTATTGGTAAAGTTGTCAAAATAAAACCTTCTCAGCGGGAAAGGCAGCATTTTAGATTAAACTCCAATTTCTCTACGCACCCAATTCAAATACGTGACAACGAGTTTTTCATTGATTTAAAGCGAGACCACACATTTTAATAGCGATTTTGTTTACAGAAATCCAATTTCCACGCAAGCTATATACATTCCAGCATTTTGTTTTTTTATGGTCCCGTTCACTGAGCAAATCTTGTGTTTTATTTCTCTCGGCACAAAATCTAAACATCGGTGCCGGTCCATCTTTTTAAGAATCCTGTAATTCCCAGTTTTTTCTTTCTGTGCTGAGTTCACATAGCTTAGATCTTTTCCCCCTTTTGAATCTGAACTTAATCATTTTTTGATGACCTTACTCCAGTCCATAGTTAAACATCTTTGTTTCTCTTCCTCGGCACAAAGCGTTGTCGGGTTTCACTCATAAGTTTTTATATTTCAACCAATATCCTTTTCACAGCCAATTTAAATCTCGTTTCTTCAAATTAGGTTTAGTATTTTGATGATCTTCCTCCAGTCCATTTTGCTCAACATCTTTGTTTCTCTGCAGCTTTCAAGGTCAAATTTCTATCTTTTGATAAAAACAAACTGTCCTTTGTAAATTCAATTTGATATCCAACATTTTTCTTTTCTTTTATTAATTTTCCATTTATCTCAGCTCGCATTTTATCCCACTGGCCAGTTTTCCTAGGATCCTGGGGTCCCATCCCACAGTTTAGGTTGTATTCCTTCTTGTTTGCACCGCACACGATCAATACCAGCTTCACTGTGTTATTACCACGTCATGCTTCAGGACATACGCCTAATATTTCCTCTAACAATCGCTGGGGTCCACTCCCCATGCGGTTGCATTCCTTCTTTCTCAGGCATACACCTATCCCACCCTTGGTTTTCAGCCATCTGTGGTTCGTTATAAGTTGTCCTGCAGCTGACCCCTTCTAATTCTTTATACAAATTAGCTCCTTCCCCGTCAATGCTACAGCTGCATGTGGTAAAAAACATGCTCACTACCATTTAGCTGTCACGTGATCCAGGTCGGAAGGTCTGCATCCGGTTCATGACGCCAAATGTTGGGGTTAAAAAGGAGGCTTCTCTTCTTCGACGTGGACTAACTGAAATAGTTCATCGACACCTCACCTTTCTCCCACTGTATAACGACCACGGAAGTGAACACACGAAATCCCAGGATCAACTGGCTTTTTTACGAGCAATTGCAAGGGAAGATTCAGTCGTGGAACCTCCGAAATACAAGAGTTTTCAAGCATAAATTATACAGGTTTTGGAGAGGAGCTATCCTCCTGCAAAACCATCGATAGGTCTATTGATATCAGCGAAGTTACATTGATTTGTCGACTCTTATCCAACGGGCTCTGAGTGGTAAATGCAACAGTCCATCTCTCATCATTGTTTTGTTCCATTTTTCCCTCTACCCCAGTCTATCCGACGGTTAGAGTGGCTGTACTTGCTTATTTATCTCTTCCTCAGGGACGTAAAAAAACTGCTGACCAGCTGTTTAAGTATTACAGAGGTTACGGATTCAGTTCAATGTATTATACATTTGCACTGTACCTACATAAGCAGGTGTTACCTACATAGCAATTATAAGTTCAAGACCTTCATCGTAATTCTGAGCTCCTATTTGCAACCTTATAATTTATCTCTTGAAGGGGTCGATGCAAAGCCTGCATCATTGTTCCCCATGAGTCCTCTAATTGTTTGGTGAGACGTTTATTCTCTCTGCATAGATCTTCTTTTTAAATCTCAAGATTTCCTAATTGTTTACATTGCAGCCCCTACGTGAATTGCATTGATACTCTGCTGTTGCATTACTGCAGTAGCTGAGGCAAATTGACTCTGCAAATTCAAAATTTTCTGTTTAATATCTGAATCTATTTTCTGCAATTCTTCATTCTGAGCCGAATTTTTTTTTCCAGTTCTGATATTTTATCCTCTAATTCTTTCGTGACCTTTGATTGACGTCCTGCGAAGTACGAAGCTGCACAGGTGACTAGACTCATCGCCTTACCCAGCTTCCATTTCTTAGCTTTAATCTGTTCATCAATAAAAGTGAACATATCCTTAAGGAATACATTCGGATTCTTCCCTCGGCAATCTAGCAACAGTGTCTGCACTTGAGTTGCGTCACATCTTTTTTCTAACTTTTTCTGATACTCTTCCAAGAGACACTCCTCCGGCATCTGAAAATTAATTATTTTTAAGTAAGCTTCCTTAATGAAGATAACAGTCACTAGCAGTTGACGTAAATCAACCTTACACAAGATTTGATCGGTGATTAAATGATCTGCCTTGCATCTGCTGGTGATACACAACAAATTGTTTTCAAATAGACAGAAAAAATTACAAGAGTTCCCAATTAACTTGATTATTGAGTATATTGCATTTTGTTCAATATCTCTTTGTTTTGTTCCTTCGTGGTCGCCAGATGTAGTTTTTAACCAATGAGCAGCTTTTTGCCGCTTTGCTAACTATAGCAATTCAGCTATTTCCAGGGTATATACTTAATTGAAACTGGGAGACTCTTGTTCACATCATACCAAATACTTTTAATACAGGTATAGTGAGTAAAAACAGTGTTTTATCAATTAAATTACATTCTGTTACAAAAAGTAATACTTAACAAATTATAGTCACAGTCTAATTCTCGATAGCGTCCTCTCGAGCTGACCGTGGTGCCGACTCCTCATCTCCTGTTCGCTTGATTCGCACTGCCTTCTGAGTAGAAGAGCTGTTACTTTATACCATTTTTCTCCCATTCAAAAACTGTGAAAATTTACAGCTGTTGTAGCCTTACAGTAGATCATATTATCTGCGGCCTTTGACTTTCTATGTTATCTCTATCTCCCTCCCTCTCTGTGGCAGGAATCACTTCTCTGAGAACAATTGTACAGACCATGGTCGCACAGAATTAATTACTGAGCTTGGCTTTACAAAAATATGACAAGAACTGGTACGCAATGTATACCTTTATGTTATTGATTAATAATTTTGGCCTTGATCGTTCTATTTCTAAATGAAGCTTTATCAGCAGTTACAAAAATGGATAAAATAATAATGACTCAATTTTAAAATGATGCTTTGTTCATGTGTGTAAATGTGTATGTATGGTTATGTCGAAATGTTTGTTTATGTTGAGGTGTAAGTGTGTGTGAGTTTTCGTGTAACATTGTGTTCACATGTAAGTGTGTGTGTGTGTGTTTTGTGTTAGTTTGTGTTTGGATTTATAGGCATGTTCATGCTTGTGTAAGTGTGTTGAGGTGTGTGTTTTCCTGTAAGTGTATGGTTATGTCTCAATGTTGTTCATGTTTAGGTGTAAGTCTGTGTGTGTTTGTGTGTGTATGTTTCGTGTAAGTGTGTGTTTTGATTGATGTGTGTGTATAAGTGCAATAGTGTGTTTGCGTGTAAGCGTGTGTGTGTTTTGTGTAAATCTGTACTTGGATTGATGCGTTTGTGTACGAGTGTGTGTGTGTTTTATGCAAGTCGGTGTGTGGATTGACGTGTGCATTCACCTGTGTGTAAGTCTGTTTGTGTGTTTTGTGTAAGTGTGTGTGTGGATTGATGTGTGTGTTTATGTGTGTGTAAGTGTGTTTTTGCAAGTGTGTGTGTGGATAGATGTGTGTGTTTATGTGTGTGTAAGTATGTATAAGTGTGTTTTGTGTAAGTGTGTGTGTGTGGATTGATGTGTGTGTTTATGTGTGTGTAAGTGTGTGTGTGCTTTGTGTAAATGTGTGTGTGGATTGATGTATGTGTTGATATGTGTGTAAATGTGTGTAAGTGTGTTTTGTGTAAGTGTGTGTCTGGATTGATATGTGTGTCTATGTTTGTGTAAGTGGGTATACGTTTCCGTTGTGTTAGTGTACGTTTCGATTGACGTGTATTATTGTTTTGTTCAAAGTTTCAGAAAGTACCAATAACTAGATTTGACAATGATGGTTTTCATTATATTCTAGTTATGTATAATATTATGTTTCAGGTTGTTAGTATGTCTTTATATGTAAGTCTTTGTGTGTTCATGTGTAATTGTGCACTTACATAAAAACACAAACTGATACAAAATCATCAAAACACTTACATGTGAACACACACAAACTCACTTTCACATGTATTCTCCTCCGCTCTGTGTAAATGTGTTCTGTGTGAGGCGCAATGTGACATCAGCCGAACGAATGCAACAATTCAACCGATGGGCTTCAGCAACATCAGGGACACAACTGTGAGAAACCCGCAGAGGATTCAGTCGCCAGTTTAGACATGGCCCATTAGAATTCAACATGTTAGTTTACAATTAACAGGGACTGTTGCACCCCCAACCATATTTAAAAATATTACGTGGAATAAATAGTTATTTCAGAATATAATACTCATATGGCAAGTTTAAAATCTTTAGATCATGGGTTAGAATGTACGATGGCAACTTAGTGCATTTAAAAGAGGGTGGTTCACTTCCCATCTCCCTGCGGGTGCGTGTGAGAGGTACAGTGAGTTAAAATTACCCTTTACTCCCTCTCAGCTGAAGTTACCTTCAGGAATCCTGTAATGAGAGAACTCCACCCAGTTTCTAACTCATGCTGTATCTGAGCTGGGAGCGCTGGCTGTACAAGCCTTGGGACCGAGATCCGCAAACACCCTACTTCAGATAAAAAGCACTCACATTGGTCAAAATAGGCAACATAATGAATTGAGTGGCTGTGTGTTCAACTCACGATGGAAGAAAAGCCTTTTATTGTTTTTTATTTAAGAACTGAAATGCAATCGAGACATTCTCATTGACAAGAATGACTAAGAAAGCAATAAAGAAAGGAAAGATAGATTTCAAAGGTAAACTTGTGCAAAACATGAAAAAGGATAGTAAAAGCTTTTACAGATATGTAAAACGGAAAAGAGTGATTAAAGTAAATGTTGGTCCCTTAGAGATGAGAAGAGGGATTTAATAATGGGAAATGTGGAAATTGCTGAGAGCTTAAACAATTATTTTGCTTCGGTCTTCACAATGGAAGACACAAAAACCATGCCAGAAATTGCTGGTCAAAGGAATGTGGGAAGGGAGGACCTTGAGACAATCACTATCACGTGGGGGGCCGTGCTGGACAGGCTAATGGGACTCAAGGTAGACAAGTCCCCCGATCCTGATGAAATGCATCCCAGGGTATTAAAAGAAATGGCGGAAGTTATAGCAGATGCATTCGTTATAATCCACCAAAACTCTCTGGACTCTGGGGAGGTACCAGCGGATTGGAAAGCAGCTAATGTAACACCTCTGTTTAAAAAAGAGGGCAGATAAAAGGCAGGTAACTATAGGCCGGTTAGTTTAACATCTGTAGTGGGGAAAATGCTTGAAATTATCATTAAGGAAGAAAGAGCGGAACATCTAGATTGGAATAGTGCAATCAAGCAGACGCAGCATGGATTCATGAAGGGGAAATCATGTTTAACTAATTTACTGGAATTCTTTGAGGATATAACGAGCATGGTGAATACAGGTGTACCTGTGGATGTGCTGTATTTAGATTTTCAAAAGGCATTCGATTAGGTGCCACACAAAAGGTTACTGCAGAAGATAAAGGTACGCGGAGTCAGAGGAAATGTATTAGCATGGATAGAGAATTGGCTGGCTAACAGAAAGCAGAGAGTCACGATAAATGGGTCCTTTTTGGGTTGGAAATCGGTGGTTAGTAGTGTGCCACAGGGATCGGTGCTGGGACTACAACTGTTTACAATATATATAGATGACCTGGAAGAGGGGACAGAGTGTAGTGTAACAAAATTTGCAGATGACACAAAGATTAGTGGAAAAGCGGGTTGTGCAGAGGACACAGAGAGGCTGCAAAGAGATTTAGATAGGTTAGAGAATGGGCTGAGATTTGGCAAATGGAATACAATGTCGGAAAGTGTGAGGGCATCCACCTTGAGGGGAAAAAAACAGTAAAAGGGAATATTATTTGAATGGGGAGAAATTATAACATGCTGCGATGCAGAGGGACCTGGGGGTCCTTGTGCATGAAACTCTTTTAGGAGCAAACAAAAAACATTAAACCGTGCCCCCCGATCTGGGGGAAACACCAACATTTACAAGGTTTTTTTTTGGCACAAAAACATATTTTTTCTCCAAGTGCCCCCTATAAAAATGGAGGGGGACACTAAAAGCACCGGCAATTAAAACAAATTAACTTAAAAACATAAAATCAAATTAAAATTTGGTTGCCGGGCGTAATGTTGCACTCCAGTCCCTCCAGTGCCCACCTCTTGCGGAAGGCCACGAGCGTACCGGTGGACACCGCGTGCTCCATCTCCAAGGATACCCTGGACCGGATGTATACGCGGAAGAAAGGCAGGCAGTCTGGCTGAACGACCCGCTCGACCGTCCGCTGCCTGGACCGGCTGATGGCCCCCTTGGCCGTGCCCAGGAGCAGTCCTTCGAGGAGGCCCTCGGACCTACCCGCTCCCCTCCGCACAGGGTGCCCGAAGATCAGGAGTGTGAGACTGAAGTGCAGCCAGAATTTCAGTAGCAGCCCCATTAAATAACAAAACAGGGGCTGCAACCTCGTGCACTCATAAAAACATGGAACACGGACTCTTCCAGACCGCAGAAATTGCACGCGGCCTGGGAGCCCGTGAACCAGCTTAAAAATTTATTGCACGGCACTGCTCAGTGCACCACCCTCCAGGCCAAGTCCCCGACAAATAGTGGGAGGACCACTGCGTAGAGTGCCCTCCATCGAGGACCCCCGCCTCCTCCGGATGGCAAGATGGTACGCTATGACGTGTCCGGATGGCAGGCGAGGATGGCAAAGTTGAGAGTGTGCAGGAGCAGACCGTACAGGAAAACCCTCCGCGTGGAACTGAAAGGCACGGAGGGGATTTCTCCGAGGCGGCTCAAGTTGTGAGGCGCCGGCCCCCGAGGGAGGTTCCGGGGTTTTGCGCCGATGAGGAATTCCTTCTGGACGGGATCTCCCCGCGTGCTTGAGCCTCCTCGATGCACCTAATGGATCGGGGCCCAGAGCTGTTTTTAGCGACTCGATGGCATCGGCCGCGCGGCGGACGTTGGCGGAAATTAAGCGCCGCGCCAGCGTGTCTGGCGCCATCCAGCCCGCTCCTCCGCCATCGACGAGGTCCCTGGCCCTGGTCACCTCACCAGCCACAGCCTTCTCGTCCGACCGCCACCTAATACCTCGGTCGTGGAGGTACGGATTCCCGAGCAGCGGCTCCTGCAGGACAGCCACCACTCCAGTCGGTGGAGAGCTGCGCTTGGTGGAGACTTTGTTCCAGACCCTGGTGAGTTCCTTGTAAAAGACAGGCAGCTCCTGAAAGGCGGTCCTGACGCCCCCCAAGCTCACAAACAGGAGCTGCGTGTCGTAGTTGAGGCCGTGCTGCTGGCGGAAGAAGTACATCGCCAGAGCACGCCACCTAGGAAGGGGCTCGACGTAAAGGTATCTCTCCAGGGTCTGAAAACGGGAAGTCACGAGCTGGGTGCTGACGCACACCAACGACTGACCGCCCTCCCCAAGCGGGAGTCTCAAGACCGCGGCAGAGATCCAGTGCTTCCTGTTGTTCCAGAAGAAGTCCACCAGCTTCTTCTGTATCTTGGTTAAAAACGCAGGGGGAGGGGTCAAAGTGACCAGCCGGTACCACAACATGGCGGCAACCAGCTGGTTTATGACTAGCGCTCGACCCCTGTAGGGCAGCACTCGGAGCAGTCCTGTCCAGCGCCCAAGGCGAGCGGCGACCTTGGCCTCCAGCTCCTGCCAGTTCGCCGGCCAGGCTTCCTCGTCGGGGCTAAGATAGACTCCCAGATAGAGGAGATGGGTCGTGCTCCAGGCAAAAGGCCTGAGCTCCTCCAGCAGGGAGTCCACCCGCCACTGACCCACCAGGAGTCCGGAACATTTCTCCCAGTTGATTCTGGCGGAGGATGCGGCCGAGTAAATCTCCTGGCACTCAGGCATCCTCCGCAGGTCAGCGGGATCCTCTACCGCGAGGAGCACGTCATCGGCGTAAGCCGAGAGGACGACCTCCACGCCCGGCCCTTGCAGAGCCAGTCGCGTCAACCTCGTCCGCAGGAGGCGCAGGAAGGGCTCCACGCAGCCAGCATATAACTGGCCGGACATGGGGCATCCCTGGCGCACCCCTCTCCCAAAGCGAAGGGGCGCTGTCAAGGATCCGTTAACCTTAATCTGAAACTCCGCGGCGGCGTACAAACGTCGGATCCGGGTGACGAAATGCGTCCCAAACCCGAAAGCGCGCAGACTTCCGAACAGATCGTCGTAATCCACCCTGTCGAACACCTTCTCTTGGTCGAGGGATAGGAAGGCGACCGACAGACCAGCCTCCTGGGAATAATGGATGAGGTCCCGGACCAGATGGATGTTATAGTGGATTGTCCGGTCCTGGACCGTGTGGGACTGGTCGGGGTGGATCATGTGGTCCAGCACGGCACCAAGGCGAGCAGACATCGCCCTGGCTAAGAGTTTGTAGTCCGTGCTGAGGAGGGAGACCGGCCGCCAGTTCTTAAGGAGGCGGAAATCGCCCTTCTTATGCAGCAGGACAATGACTGCCCTGCACCAATAGAGCGGCATCTCCCCGGTCACCAGACTTTCCCACAGGACCCACGCATAGTCGCCCCCCAGGACTTCCCAGAACGCCCTGTGGAACTCCACGGTCAGCCCGTCCAGCCCTGGAGCTTTTCCCCTCGAGAGCCGGTCGAGGGCGCCGGTCAGCTCCGCAAGGCTTAGCGGAGCTTCCAGATTATCGGCGCCCGTCGGGCTGATCTTCGGCAGGTCCTCCCACAAAACTCTACGCGCTTCCTTGCTGGACGACTCCGGAGAGAACAGGGCCCCGTAATATTCACGGGCCCTGTTGTTGACGCCCTCCGGATCCGAGACTAGAGAACCGTCGTCGGCCAGCAGCGTCAAGAGCTGCTTACGGACACTCTGTCTTTTTTCCAGCGAGTAGAAGAAGGCGGAGCCGCGGTCCAGATCCCGCAGGAACCGGATCCGCGACCTCACGAACGCGCCTCGGGACCCGGCGAGCTGCAGGTCCTTTAGCGTGGCCTTATTCGCTTCGTACACTGTCCGCAGGGCCGGGTCCCCGATGACTTCACCGAGATGGGATTCCAGGTCGAGCACCTCTTTTTCTAGGCGCCCGACCCTTGCCGCCCGCCTCTTGGTCGACCCCCTCGCGTACTCTTGACAGAAGACGCGGACGTGAGCCTTGCCAACATCCCACCATAGCCTCAAGGAGGGGAAGCCCCCCTGCTTCCTTCTCCAGTCGGCCCAAAAATGACGGAACGAGTCCTGGAACCGTACATCTTCCAGCAGCCGGTTGTTAAAATGCCAGTACGTGGACACCAGGTGGTGGTCCGAACACGGCACCGGTCGATTGGAGGACGCCGGGACGCAGGAAACGTACGCCCGAGACACGTAAAGGCGGTCGACTCTGGACCATCCTACTCCAGGCCTCACCCAAGTAAAGGCGCTGGAGTCGGGACGGAGATTTCGCCAGACGTCCACCAAGTCGAAGGATCCGACCAGGTCCCTCAACTTCTCCATCGCCGTCATGCTCTGCGGGGCACCGGAGCGGTCCCTCGCCTCGAGGGTGCAGTTAAAATCCCCCCCGAGGACAATGCAGTCGCCGACGTCAACGGAGCCAAGAAGAGCGGACACCACTTCGAAGAAACGCGTTTGCTGCAGTCCGGGCTGAGGGGCGTATACGTTCACGAGATGGAGCGGCACGTCCCCCAGGCGAACCGTTACGTGAAGCAAGCGGCCTGGCACAGGCTCCTCGACCCCCAAGATCTCCGGCTGAAAATGCGGCGCCAGCATGATGGCCACCCCACTAGAAGTGGCGGTGAAATGGCTCATGCGGACCTCTCCTTGCCATTCCAGGCGCCACGTGGCTTCATCTCCCGGAGCGGTGTGGGTTTCTTGCAGGAAGCACGCCGCATATTTCCCCTCCCGCAGGAGCGAAAAATTGTTAAATCTACGGCGTGCCTCTCTGCTGCCGTTGATGTTGAGGCTGGCTATGGTTATCTTCATGACTAGAGCATAGTGCAACCTCTACCTAACCTATTGTGATGGGGGGAGTGGAGTCGCTTGTTGACTTCCACTCCTTCAGCAGCCCAGCGAGGAACTTTTTGAGCCGGCGCAACTCAAGGCCTTGCGCCTTTGATAAGGGCCCGCCCCCGGCCATGGTATTAGCTGCGGCGTGGATGGAAGCGACGAGCAACACTGGCTCAGACCATCTTTCCAGGGCCAGACGGGCTTGGTCGCGGCATCCCCGGCACTGGACCAAAAAGTCCCGGAGTTCCTTTACAGGAATGAGGAGGGTCTCAGTGGCGGACGTGAGCAGATCCACCGCCTCACTGGCGATGGACTCGAGATCTTCATCCGCGTCCCCCGCCGAGTCCCCGTCCCCCTCCGGGAGGTCGCAGCTAGCAGCCGGCCCATCGACCACACGAGGTACGGCAAACGGCCCGGCCGCTCCATCTGGCCCTGGCTCTGCCCCGATCCCACCCCCAGGATCGTCAGCAGAGGAGTCCCCACTGGGCTCTTTTAAAATTGGTGCTGGGTCAGGAAGCGACAGCGGAAGGGGTTCCTCCTCCGCCCCAGGAACCGGGGAAGACGGAGAGACCTGGTCAAAGAAATGTTCCAGGTCCACCAAGTATCCCAGCTCCAAATTAGGGGGCGAGGGTTGTTGTTCTTCCCCCTCCCCGCCGCCACCCCCCGGCCCAGCGTGTGGATGTATATTACAGTTGTCTGCAGTGTCAGTTTCTGCCGAGTCGAGCAAATCCCGGGGGAAGTTGGGTATTGGCTGGGCGGCCTCAGGTTCGGCCTTTTCGGCCCGGCCCGCCTCAGTCCCCGGGACCCTCGACCCGGCGGCTACGCATTCTTCCGCTGGCCCCACGCCCCCCACGACAGGCAGATCATTCACGCCATCCCCGGGAGGCAGCGGCTGGGCAGACTCGACTGCCTCACCCTCCCCGGGGACAGATTCCTCGTGCCTACGGCGCAGTTCGGGGGCGCCGGTGGGGGGCGCGGGACACGCAGCGGGCACCGACTCCTACGCGGAGGGATGTTGTTCCCCCCCCGCCTCATTGGAGCGGCGCCTCCTTTTTTTCCTGGGGGGGGCACTGAGACAGGGAGACACCCGTGTCTGCCGAGGCTTCCCGCTCTACGCCCCTCTTTTTCTTATCTTGCCCGTGCCCGAACCCCTCTGCGGAACTGATCGAGGGATCGGGCACGGGCTCAGGGCACCCCGCGCTCGCCGGTGACTGGGTTGAGCTGTGCGCGGTGGTCAAACTTTCTGGTGCACTGAGGGGACCCGCCTCTAGATGTCTCGTCTTCTTCTGCGCCTTCTTTCCAGTCGGACGCTCTCCCTCCCCCCCCGCCGGAGGCCGTGAAAACAAAGGCCCCCGACGATGCCCGCGCACCTACGGCTCCCGGCGCGCGGACGCAACTAGGGGGAGGGGTGGCGATGGCACCAGCCTTGGCCGCCTTCGGTGGTTTGGCGGCCCTGGAGGTGGGGCAGTTCTTGCGAATGTGCCCCACCTCTCTGCAGGCATGGCAGCGCACGCCGTCCGACGTCCAGAAGATGCGGTAGGCAGTCCCCTCATGCACCACTTTAAAATAGCCCTCCGTCGTCTCCTCCCGCGCCAGCCGGACAAAGAGCTGGCGGCGGAAGGAGAACACGTGGCGCAGGCTGTTCTCCCTGAGGCCGAACGGTATGGGGTTGATCCCCGACCTTACCTCCCCCAGTTGATGTAGGTGAGGGAGGAGGAGCTCTGCGGGAACAAAGGGCGGGACGTTAGATATGATGACCCTCTGTGCGGTGGCCTCGAGAGGGTCCACCGGCAGGAACGTCCCGCCCACCGTGAGCCCCCTTTCAAGGGCCAGGGACACGGCCCGCTCCGACCCCAGGAAGAACACGGCCTTCCCAGACATCTTGGAGGCTGCGACAATGGCCGAGGGGCCGACTACCCCAGCCATCGCACGCACGCACTGCTCGATGCTCGTTGTGGGGGGAGTGTAGCACTTGACCCCGTGTTTTCTCGTAATCAATCTGAAAGGTGGCAGGGCAGCAGGAGGCGCAGGAGGTGCCGTGGATGTCGACGCCGCCTGCGCATATATCTTTGCTGACCCCGCCACCGGCGTGGATGGAGTCGCCATCACGGGGTCCCTTTAAGGGCTACACCCACCCCAAAGTCACAGGCCTTAATGGTCTTTATTGGCCTCGTTTGTGTTTTGAGCAGAAGGAGCTCTGAAAGAGGCACACCTCTCCCCTAGTTAACGATTGGGGAGGGGCCTTGTTCACTCTGCTCAGTGTCTTAATTGTTTTGTTTTTTAAAATTAGGAGGAAAGGGCTCTCAGAGAGAGAGGGGAGAGACAGAGAGTAACAGAGAAATAGAGAGGGGGTGTGGGAAGGGGGGGAACTGCGAGGGCAGGTCTCCCCACGCAGCTGTGGGTGGGTGCAAACCGCAGATGGCAAACAAAAATAGTCTTTGGGCTGGTCTTCGGGTGAGGAGAGAAGATGTCTTCACCTGGTGCAGCTGGAGCCACACAGGCACACACTCCCAACGATGTTCAATAGGGTGATTAAATATTCTTCAGCCAGGTAGCTCCAGCTATCCCATACTAGGCAATGCGGGAGGGGTGCTTCAAAGGTGTGTGGGGCCTAGTTGTAAGCAAGGCCCCCACAAACACTTCCACACACACACACACCCCACGATGTTCCGGCCCTCGAAAAATCTTCTTTCCTCCCCCCACCGATACAACAATGTCTTTCGGGGAAATGCACCAACACCCACCTGTAGAATGGTAGAGTCTCCCTCCTTCCACACTGGATGTTGTTGTTGGTCTCTCTCTCCTTCCACACTGGATGTTGTTTTTGGTCTTTCCCCCTCTCTCCAACTCTTTGTAGAAATGGTAAAGTTGTTCAAGTTTTCTGCTTTCCTCCTCTCCCTCTGGGTGAATGTTGGTGGTGAAGCCCCTTCCTTCTCTTCCTGGGCTGATTCACAGGCTCAGCCATGAGCTACAACAGGAGCTGCTCTCCTCACTGCTCACTCAGCCAACTGAGCAGGACACGCCTCCAAAGCTCCACGATTGGTCCTTGTGCATGAAACTCTTTTTGGAGTTTATCTGCAAAACAAAAAACATTAAACCGTGCCACCCGACCTGGATGACACACCAGACATTTACAAGGCCCTTTTTTTTTCTTTTTTTGGTTTTTTTTTGGGCACTAAATCACTTTTTTTTTCCAGTGCCCCCTATAAAAGGCGAGGGGGACAATAAAAGCACCAGCAGTTAAAACGAATTAAACTTTAAAACGTAAAATCAAATTAAAATTTGGTTGCCGGGTGTGATGATGCACTCCAGTCCCTCCGGTGCCCACCTCTCGCGGAAGGCCGCGAGCGTACCAGCGGACACCGCGTCCTCCATCTCCAAGGACACGCTGGACCGGATGTAAGAGCGGAAGAGAGGCAGGCAGTCAGGTTGAACGACCCCCTCGACCGCCCGCTGCCTGGACTGGCTGATGGCACCCTTGGCCGTGCCCAGGAGCAGTCCTACGAGGAGGCCCTCGGACCTACCCGCTCCCCTTCGCACAGGGTGCCCAAAGATCAGGAGAGTGGGACTGAAGTGCAGCCAGAATTTCAGGAGCAGCCCCTTCAGATAATGGAACAGGGGCTACAACCTCGTGCACTCAATAAAAACATGGAACACGGACTCCTCCAGACCGCAGAAATTGCAGGCGGCCTGGGAGTCCGTGAACCGGCTTAAAAATTTATTGCACGGCACTGCTCCATGCACCACCCTCGAGACCAAGTCCCCGACCAATAGTGGGAGGACCCCTGCGTAGAGTGCCCTCCATCAGGGATCCTCGCCTCCTCCGGACAGTAAGATGGTATGCCATGGCGTGTCCGGACGGCCGGCGAGGATGGCAAAGTTGAGAGTGTGCAGGAGCAGCCCGTACAGGAAAGCCCTCCGCGCGGAACTGAAAGGCACGGAGGGGATTTCCTCGAGGCGGCTCAAGTTGTGAGGCGCCGGCCCCCGATGGAGGTTCCGGGGTTTGGCGCCGATGAGGAATCCCGGTCCGGACGGGGGTCATTGCTTGAGCCTCCTCGATGCACCTAACGGAGTCGGGGCCCAGAGCTCTTTTTAGCGACTCGATGGCATCGGCCGCGTGGCGGACGTTGGCAGAATTTAGGCGCCGCGCCAGCGTGTCTGGCACCATCCAGCCCGCTCCTCCGCCATCGAGCAGGTCCCTGACCCTGGTCACCTCACCAGCCACACCCCTCTCGTCCGACCGCCACAACAAAGCTCGGTCGTGGAGGTGCGGATTCCCGAGCAGCGGCTCCTGCAGGACAGCCGCCAATCCAGCCGGTGGAGAGCTGCACTTGGTGGAGATTTTGTTCCAGACCCTGATGAGTTCCTTGTAAAAGACAGGCAGCTCCCGGAGGGCGGTCCTGGCGCCCCCCACACTCACAAACAGAAGCTGCGTGTCGTAGTTGAGGCCGTGCTGCTGGCGGAATAAATACATCGCCAGAGCACGCCACCGAGGAGGTGGCTCAACGTAAAGGTATCTCTGCAGTGTCTGAAGACGGAAAGTCGCGAGCTGGGCGCTGACGCACACCAACGACTGACCGCCCTCCCCAAGCGGGAGACTCAAGACCGCGGCAGAGACCCAGTGCTTCCTGTTGTTCCAGACGAAGTCCACCAGCTTCTTCTGTATCTTGGCGACAAACGCAGGGGGAGGGGTCAAAGTGATCAGCCGGTACCACAACATGGCGCCCACCAGCTGGTTTATGACTAGCGCTCGACCCCTGTAGGACAGCACTCGGAGCAGTCCTGTCCAGCGCCCTAGGCGAGCGGCGACCTTGGCCTCCAGCTCCTGCCAGTTCGCCGGCCAGGCTTCCTCGTCGGGGCTAAGGTAGACTCCCAGATAGAGGAGATGGGTCGTGCTCCAGGCAAAAGGCCTGAGCTCTTCCGGCAGGAAGCCCACCCGCCACTGACCCACCAGGAGTCTGGAACATTTTTCCCAGTTGATTCTGGCGGAGGATGCGGCTGAGTAAATCTTCTGGCACTCAAGCATCCTCCGCAGGTCAGCGGGATCCTCTACCGCGAGGAGCACGTCATCGGCGTAAGCCGAGAGGACGACCTCCACGCCCAGCCCTTGCAGAGCCAGTCCCGTCAACCTCGTCCGCAGGAGGCGCAGGAAAGGCTCCACCAGACGGCATATAACTGGCCGGACATGGGGCATCCCTGGCGCACCCCTCTCCCAAAGCGAAGGGGCGCCATCAAGGACCTGTTAACGTTAATCAGACACTCCGCGGCGGCGTACAAAAGTCGGATCCGGGCGACGAAATGCGTCCCGAACACAAAAGCGCGCAGAGTTCCGAGCAGATAGTCGTGATCCACCCTGTCGAACGCCTTATCTAGGTCGAGGGATAGGAAGGCGACCGACAGACCAGCCTCCTGGGAATGATGGATGAGGTCCCGGACCAGATGGATGTTGTCGTGGATTGTCCGGCCCGGGACCGTGTAGGACTGGTCGGGGTGGATCATGTGGTCCAGCACGGCACCAAGGCGAGCAGACATCGCCCTGGCGATGATTTTGTAGTCTTTGCTGAGGAGGGAGACCGGGCGCCAGTTGTTAAGGAGGCGGAGATCGCCCTTCTTAGGCAGCAGGACGATGACTGCCCTGCGCCAAGAGAGGGGCATCTCCCCGGTCGCCAGAGTTTCCCCCAGGACCCGCGAGTAGTCGCCCCCCGGGACGTCCCAGAACGCCCTGTGGAACTCCACGGTCAGCCCGTCCAGCCCCGGGGCTTTTCCGCTCGAGAGGCGGTCGAGGGCACTGGTCAGCTCCGCCAGGCTTAGCGGAGCTTCCAGATTTTCGGCGCCTTCCGGGCTGACCTTCGACTGGTCCTCCCACAAAACGCTACGCACTTCCTCGCTGGACGGCTCCGGAGAGAACAGAGCCCCGTAATATTCACGGGCCCTGTTGTTGACGCCCTCCGGATCCGAGAGAGAGCCGTCGTCGGCCAGCAGCGTCAACAGCTGCTTACGGACACCCTGTCTTTCTTCCAGCGAGTAGAAGAAGGGGGAGCCACGGTCCAGATCCCGCAGGAACCGGATCCGTGACCTCACGAACGCGCCTCGGGACCCGACGAGCTGCAGGTCCTTCAGCGGGGCCTTCTTCGCTTCGTACACCGTCCACAGGGCCGGGTCCGCAACAACTTGACCGAGACAGGACTCCAGGTCGAGCACCTCTTTTTCTATGCGCCCGACCCTGGTCGCCCGCCTCTTGGTCGAACCTCTCGCGTACTCTTGACAGAAGACGCGGACGTGAGCCTTGCCCACATTCCACCATAGCCTCAAGAAGGGGATGCCCCCCTGCTTCCATCTCCATTCAGCCCAGAAACGACGGAACGAATCCTGGAACCGCACGTCCTCCAGCAGCCGGTTGTTAAAATGCCAGTACGTGGACCCCGTCCTCGCGCGGAGCGAAGCGAGCTCCGCCCACACCAGGTGGTGGTCCGAACACGGCACTGGCCGCATGGAGGCCGCCGGGACATAGGAACCGTACGCCCGAGACACGTAAAGGCGGTCGATTCTGGACCATCCCTCCCCAGGCCTCACCCATGTAAAGGCGCTGGAGTCGGGATGGAGATTTTGCCAGACGTCCACCAAGTCGAAGGACCCGACCAGGTCCCTCAACTTCTCCATCGCCGTCATGCTCTGCTGGGCACCGGAGCGGTCCCTCGCCTCGAGGGTGCAGTTAAAATACCCCCCCGAGGACAATGCAGTAACCGACGTCGACGGAGCCAAGAAGAGCGGATACCTCTTCGAAGAAGCACGTTTGCTGCGGGCCGGGCTGAGGGGCATACACGTTCACGAGATGGAGCGGCACGTCCCCCACGCGAACCGTGATGTGCAGCAAGCGGCCTGGCACGGGCTCCTCGACCCTCAAAATCTCCGGCTGAAAATGCGGGGCCAGCATGATGGCCACCGCACAAGAAGTGGCGGTGAGGTGGCTCATGCGGACCTCTCCTTGCCTTTTCAGGAGCCACGTGGCTTCGTCTCCCGGAACGGTGTGGGTTTCTTGCAGAAAGCACACCGAATATTTCCCCTCCCGCAGTAGCGAAAAATTGTTAAATCTACGGTATGCCTCTCTGCTGCCGTTGATGTTGAGGCTGGCTATGGTTATCTTCATGACAAAAGCATAGTGCAACCTCTTCCTTACCTATTGTGGGGGAGGGGGGAGTGGAGTCGTTTGTTGACCTCCACTCCTTCAGCAGCCCAGCGCGGAACTTTTTGTGCCGGCGCAGCTCAAGGCCTTACGCCTTTGATAAGGGCCCGCCCGTGACCATGGTTTTAGCAGTTGGCGCGGACGATCGCGACGAGCAGCCCCGGCTCGCACCATTTTTCCCTGGTTAGATGGGCTCGTTTGCTGCGACCCTGGCTCTGGGCCAAAAAGTCCCGGAGTTCCTTTACAGGAATGAGGGGGCACTCAGCGGCGGGCACGAGGAGATCCACCACCTCACTGGCGATGGACTCAAGATCTTCTCCCTCGTCCCCCACCGAATCCACATCCCCCTCCGGGAGGTCACTGCCAGCAGCCGGCCCGTCGATCGCACAAGGTGCGGCAAATGACCCGGCCGCTCCAACCGGCCCTGGCTCTGCCCCGATCCCACCCCCAGGATCGTCGGCAGAGGAGTCCCCACTGGGCTCTTTTAAAATTGGTGCTGGGTCAGGAAGCGACAGCGGAAGGGGTTCCTCCTCCGCCCCAGGAACCGGGGAACACGGAGAGACCTGGCCAAAGTAATTCTCCAGGTCCTCCATGTACCCCAGCTCCAAAGTAGTGGACGAGGGTTGGTGGTCTTCCCACTCCCCGCCGCCACCCCCCTGCCCAGCGTGTGGATGTTCTGTAAAATTATTAACATTTTCAGTTTCTGCCGAGTCGAGCAAATCCCGGGGGCAGTTGGATAAAGGCTGGGCGGGCTCAGGTTCGGACTTTTCGGCCCCGCCCGCCTCAGTCCCTGGGACGCTCGACCCGGCGGCTACGCATTCCTCCGCTGGCCCCACGCCCCCCACGACAGGCAGATCTTCCACGCCATCCCCAGGAGGCAGAGGCTGGGCAGCCTCGACTGCCTCACCCTCCCCGGGGACAGATTCCTCCTGCCTACGGCGCAGTTTTGGGGGCGCCGGTGGGGGACACGGGACATGCGGCGGGCACCGACTCCTCCGCAGAGGGATGTTGTTCCCCCTCCGCCTCATTGGAGCGGCGCCTCCTTGTGTTCCTGGCGGGGTGCGGAGGCAGGGAGACCTCCATGTCTGCCGAGGCCTTCCGCTCCACTCCCCCCTTTTTCTTATGTTGCCCGCACCTGAACCCCTCTGCGGTATTGTTCAAGAGCTCGGGCACGGGCTCAGGGCACCCCGCGCTCGCCGGTGACGGGGTTGGGCTGAGCGCGGTAAACAAATTGTCTGGCGCACTGAGGGGACCCGCCTCGAGATGTTTCGCCGCCTTCCGTGCCTTCCTTCCGATCGGACGCTCTCCCTCCCTCCCGCCGGATGCCGTGAAAACAAAGGCCCCCGACGATGCCCACGCACCTACGGCTCCTGGCACGCAGACGCAACTACGGGGAGGGGTGGTGGTGGCGCCAGCCTTGGCCGCCCTCGATGGTTTGGCGGCCTTGGAGGCGGGGCAGTTCTTACGAACATGCCCCACCTCCCTACAGGCATGGCACCACACGCCGTCCGACGTCCAGAAGACGTGGTAGGCAGTCCCCTCGTGCACCACAGTAAAATTGCCCTCTGTCATCTCCTCCCGCGCCAGCCGGATAAAAAGCTGGCGGCGGAAGGAGAACACATGGCGCAGACTGTTCTCCCTGAGGCCGAGCGGTATGGGGTTGATCCCTGAACTTACCTCCCCAAATTGGTGTAGTTGAGGGAGGAGGATCCCAGCGGGAACAAAGGGCGTGACGTTTGAAATGATGACCCTCTGCGTGGTGGCCTCGAGAGGGTTCACCGGTAGGAACGTCCGGCCCATAGTGAGCCACTTTTCGAGGGCCAGGGACACCGCCTGCTCCGACCCCAGGAAGAATACAGCCTTCCCAGACATCCTAGAGGCTGCGACAAAGGCCGAGGGGCCGACGACCCCAGCCATCGCCCGCACGCACTCCTCGATGCTCATTGTGGGGTGAGTGTTGCTCTTGACCCCGTGTTTTTTTGTTATAAGTCTAAATGGTGGCAGGGCAGCAGGAGGCGCAGGAGGCGCCGTGAATGTGGATGCCGCCTGCGCGTACGTCTTAGCTGGCCCTGCGTGGATGGGGTCGCCATCACGGCGTCCCTTTAAGGGCTACACCTACCCCAAAGTCACAGGCCTTAATCGTCTTTAATTGGCCTCGTTGGTGTTTTGAGCAGAGGGAGCTCTTAATGGGGCACACCTCTCCCTTAGTCAACGAATGGGGAGGGGCCTTGCTCCCTCTGCTCAGTAGTCTTAATTAACTTTAATTTAAGGAGGAAAGGGGCTCTCAGAGATAGAGGGGAGAGACAGAGGGAGTGACAGAGTGAGAGATAGGGGGGTGGGAAAGAGGGAAGCTGCGAGTGCAGGTCTCCCCTCACAGCGATGGGTGCGCGTTTTTCTGGGGTGCACTCCCCAGATGATGGAAAAAAAAACAAGATACAGTCCTTGTAGATGGTCTTCGGGTTGGGGGAGAAGATGTCTTCACCTGGGGCAGCTGGAGCCACCTAGGCACACACTCCCAACGATGTTAAATAGGGTGATTAGTAATACTTCAGCCAGGTAGCTCCAGCTATCCCAGGCTAGGCAATGGGGGAGGAGTGCTTCAGTGGTGGGAGGGGCCTAGCTGTAAGCAAGACCCCCACACACACTTCCACACACAAACACACCCCGCGATGTTCCGGCCCTGGAGATGGTCTTCTCTCCTCCCCCCACCGATACAACAAAGTGTTTCAGTGAATGCACCAAAACAAACCCACTTGTCGAAGATTGTAGAAATGGCTCTTAGTCCTTCCACACTGGCTGGTGTTTTCTCAGGATGTTCTTTTCCCCCTCTCTCCAACTCTCTGTAGTAGTAATAAGTGATACATTTTCTGCTCTCCTCCTCTCCCTCTGGACGTTGAATTGTAGTAAGCCAGCCCCCTCCTCCTCTTCCTGGGCTGGTCTCAGGGTTCACTCTAGGCCTTCCAGGCAGGAGCAAAGCAGCAAGCTCCTTCTCTCACCACAGCACAGCTCCAACTGAATAGGCCACGCCTCCAAAGCTCCACCATTGGTCCACATAACTCTTTTGGGAGGAAACGAAAACATTAATTCGTGGCCCCCCGATCTGGGGGCCGCACCAAACATCTACAAGGCTCTTTTTTTGTTTTTTATTGTATTTTTTTTTCTGCACTAAAATCATATATGTTCTCCAAGTGCCCCCGATAAAAGGGGAGGGGGACACTAAAAACATCGGCAATTAAAAGAAATTAAACTTTAAAACATAAAATCAAATTAAAATTTGGTTGCCGGGCGTGACGATGCACTCCAGTCCCTCCTGTGCCCACCTCTTGTGGAAGGCCGCGAGCGTACCGGTGGACACCACGTGCTCCATCTCCAAGGATAACCTGGGGCGGATGGACGCACGGAAGAGAGGCAGGCAGTCAGGTTGAACTACCCCCTCGACCGCCCACTGCCTGGACCGGCTGATGGCACCTTTGGCCGTGCCCAGGAACAGTCCTACGAGGAGGCCCTCGGACATACCCGCTCCCCTCCGCACAGGGTGCCCAAAGATCAGGAGCGTGGGACTGAAGTGCAGACAGAATTTCAGGAGCAGCCCCTTTAAATAATAAAACACGGGCTGCAACCTTGTGCATTCGATAAAAACATGGAACACGGACTCTTCCAGACCGCAGAAATTGCAGGCAGCCTGCGAGTCCATGAACCGGCTTAAAAATTTATTGCACAGCACTGCTCCGTGCACCACGCTCCAGGCGAAGTCCCCGATAAATACTGGGAGGACTCCCGCGTAGAGTGCCCACCATCGGGGACCCCCACCTCCTCCGGAAGGCATGATGGTACGCTATGGCGTGTCGGGACGGCAGGCGAGGATAGCAAAATTGAGGGTGTGGAGGAGCAGCCCGTACAGAAAAATCCTCTGCGCGGAACTGAAAGGCACAGAGGGGATTTCCTCGAGGTGGCTCAAGTTGTGATGCGCTGGCTCCCGAGGGAGGTTCCGGGGTTTGGCGCCGATGAGGAATTCCGTCCGGGCGGGGGTCAGTTCGGACGGGATCACCCACGTGCTTGAGCCTCCTCGATGCACCTAACGGAGTCGGGGCCCAGAGCTCTTTATAGCGACTCGATGGCATCGGCCGCGTGGCGGACGTTGGCAGAATTTAGGCGCCGCATCAGCGTGTCTGGCTCCATGCAACCCGCTCCGCCGCCATCGAGCAGGTCCCTGACACTGCTCACCTCACCAGCCACAGCCCTCTCGTCCGACCGCCACAAAAAACCTCGGTCGTGGAGGCACGGATTCCCGAGCAGCGGCTCCTGCAGGACGGCCGCCACTCCAGCCGGTGGAGAGCTGCGCTTGGTGGAGACTTTGTTCCAGACCCTGATGAGCTCCTTGTAAAAGACAGGCAGCTCCCGGATAGCGGTCCTGACGCCCCCGACACTCACAAACAGGAGCTGCGTGTCGTAATTGAGGTCGCGCTGCTGGCGGAATAAATACATCGCCAGAGCACGCCACCTAGGAGGGGGCTCGATGTAAAGGTACCTCTGCAGGGTCTGAAGACGGAAAGTCGCGAGCTGGGTGCTGACGCACACCAACGACTGACCGCCCTCCCCAAGCGGGAGTCTCAAGACCGCAGCAGAGACCCAGTGCTTCCTGTTGTTCCAGAAGAAGTCCACCAGCTTCTTCTGTCCCTTGGCGACAAACGCAGGGGGAGGGGTCAAAGTGACCAGCCGGTACCACAACATGGCGGCCACCAGCTGGTTTATGACTGGCGCTCGACCCCTGTAGGACAGCACTCGGAGCAGTCCTGTCCAGCGCCCTAGGCGAGCGGCGACCTTGGAATCCAGCTCTTGCCAGTTCGCCGGCCAGACTTCCTCGTCGGGGCCAAGGTCGACTCCCAGATAGAGGAGATGGGTCGTGCTCAAGGCAAAAGGCCTGAGCTCCTCCGGCAGGGAGTCCACCTGCCAGTGACCCACCAGGAGTCCGGAACATTTCTCCCAGTTGATTCTGGCGGAGGATGCGGCCGAGTAAATCTCCTGGCACTCACGCATCCTCCGCAGTTCAGCGGGATCCTCCACCGCGAGGAGTACGTCATCGGCATAACCCGAGAGGACGACCTCCACGCCCGGCCCTTGCAGAGCCAGTCCTGTCAACCTCGTCCGCAGGAGGCGCAGGAAAGGCTCCACGCAGACGGCATATAACTGGCCGGACATGGGGCATCCCTGGCGCACCCCTCTCCCAAAGCGAAGGGGCGCCATCAAGGACCTGTTAACGTTAATCAGACACTCCGTACAAAAGTCGGATCCGGGCGACGAAATGCGTCCCGAACCCAAAAGCGCGCAGAGTTCCGAGCAGATAGTCGTGATCCACCCGGTCGAACGCCTTCTCTGGGTCGAGGGATAGGAAGGCGACCGACAGACCAGCCTCCTGGGAATGATGGATGAGGTCCCGGACCAGATGGATGTTGTCGTGGATTGTCCGGCCCGGGACCGTGTAGGACTGGTCGGGGTGGATCATGTGGTCCAGCACGGCACCAAGGCAAGCAGACATCGCCCTGGTGAAGATTTTGTAGTCCGTGCTGAGGAGGGAGACCGGGCGCCAGTTCATAAGGAGGCGGAGATCGCCCTTCTTAGGCAGCAGGATGATGACTGCCCTGCGGCAAGAGAGGGGCATCTCCCCGGTCGCCAGACTTTCCCCCAGGACCCTCGAGTAGTCGCCCCCCAGGACGTCCCAGAACGCCCTGTGGAACTCCACGGTCAGCCCGTCCAGCCCCGGGGATTTTCCCCTCGAGAGCCGGGCGAGGGCACCGGTCAGCTCCGCCAGGCTTAGCGGAGCTTCCAGATTTTCGGCACCCTCCGAGCTGACCTTCAGCAGGTCCTCCCACAAAACTCTACGCGCTTCCTCGCTGGATGGCTCTGGAGAGAACAGAGCCCCGTAATATTCACGGGCCGTGTTGGTGACGCCCTCCGGATCCGAGACGAGAGAGCCGTCGTTGGCCAGCAGCGTCAAGAGCTGCTTACGGACACTCTGTCTTTTTTCCAGCGAGTAGAAGAAGGGGGAGCCGCGATCCAGATCCCGCAGGAACCGGATCCGCGACTTCACGAACGCGCGTCGTGACCCGACGAGCTGCAGGTCCTTCAGCGCGGCCTTCTTCACTTCGTACACCGTCCGCAGGGCCGGGTCCCCGATGACTTCACCGAGACGGGACTCCAGGTCGAGCACCTCTTTTTCTAGGCGCCCAAACTTGGCCGCCCGCCTCTTGGTCGACCCCCTCGCGTACTCTTGACAGAAGACGCGGACGTGAGCCTTGCCCACGTCCCACCATAGCCTCAAGGAGGGGAAGCTCCCCTGCTTCCTTCTCCAGTCGGCCCAGAATCGACGGAACGAGTCCTGGAACCGCTCGTCCTCCAGCAGCCGGTTGTTAAAGTGCCAGTACGCGGACCCCGTCCTCGTGCAGAGCGAAGCGAGCTCCGCCCACACCAGACGGTGGTCCGAACACGGCACCGGCTGCATGGAGGCCGCCGGGACGCAGGAAACGTACGCCCGAGACACGTAAAGGCGGTCGACTCTGGACCATCCTGCTCCAGGCCTCACCCAAGTAAAGGCGCTGGAGTCGGGGTGGAGATTTCGCCAGACGTCCACCAAGTCGAAGGACCCGACCAGGTCCCTCAACTTCTCCATCGCCGTCATGCTCTGCGGGGCACTGGAGTGGTCCCTCGCCTCGAGGGTGCAGTTAAAATCCCCCCCGAGGACAATGCAGTCGCCGACGTCGACGGAGCCAAGAAGAGCGGACATCTCTTCAAAGAAGCGCGTTTGCTGCGGGCCGGGCTGAGGGGTGTACACGTTCACGAGATGGAGCGGCACGTCCCCCAGGCGAACCGTTACGTGCAGCATTCGGCCTGGCACGGGCTCCTCGAACCCCAAGATCTCCGGCTGAAAATGCGGTGCCAGCAAGATGGCCACCCCACTAGAAGTGGCGGTGAGGTGGCTCATGCGGACCTCTCCTTGCCTTTCCAGGAGCCACGTGGTTTCGTCTCCTGGAACGGTGTGGGTTTCTTGCAGGAAACACGCCGCATATTTCCCCTCCCGCAGGTGCGAAAAATTGTTAAATCTACGGCGTGCCTCTCTGCCGCCGTTGATGTTGAGGCTGGCTATGGTTATCTTCATGGCAAAAGCATAGTGCAACCTCTACCTAACCTATTGTGGGGGGGGGGAGTGGAGTCGTTTGTTGACCTCCACTCCTTCAGCAGCCCAGCGAGGAACTTTTTGAGCCGGTGCAGCTCAAGGTCTTGCGCCTTTGATAAGGGCCCGCCCACGGCCATGGTTTTAGCGGCGGCGCGGACGGAAGCGATGAGCAGCCCCGGCTCAGACCATCTTTCCTGGGCCAGATGGGTTCGGTTGCAGTGACCCTGGCTCTCGACCAAAATGTTCCCAGAGTTCCTCTACGGGAATGACGGGGGAATCAGCGGCGGGCACGAGGAGATCCATCGCCTCACTGGCGATGGACTCGAGATCTTCACCCGCGTCCTCCACCGAGTCCCCGTCCTCCTCCGGGAGGTCGCCGTCAGCAGGAGGAGGTACGGCAAACGGCCCGGCCGCTCCATCTGGCACTGGCTCTGCCCCAATCCCACCCCCAGAATCATTGGCAGAGGAATCCCCACTGGGCTCTTTTAAAATTGGTGCTGGGTCGGGAAGCGACAGCGGAAGGGGTTCCTCCTCCGCCCCAAGAACCGGGGAACAAGGAGAGACCTGGTCAAAGTAATGTTCCAGGTCCACCAAGTATCCCAGCTCCAAAGTAGGGGGCGACCTTTGTTGTTCTTCCCCCTCCCCGACGCCATCCCCCGGCCCAGCGTGTACAGAATATTTAAAATTATTCATAATTTCGGTTTCTGCCAGGTCGAGCGACTCTCGGGGAAAGTTGGTTGATAGCTGGGCGGGTCCAGGTTCGGCCTTTTCGGCCCCGCCCGCCTCAGTCCCCGGGACTCTCGGCCCGGCGGCAATGCATTCCTTCTCTGGCCCCACGCCCCCCACCACAGGCAGATCTTCCACGCCATCCCCGGTAGGAAGAGACTGGGCAGCCTCGACTGCCCCTCCCTCCCTGGGGACAGATTCCTCCCGTCTACGGCGCAGTTTGGGGGCGCTGGTGGGGGACGCGAGACACCTCCGCCTCATTGTAGCGGGGCCTCCTTTTTTTCCTGGGGGGGTGCGGAGGCAGGGATACCTCAATGTCTGCCGAGGCCTCCCGCTCCACCCCCTCCTTTTTTCCTGCCCGCGCCCGAGCCTCTCTGTGCTACTGGTCAAGGGCTCGGGCACGGGCTCAGGGCACCCCGCCCTCGCCGGTGACGGGGTTGGGCCGAGCGCGGTAAACAGATTGTCTGGCGCACCGAGGGGACCTGCCTCTAGATGTCTCGTCTTCTTCCGCGCCTTCCTTCCGGTCGGACGCTCTCCCTCCCCCCCCCCGCCGGAGGCCGTGAAAATAAAGGCCTCCGACGATTCCCGCGCACCTACGGCTCCCGGCACGTGGACGCTACTAGGGGGAGGGGTGGCGGCGGCACCCGCCTTTGCCGCCTTCGGTGGTTTGGCGGCTTTGGAGGCGGGGCAGTTCTTGCGAACGTGCCCCACCTCCCTACAGGCATGGCACTGCACGACGTCCGACGTCCAGAAGATGCGATAGGCAGTCCCCTCGTGCACCACATTAAAATTGCCCTCCGCCGTCTCCTCCCGCGCCAGCCGGACAAAGAGCTGGCGGCGGAAGGAGAACACGTGGCGCAGGCTGTTCTCCCTGAGGCCGAGCGGTATGGGGTTGATCCCCGACCTTACCTCCCCCAGTTGGTATAGGTGAGGGAGGAGGAGCTCAGCGGCAACAAAGGGCGGGACGTTCGATAGAATGACCCTCTGCGCGGTGGCCTCGAGAGGGTCCACCGGCAGGAACGCCCCGCCTACCGTGAGCCCCTTTTCAAGGGCCAGGGACACCGCCCGCTCCGACCCTAGGAAGAACACGGCCATCCCAGACATCTTGGAGGCTGCGACAATGGCCGAGGGGCCGACTACCCCAGCCATCACCCGCACGCACTCCTCAATTCTCATTGTGGGGTGAGTGTAGCTCTTGACCCCGTTTTTCTTGGTAATTAGTCTGAAAGGCGGCAGGGCAGCAGGTGGCGCAGGAGGTGCCGTGGATGTGGATGCCACCTGCGCATATGTCCTAGCTGGCCCTGCCACCGGCGTAGATGGGGTCGCCATCACGGGGTCCATTTAAGGGCCACACCCACCCCAAGGTCACAGGTCTGAATGGTCTTAAGTGGCCTCGTTTGAATGTATGGACAGAGGGAGCTCTGAAAGAGTCACACCTCTCCCCTAGTTGGCAATTGTGGAGGGGCCTTGCTCCCTCTGCTCAGTTGTTTTAATTGTTTTTTATTAAAAAGTTAGGAGGAAGGGCTCTCAGAAAGAGAGGGGAGAGACCGAGAGAGAGAGAGATAGAGCGAGGGGGTGTGGGAAAGAGGGAGGCTGCGAGGGCAGGTCTCCCCTCCCAGCAATGGGTGGGTACACTCCCCAGATGGCAAAACAAAACACAGTCTTCGGGGTGGTCTTCGGGTGGCGGGGAGAAGATGTCTTCACCTGGGGCAGCTGGAGCCACACAGGCACACACTCCCAACGATGTTAACCAGGGTAATCACTAGTTATCAGCCTGGTAGCTCCAGCTATCCCAGGCTAGGCAATGGGGGAGGGGTGCTTCAGTGGTGTGTGGGGCCTAGTTGTAAGCAAGACCCCCACACACACTTCCACACACACACACCCCCCGCGATGTTCCTGCCCTCGAAAGGTCTTCCTTTCTCCCCCCACCAATAAAACAATGTCTTTCGGGGAATGCACCAACACCCACCTGTAGAATATTGCAGAATTTCCCTCCTTCCACACAGGTTGTTGCTCTTTCCACTGTCTCCAACTCTTTGTAGCAGTAATAAAGTTGGTAATTTTTCTGCGCTCCACCTCTCCCTCTGGATATTGATTGCGTAGCAAGCCAGCCCTTTCCTCCTATTCCTGGGCTATTCTCAGGGCTCACGCCAGGCCTTCCATACAGGAGCAAAGCAGATAGCTCCTTCTCTCTCTGCAGCTCAGCTCCAACTGAATAGGCCACGCCTCCACTGCTCCACCATTGGCCCTTGTGCATGAATTCCCAAAAAGTTAGTTTGCAGGTGCAGCAGGTAATCAGGAAGGCGAATGGAATGTTGGCCTTAATTGCGAGAGGGATGGAGTACAAAAGCAGGGAGGTCCTGCTGCATCTGTACAGGGTATTGGTGAGGCCGCACCTGGAGTACAGCGTGCAATATTGGTCACCTTACTTAAGGAAGGATATACTAGCTTCGGAGGGAGTGCAGAGACGATTCAGGAGGCTGATTCCGGAGATGAGAGGGTTACCTTATGATGATTGATTGAGTAGACTGGGTCTTTACTCTTTGGAGTTCAGAAGGATGAGGGGTGATCTTATAGAAACATTTAAAATAATGAAAGGGATAGACAAGATAGAGGCAGAGAGGTTGTTTCCACTGGTCGGGGAGACTAGAACTAGGGGGGCACAGCCTCAAAATATGGGGGAGCCAATTTAAAACCGAGTTGTGAAGGAATTTCTTCTCCCAGCGGGTTGTGAATCTATGGAATTCTCTGCCCAAGGAAGCAGTTGAGGTTCGCTCATTGAATGTATTCAAATCACAGATACATAGATTTTCAACCAATAAGGGGATTAAGGTTTATGGGATGCAGGCGGGTAAGTGGAGCTCAGTCCACGGCCAGATCAGCCATGATTTTGTTGAATGGTGGAGCAGGCTCGAGGGGCTAGATGGCCTACTCCTGTTCCTAATTATTATGTTCTTATGTACCTTCAGCAGGCCAACAATGAGGGAGCCCATTCGGCCAGGAATAGGGGTGGCGCGCTTTGGACCCCTCCCACACAGCCTGCAGAGCACACGCAGAGATTCTGGGGCGAGGAGCTACTGCACATGTGTGCACAATCTAGCACGCATGTGCAGAGGTCCTGGCACTGTTTTCTGCACCGGGACCTGGCTCCGCCTCCATCGGAGAGGCTGGGGAGTGGCCTAACTCGGCCTGAAGATTTTTGGCGCCATAATCGGTGTAGAAAAGCGGCGCACCTCTGGTGAGTTCGCCAGAAATCTCTATTGGCCAAATTTATGCCCCAAGAGTGGGGCTGTTTTAAATTTACCAATTTAGCACTTTATTCTCACCAATGTGCACGCTCCCTTCAAATCTGCTGCACGGCGTCTCTTCCAGCAGTGGGAGCTGGTGAGCGGTCCCTTTAAATCTGCTACATGCTGTCTCTTCCAGCGATGGGAGCTGGTGAGCGGTCCCTTTAAATCTGCTACACGGTGTCTCTTCCAGCGGTGGGAGCTGGTGAGCGATCCCTTTAAATTTGCTGCACGGTGTCTCTTCCAGCGGTGGGTGCTGGTGAGCGATCCCTTTAAATCTGCTGCACAGTGTCTCTTCCAGCGGTGGAAGCTGGTGAGCGGTCCCTTTAAATCTGCTGCACGGTGTCTCTTCCAGCGGTGGGAGCTGGTGAGCACCCTCCGTGGGACCCTGTGATTGATGCGTGACCGTGCGGCCGTCCACCTTTGGGGGAACATTGGTGGGCGGCCCTCAACAGCTCAGCAAAACTTGTTCAGTGGCCCTCCAGCCCAAATAATGGTCCACCCCTGCACTAAACCATCTTTAACCGTCTTCTGCCTCCTGACGTAGCTGGAAAAGCTTTTGCAATGATTGCCATAATTGAGCACTCTCTTCTTTTCCAAAAATCTCTGAGCTTCTCTAATGGCTGCTTTTGTCTCCCTCAGTTGGGGGTGATATTTCTCTCTATTCTTCTGTAAACTGAATTGATCTGGATCTGAACTGGGTTCAATGTGAAATAGTTCAGGGAATCAGGCATCATTCACCCCGAGGCTGGACGGTTCCTTAGTAGAGAATCAGAGTGGTTACAGCACAGAAGGAGGCCATTTGGCCCATCAAGTCTGTGCCAGTTCTTAAGAGCCCTTCAGCTAGTCCCACTCCCCCGCCCTTTCCCCGGAGCCCTGCAAATCTTTTTCTTTCAGGCACTTATACAATTCCCTTTTGAAAGCCGCGATTTAGTCTGCCTCCACCACCCTCTCAGGCAGTGCATTCCAGAACCTAACCACTAAGGATTTCTCTGGTACCGTGCCATTTGTCAGGATACTGAAACCCAGCTTTCTTACACTCGACTCCTGGAGGTCCCACTCCCTGAGCTCACAACCTTCAGCGGGGTCAGCGGAGTTCCACAGTGGAATGAACATGGTTCAGTCCTGGATGTGATTAACAGCAGCAATAACAGCAGAATCCAAACCCTGCAGTCACTTGTGAACTCGCTGGTGTCTCAGCAGGCTGAATGGTCGAGTGAATCCCTTCCCACACATGGAGCAAGTGAACGGCCTCTCCCCGGTATGATCTCGCTGGTGTCTCAGAAGGTGCTAATTGTTGTGCATGTATACACCCTGTACACTCAATGTACAGTTACATAAGACCTATGAGTGTATCTTTACACTGTATACAATATGCCTGTACCACCAGAGGGTGCAACAGGTGGAGACCTAGAGTTCACCTGCACACCGCAGGTATAAAAGGGAGCCCACCTTACTGTCACCTCATTCAGGAGCTGCAATAAAAGGACTAAGGTCCCAACAGTGCAAGTGCAATACCTTACCTCGTGGAGTCATTACTCGAGTGTTTGCAAACACGACAGTAATTACTGTTGAATGCGTTTCCACACACGGAGCAGGTGAACGGCCACTCCCCAGTGTGAGTGCGCTGGTGTGTCCGCAGTTCCTTTTTGCTTTTAAAGCTCTTCTCACAGGCAGAACATTTAAAAGGTCTCACATTGGTGTGAACAAGTTCGTGTCTCAGTCGGTGGGTTGAGGAAATGAATCCTGACCCACACACGGAGCAGGTGAATGTGTTTCTCCCCAGTGTGAACTCGCTGGTGTGTTAGCAGCTCACATGACCGTGTGAATCTCTTCCCACACACGGAGCAGCTGAACAGCCTCCCTCCCCCCAGTGTGATTGTGTTGATGGGTTTCCAGCTCAGACGGGTAATTGAATCCTTTCCCACAGTCCCCACATTTTCATGGTTTCTCCCCAGTGTGACTGCGTTTGTGTTTCGCCAGGCCACAGGATCGGCTGAATCCTCGTCCACACACACAACACGTGTACGGTTTCTCCCCGCTGTCAACTCTGCTTTTTGTTTCCATGTTATGTTTGATGATATTCAGGTCCCGATGAACAGACTGGCTGACCTTGATGTGATGTTGGAGTTAAATTTCCCGTCTACAAGTCCTCTCGTTCTAATAACCTGTAAAATGAATATAAATAAAATAAAAGGGAGGGAACCCAGAAAAACACAAAGGCTTGTTGTAAAATTGAGCTTAATAAATCGGGGAATTTGTGGGGAAGGCTCCAGAAAAACAGTCACCATGAAAGCTGCCGGATTGTCACTAAAATCCCAACTGGTGCACTAATGTCCTTCAGCGATCTGGGGATCGGGCGGGAGAGTCAAGTTGAGGTCGAAGATCAGCCATGGTCGTATTGACCGGCGGAGAAGGCTCGAAGGACCATATGGCTGAATCCAGCTCCTAAACCTTATATTCTGATGGAAGAGAACCTGCCACCCAACCTGTCCCACGGCTTTTACCACCCAGAAGGAAAAGGGCAGCAGGTGAATGGGAACACCATCATCTGCAAGTTCCCCTCCAAGTCACACACCATCCGGACTTTATCATATATCGCCGTTCCTTCATCGTCACTGGGTCAAAATCCTGGAACTGGCTCCCTAACAGCACTGTGGGAGTACCTTCCCCACACGGACTGCAGCGGTTCAAGTAGGTGACTCCCCACCAACTTCTCCAGTGTAATTAGAAATGGCCAATAAATGCCGGCCTTGGCAGCGACGGCCACAACCCGGAACACATTTAAAAATCTGTAAATGGTCAATGGATTAAAAGTCTCTCCAGAAATACTTGTTACTCAAACACTTTTCCATTGTGTGGACAGAGTGTGTTTACCAATCTAATCTCCCCCAGAGCCCACCTCCCCGGGGGCGCCGCACGGGCCAAGAGCCCACCTCCCCTGGGGCCACGAGCCCACCTCCCCGGGGGCCCCGCAAGGACCCAGAGCTCATCTCCCCAAGGCCCCGCACGGGCCCAGAGCCGAACTGCCCGGAGGCCCCGCACGGGCCCAGAGCCCAACTCCCCGGGGGTCCCGCACGGGTCCAGAGCCCACCTCCCCGGGGGCCCCGCTCGGGCCCAGAGCACACCTCCCCGGGGGTCACGCACGGGTCCAGAGCCCACCTCCCCGGGGGCCCCGCACGGGTCCAGAGCCCACCTCCCCGGGGTCCCGCACGGGCCCAGAGCCCACCTCCCCTGGGGCCCCGCACGGGCCCAGAGCCCACTCCCCGGGAGCCCCGCAGGGGCCCAGAGCCCACCTCCCCGGGACCCCGCACGGGCCCAGAGCCCACCTCCCCGGGGGCCCCGCACGGGCCCAGAGCCCACCTCCCCGGGGGCCCCGCTCGGGGAAAGGCCGGAGCCGCAGGTTGTTGTTCGGGGCCCGCACTCGGTGTGTGTGAAGCCCGCGGCCCCTCGGGGTTTATTAACCCGCTCCCTCCCTCCGCCCATCTCTCAGCCGCTGCCTCAGACACAGCCGCCCCACCGCGCATGCTCTACTCACACTGCCCGGCTTATTGACGGCGGCTTCGGGCCAATAGGAAGAGCGGGGGCGGGGCCGGAGGACCGAGTGGGCGATGGGTCATCCAACGAATCAGACTGTACTCGGGGCGGGGATGGAGGACCGAGCGGGAGGTGGGTCCTCCAACCAATTGGAGTGTACGAAGGGCGTGGCTGTGCCTGGATCTCCCGCACTGAGCATGTGCGGGCGGCGGCGGCGACAGTTGGTGGAGCCCGGATGATGTCGGTTGTCGGCGCGGGGCAGGAATTGGAGCCGCGCGTGGGGCTGGTGAGCGTCATAAACACCTGGTGAAGGGCCCAGGGCCAATCACAGCCCAGAGGCTGACCCCGGGCTTGACCCGCGGTGACAGGCCCGGGGTCAGCGAGGTCACCGACCGCCAGCTGGGATTTGGGAAGGAGGAAAAATGGGAGACATTCTAAAGCAAATGGTGCAATTTACAGGTGAACACAAAGCTGTGAGGGGCAGGGTCCGCTGATCAATCTGTTCCAGCATTAATAGCAGTATAGAGTACAACAAGCAAGTTCTGGTCAACCTTTATCACTCACTAGTTAGACTCAGATATTGAGGGTTGGCCTCAATTCTGGGACATCAATAATAACTTTCAAAACCAGCAATGGGCAAAGGGAACATTTTCTGGTGTTTTGGGGCAGGTGCAGGGAGTGGGTCTTTCAGTGAGTCGGACAGGCTCGATGGGCCGAATGGCCTCATTCTGCGCCGTATGATTCCCTGAAATGGTGAGAGTCAGGGAGTGAGTGGTCAGGGAGAGCCCATCACCAAAACAGGGAGATATTACAGATATATCGGGAATGTCAGAGTGTATAAAGTGGTGACGGGAGCACAGAGACCCAGAGTCAGTACCTTCAGGGGAGGGGAACCAGTGAGTGTAGACCTGAACCCAGCCAGAGTCAGTACCTTCAGGGGAGGGGAACCAGTGAGTGTAGAACTGACCCCAGCCAGAGTCAGCACCTTCAGGGGAGGGGAACCAGTGAGTGTAGAACTGAACCCAGCCAGAGTCAGCACCTTCAGGGGAGGGGAACCAGTGAGTGTAGAACTGATCCCAGCCAGAGTCAGTACCTTCAGGGGAGGGGAACCAGTGAGTGTAGAACTGAACCCAGCCAGAGTCAGTACCTTCAGGGGAGGGGGACCAGTGAGTGTAGAACTGAACCCAGCCAGAGTCAGCACCTTCAGGGGAGGGGAACCAGTGAGTGTAGAACTGAACCCAGCCAGAGTCAGTACCTTCAGGGGAGGGGAACCAGTGAGTGTAGAACTGAACCCAGCCAGAGTCAATACCTTCAGGGGAGGGAAACCAGTGAGTGTAGAACTGAACCAAGCCAGAGTCAGTACCTTCAGGGGAGGGGGACCAGTGAGTGTAGAACTGAACCCAGCCAGAGTCATTATCTTCAGGGGAGGGGACCAGTGAGTGTAGAACTGAACCCAGCCAGAGTCAGTACCTTCGGGGGAGGCGAACCAGTGAGTGTAGAACTGTACCTAGCCAGAGTCAGGACCTTCAGGGGAGGGGAACCAGTGAGTGTAGAACTGAACCCAGCCAGAGTCAGTACCTTCAGGGGAGGGGAACCAGTGAGTGTAGAACTGAACCCAGCCAGAGTCAGTACCTTCAGGGAGGGGAACCAGTGAGTGTAGAACTGAACCCAGCCAGAGTCAGTACCTTCAGGGGAGGGGGACCAGTGAGTGTAGTACTGAACCCAGCCAGAGTCAGCACCTTCAGGGGAGGGGAACCAGTGAGTGTAGAACTGAACCCAGACAGAGTCAGTACCTTCAGGGGAGGGGAACCAGTGAGTGTAGAACTGAACCCAGCCAGAGTTAGTACCTTCAGGGGAGGGGAACCAGTGAGTGTAGAACTGAACCCAGCCAGAGTCAGTACCTTCAGGGGAGGGGGACCAGTGAGTGTAGAACTGAACCCAGCCAGAGTCAGTACCTTCAGGGGAGGGGGACCAGTGAGTGCAGAACTGAACCCAGCCAGAGTCAGTACCTTCGGTGGAGGCGAACCAGTGAGTGTAGAACTGTACCTAGCCAGCGTCAGTACCTTCAGGGGAGGGGAACCAGAGAGTGTAGAACTGAACCCAGCCAGAGTCAGTACCTTCAGGGGAGGGGAACCAGTGAGTGTAGAACTGAACCCAGCCAGAGTCAGTACCTTCAGGGGAGGGGAACCAGTGAGTGTAGAACTGAACCCAGCCAGAGTCAGTACCTTCAGGGGAGGGGAACCAGTGAGTGTGGAACTGAACACAGCCAGAGTCAGAACTTTCAGGGGAGGAGAGAGAGGGGAACCAGTGAGTGTAGAACTGAAGAATGTCAGAGTCAATGCTTTCAGGGAGGAGGTACAGAGGTTTAGGGAGGGAGTTCCAGAGCCTGGGGCCTCGGCAACAGAAGACAAAGAAACCAATGGTTGAGCGATTATAATCAGGGATGCTCAGGAGGGCAGAATTAGAGGAGGGCAGACATCTCTGGGGGTTGTGGGCCTGGAGGATATTACAGAGATAGGGAGGGGTGAGGCCATGGAGGGATTTGTAAACCAGGATGAGAATTTTGAAATCGAAGCGTTGCTTAACCGGGAGCCAATGTAGGTCAGCGAGCACAGGGAGTGATGGGTGAACGAGACTTGGCGCGAGTTAGGACACGGGCTGCCGAGTTTTGGATGAGGTGAAGATTACATGGGGTAGAATGTGGGAGGCCAGCCAGGAGTCTGTTGGAATAGTCAAGGCTCGGGGTAACCGAGGAATGGACGAGGGTTTCAGCAGAGGGTGAGCTGAGGCAGGGGTGGAGAGGGCCGATATTACACAGGTGGAAATAGGCGGTCTTGGTTTTCTGGGGATATGTTGTCGCAGCATTCTGGATAAGATCATCCGCCATTTTCATAGAATGAAAGCGCAGGAGGCCATTCGGCCCATCGTGTCTGTGCTGGCTCTATGTTCGAGCTCTCCAGTTAGTTCCACTCCCCTGCTCTTCCCCCACAGCTCTGTAAATATTGTCCCTTTAGTATATATCTAATTCACTTTTGAAAGCCACTGTTGAATCTGCTTCCACCGCCCTATCAGGCAGTGCATTCCAGATTGCAACAACTCGCTGCTTATACAATGGTTCCTCATGTCGCCTCTGCTTTTTTGCCAATCACCTGAACTCTGTGTCCTCTGGTTACTGACCCTTCCGCCACTGGAAAGTGTTTCTCCTTATTTAGTCTATTAAAACCGTTCATGCTTTTGAACACTCTATCAAATCTCCTTAACCTTTTCTGCTCCAAGGAGAATTACCGCAGCTTCTCCAGTATCTCCACATAACTGAAGTCCCTCCTCCTTCATAGCATTCTAGTAAATCTCTTCTGGTCCCTCTCTAAGATGTAGACACCCTTCTGAAAGTGTGGTGCCGAGAATTGAGCACAATGTGTCAGCTGAGGCCTAACCAGTGTTTTATAAAGTTTGAGCATAACTAAACATCAAATGCTGCTATTTGTGTGATGGGGTTTACACGGGCAAGGTTTATCCAGTCAGTTGGATGTGAGCTGAAACATGTGCACTTGGAGCGGGGAGCCAGGGACACGCTGTGTAACCGGGCACAGACACTCTGCACAGCCCACACATCACTTGTTTCCCACTTGTCCCAGAAGGATGTATTAAATGCAACAATTCATTTGATTTGACTTTTAATAGTTTTGCTTATAAATTTAATCATTTATTTCGAATTGTATTTCTTAATACAGATTCACGGCCCCATTTTATTTCTTCCTCTGAGCCTCTCAACTTAATCTCGCAGCGTAATGTTGACGAGTGGTGATTGATTGTCCTGGGAACCAACAGGAAGAGAGGTCAGAGGCCGGAGGGCCCAGGGAGCAGCGTGTTGTGCAACCAATCGCGGTGCTTGAGGGGTGGATCCTGAGTCGGCCTGTCAGGTGAGTCTGTGTGAACCCCAGTGAATCTATTCATCTTTTAAAGTTAAATCGAGATTTCTTTTGTCAGCAAAACAGTTTAACATTTGTCAGTATTTTGTTTCCCTGGAGTTCCTATTATGAGTTTCAGACACTTCAGTGCCAAGTGGACCAGGTGTTTAAAGGCCATTCATTTCCCTCATGTCGCTGTTAATTAAAGATACAGAGATTGATTTCCCTTCATTAAGCATCTTTTATAAGTGAACAAAAATCATTTCTGTTAGCAGTGAGTCACATTCTGCACTGGGGGAGACGGCTGGTGGCTCATGCTTTAAAATTCTCATCCTCTTGTTCAAATCCCTCCAAGGCCTCGCCCCTCCCTATCTCTACAACCTCCTCCAGCCCGCCAATCCTCTTAATAAGGAGAAACAATTTTCAGTGTCAAAGTTCAGTAACCAGAGGCACAGATTTAATGTGATTGGCAAATGAACCAGATGCTACATGAGGGGACTAATGAAGCAGCGAGATGTTCTGGCCTGGAACGCACTGCCTGTTCGGGTGGTGGAAGCAGATTCACTTGTAACTTTCGAAAGAGATAAACATGAGTTCAATTCATTTTCAGCGTTATGAGGCAAGAGTAGGACAGGAGTCCCCTGAGTGCATCTCGCTCACTAACCGGTTTTTAATTCTGGATACTGATGAGGTCGATGGTTTCTCTGGGGATTGCAGCCAGAGCCATGTCCACGACACCGTGGGTGGCTCAGCTGCACAGGGCGGGGAGGTAGAAGAGTGGAAGAGCAATAGTGGTGGTGGATTTGATAGTTAGGGGAACAAACAAGCGCTTCTGCAGGCACAGACATGATTCCAGGATGGTATGTTGCCTCCCTGGTGCCAGGGTCAAGGATGTCACTGAGCAGCTGCAGGACATTGTTGAGGGGGGAGGATGAACATCCAGAGGTTGTGGTCCATATCGGGACCAATGACATCGGTGAAAAGATGGATGAGATCCTGCAGGCAGATTTAAGGGAGCGAGGAAAGAGATTAAAAAACAGGACCTCAAAGGTAGTAATGTCCGGATTACTCCCGGTGCTCCGTGCTGGTGAGTACAGAAATAAGAGGATAGAGAAGATGAATGCATGGCTGGAGTTTGGTGCAGGAGGGAGGGCTTTAGATTCCTGAGGCATTGGGAGCATTTCTGGGGGAGGTAGGACCAGTACAAGCCAGACAGTTTGCACCTCAACAGCACCGGACGATATCCTCACTGGATAGAGAGAGGGGACAGTCTGGATAGAGAGAGGGAACGGTATGGATGGATAGAGAGAGAGGGGGGACAGTATGGATAGAGAAGGGGGACAGTATGGATAGAGAGGGGGGACAGTATGGATAGAGTGGGGGGACAGTATGGATAGAGAGGGGAGACAGTATGGATAGAGAGGGGGGACAGTATGGATAGTGAGAGGTGTTAGATCTCTTAATTTCCAATGAAATACGAACTCCGATGGTAGTTTTAGCTTTTTAATCTCGGCAGAGAGCAACAAACTGCTGGCTGATTGCCAGTTTCTTTGTCTTACTGATACACATGGTCAAAAATGGCTGTACCTTATACCTGGATCAATTTACAGAAAAGAACTCGCCTTCTTTGACCTTATTGGCTCAATTGAAAATCTTTTAACGTTTTATTGGCTTGCTACCCAAGGTCCGAAAATGTCAAGTTGATTGATGAGTTAATGCAACATGCTGAGCAGCACGTAGTAGCTTTGACTTGGGGGCCTGTGAATTTTTAAAGCCTGTCTAAATGAGCCTGTTTGAATACTCTATCAATCCCCCCTTTGATTCTTTCACAAACTGAATCATAAAACTTCAGGTATCACTGGTTAAACATTCTACAAAATAATTTCATATACGTTAATAGAGATTCCTTCCAAAATTTGTTGATGTGTTTTGCCACATGTCCGGACTAGTAGCTTCCACACAAATTTACACCGACCCGAGTTCCATCGTGGCCACAATGGAAGTCTGGTTTTAATACGTTAATTAACCTTATTCCAATTTAATCCAAATCAATATCTTAATTCAACCAGTAAACCACCTTTCCTTAAGCATAACATACCCCTGTGCCACGTACAGACGGTCTGCTGGGACCTGCAAGGTGTCTCACCTGCGGGACAGCAGCTACAGCCGCCTGGTCGCAACAACATTTAATCAACATAAACAAACAATATAAAAGTAAAACAATTACAACAAATAGAATTAAACCTTCCACCAATGAATTTCCTATTGAACCTTGCCATTCAGTGGCTCCACTCCACAAAGTGAATGATGGGGGTTGCTTAAGTTTTTCTACCTCCTTTTTGATATGCTCCGCTAAGTGGGTAATTTCTTCGAAGCTATCTGGGATATATGTGCTACACTCAGTTCCGAGTAGGGTGCAAGTACCTCCCTTTTCAGCCAGGATATAGTCAAGGGCCAGTCTATTCTGTAGGGCTACTGTGCGGATTGCTACCATTTCTGCATTGATTTTAACTAGGGCCCCTGAGGTATCATTGGCTACCCGTTCCACAATGGATGCCATGTTAATGGATTCCCTTGCCAGTTTGGCGGTCCCATACCCAGGGATCAGGATGGCAAAGAACCTCTCTGTTTCTGTGATAGCTCTCTTAGGACGGTGTAAATGTTCCGACAGTGACTTTATATGATGCATATAAGGCACAATGTCGGCTAAATAGCAGGATCCCATCCAATTCTGGGGCAGCCAAGGTAGGCCTTTTGGCCACACACCCAATAGGTGCCATTATATGCAATGAATGTTAGCTGTTTCTTTATCAGCAACACTCCGGGGCCTGTCCAGGCTTTTCCATCTGTTTTATTCAGAATCCCCGTTACGTTAAAAATTCCCACATCGGCCCAGTTTGGACGGTTCTGTGGCTTGATTATATTATAATTCCGGGAGCAGTTACTATACCCCATATTTTGGCCTCCTTTGATGTTTCTAATCAGACAGACCGATTCCCCCGGTCTTCCTATTCCCGTTGTATTAGTGATAACAAAAAATGGGGGCTGCTTGGAATTATTATACCACGGTTGGTATCCCCCTTCAAAGGTAGTCAAATTGTAACCTGCTGATTTCCATTTACGTGCCCAGTTTTCCGTATCCTGAAACGCATTGTCTGTTTTATTATCCAGTCAGCCATTTCCGAGATATTCAAGGGAACTGGCCTCAAGGGAATCCCTCCCTTTGAGTGAATAGGAATATGCGTACACACCCAACAACTCGAAATGTTACCTTGTTTGGCATAAATGTATGACATATATAAAAAGGTATTTACATGTAATTCCCTTGCTTACCCTATTATTTCCCTTTGGTGCAGAGGGTCGGCTAGTAAGAAGTAGGCCTATGCCTATAATACCTACAATCAATAATACAGTAAATTTATACATTTTGGCAAAAAGTAATTGTCCTTATTAGATTTCAGCTTCAGTTACAGGTGCTCGTTTAACGTGTGAAGCATGAATCCAGGCTTTCTTTCCTTGGACTTTAACAGCTGCCTGGGTGGTCAATAACACTTGATAAGGTCCCTCCCACTTGGCATCCAAAGGTTCTTTATGCAATTTTTTCCCATACACCCAGACTCCCGGATGATGTTGTGTCCTCCTTCGGGTGGATTACCCCAAGCTGCCGATACCTGTCGGGAAACAGAACTAATAGCATTGGTTAAGTTCTGACAGTATGATAACAAAGTGTCACTCATTCAGTGAACATCAGCTTTCAGTAAATCGATAGTTCCTGGCAGCGACATTCGTCTTCCTGTTATAATTTCAAATGGGCTTAGACCTGTAATTCTGTTCAGGGTTGCCCTAATGCTGCATAGCACTATTGGTAGTGCCTGGGGCCATGGTGTTCCTTCTTGGTGATTTGTGCTTTGTCGCTGCTGGCTTTATGTCCTTTCATCCGAAGGTGATCCAGCAAAGCTCGTAAATCTTGTTCATGCTGTTCTTCTGTGTTTGAATCTAGCAGGATATCGTCTACATATTGTTGGGGTAAGCATGTTAATTCTGCCCCGTGTCTAAAAGACAGTCCACATCCTTATTGCCCACCCTCACAGTTATATAAAGCCCATCTCCTCTCTGTTGTATTAGTGCGAGGAGGGGGGCCAGGATGGGCTCTAATCGTTTTTTGCTATCCCAAGTAACTCCTTCTGTTGTTGTATTTTCAGTCGCTTAAATGCTTCTATGAGGTCGTTATCTTGTGACAAGCCTGGCTTGTTGGTTGCATTGTATCCCTGGCTGCGTCCTCTTCCCCAGCCACGACCTTTCTGCTTTGCCCTGCACATCTTGGCCCAGTGACCTTCTTTCCCACAATAACGACATTTTCCGGGTAATTTTCCTCATGACTGTTTATCGGAATCCTGGGATTTCCATACCATAGCCTGTACAGCTCGGACTTGAGCTCCCATATCCCTATCTAATTGGTTACATCGATCCACCAATGCTGCAAAGGTAGTTCCTCTACCTTCCCAGTCTGGTAACACTACCTTAAGCATTTTGGACAGTTCTGGCTTTAGACCTGCCACAAAAGCTGCTTTCAGGGGTCCAAACGCTTGTTCATCCATTTCCTCATCCGTATTATTCATACCCGAATGTTCTAGCGACGTGCATCTAAACCGCTCATCATACTCCAGGACCTCCTCTGTTCCTTTGTGTTGGCAAGCTGCAATTTTTCCCCAGTCTGTCTGAGCTGGACTGAATGCTTGCAGCCAGTGTTTAATCGCCTCCCATCCTGCGTCGAATTCTTGCTCATTCTGCCCCAAAGCTTCATCTACCTTGTCGTGCAATTTTCTTCCCTGTGTTTTTGGCACCATTATGGTCAAAATTTGCACTCCGTCCCAGGGATGAAGTTGATATATATTTCTTAAGCAGTCCAATTGGTCCCACGTTTTTACTCCCCCTTTCTTTGGATTGGGCAATTCCTTGGATCATTTATCAATTTTCTCTGGGCCTGCCGGATCATGAACTAAGTATTCTTCGTACACCCTTCTCTTTGTTTTTTTTGGTTCCACCCTCATCCGCAGTCTCTTCTTATTTGACTACAACTCATCTTTTTTTAAACGGGGCAAAGCGCACCCCTAATTCTTCATCAACCTCCGACACTGTATTGTCGGAGGATTCAGAAACCGTATCTATTCCTCGGTCGTGTCTTCGAGTTTGCACTTTTAATTTATCCAAACATGGGTACCCTGGGAATTGATCAATACATTTTCCTTTTCCTATTACTGTCTCTTGACCTCATAATTTTTTCCATTCTTTAATTTCACCTTTAAGATCTTTAACTTCCGCTTCCAGCTTTTCAAGTTCAAGCTTTTTCTGTCGCAGCTGTTCACAAACTGCTTGCAATTGATCCTTTGTACTGGTCAGTTCTCGATCATGTTGGGAACGCATTATAATTTCATTCCGGTTTCGAATCTGGCCCATAACCGCTAGGGACCATCTAGTTCGCTCTTTATTTTTCATATGGGTCGTTTTTCCCCAGACCCTTTTAATCTCGTCCAAGGACCATTGTCCTTTGGAGGTTCCGTACTTTTGTTCGATCTTAATACAGGTTTTAGATAAGTTGAATTGATGCTCTATGCTTTCTTTCAACTGTTCGAGATCTAGAGAAACTTGAGGTGGTGCCTGCCCACCTTTAACAGTTGTAGGCAATTCGTTGCCCTTTTCTCCTGCTGCCATTTCTTTACTGAGTTCTTTACTGCGGTTTCGAGTCGTAGGCCTGCTAGCCGATCAATAGGTCGGTGATTAATTAACTAACACACTGCCGAAGTTTAGACGTCTATGGGACCTCGAGCCGACTACCAACCGGAGGGTTCGCAAACTGGAGGCTTTCGTAATCGCGTAAAAGGCGAGGCGAATTTAGACTTTTGACCGAGGACTTTTTTTTTAAAAAAGAGGAGTCCTCACCTCAATGTAGGTCCGATGTACAAAATTCAGTTTCTTTCCTCAGCGACCCGGCTCGCAGTGCCAAAATTGTTAGATCTCTTAGTTTCCAATGAAATACGAACTCCGATGGTAGTTTTAACTTTTTAATCTCGGCAGAGAGCAACAAACTGCTGGTTGATTGCCAGTTTCTTTGTCTTACTGAGACACATGGTCAAAAATGGCTGTACTTTATACCTGGATCAATTTACGGAAAAGAACTCGCCTTCTTTGACCTTATTGGCTTAATTGAAAGTCTTTTAACGTTTTATTGGCTCGCTACCCAAGGTCTGAAAATGTCAAGTTGATTGATGAGTTAATGCAACATGCTGAGCAGCACGTAGTAGCTTTGACTTGGGGGTCTGTTAATTTTCAAAGCCTGTCTAAATGAGCCTGTTTGAATACTCTATCAGAGGGGACAGTATCGATAGAGAGAGGGGACAGTATGGATAGAGAGAGGGGACAGTATGGATAGAGAGAGGGGACAGTATGGATAGAGAGAGGGGACAGTATGGATAGAGAGAGGGGACAGTATGGATAGAGAGAGGGGACAGTGTGGATAGAGAGAGGGGACAGTGTGGATAGAGAGAGGGGACAGTGTGGATAGAGAGAGGGGCCAGTGTGGATAGAGAGAGGGGCCAGTGTGGATCGAGAGAGGGGACAGTGTGGATCGAGAGAGGGGACAGTGTGGATCGAGAGAGGGGACAGTGTGGATCGAGAGAGGGGATAGTGTGGATCGAGAGAGGGGACAGTGTGGATAGAGAGAGGGGACAGTGTGGATAGAGAGAGGGGACAGTATGGATAGAGAGAGGGGACAGTATGGATAGAGAGAGGGGACAGTATGGATAGAGAGAGGGGACAGTATGGATAGAGAGAGGGGACAGTGTGGATAGAGAGAGGGGACAGTATGGATAGAGAGAGGGGACAGTGTGGATCGAGAGAGGGGACAGTGTGGATCGAGAGAGGGGATAGTGTGGATCGAGAGAGGGGACAGTGTGGATCGAGAGAGGGGACAGTGTGGATCGAGAGAGGGGACAGTGTGGATCGAGAGAGGGGACAGTGTGAATCGAGAGAGGGGACAGTGTGGAAAGAGAGAGGGGACAGTGTGGATCGAGAGAGGGGACAGTGTGGATCGAGAGAGGGGACAGTGTGGATCGAGAGAGGGGACAGTGTGGATCGAGAGAGGGGACAGTGTGGATCGAGAGAGGGGACAGTGTGGATCGAGAGAGGGGACAGTGTGGATCGAGAGAGGGGACAGTGTGGATCGAGAGAGAGGACAGTGTGGATCGAGAGAGGGGACAGTGTGGATCGAGAGAGGGGACAGTGTGGATCGAGAGAGGGGACAGTGTGGATCGAGAGAGGGGACAGTGTGGATAGAGAGAGGGGACAGTGTGGATCGAGAGAGGGGACAGTGTGGATCGAGAGAGGGGACAGTGTGGATCGAGAGAGGGGACAGTGTGGGTCGAGAGAGGGGACAGTGTGGATCGAGAGGGGGGACAGTGTGGATCGAGAGAGGGGACTGTATGGATCGAGAGTGGGGTCTGTATGGATCGAGAGAGGGGACAGTATGGTTTGAGAGAGGGGACAGTATTGGTCGAGAGAGGGGACAGTGTGGATCGAGAGAGGGGACAGTGTGGATCGAGAGAGGGGACAGTGTGGATCGAGAGAGGGGACACTGTGGATCGAGAGACGGGACAGTGTGGATCGAGAGAGGGGACAGTGTGGATCGAGAGAGGGGACAGTGTGGATCGAGAGAGGGGACAGTGTGGATCGAGAGAGGGGACAGTGGATCGAGAGAGGGGACTGTGTGGATCGAGAGAGGGGACAGTGTGGATCGAGTAAAGGGGCATTGTGGATCGAGAGAGGGGACAGTGTGAATCGAGAGAGGGGACAGTGTGGATCGAGAGGGGGGACTGTGTGGATCGAGAGAGGGGACTGTGTGGATCGAGAGAGGGGACTGTGTGGATCGAGAGAGGGGACAGTGTGGATCGAGAGAGGGGACAGTGTGGATCGAGAGAGGGGACAGTGTGGATCGAGAGAGGGGACAGTGTGGATCGAGAGAGGGGACAGTGTGGATCGAGAGAGGAAACAGTGTGGATAGAGAGAGGGGATAGTGTGGATCGAGAGAGGGGACAGTGTGGATAGAGAGAGTGGACAGTGTGGATAGAGAGAGGGGACAGTGTGGATCGAGCGAGGGGACAGTGTGGATCGAGAGAGGGGACAGTGTGGATCGAGAGAGGGGACAGTGTGGATCGAGAGAGGGGACATGTGGATCGAGAGAGGGGACTGTATGGATCGAGAGTGGGGTCTGTATGGATCGAGAGAGGGGACAGTATGGTTTGAGAGAGGGGACAGTATTGGTCGAGAGAGGGGACAGTGTGGATCGAGAGAGGGGACAGTGTGGATCGAGAGAGGGGACAGTGTGGATCGAGAGAGGGGACACTGTGGATCGAGAGACGGGACAGTGTGGATCGAGAGAGGGGACAGTGTGGATCGAGAGAGGGGACAGTGTGGATCGAGAGAAGGGACAGTGTGGATCGAGAGAGGGGACAGTGGATCGAGAGAGGGGACTGTGTGGATCGAGAGAGGGGACAGTGTGGATCGAGAGAAGGGGCATTGTGGATCGAGAGAGGGGACAGTGTGAATCGAGAGAGGGGACAGTGTGGATCGAGAGGGGGGACTGTGTGGATCGAGAGAGGGGACTGTGTGGATCGAGAGAGGGGACTGTGTGGATCGAGAGAGGGGACAGTGTGGATCGAGAGAGGGGACAGTGTGGATCGAGAGAGGGGACAGTGTGGATCGAGAGAGGGGACAGTGTGGATCGAGAGAGGGGACAGTGTGGATCGAGAGAGGGGACAGTGTGGATCGAGAGAGGGGACATGTGGATCGAGAGAGGGGACAGTGTGGATCGAGAGAGGGGACAGTGTGGATCGAGAGAGGGGACAGTGTGGATCGAGAGAGGGGACAGTGTGGATCGAGAGAGGGGATAGTTTGGATCGTGAGAGGGGACAGTGTGGATCGAGAGAGGGGACAGTGTGGATAGAGAGAGGGGACAGTGTGGATCGAGAGAGGGGACAGTGGATCCAGAGAGGGGACAGTGTGGATCGAGAGAGGGGACAGTGTGGATCGAGAGAGGGGACAGTGTGGATCGAGAGGGGGGACAGTGTGGATAGAGAGAGGGGACAGTGTGGATCGAGAGAGGGGACAGTGGATCCAGAGAGGGGACAGTGTGGATCGAGAGAGGGGACAGTGTGGATCGAGAGAGGGGACAGTGTGGATCGAGAGGGGGGACAGTGTGGATCGAGAGAGGGGACTGTATGGATCGAGAGAGGGGTCTGTATGGATCGAGAGAGGGGACAGTATGGTTTGAGAGAGGGGACAGTATGGATCGAGAGAGGGGACTGTTTGGATCGAGAGAGGGTACTGTATGGATCAAGAGAGGGGACAGTATGGATCGAGAGAGGGGACAGTATGGATCGAGAGAGGGGATTGTATGGATCGAGAGAGGGGACTGTATGGATCGAGAGAGGGGACTGTATGGATCGAGAGAGGGGACTGTATGGATCGAGAGAGGGGACTGTATGAATCGAGAGAGGGGACTGTATGGATCGAGAGCGGGGACAGTATGGCTAGTGCTTGGAAGGCAGAGGAAACTAAGGCTAGAAAATAGACAATAAGGGAGTTTGGCAGCGCCAAATGCGAGTGCCAGTGTGTTTCAATGAGATCACTTCTCATTTTTCTAAACTCCAGAGAGTATAGGCCCATTCTACACAAACGCTCATCATAAGACAGTCCTCTCATCACAGGAATCAATCTAGAAATACTTCAATGCCAATGCAAGGAGTCTGGGGATTAAGGCAGATAAGCTGAGGGCACAGACAGACATGTGGGGGTATGATATTGTAACTATTAGTGAAACACGGCTAAAAGAACTGCATGAATGGCAGCTCAACATTCCTGGTTACAGCGTTTTAAGACGAGATAGAGACGGGGATAAAAAAAGGCGGGCGCGCCGCAGTGTTGATTAAAGAAACAATTCCAGCTGTGGGGAGGGATGATATGTTCGAAGGATCATCAAATGAGGCCACATGGGAGAAGTGAAGAACACAAAAGCGGCAATCACACTGCTGGGGATGTACTATAGACCTCCAAACAGTCAGAGGGAGACAGAAGAGCAAATATGTCGGCACATTTCTGATACGTGCAAAAATAATAGGGCAGTAATAGTCGGGGATTTCAACTACCCAAATATTAACTGGGATAGAATTAGTGTGAAAGATACAGAAGGAGCAGAATTCTTAAAATGCATTCAGGAGAACGTTTTTAGCCATTATGCAGCAAGCCCAACAAGAGAGGGGGTGGTTCTGGATTTAGGTTTAATGAATGAAGCTTGGGCAGGTGGAAGGGGTATTAGTGGGAGAGCATTTTGGTGTTGGTGATCAGAATTCAGTTAGATTTAGGGTAGTGATGGAAAAGGACAAAGATGGACCAGGAATAAAAGTTCTCAATTGGGGTAAAGCTAATGTTACGAAGCAGAGATGTGATTTAACCAAAGTGGACTGGAAACAGCTACTTGAAGGTAAATTAGTGTCAGAGCAATGGGAGGCATTCAAGGAGGAGATAGCAGGGGTTCAGAGCAACTATGTTCCCTTAAAATAAAGGGTGGGACTAATAAATATAGAGCCCCTTAGATGTCATATTAGAATATCAGAGATAGGAGCAGGAGTTGGTCATATGCCCCCTCGAGCCTGCTCTGCCATTCAATAAGATCATCGCCCTCAACTCCACTTTCCCACCTGATCTCCATATCCCTTGTTTCCCCGAGAGTTGAAAAATCTATCTATCTCAGCCTTGAATAGACTGAGCATCCACAGCCCTCTGGGGCAGAGAATTCCAAAGATTCACAACACTCTGAGTGAAGAAATTTCTCATCTCTGTCTTAAATGGCCTCCCCCTTATCTTGAGCCCCCGAGTTCTAGTCACTCCAGCCCGGGGGAATCGAGCTCTCAGCATCTACCCTGTCAATACCCTTCAGAATCTTGTATGTTTCAATGAGATCCCCTCTCATTCTTCTAAACTCCAGAGAGTATCGGTCCATTCTACACAATCTCTCATCGTAAGACAGCTCTCTCATCCCAGGAATCAATCTTGTGAACCTCCATTGCACCACCTCCAAGGCAAGTATATCTTTCCTTAGATAAGGAGACCGAAACTGCCCAGTACTCCAGGTGTGGTCTCACCAAGGCCCTGTACAATTGTAGCAATAGATCCTTACTCTTATACTCCACCCCCTTACTGCTTGCTGTACCTGCATGCTCGCTTTCTGTGTTTTTTGCACAAGGACACCCAAATCTCTCTCAACACCAACATTTAAAGTTTCTCACCATTTAAAAGATATTCTGTTTTTCAATTCTTCCGACCAAAGTGAATAACCTCACATTTTCGACATTATACTCAATCTGCCACCTTACTGCCCATTCACATCGTCGATCTATCTATCTTTGCACTCTTGTGTTCTGCTCACAGCTTACTGTCTCACCGAGCTTTGTATCGTCAGCAAATATTACACTCGGTCCCTTTATCTAGGTCATTAATATAGATTGTAAATAGCTGAGGCTCCAGCACTGATCCTTGCTGCACTCCACGAGTTACAGCCTGCCGGAAGCCCCGTCCCTCACACACTCCAATTGGTTGGAGGACCAACCGTCCATTCATTCCTCCAGCCCCGCCCCGCTCTTCCTATTGGTGGGGAGCTGCCATCAATCACCCGGGCAGTGTGAGCTGAGCATGTGCAGGCGGCGGTGGCAGACGCTGACGCAGGAGGTGAGCGAGCTCCAGGGAGTGGGTTGAAGAAACGCTGGGGGCAACAACACCGAGTGCAGCCCCGGGCCCAGATATAAACCGGGGAACATTCTCCCCACACCGGGGGGGGGGGATATAAACCGGGGAACATTCTCCCCACACCGGGGGGGGGGGATATAAACCGGGGAACATTCTCCCCACACCGGGGGGGATATAAACCGGGGAACATTCTCCCCACACCGGGGGGATATAAACCGGGGAACATTCTCCCCACACCGGGGGGGGATATAAGCCGGGGAACATTCTCCCCACACCGGGGAGGGGGTGATATAAACCGGGGAACGTTCTCCCCACACCGGGGGGTGGATATAAACCGGGGAACATTCTCCCCACACCGGGGGGCGGGGATATAAACTGGGGAACATTCTCCCCACACCGGGGGGTGGATATAAACCGGGGAAAATTCTACCCACACCGGGGGGCGGGGATATAAACCGGGGAACATTCTCCCCACACCGGGGGGAGGATATAAACCGGGGAACATTCTCCCCACACTGGGGGGGAGGGGGGATATAAACCAGGGAACATTCTCCCCACACCGGGGGGTGGATATATACCGGGGAACATTCTCCCCACACCGGGGGGCGGGGATATAAACTGGGGAACATTCTCCCCACACCGGGGGGTGGATATAAACCGGGGAACATTCTCCCCACACCGGGGGGCGGGGATATAAACCGGGGAACATTCTTCCCACACCGGGGGGAAGATATAAACCGTGGAACATTCTCCCCACACTGGGGGGGAGGGGGGATATAAACCAGGGAACATTCTCCCCACACCGGGGGGTTGATATAAACCGGGAAACATTCTCCCCACACCGGGGGGGTGATATAAACCGGGGAACATTCTCCCCACACTGGGGGGGGGGAGAATTAAACAGGGGAACTTTCTCCCTCCACCGGGGGGGGTGATATAAACTGGGCAAAATTCACCCCACACCGGGGGGGGGTATATAAACCGGGCAATATTCTCCCCACACCGGGGGGGGGTATAAACCGGGGAACATTCTCCCCACACTGGGGGGGAGGGGGGATATAAACCAGGGAACATTCTCCCCACACCGGGTGGGGGGGTACGGGGATATCAACCGGGGAACATTCTCCCCACACAGGGGGGGAAGGGGGATATAAACCGGGGAACATTCTCCCCACACCAGAGGGGATATAAACCGGGGAACATTCTTCCCACACTGGGCGGGTGGGGGAGAATTAAACTGGGGAACTTTCTCCCTACACCGGGGGGGAGGGTGATATAAACTGGGCAAAATTCACCCCACACCGGGGGGGTGTACATAAACCGGGGAATATTCTCCCCACACCGGGGGGGGGGAGATATAAACCGGGGAACATTCTCCCCACACCGCGGGGGGGGGATATAAACTGGGCAAAATTCACCCCACACCGGGGGGGGGGTATACAAACCGGGGAATATTCTCCCCACACCGGTGGGGGGGATATAAACCAGGGAACATTCTCCCCACACCGAGGGGGGGGGGATATAAACTGCGGAACATTCTCCCCACACCGGGGGGAGGGGGGATATAAACCGGGGAACATTCTCCCCCTGTCTGCCGGGTCCTGGGTCCGCTCCAGCCCGAAGGAGCGGTCAGTGCATGCGCTGTGTCTGCCTCAAGCTCTCAGGGAGCGTCTGTAAATCAACGAGAAATAGTAATGGACCAGGGAGCGTCTATAAATGAAGGAGCAATGCTGACTGAGCAGAGAGCGTCTGTAAAGAATTCTAGAATCACAGAATATTGCAGCACAGAAGGGGGCCATTCGGCCCATCGAGTCTGCGCCGATACTTTCGGGCAGCAATCCGGTTATCCCGCTTCCCACTCTATTTCCCCAAATCCCTGCAATATCATTCTGCTTCAAGTGTTTGTCCAATTCACTTTTGAAGGCCACTATTGACTCTGTCTCCACCGCTCCGTCAGGCAGTGCATTCCAAATCCTAACCACTCCTTGTGTGAAAATGGTTTTCCTCATGTGATCTCTGTTTTTGCCAATCGCCTCAAATCTGTGCCCTCTGTTTATCAGTGTTACAAACAGTTTCTCTATTTATTCTATCTCATCTTCTTGATTTTTAACACCTCTATCAAATTTCGCCTTAGCCTTCTCTGCCCCAAGGAGAACAATCCCAGCTTCTCCAGTCTCCACATAAATGAAGTTCTTCATCCCTGGCACCATTCCAGTAAATCTCTTCTGTCCCCTCTCCAAAGCCTTTGTGTCCTTCCTGAAGTGTGCCCAGAATTGGGCCCAATCCTCCAGCTGGGGTCGAGCTAGTGTTTTATATCGCTTTAGCATAACTTCCCGGCTTTAGTACTCTGTGCCTCAATTTATAAAGCCCAGGATCATTTACGCTTTATTAACAGCTTTGTTAACCTGTCCTGTGACCTTCAAAGATTTATTAAACTCTTTAAATATTTCAAAAAATGTAGCAGAAATGGAGAGTGGCCAGGGAGCGTCTGTAAAGGAAGGAGAAATGGAGAGTGGTCAGGGAGCGTCTGTAAAGGAAGGAGAAATGGAGAGTGGTCAGGGAGCGTCTGGAAAGGAAGGAGAAATGGAGAGTGGTCAGGGAGCGTCTGTAAAGGAAGGAGAAATGGAGAGTGGTCAGGGAGCGACAGCAAAGGAAGGAGAAATGGAGATTGGTCAGGGAGCGTCTGTAAAGGAAGGAGAAATGGGGAGTGGTCAGGGAGCGTCTGTAAAGGAAGGAGAAATGATGACTGGGCACGAAGCTCAATTTAAAAATTCTCATCCTTGTTTTCAAATCCCTCCGTGGCCTCGCCCCTCCCTATCTCTGTAACCTCCTCCAGCCCTGCAACCCTCCAGGATCTCTGGCGTCCTGCACATTCCTGGTTTTAATGACACCACCATTGCTGGCCATGCCTTCAGCTGCCTCGTCCCTAAGCTCCAGAATTTCCTCCCTAAACCTCTCCCTCCTCCTTTAAGACCCTAAGAACATAAGAAATCGGAGCAGGAGTCGGCCATTTGGCCCTTGAGCCTGCTCCGCCAATCAATAAGATCATGGCTCATCTGATCATGGACTCAGCTCCACTTCCCTGCCCGCTCCCTGTAACCCTTTACTCCCTTATTGTTCAAAAATCTCCACCTTAAATATATTCAGTGACCCAGCCTCCACAGCTCTCTGGGGCAGAGAATTCCGCAGAATTACAATCCTCTGAGAGAAGAAATTTCTCCTCATCTCAGTGCTAAATGGGCGGCCCCTTATTCTAAGACTATGTCCTCTAGATTTAGATTCCCCTATGAGGGGATGCAAATATCCTCTCTGCATCCACCTTATCGAACCCCCTCATTATCTTATATGTTTCAATAAAATCACCTCTCATTCTTCTGAACTCCAATGAGTATCGGCCCAACCTATTCAACCTATTTTCATAAGATAACCCCCTCATATCCGGAATCAACCTAGTGAACCTTCTCTGACAGCCTCCAATGCAAGCATATCCCTCCCTAAATAAGGAGACTAAAACTGTGCGCAGTACTCCAGGTGTGGCCTGACCAATATCCTGTACAGTTGTAGCAGGACTTCTCTCCTTTTATACTCCATTCCCCTTGCAATAAAGGCCAACATTACATTTGCCTTCCTGATTACTTGCTGAACCGACATACTAACTGTTTGTGTTTCATGCACAAGGACACCCAGGTCTCTCTGTACTGCAGCACTTTGCAATTTTTCTCCATTTAAATTATAATTTGCTTTTCTATTATTTCTGGCAAAATGGATAATCTCACAGTTTCCCACATTATACTCCATCTGCCAAATTTCTGCCCACTCACTGAGTCTTTGCAGATTTTTTGTGTCCTCCTCACAATTTGCTTTCCCACCTATCTTTGTATCATCAGCTACCTTGGCTACATTACACTCTGTCCCTTCATCCAAGTCATTAATATGGATTGTAAATAGTTGAGGACCCAGCACCGATCCCTGCGGTACCCCACTAGCCACTGTCAACTGGAAAAAGACCCATTTATCCCGACTCTGTGATTTCTGTTAGTTAACCAATCCTCTATCCATGCTAATATATTACCCCCAACCCAGTGAGCTTTTATCTTGTGCAGTAACCTCTGATGTGGCACCTTATCGAATGCCTTCTGGAAATCCAAATACACCATATCCACTGGTTCCCCCTTATCCATCCTGCTCGTTACATCCTCAAAGAACTCCAGCAAATTTGTCAAACATGATTTCCCTTTCATAAAACTATGCCGACTCTGCTTGATTGAATCATGTTTTTCCAAATGTCCCATGACTGCTTCCTTAATAATGGACTCCAACATTTTCCCAACGACAGATGGTAGACGAACTGGTCTATAGTTTCCTGCTTTTTGTCTGCCTCCTTTTTAAATAGGGGCGTTACATTTGCGGTTTTCCAATCTGCTGGGACTGCCCCAGAATCCAGGGAATTTTGGTAGATTAAAACCAATGCATCCACTCTGCAGCCATTTCTCTTCAGACCCTAGGATGTAAGGCATCAGGTCCAGGGGACTTGTCCACCTTTAGTCCCATTACTTTACCTAGTACAACTTCATTACTGATAGTGGTTGTATTAAGTTCCTCCCTACCTATCGCCCCTTGATTATCCACTATTGGGATGTTTTTAGTGTCTTCTACCGTGAAGACCGATGCAAAATATTTGTTCAACGTCTCTGCTATTTCCCTGTTCTCCATTATTAATTCCCCAGTCTCATCCTCCAGGTGACCAACATTTACTTGAGCCACTCTTTTCCTTTTTAACCCTCTTTAAAATGTGCCTCTTTGACCCTCGGAGTCAAATTCTATCTGATAATGCTCCTGTGAAGAACCAGGGGCCATTTTACAGAGTTATTTCAAGGCTGAGATCGATACATTTTTGGTGTTTGGGGATCGAGGGATATGGAGATCGGGCGGGAAAGTGGAGTTGAGGTTGATGATCAGCTATGATGTTATTGAATGGTGGAGCAGGCTCGAGAGGCCGTATGGCCTATTCCTGCTCATAACTCTTATGCTCTTAAAGGCTCTATATAAATGAAAGTTGTTGTTGTCTATAAAAGGAGAAATGGTGACGGGTCAGGGAGAGCATTTGATCAGAACTGGGAGATATGGCAGATGGACAGCTTATAGTGAGCAATAGAGTGAGGGAAAGGAGAGAGAGAGAGAGACCATGTACACAAGAAATGAACTGTAAAGATGGGTGGGGAAGAGGAGGTGGGGAAGTGACAGCAGACAAAAGGAGGCACAATGGGAGAAGGGAGAGTAATAAAAGACATATCGAAAATAAAAACATTTGCATTTATTTCGCACCTTTCACCACCACCAGATGCCCCAAAGCACTTTACAGTCAATTAAGTTATTTTTGAAGTGTAGTCACTATCGTAATGTAGGAAACACAGCACCCAATTTACAATGTGATAATGACCAGATAATCTGCTTTAATAATGTTAAGGGAAAATATTGGCCAGGACATCGGGGATAACTCCCCTGTTCTGCTTGAAATAGTGCAATGGGACCTTTTACGTCCACCTGAGGGAGCAGTTGGGGCCTCGGTTTAACATCTTATCCAAAAGACAGCACCTCCGCCAGTACAGCAGTCCCTCAGCACTGCACTGGAGCATCAGCCGAGATTTTTGTGTTCATGTCTCTGGAGTGCGACATCAACCCACAACCTTGTGACCCAGAGGCAAGTGTGTTACCCACTGAGTCACAGCTGACAAAAATACTGACATAGTTAGAGCAGGTTGGCTCAGTTGGAGATGTTAGTCGACGCATTTATCAATGCTTAGACATTTTGTCTATTCCTCCAAATCTTCTCACGAACACCCTGTACAGTTGCAGCAAGACTTCTCTACTTTTATATTCCATTCCCCTTGCAATAAAGGCCAACATTCCATTTGCCTTCCTGATTACTTGCTGTACCTGCATGCTAACTTTTTGTGTTTCATGCACAAGGACCCCCAGATCCCTCTGTACCGCAGCATTTTGTAGTCTCCATTTAAATAATAATTTTCCTTTTTAGTCTTCCTACCAAAGTGCATAACCTCACATTTTCCCACATTATACTCCATCTGCCAAATATTTGCCCACTCACTGAGCCTGTCTATAACCCTTTGCAGATTCTTTGTGTCCTCCTCACAACTTGCTTTCCCACCTATCTTTGTATCAGCAGCATATTTGGCTGCAGTGCACTCCGTCCCTTCATCCAAGTCATTAATATAGATTGTAAATAGTTGAGGCCCCAGCACTGATCGCTGTGGCACCCCACTAGTTACAGTTTGCCAACCTGAAAATGACCCATTTATCTGTGTTGTCTGTTAGTTCGCCAATCCTCCATCTATGCTAATATATTACCCCCAACCCCATGAGCTCTTGTATTGTGCAGTAAACTTTTATCTGGCACCTTATCGAATACCTTCTGGAAATGCAAATACACAAATGTTACTGGTTCCACTTCATCCATCCTGCTCATTACATCCTCAAAGAACTCCAGCAAATTTGTCAAACGTGATTTCCCTTTCATAAAACCATGCCGTCTCTGCTTGACTATTATGATTTTCTAAATGTCCTGCTACTATTTCCTTAATAATGGACTCCAGCATTTTCCCAATGATAGATGTTAGGCTAACTGCTCTATAGTTTCCTGCTTTCTCTCTCCCTCCCTCCCTTGTTGAATAGGGGTGTTGCATTTGAGGTTTTACAATCCACTGGGACCATGCCAGAATCAAGGGAATTTTGGTCGATTACAACCAATCCATCCACTCTCTCTGCAGCCACTTCTTTTAAGACCCTAGGATGCAGGCCATCAGGTCCAGGGGACGTCCACCTTTAGTCCCAATAGTTTGTCGAGTACTTTTTCTCCGGTGAAAGTGATTGTTTTAAGTTACTCGCTCCCTGTGACCCCTTGATTATCTATTATTATTGGGATGCTTTTAGTGTCTTCCACCGTGAAGACCATACAAAATATTTGTTTAAAGTCTCTGCCATTTCCCTGTTTCTCATTATTAATTCCTGTCTCATCCTCGAAGGGAACCAACGTTTATTTTAGCAATCTCTTCCTTTTTATATATCTGTAGAAGCTCTCACTGTATTTATATTTCTTGCCAGTTTACTCTCACTACTTTCTCCCTCTTTATTATTTTTATTAAGTCAATACTTAAAACCACACAGCAGAAGGAAAGAATGTTCCACAGAAACTAGAATTGCCTCTTCTGAATTTCAATCCTGTGCTGACAGTGATGACTTTTGTAAACTCCTTTTGCAGGGTGTTAGAAGGGGAGGATTTGAAGAAGGGAAACTCAAACTAAACGTCACGTCGTGATCAGATAGAGTCACTCGATTCATCAGGACGTGAATATCATCGACGTTTGAATGTGGAATGAGAAATGTTTTTTTGTTTTGTCTGTGGGGAAAGATTACGAACATCACTGTGAATGAAAAAGCACTGAGACACACACACCCGAGTGAGAGGTTTCGGTGCACTGATTGTGGAAAGAGCTTTAACCAGTTACACATCCTGAAAAACCATCGTACCATTCACAGCGGGGAGAAACTGTAAAGGTGTTGTGTGTGGAGGAGGCTTCAACTGATCATCCAACCTGGAGAGACGGAAGCACACCCGCACCACGCAGAAACCGTGGAAATGTGGGGACTGTGGGAAGTGATTCAGCTACCTGTCTGCGCTGCAAATTCATCAACACAGTCACACTGGGGAGAGGCCGTTCACCTGCCCCGTGTGTGGGAAGAGATTCACTCAGTCATCCGACCTGCTGATACACCAGCGAGTTCACACTGGGGAGAGGCCATTCATCTGCTCTGATTGTGGGAAGGGATTCAGTGTGTCATCCGACCTGCTGACACACCAGCGAGTTCACACTGGGGAGAGACCGTTCACCTGCTCAGAGTGTGGGAAGCGATTCACTCAGTCATCCAGCCTGCTGACACACCAACGAGTTCACACTGGGGAGAGGCCATTCACCTGCTCAGAGTGTGGGAAGCGATTCACTCAGTCATTCCGCCTGCTGACACACCGGCGAGTTCACAAGTGACTGCAGGGGTTGGATTCTGCTATCATTGCAGCTGTTAATCACATCCCGACTGAATCGTGTCCATTCCAACAGTTGAAGTTTGTTTCTGATGATAATAACCCCATAACTGGGCTGGAATATAATATTTTGATGTTTCAATAACAGTGTGTGTCGACATTTAATGTTCCAAGATAAGAGGAGACTAATTGATGTCCTGTTACTGACTGAACCATTTTGGGGCCTTTTCTCCTTTCTAACTCTGGATTATTTCAGTTCTCATAACTTCGGTTACTATCGTGGACAAATGCCAGTTCCCTTTACCTTCCAGAGTGCCTCTCCTACACTTGGTATTGTGGGAAGGTGTCGGTAACATGCCTGGGATCACTGAACACAAAACCCAGTCTGTGAATCACTTTCAGATACTGGACTTAGTGTGTCCCACAGCATCTCTCTCACCTTCGATGTGTGAATGGAGCATCACGCCTGCAAACCTGGGTTCAATTTAAATTTGAATCCACTCAGGAAATGTATTTAAGAAAATACAGATCACATCAAATAATTGCCAACGGTTTCGAGTCAACAAGATGAACAAGTAAATACATCCCAGCCCAACATTCCAGCTCTACATTCACAGGAGAAAGTCTGTTATCAAACTCCTCGAGTAGACAGAATAGAGAACAATGCTAACTCTAAGAATATCTATCATCGGTTTTAAAAATCTTTCAAATCCCGACTGATACAATCTGGCGTTTTCCTTTCAGTTGAATTGAATGGAAGATGAGAGGGGTGTTGGCATAGGGAACTCGGTTAATTCAGCTTCTGAAAGGTGTTCATTCCATATCGGGGAAAATGTGGTTGTTATCATTAGAGAGAGATTTCACTGAGCAGCAGTTGGTGTTTGCAACCAACTGGCCGAGGATATTTTCATCATAGAATGTTTAGATTAGAAATATTATGTTAGAATAAGAAGAGTTCAAAGACTAGTGGTTTGTGCTTGTCACAGGAAGACCAGTGCTTCCAACATTGTTGATGCATGTTGAAGAAAATGCAGACTTGTGTCTCTGGACTATACCTTAGCCGAAGACTACCATATTCGGCAACGCCAGTTCCAGTTGGATAAGAGGTTGATGGCATAGCAAAAGATCCAGCAGTTAAAACAAAATTATCTCCAGTTGTCTGCAGACATCGAATGTCGCAGCATGCTGACAAAGTTGGACTTAAGAATTTAAAGTATTCAGTTAAATTATTGGGATTGATTGTTATTGAATTGAATTGTTATAGAATGGAAAAGTGGTGAAGTTATGCTAAACTTGCATTGAACCTTGGTTAGACTTTGTGTGTGCAATTCTGGTCACCATATTATAAAAAGGATATGGCGGCACTGGAGAGGGTGCAGAGAAGATTTACAAGAATGACAGCAGAAAGGCGATCGTATACCTATCGGGAAAGGATGGACAGGCCTGGTCTCTTTTCGCTTGAAAAAAGAAGGCTGAGAGGTGACCTAATGTCTTTAAAATGATGAAAGGTTTTGATAGAGTAGATACAGTGTTTCCACTTGTGGGAACCAGCATAATTAGAGGCCATCAACATAAGATAGTCACCAAGAAATCAAATAGGGAATTCAGAAGAAACCTCTACCCAGATAGTGGTGAGAATGTGGAACTCACTGCCACAGGCAGTGGTTGAAGCGAAGAGTATCGATGCATTTAAGGGTAGGCTAGACAAGTATATGAGGGAGAAGGGAATCGAGGGTTATGTGGATATGATTAGATGAGGAAAGAAGGGAGGAGGCTCGAGTGGAGCATAAACGCCGGCATGGACTGGTTGGGCCGAATGGCCTGTTTCTGTGTCGTATATCCGATGTAATCCAATTGTCCAAGATACACTGCTCCAAGGGGAAGATAAATGACTTGCATCCAAACGCAATTGTTACTTTTGTCTTCTTTGTAAAATGACAAAGTCTGGGCATAATTTGTTTGTGAAATTAAAACTGATTTTATATATATATATATATATGTATATATATATTGCTAAGCGTCGCTGATCAAACACATGGGAAGGAAAATTTCGCTGAAAATTGAGATAATTAAGTTTTATTTTTGAAAAAGTCCCGTCTCTATTGTTCTGTCCAAACTATGTATTCAGAAATAAGATTTTGGGGGCGACTGTTATGCTAAAGGTAACTAACATCCTTCCTCTTGGAGACTGAATTGCTCTCTGGCATATTTTCGAGAATAAAAGGTCCAAGAAGAGGTTTGGTTAAATAAAATTAAACAAAGAAACTGGAACAAAACTTGGACCAAGTGGGAATGTTTGATCGATGTTTAAAGACAGTATGACTATATTGTATTAGACAGTAAAGTTCCTCTGGGCTCATGAATGGAATGGTGAACACTGTATAAAATGTAATGAGTGGAAATGAGTGAGGATATAAGAGTAAAACAGGAAAGTTACACCTCCAAATAGCAATGTTTCTTCACTCATTGTTCCTGGGCGAATTGTCATAAATCACCTGGGTACAATCTGGTGTTAATGTAAATTCTTGTTAAAGTCAGGGAAGTGTAGGAAATTGCTAAGATTTCTCTCTCAGATGTTTGTGTCATTGCCTACACTGAACAATAAGAAAACTGAATTTGATCGCCTGGCCACTACCCGAGACATCGGGACCGTGCAGAGAGAGATGAGCAAATATCTTCAGACACCCCACGATCTTTTGATAAGATCACCTCAAATGGCTTGGATCAGATGTCACATGTGGTATGATATTGGGATACCGCTGCGTGTGTGTGTGAACGAGTCTCAGGCATGCTCAGTTATCGACAACAGCACAACATGAAATGGCGAATGTGGCTCAGGAGAGTGAGACAACTTTTTAAACCCTCAAGGCCGTGACACATTCTCCATAGAGAAACCGACTTTGAAATAATCCGGATAGAGTTAAACACACTGCTACATGTCAGAGGCATTAGAATTAAGAGGAGCGAGAATGCTGATCAAATTAGGATTTTCCTTACAGCTAGAATGGTCATCAGTTTCAAACCTCCACTAAGTACTGAACAAAGAAAGCTTGTAGAGAGGCTAAAAACAAAAAAAGTCAGCCTGTCTGTGTCTGGACAAGGTGGCCATGGCTGTGTACAGATCAGCTGCAAGCTGAAGGTGGGAGATCAGGAGGCCAGACCTCACAGGCTCCATAACAAAACATGGATCCAAGTGAGAGGCCATCTCCAGGAGGAAGCAGAGGACCTCAAAAGGGTTAGTTTTGGAATCCGTAATAAACCGAGGCAGAGACCCTGAAAAGCATAATTTTGGTGGCAATAGAGAAAGAACCTTAAAGCCTGCTCCTTGGGAAGATTGGGAGACCAGGAAGACTCCCCTGAACCAGGTGGTTTGGGATACACCCTGACCCCAAACACTAAATTATCAGTGTTCACTTAAAGAGTTAGTATCACTCCAGGACAAAAAGTAATTCAAGACCATTATAAAATACTTCAATACAAACTAAAAAAGTAATGATGGCAGGTTATTTTAAAGTAAGAAATGTTGTATGTTGATCAGTAATGTTAACTATTGGTTTGACAAGTACAAATGCTGAAAGTGATCATCATATGTGGGACTTAAATAAAATGACATCCCACCTCACAAAAAGAACTCGACCTGTCCCATCCAGTAAAAGAACTAATGGAGTAGAAGTAACTGAATCAGGAAATGTATTATATAACAATGTGCGTTTTTAAATTGTAAATTGAAATCAAAAGATTTAAACATGAGCTTGAATCTATCAATTAGATTATGTGATGGGAGATATTCACAGTTAATAGACAAAATAGGAAGAGAATTAGTAAAGGATGTGTTAGTAAAGAATAGAAAACAGGAACCAAGGGATGAGGACGATGGGGAACACAAGGAGAATCAGTTTAAATCGCAAGGAAAGTGAGAGCTGACAGGATAGCTCAGAATAGGTGCCACAGCAAGGTTAGCAGGAGTAAACAGAATAGATATAGAATATGAATGGGAACACGATGTGGCTTACTGGAGGTATCATGTGTAGCCTCTGTGACATGTATGATGAATGTGGTACAGAAGGGACTAGACAAGATAGAGAGTAATCAAATCCCTTTGTTTATTCATGAAGGACAACTGAGAAAATGGTTTAGGGGAATGAAATCATGGGCTTTGATGTGATGCAGCCAATAGGAATGGGGATTTTGTCCCCTAGGGAAGGAGAAAGAAGTGAAGATATTAGACCAGTGGGATTGGTCTTGCCTTTGCTAAGGATAAATGGAAATGAAACAAAACCTTGCACGGTGTATAGGGTAGAATTGTTTGCAAGGGTGGAAGACTGAGCTAGATCCGATCCATAAACAGTATGAGGAATATCCAAGATATCTGATTAAGAAGGGAGGAACTTGGATAGCACCACATATGCAGTGTTGTGCTCTGAAAGGAGCAACATGGCTGTAGCATTGACGGGGAAGGAGGTAATCTGTATAAAGAATTAGAAGGGGTAAGCTGCAGGACAAGTTATAACGAACCAGAAAAGGCTGAAAACCAAGGGTGGGATAGGTGTATTGCCTGAAAAAGAAGGAATACAACTAAAGGGAGAGTGTACCCCAGCGATCGTTCGAGGAAATATACGGCATATGACCTGAAGTGTGACATGGTAATAACACAGTGAAGCTGGTATTGATCGTGTGCAATGCAAGCAAGAAGGAATTCAAGCTAAAAAGTGGGGTGGGACCCCAGGATCCTTATAAAACTGGCCAGTGGGATAAAATGCTAGCTGAAATAAATGGAAAATTAATAAAAGAAAAGAAAAATGTTGGAAAAGCAAATTGAATTTACAAAGGACAGTTTGTTTTTACCAAAAGATACAAATGTGAACTTGAAAGCTGCAGCAGCTTGAAAGAGAAACAAAGATGTTGAGGAAAATGGACTGGAGGAAGATCATCAAATTACAAAACCTCATTTGAAGAAACGAGATTTAAATTGGCTGTGAAAAAGATATTGGTTTAAATATAAAAACTTACGAGTTAAACCCGACAAAGCTTTGTGCTGAGAAAGAGAAACAACGATGTGTAACTATGGACTGGAGTAAGGTCATCAAAAAATGATTAAGTTCGGATTCAAAAGGGGGAAAAGTAGTAAGCTAACGAACTCAGCACAGAAAGAAAAAACTGGGAGTTACAGAATTTTTAAAAAAGATGGACCAGCACCGAAGATTAGATTTTGTGCCTAGAGAAATAAAACATAAGATTTGCTCAGTGAACGGGATCGTAAAAAAAACAAACTGTGGAATGTATATAGATTGCGTGGAAATTGGATTTCTGTAAACAGAATAGCTGTTAAAAATGTGTGGTCTCGCTTTAAATCAATGAAAAACTCGTTGGCAAGTATTTGAATTGGATGTTTAGAGAAATTGGAGTTTAATCTAAAATACTGCCTTTCCCGCTGAGAAGGTTTTATTTTGACAACTTTACTAATAATTTCTGCTATTTTAACGGATTCGTAATTTCTTATCAAGTTTTGAAAGCACAAAGACTTGGGGAAATATTTTCAGATGAATACCCAAAGTCACGTAATGACGTCAGACCTTCTTACAAACCTGTAGTGGAGTTAACCCATTCCATTGACAGCTATTTTATTTACACTGGACATTATTAGTTTGGATTTCTTAATAAAAGAAAGAAGACTCACCCGACAGACAGAAGACATGGTGGGATATTCAGAATAAAAATAAAACGAAGAAAGCCTATGCAATAATACTTGCCTGCTACAGAGGACAGATAGATACTCAAACAAAACAAATTCAAGCGTTAGAAGCTAAGATAAATAAGCTGGAAGAGATAAAGACAGGACCAGACGGATACTGCAGTGCACTATCCCTAAGGTGTACCCCACGGTGGGTAAGTGTAGTCCACAACCCAACCTAACAGTCAATCAGACAGGGATAATGACTGCAGAGTAGAGGGGCACCGGTACATGATAATGGCTATTTATCAGTGATACCGATACGCACCACCACCATTCCCTCCAGCGGATGTAGAGCAGCCCACATTACCAAACAGGAGGTGCCCCTCAGCCCACAGGAGACAAATTATATTGAATAAGTTACCAACCGCTAAAGCAAAATAGTAGAAATACAGAATTCTGACAAAAGTTTGGAGTAGAATATTTTGACTCAAGAGGCAGGGAAAAGGGTTGGGGAGTATGGGGAACGAAAGTGGATTGAATATAAAAACCACTCTGGGGCTGATTACCGCAACAGAAATGATGCAGAATTCTTGAAAATGTTTAAGGATAGACTTTGAAATGCACATCAAAAGATAATTAAGTGAGTATTTAACATTGGAGATTATTATGATGAAACTTTGGAATGGGCAGAACATGCAGAGGAGTTAAAGTTAGAACAAAGGGATAAAAGAGCAAAAATAGCAGCTACAGCAGTAGCAGCCGAGACGAAGGAGGAAGAGACGCACTCCCGCGCAGCTCACCTGATATGTTTAAACTGCAATCAGGAAGGCAACTTCAGTAGGGATTGCCCGCTGAAAAGCAGAGTTTACGGAAATTCTAAAGGGAGATGTCAAAATTGTGGTAAACTTGGACATTTGGCCAAAGATTGCTGGAGTAATGGGGGAGGCGCAGGAAGGCGAGGCCAACAACAGGCAAAGAAGGGAACACCATTAACCAGGGAAGATCTGATGGACATGCTCAGACAGGTACCAGCAGCACTGGTACCACTGCCACCACTGCCCCAACCCGAGAACACCCAATAACCAACTTAGATTTGCCCCTGACCCATAGGACCGTCAACTTACAAATAGAGGGTGGGGGATATCAGAAAGCAACCCTTAGTGAGATGGTGTTGTTAGAAGTACAGGGGTAATGCTACCTGCTCATTTTTGTTGCTGTCAGAATACAGAAGACAACATATTGGGCATCGATACATTAAGGGAGATAGGGGTACTGATAGATCCTCAGCATAACCGGATAATTTTGGGAGATAAGCACGAAAACCGAATTAAGTTCGAACATCCGGGACACCAGCAGCAACGAGTGGTAGGAACAACCATAATCCAACCTGAGTGGGAAACAAAGGCTGTATGGGGTAGCGTGTGCCAATTATACCCGACTCTGTGGGCACAATGCAACAAGATTATGGATTAGTAGAGATATCACCCATCAAAATTCCTGGACCCGAACACAAAGCTCACCGGCAGTTCCAATTAACACCTGAAGCTGAGGTAGCGGTCTTCAGATAGTGCATGAATTAGAGGAGCAAAGTGTATTGAAACATGTAATAGCCTCCATTAAATCACCTGTGTGGCTGATAAAGAAACCCAACAGGTCTTACCGACTGACTATCGATTATAACGCCCTGAATAAGGTGATATCCGGAGAACACCCAATAGTGGCAAGTCCGGCCACAGTTTGTAATGGCCTGGATCCAGATCGTAAGATATTCACCGTGCTGGTATAGTGAATGGAACTTGGACCATCCCCTTAGACAAAGTGATCCAAGGAAATGCTGTATTCACGGTAAAGGGAAAACAATACACATGGGCCAAGGTACCACAGGGATTCAATCACAGCCGGAGCATATTTCATCGAATATTGTCAGGGATTTTGGATCCAGTAGACTTAGGAGAAGGAAGGAGGGAAGTAACATGTCTGGGATACATAATATCGTAAAGGAAGAGCCAGATGCCCGAGGACAGTAAGGAAGCATTTCAATCAATCCCCAGGCCAGGAACCGTGAAAGGGGTCAGGCAGGTACTAGGGCTATTCAACTACTGCAGAAATGTTGCTCCCGAATATGCCAAGATGACCTAACCTATATTCACCAGGTCAAAGGGAGGAAACCCTCCTAAGAGCCAGTAAACTGGGGCCTAGATCAAGAAACTGCATGTGTGCGGTTAAAAGAAACTCTCACAAGTGCTCCAGCCCTGGGACTACCAGACCAGAATAGGCCCTTTCACGTCTATACCTACCATATTAACCATCATTATAACGCGGTGGTGATTCAATTACATGGAGACAGGCATAGACCAGTGGCATATTACTCAGATAAACCGCAACCTGTAGCTGCAGGACTGTTCAGGTGCGTTGCTGCCCTCGACTGTGCGGCTTGGGCCATCAGAGTTAACGAAACAATAATAATGTCAGGGTGCATTATTCTACATACCCAGCGTACCTTAGTAGAATTACTTAAAACTGGAAGGGTAAAAACTGTATTCGATGCACAAAGGGCAAGGTGGAAAATAATGCTCTCCCCCCTCCTCTCCCGCGTCCCCCCCCCGCCACCCAACGGGACGGTAACAATAATAAAAGACGCCTGCAGGGTGGATCATTACAGAGGGAGAGGAGCATCAGTGTAGCCCAACAGAAGAAGATGAGAGAAGTAGTCAGGCAAGTGAAACCCCGCTTGAGGAGGCAGACATGGATCTATATATAGATGAGTTTTGGCGCTATATCAATGGGACACCACAGACAGGATGGGTCGTGGTAGATAGCAGCGGTCAGGCCAAAGGGGAAGGACGGTTAGAAGAGAATCTATCAGCTCAAGTGGTTGAATTAGTGGTTCTCACTGAGGCTCTGAGGCTGGCCAGGGGAAAATGAGTAAACGTCTATACAGACAGTCGATATGCTTTCGGAGTAGTGCATGATTATATGATAGCCTGGAGCAGACGGTGATACACGACCTCAGGAGGAGGACCGATTAAACATGAGGAGATTGGGAAACATCTACTGGAAGCCTCCCTCCTACCCCAGGAGTGTGCGATAATAAAGGTCAAAGCACACGTAAAAAATAATGAGCAGTATGAACAGGGGAATGCATGGACAGATGAAGCAACCAAGCGAGTGGCAGGTACACTGGCCGGGGAAGCCCAAGGCAGAGCATGTACAATCGGGCCTGAGGAAGTAAACATGCTTATGGTACAGGGAGAAGTCACTCCGCAGGAACAGGAGGGGTGGAAGCAGAGAGGGTCCAACAAGGGACCGACGGGATATGGAGGAAAGATGGGAATGTGGTGGCCCTGGAATGTATCCAGGGGAGCCTGTTAAATTTACACCACGGGTATGTCCATACAGGTAGAACCAACATGATAAGCTCGATGTCCAGATGCTGGTGATGGAAGGGACTAAGTAGAGATTTTGAGCACCTCTGTAGAAGGTACATGATATGCACAAAATACAACCCAGGGGGGAAAGTAAAGATCAGAATGGGACATCAGCCCCGACCGAAGGGACTCTGAGAAAACTTGCAGATAGATTTTACTGGACCATTATCCAGCAACAAAGGGAAAACATACTGCTTAGTTATAATACACCAGTTTATGAAGTGGGTAGAAGCTTTCGCCATTAGGAATTGTTCAGTAGAAACCATGGCCAGGATCCTTGCAAAAGAAATAATGGCACTGCAGCTGAACTCAGATCAAGGTACACACTTCACAGGGAAGATAATGAAACAGGCCTGCGCCTAGGGATTAGGCAAAAATATCCCACATAAAGGAGAATGGAAAGGGACGGGTAGACAGGATACCCCGAGTAGAAATAAAGCTCAAAGCAACCCCTAGTCGGACGACAGGAATGATATCTTTGAACTAAAAAAATATGGAAATTTGTAATGGAACTCTGTAAGCAGTTACATGATGTAAAGACACAGGCTAGAGATTGGCAAATCAAGCATTTAGATAGCGACACTAAGAAACAGAAGTTCCAACCACCCCAAATAGGCAGTCAAGAGATTACCCCAGAGAGGTCCTGGCTCCCATCCAAATGGACCGGACTCTATCAGGTAATCATGGTAAGTTATGGTACTTATAAGGAGTATCGGCAAGTGGAAACACTGGATCCAGTTAAAAAAGCATGGTCACTAACTAACCGGTGATGACCGGGAAATATTGGTTTTTGCAGGACTCAAGAGCTCGTGGAAATAACGTGGAGTAACGCAGCCTCATATCAGGGACAACAGACTGATGGATGGCAAGGCCAGTATTACAGGGACTTGGGCGACATTAGTTTAATAAAGAATCAAAAACACTGATGGTGACAGACGGAACAATAGTAGAGTTAAATAACGGGCATAAAACAACGTAACAAGGAAACGAAACAACATTGGGGATAGCTCAATAATACGGGACCATAATTAGTGGGAATAAGACCGCGGTGTGTTTTATAATCAGGAGGGACAAACATACTGCACCCGGGGAAGTGGGTGCAGATTTCACTTAACATCTATGAATGGTGGTGGAGGGATATCTCCAGAGACAGACACAACAACACGGCCCCACCCACTACTTTAGCAACAGTGAGCATAACCTGGGCCTCGACCATCACACGCCCAGCGCCACAAACGTGTCCAACTGTGAACGCTGGGGCAAAAGAGAAATTGCTATGGCAGACCAAGGATAAGATACACTTCAGGGTACGTCAGCGAATAATTACTGTATTTGTAAATTTAAACAATATAACTAACACCAACATCTGCAGGTTAAACAGTATAAGCCTGTATAGAAACCTGACCCTGCGAGCACTTAAAGGCCCTGAATCAAAAGCCATGAAGTTTATTGTCGAAAGAGGGTCAGGTAAAAAACGGGACAGGGGAAAAAGAGGGAAGCTAGAAATGGTACACGGTGGGATACATTGCGGGAGTTGCAACCTATAGAGCCAGACACGATAGATGATCGAGTTAACGCCGAAACACAAACCTTACAGGGATTGCTGGAAAGGGATGAGGATCATGAAAAGTTACAGACGCAACTAGGTAATGGCGCAGAAAGGGAATTATTAAACTGGCCCACACATTGCGAGACCACGCCAGAACTAAAAATGAATAGAGCAGGAACGAACTTAAGTAAAACCATACAGACAGAACTAGTATGTGTAGGATATGGAGTATGGTTGCTGAATGGAATACAACATAACATTGAATAGCTTCAGAATGGAAAGGTGCCGGATTGGATAACACTCGATATATTTACCAACTGGACCTCAGACAAAAACATGACTCATGCCTGCGAGGTGTAGAGAAACAGTCATGCTTGGGTCCCAAAGGCCTGCTGTGTAACCGCGCATTAAATAGATATTTTATTATCTATATGACAGGATGATGTGACAAAGGTAGATACTCTACATCAAACAATGTAGGAGAAAAAAGGAATCAAACTCGTGTGCGGTACGATGAAAAACCAGAAATGTAACTGAGGAGAACAACATTACTAAGAGTCCCAGCAGATGTAGATTGTTATAAAAATAACCAAGTTGCTTTATGTCGAGATCCACTACGAATGATCAAAGATGACTGTGGATATAACCAAGTGGACGGGTGCACCTTGTGTATCACCCCGCTAACACATTACTACTAAATTATCGCTGTTCCACGAGGATATGGAGATTCATGTGTGAGCATCACGGCAACTGAAATGAAGATAGGAACACTTCATGCACCATTATGGATATTGACTTCTGCTTTACTCCACTTGACGAGACAGATATAAAAGGATTTATTATAACCCCTGAGCTAAAGGAGGAAAGATCGACGGGGCAATGATGGACATTACCTGAGGAGGTTATGCGAAGGCCATCGGACAACAAGGAAAACCGATACTCGAACTGAAAGAGAAACAAACTGGACTGAATTGGACGCCATTCGACAATATAGAGGATACCCCAGGCAGGGCAAGAATTCGGTATAATAGAGAAGACCCCAAGTGGATGAAAAATAGAAGAAAGAGAGGATACCCCAGGCGGGGCATTATTCGAACACCGAGAAAATATTGGCTAGAAAGGACTTATACACGAACTATGCTGGACTCAATGTACTGGTTGTCGTGCAAGGGAACTCACCTTGCTAGTATTATCCTTTAAAAAGCTGTAACCGACGTAAGAGGCAGGCCCTAGTCCGTACTATAGATAACACATTGAAGAAAGGGAAATCAGACAGTCCGGCAGAAAGGACTTTCATAGTATAACCTTGATGGGAAAACCAACAGATAGGTCCAGGAGCTCGGGATGTAGCACTACCCAAGTGAAAGGACACCCCTGGAAGCTCACCCATGTGGAATTAATTGCGACATTGGCTATCTTGGGCCATTAGGGGGAATTGTAAAGGATAAATAGTAAGGTTGTAGATAGGGGGTCAGAATTATGCTGAAGGTTGTGAACTTATCAATTACCTATGTATGTAACACTTGCTTATAAAGGTATAACACGCTTATACGCAGTATATTATAGCTTAGCCTTAGTAAGACTTAAGCAGCCAAAGTCAGCAGTTTTCTTTACAAGTCCCTGAGAAGAGATAAAGAAGCCAGGACAACCACACCAGGCATCGGATAGACTGGGGGAGAGGGCAAAATGGAACAAAACAAAGATGAGAGATGGGCAGTTGCAAGTACCACTCAGAGCCCGTCTGATAAGAGTCAACAAATCAATGTAACTTCGCTAATAGCAATAGAACTATCGATGATTTTGCAGGAGGAAAGCTCCTCTCCAACACCTGTATAAATTATGCTTGAAAACCCTTCTATTTCAGAGGTTCCAAATTGAACCTTCCCATGCATTGCTCGGAATAAAACCAATAAACCTGAGGTTTCGTTTGTTTACTTCCTTGGACGTTATACAGTGGGAAGCTGGGCGAGGTGTCGTTTAACTACATCAGTTAGTCCACCTTAAAGGAGAGAAGCCTCCTTTTTACCCCAACACCTCCCCTCCTCACCACTCCCTCTCCTCTCCTCTCTCCTCACGTCTCACCTATGCTCGTCTCCTCTCCTCTCCCCTGCCTTCTCCCCTCCTCTACTCTATTCTCCTCTCCTACCCTCGCCCCTACCCTCTCCTCTCCTCTCCCCAGTCCTCTCCTCTAATCCCCTCCCCTCTTCACTCCAATTTCCTCTCCTCTCCTCTCATCACATCTACTCTCCGTTCCTCTACTCTCCCCTGCTCTGCTTTCTTCTCACCTCTCCTCCCCTACACTCTCGTCCCCTTCCTGCTCATCTCTACCCTCCTCTCTCCGCTCATCTCTCTTTTCCTCCCGTCTCCACAACTCTCCTCCTCTCGCCTCCCCTCTCCTCCACACTCCTCTCATCTCCTCTCTCCTCTGCTCAACTCCTTTTCCTTTCATCTTCTCTCCTCCTCTCCCATCTCCTCCTCTATCGTCTCCACTCGGCTCATCCCTTCTCCCATCTCCTCCTCTCTCCTCTCCACTTCTCTCCTCACCTGTTTTCCCGTTCTCTCCTCTCTCCTCTCCCATCTCCCCAACCTCTCCACAACTCTCCTCCCCTTTCAGCTGTTCTCCTCAACTCTCTTGTGTCCTCATTTTCTCCCCTCTCGCCTAACTTCTCCACGCCTCCATTCCATTCTCCCCTCACCCCGACCCTCTTCTCCTCCCCTTTACTCTCCTCCATTCTCCTCTCATCTCCTTTCCTCTGCTCTATCATCTCCAATCATCTCCTTTCCTCCCCTATCCTCTCCTCTCCCCTGTTTTCAAGTCGCTTCTATCTCCACTCTCCTCTCCACTCCAATCATCTCTACTCCGCTCCCCTAAATTCTCCCCTCTTCTCCTCTCCCCTCCTTCTCACCTCTTCTCCCCTTTCATTTTAACTCCTCTCCTCAACTTGTGTCCTCTGATGTTCTCCCCTCTCTTCTCCTTCCGCTCCTCTCGTTCCTTCTGCTCTCCTGTACCCTCTCCACTCCTCCCTTCTCCACTCCTCTGCTCGCCCTCCTACCCTCTCCTCCCATCTGCTCTCCTTTCCTCTACCCTCTTTTCACCTCCTCCTCTCATTCACTGTCTTCTCTCTCCACTTCTCTCCCCTAACTTCACCACCCCTCTTTTCCATTCACCTCTACTCACCTATATACTACCCACTCTTCTTTCCTCTCCTGCCCTCTTTTCTATTCTCCTCTATTGTCCCATCTCTTGTCCTCTCCTCTCCTCTAATCTACTACCCTCCTCTCTCCACTCTGCTTTCTTCTTTTCTCTCCTCTCCTCTCATCTGCTCTCCATTGCTCGACTCTCCACAGCTCTTCTCCCCTCCATTCTCCTCCCCATTTCTCCCCTCTCCTCCCCTCCCTTCTCATCTCTTCTCGCCCCTGCTCTCCCCACTCTCTTCCTCTCTTCCCCTCTGATGGTCTCTCCTCTGCTCTCCCGCCACCCTTCCCATCTCCTCTGCTCTACTCTCCTTCCCTTGCATCCTCTCTCCCCTCTCCACTTCTCTCCATTCCTCCCTTCTGCGTTCCGCTCCTCTCCTCCTCTCCCCTCTCATCGCTCTTCTCTCCCCGACCTTCTCCCCACCTCTATTCCACTCTCCTCTCCTACCATTTCCCCTACACTCTCATCTCCATTCCCCTCATCTCCTCTCTTCCCCTCTGCTATCTTCTCCTCTGCCCTCTTTTCTCCTCTCTTGTCCGCTCCAGTCCTCTTATCAACTCTCCTCTCCATTCTTCTACTCATCTCTGCTCTGCTCTCCTCTCTACTTCCCCTATCCTCTATCCTCTCCTCCACTAAACCCTCCTCCCCTTCCTGCTCATCTTCTCTCTTTCCTCTTCCCACCTCTCCTCTCACCTCCTATCCTCTACTCTGCTCTGCAGTCTTCTCCACTCCACTCATCTCCTCCCCTCACCTCTGCTCTCCTATTCCCCTCCTCTCCTCTCCTCTACACTCATCTCCTCTCGTCTACTCCCATCCCGCCTCCTGTCCTCTCTCTTCTCCCCTCCTCACCTATCTGCTCCTTTCATCTCCTTTCTTCACCTCCACTCTCTCCATTCCTGTTCTGAGGAAAATAAACGATAAGATGCCGTGTAACTATCAGTATGGCATCGGTCGCCATGAATCCTTACTAACCATTGTATTAACAGCACACATGTATCCTTACTGACCATTGTATTATCTGTCCCCATGAACCCTTACTGACCAATATATTACCTGCCCCATGTCCCCTTAATGACCACTGTATTATCTGTCCCCATGTATCCTTACTGACCTCTGTATTATCTGTCCGCATGTATCCTTACTCACCATTATATTAACAGTCACCATGTACCCATACTGACCATTTTATTATCCTTCCCAATTTGACCTTACTGACCATTGTATTTTCTGTCCCCATGTATCCTTATTGGCCACTGTATTATCCCTCTGCATGTACACTTAGTGACCACTGTATTATCAGTCCCATGTATCCTTACTCACCATTATATTAACAGTCACCATGTACCCTTACTGACCATTGTATTATCAATCCTCATGTACCTTACTGACCATTGTATTATCAGTCCCCATGTACCCTTACTGACAACTGTATTATCAGTCCTCATGTACCTTTTGCTGACCACTGTATTATCAGTCCTCATGTACCCTTACTGACAATTGTATTATCAGTCCTCATGTACCTTTACTGACCACTGTATTATCAGTCCTCATGTACCCTTACTGACAATTGTATTATCAGTCCCCATGTACCCTTACTGACCACTGTATTATCAGTCCCCATGTATCCTTACTCGCCATTATATTAACAGTCACCATGTACCCTTACTGACCATTGTATTATCAGTCCTCATGTACCCTAACTGACCACTGTATTATCAGTCCCCATGTACCCTTACTGACCATTGTATTATCAGTCCTGATGTACCCTTACTGACCACTGTATTATCAGTCCCCATGTATCCTTACTGATCATTGTGTGATCAGTCGTCGTATATCTTTACTGATCATTGTTTTATCAGTGCCCATGTATCCTTAATTAGCACTGTACTGTTAGTGCCCATATATTCTACTGACCTTTACTTAGCCTGCATCTATCCTTCCATTTGTTTTATTTCACTTGTGTTACCCTGAGAAGTGAATTGAAAATCTGAAATTACAGAGTTATTTTACATCTCAGTAATAATCGAAACTCCCTAAATGAAGCTGCTCCCTTTACATGCAAGCTGTGATTCTGTGGAATTAACTATTTCTGCTTTTACCAATAGTGCTTGGTTTTGGATTAGGTTATTTGATCTGATAGCCACGTTGCTTTTAAGATATTTTGCAATTGAAAGTGATGCAAAGAAAACGTTCGGACAACTTGTTTATTCAGTGACTGTGATTAATATCCTTCAGTGTGCAGTTTAATTTTCTCACTGGAGAGTTCCCTCAGGCTATAAATAGGGATTTTTTTTTCAGTCTGTACAGCAATGTTTGACTTAAGTTGTTGTCTAAAACGAACAGCACTCATTGGAGCTCACAGAAAGTCAAATCATGTTCTGGGAAATTCCAACTGAGCTTTGGATCCTGTGGGCATTTTTCAATGTGGAACGTATTTATTACCCGCTCCTCGCTGCTGTTGATGTTCCTGGTGAGTCCTTAATCTGGAATTAATTATGTAACCCATGTTTCTCTATATTTGCTGTCCTTGTCCTTTAGTTCTAGTTATTAATTGTATTCAATTTGAACCTCTTGTTCTGAGTCTGGCAATGAAAATAAGTTTCTGTCATGTAATGTTTGATCATTTGTGAATTCGCTGCGCCCAGTTCAATGAACAGTATGTTGTTTTCACAAATTAAATCTCTGTTCTGTGTCTGGCAATGCACAGAAGTTGCTGTCATGTAATGTTCGATCATTTGCTGACTCGCTGCTCCCAGTTCAATAAACAGTGTTTTGTTTCCACAACTTGTTTCCAGTGATAGTGGTTTACAGGATTTGACAGAAATTTGATTTTGACACAAGATATGTTAGTGAACGATTAGATTACTGAACAGCTTGCAGTCAGCTTTCTGCACTGATGCCCAGTGTTGGATAATAAATATATGTTCAGCGGTAATAAGTGTTTTAAGGACCGCTGGATATTGTTAATGACACTGATCTGTGGAAATCAGCGTTGAGAGATCCTTCACAAATACATTGAGATATGAGACATTATTCACTAATGATTCAGCTATAGACAGTTGTCGTAATTTCCACTGCCTCCCGCTCTGCCTCACAGTCACGAATTCCAGATGATCAGGACAGGGTTAAAACTGCAATACGGATTCCAGTAAAATGTTTATTCAGTTGTGTTTTAATTGATTTATTTCCCTTGTTCAGCCACAGTTCAGGAGAGCTCGGGGTGGGCCACACAGTAGCAACTATTCAAAATGGAGCACTATATTGTGAAATATTTTGATATTTCCAGTCTCAAACTCTCTCTGTCAACTGTAAGTCTGTAACTTTCTCACACCAGGTGAAAAGAAGTTGGTTGACACAGTTCCAGCTGTAAACAGACACGTTCGAAAATCTTCTGTGACATCTTACAACATGGGTCATCATCAGTCTATTGTAAAGCGACAGTCCCTTCTTTAAAGATTATTTGCAATATTCTTGGAAAGTCAGCTTAAGCCAGTTACAAAGTGTACTTTCAAAACGATGGTTGGAAAGGTTCTGATTTCGACACATAATACAATTAAAGTCATCTTCTTCAGCCTACGACACAACCGCAGTAACCTCGCCAAAGACTCCATTCCGCTCTCTGGCCACAGATTTCATTCACCACCTTGGCCACATACTCCATTCCCCTCCCTGTCACAGACTCCATTCCTTTCCTTGGCCACAGACTCCATTCCCTCCCTTGGCCCCCAATTCCATTCTCCTCCCTGGACACAGATTTCATCCCCCTCGCTGTCCCCATACTACATTCCCATCCCTGGACAATGACTCTATTCCCCTCAATGGACGCAGGCTGTTCACAAACTCGCGGCTTCTTGTGCTGAATTATTGCTTCCTCTGACTTGGATATGGCGTGATATCAGAGTCTTATTCGGAGCTTTAACCACCTGGCAAAATTCCAGCACATTAATTATTTCAGTCATGACCCAGCACCCACACATCACATCCACCGCTTCACTCACTCCCTGTCACAACACCCAAACATCCCATCCACTGGTACATTCAGTCCAGAGCCAACACCCACACGTCCCATCCATTAGTACATTCAGTCCTTGTCCCGACAACCACACGTCCCATATATTGGTTATTTCAGTAACTGTGCCAAACACCACACGTCCCATACGCTGGTGTAATCAATCCTGACCCAAACAGCACACGTCCCATCCGATGATTTCATCAGTCCTGACCCAAACACCACAAGTCCCATTGGCTGGTTCATTTAATCCTGACACATTTCACACATAATTCTTTGAGACTGCTGTTGTTGCTCTCAATCTGGAGTATACATTCCCTGTTTTTCTCTTTCTTACAGTGAACTTCGTGACGATAATGATCCTGCCTCGAGGAAGGTGCGGTCTCTCCAAGTGTGTCAGCCGTTACCTGGTGGCAATGGCAGCGGCGGATCTACTGGTCGTTATCCTCGACCTGATATCCAGGCAGATTCCTATTTTTTATTCAACCGTGTTTGAGTTCATGTGGAAGATTAATGTTTGTAATATCCATGCCATCCTGCTTTACGCAGTGACAGACTGTTCCGTCTGGTTCACAGTTGCTTTTACCTTTGATCGATGTATAGCCATTTGTTGTCAGAAGCTCAAAACCAAATATTGCACCGAGAAAACGGCGACTGTGGTTGTGGGAACATTGATTGCGCTGTTCTGTGTAAAGAACACTTTCTGGTACTATATGTATGAAGGTATGTATCAGATTTCCAATAGTCCCTGGTTTTGTTTTGTTCGATGGGAAGTCTATGAATCAGTATCATTGGCAGTAATTGAATTCCTTCATTATATTATAACACCGTTTATTCCATTTGTTCTGATCCTTCTGCTCAATACTTTAACTGTCAGACACGTTTTAGTGTCGAGCAGAGCCCGCAGGAGACTCAGGGCCCACAGCAGTGGGGAGAGTCCCAGTGACCCAGAGATGGAGAAGCGAAGGAAATCAATCATTTTACTGTTTGTTATATCCGGCAATTTTATCCTGTTATGGGCAGTGTTTCTGTTAAATTCTGTGGTTGAACGATTGTATTCGTTAAACGTTATTCGTGTATCTCTACCTCAATATGTACAGGAAATGGGATCAATGCTTCAGCTCCTGAGTTGCTGCACCAACACATGTATTTATGCCGTGACCCAGACGAAATTCAGAGAGGAGTTGAAGAATGTGGTGAAATATCCCTTTACTGTAATTGTTAAATGCATTAAATAATAAGAATCACACAATGTTTTTGGCGGGTGTTCTGCCCAATCCGCTCATCTCTGTGGTACACACACAGTGAGGCCTGTTTTCATCTTTCACCGCGCGGAGTCAGCGACTAACAAAAATGGTAGTGGTGGTGAAGTCCACGGAGATCAGTCCCGTTGGACTCCTTCAGGTTTTATCCCCGCTAAGACGTCTGCTGCGGTCTAAAACGGGTTTATAATGCTCCCGACCGCCAGGCTCGTGTCGGATGTGTTTACCCAAAGGGAGCGGCACGGGGAAGGTGGCTCTGTTACTTTTCAGTCCACGGGCGGGTCGCTCAGTCCCCAGCACTCCCAGGGAAAGCTGGGGGGAAATGGCCTGGGACCAAACAACAGCCAGGGAGGGAAGGTTTCAAAGGCTCAAAGGTCAGTGCTTTCATCCTTTTGCAGGCTCCTTGTGTTTTTCTCCCAGTGGGGTTTAACCTGAGCAGCCCCAGCACCTGGTGATAGCGACGGATCCTTGTTTCAGATAATCTACCTTTGGGATTAAAGGGTCTCCTGCAGACGGAGTATATGCCAGTGACATTCACCACTGTAACGTTCCTTTGTAAATTTGCCTGAACAATGCGGTGAGCTGCAGGATGAAGTGTTCCCCGCACACACTCGACACACATTAAACTCAGCTCCTCCTCACTCTCTGCAAAATCTCCGAGCTAAATATAGGCCATAATATGCAGTGTTCAGGGAGGGTGGTAACGAGCTTTGTTGCTAGGTATTGCAGTATGTGTGATGTAATAAAGCGGGGAAACTCGCATGACATTGTGCCTGAGTATTGTGACATCACAGACCTGCCCTTCTGACCAAGCCCTGGTCTGTGGTTGACCCAGAATCGCATTTCAGACATCCCTTCTCCTTCACCCATCACCTTACAAAGAGTTACTTAATGTCTGCAGCACAGAAATAGGCCATTCGGTGCTCGCGGCTGCAAACTGGTCTGAGGCCGTTCCCCTGAGGTTTCCCTGGGGGTGCTGAGTGTTAGCAGCCCATCTGCCTGTGGACTGCAAATTTACAGAGCGACCTTCCCCACCCCGACCCTTTCGGCTCAGCAGAGCATGTCAGAGCTTAATCTATCACCACATCCTGATCTTAAACGTAGTGCACAAAGAGAGTGGTAAATTTGGGAACGTAGAGAAAGTGAGATTCAGTGGTAAGTCCGGGGTGAGTCTGGCTGAGTATTAGCTGTAAAAAGGGACATTTAGATTAACGTTTTGAATTTAACTTCGAACTTTAAAAACAGAAGTTAGCAGAAACTGCCTGTTAGTGGTAGTTAACTATCAGTCAGCTGTAAGTGTTAGTCTTAAATATGTGCTAATTACTGCGAGCAATGGGCATGGAGCTGAGACAGCATTTGTAACTTGTGTGTGGCTCCAACGGTATAAAACTAAACACTAACTGCTGATTCACAGTGTGTTCTGCATAGTGATATTAAACGGAATTTGGTGAGAGTTTGAATGTGAACAGTGGTTGAAGGAGGTGCTGCTTTGGCCTCCAAAATACAGCAGGTAGATGAACGTTTGGAGAGTATTAACTTTTTTCTCGAAGCTTGGTACACACTAAGACCTGGGAGCAATAAAATACTTTATTAAATTAATAATTTAACTATAATTATTAATTAATTAATATAATTATAAATAACCATTTGAATAAAAACTAAGTAATTAAAATAATTCAGTGTGTCAATAAGCAAATAATTTATAAAAAATAACTAAAGGTGGCAGGGTAGGCAATGAGTCGAGACTGTAATGTGTGTGAGTTTGTGGACATCAAATCTGTCCCACATTCCCACATCTGCAGGAAATGTCTATGCTTTATTCTCTCTGGCTCAGAATAATTGGCCTGGAGTGCGAGTTCGACACACTCTGAAACACACAGGAGAAGTGATTTAATCCAGAAAACAGTCACATCCCACAGAAAAGCGCAGGTTCAGTAAAGTCCGTGTGTGATTGGGTGCCGTGTAGCGAGAACTGAGGAGCGGCTGAGAATGAGACACTGCTCTTGCCCAACGAAACGGATAATGATTGCGTGGAGGACATCCACAATACATACCAAGGTACGTGGCTCAGAAGGTTGTCCACAGACAGAGATAGTAAGAAATATTAAACAATTACTTTGCATCAGTATTTATCAGGGAGTCAATACAGGTGGACATGACATTGGATGATATTAGAAATGAAATAACTGCATTTAAAATAACAAGAGGAAAATATTATGTAAACTAATCAAACCGAAAATGGATAAAATGCCGGCTTCGGACAAATTACATCAAGGGAAGAGATAACAGAGGCATTAATAAACATATTTAATATTTTGTTAGAATAAAGTGCAGTGCCGGAGGATTGGCAGATACCTAATGTAATACCCATTTTTAAGAAATGAGGTAGAACGTGACTGAGGAACTATAGTCCGGTCAACTTAACGTCGTTGGGAGGAAAAATAATGGATTCCCTACTAAAGGAGAAAGTGGAAGAACAACTGGAAACCAAAAATGAATAGTCAGCATGGATAAGAAAAGCGAAAGTCTTGAATTGACCAAATTCTTTGAATTTTTCGAAGAAGTAACAGATAGCGTAAACTAACGTAATGTAGTAGATGTAATTTATCTAGATTTCCAAAGGCCTTCGATAAGATACCCCATAATAGACTGAAAGGGCAAATCACAAATTTTAATTCCAATTAATAATAATAATTGTGATTTTTTGAAATGGAGTTAACAGATTTTTAAAATAGATCCCACAGCCTGTTTTTCAGTCTGTGGGAAGCATGTGTGGGATGCCTTCCGCAGAGGGTCAGATGTTCCAATGCATAGACCAAAGGCCTTGGGAGCTGGGCACAGACACAGATAACATAGAATTTGAATTCTGTAATAAGATACAAGTTAAATAAAAAGAATCATAACAACATGTATCCTGAATTACTAATTAAAGTATATAGAGGCCAGATTGGAGGAAGCAACCTACCAGATAAACATGTATTAATCAATCAGCACATATTAATTGTAACTTGTGTAATTAAGTAAGACTATAATCTGAAACTGTATAAAATAAGATGTCTCTGTCAGTTTCTCTGAGCATTCATTCAAGGATAGCTCACCTGCCAGCTTGTATCTTTTATTAATAAAAACTGCATTTACTTTAAGACTAACGGACTCCGAGTGGTGGTTTGAAGTTAACTCTAACAACGTGGCGCAGTCAGCAGGATCTACTGGACGGGCAGATTAGACTCAAAAAGCCAAACCAACCGAATAACGAGTGAGTAGAGAATTACCTTGAGAAATTCTCCTCGCAAAGTAACGAGAGATCCAACGAATCTGAGGTAGAGTCCATGCAGCCAGTAAATCCAGTTGAGGGGCGCGTCAGGACACTGTAAATAAATACTGTAAGTTTTGGTACAATAAGTACGTATACAGGAAAAAAGCCTCAGTGTAAATAGTCCCGCATAAGTAAAAGCGGAAAAACAACACAAGGTAAAAAGCCTTGGTTTAAAAAGTTCTGCTTAATAAAGATGGTAAAACAGGAACTGGGGAAACAGCCCCAATGTATGAAATGGCAAATGAATCTGCCAAGGCCCTTGGAGGGCTGAGGTATAAACTACCAGAAGAGTTTCTGAGAGATAAATCTGAAAAGGTCATGAAGATGATTAAGGCAGGATATGATGAAGGGAAAAAGATCATTTTAACAGCCGGAAAGATGAATAGAAAGATACCCGAAGGTGAGATGGACAGAGAATGTGACAAAAGACAACAGGATTTAAGTATAAAAATAGATATAATTGACAGAAGGGAATGGACAGAGGAATTTGGCCCAAATTTGTATCCCCCACTAACAGGGTTATGATTGAGACCTGAGGAAAATAAAGTATTGATTGGGGTCCAGAAGGCTCGCTTAGTAGATAGTTTTCGGAAGTCCATAACAAAAACTGTTAGTGACTTTCTTAAGTGAAGTATGGATACAAAAATAGAGCCGGCCAAACAATAAGCTTTGTTGAATGAAGAGAGATTTTTGTGAATGTCTGTCTTTGAATGAAAGTGCTTGTGTGATTTTGGACTTCGGAATATTTGAGGTGGGAATTAATGAATTTTTCAGGTGTCTGGAAGCCTGCTTCAGAAAGTGGTAGAGCTGTCTGTTGTTATGGCCCCACCCACTTTTTCAGACAGAGTGAATTTGTTTTAACCCTTTGCAGTGTTGTCCTGTATGAAGGAAGTTTTAAGAAAGTGTGAACCTAGAATTGAATGACATTTTAATTTAGAAACCCAGGTGTGGATTTATTCAGATGATATGTTATGGTGCTAGGAAATGCACAAATGATAGGTTTGTTGAGCAAAAGATTAAAAATGTGTGGTCCCGATGGTTTTAAAAAAAATTTTCGACACTCTCCCTTGTCAAAAGAAAACATGTAATCATAGTCTAGGAATGAGATAAAGAACGGAGAAGGGAAATTGTAATGCCTTAAAAAAAGAATCCTGCGTGGGTGTCTCAAGACTGCGGGCTTGGGAAGTACGCCCCATATTTCTTTGTGTAAAATCTTGATGCGAAAGCTTCGAGCTCAGTAAAAAGATTTTTAAATAAAAGATTGGCATATTTGAATTGGGATTTTGAGATATTTCTGGTGATTCTCCTTGATAAACATTTTGGTTGTATTGGAAAATCTTGGGTTTGGAAGACTTTTAATAAAAGTAAATATACTGTGTCAGAAGCTGAAGCTTAAAAAGATTAAATTTATGAGATACTGTATCACAAAATTGAAGTTATAGCGCAAAAGATTCGAGTTTTTGATGTTCAGCTTCTAAAACAGAAGTTAGGCACATAATTATAAAACAAGTACTTTGCATTCTGTGATCTGTGAATCACTATAAAGCATAAATGATAAGTCCGATTAAAAAACAGTATTACCATATTTGACATTTCATAATCCAACAATAAATACAAATACTACAAAAGGTGAGCAGAAATTAGGATGGGAGCAGTGAAGAGTTAATTTTGTTCTGAAGATTTCAAGTACCACTGTTTAAGAAAATACACAACAAAATGAAATACATTTAACATAAAAAGTTAAATCTGATCTCTTAAAAAAAAACTATAATGTTTGGAAACAATATAGAAATACTTTCAGGGATCAGGTCAAACTCCTGGGCAAGTGGGGAGCTATCTGCGAAAGTGTAAAAGGAATTTTGAAAAAAATTAAATGTTAAAACGGCAGACTTTAGCAGTTTAGAACAAAGGAAAATATAAGTTGAACTTGTGACTTCAGATACAGTGATTGAAGAACCACAGAAAGTGAGACGTAAAGGCTTTGAAACTGAAACATTTGAGATAACGGAAAGCAGGATTTAAAGTAAATCCCAAAAAGGCACAAATCGGACAAGCTGTGGTACAGTACCTGGGACACGAAATATCCCAAGGAACTCGGATCATGTCCAATGACAGGAAGGAGGACATTAGGATTATGCCCCGACCAAAACCAGCCTGAGGGGTGTGTTAGGTACTGGGGTTCTTTAGCTATTGCAGGAATTTTGTGCCTAACCACAGCAATTGCAGAACCAATACAGTGGCTAGTGAAAGGAAAATCCGGTTGAAATGAAAATGGTAAGACTCTAACTAAAACCTGGAATATCCAGGATGTGTTTTATCAACAGAATGTAAACGTGATCATCACCGTCCTTCCGATTCTACAAAGACAAGCTACAAGGCCGCCCCGAGGGGGCCCAGAAGCATTTAACCACAGCGGAGCGCACAACAACTACATAAAGCAGCCTCTAGAGGGCGGCATCTAAGTGTCAGGAGCGTTTGATTTAAGCCATAAGATAAGTGTGTAAAAAATGTTACCTGAATATTGTAAACCAGGGGAATTAATCTTGGGAAATTGCGTGGTAGTTAAATCTGGAACAGAAGTAATGTTGTTATTTGACAATGTGCAGCATGAAATGTTACCTGTGAGCATAAATTAATCAGCCCTATACCTGCCAGAAAAAATTAGCCACAAGACTAAAGCGGTGTAAATACGATTGCTAGACACAATCCTGAGAATAGCTAGTGACACATCAGGAGCAAGGGAGAAACACAAGAAGCGGAGACACAAAGAAGGAAGACAGAGGAGATTTACATCGAATGACGTATTAACTTTACAGGGTCATTTCTAGTAGATGCACCAGATAGACAGGCGATCAAGGCAGGTGTAGATAGCTTGAGGGGAACATCGGAGGTACTAATCAGGAAACAGCCCAGGATTGGGATAGAATCTTCAGAGTTAGGATCTAAAAAATCCCAAAAAATGCTAGAGGCTGTATCCGTATTGGAAGGCCATGCACGAACAATTAATGAGCAAAATAAGCAGGAATTGAGAGGACGATGCCGAGGACAGGAAAAGAGACACATGTCATGCCTATGGTAGATGGATGATTGGTCAGGTGAGACACAATATGGATCAGATACAAACCGGGCGAGTTACAGGTTCAATAAATAGCACCCAGTTGAAAGAAATGGCACAGCACACTGGGCCATTAGATGCATGCACCCTGAAACATAGAAACATAGAAACATAGAAAAAGGTTGCAGGAATAGACCATTCGCCCCTTCGAGCCTGCACCAACATTCAATAAGATCATGGCTGATCATTCACCTCAGTACCCCTTTCCTGCTTTCGCTTCGTACCCCTTGATCCCTTTACCTTAAGGGCCATATCCAACTCCCTCTTGAATATATCTGATGAACTGGCATCAACAACGTTCTGCGGAAGAGAATTCCACACGTTAACAACTCTCTGAGTGAAGAAGTGTCTCCTCATCTCGGTCCTAAATGGCTTATCCCTTGTCCTTAGCCTGTGACCACTTATTCTGGACTTCCCCAACATCGGGAACGTTCTTCCCGCGTCTAACTTGCCCAGTCCCATCAGAATTTTATGTTTCTGAGGTCCCCTCTCATTCTTCTAAACTCCAGTAAATACAGACCCAGTCGATCCTATCTCTCCTCATATGTAAGTCCTGCCATTCCGGAAATCAGTCTGGTGAACCTTCGCTGCACTCCCTCAATAGCAAGAATGTCCTTCCTCAGATTAGAACAAAACTGAACACAGTATTCCAGGTGAGGCCTCACCAAGGCCCTGTACAGCTGCAGCAAGACCGCCCTGCTGCTATATTCAAATACCCAAGATATGGGGCCAACATGCTATTTGCCTTCTTTCTGTCTGCTGCACCTGCATGCCAACCTTCAATGACTGATGTACCATGACACCCGGATCTCGTTGCACTTCCTCTTTTCATAATCTGCCGCCATTCAGATAATATTCTGCCTTCGTGTTTTTGCCACCAAAATGCATAAACTCACATTTATCGTTATTACACGACATCTGCCACGCAATTGCCCACTCACCTAACCTGTCCAAGTCACCCTGCAGCCTCTTAGCATCCTCCTCACATATCACATCGCCATCCAGCATAATGTCATCTGCAAAATTGGAGATATTATACACAATTCTTTCATCCAATTGATTGATGTATATTGTAAATTGCTGGGGTCCCAGCACTGAGCCCTGCGGCACCCAACTAGTCACTGCCTGCCATTGTGAAAAGGACCCGTTTATCCCGACTCTGTCAACCAGTTCTCTATCCACATCAATACATTACCTCCAAAGCCATGTGCTTTAATTTTGCACACCAACCTCTTGTGTGGGACCTTGTCAAAAGTCTTTTGTAAGTCCCACTACACCACATCCACTGGTTCTCCCTTGTCCACTCTACTAGTTACATCCTTACAAAATTCTAAAAGATTTGTCAAGCATGATTTCCATTTCATAAATCAATGTTTATTTGGACCGATCCTGATAGTGCTTTCCAAATGTGCTGCTATTTCATCTTTAATAATTGATTCCAACATTTTCCCCACCACTGTTGTCAGGGTAACTGGTCTGTAATTACCAGTTTTCTCTCTCCCTCCTTTTTCAAAATGTCGTGTTACAATCGCTACCCTCCAGTCCATACGAACTGATCTAGAGTCGATGGACTGTTAGAAAATGATCACCAATGCATCCACTATTTCTAGGGATACTTCCTTAAGTATTCTGGGATGCAGATCATCAGGCCCCGGGGATTTATCGGCCTTTAGTCCCATCAATTTTCCGAACATAATTTCCCACAAATAAGGATTTCCTTCAGTTCCTGCTTCTCACTAACCCCTCGGTCATGTACTATTTACAGAAGGTTATGCATGTCTTCCTTCGTGAATGCAGAGCCAAAGTATTTGTTTAACTGGTCTACAATTTCTTTGTTCCCCATTATAAATTCACCTGAATCTGACTGCAAGGGACCTACGTTTGCCTTCACTAATCTTTTTCTCTTCACATATCTATAGAAGTTTTTATGTTCCTAGCAAGCTTCCTCTCATACTCTATTTTCTTCCTCCGAATTAAACCCTTTGTCCTCCTCTGCTGAATTCTAAATTTCTCCCCGTCCTCAGGTTGATGCTTTTTCTGACCAATTTATATGCCTCTTCCTTGGATTTAACACTATCCTTAATTTCCCTTGTTAGCCACGGTTGAGCCACCTTTCCCGTTTTATTTTTTTACTCCAGACAGGGATGTCCAATTGTTGAAGTTCATCCATGTGATTTTAAATGTTTTCCATTGCCTATCTGCCGTCAAGCCTTTAAGTATGATTTCCCAGTCTATTCTAGCCAATTCATGTCTCATGCCGTCGAAGTTACCTTTCCTTCAGTTCAGGACCCCAGTCTCAGAATTAATTGTTTCACTCTCCACATTAACAAATATTTCTACCTTATTATGGTTACTCTTCTCCAAGGGGCCTCGCACAACAAGATTGCTAATTAGTCCTTTCTCATTACACATCAACCAGTCTAGGATGGCCAGCCCTCTAGATGGTTCCTCGACATATTGGTCAAGTAAACCATCCCGAATACACTCCAGCAAATCCACCTGTACCGTATTGCTACCAGTTTGGTTAGCACAATCTATATATAGATTAAAGTCGCCCATGATAACTTCTGTACCTATATTGCACACATCCCTGCTTTCTTGTTTGATGCTGTCCCCAAATTCACTACTATTGTTTGTTGATACACAACTCCCACTAGCGTTTTCTTCCATTTGATATTCCGCAGCTCCACCCACACAGAATCCACGCGAATGTCCTTCCTTACTATTGCGTTAATTTCCTCTTCAACCAGCAACGGCACCCCACCTCCTTTTCCTTTCTGTCTATCCTCCCTGATTGGTGAATATCCCTGGATGTTGCGTTACCAGCCTTCGTCACCCTGGAGCCATTTCTCCGTGATGCCAATTACATCAAATTCATTAATTGCTGCCTGTACAGTTAATTTGTCCACCTTATTACGAATACTCCTCGCATTGAGGCACAGTGCCTTCAGGCTTGTTATCTTGACACATCTTGCCCCTTTATAATTTGGCTGCAATGTGGCCCTTTTTTATTTTTGCCTTGGGTTTCTCTGCCGTCCACCTTTACTTTTCAACCCTCATTTTACTTCCCTCTGTCTCCCTGCACAGGTTCCCATCCCACTGCCGTATTAGTTTAACCACTCCCCAACAACACGAGCAAACTCTCCCCCGTGGACATTGGTTCTGCCCAGGTGCAGAGCGTCTGGTTTCCACTGGTCCCAGCTCCCCCTGAAACGGTTCCAATGTCCCAGGAAATTGAATCCCTCCATTCTGCACTGCTCATTCATCTGAGCTATCCTGCGATTCCTACTCTGACTAGCAGGTGTCAGTGGTAGCTATCCTGAAATTGCTACCTTTGATGTCCTATTTGTTAATTTAGCTCCAGGCTCCCTAAATTCAGCTCGTAATTCCTCAGACAGAGTGAGTCAGACTCAAACACAAACACATAAAGAGCTCTCTTAACACAGAGAGTGAGAGGCACAGAAACATTGCATAACCCCATCTCTTTGTCAGTTGAGAATGCTATAAAGTTATCGACATGTACAGATTCAACAGAATACATTCGCGTATTACTGAGCAGGTTGGGAGGAAATCGGTTTCAATTTAAAGATTTACCAAGAGTGGGGTATCGAACCCACGCAGCTATACACCCATTGGATTTTATGTCCAACGCCTAAACCACTCGGCCATCCTGGTTTTGGCTATAGTCGGATTTTGTGAGAATATGGGCTGCAGCTCCACTCTCACAGACATAGGTTTTTAATGAGCATTTTCAAATATTGATAGTAATATTGACACAGGGGCAACTCTCCCAATATTTTTAGAGTAATGCTCTGGGAACTTTCACATCCACCCGAGGGTGCAGACGGAGCTTCAATTTAACATTTCATCCGAAAGTCAACAGCTTCAACAATGCAAAATTGCCCAAGTGCTGCACTTGAGTGTCAGCCAAGATTATATGCTCAAGTCTCAGGAGTTGGACTCACACACACAACCTCCTGATTCAGCCGAGAATGCTGCCACTGAACCAAAGCCGATACCAAAGCTCACATCCGTATTACTTTCCCCAAATCTTTTTATAAAGTTCCAGGACATTTTGAAGTAATATACAACATTTTGAAAAAGCTCCACCCTCGTCAGGGAATTGAACCCCGACCTCACGCGTGACAGGAAGGGATATTAACTACTACACTAACGAGGAACTGACGCGTATTTGTTTTGTTAGAACAGGAATCGAGCTGTGAACAGAACTGGACACCATGAGAAGTCGATAGGCACATTGAGAGACAGAGACAAACCGACAAACAGGGAGAGACAGACAGCGAGATAGAGACAACGTGAGGCAGAAAGTATGAGACTGAGAAGGAGAGGCAGACTGAGTGAGAAAAAGACTCAAACACACACATATACAGAGATGTGTGTGTGTGTGCTCTTTAAAGAGAGAGAGGGAAAGAGTGAGAGAAAGACAGTGACAAAGACATTGACAAAGAGAGAGACCGAGAAAGAGTGAGCGACAGATAGAGAGATAGACAGAGATATAAACAGAAAATGATGGAAATACTCAGCAGGTTAGAGACAGGAACTAACAGAGACAGGCAAAGAGAGAGACAGGTGGAGACATGGACAGAGAGAGATGATGGGAATGAGAGAGACAGTCAGACAGAGAGACTGAGAGAATCCCATTGGAACAGAACTGGACATCGTGAGAAAGAGACATATATGTTGAGAGACAGGGAAACAGGGAGAGACAGACAGCGAGATAGAGACAAAGAGAAACAGAGACTTTGAGACTGAGATGGAAGGTCAGACGGAATAACAGAAAGACTCAAACACATACATATACAGAGATGTGTTTGTGTGCTCCATAAAGAGAGGGGCAAATAGTGATGGAATGACAGGGACAAAGACAGGGACAAAGAGAGAGATAATTCATAGAATGCATACGGGACTATTTCATAGAACAGTATGTAACAGAGCCTACAAGGGAGCAAGCCATCTTGGATCTGGTCCTGTGTAATGATACAGGAAAAATAAACGATCTCCTCGTAAAAGATCCTCTCGGAATGAGTGATCACAATATGGTTGAATTTGTAATACAGATTGAGGATGAGGAAGTTGTATCAGAAACGAGGTTACGATGCTTAAACAAAGGGGACTACAGTGGGATGAGGGCAGAGTTGGCTAAAGTAGACTGGAAACAAGGACTAAACAGTGGCACAATTGAGGAACAGTGGAGGACTTTTAAGGATCTCTTTCATAATGCGCAAAAAAAATATATTCCATTGAAAAGAGGGGCGGCTAGAGAAGTGATAACCAGCCGAGGATAACCAAGGAAATAAAGGAGAGTATCAAATTAAAAAACAATGCGTATAGGGTGGTCAAGGTTTGTGGGAAACTACAAGATTGGGAACATTTTAAATGACAGCAAAGAATTATTAAGAAAGCAATAAAGAAAGGAAAGATAGATTACGAAAGTAACTGGCGCAAAATATAAAAACAGATAGTAAAAGCTTTTACCGATATATAAAATGGAAGAGAGTGACTAAGGTAAATGTTGGTCCCTCAGAAGATGAGAAGGGAGATTTAATAATGGGAAATGTGGAAATGGCTGAGACCTTAAACAATTATTTTGCTTCCGTCTTCACAGTGGAAGACACAAAAACAATGCCAAAATTTGCAGGCCACAGGAATGTGGAAAGGGAGGACGTTGAGACAATCACTATCACTAGGGGAATAATGCTGGACAGGCTAATGGGACTGAAGGCAGACAAGTCCCCTGGTCATGATGAAATACATCCCAGGGTGTTAAAAGAGATGGCTGAAGTTATAGCAGATGCATTCGTTATAATCTACCAAAATTCTCTGGAATCTGGGGAGGTACCAGCGGATTGGAGAGCAGCTAATGTAACGCCTCTGTTTAAAAAAACGGGGCAGGCAAATGGCAGGTAACTATAGGCCCGTTAGTTGAACATCTGTAGTGGGGAAAATGCTTGAAACTATCATTAAGGAAGAAATAGCGGGACATCTAGATAGGAATAGTGCAATCAAGCAGACGCAGCATGGATTCATGAAAGGGAAATCATGTTTAACTATCTTACTGGAATTCTTTGAGGCTATAACGAGCATGGTGGATAGAGGTGTACCGATGGATGTGGTGTATTTAGATTTCCAAAAGGCATTGGATAAGGTGCCACACAAAAGGTTACTACAGAAGACAAAGGTACGCGGAGTCAGAGGAAATGTATTAGCATGGATAGAGAATTGGCTGGCGAACAGAAAGCAGAGAGTCGGGATAAATGGGTCCTTTTCTGGTTGGAAATCGGTGGTTAGTGGTGTGCCACAGGGATCAGTGCTGAGACCACAACTGTTTACAATATACATAGATGACCTAGAAGAGGGGACAGAGTGTAGTGCAACAGAATTTGCAGATGACACTAAGACTAGTGGGAAAGCGGGTTGTGTAGAGGACTCAGAGAGACTGCAAGGAGATTTGGATAGGTTAAGCGAATGGGCTAAGGTTTGGCAGATGGAATACAATGTCGGAAAGTGTGACGTCATCCACCTTGGGAAAAAAACAGTAAAAGGGAATATTATTTGAATGGGGAGAAATTACAACATGCTGTGGTGCAAAGGGACCTGGGGGTCCTTGTGCATGAATCCCAAAAGGTTAGTTTGCAGGTGCAGCAGGTAATCAGGAAGGCAAATGGAATATTGGCCTTCATTGCGAAAGGGATGGAATACAAAAGCAGGGAGGTCTTGCTGCAACTGTATAAGGTATTGGAAAGGCTGCACCTGGAGTACTGCGTGCAGTTTTGTTCACCTTACTTAAGGAAGGATATACTAGCTTTGGAAGGGGTACAGGGACGATTCACTAGGCTGATTCCAGAAATGAGGGGGTTACCTTATGATGATAGATTGAGTAGACTGGGTCCTTACTCCTTGGAGTTCAGAAGGATGAAGGGTGATCTTAGAGAAACATTTAAAATCATGAAAGGGATAGACAAGATAGAGGCAGAGAGATTGTTTCCACTGGTCGGGGAGACTAGTACTATGGGGCACAGCCTCAAAATGCGGAGGAGGCAATTTAAAACCGAGTTGAGAAAAAATTTCTTCTCCCAGAGGGTTGTGAATCTGTGGAATTCTCTGCCCAAGGAAGCAGTTGAGGCTAGCTCATTGAATGTTTTCAAGTCAAAGATAGATAGATTTTTAACCAATAAGGGAATTAAGGATTACGGGGAGAGAGCGTGTAAGTGGAGCTGAATCCACGACCAGATCAGCCATGATCTTATTGAATGGCGTGGCAGGCTCGAGTGCCAGATGGCCTACTCCTGTTCCTAATTCTTATGTTCATATGTTCTTATGTTCAAAGGGGGAGACAGATAAAGAGAAAGACAGATATAGAGAGAGATAGAGACAATAATTCGGTTCTGTCTTTACAAAGGAAGATACAAAAAACCTTCAAAATGTACGAGGGGACTGTGAGTCTAGTGAGAATGAGGAACTGAAAGATATCCTTATTGGCGGGAAATTGTGTTAGGGAAATTGATGGGAATAAAGGCCGATAAATCCCTGGGTCCTGATAGTCTGCATCCCAGAGTACTTAAGGAAGTGGTCCCAGAAATAGTGGATGCATTGGTGATCATTTTCCAACAATCTATCGACTCTGTATCAGTTCCTATTGACTGGAGGGTAGCTAATGTGATGGCACTTTTTAAAAAAGGAGGGAGAGAGAAAGCGGGTAATTATAGATCGGTTAGCCTGACATCAGTAGTGGGGAAAATGTTGGAATCAATCATTAAGGATGAAATAGCAGCCCATTTGGAAAGCACTGACAGGATCGGACCGAGTCAGCATAGATTTATGAAAAGGAAATCATGCTTGAGGAATCTTATGAAATCTTTTGAGGATGTAACGAGTAGAGTGGACAAGGGAGAACCAGTGGATGTGGTGTATTTGGACTTTCAATAGGCTTTTGACAAGGTCCCGCACAAGAGATTGGTGCACAAAATCCAAGCGCATGGTATTGGGATTAATGTACTGACGTGGATAGAGAACTGGTTGACAGACAGGAAGCAGAGAATCGGGATAAACAGGTCTTTTCACAATGGCAGGCAGTTACTAGTGAGGTGCCGCAGGGCTCAGTGCTGGGACCCCAGCTCTTTACAATATACATTAACGATTTGGTTGAAGGAATAGAGTGTAATATCTCCAAGTTTGCAGATGACACTAAACTGGGCTGCGGTGCGAGCTGTGAGGAGGATGCTAAGAGGCTGCAGGGTGACTTGGACAGATTAGGTGAATGGGCAAATATATGGCATATGCAGTATAATGTGTATAAATGTGAGGTTATCCATTTTGGGGGCAAAAACACGAAGGCAGAATATTATCTGAATGGAGGCAGACTAGAAAAAGGGGAGGTGCAACGAGACCTGGGTATCATGGTTTATCAGTCACTGAAAGTGGGCACGCAGGTACAGCAGGCGGTAAAGAAGGCAAATGGCATGCTGGCATTCATAGCTAGGGGATTTGAATATAGGAGCAGGGAGACCTTACTGCAGTTGTACAAGGCCTTAGTTTTGGTCTCCTAGTCTGAGGAAGGACGTTCTTGCTATTGAGGGAGTGCAGCAAACCAGTTGCCAAACAGTTCTCTATTCACGCCAGTACATTAATCCCAATACCATGCGCTTGGATTTTGTGCACCAATCTCTTGTGCGGGACCTTGTCAAAAGCCTATTGAAAGTCCAAATACACCACATCCACTGGTTCTCCCTTGTCCACTTTACTCGTTACATCCTCAATAAATTCCAGAAGATTCATCAAGCATGATTTCCATTTCATAAATCCATGCTGACTCAGTCCGATATTGTCAACAGACTGATTCCCGGGATGGCAGGACTGTTATATGAGGAGAGATTGGATCAACTGGGCCTTTATTCACTGCCGTTTAGAATGATGAGAGGGGATCTCATAGAAATATATACAATTCTGACGGGACTGTACAGGTTAGATGCGGGAAGAAAGTTCTCGATATTCGGGAAGTCCAGAACCAGGGGACATAGTCTTAGGATAAGGGGTAGGCCATTTAGCACTAAGATGAGGAGAAACTTCTTCATTCAGAGAGTTGCTGACCTGTGGAATTCCCTGCCGCACAGAGTTGTTGATGCCAGTTCATTGGAGATATTCAAGAGGGAGTTAGATATGGCCCTTACGGATAAGGGGGTCAAGGGGTATGGAGAGAAAGCAGGAAAGGGGAACTGAAGGAATGGTCAGCCATGAACATGTTGAATGGCGGCGCAGGCTCAAAGGGCCGAATGGCCTAATCCTGCAGCTATTTTCTATGTTTCTATGTTTCTAAAACTGAAAATGATGAAAATACTCATCAGGTTAGAGACAACGACAAAGTGAGACAGGCAAAGACATGGGCAGAGATGATGGGAAAGAGAGAGACAGTCAGACAGAGATTCTGAGAGAATCCTATTGGAACAGACGTGGGCACCATGAGAAAGAGACAGATTGAGAGACAGAGACAAACAGAGAAACAGGCACAAACAGAGTGAGTCAGAGAGAGGCAGACTCAGACTCAAGCACACAAACACATGCACAGCTCTCTAAAGACAGAAAGGCAGAGACTGAGATACACAGATACATTTCACAATTTCATTTCATGATCGGCTCAGAGTGTCACAGAGTAACAGAGTATTGTTGATTCAACAGATGAAACTCAGGTATCACTGATCAGCATGGGGGGAAATCAGTGATAAATTAAAGAGATTCGAGGAGTGAGGTACGAAATCTCGTGGGAAAATCCCATTGAATTTTAAGGCCAACGCCTTTACCACTCGGCCATCCTGGTCCTTCCAGTGTTTCGATTCTGTCTCTGTGAGAATCTGGGCTTCAACTCCACCCCACAGACACACACATACACATCGGGTTTCAGTGAGCATTTAGGAACATTTTTTGTAATATTGACACGGGGGCAACTCTCCTATTCTTTTTCGAGTAATGCTGTGATCCACCCGAGGGTGCAGACGGAGCTTTAATTTAAAATTTCTTCTGAAAGTCAACAGCTTCAACAATGCAAAATTCCCCAAGTACTGCACTTGAGTGTCTGCCAAGATTATCTGCTCAAGTCTCAGGAGTGCGACTTAAACACACAAACTCCTGATTCAGTCGAGAATACCGCCACTGAAACAAAGCCGATACAAAGTTCACAACCGTATTATTTTCATCAAATCTTTTTAAAAAGTTCCATGACATACCAAATTCATGGTGATGATTTATACAGACAGTTGCACATACACAGATATATATATAAATACAGATAGACAGACACAGACACACACACACATAGGCAAAAATATACTCGCACCAACGGACATGTACAGATGTCTTCGACATATAGAGGGATAGACAGGCTGAATCACTGTCGCAACTTTGGCTGATTTTTGCGTTTTTCTATACTTAAGTATCGTGAATATTACAGTTGAATTAAAATTATTTTAAAAATGACAGTTTTGAAAGGTGTGGGACGTTATTCCATCAATCTCAGGTTGAGTTTTGCAAAGACCTGGTTAAATTGTGAAATGGAATGAAAAATGCTGAGAATCGTAGTCGGCAGGATTCGACCTTCAGGGGTAAAATACGATGGATTTTTTAGCTCATCGCTGTAACCTCTTGGCCACGACTACTGACTCGTTATTTATTTAAATGTTACACAGATAAAACTCAGTCATCCACCTCTCTGCAGCAGATGACACAGAATTCTGAAAAAAATCTCCTCTTCCTGTATTTTTACTATTCTGTATTGCACTGGAACTTTTTAATATGAATCTATACCAAGAAACAGAAGTAAAATCCTGCATTTTGAAAAAGCTTCCTGTCCGTTGGGGAATTGAAACCCTGTCTTCTACATAACAGGCCGGGATACTACGCACTATACCAATGAATGTGGGTTTAGTCAAAGCAGGAATCGAACTGTGAGGAGAACTGGCCTCCATGAGAAGTAGAGAGACACATTGAGAGACAGAGACAAACCGACAAACAGGGAGAGACAGACAACGAGATAGAGAGAACGAGAGACAGAAACTGTGAGACTCAGAAGGAGAGGCAGACGCAGTGAGAAAAAAACTCAAACACATACATATACAGAGATATGTGTGTGTACTCTATAAAGAGAGAGAGGGAAAGAGTGAGACAAAGACAGTGTTAATGACAGTGACAAGGACAGAGACAGATAGAGAGAGAGCGACAGATAGAGAGAGAGACAAAGATATAAACAGACAATGATGGAAATACTCAGCAGTTTAGAGACAGGAACTAACAGCGACAGGCAAAGGAGACAGATAGGCAGAAACATAGACAGACAGAGATGATGGGAAAAAGAGAGACAGTCAGACAGAGTGATTGAGAGAATCCCATTCGAACAGAACTGGACACCGTGAGAAAGAGACAGACACATTGAGCGACAGAGACAAACAGGGAAACAGGGAGAGACAGACAGCAAGATAGAGACAGAGAGAGACAGAAAGTTTCAGACTGAGAGGGAGGGTCAGACTGAGTGAGACAAAGACTCAAATACTTACATACACGGAGATGTGTTTGCGCGCTCCATAAAGAGAGGGAGGCAAATAGTGATGGAATGACAAGAAAAAGACAGAGACAAAGAGGGAGACAGATAGAGAGAAAGACAGATAGAGAGAGAGAGACACACACAGAAATAAGAACAGAAAATGATGGAATGACTCATCAGGCTAGAGACAGGGTCCAACACAGACAGAGATGATGGGAAATAGAGAGAAGGTCAGAGAGAGAGAATCCCTTTGGAACAGAATTGGACACAGTGAGAACGAGACAGAGGCAGACTTCGAGAGACAAAGACTCAAACACAGACACAGCTTTCGAAAGAGAGAGGCAGAGACTGAGCGACACGGATACATTTCATTATCTGCTCAGAGTATCACCGAAACATGCAAATGCAACAGATGTAAATCGGGTAACACTGAGCAGCATGGGAAATAATCTCTGTTTAATTAAACAATTACCAGGAGTGGGGTTCGAACCCACACAGTTATAAATCCATTGGATTTTAAGTCCAACACTTTAACCACTCGGCCATCCTGGTCCTGGCAGAAACGGGTTTTGTCTCTGTCAGAATTTGGGCTTCAACTCCATCCCCACAGAAACACATAGACACAGAGGGTTTCAGGGAGCATTTTCGAACATTTTTCGTGATATTGACACGGGGCAACTCTCCTATTATTTTTCGAGTAATGCTCTGGGACCTTTCACATCCATCCGAGGGTGCAGGCGGAGCTTTAATTTCACATTTCATCCGATGATCAACAGCTTCAACAATGCAAAATTCCCAGAGTAATGCATTTGAGTGTCAGCCAAGATGATGCGCTCAAGTCTCAGGAGAGGGACTTACACACACGACCTTTTGAATGGAGCCACTGAAACAAAGCCGATACCAAAGATCACAACCGTATTATTTTCCCCAAGTTTTTTTAAAAGTTCCAGGACATACCAAATTCTTGGTGATGATTTCCACAGACAGTTGCACATACACAGAGACATATATACAGATAGACATACACAGACACACACACACATAAAATAACCAAAAATATACACGCATCAACATAGAAACATAGAAATTAGTTGCAGGAGTAGGCCATTCGGCCCTTCCAGCCTGCACCACGATTCAATAAGATCATGGCTGATCATTCAACCTCAGTACCTATATCCTCCTTTCTCTCCATATCCCTTGATCCGTTGAGCCGTAAGGGCCATATCTGACTCCCTCTTCAATATATCTAACGAACTGGCTTCAACAACTTTCTGCGGTAGAGAATTCCACAGGTTAACCACTCTCTGAATGAAGCTGTTTCTCCTCATCTTGGTCCTAAAGGGCTTACCCCTTATTCTGAGACTGTGACCCCTGGTTCTCGAACTCCCCAGCAACAGAAACATTCTTCCTGCCTCTCACTTGTCCAATCTCGTCAGAATTTGATATGTTTCTATGAGATCCTCTCTCATTCTTCTAAACTCCAGTGGATACCAGCAGAGTTGATCCAGTCTATCCTCATATGTCAGTCCTGCCATCCCTGGAATCAAGCTGGTGAACCTTCGCTGTGCTCCATCAATAGCAAGGACGTCCTTCCTCAGATTTGGAGACCAAAACTAACACAATATTTAACGTGTGGCTTCACCAAGGCCCTGTACAACTGCAGGAAGACTTCCCTGCTCCTATATTCAAAGCACCTAGCTATGAAGGCGAACATGCCATTTGCCTTCTTCACTGCCTGTTGCGCTTGCATGCCCACTTTCAATGACAGATGTACCATGACACCCAGATCAAGATATACACAGAGTGCCTTAGACAAATAGACGGATAGGCAGGCAGGGTCACTGTCGCTGCTTTGGCTGGCTTTTGCGTTTTTCCGTCGAGAATGCTGCCACTGAACCAAAGCCAATGCAAAAGTTCACAACCGTATTATTTTCTCCAAGTCTTTTGAAAAAGTTCCAGGACATGCCAAATTCATGGTGATGATTTCCACAGACAGTTGCACATACACAGAGACATATATACAGATAGACAGACACAGAAACACACACACACACACACACACACATAACCAAAAATATACATGCACCAACGGACATGCACAGATGCCTTTCACATATCGAAGGATAGACAGGCTGAGTCACTGCTTTGGCTGATTTTTGCATTTTTCTATCCGTATGTATCGTGAATATTGCAGACTAGCAGAAATGTGAAAAAAATGTCAGTGTTGAAAGGTGTGGGACGTTATTCCATCTATCTCAGGATCAGTTTTGCCAAAACCTGGTTAAATTGTTAAATGGAATGAAAAATGCTGAGAATCGTAGTCGGCAGGATTCTAACCTACGCGCAGAAAACCCAAAGTATTTATAGTCCATCGCTTTAACCACTCGGCCACAATTACTGCATCTCTGGCACTTTAAATGTTACTCAGAAAAAATTCAGTCGTCCATCTCTGTGCAGCGGTCGGCAACAGAATCCTGAAAAAGTCTCCGTTTGCAAAAAATCTGGAAGAGGCAATCTCCTCTTGCTGTATTTTTACTGTTCTATATTGCTCTGGAACTTTTTAATAAAATCTATACAAAGAAACAGAAGTAAAATTCGACATTTTGAAAAAACTGCTGCGCCGTCGGGAAATTCAACCCAGTTCTCCCGCATAACAAGCGGGAATAATCACCACTATATGGACGACGGTACGGGTTGCGTTAGAGCAGTAATCGAGCTGTGAACAGAAGTCGACAGACACATTGATCGACAGAGACAAACCGACAAACAGGGATAGACAGACAGCGAGAGAGAGAGACAACGCGAGACAGAAAGGGTGAGACTGAAAAGTGAGGCAGACTCAGTGAGAAAAAGACTCAAACCCCTACATATAAAGAGAGAGAGGGAAAGAGTGAGAGAAAGACAGTGACAAGGAGAGAGACAGATAGAGAGAGAGCGACAGATAGAGAGAGAGACAGATATAAACAGAAAATGATGGAAATACTCAGCAGGTGAGAGGTAGAAAATACCAGCGACAGGCAAAGAGAGACAGATAGGCAGAAACATAGACAGACAGAGATTATGGGAAAGAGTGAGACAGCCAGACAGAGAGATTGAGTGAATCCCTTTCGAACAGAACTGGACACCGTGAGAAAGAGACAGACACATTCAGAACCAAAGACAAACAGGGAAACAGGGAGAGACAGACAGTGAGATAGAGACAAAGAGAGACAGAAAGTTTGAGACTGAAAGGGAGGATCAGACTGAATGAGAAAAAGACTCAAACACATACATACACAGAGATGTATTTGCGTGCTCCAAAAAGAGAGGGGGGCAAATAGTGATGGAATGACAGAGAAAAGGACAAGGGACAAAGAGAGAGAAAAAGAGGGAGACAGATAGAGAGAAAGACAGAAAATAATGGAAATACTTATCAGGTTAGAGACAGAGACAGGCAAGGACATGGACAGACAGAGATAATGGGACAGAGAGAGGCATTCAGACAGAGAGTCTGAGAGAATACCATTGCAACAGTACTAGACACCGTGAGAAAGAGACAGATTGAGAGACAGCGACAGACAGAGTGGGTCAGAGAGAGACAAAGTCTCAAACAGACAAACACATGCACAGCTCTCGAAAGAGAGAGAGAGCAGCAGAGACATTTCACAATTTCATTTCATGCTCAGAGTGTCACATAGTAACAGAAAACTGGAGATTCAGCAGATGAAAATCGGGTATCACTGAGCAGGATGGGAAAAATCTCTGTTTAATTAAGGAATTACCAGGAGTGGGGTTCGAACCCACGCGAGTATAAACCCATTAGATCTTAAGTCTAACGCTTTTACCACTCGGCCATCCTGGTCCTGAACCTGTCAGAGGTTGGACTCTGCGAGAATCTGGGCTTCAGCTCCAGACACATCGGATTTCAGGGAGCATTTACAAACATTTTTCGTTATATTAACACGGGCGCAACTCTCCTATTATTTTTCGACTAAGGCTCTGGGAACTTTCACATCCACCCGAGGGTGCAGATGGAGCTTCAATTTAAAATTTCAGCCGATGATCAACAGCTTCAACAATGCAACATTCCCCAAGTACTGCATTTGAGTGTCAGCCAAGATTATGGGTTCAAGTCTCAGGAGTGGGACTTACACACACAACCTCCTGATTCAGTCGAGAAAGGAGCCACTGAACCAAAACCGATACCAAAGTTCACAACTGTATTATTTTACCCCAAGTTTTTTAAAAAGTTCCAGGACGTACCAAATTCATGGTGATGATTTTCACAGACAGTTGCACATACACAGAGACATACATACAGATAGACAGACACAGACATCTCGTGTGTGGGAAGCGATTCATTCAGTCATCCGACCTGCGGAAACACCAGCGAGTTCACACCGGGGAAAGGTCGTTCACCTGCCACGTGTGTGGGAAGCGATTCACTGGGTCATCCAACCTGCTCAAACACCAGCGAGTTCACACCGGCGAGAGGCCATTCACCTGCTCAAAGTGTGGCAAGGGATTCACTCAGTCATCTCACCTGCTGCAACACGACCGAGTTCACACGAGGGAGAGGCCATTCACCTGCTCAGAGTGTGGGAAGCGATTCACTCAGCCATCCAGCCTGGTGAAACATCAGCGAGTTCACACTGGGGAGAGGCCGTTCCCCTGCTCTGAATGTGGGAAAGGATTCACTCAGTCATCCGACCTGCTGGCACACCAGCGAGTTCACACTGGGGAAGAGGCCGTTCACCTGTTCTGAGTGCGGGAAGGGATTCACTGTGTCATCCAGCCTGCTGAGTCACCAGCGAGTTCACACTGCGGAGAGGCCGTTCACCTGCTCTGAGTGTGGGAAGGGATTCGCTCGGTCATCAAACCTGCTGAAACACCAGCGAGTTCACAAGTGACTGCAGGGGTTGATTCTGCTATCATTGCTGCTGTTAATCACATCCCGACTGAATAATGTCTATTCCAACAGTTGAAGTTTGTTTCTGATGATAATAACCCCTATAACTGGGCTTGGAATATAATATTTTGATGTTTCAATAACAGAGTGTGTCGATAGTTAATGTTACAAGATAAGAGGAGACTAATTGATGTCCTGTTATTGAGTGCACCATTTTGGGGCCTTTCCTCCTTTCTAACACTGGATTATTTCAGTTCTCATACCTTTGGTTACTCTCGTGGAAAAGTGCCAGTTCCCCTTACCTTCCAGAGTGACTCTCCTAGCCTTGGTATTGAGGGAACGTGTCGATAACATGCCTGGGATCACTGAACACAAAACCCAGTCTGTGAATCACTTTCAGATACTGGACTTAGTGTGTGCCCCACAGCATCTCTCTCACTTTCGATGTGTGAATGGAGCATCACGCCTGCAAACCTGGGTTCAATTTAAATTTGAATCCACTCAGGAAATGTATCTAAGAAAATACAGATCACATCAAATAATTGGCAACGTTTTCGAGTCAACAAGATGAACAAGTAAATACATCCCGGCCCAATATTCCAGCTCTACATTCACAGGAGAAAGTCTGTTATCAAACTCCTCGAGTAGACAGAATAGAGAACAATGCTAACTCTAAGGATATCTAGCATCTGTTGTAAATATCTTTCAAATCCCGACTGATACAATCTGGCGTTTTCCTTTCAGTTGAAGTGAATGGAAGATGTGAGGGGTGTTGGCATCGGGAACTCGGTTAATTCAGCTTCTGAAAGGTGTTCATGTTTAGTTCATTCCATATCGGGGAAAATGTGGTTGTTATCATTAGAGAGAAATTTCACTGAGCAACAGTTGGTGTTTCCAACTAACTGGCCGTGGATATTTTCATCATAAAATGTTTAGATTAGAAATATTGTGTTAGAATAAGAAAAGTTCAGAGACAAGTGATATGTGCTTGCCACAGGAAGACCAGTGTTTTACGTGCTTCTAACATTGCTGATGTATGTTGAAGAAAATGCAGACTTGTGTCTCTGGACTATGCCGTAGCCAAGGACGACCATATTAGGCAATGCCAGTTCCAGTTGGATAAGAGGTTGATGGCATAGCAAAAGATTCAGCAGTTGAAACAAAATTATCTCCAGTTATCTGCAAACATCGAATGTCGCAGCAGGCTGACAAAGTTGGAATTAAGAATTTAAAGTATTGAGTTAAATTATTGGGATCCATTGTTATAGAATTGAATTGTTACAGAATGGAAAAGTAGTGAAGTTATGCTAAACTTGTATCGAATCTTGGTTAGACTTTGTGTGTGCAATTCTGGTCACCATATTATAAAAAGGATACGGAGGCACTGGAGAGGGTGCAGAGAAGATTTACAAGGATGATACGAGAAAGGCGAGCGTATACCTATCGGGAAAGGATGGACAGGCCGGGTTTCTCTCCTCTTGAAAAAAGAAGGCTGAGGGGTGAGCTAATGTCTTTAAAATGATGAAAGGTTTTGATTGAGTAGTCACAGTGTTTCCACTTGTGGGGACCAGCATAATTAGAGGCCATCAACATAAGATAGTCACCAAGAAATCAAATCGGGAATCCAGAAGAAACCTCTACCCAGAGAGTGGTGAGAATGTGGAACTCGCTGCCACAGGGAGTGGTTGAAGTGAATAGTATCGATGCATTTAAGGGGAGGCTAGACAAGTATATGAGGGAGAAGGGAATCGAGGGTTATGTGGATATAGTTAGATGAGGAAAGAACGGAGGAGGCTCGAGTGGAGCATAAACACCGGCATGGACTGGTTGGGACGAATGGCCTGTTTCTGTGCCGTATATCCGATATAATCCTATTGTCCAAGTCACACTGCTCGAAGGGGAAGATAAATGACTTGCATCCAAACGCATTGTTACTTTTGTCTTCTTTGTAAAATGACAAAGTCTGGGCATAATTTGTTTGTGTAATTAAAACATTTTCTAAATATATATATATATATATATATATTGCTAAGCGTTGCTGGTCAAACACATGGGAAGGAAAATTTAGCTGAAAATTGTGATAATTAATTTTTATTTTTGAAAAAGTCCGGTCTCTGTGGTTCTGTCCAAACTATGTATTCAGAAATAAGTTTTTGTGGGTGACTGTTATGCTAAAGGTAACTAACATCTTTCCTCTTGTAGACTGAATTGCTCTCTGGCATATTTTGGAGAATAAAAGGTCCAAGAAGAGGTTCGGTTAAATAAAATTAAACAAATAAACTGGGTCAAAACTTGGTGGGAATGTTTGATCGATGTTTTAAAGACAGTATGATACATAGAAACATAGAAACATCGAAAATAGGTGCAGGAGTAGGCCATTCGGCCTTTCGGCCCTTCTAGCCTGCACCGCCATTCAATGAGTTCATGGCTGAACATGCAACTTCAGTCCCCCATTCCTGCTTTAATGATATTGTATTAGACAGTAAAGTTCCTCCGGGCTCATGAATGAAATGGTGAACACTGTATAAAATTTAATGAGAGGAAATGAGTGAGGATATAAGAGGAAAACAGGAAAGTTACACCTTGTGAAAATATAGTTACAAGGTTCGATTGGGATATGACTTGGCCAACTTAGAATTTAAAAAAACCCAAAACTTTTGTCAGCAACTAGAATTAAATCAAGGCATCAGCAGTTGAAACCACATGCTGTGTGATCGTTATCCTGTGACATAGTTACACAAAGGTCAGAAAGGGGAAGATAAAGGACGACAGATTGTAAGTCAGACTCAGAATGACCTAAAATAAGGAAAACTGCGATCAGACAACTAAGGCTGACAGAGATAAGCGCAGATCTAAAACCTATGGCCTTGCGATATGTAAAGAATTTATTGTTTTTAACTTAATCAGCTAACCTGAGATCCTGTGAGACTTTATAACAATGTGACTTATTCCTGCAACTAACTGATGACATTAATTTCATTACACTTAATACACGGAGCCTGTTTACTTGTGTGTATAAATATGTGCGATATCTTGTGTTGGGGGAATGACCAGCTCATCCGGTGATTGAGCAGCTGCTACCCCTTTCGCAAGTAAATAAAGAAAGTGCGACAAGCGAAGAAAGTGCGAGAGGAAGGCGAATGGAATATTGGCCTTCATTGCGAGAGGGATGGAGTACAAAAGCAGGGAGGTCCTTCTGCAACTGTATAGGGTATTGGTGAGGCGGCACCTGGAGTACTGCATGCAGTTTTGTTCACCTTACTTAAGGAAGGATATACTAGCTTTGGAGGGGGTACAGAGACGATTCACTCGGCTGATTCCGGAGATGAGGGGGTTACCTTATGATGATAGATTGAGTAGACTGGGTCTTTACTCGAAGGAGTTCAGAAGGATGAGGGGTGATCTTATTGAAACATTTAAAATAATGAAAGGGATAGACAAGATAGAGGCAGAGATGTTGTTTCCACTGGTCGGGGAGACTGCAACTAGGGGGCACAGCGTCAAAATACGGGGGAGCCAATTAAAAACCGAGTTGAGAAGGAATTTCTTCTCCCAGAGGGTTGTGAATCTGTGGAATTCTCTGCTCAAGGAAGCAGTTGAGGCTAGCTCATTGAATTTATTCAAATCACAGATAGATAGATTTTTAATCAATAAGGGAATTAAGGGTTACAGGGAGAGGGCGGGTAAGTGGAGCTGAGTCCACGGCCAGATCAGCCATGATCTTGTTGAATGGCGGAACAGGCTCGAGGGGCTCGATGGCCTACTCCTGTTCCTAATTCTTTTGTTCTTAATTGTCTGAGTCCAACTCGGGGTCGAGGAAATTACAACACCGGACAGCCCCGCACGGGCCCAGAGCCCAGAACCCACCTCCCTGGGGGCCCCGCACGGACCCAGAGCCCACCTCCCCGGGTGCCCCGAGCCCAGAGCCCACCTCCCCTGGGGCCCCGCACGGGCCCAGAGCCCACCTCCCCGGGGGCCCCGCACGGGCCCAGAGCCCACCTCCCCGGGCGCCCCGCACGGGCCCCGAGCCCACCTCCCCGGGGGCCCCGAGCCCAGAGCCCACCTCCCCGGAGGCCCCGCACAGGCCCAGAGCCCACCTCCCCGGGGGCCCCGCACGGGCCCAGAGCCCACCTCCTCGGGGGCCCCACACGGGCCCAGAGCCCACCTCCCCGGGGGCACGGAGCCCAGAGCCTACCTCCCCGGTAGCCCCGAGCCCAGAGCCCACCACCCCGGGGGCCCCGCACGGGCCCAGAGCCCACCTCCCCGGGGGCCCCGCACGGGCCCAGAGCCCACCTCCACGGGGGCCCCACACGGGCCCAGAGCCCACCTCCCCGGGAGCATCGCACGGGCCCAGAGCCCACCTCCCCGGGGGCCCCGCTCGGGGAAAGGCCGGAGCCGCAGGTGGTTGTTCGGGGCCTGAGGCCCACAGCGGGTGTGTGTGAAGCGGATAATGCGGAGTGTTGTCTCTCGGGCGGGCGGGGCCTGGGCCCGCACTCAGTGCGTGTGAAGCCCGCGGCCCCCCCGGGGTTTATTAACCCGCTCCCTCCCTCCGCCCATCTCTCAGCCACTGCCTCAGACACAGCCGCCCCACCGCGCATGCTCAGCTCACACTGCCCGGGCGATTGACGAGCGGGCGGTGGGTCATCCAACCAATCAGAGTGTGCGAGAGGCGGGGCTTGCGGCCCCACAGTGGGCGGAGCTGGAAGATCGAGCTGGAGATGAGCTCTCCAAACAATCGGCGTGTGCGAGGGGCGGGGCTGAGCCCGGATCTCCAGCACTGAGCATGTGCGGGCGGCGTCGGCGACAGTTGGTGGAGCCCGGATGATGTCGGTTGTCGGCGCGGGGCAGGAATTGGAGCCGCGCGTGGGGCTGGTGAGCGTCATAAACACGTGGTGTAGGGCCCAGGGCCAATCACAGCCCAGAGGCTGACCCCGGGCTTGACCCGCGGTGACAGGCCCGGGGTCAGCGGGGTCACCGGCCGCCAGCTGGGATTTGGGAAGGAGGAAAAATGGGAGACATTCTAAAGCAAATGGTGCAATTTGCAGGTGAACACAAAGCTGTGAGGGGCAGGGTCCGCTGATCAATCTGTTCCAGCATTAATAGCAGTATAGAGAACAACAAGCAAGTTCTGGTCAACCTTTATCACTCACTAGTTAGACTCAGATATTGAGGGTTGGCCTCAATTCTGGGACATCAATAATAACTTTCAAATCCAGCAATGGTCAAAGGGAACATTTTCTGGTGTTTTGGGGCAGGTGCAGGGAGTGGGTCTTTCAGTGGGTCGGACAGGCTCGATGGGCCGAATGGCCTCATTCTGTGCCGTATGATTCCCTGAAATGGTGAGAGTCAGGGACAGAGTGGTCAGGGAGAGCCCATCATCAAAACAGGGAGATATCACAGATATATCGGGAGGGTCACGTGTATAAAGAGGTGACGGGAGCACAGACACCCAGAGTCAGCACCTTCAGGGGAGGGGAACCAGTGAGTGTAGAACTGAACCCAGCCAGAGTCAGTACCTTCAGGGGAGGGAAACCAGCGAGTGTAGATCTGAACCCAGCCAGAGTCAGTACCTTCAGTGGAGGGGACCCAGTGAGTGTAGAACTGAACCCAGCCAGAGTCAGCAACTTCAGGGGAGGGGAACCACTGAGTGTAGAACTGAACCCAGCCAGAGTCAGTACCTTCAATGGAGGGGAACCAGTGAGTGTAGAACTTAACTCAGCCAGAGTCAGTACCTTCAGGGGAGGGGAACCAGTGAGTGTAGAACTGAACCCAGCCAGAGTCAGCACCTTCAGGGGAGGGGAACCAGTGAGTGTAGAACTGAACCCAGCCAGAGTCAGGTCCTTCAGGGGAGGCGAGCCAGTGAGTGTAGAACTGAACCCAGCCAGAGTCAGGACCTTCAGGGGAGGGGAACCAGTGAGTGTAGAACTGAACCCAGCCAGAGTCAGTACTTTCAGGGATGAGGCACAGACAGTTTAGGGAGGGAGTTCCAGAGCTTGGGGCCTCAGCAACAGAAGGCACGGCCACCAATGGTTGAGCGATTATAATCAGGGATGCTCAGGAGGGCAGAATTAGAGGAGACATCTCTGGGAGTTGTGGGGCTGCAGGAGATTACAGAGATAGGGAGGGGTGAGGCCATGCAGGGATTTGTAAACAAGGATGAGAATTTTGAAATTGAAGCTTTGCTTAACCGGGAGCCAATGTCGGTCAGTGAGCACAAGGGGTGATGGGTGAACGAGACTTGATGCGAGTTAGGAAACGGGGAGCCGAGTTTTAGATGAGGTAAAGATTACGTGGGGTAGAATGTGGGAGGCCAACCAGGAGTGTATTGGAATAGACAAGTCTAGAGGTAACCAAGGAATGGATGAGGGTTTCAGCAGAGGGTGAGCTGAGGGACGGGTGGAGACAGCCGATGTTACGGAGGTGGAAATAGGTGGTCTTGGTTTTCTGGGGATATGTGATCGCAGCATTCTGGATAAGATCATCCACCATTTTCATAGAATGAAAGCGCAGGAGGACATTCGGCCCATCGTCTGTGCTGGCTCTATGGTCGAGCTATCCAGTTAGTTCCACTCCCCTGCTCTTTCCCCATAGCTCTGCAAATATTGTCCCTTTAGTATTTATCCAATTCAATTATGAAAGCAACTATTGAATCTGCTTCCACCACCCTATCAGGCAGTGCATTCCAGATTGCAACAACTCGCTGCTTGTACAATGGTTCCTCATGTCGCCTCTGCTTCTTTTGCCAATCACCTGAACTCTGTGTCCTCTGGTTACCGACCCTTCTACCACTGGAAAGTGTTTCTCCTTATTTAGTCTATTAAAACCGTTCATGATTTTGATCACTCGATCAAATCTCCTCTTAACCTTTTCTGTTCCAAGGAGAATTACCGTAGCTTCTCCAGTATCTCCACATAACTGAAGTCCCTCCTCCTTCGTACCATTCAAGTAAATCTCTTCTGGTCCCTCTCTAAGGTGTAGATACCCTTCTGAAAGTGTGGTGCCCAGAATTGAGCACAATGTGTCAGCTGAGGCCTAACCAGTGTTTATAAAGGTTGAGCAGAACTAAACATCAAATGCTGCTATTTGTGTGATGGGGTTTAGACGGGCGAGGTTTATTCAGTCAGTTGGATGTGAGCTGAAACATGTGCACTTGGAGCGGGGAGCCAGGGACACGCTGTGTTACCGGGCACAGACACTCTGCACAGCCCACACATCACTTGTTTCCCACTTGTCCCAGAAGGATGTATTAAATGCAACAATTAATTTGATTTTACTTTAAATAGTTTTGTTTATGAATTTAATTATTCTTCTTTAATTTTATTACTGAACTCTGATTCACGACCTCATTTTATTTCTTCCTCTGAGCCTCTCAACTTCATGTGGCAGCGTAATGTTGGCGAGTGGTGATTGATTGCCCCGGGAACCAACAGGAAGAGAGGTCAGAGGCCGGAGGGCCCAGGGAGCAGCGTGTTCTGTAACCAATCGCGGTGCTTGAGGGGTGGATCCTGAGTCGGCCTGTCAGGTGAGTCTGTGTGAACCCCTGTAAAACAATTTATCTTTTAAAGTTAAATCGAGATTTCTTTTGTCAGCAAAACAGTTTAACATTTGTCAGTATTTTATTTCCCTGGAGTTCCTATGATGAGTTTCAGACACTTCGGTGCCTAGTGGACCAGGTGTTTAAAGGTCATTCATTTCCCTCATGTCGCTGTTAGTTAAAGGGACAGAGATTGATTTCCCTTCATTATGCATCTTTTGTAAATAAACAAACATCCTTTCTGTTAGCAGTGAGTCACATTCTGCACTGGGGAGACGGCTGGTGGCTTCAGGCTTTACAATTCTCATCCTCTTGTTCAAATCCCTCCAAGGCCTCGCCCCTCCCTATCTCTGTAATCTCCTCCAGCCCGCCAACCCTCTTAACAAGGAGAAACAATTTTCAGTGTCAGAAAGTTCAGCAACCAGAGGCACAGATTGAATGTGATTGGCAAATGAACCAGATGCTACATGAGGGGACTAATGAAGCAGCGAGATGTTCTGGCCTGGAACGCATCGCCTGTTCAGGTGGTGGAAGCAGATTCACTTGTAACTTTCGAAAGAGATAAACATGAGTTTAAAAAACTTTCAGCGTTATGGGGCAAGAGTAGGACAGGAGTCCCCTGAGTGCATCTCGCTCGCTAACCGGTTTTCAGATCTAGATACTGATGAAGGCGATGGATTCTCTGGGGAGTGCAGCCAGAGCCATGTCCACGACACCGTGGGTGGCTCAGCTGCACAGGGCGGGGAGGAAGAAGAGTGGAAGAGCAATAGTGGTGGTGGATTTGATAGTTAGGGGAGCAAACAAGCGCTTCTGCAGGCACAGACATGATGCCAGGATGGTATGTTGCCTCCCTGGTGCCAGGGTCAAGGATGTCACTGAGCGGCTGCAGGACATTGTTGAGGGGGGAGGATGAACATCCAGAGGTTGTGGTCCATATCGGGACCAATGACACAGGTAGAAAGCGGAATGAGATCCTGCAGGCAGATTTTAGGGAGCTAGGAAAGAGATTAATAAACCGGACCTCAAAGGTAGTAATGTCCGGATTAATCCCGGTGCCCCGTGCTGGTGAGTACAGAAATAAGAGGATAGAGCAGATGAATGCATGGCTGCAGTTTGGAGCAGGAGGGAGGGCTTTAGATTCCTGAGGCATTGGGAGCGTTTCTGGGGGAGGTGGGACCAGTACAAGCCGGACAGGTTGCACCTCAACAGGACCCTCACTGGGGGTTTTGACAGTGTTTGGAAGGCAGAGGAAACAAAGGCTAGAAATAGACAATAAGGGGGTTTGGCAGCACTAAATGCCAGTGCCAGTGTGTTTCAATGAGATCACTTTTCAGTCGTCTAAACTCCAGAGAGTATAGGCCCATTCTACACAAACTCTCATCATAAGACAGTCCTTTCATCACAGGAATCAATCTAGAAATACTTCAATGCCAATGCAAGGAGTTTAGGGATTAAGGCAGATAAGCTGAGGGCACAGAGAGACATGTGGGGGTATGATATTGTAACTATTAGTGAAACACGGCAAAAAGAACTGCAGGAATGGCAGCTCAACATTCCTGGTTACAGGGTTTTAAGACGAGATAGAGACAGGGATAAAAAAAGGCGGGCGCGTCGCAGTGTTGATTAAAGAAACAATTCCAGCTGTGGAGAGGGATGATATGTTCGAAGGATCGTCAGATGAGGCCACATGGGAGAAGTGAAGAACAAAAAAGGGGCGATCACACTGCTGGGGATGTACTATTGACCCCCAAACAGTCAGAGGGAGACAGAAGAGCAAATATGTCGGCACATTTCTGATACGTGCAAAAATAATAGGGCAGTAATAGTCGGGGATTTCAACTACCCAAATATTAACTGGGATAGAATTAGTATGAAAGATATAGAAGGAGCAGAATTCTTAAAATGCATCCAGGAGAACTTTTTTAGCCATTACGTAGCAAGCCCAACAAGAGAGGGGTTGGTTCTGGACTTAGGTTTAATGAATGAAGCTTGGGCAGGTGGAAGGGGTATCAGTGGGAGAGCATTATGGTGCTGGTGATCATAATTCAGTTTGATAAGGTAGTTATGGAAAAGGACAAAGATAGACCAGGAATAAAAGTTCTCAATTGGGGTAAAGCTACTTTTACTAAGCAGAGATGTGATTGAACCAAAGTGGACTTCAAACAGCTACTTGAAGGTAAATTAATGTCAGAGCAGTGGGAGGCATTCAAGGAGGAGATAGTGAGGGTTCAGAGCAAGTATGTTCCCTTAAGATAAAGGGTGTCAGAGATAGGAGCAGGTCATACGGCCCCTCGAGCCTACTCCGCCATTCAATAAGATCATCGCCCTCAACTCCACTTTCCCACCTGATCTCCATATCCCTTGATTCCCCGAGAGTCCAAAAATCTATCCATCTCAGCGTTGAATAGACTGAGCATCCACAGCCCTCTGGGGCAGAGAATTCCAAAGATTCACAAGCCTCTGAGTGAAGAAATTTCTCATCTCTGTCTTAAATGGCCTCCCCCTTATCTTGAGCCCCCGAGTTCTAGTCACTCCAGCCTGGGATAGTCGAGCACTCAGCATCTACCCTGTCAATACCCTTCAGAATCTTGTATGTTTCAATGAGATCCCCTCTCATTCTTCTAAACTCCAGAGAGTATAGGTCCATTCTACGCAATCTCTCATTGTAAGACAGCTCTCTCATCCCAGGAATCAATCTTGTGAACCTCCGTTGCACCATCTCCAAAGCAAGTGTTTCTTTCCTTGGATAAGGAGACCGAAACTGCCCAGTACTCCAGGTGTGGTCTCACCAAGGCCCTGTACAATTGTAGCAATAGATCCTTACTCTTATACTCCACCCCCTTACTGCTTGCTGTACCTGCATGCTCGTTTTCTGTGTTTCTTGCACAAGGACACCCAAATCTCTCTCAACACCAACATTTAAAGTTTCTCACCATTTAAAAGATATTCTGTTTTTCTATTCTTCCGACCAAAGTGAATAACCTCACATTTCCCGACATTATACTCAATCTGCCACCTTACTGCCGATTCACATCGTCTATCTACATATCTTTGCACTCTTGTGTTCTGCTCACAGCTTACTGTCTCACCGAGCTTTGTATCGTCAGCAAATATTACACGCAGTCCCTTTATCTAGGTCATTAATATAGATTGTAAATAGCTGAGGCCCCAGCACTGATCCTTGCTGCACCCCACGAGTTACAGCCTGCCGGAAGCCCCACCCCTCACACACTCCAATTGGTTGGAGGACCAACCGCCCATTTGGTCCTCCAGCCCCGCCCCACTCTTCCTATTGGTGGGGTCAATCACCCGGGCAGTGTGAGCTGAGCATGTGCAGGCGGTGGTGGCAAACGCTGACGCAGGAGGTGAGCGAGATTCAGGGAGTGAGTTGAAGAAACGCTGGGGGCAACAACACCGAGTGCAGCCCCCGGGACCGGATATAAACGGGGAGGGAAGAGAAGAGGGGAGGGGAGGGAGGGGGAGGAGAGGAGGGGGGGGAGAGGGGAGGGGAGGGGGGGTGAAGGAGGGGAGGGGAGGGGGAGAGGGGAGGGGAGGGAGGGAAGGGGGAGAGGGGAGGGGAGGGAGGGAAGGGGGAGAGGGGAGGGGAGGGAGGGAAGGGGAAGAGGGGAGGGGAGGGAGGAGGGAGGAGAGGAGGGGGGAAGGGGGGAGGGGAGGGAGGGAAGAGGGGAGGGAGGGAGGGGGGAGGGGAGGGGAGGGAGGGGGGGAAGAGGGGAGGGGAGGGTGGGAGGGGGAGGGGGGGAAGAGGGGAGGGAGGGGGGAAGAGGGGAGGGGGATAGGGGAGGGGAGGGAGGGGGAGGGGAGGGAGGGGGGGAAGAGGGGAGGGGAGGGAGGGGGGGAAGAGGGGGGGAAGTGGGGGGGGAAGGGGGGAGGGGAGGGTGGGGGGGTGAAGAGGGGAGTGGAAGGTGGGGGGGAAGAGGGGAGGGGAGGGAGGGGGGAAGAGGGGAGGGGACGGAGGGGGGGAAGAGGGGAGGGGAGGGAGGGGGGGAAGAGGAGAGGGAGGGGGGGAAGAGGGGAGGGGAGGGAAGAGGGGAGGGGAGGGAGGGGGGGAAAGAGGGGAGGGGAGGGAAGAGGGGAGGGGAGGGAGTGGGGGGAAGAGGGGAGGGAGGGGGGGAAGAGGGGAGGGGGGAAGAGGGGAGGGAGGGGGGGGAAGAGGGGAGGGAGGGGGGGAAGAGGGGAGGGAGGGTGGGAAGAGGGGAGGGAGAGGGGAGGGAGAGGGGAGGGAGAGGGGGAAGAGCGGAGGGAAGAGGGGCTGGAGAGGGGGGGAAGAGGGGAGGTAGGGTGGGGGGAAGAGGGGAGGGAGGGGGGGGAAGAGGGGAGCGAGGGGAGGGAAGAGGGGAGCGAGGGGGGAAGAGGGGAGGAAGAGGGGAGGGAGGGGGAAGGAAGAGGGGAGGGAGGGGGGAGGAAGAGTGGAGGGAGGGTGGAAGAGCGGAGGGAGGGGGGGAAGAGGGGAGGGGAGTGGGGGAGAGGGAAGGGGGGGGGGAGAGGGGAAGGGGGGGGGGAAGAGTGGAGGTAGGGGGGAAGAGGGGAGGGAGGGAGGTGGGGGGAAGAGGGGAGGGAGGGAGGTGGGGGGAAGAGGGGAGGGAGGGAGGGGGGGAAGAGGGGAGGGAGGGGGGGAAGAGGGGAGGAGGAAGAGGGGAGGGGGAAGGAGGGAGGGAGGAAGAGGGGAGGGGGGAAGGAGGGAGGAAGAGGGGAGGGAGGAAGAGAGGGGGAGGGAGGGAGGGGGAAAGAGGGGAGGGAGGGAAGAGGGGAGGGGCGGAGGGAGGGAGGGGGGAAGAGGAGAAGGAGGGAAGGGGGGAGGGGAGGGAAGGGAGGAGGAGAGGGAGGGCAGAGGAGAGAGGGAGGGGGAAGAGAGGGAGAAGGGGGGGAAGTGAGGGAGAAGGGGGGAGAGGGAGGGTGGAGAGGAGGAGGGAGAGGGGGAGAGGGAGGGTGGAGAGGAGGAGGGAGAGGGGGATGAGGGGAGACGTGGGGAGGGGATGGGGGCGTGGGGAGGGGATGGGGGAGTGGGAGGAGAGTAGGGGGAAGGGGAGTGGGAGGAGAGGGGGGGAAGGGGAGCGGGAGGAGGGGGGGGAAGGGGAGCGGGAGGAGAGGGGGAGGTAGAGGAGACAGGAGGGGAACATTCTCCCCACACCGGGGGCGGATATAAACCGGGGAACATTCTCCCCACACCGGGGGGGGGATATAAACCGGGGAACATTATCCCCACAGCGGGGGGGGGGCGGAAATATAAACCGGGGAACAATCTCCCCACACCGGGGGGGGGGAGGGGTGATATAAACTGGGGAACATTCTCCCCCTGCCTGCCGGGTCCTGGGTCCGCTCCAGCCCGAGTCTGCGTCAAACTCTCAGGGAGCGTCTGTAAATCAATGAGAAATAGTAATGGACCAGGGAGCGTCTGTAAATGAAGGAGCAATGGTGACTGAGCAGGGAGCGTCTGTAAAGAATTCTAGAATCACAGAATATTGAAGCACAGAAGGGGGCCATTCTGCCCATCGAGTCTGCGCCGATACTTTCGGGCAGCAATCCAGTTATCCCACTTCCCCCGCTCTTTCCCCAAATCCCTGCAATATCATTCTGCTTCAAGTGTTTGTCCAATTCACTTATGAAGGCTACTATTGACTCTGTCTCCACCGCTCCGTCAGGCAGTGCATTCCAAATCCTAACCACTCCTTGTGTGAAAATGGTTTTCCTCATGTGACCTCTGTTTTTGCCAATCGCCTCAAATCTGTGCCCTCTGGTTATCAGTGTTAGAAACAGTTTCTCTATTTATCTATCTCATCTTAATGATTTTTAGCACCTCTATCAAATCTTGTCTTAGCCTTCTCTGCTCCAAGGAGAACAATCCCAGCTTCTCCAGTCTCCACATAAATGAAGTTCCTCATCCCTGGCACCATTCCAGTAAATCTCTTCTGTCCCCTCTCCAAAGCCTTTGTGTCCTTCCTGAAGTGTGCCCAGAATTGGACCCAATCCTCCAGCTGGGGTCGAGCTCGTGTTTTATATCGCTTTAGCATAACTTCCCGGCTTTAGTACTCTGTGCCTCGATTTATAAAGCCCAGGATCCTTTACGCTTTATTAACAGCTTTGTTAATCTGTCCTGTGACCTTCAAAGATTTATTAAACTCTTTAAATATTTCAAAAAATGTAGCAGAAATGGAGAGTGGTCAGGGAGTGTCTGTAAAGGAAGGAGAAATGGAGAGTGGTCAGGGAGTGTCTGTAAAGGAAGGAGAAATGGAGAGTGGTCAGGGAGCGTCTGTAAAGGAAGGAGAAATGACGCATGGGCACGAAGTTCAATTTTAAAATTCTCATCCTTTTTTTCAAATCCCTCCGTGGCCTCGCCCCTCCCTATCTCTGTAACCTCCTCCAGCCCTACAACCCTCCAGGATCTCTGGCGTCCTGCACATTCCTGGTTTTAATCACACCACCATTGGTGGCCATACCTTCAGCTGCCTCGGCCCTAAGCTCCAGAATTCCCTCCCTAAACCTCCTTCCTACATGAAGACCATTCGGCCCCTTGAGCCTGCTCCACCATTCAATAAGATCATGGCTGATCTGATCATGGATTCAGCTCCACTTCCCTGCCTGCTCCCCATAACCCTTTACTCACTTATTGTTCAAAAATCTGTCTATCTCCACCTTGTATATATAAAATGACCCAGCCTCTACAGCTCTCTGGGGCAGAGAATTCCACAGATTTACAACCCTCAGAGAAGAAATTTCTCCTCATCTCAGTTCTAAATGCGCGGTCCCTTATTCTAAGCCTATGTCCTTTAGTTTTAGATTCCCCTATGAATGCAAATATCCTCTCTGCATCCACCTTATCGAACCCCATCATTATCTTATATGTTTCAATAAGATCACCTCTCATTCTTCTGAACTCCAATGAGTATAGGCCCAACCTATTCAACCGATCTTCATAAGACAACCCCCTCAGATCCGGAATCAACCGAGTGAACCTTCTCTGACAGCCTCCAATGCAAGTATATCCCTCCTTAAATAAGGAGACCAAAACTGTACGCAGTACTCCAGATGTGGCCTCACCAATACCCTGTAACAGGACTTCTCTGCTTTTATACTTTATCCCCCTTGCAATAAAGGCCAGCATTCCATTGGCCTTCCTGATTACTTGCTGTACCTACATACTAACTTTTTGTGTTTCATGCACAAGAACCCCCAGCTCTCTGTACTGCAGCACTTAGCAATTTTTCTCCATTTGAATTATAATTTGCTTTTCTATTATTTCTGCCAAAGTGGATAATCTCACAGTTTCCCACATTATACTTCATCTGGCAAATATTTGCCCACTCACTGAGCCTTTGCAGATTTTTTGTGTCCTCCGCACAATTTGCTTTCCCACCCAACTTTGTATCATCAACAAACTTGGCTACATTACACTCTGTCCCTTCATCCAAGTCATTAATATAAATTGTAAATAGTTGAGGACCCAGCACCGATTCCTGCGGCACCCCACTAGTCACTTGTTTGCCAACTGGAAAATGACCCATTTATCCCGACTGTGTTTTCTGTTAGTTAGTCAATCCTCTATCCATGCTAATATATTACCCCCAACCCAGTGAACTTTTATCTTGTGCAGTAACCTCTTCTGTGGCACCTTATCGAATGCCTTCTGGAAATCCAAATACACCACATCCACTGGTTCCCCCTTTTCCACTCTGCACATTACATCCTCAAAGTACCCTAGTGAATTTGTCAAACCTGATTTCCCTTTCATAAAACCATGCTGACTCTGCTTTATTGAATCATGCTTTTCCAAATGTCCCATTACTGCTTCCTGAATAATGGACTCCAACATTTTCCCAACGACAGATGTTAGGGTAACTGGACTATAATTTCCTGCTTTTTGTCTGCCTCCTTTTTTAAATAGGGGCGTTACATTTGCGGCTTTCCAATCTGCTGGGACCGCACCAGAATCCAGGGAATTTTGGGAGATTACAACCAATGCATCCACTCTCTCTGCAGCCATTTCTCTTAAGACCCTAGGATGTAAGGCATCAGGTCCAGGGGACTTGTCCGCCTTTAGTCCCATTATTTTACCTAGTACCACTTCATTAGTGATAGTGATTGTATTAAGTTCCTCCCTACCTATCGCCCCTTGATTATCCACTATTGGGATGCTTTTAGTTTCTTCCACCGTGAAGACCGATACAAAATATTTGTTCAACGTCTCTGCCATTTCCCTGTTCTCCATTATTAATTCCCCAGTCTCATCATCCAGGGGACCAACATTTACTTGAGCCACTCTTTTCCTTTTTAACCCTCTTTAAAATGTGCCTCTTTGACCCTCGGTGTCAAATTCGATCTGATAATGTTCCTGTGAAGCACCAGGGGCCATTTTACACGGTTATTTCAAGGCTGAGATAGATACATTTTTGGTGTTTGGGGAATCGAGGGATATGGAGATCGGGCGGGAAAGTGGAGTTGAGGTTGATGATCAGTCATGATGTTATTGAATGGTGGAGCAGGCTCGAGGGGCCCTATGGCCTACTCCTGCTCATAACTCTTATGTTCTTCAAGGCGCTATATAAATGAAAGTTGTTGTTGTCTATAAAGGAAGGAGAAATCGTGATGGGTCAGGGAGAGCATTTGATCAGGACTGGGAGATATGGCAGATGGACAGCTTATAGGGAGCGATAGAGTGAGGGAAAGGAGAGAGAGAGACTATGTACACAAGAAATGAACTATAAATTTGAGTGGGGAAGAGGAAGTGGGGAAGTGACATCAGACAAAAGGAGGCACAATGGGAGAAGGGAGAGGAATAAAAGACATATAGAAAATAAAAAGACTTGCATTTATTTTGCACCTTTCACCACCACCAGATGCCCCAAAGCGCTTTACAGTCAATCAAGTTATTTTTGAAGTGTAGTCACTATCGCAATGTAGGAAACGCAGCAACCAATTTACAATGTGATAATGACCAGATAATTTGCTTTACTGATGTTAAGGGAAAATATTGGCCAGGACATCGGGGATAACTCCCCTGTTCTGCTTGAAATAGTGCAATGGGACCTTTTACATCCACCTGAGGGAGGAGACGGGGCCTCGGTTTAACATCTTATCCCAAAGACAGCACCTCCGACAGTACAGCAGTCCCTCAGCACTGCACTGGAGCATCAGCCTAGAGTTTTGTGTTCATGTCTCTGGAGTGCGATGTCAACCCACAATCTTGTGACCCAGAGGCAAGTGTGTTACCCACTGAGTCACAGCTGACACAAATACTGACATAGTTAGAGCAGGTTAGCTCAGTTGGAGATGTTCGATGATGCATTTATCAATGCTTAGATATTTTGTCTATTCCTCAAAATCAGTAACATTTTGGAACGTCCAGGTCAAGGTTAACAGATTAACAATAAGAAATAGGAGCAGGAGTAGGCCATTGGATCCCTCGAGCCTGCTCTGACATTCAATAAAATCACGGCTGATCTGATCTTGACCTCAACTCCACTTTCCTGCCTGCTCCCCATAATTCTTGACTCCCCTGTACTTCAAAAATCTGTCTATCTCCCCTTTAAATATATTGACTGACTCAGCCTCCACAGCTCTCTGGGGTAGAGAATTCCAAAGATTCACGACCCTCAGAGAATAAATTCCTCTGCATCTCCGTTTTAAATGGGCGACCCCTTATTCTGAAACTATGCACCCTAGTTCTAGATTCCCCCACGAGGGGAAACATCCTCTCTGCATCTACCCTGTCAAGCCCCCTCAGAATCTTACACGTTTCAATAAGATCACCTTTCATTCTTCGAAACTGCAATGAGTACAGGCCCAACCTGCTCAAGCTTACTTCATAAGATAACCCCTTCATCTCAGGAATCAACATCGTGAACCTTCTCTGAACTGCCTCCAATGCAAGTATAGCCGTCCTTAAATAAGGAGACCAAAACTGTACGCAGTACTCCAGGTGTGGTCTCAAGAACACCCTGTACAGTTGCAGCAAGACTTCTCTACTTTTCTACTCCATTTCCCTTCAATAAAGGCCAACATTGCATTTGCCTTCCTGATTACTTGCTGTACCTGCATGCTAACTTTTTGTGTTTCATGCACAAGGACCCCCAGATCTCTCTGTACCGCAGCATTTTGTAATCTCCATTTAAATAATAATTTGCTTTTTTATTCTTCCAACCAAAGTGCATAACCTCACATTTTCCCACATTATACTCCATCTGCCAAATTTTTGCCCACTCACTGAGCCTGTCTATAACACTTTGTGATTCTTTGTGTCCTCCTCACAACTTGCTTTCCCACCTATCTTTGTATCAGCAGCATATTTGGCTGCAGTGCACTCCCTCCCTTCATCCATGTCATTAATATAGATTGTAAATAGTTGACGCCCCAGCACTGATCCCTGTGGCACCCCACTAGTTACAGTTTGCCAACCTGAAAATGACCCATTTATCCCGACTCTCTGTTTTCTCTTAGTTAGCCAATCCTACATCTATGCTAATATATTACCCCCAACCCTGTGAGTTCTTATATTGTGCAGTAACCTTTTATCTGGCACCTTATCAAATGCCATCTGGAAATCCAAATACACAACTGCTACTGGTTCCTCTTCATCCACCCTGCTCGTTACATCCTCAAAGAACTCGAGCAAGTTTGTCAAACGTGATTTCCCTTTCATAAAACCATGCCGTCTCTGCTTGACTATTATGATTTTCTAAATGTCCTGCTACTATTTCTTTAATAATGGCCTCCAGCATTTTCACAATGATAGATGTTAGGCTAACTGCTCTATAGTTTCCTGCTTTCTCTCTCCCTCCCTCCCTTGTTGAATAGAGGTGTTGCATTTGAGGTTTTCCAAAACACTGTGACCTTGCCAGAATCCAGGGAATTTTGGTAGATTACAACCAATCCATCCACTTTCTCTGCAGCCACTTTTACGACCCCAGGATGCAGGCCATCAGGTCCAGGGGACGTCCACCTTTAGTCCCAATAGTTTGTCTAGTACTTTTTCTCCAGTGATAGTGATTGTTTTAAGTTCCTCGCTCCCTGTGACCCCTTGATTATCTATTATTATTGGGATGTTTTTAGTGTCTTCCACCGTGAAGACCACACAAAATATTTGTTTCAAGTCTCTGCCATTTCCCCGTTTAATCCTCTCAGGGACCAATGTTTATTTTAGCTATCTCTTCCTTTTTATATATCTGTCGAAGCTCTGACTGTATTTATATTTCTTGCCAGTTTAATCTTAGTCTATCTTCTCCCTCTTTATTATTTTTTTAAGACAATACTTAAAACCACACAGCAGAAGGAAAGAATGTTCCATAGAAACTAGAATTGTCTCTTCTGAATTTCAATCCTGTATTTACAGTGATGACTTTTGTAAACTCCTTTTGCAGGGTGTTAGAAAGGGAGGATTTGAAGAAGGGAAACTCAAACTAAACGTCACGTCGTGATCAGATAGAGTCACTCGATGCAACAGAACTTGAATATCATCGGCCTTTGAATGTGGAAGGAGAAATGTTTGTTTATTCTGTCTGTTGGGAAAGATTACAAACATCAGTGTGACTGAAAAAGCAGAGATACACACACCCGAGTGAGAGTGTTTCAGTGCACTGATTGTGGAAAGAGCTTTAACCAATTACACAGCCTGAAAAACCCTCGAACCATTCACAGCTGGGGAAATCTGTAAACGTGTTGTGTGTGGAGGATGCTTCAACTGTTCATCCAACCTGGAGAGACGAAAGCACACCCGCACCACGGAGAAACCGTGGAAATGTGGGGACTGTGGGAAGGGATTCAGCTACATGTCTGCGCTGCAAATTCATCAACACATTCACACCGGGGAGAGGCCGTTCACCTGCTCTGAATGTGGGAAAGGATTCACTCAGTCATCCGACCTGGTGGCACACCAGCGAGCTCACACTGGGGAGAGGCCGTTCACCTGCCCCGTGTGTGGGAAGCGATTCACTCAGTCATCCTACCTGCTGAAACACCAGCGAGTTCACACCGGGGAGAAGCCATTCACCTGCTCAAAGTGTGGGAAGGGATTCACTTGGTCATCCACCCTGCAGAAACACCACCGAGTTCACACAGGGGAGAGGCCATTCACCTGCTCAGAGTGTGGGAAGCAATTCACTCAGTCATCCAGCCTGGTGAAACACCAGCTTGTTCACACTGGAGAGAGGCCATTCACCTGCTCTGAATGTAGGAAAGGATTCACGCAGTCATCCGACCTGCTGGCACACCAGCGAGTTCACACTGGGGAGAGGCCGTTCGCCTGCTCTGAGTGTGGGAAGCGATTCACTTGGCCATCCCACCTGCTGAGGCACAAGCGAGTTCACACTGGGGAGAGGCCGTTCTCCTGCTCTGAGTGTGGGAAGGGATTCACTCGGTCATCCCACCTGCTGAGACACCAGCAAGTTCACAAGTGATTGCAGTGGTTGGATTCTGCTATCATTGCTGCTGTTAATCACATCCTGACTGAATCGTGTCCATTCCGACAGTTGAAGTTTGTTTCTGATGATAATAGCCCTATAACTGAGCTGGAATATAATATTTTGATATTTCAATAACAGAGTGTGTCGGTATTTAATGTTCCAAGATAAGAGGAGACTAATAAATGTCCTGTTACTGACTGCACCATTTTGGGGGTTTTTCTCCTTTCTAACTCTGGATTATTTCAGTTCTCATACCTTTGGTTACTCTCGTGGACTAGTTCAAGTTCCCCATATCTTCCAGAGTGCCTCTCCTAGCCTTGGTATTGTGGGAAGGTGTCGGTAACACACCCGGGATCACTAAACACTAAACCCAGTCTGTGAATCACTTTCAGATGCTGGACTTAGCGTGTGCCCCACAGCATCTCTCTCACCTTCGATGTGTGAATGGAGCATCACGCCTGCAAACCTGGGTTCAATTTAAATTTGAATCCATTCAGGAAATGTATTTAAGAAAATACAGGTCACGTCAAATAATTGGCAACGGTTTAGAGTCAACAAGATGAACAAGTAAATACATCCCGGCCCAATATTCCAGCTCTACATTCACAGGAGAAAGTCTGTTATCAAACTCCTCGAGTAGACAGAATATAGAACAATGCTAACTCTAAAAATATCGAGCATCTGTTGTAAATATCTTTCAAATTCCGACTGATGCAATCTGGTGTTTTCCTTTCAGTTGAAGTGAAATGAAGATGTGAGGGGTGTTGGTATAGGGAACTCGGTTAATTCAGCTTCTGAAAGGTGTTCATGTTTCGTTCATTCCATATCGGGGAAAATGTGGTTGTTATCATTCGAGAAAGATTTCACTGAGCAACAGTTGGTGTTTGCAACCAACTGGCCATGGATATTTTCATCATAGAATGTTTAGATTAGAAATATTATGTTAGAATAAGAAAAGTTCAGAGACTAGTGGTTTGTGCTTGCCACAGGAAGACCAGTGTTTTACGTGCTTCTAACATTGTTGATGTATGTTGAAGAAAATGCAGACTTGTGTCTCTGGACTATGCCGTAGCCAAAGACTACCATATCAGGCAATGCCAGTTCCAGTTGGATAAGAGGTTGATGGCATAGCATAAGATCCAGCAGTTAAAACAAAATTATCTCCAGTTATCTGCAGACATCGAATGTCGCAGCATGCTGACAAAGTTGGACTTAAGAATTTAAAGTATTGTGTTAAATTATTGGAATCGATTGATTTAGAATTGAATTGTTATCGAATGGAAAAGTGGTGAAGTTATGCTCCACTTGTATCGAACCTTGGTTAGACTTTGTGTGTGCAATTCTGGTCACCATATTATAAAAAGGGTATGGAGGCACTGGAGAGGGTGCAGAGAAGATTTACAAGGATGATACCAGAAAGGCGAGCGGATACCTATCGGGAAAGGATGGAGAGGCTGGGTCTCTTTTCTCTTGAAAAAAGAAGGCTGAGGGGTGAGCTAATGTCTTTAAAATGATGAAAGGTTTTGATAGAGTAGACACAGTGTTTCCACTTGTGGGGACCAGTATAATTAGAGGCCATCAACATAAGATAGTCACCAAGAAATCAAATGGGGAATTCAGAAGAAACCTCTACCCAGAGAGTGGTGAGAATGTGGAACTCGCTGCCACGGGGAGTGGTTGAAGCGAATAGTATCGATGCATTTAAGGGGAGGCTAGACAAGTATCTGAGAGAGAAGGGAATCGAGGGTTATGTGGATGTAGTTAGATGAGGAAAGAAGGAAGAAGGCTCGAGTGGAGCATAAACGCCGGCATGGACTGGTTGGGCCGAATGGCCTGTTTCTGTGTCGTATATCCGATGTAATCCTATTGTCCAAGTCACACTGCTCGAAGGGGAAGATAAATGACTTGCATCCAAACGCGATTGTTACTTTTGTCTTCTTTGTAAAATGACAAAGTCTGGGCATAATTTGTTTGTGAAATTAGAACTGATTTTATATAATATATATATTGCTAAGCGTCGCTGGTCAAACAGCATGGGAAGGAAAATTTAGCTGAAAATTGAGATAATTATGTTTTATTTTTGAAAAAGTCCCGTCTCTCTGGTTCTGTCCAAACTATGTATTCAGAAATAAGTTTTTGGGGATGACTGTTATGCCAAAGGTAACTAACATCCTTCCTCTTGGAGACTGAATTGCTCTCTGGCATATTTTGCAGAATAAAAGGTCCAAGAAGAGGTTCGGTTAAATTAAATTAAACAAAGAAACTGGTCAAAACTTGGACCAAGTGGGATTATTTGATCGATGTTTAAAGACAGTATGATAATATTGTATCATACAGTAAAGTTCCTCCGGGCTCATGAATGAAATGGTGAACACTGTATAAAATGTAATGAGAGGAAATGAGTGAGGATATAAAAGGAAAACAGGAAAGTTACACCTCCAAATAGAAATGTTTCTTCACTCATTGTTCCTGGGCGAATTGTCATAAATCACCTGGGTACAATCTGGTGTTAATGTAAATTCTTGTTAAAGTCAGGGAAGTGTAGGAAATTGCTAAGATTTCTCTCTCAGATGTTTGTGTCATTGCCTACACTGAACAATAAGAAAACTGAATTTGATCGCCTGGCCACTACCCCAGACATCGGGACCGTGCAGAGGGAGATGAGCAAAGATCTTCAGACACCCCACGATCTTTTGATAAGATCACCTCAAATGGCTTGGATCAGATATCACATGTGGCATGATACTGGGATACCGCTGCGTGTGTGTGTGAACGAGTCTCAGGCATGCTCAGTTATCGACAACAGCACAACATGAAATGGCTAATGTGGCACAGGAGAGTGAGACAACTTTTTAAACCATCAAGGTCGTGACACATTCTCCATAGAGAAAGCGACTTTGAAATAATCCGGATAGAGTTAAACACACTGCTACCTGTCAGAGGCATTAGAATTAACAGGAGCGAGAATGCTGATCAAATTAGGATTTCCTTACAGCTGGAATGGTCATCAGTTTCAAGGCCTCCACTAAGTACTGAACAAAGAAAGCTTGTAGAGAGGCTAAAAACAAAAAAAGTCAGCCTGTCTCTGTCTGGAAAAGGTGGCCATGGCTGTGTACAGATCAGTTACAAGCTGAAGGTGGGCGATAAGGAGGCCAGACCTTACAGGCTCCATAACAAAACATGGATCCAAGTGAGAGGCGATCTCCAGGAGGAAGCAGAGGACCTCAAAAGGGTTAGTTTTGGAATCCTTGATAAACCGAGAAGAGACCCTCAAAAGCATAATTTTGTTGGTAATAGAGAAAGAACCCTAAAGCCTGCTCCTTGGGAAGATTGGGAGACCAGGAAGACTCCCCTGAACCAGGTGGGTTGGTCCACACCCTGACCCCAAACACTAAATTAATAGTGTTCACTTAAAGAGTTAGTATCACACCAGGACAATAAGTAATTCAAGACCATTATAAAATACTTCAATACAAACTAAAAAGATAATGACAGCAGGTTATTTTAAAGTAAGAAATGTTGTATGTTGATCAGTAATGTTAACTATTGGTTTGCCAAGTACAAACGCTGATAGTGATCATCATATGTGGGACTTAAATAAAATGACATACCACCTCACAAAAAGAACTCTACCTGTCTGATCCAGTAAAAGAACCCACATTTTAATGGACTAGAAGTAACTGGATCAGGAAATGTATTATATGACAATGTGTGTTTTTAAATTGTTAATTGAAATCAAAAGTTTTAAACATGAGCTTGAATCTATCAACTCGATTTTGTGAAGGGAGATATTCACAATTAATAGATAAAATGGGAAGAGAATTTGTAAAAGGATGTGTTAGGAAAGAATAGAAAACAGGAACCAAGGGATGAGGAAGATGGGGAACACAAGGAGAATCAGTTTAAATCGCAAGGAAAGTGAGAGCTGACAGGATAGCTCAGAATAGGAGCCACAGCAAGGTTAGCAGGAGTAAACAGAATAGATATAGAAAGTGAATGGGAACACGATGTGGCTCACTGGTGGTATTGTGTGTCGCCTCTGTGACATTTATGATGAATGTGGTACAGAAGGGACTGGACAAGAGAGAGAGTAATCAAATCCCTTTGTTTATTCATGAAGAACAACTGAGAACATGGTTCAGGGGAATCAAGTCATAGGCTTTGATGTGATGCAGCCAATAGGAATGGGGATTTTGGCCCCGCGGGAAGGAGAAAGAAGTGAAGATATTAGACCAGTGGGATTGATCTTGCCTTTGCTAAGGAAAAATGGAAATGAAACGAAACCTTGGATGGTGTATAGGGTAGAATCGTTTGCAAGGGTGGAAGACTGAGTTAGGTCCGATCCATAAACAGTATGAGGAATATCCAAGATATCTGATTCAGAAGGGAGGAACTTGGATAGCACCAGATATGCAGTGTTGTACTCTGAAAGGGACAACATGGGTTTGTAGATGTTCCAGCTTGTGGGTTCACCCTCGACAAAGAATCTCCAGAATGCCAGATTGAAATAAATAAATGGGGCGAAGGCCAAACTAATACCATGTATAAAGGAAAAGGACAGTATTGTGTGACTAATACTGTCACGTATATGACTGTGGGTTCAACCCGATGCCCCATACTAGAACATCACTTTAGCTTGATTCCACCGAGGAACACATGCATCGGTGCTAAACGTTGGTTCTGGTACATCATCACAACGCAACTTATCTGCAGACAAGACTGCCTCTGGAGGATGAAGCCAGTCGAGTCATTCCACACATAGGACAATATATGCTCCCTGTTTCTGGCTTTAAAGCTCATAATTCTGCGAATTAGGACATCCCAGAAACACACAGTGCAAATCATATAGAGGAAGAGAGAGACAGAACAGGCAATCCCGAGACTTGCCAATCAGGAATGGTGGAAAGTCGGATCTAGTTAGATTGTTCCAGCTGGGATTGGTGATAGCACGGATAATAGCTTCAGGGATTCTGGTCATTGCATTATGCTGTAAGGAAGTCAATAAGGGACATTGAAAATATAAGGAAAGGGAAGGACGCTGAGAGGAAACCAGGATTAGTAAAGACAAAGAAAGATATAAAACACTTTGTCAACAGGTAATGTAACCCATAAAAAAAACCTGTGGGACTGGTTGACATGTGGACCCTGGTTAATTCAGCTTCTGAAAAGGGTTTATGTTTCATTCATTCGATAGAGGAAAAAATGTGGTTCGTATTATTAGGGAGAGAGAGACAGATTTCACTGAGCAACAGCTGGTGTTTTGTGACCAACCAGGCTTCGATATTAATAATAGAATTGATGAGAAATATTGTTTGGATAAGAAAAGTCAAGAACTGGTGGTTTATAATCACGGTAGCCAGGTCGCAATGCTTCTAAATGTGTTGCTGATGTAAACTTGTGTCTCTGGATTATGCAGTAGCCAGAGACTACTATATTAGGCAATGCCGGCTCCAGGTTGATAAGAAAATAGTCAATAAATGTAAGCTTTTTCCTTTGTTTGTTAGCGTGGAGATACCCGTGCCTGGTTACACGTGCTCCATCTGTGACTATACTCCACTTGTAAAATGATTATAAACAGAAGACTGAATTCATTACTACTCAAGTGAACAAACAGAAGTTTGTTTTAAATCAACACTTGGTTATTTTTTTTAAGTTTGGAACTTCAAAACTTCCTTCGGAATTAAAAATTCGTTAAAACAGCAGAAATCATTCGTAAAGCTATCATTATTGACATTGAATAAAACATAGCTTAGTTAATTTCAATAACTCCAATTTAATTCAAATTAATATTTTATGAACTAAACACAATACAGTGCAGAAAAAATCAAACAAAATAGCACATGCTTACAGAACACAGTAAATTACATAATTGTTACCTTCAGGTGCTTTTAAGGAAAGATAAACTTGCTATAGAAGGAGTGCAATGAAGATTCACCAGACTGATTCCTGGGATGGGAGGATTGTCCTATGAGAGATTGAGTAGACCAGGCCTATATTCTCCAGCGTTTAGAAGAATGAGAGGTGAGAGGCGACACCCACATCCCATGAACGAATGTTTAAAAAGAGATGAGGTATTTAAATTTGATCAAGGACACCAGCCAAATTAATAGAGACACTCCCTGTCCTTCAGGACCTGTGTCCAGGGGAGAAGCTGATGGGTGTATCTGATCATCTTTGAGTTAAATGTTGTGCTCATCGAGCTGAGCAGCCCATGTCAGCATCAAACACTCTCCAGTCAGGCACAACACAGGTCATATACAGAGTGAACCCATCGGTCGCTCCCCGACACAGATACTGAGGGACAGGGAGTGTCCGGGACACTGACATTTCTCACTCAATAAGGTATAAATTGATCCTGTACCTCTCCCCATTAATCCTGGGCTGCACATGGCTCGAATCCTGCAACTGTTTCCCTTCCTGCAACAGCACTGAGCTCAACCCATCCCATAATGAGCAGGGCTCAGGGAGGGTGGTTGCTCGGCACTGCAGTGATGTCATAAAGCAGGGCCATTCAGCCCAGCTGGTCCTCTCCTTTTCCCTTTAAAGGTGGAGAGCTGGGACATTCTGTCTCAACACACATCCCCCTGTTCATACTGAGAGTCCCCGGGGAAGGCCCAAAGTGTGGAACACAACCAAGGGGGAAATAGGAGGAGAGAAGGGGAGGTAAATCAAGGAGTGGGGACTGAGGGCCACCAAGCTTCAGTTTTAGAGCCTGTAGAATTCAGGAGGGATCAGTGAGTTCTGTAGTTTCAGGATCCAAGGAGAGAACAAGGAGCAGATGGGGAGACTGGTGTGGATTCCAGCACAGTGAGGATGTCGGGGGAGGGAGATTGTGTCGGGCCGTGTATTAGGGATGTAGGAGGGACAAGAGAGGAAAGGTCAGAGGAGCAATTACTGCAGCAGTGTCCATCAATAGTGATAGAGAGAAGGTGGGGGTCAGAGTGGGCCCTGGACAGGCCGGTAAACTGTTTGTTTGCTGTGACCAGCTTTCCTTCTGTCACAAATAGCCTCCTGTCGCCCAGTGACACAAACAGCCCATTAAACGCCACCAATGTCCTTTGGTCTGGTGAGGTCTCCCTTTGTGAAACATCGGCTGTTGTTAAAGCTTCTCATTCTGACTCGCTCACAGTGAGACAGTATCCACTGTCCCTTTTATTCCATGGGCTTCATCTTTGCTGGTATTGGTAACACGCCCGGGATCACTAAACACAAAACCCAGTCTGTGAATCACTTTCAGCTACTGGACTTAGCGTGTGCCCCACAGCATCTCTCTCACCTTCAATGTGTGAATAGGGCATCACGCCTGCAAAGCTGGTTAAGTTTATATCCAGGCAGAATATCTATTTAAGAAAAGCCTGCAGGCCAATGAAACACTGTTCAGGTGCCAATGTGCTGCTGGTTTGTCCGGAATTTTGCCTGTAATGGAAAATAACTGATCATTTCTCCCAGTGTAACCTTTGCTGTAATGAAATATGTATTGTAATAAGCCTCAGGGCCTTGCTCATGTCTGCTGCAATTGTGTAGCAAGGTGATGTGTGAAGAGATGGTGTTTGTATGGAGATGTGAAACAAGGAAACGGTATGTGTGTGTGGCAGTGACACAGCCTTGTGGTCACAGGCAGAACTATGCACCGATATCCTTGTGGTTATGGTTTGAGCAGGGTCAGTTCATGAATGCTCAAGCTAAGAGGTGCCAGGGATTGGGAGCAGCGGCAGTAAATAAAATCTAAATGTAAATTCCGATGTAGTTTATCTTCAATTATTCCTATTTTAATAGCTTTTGCTGAATGTGGCCCATGCCAAGTGCCAGGATATTGGATCAGGCCCACCCTAGAAAATGAGTTTGACACCTTGAGGTAGACAATGTCAACCGGATTCCCCCATCCACCAACCTAACAACTTCTTTACAGACTCAAGCTAGTTTGTAAGACGTGACCTTGTTTTCCGGAATCCATGTTCAGTATCTCTAATGGCCCCTTCACTTTCCCCATGATGGAAAACAGCATCTCTCAGGGTCCCTTCAAGCACCTTCCCAGTGATCAAGGTCACGTTGATGGGCCTTCAGTTTCCGAGCTCTGACTTGTGCACAATTGAAAAATGGGAACTACATGTGCTACCTTCCAATCTCAGGGAACAACCCATGAATCTACTGATCTGTTGGCGATATGGGCAAGAGGCTGGCAGAGCTCCCATCCTATCTCTTTTAGCACCCTTGGGTGGATATCATCCGCACCTTACACTGTCAAGATTAACCCGCACGGGTTGCTGTCAGTGAAGAGAGATGAGAAAGAACAAAGTGCCATTTGGCCCTCTCAGTATGACCCTGAAGGACTGTGTCCATGCTGAAGTTCTTCACCCATATGATCCTCCCCACAGATTGTCCTCTCTGAGCTCCAGCCAGGTGATGCTAAACACTCGGGTGGGAAAGAGAAAAGCCTGCAGCAATGTGTCGAAAGCAACATGAATTTATTTGTCTATATCCCGAATATTACAGGAGTTTTCAACAGCAGAAACAAACCCCAATTGTCATAATGAACATGGTTCAGTCGGGTTTTGATTAACAGCAGCAATAACAGCATAATCCAACCCCTATAATCATTTGTGAACTCGCTGGTGCCTCAACAGGTGGGATGACTGAGTGAATCCCTTCCCACACTCAAAGCAGGTGAACGGCCTCTCCCCAGTGTGAATTCGCTGGTGCCTCAACAGATGGGATGACCGAGTGAATCCCTTCCCACACTCAGAACAGGTGAATGGCCTCTCCCCAGCGTGAACTCGCTCGTGCCTCAATAGGTGCGATGACTGAATGAATCCCTTTCCGCACTCATAGCAGGTGAACGGCCTCTCCCCGGTGTGAATTCTCTGGTGTGCCAGCAGGTTGGATGACTCATTGAATCCCTTCCCACACTCAGAGCAGCTGAACGGCCTCTCCCCAGTGTGAATTCGCTGGTGTGTCAGCAGGGCAGATGACTGAGTGAATCCCTTCCCACACACGGAACAGGTGAACGGCCTCTCCCCAGTGTGAATTCGCTGATGTATCAGCAGGTTGGATGACTGAGTGAATCCCTCCTGACACTCAGAGCAGGTGAACGGCCTCTCCCCAGTGTGAACTCGTTGGTGTGTTTCCAGCTGGGACGGGTAGTTGAAACGTTTCCCACAGTCCCCACATTTACACAGTTTCTCCCCAGTGTGACTGCGCTTGTGTCTCTCCAGGTTGGATGATCGGCTGAAGCCTTGTCCACACGCAGAGCATGTGTACACTTTCTCCCCACAATGAACAGTGCTTTTTGCATCCATAGCTGCTGGATGATATTCCATTCCCGATGAATCGAGTGACTTCGTCAGATGTTAATGTGATGTTTGAGCCTCCGGTCGATAAATCCTCCCATTTTAACACCCTGTAAAGTGAATTTCATTCATGAAAAAGGGTGGATGAGAGAGAACCCATAAAAACACAAAGGCACTTTGAGAAATTGAACTTAATGAACTTGGTAATTTCTGGCACCAGCACTAGAAATAGTAGCCATAAAAGCTGCCAGTTTGTGGTAAAACCTAACTGGTTCATTAATGTCCTTCAGGAAAGGGAACCAACCTCCATTGAGAGCCCCACATGGGGAATTGTTGGTCCCACTGGGCCCAGAAATACTGGGGGTGAAACCCAGCAGCTTCTCCTCCATCTCCACTCCAGCTCAAACAGATGCAACAAACAGACCCACACAGGAGGCCAGGTATCCAAAGCGTCTTTCTAACATTTGCAGCATAGTTGAGAGGCGATTTATTCTAAATTGCCCTAGATTTGTAGACTTGAGATTCTAGATTTTGCTTTGTACCGGAATCCAGGTCAGCGATTGGAGCATGGACAGGATCATCAGAACGGCCCAGGTACAGCAGGTGGTGTGGCAAGCAGCAGAGGAGTGGTGAGGTCCAGGTGGAGTAGCGCCGGGAGATCGGGGCTGAGAGATTGTGGCCCACAAGGCCGAGAATTCGGGGCTGAGAGATTGGGGCCAAGGAGAAGGAAGAGTTCGGGGCTGAGAGATTGGGGCCAAGGAGAGGGAAGAGTTCGGAATGGAGAGATTGGGGCCAAGGAGAAGTGAGTGTTCAGGGAGGAGAGATTGTGGCCAAGGAGAGATGAGAGTTCAGGGCGGAGAGATTGAGGCCCAGGAGGGGTGAGGGATCGGGGCGGTGAGATTGGGGCCCACAAGCAGCGAGAGTTCTGGGCGGTGAGATTGGGCCCCACGAGAGGCGAGAGTTCAGCGGGGGAAGAGATTAGGGCCCACGAAAGGCGAGAGTTCGGGGCGGAGAGATTGGGCCCCACAAGAGACAGGAGTTTGGGGTGAAGAGATTGGGGCCACAAGAAGCGCGAGTTCGGGGCCTGGGATAGGCAAGGGCCCAGGGACAGCATGGGCCAGACCACACTGCGATCTATGGGCAGTAGGAGTATGTGCACCAGGTCTGTGCAGCAGAACTTGGTCTCCAGTCATCTTGGTTAACCCTTCCCACTGGACCAAGACCTCGCTCTGTTCCGCCCGTGTGGTGGCTGGTATGCAACGGACACACGCTTTAATAGAATCCACGCACAGGCATCTCCCACCCTTCAATATGTAGTTCGGGACCTGGAATATCAGGTCTCATATTGAAACATCTGTGAGCTCATCACGTTTCGGTGTGGAAGTGGGTCATCCTCGATTCAAGGGACTGCCTAATATTATACTGTACAGGAGACCAGGGAGTGACTTCCGCATCCAGCACCCACCCTGATACAGAGCGGCTGGGAATTGCTGGGCATGCTGTATTTCATGGTGTGGGGGAGGCACTGCCCCTGGGATTTGCTGGTGTCGGGCCCGGATGCTTTGACACGCAGGCTGAGAGCCGCAATCGATGTTGAACGGGACCTGAGAGCCACACCCGGTGTTGCCCGTGGCCTGAGAGCCACACTCGGTGTTGCCCGGGGCCTGAGAGCCGCACTCTATGATGCATGCGACCTGGTGCATAAAACCTGGGAGCCACAATCGGTGCTGCCCGGGACTGAGAGCCACACTTGGTGATGCTGATGCCATGCTCGCTCCAATCAGTCCACGGGAGCCTCTCCGCACAGGGGCATACTCTCCAGGGACCAGGCCTCCCCACGTTGCCCCTCTGCTGATGGAGATAGAGCGTATTCGGAGCACTCTGGGTAAGATCGTCCACCATTGTCACGGAGAGTACGGCACAGGAGGCCATGCAGCCCATCCTGTCTGTGCCGGCTCTTTGGAGGAGCTGTTCAATGAGTCTCACTCCTCTGCTCTTTACCCATTGCTAGATATATTTTTCCCAGCAAGTATTTATCCAATTCCCTTTTAAAAGTTACAATTCAATCCACCACCCTTTAAGACCGTGCAATCTGGATTAGAATAATTTGCTGAGTAACAAATGATCCCACATCTCACCTCTCGTTATTTTGCCAAACATCGGAAGTCTGACTCCTCTGGTTACCTTCCCTAATGCCACTAGAAACACTTTCTCCATATTTACTCTACCTAATTCGTTCATAAATTTGTACATCTCCATCAAATCTCCTTTAACCCTTTCCTGCTCTCTGGAGAAAACTTCAGCAGGTTCTCCACATCACGGAAGTCCCATCTCCCTGGCACCATTCCTTCTGCAACTTCTCTAAAAGCTTGCCATCATTATGAAAGTTTGGAGCCCAACCTTGAACACAATTCTCCAGCTGAGGCCTAACCAGTGTTTTATAAAGGTTTATCAAATTAAACATCAAATGCTGATATTTCTCTGATGGGATTTAAAGGGCGAGGTCCATCTAGTCAGTTGGATGTGTCAATGAGACTGTGAATCTAAAGAAGTGCATTTAGAGTGCAGAGCCAGGGACATGCTGTGCAACCGGGCGCAAACACGCCTGCACAGCCCACACATCACAAGTTTCCCATTTGGCATCAAAGTTATGTGTTAATTGCAACAATTAATTTGATTTGATTTCAAATAGTTTAGGATAGAAATTGAATCATTTTTCTATGATTTTTCACCAACTCAGATTCAAGGCCTCAATTTTTCTCTTCATCTGTGTGCATTCACAGGATTCCAAACCTGAGACTGTACATTGGGATTCCAATTCTGGGACTGCACATGGGGATTCGAACCCTGGGAGAGTACTTGGGCATTCTAACAATGGGAGAGTGCATGGGGATTCTAACCCTGGGACCATACATGGGGGTTCTTACCCAGGCACTGTAAATGGGGATTCTAACCCTGGGACTGGAAATGGGGATTTTATCCCTGGGCGAGTATGTGGGCATTCTAACCCTAGGAGAGTACATGGGGAATCTAACCCTGGGACTGTACATAGGGATTCTAACACTGGGAATGTACATGGCGTCCAGGCATTCGGGCCCCCTTCAGAGATGACTGAGCCTCTACTTCCCCGCAGTGCTCCAGGTGTGGTCTAGCCAGGGCTTTGTGCAGCTGCAGTGGGATGGCAGCACCCATAGAACAGTATGAAGGCAGGTAGCTTACTACTGACTTTCATTTTAAACTTTTAATCAACTTGGGAAAACTTTTAAAACTTCAAGAGAAACGTTTAAACAACTTGGGGAAACTTTTAAAACCTCTGGAAAAAATTTTAAATAACTTGGGAAAACTTTTTTAAAACTCCGGGAGAAACTTTTAAAATCTGAAGAAACTTTTAAACAATGTGGAGGAACCTTTAAGAATAATTTTATTTTAAAATATTTTATTAAGCAATTGAATACTGTACCCCAATCTAAATAGAAAATAGTTTGGTGTGCTTTATTAGCATAATTTTCAGCCATTTGAAACCAGGTTACTCACGACGACGCCCAGCAAGCAGGTGTGCCTCCGACCAGGCGACCGCGACATCACCCAGCCCCTCCTGCGGCGGGCCTACATCCCTCCAGCGGCGGGATTTCATCCCTGCAGCAGCGGGCCTACATCCCTCTCCTCATCGACGGCTGGACCTCCCCTTCCCCACTGGTGGCCTGGCTATGATTCTTTCACCCTCCTACTCCTTGCTGACCTCCCACTTGGAACTCCAGCAGACAACTGACTTCCTAATGCCTGCCCCCAACCAAGCCTCGGACCACTTTCCAACAAGGCTGCTACTCAGCGCCGAGCTTGTAGCCAACATTTTGCCTTCGGCAATTAGGCTCATACAGAAGTGCCTGGTCTCCAGTCGTCTTGGATCCCTTGCCACTGGACCAAGACCTTGCTCAGCTATGCCACCCCACGTTAAAATAACTCACACACAGGCATCTTCCACTCCGTTAACATGAAGTTCGGGACCTGAAACGACAGGACTCCCATTGGACAGGCCAGAATGCCGCACCACCATAGTTGCCCGGGAACTTAGAAGCTTTGACATCGACATCGCCACCCGAAGCGAGATGCGGCAGGCAGGGTAAGGCCAGCTCAAGGAACAAGATGGAGGTTACAGCTTTTTCTGGAAAAGAATACCAGAGGAAGAACGCCACCTTCGCCATCAAAATGAGCTGGTCCACAGCCGCAAAGACACTCCCTGTGGGGTTAACGAACGCCTCTTGACGCTTCAACTCACCCTATCCCGGAACCAATGCACCACAGTCATCGGTGCGTATGGCCCAACACTGGAAGCAATGGATGAGACCAAAGAGAATTTTTATTCCAACCTCGAAACATCCCTGTCCTGTGTCCCCGCAGGTGACAAACTGATCCTCCTCGGTGACTTCAATGCCAGGGTCGGCAAAGATACAGCCCTCTGGGGAGGCGTGATTGGCAGTGAGGGGGTAGGGAAAGCCAACTCCAGCAGTATCCTACTCCTGACAAAATATCTAGAACATGAACTTCTCATCACCAACACCTTGTTCCACCAGAGGGAAAAATACAAGGCATCGTGGCAATACCCTTGCTCCAAACGCTGGCACCTGCTCGACTATGTCATCATCCGAGCCAGGGATCGCAAGGGTGTGCGCATCACTCACATCATGACAGGAGCTGACGACTGTTGGCCGGACGACAGCCTGACCCATCATCGACATTAACCCCAAAGTGGAGGGGACAGCAGAAGCAGTGCCGCAAGAACGTCAATGCCGGGGCACTTAAAGTCCCAGCTAAGAGAGTCCTATACAGCCAACGCTTCACAGCTAACCTGACGTGCCTTGATGACACTGAGATGCTGAATGCCCACACTGCTTGGTCTGCCCTCCAGGCCTCATAACCAGTGCCTGTGAAGAGACAGTTGGTCATTCAGCCAGAACACACGAGGACTGGTTTGATGAGAATGATCAGAGAGCCAAGAATTTATATTTCTGAGGCTCAAGCAACAACCCAACTCAGGAGCAGTGAGGCAACACTACAGGCGGCTCAAAGCTGAGGTCCAACAAAAAACCTGGCACCTAAAGGACAGGTGGTGGATGGAGAAAGCACAGGAGATACAATAACTGGCCAACAGCCATGATGTGCGAGGATTCTTCATATCAGTCAAGGCCACCTACGGTCCAAACTCCCAAGGCCCCACCCCACTGCTGGCCAAGAATGGGGAAACACTCATCAAGGACACCGAGGTTGTCAAGGTCCGCTGGAAGGAGCACTTCGAAGATCTCCTCAATCGAGATTCTGAATTTGACTCGAGTGTTCTCGACTCCATCCCACAGTATGCGTCCCGCCCCCACTTCAGTGAAACACCAACGTTGCATGAGTAGGAAAAGCCATAAGACAACTCAAGAACAACAAGGCTACGGGAGCGGATGGAATCCCTACTGAGGCGCTAAAGCATGGCGGAGATGTGTTGTTGGCACGAATACATGATCTCATCGCTTTCAACTGGAGGGAGGAGAGCATGACGGGAGATCACAGACTTGCAGTGATCGTGACCATCTTTAAAAACGGGGGGCAAGTCCAACTGCAGCAACTACAGAGGAATCTCCCTGCTAATCAGCCACTGGGAAAGTTTTAGCTCGAGTCCTCTTCAACCGTCTTCTCCCTGTGGCCGAGGAGCTCCTCCTGAAGACACAGTGTCCCACGGGGCACATCGGACATGATCTTTGCAGCGCGACAGCTGCACAAAAAATGCAGGGACCAGCGCCAGCCGTGATACAGGGCTTTTTCAACCTTACAAAGGGATTTGACACTGTGAACCATGAGGTTCCATGGAGCATCCTCCTCCATTTTGGATGCCCACAAAAATATCTCAACATCCTTCGCCTGCTCCATGATGACATGCAGGTGATAATCCTTACCAACGGATCCATTACAGACCCAATCCATGTCGGGACCAGGGTCAAACAGGGCTGCGTCATTGCTCCCACCCTCTTCTCAATCTTCCTCGTTGCCATGCTCTACTTCACAGTCAACAAATTCCCTGCTGGACTGCAACAAAACTACAGAAGCAGCAGGAAGCTGTTTAATCTTCGCCGCCTCCGGGACAAAGTCCAAGATAACCCCAACCTCTGTCGTTGAGCTACAGTACGTGGACAACACCTGTGTCTGCGCACATTCTGAGGCTGATCTCCAGGATATAGTCGACGTATTTACTGAGGAACTCAAAAGCATGGGCCTTACGCTAAATATCCGTAAGACAAAGATCCTCCACCAGCCAGTACTCGACGTACAACACTGCCACCCAGTCATCAAGATCCACGGTGCAGCCCTCGACAACATGGAGCATTTCCCATACTGCGGGAGCGTCTTATCAACAAAAGCAGACATTGATGAGGAGATTCAACACCACCTCCAGCGCGGCAGTGCAACCTTCAGCCGGCGGAGGAAAAGAGTGCTCAAAGACCAGGCCCTCAAAGCTACCACCAAGCTCATGGTCGACAGGGCTGTAGTAATACCCACATCCTGAATGGCTCAGAGGCACGGACCATGTACAGTAGACACCTCAAGTCGTTGGAGATATATCACCAATGATGTCTCCACAAGATCCTACAAATCCTCTGGAATGACAGGCGCACCAACATCAGTGTGCTCATCTAGGCTAACATCCCCTGCATTGAAGTACTGACCACACTCGATCAGCTCCACTGGGCAGGCCACACAGTTTGCATGCCGGACATGAGACTCCGGAAGCAAGTGCTCTTTTGTGGAGTCCTTCTTGGCAAACGAGCCAAACGTGAGCAGCGGAAACGTTACAAGGACACCCTCAAAGCCTCCCTGATAAAGTGCGACATCCCCACTGACACCTGGGAGTCCCTGGCCAAAGACCGCCCTAAGTGGAGGAAGTGCATCCGGGAGGGCGCTGAGCACCTCGAGTCTCAATGCAGAGAGCATGCAGAAATCAAGTGCAGGCAGCGGAAAGAGCGTGCGGCAAACCAGTCCCTCCCACCCATTCCCTCAACGACAATCTGTCCCATCTGTGACAGAATCTGTGGCTCTCGTATTCGACTGTACAGCCGCCAATAAACTCACTTCAGGAGTGGAAGCACGTCTTCCTCGATTCCGAGGGACAGCCTATGATAATGATGAGATGGAGATTCTAACCCTGGGACTGAACATGGGGATTCTAACACAAGGATTGAATATTTCTGGCCCTTCCCTGTTACAATTATGTAGGACTTAACCCATAAGGTCGGTACTAAGCATCGCCTTTAGGGGAGATGTTGAGAAATTCGAGGTGTGGAGAGTGAGAATAAAATATCTGATATAATCCTTTACCCACTGGGACCCGGTTGGAAACAGACACGGACATCGGTCACTTTGTTCCTGAACCAAGATGGCCGCGCATGCGCGGTGCGACTCACCGAATCAAGCTGGCCGAGCGCTGAGCCCGCCTTCCTGCACGAAGATGGCCGCCGTTAGCCTGGGCCTGTGACAGGGAGAAAGCCCCAAAACTGCAACCGCCGATATGCCGGTTATAATTCCGGGCTTGCGGCGGGCACCGGTGCTTTATGAAGCCTTCCAAGCGACCCGCTGGTCCATTGCTCCCCTCCACCCGCTCAAGTGAAACGCTTCTGCGGAGGTCATGTTGCCCGTTTCTCCTTCGCCACTACATTCGCCGCGCATGCTCCAAAACCAGCCACGACGCGCGCCTGCGCACTGAACTCCTGTAATTTGGGTCCGGCACCTTCTCGCCCGTGGTGCATACTGGGTAAATAACCTGCCATTTAAAAGCTGTATTGGTGAATAGATCAGGATATAATTTGATTGCATTGGTCATTGAACGATATTCATTCTGGCAGATATTGTTTGTTTCTGCTGATCTTAATAACCCCTATACCTGAGCTGGAGATTAATGTTCTATACAAATATTGAATAAATCAGCTTGGTTCAAACACAGTGTGTCAAATGTTTGATTTTTCCATAATAATATCTACTTAATGTTCTGTTACCGACTGTTCCATTTTGGGCCTTTTCTTACTGTAGATTATTTCACTTCTCACCCAGTTCATCTTTTATGACATCAAATCCCAAGGTTGTTCTGTTTGAGTATTCGGCTTGTGGGTGTCATAAACTGAACCGGAGTGTCTCATGTTCCACTCACATAACGTTCCTTTCAACCAACTATTGATTGAACTATGATGCTTTAGACTTGAAATCTATTATTTTGTACATTGTTTAACGATTTTTGAATATGGTTACTATATGTAATAGTCTTTGAAATGTGTGATCTTTGTAACTATCTTTGCTGATTTTGAAAGTTTTGGTGATATAATTTCTTGTTACTTACATAGCTTGCAGAATTTCTTGCATCAAGATAATTGTTTAAATATTTCCATTATCGGGTCTTTAGCTCCTCCACTGATCCCTGTGAACAACCTTTGGTTCGGGACTGGGTTTGGGTGCGAGTTTAGGGTTTAGTGGTTGTGGTTATTTGTTAGGATTGGGGTTAGTGGTTGGGATCGTCAGTAGGATATTAGGCACCTTGGAATCCCTGGCCAAAGACCACCGTAAGTGGAGGAAGAGCATGCAGGAGGGCGCTGAACACCTCGAGTCTCAGCGCCGAGCGCATGCTGCAAACAAACGAAGGTAGCGGAAGGAACATCTGAGAAACCAGACTCCTCACCCAGACTTTCCATCAACGACTGTCTGTCCTACCAGTGACAGTGACTATAATTCCCATATTGCACTGTACAATCACCTGAGAACTCACTTTTAGAGTGGAAGCAATTCTTCCTCAATTTCGAGGGATTGTCTATGATGATGATGATGAGGCTTAGGAGATAGTCATTCTCTGAACACCTCGAGTCTCAACGCCGAGAGCATGCAGAAGTCAAGTGTAGGCAGCAGAAAGAGCGCATACAAACGAGTCCCACCCACCCGTTCCCTCAACAACTATCTGTCCCATCTGTGACAAATCAGTGGATCTCGTATCGGACTGTTCAGCCACCAAAGAACTCACTACAGGAGTGGAAGCAAGTCTTCCTTGATTCCGAGGAACTGCCTATGATAATGAGTAATTAACATAGAAACCATTATTGACAATATAAGTGTCACTGGACGTGTCCTTTTCCATTTCATGCCTTTAACCTCATGCAGACGAGTCACAAAACTGCCTCACAAACTGTTCATTCAAAGAACATTCTTTCCTGCAAGCCTCATTTCATCCCTTCTTCCACATCTCTACAAATCTCACCGAACGTTTAATTAGTGACATTAGATTTTGGTATTTTGGAACAAGAACAGACGGATACATTTGCTGCGCTGGTTACATCAAATTATCAGCCTGTCTGAAAAGTGCTTCTGACAATAACCTATTACAAAATTGAAAAAAATAGAAAAGAAAATTATAATTTAAATGGAGAAAAATTGCAAAGTGCTGCAATACAGAGGGAGTTGGAGGTCCTTGTGCATGAAACACAAAAGGTTAGTGTGCAGGTACAGCAAGTAAACAGAAAGGCAAATGGAATTATGACCTTTATTGCAAGGGGGATGGATTATAAAAGCTGAGAAGTCCTGCTACAACTGCACAAGGTATTGGTGAATCCAAACCAAGAGTACTGCATACAGTTTTCATCTCCGTATTTCGGGAGGAATATGCTTGCATTGGAAGCGGTTCAGAGAAAGTTCACTAGGTTGATTCCAGTGATGAGGTGATTGACTTATGAAGATAGGTTGAGTAGGTTGGGCCTATACTCATTGGAGTTCAGAAGAATGAGAGGTGATCTTATTGAAAAATACATGATAATGAGGAAACTCGACAATGTGCTTGCAGAGAGGATATTTCCACTCACATGGGAAACTAAAACTAGGGGGCAAAGTCTCAGAATAAGGGGCCGCCAATTTAAAAATGAGATGAGAAGGTATTTCTTCTATCAGAGGGTTGTAAATCTGTGGAATTCTCTGCCCCAGAGAGCTGTGGAGGCTCGGTCATTGAATAAATTTAAGGCGGAGATACATTGATTTTTCAGCAATAAGGGAATAAAGGTTTATGGGGAACGGGCATGAAAGTGGAGCTGAGTCCATGATCACATCGGCCATGAGACCGATGCCTGTTCCTACATCTTATGTTCCTGTACCAGGCCCCACCAGTCACCATGTGATTCCACCGTGATATCTTCATCCATTACTCAGCTTTTGCCCTCACTAGAGCTGGTTTCACCATCATGACCATTGCCCACACTAAGACTCTCTAATTCCCGAATGTTGCACAAACGCCAGCATGGACTGGTTATTCCGAATGGCCCATTTGTGTGTCGTATATCCTATGTAATTTTGTAGTCTCAGTGTAAGTGGTCCCTGGAATTGGTGCCTCAGGGTAACTGGTCCAAGGATCTCGTGTCGCAGTGTAAGTGGTCCCTGAATTTGGTGTCTCAGTGTAATTGGTCCCTGGATTTGGTGTCACAATGCGAGTAGCTTTTGGATTTGTTGTCGAAAGCACCTCGTCACTGGGACTGAGTGCAAACCCGCTGCCCAGCATTGCATTCAGCACAGAATGATGCCACTCAGTCTATTCCCAATTAATACGGTCCACATTAATTCAACAGAAACAACCCAGTGCCCACAAGTAACTGCTGCCCCGCATTTAACTTCAGTGAAACACGCAATTCTAAACATTTTAAAATAAAAATTAACCGCATCAAAGCACAACAGAGGTGATTAATTTCAGTAAATCGCCCTCACTCATACACCTCCTTCACCCCGACTCTTCAACTCACTCTCTAAATACAACTCTTCACCCCAGCTCCTCTTTCACCCATACAATTTCATTTTTAACATCACTTACAGCAATGATCCACACTGGAGGTAAATCTCAGGAGCTTCTGTGTGACGGTGCGATGATCACTGGACAATAAAGCGCAGAGACGGCGGGGAGGTGGGGGGGGGCTGCTCATTATCCTCGATGTGATTTAATCCGCTTTCCCACTGAATACTGCAGACAGACATGGTCACCTTGTAACAGAATGGTCAGTGTGACGTCACTGTTTGAACAAGAGCACACAAGACAATGTGTTATCAATAAATGGTAAAGTTATTAAACACCCCACTATTGCATTGTAAACAAAATGGAAATAAATTGTTGGAAAATAATTGGTGAAGATAATTATTTATCTCTGTGCAATTGACTAGCAAACATTAAGAGTGTCGTGTTTAGTTCACACACACACATAAATATTTATATATATAGCAAAGACTGTGTGTGCCCTTTTCAATTGTTCTGTTCAACTCGTATTTGATCGATGTGGAATTTAGGACCCTGCGGCAGCCTATCCGGCGGTGCTTGCTGGGTCAGGATACAAAGAGACCGTGCGCTGTTCCTTCTCCCACTGCCTGGGGGAATGGGGCAGATATTTAAAGGGACAGGGACTCCCCTTTCTCTGCTACTTTATAGTTAAAGGGACAGTCCAGTTTATCTTTGGGTGTCGGAGGACTTCACTAACCGAGCTTCCATTAACAGTCTCTCCCTTCTGTACTGTGCAGTGATTGTAAAGCTGTTCATTTCAGTGACTTGAGCATTTCTACAATGACTCACTGATTTTGATGATCCAATTGTATAATTTGGAAAGAGTCCAGATTTGTGCAGTGTGAGGAAGATTTCATTTAAAGGTGGAGTAAAATTAGTTTCAAAATATTCTGTTCTAACCGTTCCCCAACCCCCCAAATTTTAGAACACTACAATACTGACTGGGAAGTCCCAAGTTCAATCCTTGATCTGGGCTGTTGGTTGACTTCAGACAAGGCAGCAGTTCAGGGGTTATAATTGTCCTCAGTAGCATTGGACTAAATAAGAGTAAAAATCAGCCACTGCCCCTGCTCTTCAGACCGATCAAGTGACGTCAACTGGGAAGTGTTTGGATGTCATTTGAGGACAGGATTTGAGGCTGTGATGCCTACCACAGTGGAAATCCTGCTGGCACTCACTGTGTCGACTAACGGTGAGGCACGAGAGGTTTACTAATGTCAGTGGAATTGCACCCAGCCAGATTCAACACTTTCTGGAGATAATACATCTCAGGCGATGAAAGGAATGTTGATTTTAGAGAGTGAGGATGGAGGGGAGAGTCTTGAATAAGGAATTTACACCTTAGGGGGGGACACGAGAGGACAGGATGTTCTGTAGAATCTGGAATAGTGTGTTCTGAATTTCAATCCTTTACTTAAAGTAACAACGTTTGTAACCACAATTTGCAGGGTATTAGAAGAGGAGGACCTGCAGCTGGGAAACTCAAACCAGACATCGCGTCAAGATTTTACAGATTCCCTGGATTGGTCAGGATCACCTTATCAGCCTTTGTAAAAACACCAATCACAGCGGGGAGAAACAGGACACATGTTGTGTGTGTGGATGTACCTTAAACAATCGTTCAGCCTGTGAGACTCGTGCGCCCACCTGACTCAACACTGCAAATGTGGGGACAGTGGGAATGGATTCTGTTGCACGTGGAAAGTGAATCAGTCGCTCATCTCACCAATTGACATTCGAGGCGATAGATAACAGACTTTCTCCTGTGAATATAGAGCTAGGTTATTCGGCTGTGATTTGTTTACTTATTCATCTAGTTGATTCTAAACCTTTGCCAATTATTTGATGTGATTGGTTTAGAGAGAGATGCTGTGAGGTGTTGTGGAAAAATATTTCCGAGACTGTATAATATATAAAGAGAGGTTTATTAAGTCGGAGACAACGCTTTGGGAGAAGTGTTAGATACACCTGTCTCTGCACCAGCTTCTCAATTTGATATCTCCAGTGTGGTTATTTTATCTTACAAATTACATCACTTTACATCACGTGCTTTAGCACTAGTCCTTAAGTCCAATCGTCGCATTACAAGGTTTACAAAGCTTTTCATACAATTACTGTCCAAGGCTGAGCTCTTGATATAAACCAGCATCGCATTGTGACAGGAATTATATACATCCAAGAGGACTAGTTCCCCTTTTAAATACAAAAAAACAAGTGGCAGGCTTTTTGGCACCGGTATAGACAAACATACCCCCACTTATCTCTCCAGTCGTTCATTATCTAACTTTCCTATCTCCATAACTCAAGGTCAGCATACCTTGAAGTCTAACTGTGTTTTTTTGCAAAAACAAATTGCATCAGTATTGTCCCTTACAAAATTCATTCAAGGGGAAAATAAAAACAAATGTTTGGTCCCGTATACTAGTCAAGTATATGTCCAAAAATCCGCTCAAACAATATTCCCCCTTTTGGTCCTGGTGGATGTTCACGAAATCCAGATGACCACAATGATAGTAGCATGGTGTCATATATTCGTCCTTTTGGATATGTTACTTCCCTGATGTTCCGTATGTCCATCTTGCCTGTAGCTCTAGGCTACCCTGCAAAGATAGTGGTCAGTGTCAACGTCGTCTGTTTCTTCATCCTTGGTGTTTTCAGGTATTTCCATCAGGTGTGCTGCTGCTTCTTCGGCGATTACACTTGCTACTGGATCAGTCGGGCCATCATAACTTTACAGCAGATATTAAAACACCCGATAATCAGACAGCAAGTAATTATTATTACAACCAGAATAATTACTCCATGCATAAGATAGGACCCACAGGATTCCCCTAACAGCCAGTCAAACCAGCCAGATCCTCCTGCTGTCGTGGATAACTTATTTACCTTCCTTCTTATGTGATCAGCGAGGTTGGTTATGTTTTCTGAATTATCGAGAATGTAAGTGCAACATTCAGCTCCAATTAAGGCACATGTGCCCCAACTTTGTGGTAGTATCTTGGGCCATATGGTTCTGGAGTACCATTGTGCGTATGGCTACCATTTCAGCCGTTATGCCCTCCATTGCTTCAGCAGTGTCGTTAACTATCTCTTCCAGTAACCTCTCTAGGTTACGTAATTAATCCATGGTGCGTCCTATCCCGAATGGGAGCATCATGACCCCAAATAGCCTCTCTACCGGGGTAAGAGCTCATCTTACTCGTCCTGGTGTCTGTACTTCTGCTAAAGTATGTACCCGTCTGACAAAGGGGACCACATATCCCAAATAACAGGACCCCCTCCAGTCCTGTGACAACCAGGGGTAGGCCTTGTGCTCGCACACAAAATAAGTGCCATTGTATGCTGTTAGATTCAATCCCAATCTCTCTCTCTCAACCCCCGTCGCCACCTAATCTTAGGGTCCCAGTCCTGGCTACTTGTCTGATTCTTCAAACCCTCCATTTCAAGGAACCCCTGGTTTATTGTTTCGCTGTCTGTTATGTTCCAACTGGTGAGGTTAAAGTATTGCGTACAATTGCTATATCCTGCTCAAAACCTGTTTTCTCATCAGTCAGGTTTCGAGTGAAACAAATGTCAGCGGTGGGTCTTCCAACTCCTGACGTGTTGGTCAAAACCAGGAACGGGGGTCGTACCGACCTATTGTATTCCGGCTGGTACCATCCGTCAATGCATCCAAAAGGTAACCCCCCCCCCACCATCTCCATGTTTCTTTATTACCCACTCCGCTACTTCCGAAATGTTAAGGGAGATTGACCTCAAAGGGATGCCTCCTTTGCTAGGTATGGGGATGTGCGAACATACTCAGCAAATGGAAAAGTTCCCATTTTGCGCATATACATAAGACATGTACAAAAAGGTATTCACATGTAACTCTCGTTTCGGTCTAGCTAGCAGGCCGGACCAAACACGAACTATGATAATGGCACCGATCACAATATATAGTTTCATCTTATTACTCTATAATTAACAAATAGTCAAAATGGCCGTATGGCTTGCTTGAAGAATCTTTCGCTGTCAATCTGTAAATAGACAAACAACAACAACAAATACGTGTGCTAAACGGCTGGTTCAAAAACCTTAAGCTGGGTCCAATGCTTCCATTGTCCGTTCCCTTTAACATCGATGCAGGCACAAGTGTCCCCGCTGATTATAACCTCATATAGTCCTATCCATTTTGGGGCAAACCCCAGTTTTCCCGGGAGGACCCTTACCATAACGCGACTTCCCGCCAACTGGACTTCAGGGAGCTTTGTAAGCTCTGCTTCCGCGTCTCTTTCTTCCTGATTGTCCCTAACTAATTTATGCATCCCTTTTAATTGAGTACTTGGTTCCAAAACATACCGTTTTATTTTGTCTTTCAATGGGCCGACATCGGCCCCACCTGTTATGATGTTCTCTGGTAATTGCATCGCCCTTCCTGTCATTAGTTCATAAGGGGTTAATCCGGTTGTCCTGTTTGTCGTGGCTCTTAACTTCATCAAAATAATGGGTAATACTTCCGTCCACGTTTTTCCTGACGTTTGCATGGCCTTTGCCAGGGCGTTCTTAAGGGTATGGTTCATGCGCTCTGCCATCCCAGAACTCTGCGGGTGGTAGGGGATGTGGAATTTTTGTTTTATGCCCATCAGCTGGCATATTGTTTTTACAATCTTCCTGGTGAAGTGGGTGCCTTGGTCAGAATATCCTTACCACTGTTGAGGCAGTGCAATCACGTGTGGGGACAGCTTCTACCCACCGGGTAAATTGATCTATAATCACTAGGCAATATCTTTTTTCCATGGGATGGGGGCAAAGGACCTGTGAAATCAATTTGTACGTGTTCCCATGGCCCCCGTAGACGGGGCTGGTGTCCCATTTTAATATTAATGGGCCGGCCTGGATTATATTGTGCGCACGTAATGCATCGATGGCAATGTTTGGTGGTATCTCTCCCCATCCCTTTCCACCACCAATCTCTCCCAAGACTCCCAGTCATGGCCTCTCATCCTGAATGAGACAGGCCATGATGCAACTCCAATAAGTTATTCTGTATGCATTCAGGCGCCATTACCTTGTCGTTTCGTCTCCGAACGTTATCCTTCCCTTGCGTTGCGCCCTGCTTTGTCCACATACTTATTTCCTCTTCAGAAGTGTCCTGGTGTAGTTTCTCAATACTTGTCTGTTCGTCTCGGGCCCCAGCGGCACTGACTTAATTTTAATAATTTAAAATCATCATCAATGGAGAGTGTTTTTTACCTCTTCAAATTCTTTTTTTTTCCAATTAAACCGATATCTTTTTCACAGCTGATATCAACTGGTATTTAGTAAGTTATGTCTTTATCCATCGCAAACACCCCTTTTTTTTCCAGATCCTAATTAGTGCATTACGTCTTTTTTTTTAATTAGATCACCTTTCTTCAAATTAGGTTTTGTATTTAAAATCATCAGACAATCGAAGACACTTTTTCTTTCCAATCGTTCAATTTGTTTATTTTCAAAGTTGCGTTTTTATCTTTTTCTTTTCTAAACTGCTAAAGCTTACTGTTTTAGCCTTTTGCAACAGTCCATTTTACACCTTCACAGATAGCTCACCACTCGCCCAGGAGTTTGACCTGATCCCTGAAGGTATTTCTAGATTTAAAACTTTTTTTTTTTAAACTGAGCTCGAAGCTTTTGTGTCAAGCTTTTACACAAAGGGAAATGCGAGCGTTTTAAAAGGCATTCTTTATCTCATTCCTCGAATAAATTTATGTCTTTCAACCCAATTGCATGTTTTCTTTCGACAAGTAAGTGGGCGTGACAAATAAATTCTTTATTTTTTTACTACCAGGACCATGAATTTTTATCTTTTATTCAACAAACCGATTCTTTGTGCATTTCCTAGCTCTGTAACTTATTATCCGTATATATCCACACCTGCGTTTCTAACTTAAAATGTAATACCGGAAGGTTCACACTTTCTAAAACTTCCCATATACAGGACAACATACGAAATGTTAAAAAAACTTTCACTCTGTTTGGAAAAGGTGGGTGGAGCTAAAACTGTCAGCTACTCCATACCTTCCCAAACAGGCTTTTCATTCATTCCGCTGTCAAAATCACTCAAGTATTCTCATTCAAAATAGACATCACAATAATCTCTCTTCATTCAACAAAGCTTAAGTCTGGCCAGTTCTATTTTTGGATTCATATGTCACTTAAGATAGTCACCATCAGCTTTTTTATGGCATTACGTAATTACGCAAGTTACAATTAATGATAGGAATTAATTAATGACCCGGGTAGCCCGCGTTTTACATTCCCTTCCTTACCTTCCATGTTCGCCAGTCTCGGACGTTTCCCTTTGTTTCTGTAATACTCACGGCCATGACTACTCTGTGGAGACCCTTTGTCTTCGCAAAAAAGCTAGCGTGTTTCCTTACCACCGGAGTTTCGCCTCTAGGTTGGAGTGATCAGCTCCCTTCTGCACCGACCTTATTTACTAAAGGGACAACTCAAACTTGTTAGTCAGCCTCCTCCTGCTATCTACTTATTCGTATCTTATACACTATCCCATCGTGCTCATACACCTCTCTCTCAGTCTCTAACACCAGATTCCAGATACTGTCTTAAGTGATCACGTCTGATCGGACAGTATCCTGTTTGTGACGCCATTTTGTTGTGGAAAAATATTTCGAGACTGTATAATATATAAAGAGAGATTTATTAAATCGAAGACAAAGCTTTGGGAGAAGTGTTAGAGACCCATGTCTCTGAACCAGCTTCTCAATTTGATATCTCCAGTGAGGTTTTTTATCTTACAAATTAGGTCACTTTACATCACGTGCTTTAGCACTAGTCCTTAAGTCCATTCATCGCATTACAAGGTTTACAAAGCTTTTCATACAATTACTGTCCAAGGCTGAGCTCTTGATATAAACCAGCATCGCATTGTGACAGGAATTATATACATCCAAGTGGACTAGTTCCCCTTTTATCAACAAAAAAACAAGTGGCAGGCTTTTTGGCATCGGTAAAGACAAACATACCCCCACTTATCTCTCCAGTCGTTCATTATCTCACATTCCTATCTCCATAACTCAAGGCCAGCATACCTTGAAGTCTAACTGTGTTTTTTTGTATAAAGCACAATGCATCAGTATTGTCCCTTACAAAATACATTCAAGGGGAAAATAAAAACAAATGTTTGGTCCGGTATACTAGTCAAGTCTATGTCCAAAAATCCGCTCCAACAGGGGCACACACTCAGTCCGGTATCTGAAAGTGATTAAGAGACTGGGTTTTGTGTTTTGTGATCCCGCGCGTGTTTCTGACACCTTTGCTCGATACCAAGGCAAGGAGAGGTACTCTGGAAGGTAAGAGGAATTGGGACTTGTCCCTGAGAGTAACCAAAGATATGAGACTGAAATAATGTAGAGTTAGAAAGTAGAAAATGCACAAAATGGTGCAGTCGGTAACAGGATATAACTTAGTCCCCTCTTATCTTGGAGACATCAAATATCGACACACTCTGTTATTTAAAATATCAAATTATTAAACTCCAGCCCAGTTATAGGGGTTATTCACATCAGCAGAAACAAATTCCAACCAACACAAGAAACAAGATTCAGTCAGGAAGCCATTAACACCAGCAATAACAGCAGAATCTAACCCCTGCATTCACTTGTGAACTCGCTGGTGTGTCAGCAGGTTGGATGACTGAGTGAATCACTTCCCACACTCAGAGCAGGTGAACGTCCTCTCCCCAATGTAACTGTGATGATGCATTTCCAGTTTACAAGGTTGGGTTCAGTTCCGCACCGCTGTGCACAGAGTGAGAATAAAATCAATGAGCTGCTGATTCTCTCTGCTGGACACTGCGTCTTTTGTGCTGGTCCAATAGGGTGAGCCCATGCTGCCCCAATAAGGTGAGCCCGGGATGGCCAGTAGGCTGAGCCTGGGCTGGCCCAAAAGAGTGCAATTGAGTGGCCCAATAGGGTATGCCCGTGCTTGCCCAACAGTCAGATCCTGGGCTGGACCAATAGGGTGAGCCCAGGCTGGCCCAATGGGGTGAGCCCAGACTGGCCCAATAAGGTGAGTCGGGCTGGCCCAGAGTCACCAGGCAACAATCAGCACAAGAAGACTCCCTTTCAGAGGCAACTGTCCTGGTCACAAACATGTGGTCCAATCAAACTGACAGACAACCTGAAGCCCCACCCTACCCATTGTCCCTGCTGAAAAAGCCACGCATGCGCCGCGAGACCCGCCCAGACCAAGATGGCGGCCGCTCAGCACGATCTCCCACGCCCCACCCTGACCAAGATGGCGAAGATGGCGGCCGCTGACCAAGATGATGGCCGCTGAGCCCACTCCCCCGGACGCTCATTGACCGTGTCTGTAACCGGTGGGTAAACACGGGGTCTGCAGGCTGTGATTCGGGGCCTGGGGACGAGCCGGGGTGTGTGTGAAGCGGATGTTGCGGAGTGTTGTCTCTCGGGCCTGGGCCCACACACGGGCTGTGTGACCCCTCTCACTCCCCGGGTTTGTTAACCCAGGGAACTATTGGTTCTGCACTTTGTGATTGACAAGTGGAAAGCCCCGCCCCCTCCTGGCCCGAATCATTCCATGCAAGTGGTGCACAGAAATAGGACTGGGGTAAGGCACTTCGGCTGGGGGAGACATGTACTGGGACTGGGGGTAGGCACTTCAAATGGGGGAGCGATACACTGGCACTGGGGTAAGGCACTTCGGCTGGGGAGGGATACACTGGGACTGGGGTAAGGCACTTCAACAGAGGGAAGGTTACAGTGGGACTGAGGTAAGGCACTACAGCTGGGGATGGCATATATTGGGATTGGGGTAGGGCACTTTGGCTGAGGAGGCATGCACTGGGACTGGGGTAAGGCACTACGGCTGGGGGAGGCATATACTGGGACTGGGGTAAGGCACTTCAACTGGGGGAGGGATAAACTGACACTGGGGTAAGGCACTTCAACTGGGGGTGGCATACACTGGGACTGGAGTAAGACACTTCGGCTGCGGAGCGAAACACTGCAACTGGAGGAAAGACACTTCAACTGTGGGAGGGATACACTGGATTTGGAATAAGGCACTTCAACTGCGGGAGGCTTACACCGGGTCAGTGCTAAGGCACTTCAGCTGGGGAGGGATACCCTGGGACTGGGGTAAGGCACTAAGGCTGGGGGCGCATATACTGGGACTTGGGTAAGGCACTTCAACTGGGGCAGGGATACACTGGACCGGGGTAAGGCACTTCAACTAAGGGAGGGATGCACTGGGATAAGGCACTTCAACTGGGGGAGGGATACACTGGGACTACGGTAAGGCACTTCAACTGGGGGAGGGATTCCCTAGGACTGGAGGAAAGGCACTTCAACTGTGGGAGGGCTACACTGGGTCTGGAAGAAGACACTTCAAATGGGGGAGGCATAAACTGGGACTGGGCTGAGGCACTTCAACTGAGGGAGGCATGCACTGGGACTAGGGAAAGGCACTTCGGCTAGTGGAGAATATACTGGCACTGGGGTAGGGTACTTCGGTTGTGGGAGGTGTGCACTGGGACTGGGGTAAGGCAATTCAACTGGGGGAGGCATATACTGGGATTGGGGTAGGGCACTTTGGCTGAGGAGGAATGCACTGGGGTTAGGCACTTCGGCTGGGGGAGGGATACACTGGGACTAGGGTAACGCACTTCAACGGGGGGAGGCATACCTGGTACTTGTGTAAGGTACTTCAACTGGGGGAGGCATGCACTGGGACTGGGTAAGGCACTTTGGCTGGGGGAGGCATTCACTGGGACTGGGGTAGGGTACTTTGGCTGACGGAGGCATGCATTTGCACTGAGAAACGCTACTTCAGCTCGGGGAGGGATACATTACGACTGGGGTAATGCACTTCAACGGGTGGAGGGATACACTGGGACTGTGGTAAGGCACTTCAACTGGGGGACGCTAACACTGGGACTGGGGTAAGGCACTTCAACTGGGGGAGGGATACACTGGGACTGTGATGAAGCACTTCAACTGGGGGACGCTAACACTGGGACTAGGATAAGGCACTTCAACTGGGGGAGGGAGACACTGGGACTGGGCTAAGGCACTTCAACTGGGGGAGGCATGCACTGGGACTGGGGTAAGGCACTTCAATTGAGGGAGGGATAAACTGGGACTGGGGTAAGATACTTCGGCTGGGGGAGGCATTCACTTGGACTGCATTAATGCACTTCGGCTGGGGGAGGCATGCACTGTGACTGGGATCAGGCACTTCGGCTGGGGGAGGCATATGTTGTGACTGGGGTAAGACACTTCGGCTGGGGGAGGCATGCACTCTAACTAGGGTAAGGCACTTCGGCTGGGGGACGCATGCAATGGGACTGGGGTAAGGTGCTTCAACTGGGGGATGCTAATACTGGGATTGGAGTAAGACACTTCAACTGTGGGAGGCATAAACTGTGACTGGGCTAAGGCACTTCAACTGGGGGAGGGATACACTGGGACTGGGATAAGGCACTTCAGCTGGGGAAGGCATATACAGGGATTATGGTAAGGCACTTCGGCTGGGCAAGGCATGCAGTGCGACTGGGGTAAAATACTTTGGCTGGGGGAGGCATGCACTCACACTGTGGCAAGGCACTTCGGTTGGGGGAGGCATAAAATGCGACTGGTTTAAGGCTCTTCTGTTGGTGGAGGCTAATACTGGGACTGGGACAAGGTACTTTGGCTGGGAGAGGCATGCACTGGCATGGGTGTAAGGGACTTCGGCTGGCAGAGGTGTGCACTCGAACTGGAGTAAGGCACTTCAACTGGTGGAGGCATGCACTGGGACTGCGGTTAGGCATTTCAACTGGGAGAGGCATGCACTGGGACTGGGGTAAGGCACTTCATCTGGGGAGGGACACAGTGGGACTGGGGTAAGGCACTTCAGCTGTGGGAGGGATACACTGCGACTCGGGTAACGCACTTCAACTGTGGGAGGGATACCTGGGACTTGTGTAAGGTACTTCAACTGGGGGATGATAACAATGGGACTGCGGTAAGGCACTTCAACCGAAGGAGGGATAAACTGGGACTGGGGTAAGGCACTTTGGCTGGGGGAGGCATATACTGTGACTGGGGTAAGACACTTTGGCTGGGGGAGGCATATACTGGGACTGGGGTAAGGCACTTTGGCTGGGGGAGGCATATACTGTGACTGGAGTAAGGCACTTTGGCTGGGGGAGGCATATACTGGGACAGTGGTAAGACACTTCGGCAGGGAGAGAAATGCAATAGGACGAGGGTAGGGCACTTCGGCTGGGGGAGGCCTGCACTCGGACTTGGGTAAGGCACGTTGGCTGGGGGCAGGTGCACTAGGACTGGGCGAAGGCACTTCAGCTGGGGGAGGCATGCACTGGGACTCGGGTAAGGCACTTCGGCTGGGGGAGGCGTGCACTTGAACTTTGGTAAGGCACTTCAGCTGGAGGAGTGATACACTGGGACTGGGGTAAGGCACTTCAGCAGTGGGAGGCCTATATTGGGGCGGTGGTAAGACACTTCGGATGAGGGAGAAATGCAATAGGACTAGGGTAAGGCACTTTGGCTAGGGGTGGCCTGCACTGGGACTGGGGTAAGGCATTTTGGCTGGGGGACGCATGCACTCTGACTGGGGTAAGGCACTTTGGCTGGGGGAGGCATGCACTGTGACTGCGGTAAGGCACTTCGGCTGGGGGAGGCATGCACTTGAACTTTGGTAAGGCCCTTCGGCTGCGGGAGGCATGCACTGTGACTGGGGTAAGGCACTTCGGCTGGGGGAGGCATGCACTTGAACTTTGGTAAGGCACTTCAGCTGGGGGAGTGATACACTGGGACTGGGGTAAGGCACTTCAGTAGTGGGAGGCATATATTGGGACGGTGGTAAGATACTTCGGATGAGGGAGAAATGCAATATGACTAGGGTAAGGCACTTTGGCTGGGGGAGGCCTGCACTGGGACTGGGGTAAGGCATTTTGGCTGGGGGACGCATGCACTCTGATTGGGGTAAGGCACTTTGGCTGGGGGAGGCATGTACTGTGACTGGGGTAAGGCACTTCGGCTGGGGGTGGCATGCACTTCAACTTTGGTAAGGCCCTTCGGCTGGGGGAGGCATATACTGGGACTGGGGTAAGGCACTTTGCCTGGGGGAGGCATCGACTAGGACTGGGGTAAGGCACTTCGGCTGGGGGAGGCTTATACTGGTACTTGGGTAAGGCACTTTGGCTGTGGGAGGCATATACTTGGACGGTGGTAAGATACTTCGGCGGGAGGAGAAATGCAATGGGACTAGTGTCGGGCACTACTGCTGGGTGAGGCATGCACTGGTACTGGGGTAAGACATTCAGCTGGGGGAGGCATATCTTGGAACTGGGGTAAAGCCCTTCTGCTGGGGGAGGCATGTATTGGGACTGGGGTAAAGTACTTCAGCTGGGGGAGGCATGCACTGGGATGGGGGTAATGCATTTTGACTGGGGGAGGCATGCACTGGGACTGGGGTAATGTACTTCGGCTGGGGGAGGCTTGCACTGGGACTGGGGTAAAGCCCTTCTGCTGGGGGAGGCTTATCTTGGGACTGGGGTAAAGCACTTCGGCTGGGGAAGGCATGTATTGGGACTGGGGTAAAGCACTTCAGCTGGGGGAGGCAGATCTTGGGACTGGGGTAATGTACTTCGGCTGCGGGAGGCATGCACTGGGATGGGGGCAAGGTACTTTGGTATCTTATGGGGAGCTCTGTCCTCTGTCACTTCAGGAATTCAAAGTGGATCAAGTTACAATTTGCAAAGTCAGTGAGACCTTGGGATGGGCGGTTCCAGTTACACATTCCAGTGAAATCTCAGGGTGTGGCTTATCCTCCAAGGGACCAATCATAGACAAATGGTGCGGCGTGGCGGCCATTTTGGCAGTACAAATAAGCGCGTTCTTTATTAACCCGCTCCCTCCCTCCGCCCATCTCTCACCTGCTGACTCACCCACTGTGCATGCTCAGCTCACACTGCCCGGCTGATTGACGGCAGCTCCCGACCAATAGGGAGAATGGGGGCGGGGCTGGAGGACCAGGCAGTCGGTTGGTCCTCCAACCAATCACAGTGTGCGAGAGGTGGGGCTTGTAGCCCCAGTGGGCGAGGCTGGGTCTGGATCTCGCTCATTGGCTGAAACTCTGCCGCATTGTAAAAGCTGATGTCCCTCAAACTCCAGGAGGAAATGGGACATTTCTGTTGTGGCTTTAAACAGATGGAACTCTGTGGGGTGGAGGAAACATTGTAGCATTTGGTAGTGACATGGATTCATTCAGGCCAGACAGCGGGGATTATTTCAGGAAATAACACAGTGTAGTTGTTTCTGTTGAAACAGATGAAACCCTGTCGTTGTGGAGCAACCACACTTCTCGTGTCCTGGTCAATCACGTGTGCAACAAGTGTCGTCATGGAAGTAAAGGATGGTATCAAATTGGAAAAAATGGCAGATAATGTTGTGAAGGACAGTGGAAGGCCAATGGATTGGGAATTTTTAGAAACCTGCAAAGGACGACTAAAAAATTAAAAAGACAGAGAAGAGAGCAGATGAGAGCAAACTAGCAAGAAATATAAAAACAGACAGTAAGAGCTTCTGCAGGGATATAAAAAGGAAACGAGTATCTAAAGTAAACATTGCTCGCTTAGAGGATGACATTGGAGAATTACTAATGGGAAACACGGAAATGGCAGAGTTTTTGAACGAATATTTTGTATTAGGCTTCACGGTAGAGGACACTAAAAACATACTAACAGTTGACAACCAAGGAGCTATTGCGGAGGGGGAGTGGGGGGGATGGCTTAAAACAATCACTATCACTACAGATAAAGTGCTAATCAAACTAATGTGACTAAAGGTGGACAAGTCCTCTGGACCTGATGGCATACATCCTTGGGTCTTAAAATAATTAGTTGCAGAGATAGTGCATGCATTGGTTGTAATCCACCAAAATACCCTGAATTCTGGAGAGGTCCCAGTGGACTGGAAAACTGCAAATGTAACACGCCTATTCAAGTAAGGAGGGAGACAGAGAGCAGGAAGCTATACATCAGTTAGCCTTCCATCTGTCAGTTGGAAAATACTCGAGTTCATCATTAAGGAAGTACTAGCAGGACATTTAGAAAACCATACTGCAGTAAGGAAGAGTTAGCATGTTTTTATGAAAGGGAAATCATGTTTGACAAATTTGCTGTAGTTGTTTGAGGATGGAACGAGCAGAGTGGATAAGGGAGAACCACTTGATGCTGTATATTTTGATTTCCAGAAAGCATTCAATAAGGTTCCACACAAAATATTACTGCACATGCTAAGAGCTCACGGGGTGCGGATAATATATCAGCATGGATAGAGGATTGCTGAACTAACAGAAAACAGAGTGTCCGGATAAATGGGTCATTTTCAGGTTGGCAAACAGTAACTAGTGGGGTGCCGCAGTGATAATTACTGGGGCCTCAACTGATTACAATTTATATGAATGACTTGGATGAAGGGACCGAGTGTAACGCAGCCAAATTTGCCGATGGTACAAAGATAGGTGGGAAAGCAAGTTGTGAGGAGGACGCAGAGAATCTACAAAGGGATATGGATAGGCTCAGTGAGTGGGCAAAAATCTGGCAGATGGACTATAATGTGGTAAAATATCAGGTGATTTCCTTTGGTAGGAAAAAAAAAGCAATTTATGATTTAGATGTGGACGATTATAAAATGCTGTTATACAGAGAGATATGGGGATTCTTTACATGAAACTCAAAATGTTTGCATGCAGGTACAGCTGGCCTTTATTGCAAAGGGGATGGAGTCTAAAAGTAAGGAAGTCCTGCAACATCTGTAAGACCACACCTGGGCTACTGCGCACAGTTTTGGTCTGGACTTGTCTCCATTCTCGTGCCGAGAGCATTGACACACCCAGATGGGAAGGACAACATTTGGGTACACTGATTCCCCACCAATTCCCATTCCCCTTCTTTCTGGTGGATATGGAGGGGCCACTGTGTGTAATGAGCAAGTCATTAAGAATTGTCAGCAAGCTCTTTCCAATTGGAGATTTTATTCAGTGGTAACTTTCACACACTATTGTAGATTTTGTACCAAAGATCAATTTAGGATTAAAGTAAAAGTTAATAATTTTATTGCAAACGAAATTTCTGTTGAGAATTGCTGAATTAAGGGGAAAGATAACCCACAGTGTTTCTTAAATGGACACTGCAGCCCCGAGAACACAATCAGCAATATATCCAGAATATTAAAGTCCAGCCCAGTTACAGGGTTATTAACATCAACAGAGACAAACCCCAACTGTCAGAATGAACATGGTTCAGTTGGGATGTGATTAACAGCATCAATAACAGCAGAATCCAACTCCTGTAGTCACTTGTGAACTCGCTGGTGTTTCAGCAGGGTGGATGACTGAGTGAATCCCTTCCCGCACTCCGAGCAGGTGAATGGCCTCTCCCCAGTGTGAACTCGCTGGTGTGTCAGCAGGTGGGATGCCTGAGTGAATGCCTTCCCACACTCCGAGCAAGTGAACGGCCTCTCCCCAGTGTGTACTCGCTGGTGTATCAGCAGGTTGGATGACTGAGTAAATCCCTTCCCACATTCAGAGCAAGTGATGCCTCTCCCCAGTGTGAACTCCCTGGTGTGTCAGCAGGTGGGATGAACAAGTGAATCCCTTCCCACACTCATAGCAGGTGAACGGACTCTCCCCAGTATGAACTCGCTGGTGTGACTGCAGGTGGGATGACTGAGTGAATCCCTTCCCACACTCAGAGCAAGTGAACGACCTCTCCCCAGTGTGAACCCGCTGGTGTGTCAGCAGGATGGATGGCTGAGTGAATCCCTTCCCACACTCAGAGCAGGTGAACGGCCTCACCCCAGTGTGAACTCGCTGGTGTGTCAGCAGGTTGGATGAACAAGTGAATCCCTTCCCACACTCACAGCAGGTGAACGGCCTCTGCCCAGTGTGAACTCGCTGGTGTTTCAGCAGGTTGGATGAACAAGTGAATCCCTTCCCATACTCCGAGCAGGTGAACGGCCTCTCCCCAGTGTGAACTCGCTGGTGTTTCAGCAGGTCGGATGATGCAGTGAATGCCTTCCCACACACCGAGCAGGTGAACGGCCTCTCCCCAGTGTGAACTCGCTGGTGTTTCAGCAGGTCGGATGACTGAGTGAATCGCTTCCCACACTCAGAGCAGGTGAACGGCCTCTCCCCAGTATGACTGTGTTGATGAATTTCCAGGACAGATGTGATCTGAATCCCTTCCCACAGTCCCCACATTTCCACGGTTTCTCCATGGTGCGGGTATCCTTGTGACTCTCCAGGTTGGACGATCAGTTGAAGCCTCACCCACACACACAACACGTTTACAGTTTCTCTCCGCTGTGAAAGGTGCGATGTTTCTTCAGGCTGTGTAACTGGTTAAAGCTCTTTCCACAGATGTTTGAAATCTTTTCGCACAGAGCGAACAGACAAACATTTCTCCTTCCACTTTCAAAGGATGATGATATTCAGGTCCTGATGAATCGATTGACTCCGTCAGATCTTGACACGATGTTGGGTTTGTGTTTCCTGTCTGAAAATCTCCCCTTCTAATACGCTGTAAAAGGAGATAACAAAACTCATCACTGTCAGTACAAGACACAAATTCAGAATAGACACATCTAGTTTCCATGGAACATTCTTTTCTCTCTTGTTCTTCCAAAGCTGTAAATCCCTATCCCACACATTGTCCCTCCTGCAGCGCTGAAATCCAAATCAACACACATTTCCAGCCTGTTTCTCCTCTGCTCCCAGTTTTCACCACCAATTCTGGTTGGGTTCAATTCTACACTCACTGGTTCCCGTCCCTCTCCTCCCCTGAATGTTCTGACTGTGGCTGGGTTCAGGTCGACACTCACTGGTTCCCCACCTCCCCTGAAGATGCTGAGTCTGGTTGTGTTCAGTTCCGGACTCACTGCTTCCCTACCTCTGCTCCCCTGATGGTGCGGTCTCTGGCTGGGGTCATTTCTGCAATCACTGGGTCCCCTCCGTTCCTCCCCTATTTCCCCACAACTGAAGATGCTGACTCTGGCTGGGTTTACTTCTACTGTCACTGGTTCCTCTCCCTTGAAGGTACTGACTATGGATGGGTTTAGTTCTACAGTCACTGATTCCCCTCCCCTGAAGGTACTGACTATGGCTGGGTTCAGTTCTACACTCATTGGTTCCCCTCCCCTGAAGGTACTGACTCTGGTTGGGTTCAGTTCTACACTCACTGGTTCCCCTCCCCTGAAGGTACTGACTCTGGCTGGGTTCAGTTCCAGACACTGACATCATTCACTTTGTTCCTGCACCAAGATGGCCATGCCTGCGCTGTGCTGCTCAGTGAATCAAATTGGCGGCGTGAACATGCCTTCCTGCACAAAGATGGCAGCCGTTGGCCTGGGCCTGTGACCAGGAGAAAGCCCCAAAGCTGCAACCGCCGATATTCCGGTTATTATTCCGCGCTTGCAGTGAGCACCGATTGTTTATGAAGCCTCCCCAGCTCCCCGCTGGTCCATTAGTTTCTATAGGTATGTCAAGAGAAAAAGGTTAGTAAAGACAAACGTAGGTTCCCTGCAGTCAGAATCAGGGGAAGTCATAACTGGGAACAAACAAATGGCAGACCAATTGAACAAGTACTTTGGTTCAGTATTCACTAAGGAGGACACAAACAACCTTCCGGATATAAAAGGGGTCAGAGGGTCTAGTAAGGAGGAGGAACTGAGGGAAATCCTTATTAGTCGGGAAACTGTGTTGGGGAAATTGATGGGATTGAAGGCCGATAAATCCCCAGGGCCTGATGGACTGCATCCCAGAGTACTTAAGGAGGTGGCCTTTTAAATAGTGGATGCATTGACAGTCATTTTCCAACATTCCATTGACTCTGGATCAGTTCCTATGGAGTGGAGGGTAGCCAATGTAACCCCACTTTTTAAAAAAAGGGAGAGAGAAAACAGGGAATTATAGACCGGTCAGCCTGACCTCAGTAGTGGGTAAAATGATGGAATCAATTATTAAGGATGTCATAGCAGTGCATATGGAAAATGATGACATGATAGGTCCAATTCAGCATGGATTTGTGAAAGGGAAATCATGCTTGACAAATCTTCTGGAATTTTGATGTTTCCAGTAAAGTGAACAAGGGAGAACCAGTTGATGTGGTATATTTGGACTTTCAGAAGGCTTTGGACAAGGTCCCACACAAGAGATTAATGTGCAAAGTTAAAGCACATGGGATTGGGGGTAGTGTGCTGACATGGATTGAGAACTGCTTGTCAGACAGGAAGCAAAGAGTAGGAGTAAATGGGTACTTTTCAGAATGGCAGGCAGTGACTAGTGGGGTACCGCAAGGTTCTGTGCTGGGGCCCCAGCTGTTTACATTGTACATTAATGATTTAGACGAGGGGATTAAATGTAGTATCTCCAAATTTGCAGATGGCACTAAGTTGGGTGGCAGTGTGAGCTGCGAGGAGGATGCTATGAGGCTGCAGAGTGACTTGGATAGGTTAGGTGAGTGGGCAAATGCATGGCAGATGAAGTATAATGTGGATAAATGTGAGGTTATCCACTTTGGTGGTAAAAACAGAGAGACAGACTATTATCTGAATGGTGACAGATTAGGAAAAGGGGAGGTGCAACGAGACCTGGGGGTCATGGTACATCAGTCATTGAAGGTTGGCATGCAGGTACAGCAGCCGGTTAAGAAAGCAAATGGCATGTTGGCCTTCATAGCGAGGGGATTTGAGTACAGGGGCAGGGAGGTGTTGCTACAGTTGTACAGGGCCTTGGTGAGGCCACACCTGGAGTATTGTGTACAGTTTTGGTCTCCTAACTTGAGGAAGGACATTCTTGCTATTGAGGGAGTGCAGCGAAGATTCACCAGACTGATTCCCGGGATGGTGGGACTGACCTATCAAGAAAGACTGGAACAACTGGGCTTGTTTTCACTGGAGTTCAGAAGAATGAGAGGGGACCTCATAGAAACGTTTAAAATTCTGACGGGTTTAGACAGGTTAGATGCAGGAAAAATGTTCCCAATGTTGGGGAAGTCCAGAACCAGGGGACACAGTTGAAGGATAAGGGGTAAGCCATTTAGGACCGAGATGAGGAGAAACTTCTTCACCCAGAGAATGGTGAACTTGTGGAATTCTCTACCACAGAAAGTAGTTGAGGCCAATTTACTAAATATTTTCAAAAGGGAGTTAGATGAAGTCCTTACTACTCGGGGGATCAAGGGGTATGGCGACAAAGCAGGAAGGGGGTACTGAAGTGCATGTTCAGCCATGAACTCATTGAATGGCGGTGCAGGCTGGAAGGGCTAAATGTCCTACTCCTGCACCTATTTTCTATGTTTCTATGTTTCTATTACTCTGCTCCGTCCCACTGAAAAGGACACTTCTTAGGAGCCTGTACAAAACGTGTCTCCTCCGCCATTACATGCACCGTGCATGCTCCAAACACAGCCAGGACCCGCGCCTGCGCACTGAGCTCCTGTCGTCTGGGTGCGGCTCATTCTCCCCTGCGGGGCATGCTGGGTACATATGACCATGAGAAATAAGAGCAGGAGTGGGCCACCCAGACCCCCGGGCCTGCTCCCCATTCAATAAGTTCATGGCTGGTCTGATCACAGACTCAGTTCCACTTCCTTGCCCACTCCCTAGAACCCTTGACTCCCTTATCGATCAAAAATCTGGCTATCTCCGCCTTAAATATATACAATGACCCAGCCTCCACTGCTCACTGGTGCAGAGAATTCCACAGATTTACAACCCTCAGAGAAGAAATTCCTCCTCATCTCAGTTTTAAATAGGTTGAGGAGAAAGATTACATTTGTGACTAGAACACGATTTACTGTGATTGCATTGGGCACTGAACCATGTTCATTCTGGCAGCTCTTGTTTGTTTCTGGTTATCTTAATAACCTCTATACCTGAACATAAAACATAAGAAATAGCAACAGGAGTAGGCCGTATGGCCCCTCGAGCATGCTCCGCCATTCAATAAGATCATGGCTGATCTGATCATGGACTCAGTTCCACTTCCCCGCCTGCTCCCCATGCCCCCATATTTCCATATCTTTTAAGAAACTGTCTATTTCTGTCTTAAATTTATTCAATGGCCCAACTTCCACAGCTCTCTGAGGCAGTGAATTCCATAGATTTACAACTCTCGGAGAGAAGAAATTGCTCCTCATCTCTCTTTTAAATGGGCGGCCCCTTATACTAAGATCATGCACTCTAATTCTAGACTCCCCATTATCAGTGGAAACATCCTCTCTGCATCCACCTTATCAAGCCCCCTCATAATCTTATACGTTTTGATAAGATCACCTTTCATTCTTCTGAATTCCAGTGAGTAGAGGCCCAACCTACTTAATTTTTCCTCATAAGTCAAACGACTCATGCCCAGAATCAACCTCGTGAACCTTCTCTGAGCTGCCTCCAAAGCAAGTATATCCTTTCATAAATATGGAAACCAAAACTGCACGCAGTATTCCAGGTGTGGCCTCACATATAGCTGTAGCAAGATTTTCCTGCTTTTGTACCCTATCCCTTTTGCAATAAAGGCCAAGATACCATTGGCCTTCCTGATCACTTGCTCTACCTACATACTAGCCTGTTGCATTTCATGCACAAGTATTCCCAGGTCCTGCTGTACTGCAGTACTTTGCAATCTTTCGCCATTTAAATAATATGTTGCTCTTTGATTTTTTCTGCCAAAGTGCATGACCTCACACTTTGCAACATTATAGTCCATCTGCCAAATTTTTGCTCACTCACTTAGCCTGTCTATGTCCTTTTGCAGATTTGTTGTGCACTCCTCACACATTGCCTTTCCTTCGATCTTTGTATCATCAGCAAACTTGGCTATGTTACACTAAGTCCCTTTTTCCAAGTCGTTAATATAGATTGTAAAGCTGGAGATTAATTCCCTCTATAAATGTTGAATGAATTATCTTCGTTTCAAACACAATTTGTTGAATATTTGATTCCTTCATGATCAGAGGAGATTAATTGATGTTCTGTTACGGACTGTTCCCTTTTCGGGCTTTTTCTTAATCTAACTTATATCACTTCTCACCTAGTTCGCTTTCTAGCATATCAAACTCCAAACTTGTTCCATTTTCATACATGAGTTGTGGTTGTAGTAGACTTAACTGCAGTGTCTCACTTTAAACTCAGCTGAAATCTTTTGAACCACCCCTTTATTGAACTGTCTTGCATAAGATTTGAAATCCGTTACTTTCTCGATCAGTTAACCTGTTTTTGAAACCAATCGAATATTAAAAACTGATCCACATATTTTGCACGTGATAGCCTGTGAAATATTCTGATATTTGTAATCATCATTACTACAAGCTCCGTTCCCTAGTGACCGACTCCATCCCTCTCCCCAACTTCTGTCTGAGCCTGAACCAGACTGTTCGCAACCTTGGTGACATACTTAACCCTGAAATAAGTTTTTGACCACATATCCACAAAATAACTAAGAATGCCTATTTCCACCTCTGTAACATCGCCCATCTCCGCTCATGCCTCAGCTCATCCACTGCTGAAGCCCTCATCCATGCCTTTTTTTACTTCTGGACTTGACTATTCCAATGCACTCCTCCCACATTCTGACCTACATAAACTAGTGTTGATCCAAAACTCGGCTGCCCATGTCCGAACTCGCACCAAGTCCAGCTCACCCATCACCCCTGTGCTCGCTGACCTACAGTGAAGCAATGCCTTGATTTCAAAATTTCCGCTCACACTGCCCCCACAACACCCCCACGCCCGCCGCTCCCGCCCATGAGATATCAGTCTTTTTGAGTATCCCCCGATTATAATTGTTCAACCATTGGTGGCTTTTGTGGCTGTGCCCTCTGTTGCCCAGGCCTCAATTCTGGAACATCCAGCCTAAACATTTCTCTCTAACCCCTGCTGTACCCGCCCTGGCAGTTTTTCATGGGATAGTGTAGAGCACGTTTTTCTCTGTATCTACTCTGTGCTGTATCTTCGCTCAGAGTGTTTGACAGGACAGTGTAGAGTGATTTTTACTCAATATGTAACCCGTGTTGTTCCTGCCCTGGGTGTGTTTGATGGGACAGTGTGGAGGGAGATATACTCTGTATCTAACCCGTGCTTTACCTATCCTGGGAATGGTTAATGGGACAATGTACAGGGATATTTACTGTGCATTACAACCCTTTCTGTACTTGCCCTGGAGTGGCTGATAGGACAGTGTAGAGGGAATTTACTCTGTTTGTACCCAGTGCTGTACGTGCCCTAGGAGTGTTTGATGGACAGTGTAGAGGGAGTTTTACTCTGTATCAAACCCGTGCTGTACCTGTGATGGGAGTGTTTGATAGATCAGTGTAGAGGGTACTTTCCTCTATATCTAACCCGTGTTGTACATGCCCTGGGAATGTCTGGTTGAACATTATAGAGGGAGATCTCCTCAATATCTAATAAATGCTGTATCTGCCCTGGAATGCCTGGGACGTTAGAGGGAGATGTACTCTGTGTCTAACCTGTACTGTACTTGCCCTGGGAACTGTATAGCGGAAGCTTTGGTCTGTATTTAATCCATGTTGTACCTGCCCTGGGAGAGTGTTATGGGACAGTGTATTGGGATATTTACTGTGTACCTACTCATATCCGTTATACCCCTTGGAGGACGAAATGCGCACTGTGACTCCGGGAGGAGCTCCTCAGCCGGAGTGACTGGAGTGCATCATCACCCCCAGCAACCAAATTTTAATTTGATTTAAGTTTACTGTCCAAAGTTTAATTGGTTTATTTTGTTGGTTATAGTGCCCCCCCAACCCAGCTGTAATCTGGGGGCACTTGATTTACAGATCAACAACGAAATAGTTGTGCTATACCTGCCCTGGGATTTTTTTATTGGAACAGTGTAGAGGGAGGAATTACTCTGTAATTATCCCGTGCTGTTCCTGCCCTGGAGTGTTTGTGGGACATGTACTCCATATGTGCTGTAGCAGCCCTCGTCTGTTTGTTGCGACAATGTTGAGGGAGCTTTATTCTGGATATAACCCATGCTGTACCTGCCCTGGGACTGTTTATTGGGACCGTCTAGAGAGAGATTTACTCTGTTTAAACCGTGCTGTACTTCACCTGAGAGTATTTAATGTGGCACAGTAGAGTAACGGGATCTCTACACTGTATCTAACCCATGTATCACATCATGGGCCACCCCAACCTGCGAGAGAACATCTCCGCAGGTTGGGGCTATAAAAACAGCAGGAGCGAACCACTGCAGCTTCAGTGTGAGCTGACACAAATATGTGACGGCTTCGAGGTAGACGACTGGGTGACATCATAAGGGCCCAGATTGCCATTTGGAGCATGAGCAGGACCCTGGTACAGCAGAGGAACATGGAAGGTTGTGCTGGACTTGTGACGAGTGATCGGGGCAGAGGAGTGATGAGGGAGCATGCCTGAGATTTGGTGGGTGATCGTGATGGAGGTTTAGCGAATGTTTGGTGCAGAGATGGGGCAGGAGATTGTGTCGGAGGTGCGGCGAGTGTTTTTTTGGAGGGGGAGCGGAGAGGGATCGTGGCGGAGGTGAAGTGAATGTTTGTGGTGGAGGAGTGGCGAGAGATCGTGGCGGAGGTGCAGTGAATGTTTGTGATGGAGGAGTGGCGAGAGATCGTGGCGGAGGTGCAGCGAATGACGGTACCGGGCGCAAAAGAGGCGAGAGCCCAGGGGTAGGACGGACCAGCCCACACCGTTATATTTGTGCACACTAGCTCCGTACAGCAAAACAGGTCTCCAGTAATCCTGATTAACCCTTGCCACTGGACCAATCCTAGCTCTGTCATGCCCGTGTCGTGGCTGGTGTGCAACGGTCACCACACGTTAAAAATAATCCACCCATAGGCATCTTCCACCTCCTCAATTGGAGGTCAGGACTGGAACATTGGGTCCTTCATTGAAACATCTGTAAACTCATGTGGAAGCAAATTATCCTCGCTCGAGGGGCCAGCTATGGTCATCTAACCCATGCTTTACCTGCCCTGGGATTGTTCAGAACAGTGTAGAGGGAGCTTTATTCTGTATCTATCACATGCTGTAGTTTCCTCTGGCACTGACTCTCAATGGGGTACAGTTCATTTAGCACAGATTTATTGTATATTTAATTCATGCTGTACCTATCCTGGAAGTGTTTGATAGGATAGTGTAGAGTGAGCTTTATTCATTATCTAACCAATGCAGTATCCACTCTGGAATGCATGGGACAGGTTGAGGGAGATATACTCCATATCTCACCTTGGAATGTCTCGTGGGATAGTGTTGAGTAAGCTTTACTCTGTATCTAAGCAAGGCAAGCCTCTCCTTCCTGAGAGAATGAGACCAAAACAGGGCATAGGACTCCAGGTGTGGTAAGGGAGTGGAGGGTTCTGGGGAGCGGGCAGGGAAGTGGAGCTGAGTCTGTGATCAGACCAGCCATGACCTTATTGAATGGGGAGCAGGCTCGGGGGTCTGGGTGGCCCACTCTTGCTCCTATTTCTCATGGTCTTATGTACCCAGCATGCCCCACGGGGGAGAATGTGCTGCACCCAGACTATAGGAGCTCAGTGAGCATGCGCTGTGCGTGTAATGGCGGTGGCGACACATTTTGTACAGGCTCCTCAGAAGTGTCCTTTTCAGCAGGATAGAGTGGAGTAATGGACCAGCGGGGAGGCTTCATAAAAAAACGATGCCCGCTGCAAGCCCGGAATAATAACTCGAATATCGGCGGTTGCAGTTTCGAGGCTTTCTCCCGGTCACAGGCTCAGGCTAACAGTGGCCATCTTCATTCAGGAAGGCAGGCTCAGCGCTCCGCTATTTTGATTCAGTGAGTAGCAGAGCGCATGCGCGGCCATCTTGGTGCAGGAACAAAGTGAATGATGTCAATGTCTGGAACTAAACCCACCCAGAGTCAGTACCTTCAGGGGAGGGGAACCAGTGAGTGTAGAACTGAAACCAGCTAGACTCAACACCTTCAGGGGAGGGGAACCAGTGAATGCACAACTGAACCCAGCCAAATTCTACTCCTACAGGGGAGGAGAGGGAGGGGAACCAGTTATTGCAGAACTGAACCCAGCCAGAGTCAGCACCTTCAGGGGAGGGGAACCAGTGAGTGTAGAACTGAACCCAGCCAGAGTCAGTACCTTCAGGGGAGGGGAACCAGTGAGTGTAGAACTGAACCCAGCCAGAGTCAGCACCTTCAGGGGAGGGGAACCAGTGAGTGCATAACTGAACCCAGTCAGAGTCAGTACCTTCAGGGGAGGGGAACCAGTGAGTGTAGAACTGAACCCAGTCAGATTCAGTACCTTCAGGGGAGGGGAACCAGTGAGTGTAGAACTGAACAAAGCCAGAGTCAGCACCTTAAGGGGAGGGCCAGAGGGCAACCAGTGATTGTCGATGAAGTAGGATTTTAGAATCTCACTGTCGAAAGACGCTGGCAATAGTCAAAGTAGGTCAGAAGCAAACCCGGTTGCCCCAGCAACAGGAGGATGGAGCTGTAATAATAAAGTACATCGCATACACTGTTCCAAGAAATCACATGGGACAGGATGTTTGGCTACAAGAATGTAAACCACAGTCGGCTGAGACTGCGCGATGTGCACTTCTCTGTAAATGTCAGACATTGTGGTTGAGATGTACAAACCACACAATTTGAGCAAAGTTGTATCAATGCACTGTCAACACCATGTTTTAGATGCAATGTTAAATGTCATGAAACCTTGCGTCGGGCCGAGCAGGTGTGTCTCTGACCAAAATGGGTCAATGACGCTGTAAAACTGAACCCAGCCAGAGTCAGTACCTTCAGGGGAGGGGAACCAGTGAGTGTAGAACTGAACCCAGCCAGAGTCAGTATCTTCAGGGGTGGGGAACCAATGCGTGTAGAACTGAACGCAGCCAGAGTCAGCACCTTCAGGGGAGGGGAGAAATGGGAGGGAGGGGAAGCATGGAGTATATAACTGAACACATCCACAGAAGGTACCTTCAGGTTCACTCCCTGGTTCCTCTCCTGTCTGGTGTAGAAATCCCCTCGGCACGGGAATGGAGACAAGTCCAGACCAAAACTGTGCGCAGTACTCCAGCTGTGGTCTTACCAATAACCTGTACAGTTGTAGCAGGACTTCGACTTTTATACTCCGTCCCCTTGCAATAAAGGCCAGAATTCTATTTGCCTTCCTGATTACTTGCTGTACCTACATACTAACTTTTTGAGTTTCATGTACAAGAACCCCCAGATCCCTCTGTATAACAGTATTTTGTAATCATCCATTTAAATAATAATTTGCTGTTATTTTTCCTACCAAAAGGAGATAAACTGACATTTTACCACATTGTCGTCCATCTGCCAGATTTTTGCCCACTCACTGAGCCTGTCTATATCCCTTTGTAGATTCTTTGCGTCCTCCTCACAACTTGCTTTCCCACCTATCTTTGTATCATCAATAATTTGGTTGCGTTACACTCGGTCCCTTCATCCAATTTATTAATATCAATTATAAATAGTTGAGGTCCCAGCACTGATCCCTGCGGCACCCCACTAGTTACAGTTTGCCAAACTGAAAATGACCCATTTATCCCGACTCTGTTTTGTGTGTTGCCCAATCCTCGATCCATGCTGATATATTATCGACAACCCCGTGAGCACTAGCCTGTGCAGTAACCTTATCGAATACTTTCTGGAAATCCAAATATACATCAACGGGTTGTCCTTTATCCACTCTGCTCGTTACATCTTGAAACAACTCCAGCAAATTTGTCAAACATGATTTCCCTTTCATAAAACCATGCTGACTCTGCTTGACTGCAATATGATTTTCTAAATGTCCTGCTACTACTTCCTAAATGATGGACTCCAGTATTTTCCCATTGATAGATGGTAGGCTAACTGGTCTATAGTTTCCTGCTTTCTGTCTCCCTCCTTTCTTAAATAGATTTACAGTATTCCAGTCCACTGGTACCTCTCCAGAATTCAGGGAATATTGGTAGATTACAACCAGTGCATCCACTATCTCTGCAGCCACTTCTCTTAAGACCCTGGGATGCATGTCATCAGGTCCAGGAGACTTGTCCACCTTTAATCCCATTAGTTTGCTTCCTACTTTATCTCTAGTGATAGTGATTCTTTTAAGGCCCCCACCCCCCACAATAAGTCCTTTAACAACTATTGGGATGTTTTTAGTGTCCTCTACCGTGAAGACCGACAGAAAATATCTGTTCAAAGTCTCTGCCATTTCCGTGTTTCCCATGATTAATTCTCCAGTCTCATCTTTTAAGGGACTTTAGCTACTCGTTTCTTTTTTACATACCTGTAGAAGCTCTTACTGTCTTTTTATATTTCTTACTCATTTGATCTCGTATGCCCTCATCTCTGTCTTTATCATTATTATTCGTCCTCCTTCGCTGGTTTCTAAACATTTCTCAATCCTCTGACCGTCCACTGTCCTTTGCAACATTGTATGCATTTTTTTCCAATTTGATACCATCCTTTAATTCCTTACTTCGCCAGGGATGGTTCATCCTTCTCTTAGCATCTTTGTTTCTCTGCTGAGATTATGAAATGTCTCCTTAAATTTTTGCCACTGCGTTTCTACAGTTTTACCCTTGAACATATTTTCCCAGTCCACTTGGTGTCAGTGACAAGGGTTGGTTTATATCACATGGGAGGAGATTGGTGTCAGTGACTGTGGGGTTGGGTCAACCTTCTTTGATCTGACCAAGGCCTTTGACACTGTCAACCGTGAGGGATTATGGAGTGTACTTTTCAAATTCGGCTGTCCTCAAAAATTTGTCACCATCCTCCACTTGCTTGGTGATAACATGCAAGCTGTGATCCTGAGCAATGGATCCACCACAGACCCAATTCATGTACGGACCGGGGTGAAGCAAGGCTGTGTCACTGCACACACGCTCTTCTCCATCTTCCTTGCTGCATTGCTACCTCTCACCGTCAGTAAGTTTCCCGCTGGAGTGGAGATATTCTACAGAATAAATGGGAAACTGTTCAACCTCCATCACCTTCAGAGCAGATCCAAGGTCGTGCCATCCTGTCATCGAATTACAATATGCAGATGATGCTTGTGTCTGCACTCGCTCAGAGGACGAGCTCAAACGATCGTCAACACATTCACCGTAGTGTCTGCGAGCATAGGCCTTACACTAAACATCTCTGTAAAAGAAAGGTGCTCCATCAACCTATCCCCACCACACAGCACTGCCCTTCACCCCCACCCCACCCCGGATGATCAAAATCCACGATGAGGCCTTTGGCAAAATGGTCCATTTTTCATACCTCGGGAGCCTGCTGTCAACAAGGGCACATATCAATGACTAGGGCCAACACCACCTTCTGTGTGTCAGCACAGCCTTTGGTCACCGAAGGCACAGAGTGTTTGAAGACCAGAACCGTAAAACCGGCACAAAGCTCATGGTCTACCGAGCAGTAGTGATACCTGCCATCAGACACGCTTCTCAGACATGGACTATGCACAGCAGGCACATCAAAGCACTGGAGAAGTATCAATGCTGCCTCCGGAAGATCCTGATAATCCATTGGCAGGATAGACACACCAACGTCTGTTCTCGCACAGACCAACATCCTCAGCACTAAAGCATTGACCTCGCTCGATCAGCTACGATGGATGGGACACATCGTCCACATGCCCGATACGAGACTCCCAAAGCAAGCACTCGACTTGGAGCTTCAACATGGCAAGCGAGCCCCTGGGGGCAGAGGAAACGCTTCAAGGACACCCTCAAGGCCTCCTTGAAGTTCAACATCCCCACCGACACCTGGGAATCCCTGGCACAAGATCGCTCAGAGTGGAAGAGAATAATCCGTGAGGGCGTCGAACACTTCGAGTCTCTCCACCTGGAGCAAGCGGAGACCAAGTGCTGACGGCGGGAGGAGCACACGACAACCCAAGCACTTCAACAAACCGGCACTTCAACCAATGTACTTTCAACCACCGTCTGTCCAACCTGCGACAGAGACTGTAGCTCCCGCATTGGACCTAACAGACATCTGAGACCTCATTTGTAATATGGAAGCAAGTCATCCGCGACTCCAAGGGACTGTCTATGATCATGGTTGGTTTATATCAGACAGGAGGGCATTGGTGTCAGTGACTGTGGGGTGGGTTTATATCTGACAGGAGGGGATTGGTGTCAGTGACTGTGGGGTGGGTTTATATCAGACAGGAGGGGATTGGTGTCAGTGACTGTGGGGTGGGTTTATATCAGACAGGAGGGGATTGGTGTCAGTGACTGTGGGGTGGGTTTATATCAGACAGGAGGGGATTGGTGTCAGTGACTGTGGGGTGGGTTTATATCAGACAGGACGGGATTGGTGTCAGTGACTGTGGGGTGGGTTTATATCAGACAGGAGGGGATTGGTGTCAGTGACTGTGGGGTGGGTTTATATCAGACAGGAGAAGATTGGTGTCAGTGACTGTGGGTGGGTTTATATCAGACAGGAGGGGATTGGTGACATGGAATCATAGCAGTTTACAACACAGAAGGAAGCCATTTGGCCTAGTGTGTCTGAAAAAGAGCTATCCAGCCTAATCCCACTTTCCAGCTCTTAGTTCATAGCCCTGTAGGTTACGGCACTTCCAGTGCATATACAAGTACTTCGGTAAATGCGCTGAGGGTTTCTGCCTCTACTTTCAGGCAGTAAGTTCCAGACTCTGGAGGTTATGCTCGGACTGTGTAAAACACTAGTTAGACCACAGCTAGAGTATTCGCACAGTTCTGATCACCACAGTGCAGGCAATATGTCTTTGCACTGGAGAGGGTACAGATGAGATTTACAAGGATGTTGCCTGGACTGAAGAATTTTAGCTGAAGAATTTTAGATGGGGTGGTGTTATTTTCTTTGGAATAGAGGCTGAGGATAGAATTGCGTACAAAATTATGGGGGTCCCAGATGGAGTTGATTGGAAGGACATAAGAATATAAGGACAAATAACTAGCAGGAGTAGGCCATCGGACCCCTCGAGCCCACTCCGCCATTCAATAAGATCTTGGCTGATCTGATCTTGGTCCCAACTCCACTTCCCTGCCCTCTTGGATAAACCGTTGACTTCTTTATCTATCCAAAATATTTCTATCTCCACCTTAAATATGTTCAATGACCCAGCCTCCACAGTTCTCTGGGGCAGAGAATTCCAAAGATTCACGACCCTCTGTGAGAGAAATTCTTCCTCATTTCCATTTTAAATGGACAACCCCTTATTCTGAAACTATGCATCCTAGTTCTAGTTTCCCTCTTGAGGGGAAACATCCCCTCAGCATCTTATACATTTCAATATCACCTCTCAGTCTTCTAAACTCCAATGAGTACAGGCTCAACCTATCTTCATATGACAACCCCTTCATCTCAGGAATCAACCTTGTGAACCTTCTCTGAAATGCCTTGTGAACCTTCTCTGAACTGACCTATTTCCCTTCGCAGACAGGTCAATAACCAGGGGGCACAGATTTAAAGTAATTGGTAGAAGGATTAGAGGGGAGTTGAGCAGAAACTTTTCACCCAGAGTGTGGTGGGGGTCTGGAACTTACTGCCTGAAAGGGTGGTAGAGGCAGAAACCCTCACCACATTTGAAACATACTTGGATATGCATTGGAAGTGTCATAACCCACAAGGCTGTGGAGCAAGAGCTGGAAAGTGGGATTAGGCCGGATAGCTCTTTTTCGACCGGTACAGACACAGTGGGCGAATGGCCTCCTTCTGTGCTGTAAATGTCTAAGATTCTGTGGTCGTTGAAATCCCCGACTATTGCTGCCCTATTGGTTTTGGACTTCTCAGAAACATTCCTCCATATTTGCTTTTCTATCTCCCTCTGACTGTTTAGAGTACACTCCCAACATTGTGATTGCCCCGCTTTTGTTCATCAGTTCAACACATATGGCCTCATTTGATGATCCTTCCAACATCTCATCCCTCCTCACTGCTGTAACAACACCTCAGCTTATCTGCCTTATCCCCTAGACTTCTTGCATTGAAGTATATACCATTAAGCACGGCCAAACTCCTTTGTTGTCGATTTTCTAGCCTTTGTTTCCTCTGCCTTCCAAACTCATTTACGAATTTTCTGCTCCCATTTCCAAGCTTTGCTTCTCTCCCTCCTGAATCTACGCTCAGGTTCCCATCCCCCTGCCAAGCAAGTTTAAACCCTCCCCAACAGCATTAGCAAACCCCCGGGAAGATAATGGTCGGGGCCCTGTTGAGGTGTGACCTTATCCGGCTTGTACAGTCCCCAGCCCCTCAGGAATCTGTCTGTTCACCCTCGCCCCTCAGAATGTCCTGCAGCCTCTCAATTATATCCTTGACCCTGGCACCAGGAAGGCAACCGACCATCCTGGAGTTATGTCGGTGACCGCAGAAAGACCAGTCTGTTCCTGTAACTATTGAAACCCCTTTCAATATTGCCTACCTAACCTTGCCCTTCCCCCCATTCCGTACAGTTGAGCCACCCATGATGCCTTGGACTTGGCTCTGGCTGTACTCCCTGAGGAACCACCAGTACAGAGAGTGAGATGCACTGAGAGGTGTCCTGCACTACCTGCCTGGTCCTCCATGTCTGTCTGGGCAGTCACCCATTCCCTCTCTGCCTGCACACTCTTATGCTGCGAGGTGACGACCCCCTGAAAGGTGCTATCCACGTAGCTCTCAGCCTCGCGGATGCAGTGACACTCGCTGCTGCTCAAGCTCCGAAACCCGGAGATAGAACTCCTCCAGATGACGACACTTATTGCACATGTATTTGACCAGGACACGAGAAGCGTGGTTGTTCCACAATGACAGGGTTTCAACTGTTTAAACAAAAACAACTCCACTGTTATTCCCTGAAGTAATCCCCGCTGCCCGGCCTGAATGAATCTATGTCATTCCCAAACGCTGCAATGTTTGCTGCACCTCACAGGGTTGCATCTCTTGAAATGCCTGCCTCACCCAGCCAAAGTGCCTTGCCCCAGTCACAGTGCATGCCTCCCGCAGCCAAGGTTCCTTATCCCAGTCGCAGTATTTGCCTTACCCCAGTCCCAGTGCATGCCTCCCCCAGCCGAAGGGCCTTACGCCAGTCCCAGTGCATTCCTCCCCCAGCTGAAGTGCCTTACCCCAGTCCCAGTACATGCCTCCCCCAGTCCTGTTTCTCAGCACCACCTGCATGGAATGATTCGGGGATGGGGGGAGGCTAGACAGTGGGCGGGGCTTGTCGCCTGTCGGTCACAAAGTGCAGAACCAATAGTTCCCTTGGGTTAAATAAACCCCGGGGAGGGAGGGAGGGGTCACACACCCGAGTGCAGGCCCAGGCCGGAGTGACAACACTCCGCACCATCTGCTTCACACACACCCGGGCTCGGGCCCAGGCCATGACTCACAGCCCGCAGGCCCCGTGTTCACCCCCCGGTTCCAGGCCCGGCACACACTATTGGGCCAGCCTGGACACACCCTATTGGGCCAGCACAAAAGACCCAGTATAAACCGAGACAGGGTCTAGTGTAATATAAACCGGGACAGGGTCTAGTGTAATATAAACAGAGACAGTGTCTAGTGTAATATAAACAGAGACAGGGTCTAGTGTAATATAAACAGAGACAGGGTCTAGTGTAATATAAACAGAGACAGGGTCTAGTGTAATATAAACAGAGACAGGGTCTAGTGTAATATAAACAGAGACAGGGTCTAGTGTAATATAAACAGAGACAGGGTCTAGTGTAATATAAACAGAGACAGGGTCTAGTGTAATATAAACAGAGACAGGGTCTAGTGTAATATAAACAGAGACAGTGTCTAGTGTAATATAAACAGAGACAGGGTCTAGTGTAATATAAACAGAGACAGGGCTCAGTGTAATATTAACAGAGACAGGGCTCAGTGTAATATAAACAGAGACAGGGCCCAGTGTAATATAAACAGAGACAGGGCTCAGTGTAATATTAACAGAGACAGGGTCTAGTGTAATATAAACAGAGACAGGGTCGAGTGTAATATAAACAGAGACAGGGTCTAGTGTAATATAAACAGAGACAGGGCTCAGTGTAATATAAACAGAGACAGGGCTCAGTGTAATATAAACAGAGACAGGGCCCAGTGTCATATAAACAGAGACAGGGCTTTGTGTAATATAAACAGAGACAGGGCCCAGTGTAATATAAACAGAGACAGGGTCTAGTGTAACATAAACAGAGACAGGGTCTAGTGTAATATAAACAGAGACAGGGTCTAGTGTAATATAAACAGAGACAGGGTCTAGTGTAATATAAACAGAGATAGGGCTCAGTGTAATATAAACAGAGACAGGGCCCAGTGTAATATAAACAGAGACAGGGCTCAGTGTAATATAAACAGAGACATGGCTCAGTGTAATATAAACAGAGAAAGGGCCTAGTGTAATATAAACAGAGACAGGGCCCAGTGTAATATAAACAGAGATAGGGCCTAGTGTAATATAAACAGAGACAGGGTCTAGTGTAATATAAACAGAGACAGGGCCTAGTGTAATATAAACAGTGTCAGGGCCCAGTGTAATATAAACAGAGACAGGGCCCAGTGTAAAATAAACAAACAGAGACAGGGTCTAGTGTAATATAAACAGAGACAAGGTGTAGTGTAATATAAACAGTGTCAGGGTGTAGTGTAATATAAACAGAGACAGGGTCAAGTGTAATATAAACCGGTACAGGGTCTCGTGTAATATAAACAGGGACAGGGTCTAGTGTAATATAAACAGAGACAGGGCTCAGTGTAATATAAACAGAGACAGGGCTCAGTGTAATATAAACAGAGACAGGGCCTAGTGTAATATAAACAATGTCAGGGCCCAGTGTAATATAAACAGAGACAGGGTCTCGTTTAATTTCAACAGAGACAGGGTCGAGTGTAATATAAACAGTGTCATGGCCTAGTGTAATATAAACAGAGACAGGGTCCAGTGTAATATAAACAGTATCAGGGTCCAGTGTAATATAAACACTGAAAGGGTGTAGTGTAATATAAACAGAGACAGGGTCTAGTGTGATATAAACAGAGACAGGGTCCAGTGTAATATAAACAGAGACAGGATCCAGTGTAATATAAACAGAGACAGGGTCCAGTGTAATATAAACAGAGACAGGGTATGGTGCATTAATAACTGACACAAAGCCTAGTTTTACACTAAAAACAAGTCTTGAATATTGAAAGAATTTTTTGGCAATAATATAATTGAAAGAGGTGATAGTGTCACACTAACAGAAGTATTTAACACTTTAACAATACCAGAAACACACTCTATAGAATACAAGAGAGACACGATCTACAGTTATAATCATAATAGAGGTGTGCACTCGAACTGGAACGACAGGGGCAAGTTATTTTCAGGTCAAGTGTAACAATTCTAGAGACAGGGTCCGGAGTAATAACAGGAAATGCATGGCCCACTGTGAGAGTAACAAAGACAGTGTTTGATCCAATAATAACAGAGGCAGACTCGAGTGTAATACTGAACACAATGCTGGTTCGAGTGTGATGGTCACACAGGCAGTGTCCAGTGCAACAAAACAAAGATTGGGTCTCCTCTAATAGTGTGTGCAAGTCAGGGCCTATTGCTATAACCTCATTCACCCATCCCCCTGTGCTCACTGACCTACATTGGCTCCCGGTTAAGCAACGCCTCGATTTTAAAATTCTAATCTTTGGTTTCAAAACTCTCCCTGGCCTCGCCCCTCCCTATCTCTGTAAACTCTTACAGCCCCACCACCCTCCGAGTTTCTGCACTCCTCCAAGTCTGCCCTTGCCCATCCCTGATTTTAATCGCCCCACCATTGGTGGCCGTGTCTTCAGCTGCTGAAGCTCTAAGCTCTGGAATTCCCCCTAAACCTCCACCTTCTCTTTCAAGGTTCTTTTTAAAAACTACCTCTTCGATCAACCTTTTGGGAATCTGTCCTGATATCTTTCTCTGTGGCTCTGTGTCAAAAATGTTTTCTTATTGATATCGACCGTGAGATGTTTCATCGCATTAAAGGCGCTATATTAATGTAAGTTCTGGTTGTTTTCTTGTTGTAACAAATGCTTTGCCGAATGTGTGATAACAGAGTCAAGGCCCACTGCAGTATGAATGTGTGGGTCAGTGTAATAACACCGGCACGGTCTAGTGTAACGGGAACAGTGAACAGACCCTGTCAGCCTTGGCTCAGTGGTAGCACTCTCGGCCGAGTGAGTGTTCAATTCCCAATCCAGAGCCCGAGCACATCATCTAGGCCCAGACTCCAGGTGTCAGTACAGAGGGAGTGCTGCACTGTCAGAGGTGCCGTCTTTCAGGTGAGACATTAAACCGATGCCCTGTCTAGATTTTAAGTTGGATGTAAAAGATCCCACGGTCACGATTCAGAGGGAGAACAGGCGGAGTTCACCCCGGTGTCCTGGGTAATGTGTATCCCTCAACTTACATCACTGACAACGGAATGTCTTGTCATCATTACATGGCTGTTTGTGGGATCCTGCTTTGCACAAATTGGCTGCGGCATTTCCTACATTACATCTCCTCCCCAAAACCCCCTCACCCCAACCCCTGCTTCACCCCTACTCTCCAACCCCCCTCACCCCAACCCCTCCTTCACCCCTACCCTCCAACCCCACTCAACCCAACCACTCCTTCACCCCTACTCTCCAACTCCTCACCCCAACCCCTCCTTCACCCCTACCCTCCAACCCCACTCACCCCAATCCCTCCTTCACCCCTACCCTCCTTCACCCCTACCCTCCAACTCCACTCACCCCAACCCCTCCTTCACCCCTACCCTCCAACCCTACTCACCCCAACCACTCCTTCACCCCTACTCTCCAACTCCTCACCCCAACCCCTCCTTCACCCCTACTCTCCAACCCCCCTCACCCCAACCCCTTCTTCACCCCTACTCCCGGCCCCTCTTGTGTCTTGAATTGCCTTCACTGTAATGGAAACTGACAATTGGAACCGGTCAGAATTTGAAAGATATTTACAACAGATTAGAGATGTTCTGAGAGTCAGTATCTTTCTCTATTCTGCCAACTTGAGGAGTTAGATGACCAACTTTCTCCTGTGAATATAGAGGTGGAGTATTGGGTCGTGATGTATTCACTAGTTCATCCTGTTGACTCTAAATATTGAGTCTTGTGGTTTCAGACACCAGATAATCAAGCTCAGGACAACAGATTGACTTTTACTGATGTTATTAACATCACTGCAAACATACAGACAGTATAGTTACCGGATCCAGAGAACAGGGATAATGGAGTGGGTTCCCAGGGCTCCTCTCCCCAGGTGTGTCTAACAAGCTGCGGATACACTGGCGATATTTATACTGAACTGGTTTGCTACATTCCAGATCTGACGCTGCTCAAACCATAACCTCAAGGATATCGGTGCATGGTTCTGCCTGTGACCACAGGCTGTGTCACTGTCACACACAGATACGGTTTCCTTGTTTCACATCTCCATACAACCACCATCACTTCACCCATCCCCTTTCTACACAATTACAGCCGACATGAGCAAGGACATGAGCCACATTCAACGACACAAACATTTCATAATAGCAAAGGTTAAACTTGGATAAATGTTCAGTTATTTTCTGTTCAGGCAAAATGCAGAACAATCCAGCATCTCACCAGCACCTTAACAGCGTCTCATCGGCCAACAGGCTTTCATTAAGTACATTTGCTGAGTGCATTTAAATTTAAAACCAGGTTTACAGGTGTGATGCTCCATTCACACATCGAAGGTGAGAGAGATGCTGTGGGGCACACGCTAAGTCCAGTATCTGAAAGTGATTAACAGACTGGGTTTTGTGTTTATTGATCCCGGGTGTGTTGCAGACACCTTCCCTTGATACCAAAGCTAAGAGAGGGACTCTGGAAGGTATGGGGAACTGCCACTTGTCCCTGAGAGTAACCGAAGGTATGAGAACTGAAATAATCCAGAGTTAGAAAGGAGAAAAGGTCCCAAAATTGAATGGTCGGTCACAGGACATCAATTCGAAACAAATACTCAACTGTGCGTTTGAAACAAAGCTGACCTGTTTTTTTATGGGACATGGGACATGGGATATGGGTGTCACTGACAAGGCCAGCTCTGGGCCAATAGGAAGAGCGAGGGGCGAGGCTGGAGGACCGAGCGGGCAGTTGGTCCTCCAACCAATTGGAGTGAGCGAGGGGCGGGGCTTGCCCACCCCAGTGGGCGGGGCTGGGCCCGGATCTCCCACACTGAGCATGACGGGCAGCGGCGGCCACAGTTGGTGGAGCCCGGATGATGTCGGACAGGAGACAGTCGACTGTCGGTGCGGGGCAGGAATTGGAGCCACGAGTGGGCGGGTGAACGTCAAATACCTGCTGTGGGCCCCAGGCCCCAATCACAGCCCAGAGGCCCCGGGTTTGCCCCGTGGTGACAGGCCCGGGTCAGCGGGGTCACTGGCCGACATCCTGGATGGGTTAGAATATCAGAACATCAGAAATAGGAGCAACAGTTTGCCATCCGGCCCCTCGAGCCTGCTCCGCAATTTAACACCATCATGGCTGATCCAATCATGGACTCAGTTCCACTTCCCTGCCCGCTCCCCATAATCCCTTATCCCCTTATCATTTAAGAAACTGTCTATTTCAGTCTTAAATGTATTCAATGTCCCAGCTTCCACAGCTCTCTGAGGCAGTGAATTCCACAGATTTACAACCCTGAGAGAGATTCCTTCTCATCTCAGTTTTAAATGGGCTGCCCCTTATTCTAAGATTATGTCCCCTAGTTCTAGTCTCCCCCATCAGTGGAAACATCCTCTCTGCATCCACCTTGTCAAGCCCCCTCATAATCTTATACGTTTCGATAACATCATCTCTCACTCTTCTGAATTCCAATGAGTAGAGGCCCAACCTACTCAACCTTTCCTCATAAGTTAACCCCCTCGTCCCTGGAATCAACAGAGTGAACATTCTCTGAACTGCCCCCAAAGCAAGTATATCCTTTCGTAAATATGGAAACCAAAACTGCACGCAGTGTTCCAGGTGTGGCCTCACCGATTCATTATATAGCTGTAGCAAGACTTCCCTGCTTTTATACTCCATCTCCTTTGCAATAAATGCCAAGATACCATTGGTCTTCCTGATCACTTGCTGTACGTGCATACTATCCTTGTTTCATGCACAAGTACCCCCAGGTCCCGTTGTACTGTGGCACTTTGCAAGCTTTCTCCATTTAAATAATAACTTGCTCTTCAATTTTTTCTGCCAAATTCCAGGACCTCACACTTTCCAACATTATACACCATCTGCCTAATGTTTGCTCACTCACTTAGCCTGTCTGTGTCCTTTTGCAGATTTTGTATGTCCTCCTCACACATTGCTTTTCCTCTGATCTTTGTATCATCAGCAAACATGGCAATGTTACACTCGGTCCCTTCTTCCAAGTGGTTAATAGATTGCAAATAGTTGGGGTCCCAGCACTGATCCCTGCGGCACCCCATTAGTTACTGGTTGCCAAGCAGAGATTGAACCATTTATCCCGACTCTCGGTTTTCTGTTCGTTAGCCAATCCTCTATTCATGCTAAATTATTACCCCCAACCCCGTGAACTTTTATCTTGTGCAGTAACCTTTTACGTGGCACATTGTCAAATGCCTTCTGGAAATTCAAATAAACCACATCCATTGGTTCCCCTTTATCCATCCTGTTTGTTACATCCTCAAAGAACTCCAGAAAATTTGTCAAACATGACTTCCCTTCATGAATCCATGCTGACTGTGCCCGACAGAATTTTGATTTTCCAAATGTCCTACTACTGCTATTTTAATAATGGACTCCAACATTTTCCCAACCACAGATGTTAGACTAACTGGTCTATAGTTCCCTGCTTTTTGTCTGCCTTCTTTTTTAAAAAGGGGCGTTACATTTGCAATTTTCCAATCTGCTGGGACCTCCCCAGAATCCAGGGAATTTTGGTAAATTACAACCAATGTATCCACAATCCCCGCCGCTACTTCTCTTAATACCCTAGAATGTAATCCATCAGGTCCTGGGGATTTATCTGTCTTCAGTCCCATTATCTTACTGAGTACCACCTCCTTCGTGATTGTAATTGTGTTACGTTCCTCCCCCACCCTACAGCCTCTTGACTATCCACTATCGGAATATTGTTAGTTTCCTCTACCCATGTTATTGGTCCCGATGTGGACCACAACCTCCGGCTGTTCACCCTCTCCCCCCAGAATGCCCTGCAGCTGCTCAGTGACATCCTTGACTCTGGCACCAGGGAGGCAACATACCATCCTGGAGTCACGTCTGTGGCTGCAGAAACGCCTGTCTGCTCCCCTGACTATTGAATCCCCTCCCACTATAGATCTTCCATTCTTCTTCCTCCCCCCCTACCCCCCGTGCAGCTGAGACACCCGTGGTGCCGTGGATTTGCCTCTGGCTCACTCCCCAGAGCCACCATCGCCCTCACCGGTACTCGGAACAGAGAACCGGTTGGATAGTGAGATGGACTCAGGGGACTCCTGCACTACCTGCCTAGTCCTCCTCTTCTGTCCAGGGGTCACCCAATCCCTATCATTGCACATTCTTAAGCTGCGGGGTGACCACGTCTAGAAACGTGAGATCCCCGGAGCTCTCAGTCTCATGGATGCACCGCAGTGACTCCAGCCGCCGCTCAAGCTCCAAAACGCGGAGCTGGAGTTGGTGCAGCTGGAGACACCTCCTGCACATGTGGTCGTCCCGGCTGTGTGAAGCTTCCGGGATTTCCCACATGCCACAGGATGTGTAATCCACAGGACTGAGCTGTCCTGTCATCCCTCCAGTTACACTCACAACTATCAAGCAGAACTAAACTCTAAACCTTAGAGAAATACACCCAGCAACTACTCAGCAATCCGCTGATTTAATTAACTGGCTCTCCTTCGATAATAAAGTTCACATATATTTACTGGCAGATCCGACTTCCAACAATGCCAAAGGTTTACTATTGAAAAGCAAAAGAAAAAGATTTACCAATCCACCAGCCAATCACTTACTCGCTGGGCTGTGACCCTGCACCAACCAGTTCCTCCCGGACCGCCCCTCCTCCGCCCCCCCCCCTCCACTCTCTCCCCCCCACCCCCTCCACTCTATCCTCCCCCCCCTCCACTCTCTCCTCCCCCCCCTCCACTCTCTCCTCCCCCCCCCTCCACTCTCTCCACCACCCCCCCCTCCACTCTCTCCACCACCCCCCCTCCACTCTCTCCACCCCCCCCTCCACTCTCTCCACCCCCCCCTCCACTTTCTCCTCCCCCCCTCCACTCTCTCCTCCCCCCCCTCCACTCTCTCCTCCCCCACCCCTCCACTCTCTCCGCCCCCACCCCTCCACTCTCTCCGCCCCCACCCCTCCACTCTCTCCTCCCCCACCCCTCCACTCTCTCCTCCCCCACCCCTCCACTCTCTCCTCCCCCACCCCTCCACTCTCTCCTCCCCCACCCCTCCACTCTCTCCTCCCCCACCCCTCCACTCTCTCCTCCCCCACCCCTCCACTCTCTCCTCCCCCACCCCTCCACTCTCTCCTCCCCCACCCCTCCACTCTCTCCTCCCCCACCCCTCCACTCTCTCCTCCCCCCCCTCCACTCTCTCCTGCCCCCCCCTCCACTCTCTCCTCCCCCCCTCCACTCTCTCCTCCGCCCCCCCTCCACTCTCTCCTCCGCCCCCCCTCCACTCTCTCCTCCGCCCCCCCTCCACTCT